>NC_088695.1:41359948-42573520 GCF_028017835.1 Emys orbicularis | reverse complement strand
TCTTGTAGGCTTTGAATTTTCAGGAGTGTCATTTGAGAGGGTGATGCAATGGAACTGGAAAAGTAGCCAGCGTCTCCAAGGCAACAGAGAAGTTAGAAAATGAGCACTTAAAACTAAGTCTTGTCTATACTAGGAGGATTTAACCATGCTTTCTGGAACGGATTAACATAGTTTGTCTTAGTCTACATTCATAGCTAGTTTATTCTGCACCAGTTCAGCTCCACCCTTTGTCAATGAGTTTCTGCAAAACAGACAAAGCTGAGATGGATTAACTGGAGGGAAAAAAAAAAACAGTTGAGCAATGGACACACTTTACTACTTAGCACAATAAATCCCCTTTGACTATGACCTATTTTCACTGCCCTTGCAGACATTGTGACAGACGTGATTTGCTCACATCTGTTAAGAAATTTGAATTTAGTAAGGTTTGAACAGCAAAACACAGATTAAGGTTTTCAAAACCATGTTTCCCTCGATGCCAATAAGATGAATTCAAAGTAACAAGCACCAATATTTAACACTGCATTAGAACACAGTTTAATATGAAGCACAACTTGTTCTCACCAGGGGCGAGTCTTGACAGAGGAACACTATCAGAAGTAGCTGACTCCTGTCTAAGTGGTTCTGCAAACTGCAAAGAGAAGTAAAAATGCATATTAAATTAACAATTCAGTATTCTTCCTGCTGAACAGGAATGTTTTGACAAGGCCATAGATTAATAATCCATTTGGAGATACAGTTCAGATAGAGATCTCATTAATTCCATTCTACAAATGCAATAGAGAAAAGCTGAAGATATTTACTAATAAAACCAAGAAAAAGGTTTTCACTTACAACAGAAGCTTCAAGTCCATTACTGTTAGCCAAACCTGGGGACTGTCTGGCTGAGCTTTGGTATTCCCTTCCCATTGAATAATGAGGCCTGGGTTCAGGAGGCTGATATGGTGGTTGCAAAAGAATAGCTGGGCGTATGGGCTCCCCAAGCTTCTTAGCACTGGAACTCAAACTCTCTTTGAGAAATTCATTGGAATTAACAGAATCCATTGATCCTTAAAGACAAATATGAAAAAAAGTACAGGCACAGTTAATCCCTTTAACAAAAATGTCAGCTGGACACTTTCAATCAGCTTCATCTTTGAATAAACATGTTAATCATTCTAGAGTTTAGTACACATAAGAGACATTGACAGTAGCTTCCATCTTTGCTGCATGCTGCAGAATTTGGATTTTGGGTGTGAGGAACTAATTAGAGAGAAGAACTGATTTGATAATTTAGCATTAAGTTAAACAGTCATATGAACATCTGAGTTTTCTGATTTATCAGGTGTCAGACCATTCAGATTTCCTCCAAAACTGAAATAAGGAAGAAAGGTGAAGAACTACTTTAGATAAAGAAATAAGAAGCCTTCTTTTGTCAGCTACTGTATTCCTAGTCTCAAATCCATGGCTGTGAGGATTACTGCCAACAGAACTAGGAAGACTAAAGAATTTTTAAGGTATTTCTCAGAAAGTGAGAATTTCACTCACCTTCCCTCTCTTTTACAAGTGCTCTTCTGAAGCTGAAAAGCTGACTAGATGATCCCACAAGATGACAGGATGCCACAGTAGCCTCAGAGTCTTCAGGTTCCTTGATCTCCTTAGACCTCTCTCTCTCTGCCGGCAACGATTCAGGGAGCTGGAACGCTGGAAGTGGTGTTTGAAAGCAGGTTAAACTTTTATGTTTAAATAATTAAATGCATTTTTACTATTGGCTCTGTGTTTAGACAGTGCTCATATTGGACTGAATTAGTAACTAGCAGTTAATGCTCTTCACTCCTGTGGGGACAGCAGAACTTTGCAGGTGGAATTTGTAACACTTCAAGGAATTGTATTTATACATCACAGTATGTGACAAAAGTTTTATTCACAGATTTGCTCAGCTACCATTGTAGGGGCAAGATAAGTCAGCCTCAGTACCCATTCAGTCCTTCACTTTGCAAAGGAAATTGTCAACAAAAATGCTATTGGTGTTCAGAGTGAGCCCAATTTAAGTGGTTCCTATTACCCTGAGCCATCTGGTTCCCTTAAAGAATGTTTCAGAATTGCCCAGACTCCTACCAACTGTTTGCTATAAGTAAGCTTAAATAATAATTCATTGCTAGGTTTACATATTGTGTCTTGAAGCAACATTGTTACAACTATTTTACATTTCATACTGTGATTGTCTGAGGCCATCCAGTTATGGTTTCATGTCCTTCTGAACTGGGTCTAATTCACACTATTTTACTATGTAGTCCTTTTTTAGACAAAAAACAAAACCCTTCAACCAGAAGGGATAGATAATGGTCAACTCTAAATCAGGTTTGAAACCCTTAAACTCTAGGGAACCAGATGTTTCCATCTCAGCAGGATCCCTTATCTTGACATAAGTACACTGGGTACTTCTGTCTGGGGGTCTGTGAAATAAGAATTATAATATAAGAGGGTCCATCTGCTATTGGCAATTATTCAAAATCCACTGGTGTTACTTGTAAGAGTAAAGATTTGTCCTGTTCTCTTGACCTAAGTTTTCTCCGACCTACAGTTATGCAGCATACTTTATGCCAGTTGACTTTCCCTATCTGCCCCAGAGGTGGCTTCATCTCAGTTGTACTAACCATATATAAGCTGAAGCATTTAGGGAACCTTCAAAACAAAAGGAGCTAAGCTTTTTGCTTTACAAGCATGCTCCCAGTCCTTTCATACACTGTCAAAAGTGCTTAGTATTTTTAAATGTATGTTTGATTGCTAGAAGAGTACATGTCCATATAGAACAGTCTTAAAGGTATATTTTAAACTCACCTTCCTTTCTTAGAGAAAATGAATGAGCAGTGTCCCCAAGCCTGATTAATTCGCTAGTAGATTCTGATCCTTCTACCTCCCAAGATGGGACAAAAATATCTGACTGGGAAGACCTAAGAGGAACACAACGCAGAAGATCTATTAGCAATAACATTCTTTGCTTGCCTAGGCCACAAGATGGAGCTGCAGAAGAATCCTAACTCTACACCTTCAGTTAGCTGGCCTTTAATTTTTAGAAGAGTATGATCCGTTTCCACAGAGTAACTAATTAAAAAAATATATATCATGAAAATAAATGTAATACAATTAACTAAGCTTCAGTGATTTAAATCAAAAAGCATGCACTGAGACGACAATGGAAGTTTGGAACATAACTCATTACTGTGCAGATTCACCACTAAAGGTGGATTAAAAAATTTTAGAACTGCAAGTTGTCTTAGGCTTTGCAGTGCAAACACATACTTGATCCAAATTTTAGATCTCTTGTTGCCCAAAGAAGACCAAGCATTCCATTTGATGCTTGTACTCAGTATGTTTTTTTTTATTTGCATAGTATGAACATGCTAGACACTTTATAGATATGTAAAAATACAGTCACTGTCCCAATGCAACTTTAAAACATTCAGAACCAGTCTTACTCTGCAACTGATGGGAGTTTCAGAGGTGGCACAGGTTCCTCAAGGTCACCGTCCAGCTGCTCTTGAAGCGCACTTCGAATTTCATTGTTAGCTAGCTGGTCAGGTTCATCTGTTTATAATCAGAATTGGTTTGTTAATTTCAAGGAAAACCACACATACACAGGATGGGTACTACTGCCAATATCACAACAAATAATTTGACAGAAATGGCAATTTTAGACTTAACATGCTGTCTAAAACTGTCACACTGAACAGGTTTGTATATTTTGGTTTAACAGTACAGTTTATATTAAATATAGCAACTTCCAAATGCACCTTATTCAATAGAAGCTTCAGTGGTAAGTTAGGAGAAAGTTTTAATACCACTTTCACACTGTAATTCATAAAGTTGTTAGGAGATGGTTTCTGCCACAAAAGAGAACCATGTTAAAGGAGCACTATGATTTTTTTTTTAAAGGCTTCACCTTTTATTACCATATATTACTGAAACTAAAAGATTTTAAATCCAACTTTCTGTTCACCATGACTACTGAACGAAATGGAACAGTAAGTACACAACTTGGGAAAAGAAAATAGATTAAGTTCCACTTCTGTTTGTGATCAGTTTCAATCCCTTGCTTTCCTGCAATGTTTGGATTACAAATATTGCAAGCAAAGTTTTAAATCCCAGCAAAAAAACTGCTTAATTCCAAACACTCCTGTTCATCTTAGGTGTTGTAAAAACAAGGGTTTACAAAGTTTGTTTTCCATACATGCTACTAAATGGCTATGGGCTTCCTCAAAAATATAGTTGCTAATCAGGGGGAGGGCAAAGGAATAAATTTAATCTAATACTCGGAGCCTATTCCATCCTTAAACATACAAAGAATGGTGTACATATGAAGGCAGAACTTATGCCTCAGTATGGTAGCTTAATAGTAGCACTGGAGGTATGCAGGCAAGATAAGAAACAGTCCATCATAATAATAAGCAGCAGCACATAATATCTTGAACTGAGAGAGTCTCTTTAACTTGAACTTGAACTCTTGAACTTTGTTAGTCTCTTTACTCACCCCCATTCTGAGAAGAAGTTTCACTGATTTGTTCTGTAAGATATTCGAGCAGGCCATCAAATATTTCTAACAGATTTCGGATAGATTCTCTCTCTCCTTTCACAATGTTCTCTCCTTAACAGAGGTTACTATGAATTAGTAATTAGAGCTTAGAGGGGAAAAAATTCAACTTTAAAAATTTGTTGAAACCTTGGAAAGGCTGTTCAGAGAAATGTATATACAGATATCAACTCAGAAGAAATTTAGCTGGAGTTAGATGTTTGGGACACTGTTGGATTTTTATTTCTGTAACATATTTTAAGGTAGGTGGCAAACATCCTGAAATTGTACATTTTCTGTTCCAACAATTGAAAGCCTAACCTCACTGACACATTTTTCATCAGCTCTCATGGAGCATACCAGACATCAAGGTTACAAGCTGCATACTTGTCTAGTGCCGTGGTTTTCAAACTTTTGTACTGGTGACCTCTTTCACATAGCAAGCCTCTGAGTGCAACCCCCCTTACACATTAAAAACACTTTTTATATATTTAATACCATTATAAATGCTGGAGGCAAAGTGGGGTTTGGGGTGGAGGCTGACAGCTCACGACCCCCCATGTAAGAGCCTTGTGACCCCCTGAGGGGTCCCAACCCCCAGTTTGAGAAACCCTGGTCTAGTGAAAGTCACATTAGCAGTTCATCCAGTTTCTACAGGATAAAATTCCGCTAGAGCAAGCGGTTGAGATCTTTGCCTACACTTTGTAGCTGGTTCAGCAGGTAGTATTATAGTCAATATGAAACTAATGAAGGATTCCTGCCTTCAGTTTGTTGGGGAACTTGGTAGGATTCTCAAACATGCCTGCTACTGCACAAACCAAGCTGGGAAGGCAGGATGTAGGAGTCTTTCAAAAATGTCAGCAATACTCTATAGATATACCTACCAGTCAGCAAGAGATGCTGTTAGGAGGAGAAAGGTTCCATCCTCCCTTTTCAGGGAGTCAATTATTTATATGATACTACTGGTCTTCACTATCCAGAGTAGAAGCCCCTAAAAACCCAAATCTTCAACATATATACATACATGCCCAAGCCAGCACAAAACTGATCATCACTGTGTAGGCTCAGATTTCAGAGGACTTAGATACACTCCAGTTATTTACAAAAAGTCACAAGCAATACTGCAATCTCCTTTACAAATGTCAATCTTCAGAGCAAGCCAAATATCCAGGTGGGTGTTAATGTATGATTGGAACCAGAATTTGAACTATTCCCTCAGTGTTTCACTGCAGATGTTTGTTAGCACTGTTACTGTTAAAAGATTGACCTGGTTTCTATTTCAAGATACATATTTTTTATTGAACAATGTAAGTTGGGACTCATTTCAAGTAAGATTAAATGACAGGCTTAAAAATGGAAGGTCTCAAAACAAAACACAAAAAACAAAAAACAAAAAAAAACACCCTGGGATTTCAATTTAGACAATTAAAATATCTAAATAACTATTTCTATTATAAAAATTCACAATGTAACATGAATGTCATATCAAATATATTAACTACTTTGACAATATCCAATTAAAATCAATTTTAAATTAAATAAAATTGAGACCATATTGGCTATTTATCACTTGAATTACTACAAATATTCATATTTTGAACAGATTCAAACATACACATCTACCCGTTAGCTAGACAGAGAGTTAAAAACAAACAAGTCAAGATGAACTATCTGTTCGAGTCCAAGTGTTTACCACCACAATGTGTTTTTCCTCTGTTGCCAAGTATGGTAATTATAACCCCCAGGACACATTCAAGGCTTCTTCTACTGTTTCCAAGGTGAGAAGGGCAAAGACTCTTTCCATACGGCCTGACACCACCAACCACAACATCGTTCCAGCTGAGTGGAAGAGAGTGACTTGACGCAGAAAACAAGATAAAAACTGCTATATATTCCACTAGGAATAATTAGATGTCTGCAGTGTCTTAATCCAACTGGTAACTTCAAGGTAAAACAATAATAACCTCAACACTGATTTACTACTTTCCATACTGCAATATAGTACACATGAAATGTAATTAGGTGCTTTAGTCTAAATTTTTAATTATTTGCTTGTTCTCTAAATTGATGGCCCCAGTTTTCAGACCAAGACTCTATTTTCTGGGCATAACTCATTGCACATGCACAATTTTGCATGCAGATATGGAAACATACTATGAAAGATCAGATCCTTGCTTATAAATAGTAAGTTGAATGTAAAGCCTTGGGTATTTTTCAATCACGCATGTATACCCCTCACTTCTGTTGACCATGACTGTAAGTACTTACCAGTGATGTGAGACAAGCTGACCTGCAAGTAGTCCAATGCCAGAGAATCTATTACTGCTTGCACATTATGTGCATCATCCTCTTGGCTTCTGGGAGAGGCTATGAAATCTACAAAGAAGAAACATTACATCATACTACAGCAGAGGTGGGCAAACTACAACCCGCAGGCCACATCCGGCCCACGGGACCTTCCTGCCGTCCCCCTGAGCTCCTGCCCCGGGAGGCTAGCCCCCGGCCCCTCCCTTGCTGTTCCCCCTCCCCTGCAGCCTCAGCTCACTCCGCCACCGGTACAATGCTCTGGGCAGCAGGGCTGCGACCTCCTGGGGCAACGCAGCTGCAGAGCCGGGGCCCGACTCGGTGCTCTGTGCTGCGTGGTGGTGTGGCTGGCTCCAGCCGGGCCACGCAGCTGCCTGTCCTGGTGCTCTGGTCGGTGCGGCTGTAGCGCTGCCAGCCACCAGTGCTCCAGGCAGCGCGGTAAGAGGGCGGGGGGGGGGGTTGGAGAGAGGGCAGGGGAGTTCGGGGTGGTGGTCAAGGGGCAGGGGTGTGAATGGGGGCAGTCAGGAAGGAGAGGGGGGGTTGGATGGGGTGGCGGGGGGCAGTCAGGGGCAGGGAGAAGGGGTGGTTGGATGGGGCAGAGGTCCCTGGGGGGGCAGTCAGAGGTGGGGATTCTGGAGGCTGACGGGGTTAGATGGGGCAGGAGTCTTAGGGGGGCGAGAAGCAGGAGGGGTCGGATGGGGGTGGGGCTGGGCCATGCCTGGCTGTTTGGGGAGGCACAGCCTCCACTAACCGGCCCTCCATACAATTTTGCCGATGCAGCCCTCAGGCCAAAAGGTTTGCCCGACCCTGTACGACAGCCTACTTGAAGGAGATAATGTCCTGTGTAGGCCCCAAAAATGGCCTAATTGTTTCTAGTTTATTTGCAATTAAGTTAAATGCAAAGATTGTGTAAAGTAAGGGTGGAAAACCCAACTGTCATTTTGTCATAAGAAAACAATTCAATGGTTACTGCATATAAGCACAGAGCGTACACTCAAATACATAAACAGATAAAGAGCCACTGGTTATAATTCACATGCATCTGTATTCAGTTATGAAACTTGACTTAGAAGATAGAATTGAATAAAGTAGTATTCTTCTCTTACAGCTTTTAGTACAATAGAAAAACGTAAAAACAATTTAAATTTGGAGAGCTGGACTAGAGTTTGTTGTATTTTGTTTAAGGTCTCTCTCTTCTGTACTGTACCAGCAATGGTGTTACATGAACCAGTTTTAAAGCACTTTAAAATTAGTTTGGATTAACAAGCTTCAGGGCATGTCTTCAATAAAATGTTTTTTTAACCTCAAATTTGATTGCCAGTTAAAGCAGTTAACACCTTTGTAAAAGCTAGTCTGGACATTCCCCAAACATTTGTAGTTTACCCCAGAGTAAACAAAGGTTTACATACAAAATTGCTCAGTGCTGGCCTAGCTCTGCTGCCAATGAAGTCAGTGGGAGTTTTATCATTGATTTGAACAGGCATTTGGCAGAGGTTAAGTGCTTTTGAAAAATCACATTCTAGATATGTAATACTAAACATTTGAATATAATAGTATAAGATTCAGCATTAGCCTTCCATTGAGATGATCTAGACCAGTTCTTACTTTTCAGAGCAATTGTTT
Organism: Emys orbicularis; assembly: GCF_028017835.1. Lineage (NCBI taxonomy): Eukaryota > Metazoa > Chordata > Testudines > Emydidae > Emys > Emys orbicularis. The sequence continues at coordinate 42,565,044 of NC_088695.1, read as the reverse complement.
TAGCCTGTCTGTAGACTCTTCAAGGCCTGGTCTACACTAGAAAACGTTCATCAGTAGAGGATGGTTTGCTGGTATAGCTAATGTAACCCCAGCTCATACTGATTTAAAAAAAAAGAAAAAAAAAAGAGTGCTTTACCAATACAGATTATACCAGTTCAGCAGCAAGCAAAATAAGCTATACCAGCAAAAGCATTGTGTCTACACTAGGGCTCTTGTTGGCAAAGAAAAATGGCCAAAAGCCCACATCCTTAACTACACTGCAATGCCAGCAAAAGCCCTACAGTAGAGATGGCCCAGGTCAATACTGCATTGAGTCACATTCATTATGTTTTCTTCACATCCATAAAGAATGAATAAGCAACTTTAACAAAAAAACAAAAAAAACATGAAAGCTTAAATTCTTCAAAAACTAATGGGGTTACCACACTAGTACTGGTATGGCAAATTACCAGGTACCAATGAACCTTGGCTATGTTTGGGAAGAGTGTTATAAGCTACATCCAGTGTAGAAAGTAGAGCAATGCCAACAGCCCCACACTACAGTAATTTTTCCATTGCTCTGGTTTAAGAAAAACTTCTGTTATAAGCATGAAATTTGGGAGGGGAGGAAGAAATAGGTTGTAACATGATCCCACCCAGATCTTGTAATAAAATTCATGATAGGAGGCTTACGTCACAGAAAGTCAGTAGAACAGAATTGAACAATATATATATTTGTTTTTGTAATAGACAGCTGTCCTGCTGGTACCTTCCACCCAGCAACTTCATTCCTAAATTCTAGCACTACAGCAGCCTTGTCTAGAATAGGATAAGAGGTGTGTTAAAACATGTTTAACATGTTTGAAAGTCCACAGTAGATAAGGCTCTTAAGGGTCTGTCTTTTTGACAGCAAAACATTCTTTACTCAGGTTAGGTAACTCACATTAAAATAACAGTGAAGACATGGCAACTTTGCTTGTAACTTGGGTTAGCAGTCTGAGTTAAAGGCAAGAGGGGAGCCTGCTATTTTAACTCCAGTTAGCTAACCTGAGTTAGCTTTTTTTTTTTGCCGCGTAGACCTACCCTAACACTAATAAACATTGAGATGGAGCAGTGATGTTTATTACACGGTTTTTTGTTTTGTTTGTTTGTTTGTTTGTTTGTTTTTGGAGTAGAGCAATTGGAAGGAGTAAGAATTTTTGTTCCACCTGCTTGTTAACATTTCTGAGGATGGGACTAACAGTTCCACTCACACACATGGGGTGGAGGAGACCCATGTCTCTCTCCAGGGGGTGTCCCCTTAGGTCCTGGAACACCTGTGTTGCTCTCCCTGTGGGCACTAGCATACCCTAATATTAAACTGCTCAAGTTTTCAACCAGATTAGCATGGGTTAGAGGCAGTGTGACTTGTCCATACTAGACTTTAAAACACAGATCGCATGTGCTAACTTCACACCTTTAAATCCTACTGCAGACAAGGCCTCACTTGAGTAGTTTAGCAACATTTAAAGAGTACACCAATCTTGTATGCACTAGATTTTTCGAACCTGTTTGTTGGAATGTTAAACTACACAGTATGTTTACCAGCTGTACACAAGATGTATTCTACTGGCCTAAGTTTATTTTGTGATTTTACTTTTGAAAATGTGTTATTGGAACTTGAGAAATTAATAATTCTTCTCCTACTACAATTGTGTTTATTTATGTTTGTATTTATAGAAACAAAGAAAGCCATCATAGGCATAAGTAACGATACAGGATCTCTGTTCCTACCTGGTACTTTTTCTCCCAAGATCGACTCATAAAGACCAACAAATACATTAGCACCACATTCTGTGAGCTTCGTCACATGCAGATTTATATGAGATTTCATAAGAAGATCATTGGCGACATCAACCCATTCTATTAAAAAAATGTTAAAACATGTAAATGACTTAGCTAGAAAACATAAGTACAAAACCCTGTCTGTGTACATTATGATGAAGGGAGACTCCCAGCTAAAGGCTCATGTAACAAGTTTTGCAAGTAGAAAGTGTCTTTATATGCCTATTAAACAATAAATAAGTTATTATTTATGTACTGGTGGGAGCAAAAGACAGGAGTGAAAAACAGCCCTTAGTCCCCCAAATTGCTTTAACTGTGTATTCTTTGATATTTGGGCAGAACAATAAAGAAGGACAATTAAGTGTAATATGACTCTCAATCTGACAATTCAAAAAATTCTATCGTTACAGATTAACAAAACAATACTAGAATGTGTTACGTTCTATTAGAGATTTGAAGTTTATGGCAATGATCCTGCAAGCCATCCACATACAGAATTCCCATTCATTTTAAGGATAAAGCTGCAGAGGGAAGCTGTCCAGAGTGCTTATTGGATCAGGCCAATTTTTGGTATTATCCCTTCAGAAGCCATAGAGCAAAAGCTGCCAATAATGCTCATTTCCCCCAATCCCAACATAATCCATACATTGCAAATATCACATCAAAGAGTGCAGGACAATCTTCATGTCTACTAGCCTAGTACATCAAGTAATTTTATGTAGATAATTTTTTTCATGTTGTGCCAACATATAAAAGGAATTATTGTTCATATAGATATTAAAGAATATTTTTAGTATACAGGTGGAGATGGGATATTAGAACATGGATAGGACTTGGGCTGCAGCAGCTATTGTACAGTGAAAATTGGGTAGTTTGATTTCCATCCAAGTTTCAGGAAGGAGCAGACTAACAGGTCCCAACCAACAGACGCTGCTGTGAAATGCAGTAAGTGTGCTGCCTTCCAGTCACACCAAGAAAGAAGAGAAAGGGAGAGTGGAGGCGAAGTGTACAAATGAGCAGGGAAGAAGCAAGGCTAGGTTTAACTTAAGGGCAGTCACCTCGGACAGCAAGATGTTCAGCATGAGAAGAAGGGCAGAAGTTTGCTGGTATGCCTACCAGTGGTCCAGAGAGACAAATTAACTCCCTCCCCTGCCAGCAGTGCTAACACACAAAAGGTTTTCTGCATCACCTAATAGTTTTTTAACATCTTTAATTAAGAGGACAAAGTGGATGAAATAGAAAGTTCAGCAAATGGCAGTAAGCAGAGCAAATTGTTGCAAGAGCCTGCTGGTGTCCTGAAGTGGTTTGGTTGTTTAATAGTCTTTAGACTATGGCCCAATAACTTGTTTCATTTTCAATATTAACATGTTAACTGAGGTCATCTGGGGATCGCTCACCAAAGAGAAAGCCTCAGAGGCTGTAATTAAGTCATAAGACAAGAAAAGGAGTCACTTAGTTTCGGGACATAGGGCAAGTAAGATTGTAGGTACTGCCCTCACCAAACAGTGCTCTGACAGGAGAAAAGACACCCCCACCTAGCCCAGCATGGGGCCAGGACGAGAGGCAGGTGGTGGATATTTACTGATCTACTTAATTTTTTAAGTAAACATAACTTTGAAGACAAGTTGAGAGGCCTCCCTGTTACACAAGTCATTCCTTCCGCTCCCTTGCCCCACACAGATTTCCAGACTAAATGGTAGCTACTCCCCCCAGCTCTAAGACCTAGCACAGAAATGAGACAGTGGCTCCTACACACAACACCCACATATACGGACTAGGCAGGATGGGCGATAACATAGGGCCCTAGTCTGGGACTCCAGAATCGAAGGTTCAATTCCCACCTCAGCCTCACTCTGTAACCCTGGGCAAGTCACTTAATCGTACTGGAGACGGTATTCACAGGCCGGGAAGGCAACAGCGAGGAGCCAGTTACTATGGTGAAAAGGACCAGGTAAGTAGAGTGGGGGGGCGCAGCCGGGGCAAATCCCTTTCCCCCTGCCACCCCACACACCGTCTCCCCCCAACAGCCCCCGCCCACGGGGCTCCCTTCTTCACCCCCCCACCTCTCTCCTCGGGGCTGCCCATGGTGTGTTGTTCACTGGGACGCGACGCCGAAACTCCCAACTGGCGAATACAGCTTCCCCTCCCCCTTCCAGGATATTTAAATACAGCGACAGTGCTCCCTCCGCACCGATTGGCCGAGCCGGAGCCGGAAGGGGCGGGACTTCCTGCTGGGTTTTCCCCGTTTTTCATGCTTTTAGCGTGGTTTTTTTTTTCCTTCTAATTTTCTATCCGGCCTCGATGATGTTTTCACTGTTTCGGGTTTTTTTTTTAAACATTGGCTACGTTTATAGTTATTTATATTTAGCCGCCGCGTCAGCTCCGGTCGCTATAGAAACTGCGATAGGGGCGGATCGCTAAGTAACGCGCGCGATGTAGCGCTTTATGTTGGGTCACGTGACGCTGCCAACCTCCCCCCCGGGGGATTGCAAATTGGGACTGTTAATTACATGATCGGACTTTACGCGAGGAAACCCGTAGAGCAAGGGAGCCCCACCCCACGAGAGTGATTGGGGCGGGAGTGTCTCACGGGGGACCCTTCTCCCTGGGGAGAGCTACAAGGGGACTTTGAGCACCAACAGGAGAGGAGAGGCCTACAAAAGCCAGGCTGGTCACCATTCTCGCTCAGGCAATGTCATAACTATAGGATCTGCTCCCCCCCCCCCACACACACACAAAGTAGAGAGTAATAGGGGAAGTCCTGGCATGCACAAGCAAACCCAATGAGAAGAGCAATAATGGTGTCCCAGGGAACCTTTCTTCCTCCCTCCCTCCCCCCTGCCCCAGGAGAATGATGTGGGTGTCCCAGCACCCACAGAAAACACCTCCCCCCCCCAGACAGAGTAACAGTATCCTCGGCAAGGTTGCCACCTCTGAGATACAAAGAAATGGGACATCCAGGATGATCCTGAGCCCATAAAACTAGACAGCTGTCAGGGTGTACTGAGCACCCGTACAGATTTCCCAGGACAGATACCTCAAAAAAAAAGGGGAGGGGGGATGTGCCTGTGAAAACATGGACAAGTGGTAACCTGACTCCTACTGCCCACAGGGAACACCCTGGGGAGAGCAATGTGGGTATCCTAGCACTCACAGGAAGCCTCCCAGAGAAAGTAAGAGAGTCATATCAGAGGGATGGGCACCAACACCTCCCCCGAGAGACTGCGATGCAGGGTATGCTAGTGCCCACAGGGAGAGCAACACAGGTGTTCCAGGACCTAAGGGGACACCCCCCTGGAGAGAGACATGGGTCTCCTCCACCCCATGTGTGTGAGTGGAACTGTTAGTCCCATCCTCAGAAATGGGGACAAAAAGGTGGAACAAAAATTCTTACTCCTTCCAATTGCTCTACTCCAAAAACAAACAAACAAACAAAAAACCGTGTAATAAACATCACTGCTCCATCTCAATGTTTTTGTTCCTTCCTCTTTCCTATGTCCATTGTCTAGCTTCACTCTAAACTCTTTGAAGCAGCAGCAGTTATGTCTTATGTGTAAAGCACCAATCATCATTTTACAGGTCAATAATGCATAATGATAGTGTGATATGAAAAGTCCTATATGTTGACTCAGAATAACATAACAATAGAAAATCATAAGAAAAACAGTTCTACAGACTCTGCTAATGACATACTACATCTAATCACTCTGAAGTAGAGTATTATGCAAGATTACTGGGTTCAGACTTTCAAGGCCAAATTCAGGTGTGGAGAAAGCTTGTCCTGGCAGGTATGAGGTATTGGGGAGGGAGGGGGGAAATGGGAGAGCGCTGGTAATTGATTTAGTCAGGTTTGTCCTAGGGAATTCTAGGAGGAGTTTGTCAATAAAGGATTTAGTTTAAGAGGCTTTTCTTGAGCGTAGAGGATTGGGATTAAAGGGGGCAGAGGCTTCAGGAGTGCTTGGGAAGATAAGGAAGCACGGGAAAGTTTTTGATCTTGGAAGGAAGACTTGTTCTAGAATGTAGGAATGTTGGGGACTCTTATCACTGCAGGAAAAAGCTTGAGAGGTTTTATCCGCTGGCACTTACCTCTCTTGACTGCTGTCCCTGAGGTTTCCAGATTTGTCCATGCAGAGAGATCCAGTGGCCTAAACGCATTTGCTTATAAATTAACCAGTGGCTAAGGGTTTTCAAAATCCCATATTGCATCAAACCATACCACACCAGAATTTGGAGTGCCCCATTCATTAAAATCCCAAATACACATAATGTCTGGTGCCCAAAACAGGCTAAAGACAAAGGCATTTGGGATCTTAATTACTGCTGTGAGAGCAACGAATGGCAGGGAGATGCAAACCAGAAAGCCAATTATATTGAAACTGGTACAAAATCTGGGTTTCAATATAAGCAGGTAGGAGATTGAGAGACCTCCGTAAAACCATGACTTAACTGGTAAATGAACACATCAGACCACTTAGCATAAAGCAGGAAGGAGCAAAGGAAAAATCAAATATCTTTGCTTATTCAAATATTGCATCTAATATGCTTCTTTGTAAACTCCTTGGCGAAGGAACCATCTTTTTGTTCTTTGTACAGTGGCTAGCACAATGCGGTCCTGATTCATAGCTGGGGCTCCTAGATGCTATGGTAATCCAGACAAAAAAGCTAATATAAGGAACCATTAGGAAAGGTATAGGTAATAAAATAGAAAATATAATGCCTCTGTATAAATCCAGGGTATGCCCACATCTTGAATATTGCATACTGGTTGCCCCATCTCAAAAAAAGATACATTAGACTTGGGAAAGGTACAGAGAAGGGCAACAAACATTATTAGGGATATGGAACAGCTTTCGTATGAGGAGAGATTAAAAAGACTGGGACTTTTCAGCTTGGAAAAGCGCTGACTAAGAGGGGATATGATACCGGTCTATAAAATGTTGACTGGTGTGGAGAAAGTGAATAAGGAAATGTTATTTGCTCCTTCAAATAACGGAAGAACTGGGGGGTCACCCAATTAAATGAATGGAAACCAGGTTTAAAACAAAAGGAAGTACTTCTTCACACAATGCACAGTCAACCTGTGGAACTCATTGCCAGGTATGTTGTGAAGGCCAAAACTATAACAAGGTTAAAAAACTACTAGTTAAGTCAGTGGAGGATAGGTCCATCAATGGCTATTAGCCAGGATGGTCAAGGGTTCAACACCATGCTCTACGTGTCCCTAGCTTCTTTTGACACAAGCTGGGAGTGGACGACAGGGAATGGATCACTCAATGATTGCCTAGTCTGTTCACTCCCTCTGAAGCACTTGGCATTGGCCACTGTTGGCAGACAGGATTCTGGGCTAGATGGATCATTGGTCTGACCCAGTATGGTTGTTCTTATTTTCTTATTGTATAGTGCTGATCATGCTGTTGCCCTAGCAATGTCACATACATTAATTTATCCTTGAAACATGCCTAGGAAGTAGGAAAGTATTATTAGCTACATTTTACAGATAAGGGAACTGAGGCACAGAAAGACTAAGAGATTAATGAAATATGGAAAAGGAAGTTTATCATACAACCGGGAAGCAAACCCACATCTCATGTAGTCCGACCCAACACATTCATCATAAAACCATCCTTTTCCTAAGCCAGCTTTCCTCCATTTTAAAAGGTCCTTTTAAATTATATGATTGGAACATACAGTATATGTACATTGAACAAGTATATAGACTGGGTACCATGATCAGCAGTGAAATAATTAACAATATTATAATTTAAACTATATCATAACAGGCTTGAGTGTTAACACCCATTTGAAATGAAGGGCTTTTCAGATCAATGGAGCAATTCACACTTCTCAGCATCATTGTTTCAATCAGTCTGCAAGTAGGGGTTACAGTCTCAAAGTTATCTTCACAAGCAAAGTTTAATTTGTTTTTAAATAGTAATAATGGTTGAAAATGTCTAGAGTGTACAGGACCTTAGAAAAGGTAGTGATATGATTAAAGGACTCCAGCAAACAAAAGACTGAAGAGGAATGTACAGTGTGCGTTTTTAAAACCCATATGCACTTCTGTGCGCTAGTGCACTTTTTATGACCTTTGAACTGGTATAGTGGTTCTGCTAGGGGAGTTGGAAGGATACAGCTTGTAACCATTTACAATCACAGCTATCTTAATATTCATAAATTCTGAAAATGCCTGAACCCTGGACAACAATCTAAAAAATTATACTGGGTTATGTGTATTTATCCTCTGTATTTTTCTTGTAAGGAAAATTATTCCAGAAATTCCAATTTTTTGTGATCAGGCAATTAATTTCAATGGGATTTAGACACTTTGAAATCCCGGAGTACTTTTGGGGTGTATTTGTTCCAAAACCCTTGGCCACTTGCTACTCTGTGTCTGTTTGGCATTTCCTATTTACAATGAGAAATCTCAGAAATTCTCTCATTAGTTTAGTATGGGTGCTGCAGCTCCACCATTTCCTAGCAGCAATTGAAGATCTAGAGAAGACTGGGCATCAGCAGGTGCTAAAGCAATGACAGGAGAATTTCTGAAAATAGTGCAGATGCAATCTGTAGTGAAACATGAGGTAATTTAATGGTAAATAGTCTAGATTAAATTACTACATGGTGGGTGCACAACTGGTTGAAAGACAATACTCAGAGTAGTTTCTGTCAAACTGGGTGGGCATATCTAGTGGAGTCCCACAGGGGTCAATCCTGGGTTCAATGCTGCTATTAATTATTTTAATTAATGACTTGGATAATAGAGTAGAGAGTATGCTTATAAAATTTGCAGATGACACTAAGATGGGAGAAGTTGCAAGCAGTTTGGAGGACAGGATTAGAATTCAAAACTTCTTTGACAAATTGGATAATTGGTCTGAAATCAACAAGATGAAATTCAATAAAGACAAGTGCAAGTATTTCACTTAGAAAGGAAAAATTAAATGTACAACTACAAAATAGGAAATAACTGGCTAGGTAGTTGTACTGCTGAAAAGGATCTGGGGTTATAAGGGATCACAAATTGAACATTTCAATAATGTAATGCAGTTAGAAAAAAGGCTAATATAATTCTGTGGCATATTAAAAAGAGTGTTGTAGGTAAGACACAGGAGGTAAAATTGTCCTGCTCTACTTGGCAATGGTGAGGCTTCAGCTGGAGTAGCGTGCCTAATTCTGGGTATCAAACTTTAGGAAAGATGTGGATAAATTGGAGAAAGTCTAGAGGAGAGCAATAAAAATGATAAAAAGGTTTAAAAAACCTGACCTGTGAGGAAAAGTTCAAAATAACTGGGCATATTTATTCTTGAGAAAAGAAGACTGACAGGGGAACCTGATAACCAGCTTGAAATATGCTAAAGGGCTATTATAAAGAGGATCATGAACAATTGTTCTCCATGGCCACTGAAGGTTGGACAAGAAGTAATGGTCTTACTCTGCAGCAAGAGAGTTTTTGGTTAGATCAGAGTTTCTCAAACTGTGGTCCGCGAGCTCCACTCAGGTAGTCCTCTAAGGTGCACGCCGGGGTGGCCGCACACAAGAGAATGAGGGGCCACCCACCTAATTAGTGGCGCTGCACAGGTGTGGGGCTACTAATTAGGTGCCTGGACTCTGGAGAAGACGCACATGTAAGGTGAGGTGGTGGCCGGGGGGGGGAAGGGGGTAGGTAGGAGGGGGCAGTGGGGTGAGAAGAAGAGGTGGGGGGAATTTGGGATATGCATGGCTGCAGTGGCCAGAGAAAGAGGCGACTTTCCCCAGCTCCAGGGCTGCAGCTTCCCAGCCTCAGCTCTGTGGCTGCTGTGGCAGTGGAGAGACCCCCCTCCTTTCCAGACCCAGCTCGGGGGCTGCTGTAGCGGGGGAGAGAGGGCACATCCATCGCATTAGAAACGTAAGACTACTGATATTAAAATATGAGTTGTCTGCTTTTATTTGTAGAACAAAAAACGTTAATTATTGTTTTTTTTTAATATAGCACTTTTATCCAAAGCGCTTTACAACAGTTAGCTAATGGTACAAACATTTGGCAAGATCATTTGGGGGAGGAATAGCTCAGTGGTTTGAGCATTGGGCTGCTAAATCCAGGGTTGTGAGTTCAGTCCTTGAGGGGGCCCACTTAAGGATCTGGGGCAAAAATCTGTCTGGGGATTGGGCCTGCTTTGAGCAGGGGGTTGGACTAGATGATCTCCTCAGGTCCCTCCCAACCCTGATATTCTATGATCATTAATTGCTCTGCTGAGACTTGCAGCAATTTTCAAGTGGTGCATGAAGAAAAAAGTTTGAGAACCACTGGGTTAGATCACAGGAAAAATGTTCCAACTATAGGTAGTTAAGCACTGAAATAGGCTTCCAAGGGAGGCTGTGAAACCATCATTCTTAAAGGCTTTTAAGAACAGGCTAGACAGATGATCAAGGTTTATCCTGCCTCAGTGCAGGGTTCTGGATCTGATGACCTCTCAAGGTCCCTTTCAGCCCCACATTTCTATGCTTCTAAATAAAACAAAACTCCCTACTATGGTGAACCACCTGCCCAGTCACAACATTAGGGGTGTGAATTTAATAGGATTTCGTGTGTGTGAATAGTACACTGGAACAGCCATGTCAGAAGCTGGGGCTGTTTAGCTGGAAGCGATTTAGGTCCAATGTGGGGCAATGTCCTTTTGATGCGAGTGGGCTTGTTCCCCTCAATAGTCTCGGCGAAGGTGTTCAACACAGTTGGTCAATGCCCCCCTCGCGTCCCCCCTCCATCACCTCAGCGGACTGGGGCTACCGACAAAGGCCTTTATTACATTAACGGGCCATATGGGGGTTGGGTGGCATCACAGGGGATGCGCAGGCGCGAGCGGCTCGTGCTGCTCTCAGAGGCGTGGGCGCGAAGGGCTGAAGTCAGGCGAGGGAGGGAAGGACGCCGCTCGAGGGCTCTGGGTACGCGCCTGGGGAACGGAAGGGTGACGGGAGCGCGAGCCACGCCCGAAGTGGAAGGGGAACTTCCGCCCGCGAGCACACACCAGCCGGCCGGCGAGGAAAAAGAGAAGTCGAGGACAGAGCTCTTGTGGTCACGCCCACAAGGGGGGGAGGGGAATCCGGGCGACTCGAGCTGTGACGCATGACAGAGGGGCGGGTTCTGTGCGCGCGTCACGAACCGGTTCCCAGCATTCCCTGCGGCACCGGCTATATAACCGGCGTCCGGGCGGCTGGGCGGTCCCCATTCATTAGAATCGCCGGTGCTTGCTGACTTCACTGTACCTTCTGCCGCCAGCTTTAGTACTCGGGCTCGTCTCGCGTCCACCGCCATCACCATGCCTGGGTACGACATGGACAGAGGGTGAGCCTGGGGCCCTAGCCGGCGCTTGCCGCCGTTTTCGTCCGTACTTCTAGATCGACCGTTTAGCCGTGTAAAATGGCGGCGGGGGTGGGAGCCTTCTCCTTCAGCGCTCCATGGGCGGCGGGAGGGGCCGCTGTCTGTAGGGGGCCCGATCCCAGCAGGGGCCGGGGGAGGGGCGGGGCGGAGGTTAGTGACCCCCCGGGGGTTGGTGACCTAGTACCCGGCTAGGTACAATCGCTGCCCTGGAATCTGCCCTCGACGGTTGGGGTTATTCGGCACTGGGGTGGGGGGATTTGGGAGCTCGATTCCCCTTCGGGTTGGCGCCCCCCCGCCGCAGATTGCGCTGGAGGTGGGGTCCAGGTCTCCCGGCTGAGCGGCTTGGGGAGCGCCGGGCTGGCGGAATCGTGATTGGCGGGTCAACGGGTTGTACAGGCGCCTCTCCGGTGCCGGAGACCTCCGCGGGGCGGCTCCCCCCAGTCAGATGGCGTCCGGGGCTGAAGCCGGCCGGCTCCTGCTTTGTGTTGTGTAAGCGGATGTTAATGGCCGGCCCCGCCATGCGGTGACTGAGGGGAAATCAAAATGCCGGCTGCTGCTGCCTTTGTTCCTCCCCCTCCCCGCCCAGACTCTAAAATGGCAGCGGCTGGAAAATGTGGCGTAGACAGAAATGAGAAACAAAGGAAACGGCAGCGGCCGCTCCGCCATGTTCCCCCCGGGGGCGGAGGGCGCTCCCCCGCCTAGCCGGGATAGATGGGGACGGAGCTTGGCGTGGCAAATAAAGCTTAGTAGCGCCCGCTGTTCGGGGGGCGACATGGGAGGGGGGGGGGATGCGCCTGGCGGCTTAACGTGATTTGGGGTAGTGGTGGTGATTTTACCGACATTTTTGTCAAATGGGCCCCGGATGTGTATGAGCGTCTCAGTGGGGGTTTTATTTCGTTACCGAAATCGATGCCTTTGTTTAAAACAAAACAAAAAAAACTCCACAGCAACCCACTTACGGGAATGTTGTCTCTAGGTTTTATAACGCCCCACCCACGCACACACACCGGCTTTCTTCAGTCTCTGACGCACGCTGGGAGTGTCCCTTCTGTTACCAAGGCGTTTGGGCTGTCCTGTTTTTTTTTTAATCGTTTTGTTTGAGCACTTAGAAAATTATGAGGGCCTTTCAGTTTGGGATGTTAGGTATTTGGTAACTAGAGCACACCTGCTGCTGGGACCTTTGTGGTATTTACACTTAGAGTTTTGATTTCAAAGATCCCATGAAGTTAAATCCTTGAAAACATTGCCTCCTCAAATAGTTATAAACACAGACTAGGAATTTGATATATTGACAATCTTGGCATTGATCTGATGATATGGAAATGAGTTAATTGCCACATATGGGAACAAGTTAGAACTTTCAGAAATCTTCAAGGATAATTACTATTATTTTTTTCAGGTTTGGTGGTCCTCGTTTTGGAGGAAGCAGAGGTGGACCTCTATCTGGAAAGAAATTTGGAAACCCCGGAGAAAAACTTACAAAAAAGAAATGGAACCTAGATGAACTGCCCAAATTTGAGAAGAATTTTTATCAAGAGCATCCTGATGTAGTTAGACGCACTGTGGTATGTATCATGGCTGTTCTTTGCCTCATTAAACTTGGTGTGCTTTTTACTTGGTAATTTATTGATTGTGGGACATGGATCAATGAGTGAATTGCAGGTTTGCTGTAGATTTCTTTAAAAGCGTAAATATTTGTTTTGCAGCAAGAGGTTGAACAGTACAGAGCAAGCAAAGAAGTTACAGTGAAGGGCCATACCTGTCCAAAACCACTTATAAATTTCTATGAAGCTAACTTTCCTGGTAAGTACACCAGTATACCAAGGGGTCACTCAGACTTCATGAATACAAACAATAGCTAATTCATTCTTTCTCTTTTGCAGCAAATGTTATGGAAGTAATTCAGGCACAGAATTTCACTGAACCAACTGCTATTCAAGCACAAGGATGGCCTGTTGCTTTGAGCGGACTGGATATGGTTGGAGTAGCACAGACTGGATCAGGAAAAACCCTGTCTGTAAGTTGTGACTTTAAACCTGGGAATGTAGTTACTTTACAAAGTTGAGGTTATGTATTGCTAATACGCTTATCTGTAAATCCAGTTTCCTATCTGAAATACTGGGAAATGCATGTATTAACAGAAGGTTTTCTTTGTTTTCAAACAGTACTTGTTGCCTGCCATAGTGCATATAAATCATCAGCCATTCCTAGAGCGAGGAGATGGACCTATTGTGAGTATGAGACTGGTCTCTCTCTTCTCTTCTCTCCCCCCCCTTTCAAGAGGAATGTTATGTTAAAAGCACAGATGGGTAGGGGGAAAGTGTTGTTGAATGAGTAGAAAAATTAGGCATTTGCTGGTCATCAGTTTAATATTTTAGCTGTCCACCAGGTTTTGGTGCATTGCATAGACCCTGTCCTCCATTAAGGCTTTGTCAAATTCAACCAGAGTAGAACTTCCAGTATTTCTATTGGAATTATGCGTCTCAAAATGGGAATATTGGCTTGAGGACACCTATATCTCAATGTCTGGCTTTGAGGATATTTTGCTGAAGGCAAAGCCCACAGGGGGTAACTGGCAGCAAAACCCAAAAGGGCCTAGTATTAAGCCCAAAAGGGCCTAGTATTAAGCTTTTTAAAGTGCTGCAGGGAGACAATCCTAGTCCTAGGTTTCTAAAAGATTTAGGGTAATAAGTAAAACTTCCTTGGTTACCTTTGCCTCCATAGGCAACATAGAACTTCGAATCTTGTAACTTTAAGAGAAAATTAAACTAGATTTGACAAATTGAAAGACTGCACATGCTTACTTACCTTGATGGAGTGCTAATTTGATATTGACAATGTTTACAGTGTCTGGTGTTGGCACCAACTCGAGAACTGGCTCAACAGGTGCAGCAAGTGGCTGCTGAATATAGCAGAGCATGTCGTTTGAAGTCTACTTGTATTTATGGAGGCGCTCCAAAGGGACCACAAATTCGTGATTTAGAAAGAGGTATGAATAAAGTTGTTACCATGTAGACATGGGCAGTGTGGAAAACGTTCTCAGATGTGCTAATCTCAGTGTGCTTGGTCTAAGGTGTGGAAATCTGCATTGCAACACCTGGAAGACTCATAGACTTTTTAGAAGCTGGAAAGACCAATCTCAGGAGATGTACTTACCTTGTACTTGATGAAGCTGACAGAATGCTTGACATGGGATTTGAACCTCAGATCAGAAAAATAGTAGATCAGATAAGGGTAAGTAGAAGTCATGTTCCAATCTTTAGTTAACCAAAATTTATGTAGTTTAAAATTGCACACAAAAATGAAGTATTGGGGGGTAGCCGTGTTAGTCTGTATCCACAAAAACAACAAGGAGTCCAGTGGCACCTTAAAGACTAACAGATTTATTTGGGCATAAGCTTTCGTGGGTAAAAAAACTCACTACTTCAAACACAAAAATGAAGGTGCCTACATATATCAAATCACAATTCTTGCAACCATCATATTTCTCCTATCCTTTGAATTATGTCCAGTTCAATTATAGTAACATTTGTTGGACTGGATCTATCCTGTTAACTCTGTAGCTGGGTGCAGTATTTTGCTATGTGGTTCAACTATACTGTTCTGCTTGTGTGGTTCAAGTTAATAAACAGTTTTAATGTTTCTTCAGCCTGACCGGCAAACTCTAATGTGGAGTGCAACATGGCCCAAAGAAGTTCGACAACTTGCTGAAGATTTCTTGAAAGAATATGTACACATCAACATTGGGGCATTGGAACTAAGTGCGAACCACAACATTCTTCAAATTGTGGATGTCTGTCATGATGTAGAGAAGGATGACAAGTATGTAGTCACTTGAGAACTTGTTTGTGCTCCCAAAGCAGGGTGGGGGTGTGAAAACATTAATGTAAGTCAGATCTCTTCATGGGGGTCTACTAAATGAATAGAACTAAAATTGTTCAGTGGGGTTTTCCTTTGATTCTATTTATTTAGCTTTGTGTGATTTTTGAAGTTGTTTAATGCTAAGCATCTTAAGGTTAAGAACTGGGTCTTAATTTATTTGAAGTCAAATTGACTCCTTAATAGCAGTACTAAAGAAACTATGCTAGTTTTGGGTATCGCCTTGAGTTGCTGTTTTGATGAACTAATTTTTCTTGCAAAAGACTTATTCGGTTGATGGAAGAAATTATGAGTGAGAAAGAAAACAAAACCATTGTGTTCGTGGAAACCAAAAGACGATGTGATGATCTTACCAGAAAAATGAGAAGAGATGGGTATGTTTCCTCTCCAAAATTTTTGTTTTTTACCTTTTTAGATTTCACTATGTAGCTTAGTTACTCCAGGCTAGCTTCCCTCAGTCCACAATTCACTGACCAGTGTACATATAACACTCTTCATAGTGATGAACTAAAAAATCAATCTAGTATTAAATGTTAAGTGAATCGTGCATCCAGCAAGATAATCTTTCATAATTGGTGCAGTATAAATTCATTAAATATCTTTAATGTCCATTTAGGGGTTTGCAGTTGGTCTAGTTAAAAGCATAAATATATAATGTAACTGGTGGAAGCTTACTAAAATGTTTGTCAAACTGTGTCCTGATTTGTATATGTATAACATCTTGATGAGGTTAGTCATTCAATTTAAATATGCTTTCAGGTGGCCAGCAATGGGTATCCACGGTGACAAAAGCCAGCAGGAGCGAGACTGGGTTCTAAATGGTAAGTGTGACTCCTAAACTACTGTTGGCACTTTCAGATTTAAAAATCTGACCAAGAATATAGATAGATTGACCAGACTGTGTTCTGTTACAGAATTCAAACATGGAAAAGCTCCTATCCTGATTGCTACAGATGTTGCATCCAGAGGTCTAGGTTAGTACAACTCCTCTAATGCCAGTTGCCAAACATTTAAAGAAAGTTCATTGCTTTCTTTAACCTCTGCATTTTTCTAAGTTTTTTTCACATAAAGGTGCAGTCTTTGTGGCAAGGCCTAGGCATGACAATCGGAGGACTCGAGGGGGATGGAGGACTAGTGGAAATGATCGGCTGGCTGCTTCCAGTCGAATAGAGAGGTGACAGCTGAGAGCATTGTGTGCCAGTAATCTTCAAAAGGCAAAGACCATCTTTTAAACTACTATCCCATAAACTGTTCTCTCATGAAACAGCAGTTTTTATTCACAGTTCACTTTGCCCTGGTATTTCTTTTCTGTCCCATGCTTTGCATGATTGCCATGGTACAGTGTTGTTAACTTTGTGCGTACTGTTCGCTGTGATCTGTGGGTCTTTGAATTTCAGTGACTTTTTGCTGAAATGTCGAAGAAAATTATGAACTTCATTGTTCAATGAAATTCATTTCAACCTTGAAATGGAGAGAGCAGCTTTAAAATGTACTAAGCCTTGTACAAATTGGTGAGTACTGGCACATGAGATCTGAGAAAAAGTCCACCTCTCACTTTAGCAAGTGGGGTGGGAAAGCAGTGGCTTCTCCTTTTGAAAGTCAAAGTTCCTCCTTCACCTATACACCAGTCGTCATGTCGAGACCTGCCAGAGAGAGACACATTCTCAAGTGAACCCTGGCTTCTTGGAAGCGCTTGCCTAGACGAGACACAGTGCATAAAAACAACTTGGTGACTTTGGGGGACAGGTATGTTTTTCTTGCAGCTGCGGTTGAAAGGTCTTGGCAAGACAAGCAGTGTGGCCCATTTTTTTTGAGCTTCTGATGAGTGTGTATGTGAAGGACCTTGTGTGTTTTTACTGTAAGGTCCTCAAATGAGCACATGAAGAGGCTGCTGTGAGCTTTAGTGGCCCTACTGCAAGAAGCATTCAGAAGTCACTTGATGATTTGTAAGGGAACTCTTGAGTTGGGAATGACAAGCAAATGCATTCTCCTTTATGGTAAGGTTTTTAGGTCACTGGGTGGGTGATAAGATGGGTACAGATGGAGTGTGCATACTTTTTTCTCTTCCACAATATTCAAGCAAAAAGGATGATTCTAACAACATTCTTTGCAGCCATTAGCGTCTTAAAAATATAGTTGTCTAACGTTTATTTTTGATTTGGCTGTTGTGGTGTGCAAAACTTTGTACATTGCTTTTTGCCACACTGCAACACTTTACAGATGTGGAAGATGTGAAATTTGTCATCAATTATGACTACCCTAACTCCTCAGAGGACTATATCCACCGAATTGGACGAACTGCCCGCAGTACCAAAACAGGCACAGCCTACACATTCTTTACTCCTAACAATATAAAGCAAGTAAGCGACCTCATCTCTGTGCTTCGGGAGGCTAATCAAGCTATCAACCCCAAATTGCTTCAGTTGATTGAAGACAGAGGTTCAGGTAAATATTCCATTTACTACACTTTCTCCTCCCTCCTCCCCCCCCCGCCCCCCATCAGTGAATTCTTTTTTTTGTAGCCTGGTATGTAGCTTTAGACAAATGTTTACAACTTCACACTGCCTCCAGAGACCCTGAACTTGGGCAGAATAGTACCTTTTACTTCAGGAATGCATTAAAATGTCATGATCTTGCCAGTTAAAAGAAATGGGTTTCAAATCTGTTATACATGAATTGTACTGAAGCAGGAGCATTGTCAATTGTATGGAAAATAAAACTTTAATTGGCCCATGGCCATATTATACTACAGTAATCCACAGCAGACCACTGTCCCTTTGAAATCACCATCAAAGATCGGTGATAAACTCTAAAGGCTATATTCTTTCTTTGGCACCAAAGTTTACTCCATCTGCTACTATTAGCATTGGTGGAGAAAAATATGCTTGTCTGTACTACATAGTAGGCCCTTTATTCCCATCCTTCATTTCCTTCCCTGTTTCTTTCTGTACCTCTAAACATCCTTTGTGCAACCTCCCATTTCCCCCCCTGGACTTCATTATTGCTTTTCTAGTCAAACCACTTAATTTGATCATTGTAAGTGCTTATATTGGGGTTGTGTAGAGTTAACACCCTGAGATCAGTGTCAGGCAGTCTGCAGACCGGGAACGCATTTGTGTTTGCACTTAGTTCATGTTTGAAAGACAATGATGAGCTTAAACTCTTCAAATGAAAGTTGTGTATAGAAATCTGGATGCCTTGAAGTGCAGATACATTAAGTGGGAAAGGTACTTCCCTATAACATGGATATTGATGCTTGATTGGCAAATAACTCTTGAAGCCAGTATCTCATCTAGATTTTTTTTCCCCCCCTTCACAGGTCGTTCCCGAGGTGATCGACGTGACAGATATTCTGCGGGCAAAAGGGGTGGATTTGGTAGTTTTAGAGAGAGAGAGAATTTTGAGAGAACTTACGGTGCGGTAGGAAAGAGAGACTTTGGAGCAAAAGCCCAAAATGGTGGCTACAGTGCTCAAACCTACAGTAATGGAACTCCATTTGGAAATGGCTTTGCAGCTGCTGGCATGCAGGCTAGCTTCAGAGCTGCTGGTAATCCTGCAGGAGCTTACCAGAATGGTTATGATCAACAGTATGCAACTAACATTGCGACTATGCACAATGGTATGAACCAACAGCAGTATGCATATCCTGCCACTGGTGCTGCTCCTATGATAGGTTACCCAATGCCAGCAGGTTATACTCAATAACTTTAGAAGTATATTTAAATGTCTGTTTTTTTCATAATTGCTCTTTATATTGTGTGTTATCAAGACAGGATAGTTATTTAAGAAACTTACGGAAAATGCAGAAATGACTACAGTGCAGCAGTAATTATGGTGCACTTTTTCGCTATTTAAGTTGAATATTTCTCTACATTCCTGAAACAATTTTTAGTTTTTTGTACTAGAAAATGCAGGCAGTGTTTTCACCAAGTAAATGTACAGTGATTTGAAATACAGTAACAGAGGGCAGTGCATGGCCTTCCAATAAAGATATTTGAAGACTGAATTTTCTGTGAAATGGAAATGGTTTACGTCTTAAGTGCGCAACTTTACATCAGTGGAACATGATTAATGTTTTTCTATTAAATCCCAGAAAGAAGCTTACTGCATGTTTTATTTTATCCTCTCAATAACCATCTTAAATAACTTCATCTATTGCTAGAGAACCAGCTTATTGCATTCTAGTGTTGTGACTTCCTTTTACTGGTTATAAACACTCAAACTCTTTGGAGAACATTAGCTGAACTCTATTGGCAGAACTGGCTTCAGATTTAGTATTGAAGAAAGTAATTTTATGCATTTGTTTGACTCTAGAGTAGATTTAATCTGTGAAAATACATGGAAACAATGGTACAGCTAAATGGTTCTTAACCAAAACTCATTAGATGAAGGGCAAGAGTATGCAGCTGTCCTACAGAAGCTTTTATCAGCCCTTCAAAGCAAGGGTGCTGTAAACCATGCAAAGTGCAACCTGGGAGTCCAAGATCTAGTATTAAAACCTGTGCAGCCATAAAAGTTAGAGCACTAATAACTCCATATACAAGTAGACCTGAATTGGTTTGCATGGAAGCCTGTTTCCCAGGATTTTATAGACCTAGATAACCAAAAGGGTAATGTGGGTCTTAACACTCAACATGTACTCTGTTCATAGATGTTACCAATACTCTTCCCATTAACTCAAAAGGCTCATTAAATTAGTTTTTTACAACAGTTACTCCTTAAAACTGCATCGAGCTGAGGTTCCTAGTGTAGGAGCTGGAAAACGTTATGCTCATACAAAGCACACGGGGTCTTTATAGAGGAAGGCAAATATGCAGCATTTATTGAGAATACAACAGTTACAATGGATGTTTTCTAACTGTCTCCTGGTCTTTCACTTCTTGACCATCTGGACATTTGTGATGGCTTTCACACCTTATCTTTTCCTTATGCGTGCATTCCTCATTCACACAATCTCTTACAGAAACCTTCAAAGGTATACAGACAGCATTTTATATTCAGCAGAATACATTGTAAATCAAGCCTACAATTTACATTGGGGCTTTAGGCCCTCAACATTCCTCTAATCTGCTTAACATAGATACAAGATCCTGTTTCTTACTTTCTAAACCTTAAAACAAAGAAATGTATATTTAACTAGAGTGCCTCATTTGTAATACATATAGGAAATCATAGTAGACATAACTTATCCTAAAACAAAAGGGTGACCATAATCAGTCATAAGGATTGTTCTGACAGGATGAAATCAAATCATACATTAAGTCTCATAGTACATTATAAAATCCAGCTCCTACACTAGGATTAATAACTTTCTGGGCACGGGAGAACCTTCCATCTTGCAACATGGATATTGTAGGTGAGCCCTGAAATGCAAATTCTGTTCTAAAATCATCCAGCCTCCCAACAGTGTTCAAGATGTAATCACTATTTCACTACATATATAAAATAAAAAAAGTGGAATGCAGTAGCTTTCTCTTAGGAGGCCTTTGGCTTGTCTGCTATAACTTTCACTAGCAAATCACGTGGTACAATAGAACACGAACTATACTATGTTGCTGAATGCTAACATTTGTATTACCATTGTGTCTATAAGCCCTAGGTGCTGTACAAACAAAACGACAATCCTGCCCTCAAGAGCTCACCATGTAAAAAATCAGTTCTCATTTCCTTGTATTCTGTGCCCCTTGCCCCATGGAGCCAATACTGGTCTGGAGGATACAGTGGCCTCAGCCCCACAAGCAGCTGACTTGTCAAGGTTTTTTTTTTATTTCCTCCCCAGGAATTGGAAAACATGGCTTTTGAAGTAGCTTTGCCAAATGTGCTGATGAGACTTTCAAGTCAATCTTAGTTCAAGAAAGCCCTAGAGGTGCTGGTCACCACTCTTATTACAATATTAAGTCAATGGTGCATTCAAATATACCACTGTTAGCAAGTTGTAGCAGTACTAGGACCTGCACGTAAGATTGCATTTTTTAATTGCTGGGAGGGACTACTGCAAAACAATAGTCCATTTTAAAAGATGGAGTTGTATACATTGAATTGCTAACAGGACAAACAGAAGTTGGTCAAATAAAATATATCCTGGGACTGACAACTACCCTGCATAAACAGTGTAGGCATTTTCTAATCACTGATCAAAGCAAGGCTATTTACCTAGGTTTACACGTGTGTGTTCTTTCAACCCAAACAGTCAAACAAGCAGCTTTTGTTTTGGAAAATCAACTTTTATGAACATTTACAAAGTGTAAGTATTCAGCACTAATGCTCTCAGTCCTAAATGCCAGATTACCCAATTTAGTTGGGGGGCTGTGCCCTGCCCTCAAGAGGTGGCAGGTGGAGGTGTTGGATAGAATAGCCATATTAGCTGAGACCAGTCGTCAATCTAGCCCCTATTCTGCCTCTAACCTTGCTACTGCCAGTTGCTGCAGAGAGAATGAACAGAAGAGTAGTTTAAAGTAACCCATCCCCCTAGCACACAGTCCCAGCCTTTAGCAGCTGGCGCTTTAGGGACACCTGGAGCATGTGGTTGCATACCTAACTCTTGGCTAATAGCCATTTATGGACCTGTCCTCCATGAATTTATCTAATTCTTTTCTGAACCCAGTTATACTTTTGGTGCTCACTACAGTCCATGGCAATGAGAACCACAAGTTGCCTGTGTGTTGTGTGGAGAAGTACTTCCTTTTTCTTTTTAAATCTTGTTGACTGTTTCATTAGGTGACCCCTAATTGTGTTATGTGAAGGGGTAAATAACACTTCCTTATTCACTTTTTCTATATCCTTTGTGATTTTATTGTCCTCGATCATATCCTGCCTTAGCTATCTCTTTTCTAAACTGAACAGTCACAGTCTTTTTAATCTCTCCATTATGGAAGCAGTTCCATCCCCAAATCATTTTTATTTTCCTCTGCACTTTTTCCAATTCTAATATCTCTTCTGAGATGGGGGTGACCAGAACTGTGTGCAGAATTAATGGTGTAGGCATACCATGGATTTCTATAGTAGCATTATGATATTTTGTTTTGTTTATCCCTTTCCTAATGATTCCTGACATTGTTACCATTTTTTGACTGCTGCTGTACATTGAGCAGATGTCAGAGAACTATCCATGACAACTCCAACATCTTTTTCTTGAGTTGTGGCAGCTAATTTAGACCCCATCATTTCATATGTATAGTCGGGATTATTTTTTCCAATGTGCATTACTTTGCACTCATAAACATTGAATTTCACCTGCTATTTTGTCATCCATTTTAGTGGACTTACAAAATTACTCAAAATAGTTATAGTCTGCAAATTTTGCCATCTCACTGTTCACCCCCTTTTCCAGATCATTTATGAATATGTTGAATAGCACAGCACAGGTCCCAGTACACTGCCGATCCCATGGACTGGTCCCATTCCCTGCTCTGCCTTGTTGGCTCTTACCACAGTGCACAGACAGAGCCCTCCCCCCCCATAGGGTGACCAGACAGCAAGTGTGAAAAATCGGGACGGGGTGGGGGGTAATAGGAGCCTATATAAGAAAAAGACCCCAAAATCAGGACTGTCCCTATAAAATCGGGACATCTGGTCACCCTACCCCCCCAAGACGTGGAACCTCCCTCCTGGGTTGTTGTGGGATAGAGATTCCCACGTGGAACCCCTTATATGGAGGCCCTGTGCAAGTGCACACTGGTTAATCAGGCCTGCCAGTCTTATCCCAGAATGCATTGCCCAACATCCTAAAGCCAAGGCTGAGATGTTCATGGATTATTCCTATTTACTGTCTTGCCAGTGGTGGTTCATTCCCTCCCAGTTCCCCAACCTCTATGCCAGCCTATTATACTTCTCCTACTACTACCCTTTATTTCCCTTTTCACAGTCTTGTCACTCCAAAATTCCCTTCTCTCCTGTGTCTAACCTGATTTACCCCCCTTAAATACCATACTACCCCCCTTAAATACCAAACAAGTACTACCAGGACATACCTGCCATCATTCTGATAGCTTTGCGCTAGTATGTTTTATCCCTTTCATTTACCTTTTTATTTGGCATGGCTTTAATTTAATTTAATTTTTCTTTTTAACTTTTAGATTATAAACTCTTTGGGGCAGGGCGGGGACTGTCTGCCTGAATCCTTACAATGCCCATCTCAATAAGGCCCTAGTTGTGGTAGCATTTCAGGACTCTTTTCAAATGTAAATAAGTTCTAAAGGTTCACTCTCCGATGTGGAGGGGATCTTCCTAAGACCTCCAGCAAAATAAATGGCAAGGAAATCAATCGATCTATAGTGGAAAGATGAAGGAACTTTATGTATAAATTCCACAAGTGTTTGATATGTGGGGGTTTACCACTGAGCCTCCAGCTTAAGTGTCTATTTAAAGACAAACAGGAACTCATGAATTTACATAACTAAAAATACATAAGCTAAAAATTAATTTAAATTTTAAGTGATTTGCTTAATTAGATTAAACTGGAAATTATCACGATTCCTTGTTCTTTATATAAAATTTAAAAGCAGCATAGATGGAGCTAAACAAAGGTGAACCAATGACCTCTCCCCTCCTTAGCTTGAAGCAAAATGCAAGTTCCATGTTCATTTGCTTTGTCTTGTTTGCTACAAGGAAATACATAGAGACAAATAGGCAATTACAAGCCATAACTGGGCGTGGGAGGTTCATTAGGAAATGCATAGGGAGGAGCACTCCAGTGAAGTGGTTTTGTACTATTTTAGCAGAGGTTTTTTTGCAGGCATGCTGGTACTAGGGAGAAACTGACACCTGCCAGCAACCATAAGATAACAGTACACAACAGATTGTGGGATTAATAAAACTAGGCTTGTTAAAACTGTCTCTTCCTGTAGTGTCACAGAGAAGCCGACAGCCACCATAAACTGCAAGAGAACTCAACTCCTTTGATTAGTCACTACCCCACCTCTAGCTGTGATGTGGGTTACTAAGCCAGTATCTGCTAGCCTGTTACATCATAATGGATACTAATTGATCCACTGTGGCACGCTTTAAAAGATAATAAATGTGTTATATTTTGAATTATTATCCCATGTATTTGTGTGTTTGATCTGATTTAGATTTGTAAACTTCAGGGGAGGGAAAGTGTGTCCCAGAGTAAGGGCCTTGGGCAAATCAATTCCCTGCATCTGTAAAATGAGTACAATACGTCTATGGTTATGTTACTGTTGTCTATGGTAAAGATTTCCTTGCACACAGCCCGTAGAGCAGACAATTCCATAGACAGCACAAGCTATGCCACACAAGTTGTGGTATCTAGGTCAGGTGTAGTTTTACCATGGGTTTATTTTATTTAGCTCCCGCTCACAATGGGCTCAGAACTCTGTTAACTTTAACTGTTATAATTAATCAAAACATGCTTGTTGCTAGCAAGGTTCTAACACGGGTTCCTCAATGGGAATAAATGGGATTTTTTTTCTCCCACTAAGAACTGTAGTATAGAATATGACTCCTGATTCTCAGACAAGACTATCCCCATGGGGGGAGGGATAGCTCAGTGGTTTGAGCATTGGCCTCCTAAACCCAGGGTTGTGAGTTCAATCCTTGAGGGGGCCATTTAGGGATCTGGGGCAAAAATCTGTCTGGTGATTGGCCCTGCTCTGAGCAGGTTAGACTAGATGATCTACTGAGGTCCCTTCCAACCCTGATATTCTATGATTCTATCCTTGCCCTTTTCTAGAACCAAGCTAGTGACAACTCTCATTTGTAAATACCATTGCAACTAGCAGGATTCTGATCCTACTGTGGATAGGATGTTAAACTGGATTTCTTTTGCTTAGCCGTGTAATTTATCAGGCTGACCTAGTGACCTAGTAACAATTCTTGTCAATCTTTTATTTTCACTCTGTTGCTCTTCTAGCCTGTAAAGCTGGCAACTGTGGATGATGGGATTATTCTGAATCAGTGAGACTTAAACATACATTAATTTTTCATAACATGCACAGCACATTGAATGCTTACTCATTAAGCTCCACCTACTGGAACTAGTTTAAATCCATGATTAGGAAACGCTGCTGCATGTATGGAAATTTCCACTGCCATGCTGTTGAGTCAGACTGCCAGTTGGGAGCTCATTAGCAGAACTAGCAGACAAACCTCCCTCACCTCGGCCACACACGCCTACAGCAGAACATTAGGTCCCTCCCATCTATGCTGTTTTAACCCTCTTTTATTGCCTAGGGAACCTTTCTGTTAGAGGCCTTTTTATATAACAATGCTGCTCTGACACGAACTGCAGCAAACATCTCCTATCTTTGTGACCACACTGGGCTTTGTGCATCCAGGGGCCTCACACGACTTATGTGTCTAGATTCAGAGCACCATCCCAGATTCTCCTTCCATAGTCCTATTTGCACTTAAACTCAGTAGATGACAGCTGTCATCACCCAAACCCTGTTTGGAAAGTTGTGATTTGACTCCCATCTCCTGGCTCATTTGCCCATGCATGAATGTGTGCCCATGATGGAGGGGAAGGCAGAGAAGGGTTGTCAGAAAATGTTGTGGTCTCACAATAGGTGAAGGTGTTGGCACAACAGCCTCAAGACAGTAGGAAGTAGCCTCAGGTTTCATTCCTATAATCAGATCTATGCAGCTGGGTGCTAATACCTGCACAGAGTCCCATGGGGTCAACTGGGGCTTCACGTGGGTTCAGAGCCAAGTGCTCCGTTCATAATGACCCATGCTTTAAGGTGTTTCCTTATCAGAGACAGATGTTTCCTGCTGGCTTGAAAAAACACCATTACTGTTGGGCTTTTCTTTTAATTAAAAAAAAAATCAAATTATAGAATAAAGTGTCATTTCAAACTGCAAACATTCAAATCGCCCTGAACCTGCCAGCACTGTTAGCCAGGCAGGGTACTGGGAGGGGGCACAGCCTCCCCAGGGGGAGGGCCATGTCTGCCCACTGCGTTGTCCCGCCCCCCAACTGCAAGCCTCAGGCCGGGGCTGCGTTTGGGGGGGTCTGATAAGGTGATCAGCTCCTTGCTGGAGGCACCAGCCTCTTTCCGGTGGGGGAGAGGACGCCCCCCCCGGCCCGCTCCTCCAAGGCCCCGCGCCCTGGCCAAGCCGGAAGCAGGAGCCGGACCGTGGAAAGAGCCGCCCAAGGAGCCCGGCCACTGTGGGGAGCCCCGGACCCTCCACCCGCCCTGCGCGGCTCTTACGCGGGGCGCTCCAGCTTCCGGCCTAGCTAGGACGGCCTCGAGGGGGGGCAGAAGGCGGGGCCTCACGGTTCCGGCCCCCCCGGGTGCCGGGGCTCTACCAGGAACCAACTGTCCGTGCCGCGGGCGCGGCGCGGCGGAAGCTGACACAACCCAAGGGAGTGGAGAGCTGGGACTCCAAGTTCAGCAGAAGGGGACGGGAGCAGGGGAACTACTGCGCATGCGCTGGGCGCGTGACCTTGCCCAGGACAGGACGCACGTCCCAGAGCGTTCTTCTTCCGCTCGCTGAGTTCGCCTGCCGCATCGCCCGTTCCCGATCCAGTGCGCTTGCGCGTCCTGTGGGACGTCGGGGCCTTTTCTCCTTCTCTCCCTCTCACGCCCCGGGCGCTCTCGGTACCACTATGGTGCTGAGCGGTTGCTCGGGGATCAGGCTTTGGGGCAGGGCTCGGGTTGGGGTCCTGAACCCCAACCATCCCCTGAAGGGGAGGCATCCGGGGCCTGACGTGGGCGCCTCCAAGATCCAATTGAGGCACAAGTTGGGGGTCCCTGGGGTGCAGGTGGGCCCCCCCAGGCCTGCTGTGGGGGTCCCTGGGGTGCAGGTGGGCCCCCCCAGGCCTGCTGTGGGGGTCCCTGGGGTGCAGGTGGGCCCCCCCAGGCCTGCTGTGGGGGTCCCTGGGGTGCAGGTGGGGCTCCCCAGGCCTGCTGTGGTGGTTCCTGGGGTGCAGATGCCGTCCCTCAGGTTTGCGCTGGGGCCCCTGTTTGCCCAATTGCGGCCCTATATGGGGGGGCCCTGCAACAGTGCAGAGGGGCAGCATTGGGAGGGCAGTGAGGTGCTGCTGGATGTGTGCCAAAGGAGGCACTTTCTAAGAGGGGACCAGCAGCAGGCACTCACTTGGGACTCTTACCTGAGGGGCTGCCACCCAGGCCTTGGGCCCCTGGGGATGGAGCTGAGGAAGAACTTGGCAGCCCAGTGGTGGGCCTCGGTGGTAGTTTCCAGGGAGCAGGTGTCTGCAGTGGATTCTTTGCTACATCGTGCTCCAGGAGCTGGCATGCTGCCAGCAGGGGAGGCTCTCAGGCTGATACAGGTTGGAGCCCTGCGTGAAATCTTCCAGAATAAAGAATTAAACAAAGAGCAGATAACTGCAGCTCTGGAAAAGGTGCTAGGGATGTCTGGGGTGCTGCGAGAGGACCTTCTTCATGGTACGTTCTTGGTCTTATTATCCCCAATGAACAATATGTTTAGAAATTGCAGGCATGATATCATCTCTCATTATCTGCTGGTTGGGAGCCAAAGGCAGGTGGGTTACCTCTTTGTATTTATCCCACTGGATAAGATTAATCTGTTAAAACGATTTACCGGTTGCAATTTCCTGTTGTGATGTTGCCTCAGTGTGTTACAAGTTTGTGTCCTCGTCAGGTACTATGGGCTTGGCTACACTGGCGCTTTACAGCGCTGCAACTTTCTCGCTCAGGGGTGTGAAAAAACACCCCCCTGAGCACAGCAAGTTACAGCGCTGTAAAGCGCCAGTGTAAACAGTGTCCCAGCGCTGTAAACTAATCCCATTGTGGAGGTGGAGTACTCCCAGCGCTGGCGCGCGACCACACTCGCACTTCCTGCGGCAGTGCTTTGAAGTTTTGAGTGTAGCCACAGCCTGAAGCAATGTAATCATGCCTTGTGATGCCTAAATGTGTACGTGACCGTTAACTATTCTGTCAGCATTGGAGATGGGCCTGTGAGAACTGAATTTTTCACCAGTTATCTCAGAAACAGCAGTCCAAATGGCAGAGCTGGTACATGCAAAATACTATAATTAATGTATGGCAATTATCAAGTTGTGGTCTTATTGCTTTTACCTTTGTTCTCCCTTCTTGCTAAATGTCTGTGCTTTAGCTGTTCTTTAGATACGTTAGAATTTAATTTTAATTATAATTAAAACTTAAAATACTTTCTAGAACTGCAGAAATGGATGATTTGTCTCATGACAGGTGCTCTAGAGCAATATATTAATTGTCTAGAATTGGTAAACAAGAGGCTGCCATGTGGACTTGCTCAGGTTGGAGTATGTTTTCATCCTGTTCTGGACATTGAGCCTCAAAATGACAACATCGCAAGGTACAGTAATGAAAACTGACAAACCTCTGTTTATATTTAAACTAAACAAATGCAAGCTCATTTTGGATATCTTTTTGAATGCTGTCTCTTGCTTTTCCCTTATTATTTTTTAAGGAGTTAACTTGCTGCCCCTTGCTATTGTTTAAAGAATAGGCGAAAGGACAATGTCTTCCCTTGTATGGTTTAGCTCCGCCAGAACTGCAGGACAGTGGCTTGATTACTGGTTACGCCAGCGGCTCCAGTGGTGGAGAAAGGTATTGATATTCACTTCATTGTTACTGCTCTTTAAGCTAGAAAACATTGGGCTGCCTCTTATAGCATTTATGTTCTATGGGGGGAAAGGCATTTTTAGGGGTGATATAGAATGATATTGCCAGATATCCACCTCTGAACTGCAACCACTTATGGGGTAAAATAGAGAAACTGTGTAAGAGTACATAACAACACTGTCAGACTGTTTATAATGGGAATTGGAAAACACCATTTTAGTTTGGGTTTCTGTTCTGAGTGATTTGAGGCTTGTGTGCTGTAACTGATATAGCATTTTGGAATTCTAAAAGCTGTTGTTCTTAAATGGTCACTGGCCAGTGGGTTTGCATCTATATTTTAAGAGAGTTGTTATCATTTGCAATTCAGTTAATATGTACAATAAGTGGACATTTTAAATCTCTTATTTTTCAGTTTGCGATAGGCCCATCCAATTTCAGCAGCAGCGACTTTCAAGATAAAGAGGGAAGAAAAGGAAATAATTTGTACTACAGCTTTCCTTGGGGAAAGGAACCAATAGAAACGTTGCAGAGTCTAGGAGATAATGAACTGTTACAAATGTATCCAGGGAATAAATCAAAATTACATGTAAGATTCAGTTAATTTTTATTATATTTAAAATATTGCTCACTGGGAAAGCCTTCTGAGATACAAATCTTGTTTTGGTGTGATCCAGTTTATTAACATGGAAATAAAATTTTGTTTTTGAAACAAAGGCAGTGTGAGTGGTTGGTAGCCTGCACCCAAGCGATCTTGGACTATGATCTTATCAGGTCTCAAAAGCAGATAGATAGAAGGCCAGAGAATGAGCATAGAAACTGAACTGTTCTCTGTCTCTGACTTCCAGAGCTGATCCTTGAAGTTAGACTTGAGGTACATTGACAGAACAGTGTAGGGAACGGTATTTCAGATTATGGTACTCCTTTGTTAAGTAGAGTATTCTATTGTGAGTATGTTCCACGGTGCTGCAGGGTCTGCACTAGTTGCCTTTCCGTGTGCGGTTTAAGGCAGGGGTTCTCAACCTTTTTCTTTCTGAGGTTCTTCCCTCCCCCCCATGCTATAAACTCCGCAGCCCAGCTGTGCCACAACAATTGTTTTTCTGCATATAAAAGCTAAGGCTGGCGTTAGGGGGTAGCAAGCAAGTTGTCCAGGACCCCACACCACAGGGGGCACTGCGAAATTAAGTGGCTCAGGCTTTGGCTTCAGCCCTGGGTCCTAGCGAATCTAACGCTGGCCATGCTTGGTGGACCCCTGAAAACTGCTTGTGGCTCCCCAGGGGGCCCCGGACCCCTGGTTGAGAAGCACTGGTTTAAGGCTTTGGCATTGACACATGAAACCCTGAGAGACCTCCTCTTTTCCCCCTGCTATTCTGCTGCAGTTGAGATCAACAAAGATGCTCAAGCTGGAGCCCCTTGGTGTAAAAGAGAGGAGGCTCCTGGCAAGGTATTCTCTTTGAGGAGTCCTTCACTTCTGAACCCAATTGCCTGGGTCTGAAATCCCTGCCTTGTTGTAAGGCAGAGGTTCTCAAACTGTGGCCCGCAAGCTCCATTCAGGAGGTCCACAGATAGTTCCCTCTAAGATGCACACCTGGGTGGCCACCCACCTAATTAGTGGAGATGCGCAGGTGTGGCTCCACTAATTAGGTGCCTGTACTCTGGAGAAGATGCACATGTAAGGTGAGGTGGTGGCCTTGGGGGCAATAGGAGGTAGGTGAGAGGGGGCAGTAGGGTGAGAAGAGGCGGTTGGGGGAATTTGGGATATTCAGGGCTTTGGCGGCCAGATAAAGAGGCCACTTTCCCCAGCTCCAGGGCTGTGGCTGCCGGGGAGAGACCCCCCCTCCTTCCCAGCCCCAGCTCCGAGGCTGTCGTGGCGGGGGAGAGAGGGCACATCCATCACATTAGAAAGGTAAGACTACTGATATTAAAAGATGAGTTGTGTGCTTTTATTTGTAGAACAAAAAAAGTTAATTGTGTGTGGTTGTTTTTTTAATATAGCGCTTTTATCCAAAGCGCTTTACAATAGTTAACTAACGGTACAAACAACATTTGGAAAGATCATTAAGTGGTCCGCCGAGACCCTCAGCAATTTTCAAGTGGTCCATGGGGAAAAAAAAGTTTGAGAACCGCTGTTGTAAGGCTTATCTTCTGGGGGGGCTTTTGGTGAGATGTTGCTTCAGAGGCAGTATTTAAGGAAGGTGGGGTGCTTCTCTCTCTTGCTGCAGGCTTCAGTTAGATACTGCCGTATGTTGTGAGGTTGCTCCTGCTTGTACTTCTTTAATATATGTTTGTTTTAAACATACATTGAGGGAACCCATCTTGGGATTGGTGCCTTCTCGTGTTCATTCATTTAAATACACTATTTATTTTTGAGGACTGTTACTTAGTGCATTTCTGTTGTGGTGTTTCTCCTGCAGGGCCGGGATGGAAGGAAGAATGTTATTCCTCATGTGCTGTCTGTGAGTGGCAATCTGGACCAAGGAGTGCTAGCATATCTTTGTGATTCTCTGCAGTTCACGGAGAGCTCTCTAACAAGAAAGAAAACTCTTCAAAGAAAGGTGACTTCTTTTAGTGTGTGTCAGGAAGAAGAGATTGTGAAAATAGTCTTACTAGGAAGCTACAAACTAAAACAGTCTGAGTGTTATATCAAATGTGGCTCGCTTTATTCTAGTCTGGATTTCTGTTTTGAGAAAACACACAAGACTGTACATATTGAATATATTTGCTAACTAAGCATTTATTTTTCATTATTTCAAAAACATAAATACAGTTTAATATTCCTCAGGGTGGATAAAAATCAATGTTTTTTTAAAATAAATAAATAAAAACCCAATTTTTTTCTATTTAAATCAGGTTTTTTCCTCAAAAAGCATTTTATCAAAAAAATCCATCTAAAGATACATTATAGCTCAAAGATATCTCATCATGGAATAGGGATTATAAATTCTAATTCTATAGTATGAGACTATATATATTCATGTAATGTTTAAGAAAAGTTTTGTAAATGAGTTCCAGTAGTTAATGGATTAGGGACCTGGCTTCCAGGGGCTTCTGTATAGATTACTTAGGTTAATCTTTCTATCTACCCAATGGGACTCAGTGCTCAGTCTAGAAGATACCATCAGAGATACTTAGTTTTGCAGTTCTCAAACTCTCTGGATTTGTGTCTCCAGAGATAATATGCTTGTTAACAGCAAAAATGTTTTAAAATAAATAATATATAGAGGTGAGAAATAAGACCTCAACCTTATTGTCCCTCTGCAAAATTGTGTACATAGAGTCAATCCCTTACCTCTCTCTAAAAGCGCAAAGTTTCAAAAAGTTCAATGAATAGAAGATTGTTGGGGGCGGAATAGATCTGGACAAGAAGAAGTCTGGAGACAAATTTGAGAAGGGAGGGACAAGCAGTAGAAACAAATGTGAAACTGTTTGAACAGCATATTCCAGAAGTCTTGAGGTCTTTCTGAGTGTAGCCTTCATTGATTTGAGATCTACCATACCATTCTCTTACCAGAAGGGAAAACCTATAATGGCAGCAGGCGGTAAAAGACCCAGTTTGAGAATATTTTAATGAAGTTTCTCTACCTGTGAAGAATATGTATTCAGGTTATAACAACCAAGAAGAATGCACTTTTATGTAGAAATCCATGATTAAATCGAGTCTTCCTGACTAGTGATTTAAATCAATTTGATTTAAATAAAATCCACCCCAATACTCATATATTTCACTAATACTCTTTTAGTTCTGTTTCATGTATTTAATGTAAATGCCCAGTAACATGTTTCTTGCAACATTGTTAGGTACTTAAGCTTCACCCTTGTTTAACACCAATAAAAGTTGCTTTGGACGTGGGAAGAGGCCCAACAATGGAGCTGAGACAGGTGTGTTGTAACTAAGCATTTAATTGTGGGAGTTGGAGTTTCATGTAGTCTTGTGCTGTAATTCTCATACTGATGTTTTTTAAAACCTTCTATTCATGTGAGGAAGATTCTGCTTCTCCTTCATGGGCATGAAGGGCCCTTACTGCAGTGAAACAGCATTTTCACTGTGCAGGATTTAGGAAGCCCCTGCAGAGATCCATATTCCCTGCATGCTAGGAGGTGCCCTGTGGAATATGGATTTGGGAGCAGTGGACACATCTGTTAGGACCACTGTGATTAATCCCACATGGAGTGGGAGAACAGAAACATCCAGGCTTTAATGTCTGCTCTTCCTCAAGCTGTATTTAATAGAAAAGTAATATTGACTAATTTTTTTGGAGTTTATTCTGCATATAAACTAAATTTGTTTAATCTTTCATAGTAGTCTTAAGGGTAACCATGGTAGGGAGGAAATCTTCAGATGAAGACTTGACTTTTTTCCAGTTAGTGATGTCTATGTAAGAAATATACATGGGGAAAAGACCTTTTTATTTAGATATGTATATGGGGAACTATGTATAACCATGAAGATCTCTTAGCAGTAGTGCTCTCTTTTCTGAGTGCATGTTTCTGTTAATTTATAAACGAGCTTTAATATCAAACAGAGACTACAGTTTGTATCGCTCCTTCTCCCAACATTTTAAACCTCTTAAGACTGTCTGTCTTTTTTTTAGGTGTGTCAGGGGCTGTTCAACGAATTGATAGAGAAAGGAATTTCTGTGTGGCCTGGGTATCTTGAAACCATGCACACACCCCTGGAGCAACTCTATGCAAAGTAAGAAAAAAATAAAATGTCAAGTGGAAAGATGGCTTTCCTTAAAGTAGCAAAAATGAATGTGATTTCAGTATAAAGTCATCAGGTACAGTAACCAAATCACTGAAGGTACTGAAATACAGATTGAGACTTGATATCTCTAACAGCATTTAAAAAAAACCTTGAATTAGTTCACTTTAAAAAAAAAAAAAAAAAAGGGATTTCAGTAAACTTTTTTATTTTTCATACTTCAACTATTTGTTTTTTGTTTTTTTTTTTTTTTCTCTTCAGTTGCTAATAATAAACCATTCAGGAAATCCCATCTGAAAACTGTAGTTTCTTAGAGTGAATCATAAATCTACTGAACCAGTTTACATCCAATTTTGCATCTGGACTGACTTCTGCATTTCATTCTTAAGTCATTTGATTTGAAACTGTTGTTATATAGAACCCAGCCCTGCAACCGATACCAGCTTGAGTAATTCTCATTCACACAAGCAGTCCTACTGAGTAAGACAGGGGTTGGCAACCTTTCAGAAGTGGGGTGCCGAGTCTTCATTTATTCACTCTAATTTAAGGTTTTGCGTGCCAGTAATACATTTTAATGTTTTTAGAAGGTCTCTTTCTATAAGTCTATAATATATAACTAAACTATTGTTTTATGTAAAGTAAATAAGGTTTTTAAAATGTTTAAGAAGCTTCATTTAAAATTAAATTAAAATACAGAGCTCTGGACCAGTGGCCAGGACCCGGGCAGTGTGAGTGCTACTGAAAATCAGCTAGCGTGCCATAGGTTGCCTACCCCTGGAGTAAGAATTGCTCATGCCAATTAAGTTTGCTAGAACTGGCCCACATCAACCTACAAAACAAGTAGATTAAGGAGTAAAAAAAAAAAAAAAAAATCTTGATTGTGCTTTTCTCTTAACATTAATAGAGGTTTTCAGCAAGAAACAAACACATACTGTTTTAACATAGCAAAGTTAATAAGTCATGTTCATGTACAATACTCTTCAAAGTATGGCTGGTCAGCTAGTAAATATTGGAGAAATGGTAACATTTTTCTCCTGTGAAAAATGTCCCTATTGTAGGTTACTAAATAAAACTCCCCTTTTATTGCAAAGGAATCTAATAACTTACTGCAGTTAACTAGAGAAGATCAAGGAGCTGAAAGTAAGAAAATAGGCATCTTCATATTGGACACAGAACTACATGCAAAACTTGAACATATACATATTGCTCTGGGATATAACCCCAATCTAAGTCTGCCACACACCAAGGCAACAATACTGTAACAGCAGTAATGAGTGCTCGTTCTTTGGCAGGTATGATGAGATGAGTGTCCTCTTCACAATCTTGATCAGTGATGCTACGCTGGAGAATGGAGTGGTTCAGCTGAGAAGCAGAGACACAACCATGAAAGAAATGATGCACATCTCTCGATTGAAGGACTTTTTAACTAAGTACATTACAGCAGCTAAAAATGTATAAATTAGAACCTCTCTAATAAAAGGAATTTTGTATTTGTGTTTAAATTGATTTCCAAAGTATCACACTGAATCAGTGGCACAGATGAAGTACAAGCCAGGAATTCTGAGTCACAATACCCTACTCTGTTGCTAGATACCATTCATTCTTATTTATACGAGTGGGGAAGTACCCATGACATCCTCCAAAACTGATGTTGATAAAGCTTTCTGATGCACTCATTCTCTATCAAATCCAAATCCTCTACGAAGATCTTCCAGCCTGCACTGCTGAACGAGGCAAACCCAGCTCTGTCCATCATGGGTAGAGCAGGGCTAATAATGCTCATCTGGAAAGCTTACCAATTGGAGAACTTTCACAGCCAGGAGAACTTACCCTTATCTCAAACTGGCAGGCTCAGAACACCTCTTCCAGCCTGCACTGAGGGAGGCAAAACCATATTTATCCACCACAGGTAGGGCAGAGCTAATCATGCTCAGCTGCAGAGCCTGCCAGTTTGATATAGTTTTCCTGGCTGTAGAAGTTCTCTAATTGGTAAACTCTGCAGATGTGCATTATTAGCCCTGCTCTACCCTTGATGGACAGAGCTGGGTTTGCCTCTTTCTGCAGTGCAGGCTCAAAGATGTCCTAGAAGATTTGGTCTCCTGGAAGAAATC
This sequence comes from Emys orbicularis, assembly GCF_028017835.1. Classification (NCBI taxonomy): domain Eukaryota; kingdom Metazoa; phylum Chordata; order Testudines; family Emydidae; genus Emys; species Emys orbicularis. The sequence continues at coordinate 42,529,647 of NC_088695.1, read as the reverse complement.
CAATTTACGGAAAATAGCCTAAGTTTTCCTTGGTTGAGAGTCTAGATAATACGCATGTTGCCGATATATGGTGACAAATGCCGGTCTCTGCTGCAATGGGAAGATAAATGGGAGTTGAGACTTTCAAAAGCTTAAATGTGGAAAAGGTCAATTGAAAAGCAAATCCATTGGATGCATTGGTTTTAGAGAAAGCAGTGTTTGTTACTAGGTGAGTATGTTTCTCTACATGGCCTCTGTTTTCCAGTTCAGTCTTTAGACTGCTGTCATTTCTGGTTTGAATATAACATATTAGTTGGTTGTTCTGCCTTTCAAGGATACCAGAACAATTTGAAGAACTAAGCTGTAAACATTTTATTTCAAGTAATCCATTAATGTAGATAGGGAAAATTGTTTGCTACAGGGTGAGTGAGGAAGCAATATGGAGTGGGTAATGTACTGGTCTTATACCCCTAAGTATTGTAGCTGGGACCCAGGTGTATAGGTCTGAGTTGAAATGGCTGTGGCAGGGAAATAGTCAACTCTTCCAGTGTTAGGGGGTTATGTCAAGTCCCACTCCCCAAAATGGAAAAGACTGGGGGGCAATACCAGGCAGGAGTCCTGCTCAAGTAAAAAACTTGTACCCAGGAGTCCTGGGAAGCTGCTCCCTGGCAGGCAGTAGTAGTTAGCAAGGCAAATGATGTCTCCTTTAGGGAGACATCTTGCCAAGCAAGCAGCTACTGGGTCAGATTTTTAAGAGAACTATGGCTAAACAAGGCCTTTTTATTCTCTGCTTATTTAAAATCCTGTTTTATTTCCTGAAATTCCTGACAAGCACAGGAGCAAAGCTCTCTGTGTGAGAGCCTTATAGCTGGACCATGTTAGCTAACTGGTGGCTTACTCCTTCCCGCCGATACATCAAAAGAGTAATGCCAGTGGAGAGTCCAGTTGCACCACCATGTTGATAGTACCTTTTTTTTTTTTTTTTTTTTAAACTAGTCCCATTAGTGACAGTGGCATTACTTGTGGAGTAAGGTACTGTGCATGAGTAAAGGAATCAGAAATCTGGGCATCAATGAACTTCTTTCTCTAACATGTTTTGTTTTTCTGTCTTGATCAAACTGGAATCTCTAAAAGTCAGGGAGAGGAACCCATTCTTTAATATTAGCAGGGGAGGAGATTAACATCAGCTTCTGACTACAAAATAATTAGGGTGGGGAAACTAGCATCTAAATGTTTGCTTATGTGCTTCCTATACAGGCACGGTGGTGCTAGCAAAATTTACCAGGGTAGAGGTTCTCTTTTTAAAAAATATTTTATATAATTCTCTCTCATGTAAATCATCAGAGAGGAAACTTACCTTGTTGCGTTCCATCTCTTATGATGACGTCAGAGTAGACAACTGTAGTATCTGCCCTCGTGTTCACTAAAAGTCAGAATAGACAGTCAATAACCCTTAAAAAGTCTACAGTAATCGAGCTATATTTAAACATGCCTCTTGTAGCTCAATAACTAACGACACAAATAGGACAGTTTCAGAATGAAGCTGTTGGATTTGGGATCTCAGGCGGTTATTGGTAGTTCTTTTCAGGTCAAGGATTCTAACTGGAGTGAGAAGTTTCTCTGTAGCAGGCAGTCTTAACTATTTATTCCACAGACCACTTCATAAAATAAAGTTGGTTGGTTTGGGGTTTTTTTGTGTGGGCCACTTCACCCTCCCAACACTGTGATTTTCATATTTAATCTTAACAGTTTCCTGATTATTTTTTTTTTGAGGGTTTGTTCAAATTAACTATTGTATTCTTGTAAAGATTTTTGCCCTTAAGTTATCTGAACCTTAGTTCACCTTAATGAAGATTTTTGTGTGGGAATTCATAGGCACTCATAACATCCACAAGGTGGGAAAGTATTATTCCTATTTTAAAGATGAGAAATTGTCAAAGAGCTCAAGTAGTCACTGTGGTCATACACCGAGTCAGTGTTAGCCACAGGATTAGTTCATGGGAGTTTCTGTTAGCCAGTCCCATGCTCAAACCAATAGAAACACCCGTTCTCCTTTTAAATAAACAACCTTCCTTGTACCTCCAACCCATTAGTCTAGATGCTGGTAGCTAACACTTGAAGGCAAATTGGGGGTGTATTTTAGTGTCTGCCTGAAATTAATTCTAGTTTCATCCTTTTGTCTTCAAATGCCCTTTGAATGCTAACCACAGGGATCTGTCTCCATAGGGAGTTGTGCATAACCTCTGCAAAGAGGGAGCATGCAGTGAAAGTGGTTTACAAAGAGTGAGACCAGGCAGTTGTCAGGCCCTACTGCAAGTGAACATTTGACTATGCTATCAATGCACAGTGAACTCCAAAATGCATGAGGTAGTTTTGTCATTAATCCACAGACGTGTTTGGGATAGACACATTTGTGCTTAAATCAGTTTTTATTCCATTTCCAGAACATTAGTTGTATGAACTTGAAAATGTGAAATGCTTCATTTTGCCCATGGTCACAATCTAAGCCTTTTACCTTTCCTATCTTCCTCCTCTTTTCTAATCCGTATGTTGGCGTACTCCAGTTCTTCAGATTTAGCATACTCTGGATGGAAACAAGTGAAAAAGAATTCAAGGTTCAGTTGCAGGCGATTACAGCTTGGTGAATTTAAGCTCCTGAAAGCACTGAGACTCAGCCTGTGGTATAAGACCCACATGTGCCTCTCACAGAGTCTGCATTTGTTCTCCCTCTACATACTCTTGGACAGTGCAAGTTGAGGACTCTCTACCTGATGTGAAAAGTTGCAGGGGGTGCAGAGCAGCCAGAATACCTTCCCATTCCTCCTAGCAGACAGGTGGAGGGAGAGAGAGGAAAAACACCCATTTTCCCATCTTCATTCCAGTTGCTAGAAACAGGGGTGGTGAAGATAGGGAGATATCTTCCCTTTTTCCCAGCCTCCAAGTGGGGTGGCAGAGATAAAGCCTTTGGTCACGAGACATATGACAGAACTTCAAGATAATCCTGACATGGTGTCTGTCCTGCGACGTTTTTATTAGGAGGTATGTTAGTCCACAATGTTATAACTAAGGTGATGCTTTTTGTCATGGGTATTTTTAGTAAGTCACAGACAGGTCACGGGCAGTAAACAAAAATTCACGGAAGCCCCTGACCTGGTCTTTTACTAAAAATATCAGGGGGTAGGGAAACTTACAGTGTGGGCCTTCGCGCTATGGGCTGACAGCCATCTGCGGCTCCAGCTCTGGGAGCTAGCCACCGGCCGCCACTCTAGCCCTGGGGGCTGACCATCGGCCCCGGGGCTTGGCTGCTAGCTATTGCCGCTCCGGTCCTGCCACTGCTCCTGTGGCTGGGGCTGACTGCCGCTGGTCCAGCCTCGCTGCAGCAGAGGGGGATGACAGCTGCTCTAGCCCTGAAGTCACAGAGGTCTGTTAAAGTCACAGAATCTGGGATGTCTGTGACAAAATCTTACCCTTAGTTATAACGCAACATGGAGACACTATGTCAGCTGTTGCCCAGTTATTTTGTGGCTCCATTTTGGGGGAAAGTGGCTCTGAACCTCTTCAGCATTGAGCAACCCTGAGAGTGAAGAACTGAAATATACGCTGAAGAATACAAAGCAAAATGCAGAAGCTGTGCAATTGTTTTTCACTTTTGCTGGCAACCCAGAAATCCTTTCCGCACTTTAGCAAGGGGCTCTTGTGTAAATCTAGGCTCTGCTTGACTTACTAGTATTTCATTTTCTCTTTGCTTTGTGGTTGTCACTCCCTTACCAATACCTCCACAGACACCCAAACACGAACTTTCCTTCTAGTTCTGTCCTGATTGGACCTGAGGGATAGTTCACATAAGTTTCTAAGGATCTTTCTAATGAATGTCATTCCCCAGGCTGCAATTTGGCTCTTGGGCTGGCATGAGATGCACATATAGGGCCTGATCCTGAGAGATCCTGAGCAACTTCCAGTCAAGGTCAATGGGAGTTCTATTGGGTCAGTAACTTGCCTGTAGTGATCACCCATTTCCCATCTTCCCCATTTGAGACCAAAAGGCATCATCCATAAACGTTATCTAGGACTAGTTAATCATGTCCTGCAGCCAGATTCCTGCATGTGAGTCCCACGACTAAAGAAAGAGCAGTTTGGAATTTACCAATCTCAGTGTATGTCACGTAGTTTTCAGACCCTGTTGCTTTGTCCGTTGAAACAAAACCAGTTGAGCAGCCAGCTGACTTCAGTTTTCCTGCAAGAGGTAAAGAAAACAAAATTATTCAAGTGATAAAAATATCAACTGCACCAAAAATGTATGTCCCATGATTTTTTTGGGGTTTGTTAGATATTTTAAATAATTTTATAGTCCTGATGAACATCATTCCTTAGCAAGCAGTACTATTCATGCCTGACTGCATCTTTACTTCACGTGGTGGTATGGGAAGAGGAAATTGCTCCCAAAGGCAGCAAGTATTGGTGATATATCATGGGGTCCTTGCAAAAAGAGACTGCTTTCCTACTTTAATTTTGGACGCCAAGGCCCCCCTGATTCTGCAAACAGTTGTGCACATGTGTAACTTATGGCATGTAAGCAGTCTCACTGACCTCAGCAAAAATATTCATGTTCATGAAGATAAGCACATGTGTAACTTTTTGCCTTTGGGACCTAAAATGTAGCCTGAAAACATGTTGCTTTGGTATGAAGAGAGATATTTGGCTTTGAGGATAGACTTGGAGTCAATCAAAAGAGAATGGTGCCTCTTTGGTCTTATTACTTTGCATTTATATCCACCCTTTATTTATATATGTATGGTCTCACTGAAATGTGGCTTCTTCTAGCATGGAGAGCAAAAAGGAGTCAGCCCACTAGAATGAGGAGAGTGTTTTACCCAAGGGCAAACTTCTCTTAAGAAAAGTGCCACCAGATCTGCATTCACTCAGAAGAGATTGGATATTGTTTTTCTAAGGGCTCCTCCTAAAGATCCCAATACAGTATCTACCTCAAAAAAGTGAAGAAATAAGTTAACCCTAACTGGATTTAACTCAGCAGTTCCTGGGAATCTTGATGTTATCATCCTGAAGCTTATATTATTGGGCCATCCCCTCCAATGTAATGGGAGCTGGCCGGGAGATACCATCTGGACCAGGCATCATTGGGAGTACTGAGACCAGCTGCTAAGAAATGGGAAGGCTTTAGTGTGTGATGTGCAGACAGGAAGCTAAGCCTTCCATTTCCAAGGACACCGAGTGTAACAAGGGCCGGAAGCACTATTTTACAATGAAAATCTGGAGAAGCAAAAAAACTCACTTGCTTTACACCAAGGCAGGATCAGAAATGGAACCAGTAGGGCAGTTGCTATCACCACCAGCAGAAACAGCAGCACAAGAAAAATGCAGAGGGGATAGGAAACGCCATCCTCTTCTGTCAATAGGAGAAAGAGTATCTGTAGAGAGCAAGATCAGGTGTGGCAAGATGTTCCAAGTACTTATCTTTCTATTAAAATGAAAGCCCAGTCTTTCTATTACAGTTTGGAGAAGTGGAGTAGCAGTTGTTAATAACACTGACTGTGGCAAGGTGAGGGGTCCTTACCTGAGCCTAGAGAGAAAAAGAACTGGCTCCATGCTAAAAACCTACAGATGCAGAGGGAGGAGTATCTGGACACAATCCTGCTCTATCACAGGAAGTAGGCTCTAGGCTAAGATGTCCTGTAGGTGTACAGGATAAACTCAGAGAAAAGCCAGGGAAGGCTATAAAAGCAGGTCTTGGAAGGATTAGATTTTTATCAGTCAGTGTTGGTAAACGTGAGTTTCATCAAACACAAACGATGAAAAAATATTTCCATTGATGATCATTGAAATTTACAGATAGGCAAAGTAAGAAAAATGCTGCTGGAGTTTAATTTGAGGATATTTGCTTTGTATATTTTGATGTGTGGTGATGATTTGTGTATTAACATTTGTAAAGCTTTAGCTTTTTATATCTCAATGTCTATGGTAATTAAATAATTATTGTCTCACTCCGTTGTCTAACCCCCTCCCATAATTCCACACAATTGAAAATTTAAATAAATAAAAATCCTTAAAAATAAACATGGATATTATCTGTTGAAATTATATATACACCCACATGTATGTGTGTATATATATGTATGTGTGTGTATATAAAAATCTAATTCTGCCAAGCCTATATAAAAGTAACTCCTTGGTAGTGTCCCTTCATGCCCTGTTCTTAGAGTGCTGGTTTACAGGCTGAATTGGGCTCTGTTTAAATTAAAAGCTCTGGCTTTGTTTCTTTTGTTATATCCATGCACCTCAAGAGTAAAATAATGGGGGGGAAAATTGTGGATAGGGCTTATTCACAGCAAGCCAGGGTGTGAATGTCCAGCGCTCTAACCTACTGTGCCCTAAGATGCCATGTGGACCCTGCTACCGGGCACTAAAAGTTCCATCAGGGACTTTGACATGCTTTTGTTGTTGCTGGACCTGCTACCCCAGTTTACATGGACAGGCAGAGATCATTAAAAGCTCATCATCAGATGCTATTAGTAATAGGTAGGACAAACACATACCTGCTAGTGTAAAGGTGAGACTGTTGCTATATTTTGTATTATTGGGGATATTATTTTCAGCTTTGCATTTATAGTCGCCAAAGTCAGTGGGAGAATTGATAGTTACATTTAACACAGCTGCTGCCTTTCCTTGCATAGATATTCTGGATGACATAGACTTCTTTCCTTTAAAAAATATGTAGTTGATGGGAGAAGAGCCATTTTCTGAGTGACAAGACAGTGTCACATTCTGGCCTATCCTCACTTGGGAAGTAGTCGTGCTCAGCACTGGTTTGGACACTGGATCTGTAAAGTAACCAGTGGAATGCAAAAATAAGTACAAGGCAAACATGAGATTTAAAACTGAGACCTACAAACAAGAGAACAGCTCCTCAGCTGACCTAGATCAATGGAGCTCCATTGATTCCAATAGAATTATGCTGATTCACATCAGCTGTGGAGCCGGTCCAAGTTCTAGACAGGGGCACACTGTGTTCTAGAACACAGTTCTCTACCAGAACGCCTTGCAGGATTGCTGGCTGCGGCTGCTACAGGATGAATGGATCGAAAAGTATATGGCCCTATCCCTTTGAAAGAAATTGCATCTGTTTTAGAACTCTTCCTGCTCAAATGTTAAGGTACTGATAGCAAGGAAGGGGGAAGGTCACATGGCAGCACAATCCTGAGATGGTCATGGATTGTACTCTGCAAGCTATTTTGTGCATATGCAGGAACAATTATACAGTAAAACTATAGGGTCTGATCTAGGTGGTCTCTTACACATGTGGAGGGTGCAGCTTGTGTGGCCCCCTTCTGACTGCAGTTCCAGCTGCCAGGGCCCTCTCTGGACTTGGCGTTTACATGTTAATGCATAATATAATTTTTAAACTGTTCTGAATGGGTTGGGGAGGGTTATGGCACAATGCTTGTGCCTGGTCCTGCATGGTGCTACGTGTCAGACAGCCATGGGGTTGTGCCTCCAGCCGCTCACAGGATCAGGCCAGCTGGGAGGAATTATTATGAACACTCATTTCCTGATGTTGAAAAATGTCGCCGATACACACAAACCCCTACCTAGTAACGTAAAGTTGAGACTCTTGCTGTATTTTGAACTGTTGGAGATTCTGTTTTCAACTTTGCATTTATATTCCCCCACGTCGCTGGCAGAACTGATAGTTAGGTTAAACAGAGCTGGGTCCCTGTCTTTCTTCGGTATAATCGGCCACAGATTCTGACTTCCTCTAAAAAATGTATAGTTGATAGGAAGAGAGCCATTGGTGGATTGACAGGACAGGGTCACATTCTGGCCAATTTCTACCTCCACGCTCTTTTGGAGAGATCCAAACTCAGGGTTAGACAGTTGCTCTGGGGAAAAGAAACATTTCTGAGTAAAACAACAATTCACAAATAACTTCCAACCCACTGGCAGAGAAATGCGGAGAACTAGATGCCCAGGGCATCAGGACTGGGGCAACACCTGTGTTCCATGGAACCTCAGTTATTGGACTCCATGGCTATAAGACCCAAGATTCAATATACAAATATTTTCCTGCTACCTGCTCCAAATTCATCTGTCATTTCAGCTGGGGACTACAGTCCTTGTCCGGGGGAAATGGAAAGGTAATGTGTCCATAACTGGGCTGTATGTGTTTGTGTGTGTGAAGAGTTAGTGGAAAACTGAATGTGGATTTCCTCTTTAGACAGCGGAAAGGGGGACCCACAGTATTACCATCCAGAGCTAGACTAAAGGTGGAGGTGTCCTGTTTCTTATGATGGCTCAAGTCATCCTCAACCCCAATCAGCACAAAGCATCTTGCATGATGTGGCCCTGCAGTCTGAGTAGGAAACATCATGCTAACCAGATCACCTGTCTCTGAATGGAGTTGTGACCCCCCCTGTCCTGGGAGGGCCCCTGCAGCTGAAGACTTGAACATTATCTGAGCTGACCCTGCTGAATGAGATACAGAGACTTATCCAGGGTGTAAGGAAGGGGGCCCCAGCATGCCAGCCACAGAAGCATGATTTATCAGTGCCCAATCACATGCCTGTGATTTGGAGCCATTGGTTTATGAAAAGTGATGGCTGAGATTTATTGGCCCTCATGCTAAATGTTGACCAAGACAGCCTCTCGGGCAAAAACATGTTAATGTTTGAAACATGAATTGATCATATGGATTATTATCTGTCTTCGGAATATTTTTCATCGGAAATATCTGCAGATCTTCCCCCATTTTGGCTACAGACATTTCTTTGGGATAATGGTTTTTAAAACTAGCGTGCCAAAGAGCTGATGAAGTTAGAATCCAAAGAGGGTAGAGGGGAAAAACCTGTTGATGCTTTTTTACAAGCTAATCACAAAGTAGGCAACTACGTATCTGATCTGAGCGAGTGCAGCAAAAATTCCTCCTGATAAATGTTCTGAGCAAACCAGTATGTGGTAATTACATATCTAATCTAATTGGCCAACATTGTGCCAGATTTTTCAGAAGGTCAAAAATAGAAACTAATTCTTTTCAGACAGCCATAGGGGAGAATTTTCTTCTTGCAGGTAACTATGGCATTAGACAAATGAAATAATGGTCAGGTAAAGTACTCCTGGGCAGCATTTTTATAATTACAGATGAAAAAATGTAAACACTTTAGACCAGGTTTTCAAAAGAGCTCGGTTCCCCAAAATTCCCATTGACTTGAAAAATGAAGGTTATTCAGCACCACTGATAAGCAGACTACATAAAGTTGAGGCATCCACATTGAAATATATATTCTTTGTGTATCCCCAGCTGTAAAATGGACACCCAGTTAAACTAACACTAAGAACCACATCCCATAGCCAAGCCCATGTTAAGCAACCTCTTTCCAGAGCACTCATGGTTTCCAGGGGAATTTGGTTTGACTTTCAAAGACTAAACTAGTGGAGAATGTTGCTCATCCCTTGGGTGGTCACTCACCAGACACTTCACTCTAATCATCATCATCATGTTCCTATTACGCCTCTGACATTTAGGGCAGTGACGAAGCTCCTCCATTCCTGTCTATTTCTGGCAAGTCTTTCAATGATTCCCCAGCTGTGCCCCAGGTTTTTCAGCTCGGCTTCCACAGCTCTTTGCCATGTTGTTTTTGGACGGCCTCATTTTCGCTTGCCTTCAGGTGTCAATCTTGTTGCTACTCTAGTGATGGAATCAGTTTCCATCCGAAGCACATAACCGATCCATCTCCAACGCCTTCTGGCAACAATGGTGCTCAGATCCTCTTGGTTGCACTGTGTCAATCGATCTTGGTTTGAGATTGTTCTGGGCCAAAAGATACAGAGGATTTTTCTGGGGCAGGTTGTATGGAATGAAGACAGTTTGGACATGTCATACTTTCTCATTCCCCAGCATTCTGCACCATAAAGTAGTGTTGAAAGTACGCAGCTCTGATAAATCTTGAGTTTGGTTTTGGTGTTGTATTTTGATGATTTCTAGACTGTATTTGAGCTCCTGAAGGTGTTCCTGGCTTTACTGATTTTGTTCCGGATGTCCTGGCTTGTTCCGTCGTCCTGGCTGATGGTGCTGCCCAAGTATGTGAATGTTTCTACATTGGTGAGAATATAATCCTCTATCTGTACTGGTGATGGTGAGGCAATATTAAAGGTCATGATATCTGTCTTATTGTGGTTGATTTTCAGTCCAATTTGCTGGCTGAATGCGTTGAGTTGTTTTTTCTTGTATATGGTGTTGGGTATGTGATAGGAGAGTGACATCATCTGCGAAGTCCAAGTCTTCAAGGGATGAGAAGAGTGTCCATTTAATGCCTCTTGGTATGTCTTCTGTTGTACGCTGCATTACCCAATTGATGGCAATGTTGAAGAGGATTGCAGACATGACACACCCCTGACCTATGGTGTGCAGAGATGAGGCAAAGTTTGTCCCTGACGTACTCCTGTTTTGACTTAAAAACTGAGCTCACTGTGATCAACACTGCATGTAAAGTTGAAATAGAAGCTTTTGATGACGTTGATTATATGGAAAGGAATTCCATAGGCCCGCAGAATGCACCATAGGCTGGTCCTGTGAATGCTATCAAAAGCCTTCTCAAACTCTATGAAATTTATGTAGAGTTGTCATTGCCATTTTAAGCATTGTTCTATGATGATTCATAGAGCGAAGATCTGGTCTGTGCATTCACGCCCTTTCCGAAAACCAGCTTGCTCTTTTCTGAGAATGCTATCAACTGCCTCTGATATACACTGGACTATGATCTTACACAATACTTTGCTTGGTACAGGTAAAAGTGTGATACCACGCCAGTTATTACAATCACTGAGAGTCCGTTTCTTTGGTATCTTCACTATAACCCCATTGGTCCACTCATCTGGCACTTTTTCCCTTTCCCAGACTGATGTAAATAGAGGGGCCAGGATAGATGCTGCTAATTTAGGATTTACCTTGAACAATTCTCCATTCAAGTTATCCTTGACAGAAGCAGGGCCGTCCCTACCTATGGTGGTGCCCTACACAGCCCAAGCACCTGCACCCCCCTGCGGGGGGAGCGGCCGCTCTACTGTGGGGCCAGCCCCTCCGTGGGGGGGACTGCGCTCGAGGGCTGCAGGGCCGTGGGGGGCAGGAGCAGGGCAGGGAGGCCCAGGGCAGCGTGGGGGATTAGCGGGGGGGGGGGGCTGGCACCAGCAGCAGGAGTCAGGCCCACCCCCTGCACTAACTGGTGGCAGCAGGAAGCAGAGCGACCCGGCCCCAGCCCGCTCCACTCTCCCAGCTCCCAGCCCTGTCGCTTGGGGGCGGGGGGTTGGAGGAAGGGGTCAGACCCGCCCCCGCACTCAGCAGCAGCGGTGGCAGTGGGAAGCGGAGCAACGCGGTGGGAGCTGGCGGAGCAGAGAGGGCTGGGGCCGGGTCGCTCTGCTTCCTGCCGCTGCTGGTGAGTGTGGGGGCAGGCCAACCCTTCTGCAGGCTGTGTTGATATCAAGATCTTCTTCTGCCTCCTGTTCAGCAAATCTTTGATGCAGATGAAGAGATCAACAAGAAGTGGGACAAAGTAACAGCAATTTATAAACAGAGCAGTGAAGCCTGTCTAGGCTACAGGCAGAAGAGAAGGAAGGATTACACCCAGCACATGGAATGCCATAGAAACCAGACGAGTCCTGAAGAAAAAAGTTTGAGACACAAAATCCCAGAAGCTAAAAGACAAATACCACGAGCAGTATAGCCAGGTACACCGGGAGGTCAAACGCCTTGTGAGAGTGGACAAATGGAATTATATTGATAATCTGGCTACACAAGCAGAGGATGCAGCTGCTTGTGGTGAACAAGGAACCATCTACAAAATGACGCAGCTTATCAGTGGTAAACAGCAGATACCAACAAACACTCTCATCAGGAACTAACAAGGACACCTACTAACAACTGAAAAAGAACAAGAAATGCGTTGGACAGAGCATTTCACTCTCATAGAGCTAATTTAATGCACAGGGCTGTTGTGAGGCTTATGTTCCAAGCCTGGAAGGGCTCTATGCACTAGGTCCTCAATGGAATTTCATACACAGTAGGCTTATAAGCTCAAACCCTTAGTGAATGTTTTTAAAGTGGGTAGAGATCCTTCACGAAGGTTACTATGGAGTAAAGCCTCCTGCTCTTGCTCCCCTTGAAGTCTCTTAGAGTTTTGGAATGGGAGGGAGGAAGATCGGCTCCCAAGAGTACAAACTATTTTTCTCTCTTATGGGAATTCTGCACCTGCCTTCCTAGGTACAAGGTAGAAATTCAGACGGAGTAAAAATAGCAGTGTGCATAAAATATTATCAAAGAATTTTACACCCATTAACTGATCCTCACAACACCCCTTTGAGTAGCTTCTCAGTGTGACAAGAAGCTCAGAGCAGAGTATCTAGAGATGGAAAAGACCTGCTAAATCCATCTTCTGGACTGTGCGGGATTTCTCCCTATTTTAGAATTACTAGTTTGGACTGTTCCAAGCAACAAGGCTTCCTCCTGTCCCTTCCACAGCTTAATAATCTTCACCCTCAGGAAATCTTTTCCTGAAATTCAGATTTTGTGTCAGGAAAAGAAGAGAATGGGCTCATGCCCTTCAATGAGTCTTAACCTTTGGGGGTCCACCCTGGGAGTATGGGGAAGAACAGCTGCCTATGGTGTGCAGAGATGAGGCAAAGTTTGTCCTTGCATGGAACAGTCCCCAAAAGGGGATCCTCATAGAGCTGTTCTTCTCCACCCAAAGTTCCTGCCCGTGACATGGACATTTCTGTGGGACGAGGAAGCCCCAGACTATATTTAGCTGCTCATGTCCTAGGAAAGGCTGAACCATCTGTTTTCATTTCAGTCATCCGTACATGGCTGCTAACTATCATAGTAAAACACACATCTGAACACAGAAGGTAACAGATATAAAAAATCTAAGCCAAAAAAGCTCTGCTGAATCATTATAGCAATGAAAGTAGTGTATCTAAAGCTATGGGGAAAAGGGCATGATCCATTATTTAATTAGTTGTGAAATAGTATGTGAAAATGTATATGGACAGTATTGTAATGATACATACGTACAAACAAGCAGAGTTACGGTTGTGGGAGCAGCTTTAACTTTAGCCTACCCTGACTTTGGAATTCTTAAGTGGCTGACAACTTTCTGTTAATGTAACTTTTTTTTTCATGGAATCATCATAAATGTAACCGTAGAAAAAAGTCTGCAAACTCTTTCTATAGGATAATGCTGAGCTCCAGTCCATGTAAATCACAGTATTTCTAGTATTTCAAATCCTAGTTCCTATACAACGCTGCTTTCCTTTCTAGAGCCAGCTATGGTACATGAAATAGGGAAACTGTTATTTTGTTCAGCGATTCTAGCGGGGTTTTAAAAACTTTAAACATTTCTGAATGTACACACAGTCTATCTAGCAAGGGGAAAAAATCACGTAACTATCTCATTCCATGTGTGACTAAAGAGAACAAGGAGAAAAATTTGTACAACATGGAATTATTCTGTTTAACAATGACATGAATTTTTTTCTAAAGGGTTCATGTAAATAACATAAAATGAAAAATGAAAACTTACCGCTATCTTTCTCATTGGATTTTTGACTCTCCTGAGTGGATTGAACTAAAAGAGAGAAGAAGAACTTGAGCAAAATTAGTCAATGATCCCTCTTTGAAATAAGATGCAGTTGATAAATAGCAGATCCATGGCTTACAGCAGGATAGGAGGAAGAATGGAATGATCACGAGTTTAAGCATTTTCTTACAAAAACGAAGAGTGTATTGAATGAGGAAATAGTAGTTATGCTGGTAAAAGTCTCTTTGATGGGGATGTGACGAGATTTGAGGAAGTTAAAATTACGGATGTTGCTGATAAGATTTACATAAACACTTCTATGCTCCTAGAATCAGTCCAGATTCTGCCTAGCAGAGGCAATATTTTCCAGTGGTTAAAGCAGAGGCCTTAGGTGTCAGGACTCCTGGGTTCTAGTGCTTAAACACAATTGTTACTAGGAGGCTTCTAGTATGGTTTTCTGACCAGTGTGATCAGTGAATTTTTGTCTAAGAGCTGGGTGTGTTAGAACAGTGTTAAAACACAGCCTGGGAGTGGTGCATATCTATAGTAGAGTTTGGCTCATATGGTTCTCAGACAGAAACATCCCCACCCACATTAGCTACAACCATATTTAACCACAATTGGAGCTAACATTGGGTAGATCCCAGGGTGGACAGGACCTTGATGGCAGCGTTTGTGCCAATGTAAAACAGTGGTGTATCTAGGCCATATGTTCGAGCGAATAGTGTTGTCCTAAAATGAAGAGAGAGAACTTTAATAAATCCTGTAATTCTATTTAAAGGAAACAACATATGCTGTGTTTCTGTATCTCTGTGCCATTCCTCAGCAGTGTCTGAGATACGACTTAAAACATACCATAAATGCCAAAGGCACAGAAGGGAAAAGTTAACATTTTGGCAATGTCTTGGTTACACAGGCCAGGTTATCTGAGAAGTCCATATTTAGTTGCACCGTAACGCTAATGATGAATGTTTCGGGCACCCGTAAGTGGTGTTCTAGGTGCCTTACAGTTGAAAATAGGTCCAAATAGATACAAACATACGAGGGTAACCTTGACTCAGTGGTGTTTTGGAAATAAACCTTGGGGCTTTTTTTATTTTTTTTTAAACACAATTTATAAAGGGGGTGAACTCTGATATCATTCTAAGCTCTACAAACATCTTACAAACCCAGAGCCAAAAGAGGCAAGATATGAATATATGAACTGTATCTGTCCTACTTCTTCAAATCCTAGTTCCTATACAGTGCTGCCTTCCCTTCTAGATTAAAGCGAGATGGTGGTAGAGATGGACCCTGAACCATGCTATTGGATCTGGAGTTCAACACGTTTGGAGGTGCGTGTTTGGGACCATCTCTGGAAGGGAGCCAGAAGTTCAGTAAGGGGAACTCAATGTCTTCTCAAAGCCGCATTCCCACTTCATGGAAAAGCAGAATTTACAAATGTTAATTGAGGGTAGGTTGTTGGAAGACCTGGCTTCCAGGGCTGTCCCTAGCCATTTTGGTGCCCTACACAGCCCCCCTGTGGCTTTCCTGGGCAGCTCAGCCGGTCGGGGGATTGGGCTGGCCACTGGAGCAGCATCCAGCTGTGTAGGGCACCAGGAAATTTGGGGCACGCAGCTGCGTACTTTGCGTATGGGTAAGGACGGCCCTGCTGGCTTCAAAGGGTCTCCTTCTTCTGCCATTTACAGCAGTGTAACTCCAGTGGCTAGAGTGGAGTTACTTTTGATTTACAGTGCTGTAAGTGTTTAGTGCAGCTTTGTAACTCTGGGAGGAAGGAAGCAAGAGCTTGATATTGGGTGCGTCGGGGAAAGTGGGGGAAGATGACTTTGGGCTTCAGGGAAGCCATTGTGGCAGACGTGGCCCTGAAGAGTTTTTAACATTATCTGTTGCAATGAGTGACCAACTGCCCTGAAAGCTGCAGTAGCAGGAAGGCATTTACAGTGGTGCATCCAGGGTAGAGGCAGAGCCCAAAGGGTGTGTTTTACCATAAGTTAGAAATAAGTTTAGTTCCTAGCAGACAGTCCTTGTTACAGGGGGATCTTTCATTAAAGATTAAATACAAATATTGTTGGAAAGACATGGGGATGTCCTTGTGACGTGTTGGCCACTGCCCTCTACTGGATGGATTGAGAGCTGCTTAATTGTGTGTCAAGCTCTGTCACAGATTTTCAAAGGAGCCTAAGCCCTTGTCTAGATAAGCTGCACTGGTTTGACTTGAATCACTTTTTAAACTGGTACAAGCCCCTGTATGGACAATCTTATGTCAGTTAAGAGTGGCTTATTTCAGTGTATTTTAAATGGATCCCTAATCAATTTAAACTAAGCTGTAATAAATTTGGTTTAAAACACAAATAGTGTCCCTACAGGAGGTTGCACCAGTGAAAGAAATCAGTTTAAAATCACATCTTTAGTCTTAGTAGTGAGACTTTCTCATGTAGCAAGGCCTAAGGGAGTTAGGGACCCCAATCCTGACCATAACACCCTTAGACTCCTGTGTAAAAAATAGCCTTTATCGCTAACAGATAGTTTCTCCTTTAGCTCAAGAGATAGGGGGCTGTGGCTGTGGAACAAGAGATTCTGGGGTTCTGTCCTCACTGTGCCCACAAAGTTCTGGATGGCTCTGGTGACCAGGTTGGTGACAGCTGGGAAGTGTTATGCAGACCTACATTTCTCACACTATAAAGTGGTTGTACTTAGGGCAGGGAGTTTTCAATTGGTGTCCTTAGTGCTGGTCTCAATGGATGATGTGTTTAAAAATCAAAGCAGAATTTTGCTTGAACAGGTACTGTGCAGAGAGATGGCATTTGAGGAAGATTCACTCTATAGCCAACATACTAGAGGTTTCTGTCTTTCTAATGCAGCAGAAAGAAAATCACAGAAGTGTAGAGTCTAAGGAAAGAAATAAGAATATAAGAAAAGATATCATCCAGATGCTTAATTAAAAAATAATAATAATGTTCTTGATGTTTTTGTTCTGGCTATTTCCATTTGGGGGGCATATCTAATTTGTAAACAGAGACCTATTACATAGCATTCCTTAAATCTCTTGTGGGGATTTCTCAAGCACCATTACCATAGCATTCAGGCCCCCAAAACCTTTCAGCTGTGATTATTTTATTGCTGAGACCAGCAAGTTAGGATTTTACACATATATTTTAAAACAGGAGAATGGTTAGAAGCTTTGAGGCAAGTGTGTGTGTCCATCTATTGATGATCAGAATTAAATCAATGTTTCCTCTGTGCTTCACAGTCCCTTGATTTGAACTGAGTAGTTATAATTTTAAACATTGATCTAGTTTCTAGGTCCTGTTTATAATTTTGAAACTACAATATGCTCTGCTATTATATTACTTAGTCCAGCTGGGTCAAAAATGCATAACATATAATTTTTTCAACATATTTTGCCCCTTCTCCTGTTTGAGAATTGTCCACAGACAGATCATGTTTTGTATAACAAGTTCAAGAAAAATAATTTACTTGAATGATTCCTAGTTATAAGCGGGTCATTGCTAGTCAAATTGTTAACTATTTTGAATAGAACTGTAGGTCACATGGTATGTTAGTGTTCCCTGCTTAGGGGTTGTTTTGGTTTTTGGTGCAAATACTCACAATTATTAATTCTAAGTTCCTGTTCCATGAATATTTTGCAACAGTTGCTTAAAATTTGGTGTTTTGGTTAATATTTCTGGTAGTAGGGTTGTTCACCTGAATCTCCGCTGAAAAAGAACACGAAAGGGACCCCAACACATTAAAAGGGAATTTGTTTAAACATTCAAATGAATGTTTATGGAAACTTTTTTTGGAGTATTTGCCTTGTGCTTGTAAATTATATTCATATACCTATAGTACAAAAGTCCTGGTAGGTGAGGTTAAATAGTGGCCATAAGTAACAGTGCTCGGTTCCTTCTGGCTCCTTTGTTTCCGCAGGAGACCAGTGCAGCGAACCCTGACGGATGTTTTGTTTTCAGGCTGTCTGCACACTCAGGCAGATACCTAACATCTTGGGCAGCAGCCTGAATGAATCTGGAAAAATAGACACCCCACACCCCCCTTTTCAATTCTGCGTTTCTCTCAAAACCATAGAGCTGAGTTTGGATCCAGGGATTTAAATCCAAACCCTCATGAAATTCAAGAGAAATGAGTAAAGGTGGTGGTGTCAGTGCCCACCAGTGCAAGTGCCCACTGTTTTCAGACCCTGGCGGATGCTGCTACATTGGCTACACTCAGTTTATGCTTTCAAGTTTTTCTTCCCAACCACAAGGGCCAGAAACATTTATTTTTGAGACGAAAGCTGAGATTCTGACACAACCACATGACTCTGGAGGTGTTGCCCTAGGCAAAGTACGATAGTGCCTTATGCCTTAACCCAACCTCTCCTGTGTGTCTGTATAGAGTCCAGACCCATCCTGCTTGGGACTTTTTGAGTGCTTCTGCAATACAAATAATCATTACAAAAATAGATGACTACCACACCCACTTCATACAGGTACTGATCAGATGTTAGGTGGTAATAATGACTTTCACCTGCATCAGCTAGATCTGAACGGATAACTTTGATGTGAAAGGCTCAGTCTCTTATTAGCACCCTTCTGACCCATCCAGTGCCCTTTCAATTCTATTTTATGTTGCAGTTTGAAGTAGGAGCTATAAGATGTCAGCGATAATGGGAGAAACTCTAAATAAAGCTTTCAAATATTATTGGTTTAGCAGAGATTAGTATTGTGGTGACCAGAATTTGTTTCCATTTTACTAGTGATAACTTTCCACTAGGTGGTGCCATTGTGATATGTAATATTATTTTT
Organism: Emys orbicularis; assembly: GCF_028017835.1. Taxonomy (NCBI): domain Eukaryota; kingdom Metazoa; phylum Chordata; order Testudines; family Emydidae; genus Emys; species Emys orbicularis. Next base: position 42,511,286 of record NC_088695.1, on the reverse strand, counting down.
AGAAAGGCAAATTTTTAGCATTGTAGGTTCACTATAAGTCAGTGGTCCCCAAACGCAGGTGGGAGCCGGGGCCCGGAGCAGGGCCAGACCCACAGGCAGGAGCTGGGGCCAGGAGCAGGGCCAGAGCTGCAGGTGGGAGCCGGGGCCCGGAGCAGGGCCAGACCCGCAGGCAGAGCTGGGGCCGGGAGCAGGGCCAGAGCCGTGGCCAGGGCGGGAGCTGCAGTTGGGGCCACAACCAGGAGTGGGGCCGCAGCCGGGGGTTGAGGACAGGGCCGGAGCTGCATCTGGGGCTAGGGGCAGGGCCGGAGTGGAGTTGGGGGCAGAGCGGGGCTCAGTGGTGCTCCCTTCCCGCCCCGTGGGAGCTGGCCCAGGCCTCGCAGTGCTCCACCTGAACGTTCCTCTGCGCCTCACAGTTTGGGGACCACCATTATATGTTGTAGAAAGCTCTTTAGACTTCTGGCAGAAATGTCCATCCCCTAACAAAGAGGGTAAGTTCTTGATAAACATTCAAATCAATGCATAAAATTGAACTCTGCCGAAGTGTAAAGAGACAGTTTTTACAGTAAATAAAATATTCCAATGTCACTCTCTCCAGAAAAGATAATATGGATTTAAAAAAAAAATATTTCTAGAACTAACTCACTTAATTCCCGATTGGCCTGTGACTTGTGTAAACCTGCGCAAGTATCCTGCACTTCAGACAACTCTATAAATTAGAATAAAGGTCTGAGTGTAGTAAGGGTCACCGCTGGCAACGGACAGATTAGGATACACTGATCAGAAATTGGTGGGTTAGAAATTGAGTCATTTAAAAAATAATTTAAAAGCTAAGACAAATATACACTGGCCCTATTAAAGTTAGTGGCAAAACTCTCATTGACTTCAACAGTATGGACTCAGAGCCACTGTCTCTTATATACTGGGCAAAGCTGGGCAGGGGGGGTTGTTTTGCAAAAACAAAATAGAAGCTTGTTTGGCTCCACATCATAGTTTAGTCAACTCCCTAACCAAAGTGCAGATGAATGGTTCTGGTTGTGGCCCATCTCAGCTGTGTTGCACTGTCTGATAGAGTTGTGGCAGGCTGCAAGGGCTCTTTGGATTTGCTTCTTCCCATAGCAGTGTGCTAGTACTGGAGGCAATGCACTGAAATGTCAAGGCCTGAGGCAGAGCCCCACAGAACTGAAGGAAGGGAGTGGGGCCCACTGGGATCGTTGTGTGCTCAGCGTAGAAAGTAAATGTTGATCCTGATAACCAGCAAGGCACTGTATTGCTTAGTGGGTGCCTAGTGCTGCACTCTAAATGCTAGCCTGCTGGGGGGCTAGCAAAAATAAATGGCTGAAATGTGGTGTGAACTCTGACTTCCTTGTCTTGTCATAGGAGACAGGGCAGCTGAAAAGACTGAACATTTGTCGGCCAAAATTCCGAAGTTCTTGTTCACCATTTACTTAGTCCTTACTCAGGCAAAATGTCTTCGTTGCCTTATTCAGGCAAAGCTCCATTTCAAAGAGATGCTGCTGCTGGTGGCTTATTTAACTAGGCAAATACCAGCAGAAAGAGCAAACAGAAGCATTAACAATCAGCAGTTTCCAAATGAGAAGGACTGATCCAGTGGCCGTTATTGTCATTAGATCAATGGTCATTGATTTCACTGGGCTTTGGGCTTTCATCACTTTGCCATCTGGCTCAGAAAGTGAGCTGGGTTTGAAACGCTTTAAGTCAGGGTGTCTGTGGATGCAGTATCTTTTCCACACCCTACTTGCCCACAGGCACAATGGATACTGGGTATGGAAGAAACTTCTTCTTTTGTTGCTCTCTTAGGCCTCCATTCTAATTCTGGTACAGGTAGGAAAGGCCTCCTGATCAGCTTTGTCTGACATGGCATCAGATAAAGGTATACAGAATGGAGACCATAGGGAATATGGGAAAATACACAGGTATATTACTCACCAGCCCAGGTCCAGAGGTACCCAGAAACTCTATTAAATTGGAGTTCAGATCAATTTAATTAAAACTGGAGATGGGCCCAAGACGCCCTGGTCTCCTGATCCCTGGTTTCAAACTCACCTGTGTGGTTTTGGTTCTGAGCCAGATCAAGAACCAGAAGGGGTCTTTTTTCCAGAGCCATTTGGATGCTTCGCAAAATGGTGGAACTCTCAGGAGATTGTTAAATCCTCTGAGAGGTCCTCCATTTTGGGCTGAAGTCTCCTGAGAACAAGTCATGAAGTTTTGGTGACACTGAACCTGAGCTCTAACCCTGGTTCATCCTCAAGCCAGATGTCCAACCTCAGTCTGAACCTAGAGTCATTTTGACCCACTCTAATTATATTATATTAGCCTATACATACTTTCTTCAAACTCCTTCCCCCTCTGCTGTTAAGAGGATATACCACCTTTGTCTCCTTGTGGGAAAGGCTGGTTGGTTTGTGCAGACTTTTGTACATCTGTGCTGCATTACTTTAAGGGGCTGGGAAAATCTCCTTCCTTCCTATTTTTGCTATCAATAGCCAAAGTTCATCAGTCTTTGTTCTCCATCTGGCATGCAGCCTCCTCCTCCTTTCCTCTACCTGGCTCTGGAGACCCTTTGCTGGAGACTGGCCAAGTTTTCAATGCTTTGTTGTAAATGTATTTCAAGGGAACCAGGTTAAGGAGAATAAATACCATTGCTAACAAGCTAGCTTACTTCCTGGTTATTAATTGCTATGGTTACTATGCCATTTCCTCTGCAAAATAGCTAGTTGGGGGCTTGCTAATGTTATTGATGCATCGTTAAACAGATGAGTATTTCCTTCCTGTTCCCTGTTGCAAAATACCACACTTATGTATGTTACGCAAGGACTATAGCACAGCTTACACCTGAAGGCTATTGACTTAGGGAAAACAGTTCCCATTGACCCCAAGAGAAACAAAGAGGTTTTCATGTAAACAATGAAGCTTATGAGAATCATGCCTCTCCATTTTCATACTTCCTTGATTATATCACATAGCTCTGATACTTTGCTCTAACTAATCAACCCTCAAAGTGCCATTGGAAGTAAACAAGTATGTATCATGCCCATCAGAAAGCCGGGAGAAACTGAGCCATGGAGAGATTAAGGCCTCCATTTTTAAAAGTAACTAGTGATTTGGGGTGTTTCAGTTTTGGGGAACCTAACTCGGGAGGGGCCTGATTTTCAAAAAGGGTTGAGCACTTCCTCGGTGAAATTCAGGCCCTCATAATATGTCTCAGCTTAGGCACCCAAAATCACTAATCGCTTTTGAAAATTAAAGCCTAATTGACTTGATCAAGGCTGTACAGTGAGTCAGTGTCAGAGATCAGGTTAGAGCTCAGGAGTTCCCGGCTCCCACTTCTGACCTCAGAGCAAAAGTTGATTGGTTTAAAAATGTACTGATGTACTGAGGAAGGGAATATTATGGACATTGCACATGGAATGCACTTGTACCCCACCTGCTAAATTTCGATTGCACAGACTGAACTGGCCAGGGCTGGGAAAACGTTATTACTTTCTTTTTAATGTTAGCCTAACTTTAAAAAAAAAAAAATCCTTTTATTCAGCACTTTCTTCTAAAAAACACATGTATCACAGTCAAGAATGCCAGAGGACAGATCTTTCACAGGCAGGAAGCAAGGCAAGTTGATTTCAGTTCTGAAGAAACCTTGGCATAAACACGCAACACAGAAAGGCCTTGGCTGCTCTAGAATTCCTTTAATGAAATTTCCCCCATTGCGATTCTTGCTGTATTTCCACCACTTGTAGCAACGATGTGAGCGCGAGTTGTAGCCACGTTGCCCGCAGCTACCACTGGGTTATTTACACCTGCTCTGAGGAGAGTAACATGAAATGGTGGTTAAAATGCCAGCAGCTGTTCCACACTAATGCTCCCATAGTTGCTATCATCCAAGGAGTGGCAGCGGTAATAGCCATGATGGGAAACTGTACAGAAAAAATGGCTAGTGTAAATCAATCCAAAGATACAAGGGGTGGGGCCAGATAAGAGAGACTCAGTATGTTGTAGACTGAATTTTTGAATTTTTGCCTTAACTTCTCATTTTCCTGGCCTGATGCAGGGCAGGTGACCTCTTGGGGAAATTGCAAGTCTAAAATGCGTGCAGGTGTCCTTGATTGTTCCCAACATCAGGAAAAATTGAAGGAATATTTATATGTCCTTAGTGGTCTAATCCTGTTTGCCAGGAGTGGTAAACTGTGCTAACATCCCCTATGTTACCTCCAATGAGAGAGAGGAAGAGGAAGGATTTTTAGAGCATAAACAAAATGCTGATAAATCTGTGATTCTTGCGGAAGTCTCCTCAGGGAGTAGTTACATCATTTACTAAATTTGCTTATGGAGCCTGAAGAGCTGTTTGTTTGTAGAGCCAACTACTGTGGAAGTACGGGGGTACTTTTAGAGGTTGTTTGAAGATGGGGTTGCCCTAATGCAGTAGTTCTCAAACGTTTTAAAGCTGACACCCCTCCTTCCCTTTCAAGAAAACGGTATAGAAATGACTGTAAATATCCCTTTGTAGACAAGCCCTTCCTTTCTTTCTGAAAGAAATCTGTGACTCTAGTGAACAGTTGAGAGCTCTGGCCATGCTTCCTTCCCTGTGGCTTGTCCTTCATGCACCCAGAGGTTGCACTCCATCTTTTGAGAAGTGTTGTCATTGGATTGCTGAAGTCCACTTGTGCTCTGCCTAGAATGCTGCTTGGGGGACAGAGATAATTTGTGGAACTGGGATAAGAGAAATGATGCATGGTAGAGGAATGCCAGTTGTGGCTATTTTACAGTGATTATTATGGGTTTCTCTGTTCTGACTAGGACTTTCCATGAAAGATACAATAATAATTCAGGTATTTACAAGAACTGCAAAGTTTGAAGGTCTTTTGAATCATACTTTAAAATATTTGGGGCGTCAATAAAAAAATTAACTGGCCTTAAACAATGAATGAATATTTTTGTGGATAATGCTGCAGTGAGGCAAGTTGGATAATATTACAGTGAATCAGATCTCATGCTGCATGGTATAAACTGTAAACATGGTGGTGTTATTACTTAACATTTATATTATGGTAGGACTAAAGGCCATTGTGCTAGGTGCTGTACAAACTATATATATAATACGACAGTCCCTGTATAACTGTCCTCTGAAGCATCAGGTATTGACTAGAATTAGGCTGAGCATCATTTGTTACTGCAATAGGCGTGGCAAGTCCTGTATAAATCAAAAGACTGCCAACAGATTACTCATCCTGTTGAAAAACGTTGTCTGTGAGTGACCGCACTCTCTGCCCTTGTCATCTGGACTGAGGCTGAATGACTCTCCTTGTATTTTGTCTTGATTACTTTTTCATAGGCTTTTAGAGAACAACTAGGGTCCAGTACCTCTCCCTCCTGGCTTTGCTACAGTCAAACAGTAGAATAAAGGTCTGATACTAACCTATAATGACCAAGTTCCTAAAGAAATTTTGCATACATTTTTGAGATACTCATATATTAGTTTATTTAAAAACTGAGCAAAATATTACATCTCCTTTCTGTGTCCTGCGTAATAACAGTAACAAACAATAATAATGGGTCAGATCCTGAAATCCTTACTCAGCTTTTACTTAGTCTATATCAGCATAAACTGGACATTTTTTTTCATGAAAAATTCACCTTTCCCTTTACCATTAAAAAAAGTTATGGGAAAATCTATAACCTTAAAGCTGAGATGTATGTAGATTATCTATCAGTCACAAGTGGCTGTTTGTAATATGCAATAAACTGAGTCCAAGAGAAAAAAAGTTTAAGCTTTCTCCTAATTTTTTTTTCGCGGTGTGGGGGAGGAGGGTGGGTTGGGGGCAAGAGCTGGCAATGCAGAAGAGAGGAACCTGCATATGTCATTGATGGTTAGTGCTGACTGGTATTTGCACTGCAATTTGTTACATAGTCATGTCTTAGGACTATATATACGATTATGGGTGAAAATATGTATGACTCTGTGTGTGTGTGTGTGTGTGTGTGTATATATATATATATATAATGCACCATCTAGTTCTATATATGTGTGTGTGACTAATATCTCTCTATATATTTTTAGTAAGAACTTTAGGATTTGGCCTAGTAATGGGAAACATTTTTATGGGGGAAAATGGTAGTGTTATGACCAAAGTGTGTGTGCGTGTGTGGATTTTTTTGGGGGGAGGGGAGGGTTGCTGCTATTATTTAGCCACTTCTGGAAATCCTTACTTAGTTTTTACTGTTTGTGTTTATAGCATAATAATTTCTTGTATATATGCAGACATGCTATGGGCCAGGAGTGTGTGTGTGTGTGTGCATATTATACATACATACATATGTATAAAGGCCCTAAAATGTGACTGTGACAAAATCTATAAAGCAAACTCTGGCCAACCCCTGCCATCTGTGACGTGTGCTGTTTTCCTGAGTTCTGCTTTGCCAGCTACTCTTTTATTCCTATTTTGCCAAAACAGAATTAGAACAAAGCCTGAGTTGCTGCAATGGAATATTTTCTATTGGATGTGGATTAATGGGCATAAAAAACAACCACTCCCATGTTGCTTTCCACATGTATGTTTGCAAATCTTAGGCCACAAGAAGGGCTAACAGGGTATGAAGAACCATAACTGAGGCTGGTGATGGAGTTAATGAATCCCCTTCTATTTGTTTATGTATACTGTTAAGTTGTTCGATTTTTTTCTTCTTCCCCCCAACCTCTGGCCAGAGTCAGCGCATGTTTGTTTTAGCTGAAGTAACTTTTTCCATGGGCTCTGCTGACTACTCAGTATAATATCCTCTCAGAATCTCTGACTCCATTTGAAAAGACAGGGTCTGACCTTCCAGATCTCTTAATTCAAATCCATACTCAGATCTGCTACTTCTGCAAAGTGTCACGTAGTTTAAAAATAAATAAAACAAGAGAGGCAGAAAAGAGCTAAGGGAAACTATTTCTCTCTACTCCCCCCGCTTCCCTTTTGCTGTGCCTAAGCCTTCCACTCCACCTCTCTTTCTGCCCTTCTCCCACTCTTGTTTTGGGACCATCTCCAATGTTACCAGTCGGGTGACCAGATGTCCCGATTTTATAGGGACAGTCCCGATATTTGGGACTTTGTCTTATATAGGGGCCTTTTACCCCACACCCCATCCCAATTTTTCACACTTGCTATCTGGTCACCCTAGTTACCAGCTCTGACTGTTCAAAAGTCATGAATCAGGTCTAAAAAATCATGAGATTTTAAGACTAAACACAAGGTTTTCTTTGCATTCTGGTTTCTGAGGCTTTAAGGGTTCACTTTTCTCCACAACCATGAAGACTTGCCCATTTGTATAAAAGGAAAGCCAAGTGCTTCACATGTTGACTTAACTACAGTAACTGGGGCTTTAAGAAGAACCCTACTGATCATGAGACTCATGGTAAAATCCAGGGACCTGTCAAAACTGCAACTCCCACTTGGGCCTGTTGCACAGTTACTGTCTTCTGTACTTCTGGGATGTAATCTGGACTCAACTGAAGTCAATGGCAAAACTTCCACTGACTTTAACGGAGCCAAGGTTTCACCCCAGCTCCATTCAAATCTCTCCTCAAAATATGCTTCCTCCAATGTACAGGAAATGACTTTGCATCTATTTTATAAAGCAAAAAATAACCTTAAAACCTGCTGCAATGAAACTAGCCTCTAGTTTAGCTGTTCAGGTCAGATCCTGTGATGAGTTTGGCATGGGCAGACCCCTGTCTGTGTCTGTGCAAAGCCGCATTGAAGTCGATAAGTCTGTGCGAGGCCCTTGGGATCTGCCTGTGTGGAGCTCATTGCAGAGGCAGAACATTAAATTGCAGACTAGATGGGGCAGTTTACTATAATAAACAACGATATTTCATATTTCTATGCACTTTCTGATATATCTCACACAGAGCACAGATAACTGTAATAAGAAATTATGTATGGCCTCAGAGCTGCGCAACACCCTTGTGTCGCCCTGATTGTGTAACCAAAGCATGATGAAATATCGAGACTGCCTGCTTTGTGTGTGTGTGTGTGTGTGTGTGTGTGTGTGTGTGTGTGTGTGTGTGTGTGCTTTAAATCAGCAATCAGTAAAATATTGCAGGCCTGATTCTGCGCTGATTGAGGGCAGTGAGGGACTTTACCACTGCCTTCTGTGAGAACCTGCTTGGACTTTGCAGAAACTTTGACAGAATCATATTCCGTCAGAATATGCAATTCTGCTGAAACTGAAACACTTTGCAAAATTGGGTCAACTTCACCAGAATTTCATTTAGGAAGAAAATCGGGAAAAATATTCCATCAAGGTTGAAACATCCCATTTCAACATTGGAACAAAACATTAAATTTTTGTTTTGAAATGATTTTTGTTTCAAAATTTTTAATGTTGTATCATATTTTAATATAATACAATACTTAAATGGAAACAAAATGTTTTAATTAACCCAAAACAAACATTTTTCAGAATTCTCCTGCATGAAGAATTTCAGATTTTTTTGTTTTCATTCCAATTTTTAACAAAGCCAAATGTCAATCTCAAAATGCTTCTCCAAACTGAATTTCCATCCTCCGCACAGCTCTAAACCAGGGGTCTCAAACTCAAATGACCACGAGGGCTACATGAGGACTAGTACATTGGCCCGAGGGCCGCATTACTGACACCTCCCCCCCGCTGCCCTCAGCCCCGCCCCCACTCCACCCCTTCCATGAGGCCCCGCCCCCATTCCAACCCCTTCCCCGAAATCCCCACCCCAACTCTGCCCCCTTCCTGTTCCCAGGGGGTGCAGGAGGGGTCTGGGGTGTGGCGAGGGCTCAGGGCAGGGGGTTCGGCTGCAGGAGAGGTTCGGGGGGCAGGCTCCAGCCCGATGTGCACCGGGGGCAGGGCAGGCTCCCTGCCGTCCTGCCCCCGCACCGCTTCAGGAAGTGGCCGGAACTTGGGGGAGGAGGGGCACAGGGGTCTGTGTGTTGCTATTGCTTCAGGCACCACCCCCAGCAGCTCCCATTGGCCGGGAATGGGGAACCGCGGCCAATGGGAGCTGCTGGGGGCGCTGCCTGAAGCAAGAGCAACACACAGACCCCTGTGCCCCCCTTCCCCACGTTCCGGCTGCTTCCCGGAGCGGCGCGGGGGCAGGACGGAAGGGAGCCTGCCCTGCCCCCGGTGTGCGTCGGGCTGGAGCCGCTCTAGGTAAACGCTGGAGGGGTGGGAGGGCCACAAGGAGCTTGCGGGCTGCAGAAAACAACCCCGCGGACCGCATGTGGCCCCCGGGCCTCGTGTTTGAGACCCCTGCTCTAAACTAAATTCACACCATGGCCCTAATTCACCGTTTCCCTGTACATTGTGCAAAGGGTTACACCCATTTTACCTTCACTTTGCCCTCAGTCCCGCTCTAGTTCACACCCACTGAGTTTTAATTTCAAGGCTTTAGGCTCAAAATGAAACGTGGCCAAAATCACAAACGTCAACTTGGTTTTCATGTCTAGAAACTGCAGATTTCAATGCCCAAAAACAAAACAAAACAAAAACAAAACCCACAAATCGATCCTTGTTCACCTTAACCTTACCCTAGAGAAGGTTCACAAAACTTCCAACCACATTCCCAGATTCAAACAGCCTCAAACTTTTGGAAAATTTAGCTATGGTTCTGAAATTTGACCCATGAGCCTTGTTGCCAATGCTGGTTCAAATTTCTAATAGGAGACAGATCCCAAAACCAGATAACTGTGGGGATTTGGGTTTTGTGGGTGTGTATATTTTGCACAGCTTTAAATATACCAGATAAAAAACATTAGTACACACAATGGTAATCTGCATTAGGATCTCATTGGTCTAGGGGCTGTACCACTATATTTGCTTAAATGAATTTAACTTGCCACGGTACCTACAGTGGAGCCCATGCATCACAATAGAAATTTCAGTCCCATACAGAGTGCAGCAAAACAGCCCTTGTGAGCAGCCATAGTGGGACAAACACATAGTTATGCTACATATCTAAATCCACTCTGAAAGGGTTTTCAGTGCCAGAAGGAAGAGGAATAGTCTACTGGGAATCCAGCAAGATCCAACAGTAAATGTAATTCTGATTTTTAAATGGTTAAGCATGACTTAAAAAATATATGTATTGACAGGAGTCTCAGGATAAATGTCACTGGGACTTCTTGTTTTTTAATACACCTTCGAAACCTAAACAAAGCAATTGAGTTCAGTGGGTCTCTCAGGAAAAGACCAGTCACTTCCTGAGCAATAATCTGCCTGTTAGCAGCAGATAGATTCTCATTGTTTGCCACTTCCACTTTCCAGTAAAGAGAACGATTACTTGACCAATATCTAGCCAGTTTCTGCCGAAGTTGTGGAAAAACCTACAGTTTTTCATAGCAAAGTTGCATTATTGGTTTCTTCCCAAAAATCAAAACTTCTGTGGAGCTTTAGGACTGCGAGGCATAACCAACCAGAGCTGATGATCAGTTTATTCTGTAACTAGGTGACTGCTCTCCAATGACAAGATGTATTTCGCTGTGCTGGTGATTCTCTTACACTGTAAGTTCACTGTTTAAATATTTGCATGCGTTTTTTATGTTGTCCTAGTATGTATGTTTTTTGATCAACCTTCAGGTTTGAACAAACATTTTTCAGAATTCTCTGTCATGAAGAATTTCCAAATTTTTGCATTGTGTCCTTAAACTCAGTCTTTAAGCTTTGAATATAACATTTCCTCTCACTTTTCCAGGTCCAAGTCTAAAAGCTCAAGACGATGGTGAGTTGTGACCTTTCTTCTAAAATTCTTGATATGCCAAAGACTGAATTCTGCTCTGGTCTCCGTTACTGTGGTGTGGATCCACAGTGGAGTTACTCTGGATTTGCAGGGATATAACTCAGAGCAGAATTTGACCCATGTAAAATGATTTAACTTGAAGTCCGTTTTTGTTTAAAAAATGCCAGAAAATGTGCTTGGATGGTCAGTTAGAAACAGAATCCCATCCAGATATCTTGGGTAAAATCCTGACTCCACTGAAGTCAATGGGGGTTTTTGTAGGATTATTTATTATATAAGATTCCGTATTGCAATGATAAATGTTCAATGCGAGTAAACAGCATCGGTGATGTGCAATATACAAAGTTTTCAAACATCTTCATTTAGTCTTTAACCCAAAATACTGGCAAAAAGGACCCTGACGGGCAGTGTTTGCTGCTGCAAACTGTGTTTCAATCAGCAGTGTGCTGCCAATATTTTTTCTTTCAGAGACACCTCCTTTCCCCCCCCAATAAATCTCATTTGACAGGGTTCACAAAAGAAGGGATGGAATAGGGAATCTAGTTACTAGCGCTGTCATATTTAAACAAAGCCACTGTCTCGTCCCCATAACCCAGGAGGGAGGCGAGACCATTTGGTAGATGTAAATCAAGGGCACTTGCTGGATGTATTTACCCTTTGTTCTGCAAAATATCCAGAAAGTACTGAAAGTTCCAGCATGATGTTGAAACCGTGTCCTTTTGAAACTGGGTGAAGCGGGTGATAGCCCTGTGGGCTATCCTCCTTCCTCCCTTATGCTGGGAAATGCCTGGTACCGTCGGGTCCATTAGAATGCAAAAAAGATTTTCAGAGGCCTTTTCATGAGTGCCAAGGCAAAGTTATGTCTGGCTAGGAGGAGTTACAAGTAAACAGGGAGGGGGCAACTCCACCAGAGGCAGGGAAACTGCCCCACCTCATCTTTCACTTTGGTGGTTGAATGTGAACAAGGGTTCTTAGGAGCTCCCTCTAGCTAACTGGTAATTTGAATTCTGAGCAATCTGGGCATAGCCACCAGCCGTTAGTTTTAGGGCAAGAAAAAGCAAACAAAGTCCATAAACTTGTTTTCCTTGACTTGTTTATAGCGACATGAATAAGACTTATAGCTAATAATGTATCATTTTTGAGGTGATAAAGGAATAAATATTTCTTTATTAAATAAATACTTTGATGCAATTAAAAAAAAAAAGCTGGTAGGGTATTACTTTGCCATCTGCTGGAAAATTGTAACAATGATCCAATGGATCTGGATGGAATTTTTCATATTAAGAGGGGAGAGTATATTTATTAATAACAAAGATATATTTACAGGGCCAGATTCTGCTGTTCTTATTTACCCTTCTTTTAATGGGGAGTTCTGCTTAAAAAATCATAGTACCATATGGTCCAAAGGAGTTGGAATTAGATAGGGGCCTTGATTCAGCAAAATCCATAAGCATGTGCTTAACTTTAAATCCCTTGAAACACATGCTCAAGTGTCATTGAAGTCAGAATGGGTGAGAATCAATCTTGATATAATCCCATTGAAGTCAGTAGAGTTACACCAAGGATTAATTTGACCCATTGCGTGAAGGTATTATGCAGTTTCTCCTGATTGATTGTAGTTCTGACGTGCGTTACTTCCCGGCAGTATTCTGGACCTCGACTGTTCCTAAGCAGAGGCTTGTGTACAGCAATGGGAGATTTGGCGAGGCAAGGATTTCAGGATCAGGCCCTCAATTGGCACATTTTAAAAATCATTATTTACTAGAACATTTTGGCCACACTGGAGTGCATTAGAGTTTAACAAAATAGCAGACCTAGTATACAAAAGCGGGAGGTGAGCTATGCAGAGTTTGCCTGATTGCAGCTTGTGGGTTATGGAAGCAGATTGAATTTGCAATCATGAGCTCCTCAATCCTATTTGGGCCACCAGAAAACTGGGAAATTGTTGAGAAACTGTAATTATTTCCTGCAGGAAAAAATGAAAGTTTTCTCCAATTATTTCTCTATCTTGCAATTATGGGTTTTAACTGTTCCTTTGCTATTCACCAAGAAAGAGACCTAAATTTAAATAATCTGAATATTGTGACATCAACTAACAAAACTCCGGAAAATGTGACACTTGACCGTGTTGCTGGTTTACCTGTCTGCATGATAAAAGATACACAGTGACTGGAGACAGAGTTGAAGCGTTTGAGGCTGGTCTTTCAGGAAAGGGAAGATAAATAAAGCCTGATCTAAAATGTCAGGTCGACCAAGCAGTTAAGGAGAAGTTATGGTCCTTATATAGAGTTAAGGTTGTGGCACTCAGAAAATCCCATTATACATGTATATATAAGGGTAAGACTTACAGTGACAAAGTCGAGGTCTCTATATAAAGGACCATAACTTCTCCCAACTTGGGTAAGTAAAGCCCAATGTTTAGACAGTTAGAAGTTCAACAGCTCAGGACAATTTGAGTAACATGGACATCACACGTACACATGCCTAAGGCTACATCTTCACTAGAAAGGCTGTAGTGCTTCAGTGTAGAAACTCATTACAGCAACGAGAGGAGTACTGGAGCCCAGTCCTGCGACCAGGTTCTCCTGTCGCTGTAGTTAATCTACCTCCCCAAGAGGTGGTAGCTAGGTCAGTGGAAGAATTCTTCCATCAGTCTAGTGTTGTCTACACCAGGGGCTAGGGTGGCTTATCTATTTCACTCAGGGGTGCGGACTTTTCACATCCTTGAGTGATGTAGCTGGGTCGACCTGACATTTTTAGTGTAGAACTGGCCTAAATTTATTCATGCGAGTAGTCCCATTGAGTTCAATTGGCCTGCTCAGATGTGTAAGGTTACTCAAGTGCAGAAGTGTTTGCAGAATGGGAGCCCTGAGTAACCGTTATCCGAGAGGACAAAGTAAAAGTATAGAATTTCACAAAATCTCCCAAAAATTCAGAGCTTTTGATCCTGAAAAAGCTCCCTGAAAAATTATACTGAATCCGACATTCATGTTAAAAAAGCCTAAACAATAATATACATTCAGAAATAAAACTCTGTATTTAGCTGGCTGTAAGGATGGGCCTGAGTCTATAGATTTACTCTCACAAGTTGTCCTTACCTGGGAAAATCATCTCACTGAAATCAGTGGGGCCACTCATGTAGGGTAAGGACTACTCACAGGAGCAAAAGTTGGAAGATCAGGCTTTCTTTATCTTCCCTTTCCTGAAAGCTCAGCCTCAAACGGCAGTACAGAAAATACGGCCAATGCTTCAACCGTGTCTCCAGTCACTTTGTATCTTTTATCACGCAGCCAGGTAAAGCAGATAAAGGAACCTGGAATAACTCCCGGGACTTCTGCTAAATTACTCCAGCGATCAATTTGGTCCAAGGCCTACAGGGTTAGATACAGCAGCACATTGGGCTGCTCTGCAATTTTCCATTTACCCAAATAAGTATAATGGTTGGCTTTTCCTCTGTTGCGGAGACTCCCTTGCTATCGGACTTGGAAACAATGAATCACGAGAGATAAGCGGACCAGAACAAGTCAACTGCAGACCCATTTAGCTCTCTCTCCTCCCAGTTCTAGTACACACATTTCTCATCCTACTGCAGAGAGAATGGAAATTCAGCAGAGCTGGCTCAAGCAAACTGGGTTTTCCTTTTGCAAAACCCTATCCGTTGGGGTTTTTGTTCTGCAAATCCTACTCAAGAGGTGTTTGCAACCAAGTCCCATTTCATTCAAGCCCCCCAAGTTCAAGTGTGCGTATGTATGTTTGAAGGGATACGCAAATGTGATGTAAAATGTCTAGTTTTCTCTAATATCTAAAAGTCAGTGACCTCAGGAAAGATTTTCCTGTGGTCAAGTTTCTAGGAGAACAGCTGACTCTGGGAATTGGAGATGAGGAATTCATGGCAGCCCAGGAAGTTCTACAATGAGCTTCAGGGGGAAACAACTGTTTTTTTGGGGTGAAGAATGCCCTGTTCTCTTATCCTCACCTCTTTCTCCTCTTCAAGGGGGTAGCATCTGAGATGACACTATGGAGAGAGGAAAAAAAGGTGGCTGAAAAGTTTGGTGTTTCACATCGCTGAATACAGAGGTTTGATACAAAGGGCCCAGTCCTGCTCTTGTTTGAAATCAATAGCAAAATTTCCATTTAGCTCAATAGGGCGGACAAATCTCTGAAATATTTCATACAAACCCCTTATGCACTGTGCCTCTAACTTCTTTAGTCACCACATTTCTTTTTTTGCTGTTTCTTTTTCTCATTTCTTTTCTTTTCTCTCCCATCTTTGCTTAGCACTTCTTCACTTTTGTTCTCTGCCTGAGATAACTTCGCTCCAGAGCAGAGCGCCAGCACAAGTTTATGCACTATTCAAGCAGGACTTAAACAGTGTATAGAGACCTTGCTGTGACTCTTTGCACAAGGGTGGACCCCACCCCACCCAATCTTGCCTTCTTTAACTATAACTGTTACAAAAGAGCATTCTCTTTCTTTAGACATTATTAGAGTCTGTGGCAGGCTGTCCTGCCTCCCCCAGTTGAAACGGAATGTCAGGAAATCCCACCCACTAGGAGATGAGATATCCTGGAAGGCTGAATTAACTCTGAGGATTCAACGGGTGGGCCAGCATGGGTTGTCTTTAGGCCACATGGCTTTTCAAACTGTAGTGACAACAACTGTGTTAAAACACAATTGATGCCAGAATGGTTCCTAGGTGGTTCCTCTGACCAGTGGGGACATGAATCTGAGCAGTATGTTAAAACTAGGGCTTTGCAAAATATTCACAGCAAAAGGCAAAAGTGCTCAAAATTGCATTTCCCCCTCCCTGCTCTCCATTTCATCTTGTAATTAAAAAAAATCACTTCATTGTACAGATGTGTTGCTTGAAAATGAAAGCAAATGATGGGAGGGGAACCTTGAGCATCGACCACAAAAATCCTTAAAAAACAGGATTGAGAGGCGGCCTAAAATAGTAATGGTAGCACAGTATAATCCCAGTTATCCGAAAAGCCGGGTGGACATCCAAAAGTTTCAGATAACCAGGATTCAGATAAACAGAAGTGCTATTAACTAGCATGGGGCTACATGGGGGGAACACTGTGGATTCAGATAACGAGGATTTTTGAAAAAAGGGAATTCGGATAACTGGAATTATATTGCATTTGTATTGGGGTAGCACTGACACACCCAATCAGGGCTCCATAGTGCAAGGCATTATACAAATATAGACTCTGATTCTGCAATCACATGCATCTTTTCATCTGCTTGGAGCCCCGTACACTTCAGTGGGAGTCTGTTTGTGTGGATCTAATTGCAGGCTCAGGGCCAGAAAGTAGGACCATGCCTGTCTCACAGAGCTCTCAGCCTTTAGCAATTGCAACGTTCATTACGTAGCAACTTCAGAGAACAGCATTGCTTTGGATAAACTGAAACTAAATGTGACTTTTCCCCCCCGTTCCCTATCAAGTTATTACCATCAACAAAGTTGAACTCACTGTGCCATCCCTGAAAGTGGAGAATGGAATGTCAATTGAACTCACCTGTATTGTGGACATTAGCAAAAGCGCCAGCTTCCAGATGCAGCATGCTTTTTTATTTTACAAGGATGACAGTCTTCTGCATAATACCACGTCGGAGCAAAACAGAACACGTTACAAAATATCGCCAGCTCGATTTGCAGATTCGGGAAGCTACAAGTGCACTGTGGAGGCAAACAGGAAGTCTAAAAGCAGCAATGATTTGGATGTTCGAGTTAAGGGTATGTATCCCTTCAACCATGGCTATCTTCTACGTTACAAAAAGCAGAGTAGATTATGTCCTACTCTATCAATGTACATTAATAATAATACTCTAGCACTTTTCATCCGGAGGTCTCAAAACACCTTGCAAAGGAGGGCAGTACTATCAGTAAAATGAGGATAAGCTGAAGCACAGAGAGGTGAAGTGACTGGCCCAAGATCACCCAGCAGGCCAGTGGCAGATCCTCACTCCAATTCCTAAAGAACAGATTCTTATGTCATACAAAGCAAAAAAATCACCCTGCAGCTGGTACTATTGGCATCTGGGGGGCAGTTTCACAGCCAGTCTTTTTCCCTCCTCACCACTTATGAGGACAGGGAGCATATGCATATCCCTGTCCCCTTCCCCAACGTTCCTTGTTCTGGCCTACAATTTCATATTGTCCCTCTTGGAATGGCAACTCCCAGAAAGCCTGGGTCCAGGGCTCTGCTGGGCCTGTACCCTGCCTTAAAGGAGTGGCTCTCAACCTTTCCAGACTACATCCCCCTTTCAGGAGTCTGATTTGTCTTTTGTACCCTCAAGTTTCACCTCACTTAAAAACGACTTGCTTACAAAATCAGACATAAAAATACAAAAGTGTCACAGTGCACTATTACTGAAAAATTGCTTCCTTTCTCATTTTTATCAATAATTATAAAATGAATCCAATTGGAATATAAATATTGTACTTTCATTTCAGTGTATAGTGTATAGAGCAGTATAAACAAGTCATTGTATGAAATTTTAGTTTGTCCTGACTTCGCTAGTGCTTTTTATGTAGCCTGTTGTAAAACTAGGAAATATCTAGATGTGTTGATGTCCCCCTGGAAGATCTCAGCAGACTCCCAGAGGTACATATCCCCCTGGTTGAGAACCACTGCCTTAAAGGACCAGTACCCCCAGTTCCAATATCCAAATGGGGAAACCAAGTTTTCCCTGTTGCTTGTTCCAGTGTAGGAGCTAGAAACATTGATGAAGAAGGGTGACCTTCGTGCATCAAACATGGTGCCATTACTGAGTGCAGCACTTCCAAAGGGCTCCTGTCCAGGTTTATGCTACCATGGTTCTTGCTTAATACAGGGATGGGGGTACAGGAGTGGAGACACTTCTGTTACTGGTCACTGGCCTGTCTCATGAATTTAGGGCCACATGTTCAATGGAGGGTACAGGGGCTGCCCTCAGAAGCCCCAGATTTGTATGCGGTTAATGTCTCTGTATGTCAAGTTACTTACACAAATAAGCAGCCAGTTTACACACATTAATACAGGTTTACTCAAGAAGAACCCAGCTTCCTTTCTTTCCACCTATAAACAAAAAGACAGGGACAGAGATCAAGCCTATACTGGCTCAAAGCAACATGCCTATGTCAGATGTGAACATTACCACTCACAGTTATTTCTTGCATGCTACCATTAAATGATTAATTTCAGTAACACAGAGATGATTTCAGTCTTCCTCTGTATACTTCATATCCTCCAGTTGTGGTGTGTGAAAGGGCATCTGGATTGTGCTAGTGTGATGCTCATTTCATTTTAAAGTCTGCTTATCTCTTGTTATTATGGAACACACTCACAGCTGAGGGGAAGCTTTCTATAAAGTCTTAGAGCTGGTCCCTCCAGATTCCTGACCAGGACTTTGGAGCATCCTCAGAAGAGGCTGCCACAGAAAACCATTCCCAGGTTTTACACTGAGCCCAGTGCCTGCTGGGACAGGACACTGCATGTGGGGTCAGCGCTGTGTGAAAACTCATACAGTGTGGACACAATAAAGCTCAGTCATGTAACTTACTCTGGAGCCCCAGTAGGGTGAGCAGATAGCAAGTGTGAAAAATCGGGACGGGGGTGGGGGGTAATAGGAGTCTATATAAGAAAAAGCCCCAAATATCGGCAGCTTTGTTGGTATAGTTGCATTCATGCTGGGAGTGATTTGGCAGTACGGTATACTGGTAGAACGTGCCCAGGGCAAACATCGCCTAAGTTAGCTAGGAACGTGCACTGTGGGATGTCCAATGGTGCAGAGTTATGGGATGAGAGAGGTCTTGATTCACTGGTTACAGCGGTATGATTGGAGTGTCCATCCACACAGCAAAAAAATTACCCTAAAGTTCCTGGATGTCCAATTCCAGACTTTGGTCAGCTGTAAAAATCTGTCCTGGGTCTGGGATCAGATTGTTTCTGCCTGTCCATTAAAATAGCCACTAGCACAATTGTCACAGATAGTCTCTGCTTTAGGTCTGTCTAATTATATTTGCTTGTTTTCTTTTCCAAAGGGCTGTCCCAGCCAAAACTGACTGCCCTGAAAAGAGAAGTAACGGAGGGTGAAGTTGTGACTTTACGGTGTGAAGTACCAGAAGAAAAGCCTCCCTTCGTTTTCTTGTTCCAAAAAATATTGCCCAATCAACAGTTCCAAGGGAAAAGGAAGCAAGAATTAAAAGAAAACTTTGCATCTGTTGAATTTCCTGTTGAAGAGGGGGATCGAATATTGTGTTTTCAATGTATTGCCAAGGTTACTTCAGCAGTCGATTCTGAAACATCAGAGCCCAGTAACATGACAATTGTTACAGTTGTGGGTAAGTGGCTTAGGCCTGGTTTATTCTATAGAGTTAGGTCGTCTCAAGGCACCTTATGTCGACCTAACCATGTAAGAGTCTACACTAAAATTTCGCTCCCGCTGACATAACTCTCCTGCTACACCGACAGTAATTCCATCTCCATGAGAGGCGTAGAGTCAACGTCAATGTAGTTAGGTCAACACAGCGTCAGTGTAGACACTGCGTTGCTTACATCGACAGTTGCTGACTTTCAGAAGATGCCCCACACTGATAGTTCAATCGGTGCAAGCGCTCCTGGTGAGGACATGCACCGCCGACACAAGCAGCAAAGTGTTCACACGCACAAGCGATGTAATTACTGTGGCAGCTGTATGTTGACATAAGTCAGGTCGACTTAATTTTGTAGTGTAGACATGCCCTTAGTTTTTGCCCTTAGATTTCTTTGCTCGTGTCACAGGGTGACTGACCCCTGTAAGAGGCCAGGAAGGGGCAGGGGAGAGCTGCTTGAGAATAGACTGAGGACATGTCTGCATTTTGAGCTGGGGATGTGGTTTCCAGCTTGAGGAGACATACACATGCTAGCTCTGATTGAGCTAGTGTGCTAAAAACAGAGCATTGCCATGGCAGTTCAAGTGGTGGGAAGGGCTAGCCCAGTACATACCCACCCAGGACCATAGGTACGTACTCGGGGCAGTAGCCCCTCCCACTGCTTGTGGCACTGTGGCTATTTTTAGGATGCTTGTGCAAGTATTCCTTTGCACGGGTGGATGAAGGGGACACTGAGGTAGATTGTGGCCGTGCATCACCGCCTTGTCCGCAGGAGGGCACCTCTGTCAGGGGTTCCCTGTAACAGCTTGTAATTCTTATAATTTGTTGTTTGCCTGGGTTGAAAACATGGACATCTTGAAATGGTGATATAGTTTTTAGTTAAAAACATAGTCCCCTGTGCGACTGTATGAGAATGCTGCAGTATTTGTAAGGGGACCGAGCAGATCTGGTTCTTGGTTTACTGGAGGGCAGATAGGTGTGAACTAAAACCCTGGATCCATACGCCCCCAAATGGCATCAGTGTTCAGGATCCAAATCCAGGATCCTCCGGGTTAGATTCTAACGTGTTTTGATCTGTGCTGTTAGGTCAGCTGATTACTAAGTGCCCACCCATCACTTTAGTTGAAGTTGTGGGTGCTCTGTAACTTGCAGGACTGGCCCCCAAGAGAAATGTGAGTCTTGATTCATATACAGCACATCCATCTGTGTACACCATTGTACACCACTTGTTATTGTCATTAGCAAAGATGATGGAAAATTGCAGGTTCAAAAATTATTGGAGTCTTCCTGCAATTGTAGCTGGGTTCTCTTAAAATCTAAGCTTCAATTTAAAATAAAAAGATTGTAGACAGAGCTTTCACCATGTGAACTGATGCATTGCTTCCTTGTTAACGCAGCTCTGCAGAAAAGGGTATCTAGCCAAACAATAGCAGCAGCAAAGATGTGAATGCCTTACCCACCCAAACAAATACTTTCTTTTAAAAAAGAGAAGGTTAATGTCACAATGGCTTTATATTTATTGCCTTTCAGAACCGTTTTCACATCCTAAACTGACATCCAAGTCCCCATGGAACATTACAGAAGGAGACAGAATTGACATTGTGTGCACAACGATTCTAGTCCGGAAATATGAACTTGAAATCCTCATCCAGAAAGACGGCAGGATACTGAACAGTACACGAGGTCAGAGTTCTGTGACCTACTCTGCAATAGCCATAGTGGAGCACAATGGCAATTACACGTGCAAAGTGGAACTGGGGAGAGTGTCCAAAACCACCAGCATGAACATTGTTGTGGCAGGTAGGAGCACTGTTAATTCTTAGATCTTGCTTAGCTTAGGAGGGTGACACTCGTATGTACATTTCCTGAAAGAATTCCTGAGTTCTAATCCTGGCTGACACTGAGGCTCAGATGCTCAAAGGTATTTAGGTGTCTAACTCCCACTGATTTCAATGGGAGTTAGGCACCTAGATAACTTTGAGGATCTGGGCCTGACCACTGCTTAGCAAAGATCCCATTTGTACTACAAAGGTGACCAAATTAACTTAGGGCTGTGGGGGGAAAGAGTGATTTAAAAAAAAAATCCTGATTATAAAATGGTTTGGTATCATCCACAATGACAAGAGCAGCCATGTTAGAGAAGGGCCATAGTCTAGCCATGATCAATCCACCAAGTGGCTGTTCTGTAGTCTGTATGGACCCTTATCCTCTCTGTCCTTCAGTTTGCTCCAGTGGTAGAATGAGGATGGTAATATTTTTCTGCGACGTTAATAAAGTACTCTGGAAATGTAAAATGCTATACCAGTAGAAGGTACTGATAAATCCATGGCCACCCGGCATTTCATGGTTATCATTAAACTGCGTGCCATGGCCATTTGGAACTTCACAGTGACAACAGGGTTAAACATATCCATCTGCTCCAAAAGCACAGCACTCTATAACTTTAGCTAAAGGAGAATCTTCTTACACTGCTCGCAGTGTAAAGTCTATGACTTGCAGTTGAGCAATTCTCATTTCATCCAGTAGAGGACAGTGGTGCCACACACAAGCTGGATCATTGCATGAGTTATTGTTGTTTTTCTTATTATGTTATAATGAATGAGGATTCCCTAGGATTTTAATAATGTAATGTGCAGAATATCCATATAGCCACATGGCCAGCATCATGCGCAGATTGGTTGAATATCTGTTTTGTTTAATCAGTTTAATGTAGGCTCTTATGTCATCAACCGTCACTGTAGTATTTCTCTGCTCTTTTCTTTTTAAATAATTATCCTTCTGGCTTAAGACAAGGGCAGGTGAACCTTTTTGGATAAAGTAAGAACCAAACCTAGACCTTCACCAAGAACTCAAACTGAACTATTTTCATGGGGGTTCAGAAGAAGCTTTTGGCCATTTCACTATTGTCCATTTTCATATGCAGTTCTTGGCTCTAGCTATGTCTGCAACAAAAAGTGCTAAAATACCATGGGAGAGGCTGTTTTTGCCAATTTACAGTCTGGCAGGGATCCCCCCTTCCCCCCCCCCCAAAAAAAAAATCTGACACCAGAACCTGTTCTTGTGATACTTCCAGCCTAAATTCTAGGTTGGAGATTAATCTACCCACATTAATTCCTGGATTCCATGTGGTGCTGACATCTGCTTTGGCTAACTGGGGCTGGGGGGAGGGGGGGCGAGGTATGTCATGTGCATTCCTAAATATGTTTGTGTGTCTTTGCTGCCTCATTCTGGAAGGTATGTCAGACCTGCTCAAGGGTTTGTGATTGTGTTTCTCTTTAATGGTCAGAGAGTCACAGAGAATACGAACATCAGTATTACCACAGCTCTTGGAGATACTTCTTTAGCTTGAGTAGTTGTAGCCTGTGTTTTTGGAGCTGAAGGTCCTGGTTCTACTCCCATGCTGTATATGTGCGATTCATTTAGCAACTGTTGTGTCCATTGCTTGTGGCCAAGGATTTGTTGTGCCTTGTAAAGAGGTACTGTCCTCTTAAGGCCAGAGCAGGTAATTACTCAATTTTGTATGTCCAGGGAAGCGACTGAAGCAGTCGTAAGGAGAGAGGAAGATGGTCTCAAGGAGCAGTTAGTGCCTGAAAGGGAGGGTTTAGGGCCATCCCAGACCATCGTTCCTTCAAGGGTCTGGGACCAGGAGCCTTGTAGCGTGGGAGAGGCAAGGCTCCCTTCTCTCCCAGCTAGCAGAGACAGGTGTTTGGGGTTATTAGACCCACCTGGGGAAGATCAAGAGCCTGACTTTGACTGGAGGGTGACTCAAAAGGAGGCTCCAAGGCCAGTCAAGGGAGAAGCTGGCTGAAGGACGAGTTGGTGAGGGGGGAAGAGCTCTGCCTGGACAGAGCCTTAGGAAGGAGGGCTGGGAAACCACTGAACCTGAGGGGAGAGTCTACAGGCTAGGGAGGCCAGGGCTGGAACAAAGTCCCAAGAAGGAGACTCTAAACTTAAGAGGTGAACAGAAAAGGGCCTTTTCGGGAGCTGAATTATATTGAGTGGGATATTACTTCTAAGACCTTGACTATGACTGGATTATTCTGGGAAACTGAGGCAGGGTGCCTGCAGGGCCACTCCAGGCCACAAAGCGGTGCCCTGGGATGGCAATAGTCTATGTTCTATTACCAAGCTGGTGGATAAAAATAGCTAATAAACCACAAACAATTCCTCACTTCATTGTGTCCTTCCCCCTGGATAGTCTGGGAAATGTAGCTACTTTGCCCTTATGCACAACCTGAATTAATTCTATCCATTGTCTATATTTTTGGCAGAGTTGTTTGCCAAGCCAATATTGACTCCTTCTTTGACTGACCTGGATGAAAATGAGAGTTTAAGCCTGTGGTGCCATATTAATGGCTCCCCTAAAGCAAACTTCTCTATCGTAAAGAGACCTCCGGAGAACGGCACCTTGTTGAAAACTTTCAGCAACTTCACTATTCAAGCCCAGGTGAATGACACCGGGTCCTATGTTTGTAGGGCTGAGATAAAAGGAATCATCAAGGAGAGTAACCCTGTACAGATAACTGTTTACGGTGAGTTGATAAGGAGCTATAAGGGCCCAATCCCGCAAAACACTTGAGCACCTCAGTAGTCCAGTGGTTTGCAGGGTCAGGCTGTAACCCTTGAATTAACATGGTGTCTGTACTGTTTGCCAACAGCAAGTAACACTCTGTGTAACTTTCTTGTAGTCTCTACACTGGGGTGGGCAAACTACGGCCCGGGGGCCGCATCCGGCCCTCCAGATGTTTTAATCCGGCCCTCGAGCTCTCGCTGGGGAGCAGGGTCCAGGGCTTGTCCCGCTCTGGCACTCCAGCCAGGGCACGGGGTCAGGGGCTTGCCCCACTCTGCATGGCTCCCAGAAGCAGCAGCATTTCCCCTCTCTGGCTTCTATGTGTAGGGGCAGCCAGGGAGCTCCGCACGCTGCCCCTGCCCCAAGCGCCTGCAGACAGGGCAGCGTGCAGAGCCGCCTGGCTGCGCCGCCGCATAGGAGCCGGAGGGGTGACATGCCGCTGTTTCTGGGAGCTGCTTGAAGTAAGCACCGAGCAGAGCCTGCACCCCTGACCCCCTCCGTGCCCCAACCCTGACCCACCCTCCCACCCGCCGAACCCCTCGGTCCCAGCCTGGAGTACGCTCCTGCACCCCAACCCCTCATCCCAAGCCCCACTCCAGAGCCCGCACCCCCAGCTGGAGCCCTCACCACCCCCTGCACCCCAACCCTCTGCCTCAGCCTGGAGCCCCCTCTTGCACTCTGAACTCCTCATTTCTGGCCCCACCCCAGAGTCCGCACCCCCAGTGGAGTCCACATCCCAACCCCCAATTTTGTGAGCATTCATGGCCCGCCATACAATTTCCATACCCAGATGTGGCCCTCGGGCCAAAAAGTTTGCCCACCCCTGCTCTAGACATACAGAACGAGTTCTGTACTGATGCAAACTGGTTCGCTTTTTCCAGGGCCAGCCATAAGTGGAGAAGGAAATTAGCATGTCTTCCCATTTCCATGCCCTGTCACTCCCTTCAAAGGTTTGCTGCATCCCTTTCCCAATGACCTTCCCCTCTATCCTACCTCATGTTACCTTTCTCAGTAGCTGGACATACTTTGCACACCTTTTCAGTCACCAGTTTTTATCTGAAACTCCATCAGCTTCTCCTTTGATTTAGCGCCCCTCTGCCCCACCCCCTCCCAGCAGTCTTCCCAGATCTCAGTAGGAGGCAGAAGTTATCTTGGTCACGGAGGACTGCACCATAGGGAAATCAAGTTGTCTGCTAGCAATACACCCGTGCAGCCAATGTGGGTAGCTTTCTTTATCCCTTGGAACAAAAGTATAAGCAATCTGTGGATGCTAAATAGGTAGCATATGTTTTACATATAATGTATAAATTAATATGGCAGTCTTTAGTTAACTACTGGTACTAGACTTACCCCTGATACAACTTCTTCAATAACAGTTTTTTCTCCTTTTAGCTCCAGTCTCGGAGCCAGTTCTTTCTGTTGCCAGCCCATCCACGGAGATGGTGTTAGGGGAGACCCTACTCCTACGCTGTCAATCCATGTCTGGAACTCCACCTATAAACTATACGCTCTTCAGAGGAAACAGACTTATTCACACCATCACAGTATTTAATAATACATATGCTGAATTCAGGGACAGACAAACTAAATTAAATAATCTGAGAGAATACAGATGCGAAGCTAGCAACCGTCACTCCTATGCGAAGAGAAGTAGCTACAAGATGAACATCACGGTGATAGGTAAGCCCAACTAACTCTTACAGCTGCTGCTGTTGAGGAAGTTAGATGAGTGAGGATTTTAATTTTGAAAATGTCTGTGATAGCGTGTGGTGGACTGAGCAGATTGGACTGAAGTTTATATTAAACCTTTTTTTCAGACAAATTATAAAATACTTGAGGATCTGAACCTCAGAACACTTTGTGGTGGTCTACAATGCAAAAATTCTACTAGTAAGCTGGATCAAATCAACCAGAGCCACTTTTATTTTAATGGAAAAATACCCTTCACATGTTAGCTGTGACTTTTAAATGGCCTTATTGAATTCAGGCTTACTGCAAAAACAAAATGACTTATTCTTAAGTCTTTGAAACTATAAATATGGGTCCAGTCCTGTGTTTCTTACTCATTGACATAGTCCCACTGAAGTTAATGAATAAGAGCTGGAGGATCAGACCCAACTTTTGTATCTTTTTTAGGCAGCGTGGATTAAATGTATGTTTACATATACAGAACTGTTCTCATGGTGGCCCTTGACAATGACAGTGCATGTTAGTTCCAGTGTCCTAGTGAAATTCCTATGTAATTGTGCCATTCCCCAGAGCTCAGTCTGGAGAGTTGAACAGCTGTGTCCGCTCAACCCTCCAACATGGGTGCCTTTCCCACTGCTTTTCTGTGAGAACAACCACTCCTGGCCTGTTCATCTACTGCCTCTAGCATGCAAAATAACTCCCAGATGAATGATATAACTGCTTCAGTAGGGGCTGGCTAGAATTATGTTGCAGAGCGACACTAGCAAATTCCCTGTCCCAAACTTGTTGCCCAGAAATGTGCATCTTGTACTGCCCATCTCTTTCCTTCTGTGCAGTACAAGCTCATAGAAAGTCAGTCATCTCATTGATAGAAAATATGCAAGTGGAGGTTTCAAACACGTCAATCCAAACACACACTAGTTTAGATAAAACAAGAGAACAAGTTCATTAACTACAGAAAGATAGACTTTTCGGTGATTACAAGCAATGAGGCATAAAAGTCAGAATTGGTTACTGTAACGATGCTGCCTCTGGCGGGACACAGCTGAGAGTATCCATTCAGGACAAATTGCTTAGAGCAGGACAGTCACAGCCCAAAGCTGGGTGTCCTTTATTATTAAAGCACACCAAACCAGCCAAACAGAGAGGACTTCGGTTTTACCCCACTGGCTAACCAGAAGTCATACAAGCAATTCCCTTAGACCAGGGGTAAGCAACCTTTCAGAAGTGGTGTGCCGAGTCTTCATTTATTCACTTTAATTTAAGGCTTCATGTGCCGGTAATACATTTTAACGTTTTTTAGAAGGTCTCTCTCTATAAGTCTATATTATAACAAAACTATTGTTGTATGTAAAGAAAACAAGGTTTTCAAAATGTTTAAGAAGCTTCATTTAAAATGCTGATCTTATACCACCAACATGCTCAGCTCGCTGCCAGCCTGGGGTTCTGTTCACCTAGGCCGGCAGTGGGCTGAGCGGGGCCTGCGGCTGGGACGCTGGCTGGCAAGGGGCCGGCAGCCGGGACCCCAGACCTGGGGGGGGGTTCAGGGGTCAGGGCAGAGGGCTGGGTGTGTGTGGGGAGTGCAGGGCAGAGGGCTGGGGGAGTGTGGGGGTGCAGGGCAGAAGGCTGGGTGTGGAGGGGAGTTCAGGGGTCAGGGCAGAGGGCTGGGGGTGTGTGGGGGTGCAGGGCAGAAGGCTGGATGTGGGGGGGAGTTCAGGGGTCAGGGCAGAGGGCTGGGGTGTGTGGAGGTGCAGGGCAGAAGGCTGGGGGGGGAGTTCAGAGGTCAGGGAAGAGGGCTGGGGGGTGTGGAGGTGCAGGGCAGAAGGCTGGGGGGGGTTTCAGGGGTCAGGGCAGAGGCCTGGGTTGCTCCCAGCCCCCTGCCCTGAGAGGCTCAGGGCAGGGGGCTGGAAGGGATATGTCCTGTTCCACCCCCTTCCCCAAGGCCCCAACCCTACCTCTTCTCTGCTTCCTCTATGGAGCAGGGAGCACGCTGCCACTCCTCCCCCTCCCCCTTGCAAGGCCATCAGCTGATCGGCGGCAGGGAGAGGAAGGAGGAGGGGCAGGAAAGCACCACGCTGGGGGAAGAAGCGGGGGAGGAGGGAAGCTTGGCTGCCGCAGGACCAAGCTTCTGCCTCCTGCCCCCGCAGGGGAGAGCGGTGGGCGGGGGGGCTGAGTGGGGCTGGGGGCCGGGACCGTGGCAGGCAGCAGCGTGCCACTCAAAATCGGCTTGCTTGCCGTGTGTTGCCGACCCCTGCCTTAGACACTCCAGTTTCCCAGTATCACCACCAGCACTGCTCCTTATGGGGATGAGTGGTTATGAAAACCAATACCCCAGTAAAAGAAAAAAGCTTCTCCCAGTCCCAAAGGACCAAGCCCCAGACCCAGGTCAATATACAAGTCAGATCTTACCCACAAATTATGCTGTTGCCAATTCTTTAGAATCTAAAATCTAAAGGTTTATTCATAAAAAGAAAGAAATATAGATGAGAGCTAAAACTGGTTAAATGGAATCAATTACATACAGTAATGGCAAAGTTCTTGGTTCAGGCTTGTAGCAGTGACGGAATAAACTGCAAGTTCAAATCAAGTCTCTGGAGTACATCCACAGATTTGGATGGGTCTTTCAGTCCTTTGTTCAGAGCTTCAGTGTAGCAAAGTTCCTCCAGAGATAAGAAGCAGGACTGAAGACAAAATGGAGGGCTTTCCAGGGCCATTTATATCCTCTGCCATGTGGAAGGACACCCCTTTGTTCTTACTGTGGAAAATCACAGCAGCAAGATGGAGTTTAGAGTCACATGGGCAAGTCACATGTCCATGCATTAATCAGTTCTTTACAGGGAGAGTGGCCATTGCTCACATGCTACCTTGAATGTTCCCAGGAAGACTTCTCATGTGGATTGGAGTCTCCCAAGGTTCATTTGTCAGTTAAGTGTTTCTTGATTGGGCACTTAATCTGCAAATTCCTTTCTCAAGAAGCTGACCAAATGCTTCACTGAGGCTACTTAGAATCAAACACATTGAGATACAAGTACATAGCCAATATTCATAACTTCAAATACAAAAATGATACACACACAGAGACAGCATAATCATAACCAGCAAATCATAACCTTGTCATAGACACCTCACTCGACAACCTTTATACAATATTTGCTACAAATATAGAACAGTGATCTATACGGTTACAGTTCATGTCACTAACGTCACCGTTACAAAGAAATAAAAGGTCAAACGCAAGCTAATACTGAACTTAACAAGCTAAATGAATTAAAAGCAAAGGCTTTTCTCACCACATGCTTTTGCTGGTTGAACTCCTCAGTCAGGACCACTACCCCAGTTCACCCCAGTTCACTGGGGTGGTGGGTATCGAAGGGAGGGGTAGGCTGTGCCTCCCCAAACAGCATTGTGTGGCCCTGCGCACACTCCGCCCCCCAGACCCCTTCCTGCTTCCCAGGCTGTGCTGTGGGAGGCTCTTCCCCCTGGGGCTGGGGCTGGGGGGATGATGGGGGCTGGCCTGCACTCCGGAGCCAGGGGAGGGCCACGCCACCTGCTCACCCGCCTGGCATTCCAGGGCTGGGGGCTCTGAGGCAGCCTGAGGGTGTGTGTGGGGGGGCTGGCTGCCATGCTGGGAATGGGGGGACTGTGGGCTATGGAGGGAGGGGCGGGACCTTGGGCAGAAGGGGTGTTCTGGGCTGGGGGCTAGCCTCCCTGAGCCCGGAGTTCACCCACCGCCCATGGTTGATACCATAAGTAGAGATGAGAGGTGATTTGTGTCCTCTGTTCCCCCTTCTTAAAGCATTTCTCTTCTTTGAGAATCACCTCCAGCTGGGGTTCAGGGGACAGCAAGTCTGTTTGGAAGGGGAACCTCCAGCTGTTTATTTGCCAATATGTAAATTTTCCCCCTACCCCCTTCTTCCCGCCAAAGAATGGCAGCTGAAGCGGGTGATAGTCTATTTGATTATGCTGACACATGGCTGTGGTGCCTTTTGTTGAGGAACCGGTTTGGCTGCTTCCCCAGAATTGGAATATTCCTTAGTAACATCATACAATAGAATCTTATAACTTTACATACAATGTTGCCGCACATATTTTACCAGGACAATAATGATCAGTGAATTATGAGTTTTCAAATGGTACCTCCCAAGGCATACTTTGTACAAAATTTATCATAGTTTTGTAAAATGGTGAACATAACGGTACAGTCTATCACAGTAATACATTTAAAGCTTCAGTTTTAATAGTTTAATAATTCCACCACCATCGCTGCCTTTAGTCCTGATTTTCAGAGCTGCTTAGCACCTACAACTCCAGTTGAGTTTTAATAGGAACTGCAGGTGCTGAGCCCCAACCAGCTGCACCTGGACCCGCACCTCATCAAGCCTCACTCCCCCAGCACCCAGCCCCCCCACAGAGCCCCCCACACCTGGACCCCCCGCTGAGCCCCATCTCCCCCCAGAGATAGGGGAAGAGAGAAACAGGATGGGCTTGGCTGACCCTCCCTCACCGTTTAGCACTGGGACTGGTCATCCATCCTTCTCCTCACAAATAGCAGCAGCTTTCTTCAGCTGCCTGCTCACATAGGTAGCTCAAGTGGCCGCAGTCTGTACTGCAGTGCTGAAGGTTCAGTATGCAGACCTTGTTGATGATGCATGATGGTGCAGCTGTTACAGTTGCACATGATAGAATTTGTTGTTTTATCTTTTTCCTTTAAGGAAAACCTGGTTGGGGGGGGGGGGCACTTTTTTCCCTTTGTGTTTTGTTAAAAGAACATTATTAAGGTTGCAAAGTCAAACACTCAAAAGTTAGGACATGTCAGAATTAAGGTTGCCTGGGTAACCTTAATTCATCCCCCTTGTGCATATGTATTATGATACAGTCTTTAATGACATCCTGTGCTACTTTTTTCTACAAAAACCCTGCTTCATTCAGTGGGCCTGATCTGGAGACAAATTAGGGCTGTGCAGTGAATAAGATGGCTGTTCTTATTTGTTTCAGAAATGTGTGTAGTGAATGAGGCAGGGAATTGCCGAAAGAGAAAGGATGCACTCAGATACTAAGCCAGCTGAAAAATTTAATAATTCTGTATTAAATGCAGGATTTGTATGGCATGCACAACATAGGGTCACATGTTCAAAGAAATATTGAATAGGTAGTGTGACTGGAGTCCTAGCCATGCGTTACACCCCCAACATGAGACTGGCATGGAAGGGCGAAATTAGAGCTCCTGGATACACCTTAAATACCTTCCAACCTTGATATGAGCTGTGTTTACATTGAATTCTTTGTAAGGCCAAATTATTGATGCATGCTTTGGCCCCAGCCAAAAACTTAGCCCATACTTCGTGAAATACTTTAGTGATTCCAGGGTTTGGTCTACGTGTTGACTTAACATAGCCATTAATGTTCTTCAGAGAGCACTTACTCTGACATTCAGCCCTGAAGGCTGTGGTGTTGTACCTCAGTTTCCCTTTGTGTGCAGCAATTCAAGCTTGTAGTGGTTTTTCTGCTGTGGACAGTTTCAAGATTCGATACGGGCACTAACTGCGAAATATCCATATCACCAGGCCGTTTAACATAGTGTGTGTTGTCATGTAATGAAACAGTATACCCATGAAGGCTTTTACAACAGAATGAGTTCTTATGTATCACCCTCAACATGTTCAAGGGTTTTTCCAAAAAACCATGCACACTGTATGTACATTTTTACAGTTCTTGGTATCAGCAACAAGTTAGTTACAATCATTAGCAATAACATCAGTTTTATCACAAGTGTATATTTACAACTATTTTTTGTCATGCCGAGCCTTTGGTTTAGATAAATCATTCTTTAGGTCAGCTTGTTCAATATCCCTTTAAAATCTTTGTAGCTTTTTCTTGACCTCAGGGTCTTCCTTAACATAGGCTTTCAGTTTAACCACTTCCTTGGGGTTTTGGTACTTTAGGGTTAACCTATGGCTTTTATTTGAAAGGTTTAATCCTTCCCTTCCTCCCTGTCCAGTAGGGTCAAAATCTGAACTCTTTTGTGTAACAGAATCCATTGGCTGGCTGGGTGCGTCCTCTTTGATAATGGCTATGGGCAAGTCTTTCTCCCCCCAGTCAGTCAGGTAATTTGCATCAACAGAGACACTAGCTTGTTTACTAGTTTTCAAATCCTTAACTGTTACCAATTCCAAGGCTGGACACTCATTCTTCCCCTCAGCAGGATTGGGTCCTTCCCCCCCTTCCCTTCCCACCTTTTTCCTAGAAGGTTGAAAACTGAAATTTCCTGCTCACAGGAATTCCTTTGCTGGCTAGATGTGTTCACCAACTGCAGCCCCTCTGTGCTATGAACATCTACACAGACGCTCTCCCACATGCTTGCTTGTGAATCTACCACCACCAGCAACTCAGAGACTGGACTCTGTTTTAAAGAGATACCCAACAAACTCAAAATGTCTAAGGGTTTGCCTGCTCTCTTGTTACCATACACACTATAACAAGAGTGATCTGTTAAGGTGAGCTATTACCAGCAGGAGAGAAAAAAAACTTTTTGTAGTGGTAATCAAAATGGCCCATTTCCAGCAGTTGACAAGAAGGTGTGAGGAGCAGTAGGGGGGGGAAATAAACATGGGGAAATAGTTTTACTTTGTGTAATGACCCATCCACTCCCAGTCTTTATTCAAGCCTAATTTAATGGTGTCCAGTTTGCAAATTAATTCCAATTCAGCAGTCTCTTGGTGGAGTCTGGTTTTGAAGTTTTGTTGTTGTAATATTGCGACTTTTAGGTCTGTAATCGAGTGACCAGGGAGATTGAAGTGTTCTCCAACTGGTTTTTGAATGTTATAATTCTTGACGTCTGATTTGTGACCATTTATTCTTTTACGTAGAGACTGTCCGGTTTGGCCAATGTACATGGCAGAGGGGCATATCACTCTCATTATAGTGTGTATGGTAACACCCATTGTTTCATGTTCTCTGTGTATATGTATATATATATATATATCTTCCTACTGTATTTTCCACTGCATGCATCCGATGAAGTTGGGTGTAGCCCACAAAAGCTTATGCTCAAATAAATTTGTTAGTCTCTAAGGTGCCCCAAGTACTCCTGTTCTTTTTGTTCACTAGTAATTGATTTGAAAAATCCGCTAAACATTATTTACAGGTATTGTGCCAGATTATTAGCTGGTGTAAATAGAATAACTCCACTGAAGCCAATGATGCTATGCCGATTTACACTAGCTGAGGATCTGGTTGATTATTTCTAGAGATATTATCTAAATTGTTTCCAATTTAGGGCCTGATTAAAAACCCATTGAAGTTTATGGAAAGACTCCCACTGACTTTACTAGGCTTTGGATCGGACTTTCTCTACTTTTGCTTCTTTCGAGCAATGGGCGCTGCTCCCCAGCAGAGGCTGGCCAGGAGCATGGGAATAACTGAACATAAATGCAATGTGTTGTCAGTCTCTCTGGCACAAAGATAAAGTGGCGCCAAACTAAGCATTTCTACAAAAGTATTTTACAACCTGATGATGTCTTTTCCTCATGCCTTCATCTGCAGCTCCCGTTCGCAACGTAAGCTTTGGAAGTTTACCCCATGGGGAAGTGGAAGATGGTGGAGATATCAACTTTCTTTGCATCGTAGGCGAAGGATCTTTGCCAATCAACTTCAGAATTTTTAAACAAAATGACCAGAAACCTTTATTTAATGAAAGCAAAATGGAAACCAGACTCCTCTGGCAGAAGAAAACATTTCACAAGCAGGACGCAGGGAAATATTTTTGCGAAGCCTCCAACCGAGTCACGGAACCTATGCGAAGCAACTTGCTAACCGTTAAAGGTAAGCTATGCTCCTGATGGCACATCCTTACCAGGGCCGGCTCCAGGCACCAGCTTAACAAGCAGGTGCTTGGGGCGGCCAAAGGAGAGGGGCGGCACCTGCGGCAATTCGGGGGTGGCAGGTCCCTCACTC
Source organism: Emys orbicularis (assembly GCF_028017835.1). Classification (NCBI taxonomy): domain Eukaryota; kingdom Metazoa; phylum Chordata; order Testudines; family Emydidae; genus Emys; species Emys orbicularis. The sequence goes on along the minus strand of NC_088695.1, from coordinate 42,477,953 downwards.
CCTCTAGGAGCGAAGGACCTGCCGCTGAACTGCTGCCGCCAATCGCGGCTTTTTTTTCCCAATTGCCGCCGCTGATCGCGATCGCGGTTTTGTTTTGTTTTTTGCTTGGGGCGGCAGAAATGCTGGAGCCGGCCCTGATCCTTACGCTGCTCTGAATACTACCAGAATAGGTCTATCTCAAATCTACTGTTACATGTAAGGTTGGGATTACCTAGAACCTTGGCATCTCTTATAGTAGCTGTAACTTTTTAAAATGACAGGAAAGAAGGCATCTTAATGTACTGGTCCTTTAAAATTCCCCCTCTTCTGCAGGGCATTTCCTGCCTTACATGGTGAATTCCATTGCAACACTTGGTACATGGTAAAAACACCAAGCATTCCTTTCCTGCGGGATAAGGAGAATTATAAAGCGCCACGACTGTAGGTAGGGACTAGGGTGACCAGATGTCCTGATTTTATAGGGACAGTCCCAATATTTGGGGCTTTTTCTTATATAGACTCCTATTACCCCCCACCCCCGTCCCAATTTTTCATACTTGCTATCTGGTCAGCCTAGTAGGGACTTCACCACTAGATTGTATTACCACTTGGAATTGTGCATGCGCTGTTGGTGGGGGACAGCATGAAAGGTTTGGGATACCATCTAACCAAAACTGTCCCATTGTGTTCTGGACTGAACAAACCCCAGGAAGACTTAGCTCTTGGATCCAAGGAAAACCAACTTAGGCAGCATGGACTCTGGCCTAATGCAAAAACACTCCTCTCTAGAAAAATCCCAAATAAGAGTGAATAGATCCAAAACTTAACGTAGTTTAACTGACTGGCAGATGAAGAACTCAGGAGAATAAGTTCTCCTCCTGCAGTCCATAATGTTTCTCACTTTCCTTCAGTCCCCTAGCTATGCTCAAGCAGCAAAAATGAGCTGTGTCCAGGGGATCTCCCTGCCTAGCTGTAAGTGGGGTGATGGGTTGGTGGTCTTGCCTACTTGTCACTCAATGCTAGATTTCATAAAATACCTACTAGTGTTGAACTGGACCAAGGGGATTTGTTATCCCCAGTGGCTACGTCTATCTAATTTTGGGGGAGTGGGTGTTAAACTTTTGTGGCTTTTTTTGCATTTTCCGTGGCTTCAGATCTGTGGCAGAGGTCATTCAGGGAGAGCCACTTTTTTACAGTGGGCTGTCCCTACATCCTCAACCATACTACGAGAGGCTGAGAAGCCAACTAAAAGCTTTCCCTGACTGGACTTAGGAACAGATCCATCCGTTAGGGAAGAGCCCAGTAGTGAACTCTGGATGGTAACCCATTTAAAGCTTTTGCAGAGCTGTCTGAACTCACCCTCCTGAGCACTAAATACTTCTAATAATGCCAAGACCACCTGCAGTGAGGACTCGGGAGTTGTAAAAGCCAGTAGTGACTTCATACCACTGCATGTATTGTCACACATGTCTCTTCTCATTTCCAGTCATCCTGGCTTCATGGCAGAAAGGGTTTATCGCATTATTTGTCTTGGCTGTAATTGCCATAACAGCTTCTGGTTTCTGGTGGTACTGGCGTAAGAAGGAAAAGGGTAACAATGAATATCTTCTATTCTCTGGGTGCTGAATGAATAGAACAAATGAGGGGGTTGGCTGCAAGAACAAAGGACTGGGCGGGGGGAAAGGTGACAAATGTAGGATTTTAAACCACCCCAATGGTGGAGGTTGTTTGGCTTGGAGGTTTTGGTTTGATCCATCATAAAGCTATGAAATTCAGATCTGGGTTCTAGTTCTGGGCTCCCCCTTACTTCCACAAATTCAGGTGTGTTCAGGCCCATCTCTAATCCTTATTGCCTCAAAAACTTGAGGTTCTTACTCAGCATTTATTCAGTCTCTACTTAAAAACAATTCCTATTAATGGTGAGTTTTGACTAAGTAATGACCTCAGGATTTGGTCAATGATAATTGCGTTACTCTTTCACATTTTTTGTTATAGAAAAATGGGTAGGACTGGTTTAAATCCATTCTGAACCAAAATATCTGGGAAAATTTGGAGTGTCTGAAACTCCCAGATATCTGTATATTGGCCTGCCTAAGGAGCAGGATTTTAGATCACAGCATCCCTGCAAGAGTACATCAGATCCAGAGGACTGGTTGGCTAAAGGGATTGGAAGTAGGATACAGAGTGTTAAGTAACTTACTTAATTTTGGTCCAGGTCAGTATAGCTCTTCAATCAAAAGTTAAGGTCTGAAAGCTTTTCAGTGGACTATATGGTGGTCTGTACATGAAACCATCACATTTAGCCTCTTAGTTGTTAGTCTCAGAAGAGAGGCCAAGAACTGAATGGGCCATGGATTCTGAGATAGCCCTTCATCTTTGGAAATATCCCCACTAGATCAAGAGGGGGATCTGAGGCAGCCTGTATTGAAACTGTCAATGCTGTATCTGTTCTGTGCTCATACTGGACCATGAAGTCCTCTAGTCAATTTGGCAACTTCCACATCCACTAAATAAGATACCAAACTTCACTGTGGCCACTAGACATGATCCTAACTCAGGGATGGATGGGCCCCACATGTAACTTTCATTTTCACCTTTTATGCGTTTGTCTCTCTACTTGTGCAGGATATAACAGATTATCTCTTCTCTTTCCCTTGCAAGGTAAACATCCTTCCATGGAGATGTCTGGGTAAGATGGCTTTCTTTCTGGAAATGGTAAAATGTTTGATTGAAATGCTGGAGGCTTATGTTACACATATATGGTGAATCTTATTAGGTCTCGCAGCTGGAGACAATAGGCGGTTGTGGCTACTTGCTGCAGACCACCTACTCAGAAACAACAGGATGAGGAAATAATCCAAAAAGGAAATGGGCTAATTACTAAAAATGGGGAATGACAGGCCTAGATTTCAATGCCTTCAAATGTAGGATTAAAATCAAATAGACATATGGTAGAAGAAAAGGGAGATAACATTTGACATTGGGGTTTGCTTATGCTCCTATTGAGGTCAACAGCGAAACTTCCATTAATTTAAAAAGATTATAAAGGAGTGGTGCCAATTTAAACAATAAACACTTTATTTTTTTTTTACTTTCAAGGATGGTTCCTTAGTCATGTCTATTTTTGTACGTTTCCGTTTTAGATCCACAGCAGCCACTAATTCGACTAGTGAGAAACTGCCATCTGGACCGAACCATTATACAGAATTCTATCCTGGTAGAGTATTTTTTTATACTCTCTGGTAGCATATTGCTTTAATGAACAAATGTTTGTTTAAAAGTTTGGCTTCGCATGGTCATGATATGTACTGGGGCCCAATTTTTAATTAATGGAATAATAGATGCACCCAGAAAAAACAGCATTTGTACTTGTAGATATGAAAATGAGGATATGTAGTTATCCAGTTTGCATGTACAAATGTAAGGGTTTTTTTTTGTTTGTTTTTTGGGGCGGGGACGCTATACACAATGAAACCTGGTCTGAAAATGAGGTGGGTATAGTGGTTAGAAATGGCTTAATGGAACGAGCCTTAGTAATACTAGGGGTTGAGATGAGACATGGCTTAGGATAGGGACCAGATCAGGTTTAGGCTCGTGTTGATTTTTGAGGCCCAATCAGATGTAGTGTTGTGTTTGTGTTGGTTAGAACTGTCATCTTGTAAGCTGTTCTCATGAGATGACAAATTTTTATAAGCTGTTCTGCCATGTTGGGCTGACTATTATTGCGAGATTTTTTGGCTACTGGTGAACTGGAACTTTAGGCTCTTTCTTATCTTGAATGTGACTAGAGCTGGGTAAACTATTGTGAACCATTTAATCTAGTAACTCTTTGGCCAATTATGTGAATAGTCTTGGAGTCTTATGAATAGTTTATATAAACACATTTCAGTTTATGATCTGCTTATAAACTACTCACTACAGTAATAGACTTACTATTTGCTATACGTAACTTTAGTTAGTTCTGTGAAACAATGTGACTTAAGATTCACATATTTTTTCTGCTCCCTGACTGGATGACCCCCAGACACAGAGCTTCCAAGATGACTATCCAGACACTATGAATATATACAGGATTCTCATAAGCCATTCTTTCCCTAGATATTCTTGTAAGCACCTTCATACCAAACATCAGATTATTAATCTTCATGGTCTTCTATGCAAGATAGGCAGTATCCCCATTTTACAGATGGGGGGAACCGAGGTAAAGGCAGATTAAGTGTTCAACAGCACAACCAAGGCCACAGAAAGACATAACAGAGCAGAGATTTAGGATTTAGATTTAGATTTATGGCTCCCAACTCTGTGCTCAGACCACTAAAGAATAATAATTTTGTATTTACATAGTATCTTTCATCCCAGGATCTCAAAACACTTCATAAAGGTGAATAAGCAACTTAGCTTCTTTCTGTAGAAGGAAAAACCAAGGCAGAGATCAGGTGACCTGCCCAAGGGGCAGAAGAACACATGACTGCTCACTTACAGTCCCTGCTTTTTAGCTACTAAATAATCCTGCCTCTCCACTAGAAAACACCCCTCTCTTGTTCATCTTTTCCAAACTCTGGAAGACACCAGTCTTCAAGATAAGTTTCACTAGTCCATCCCCTCCTTTCCCCCTCCCCCCAAAAAAAACCAAAAACAAAAAAAAACCACTATGTCCAATATGTTTTTTGATCTCTGCAGGCTATTTATTGCCCTCAATCTGAGTCCGAACTCCACTGGTGTCAGTGATCCAATGTGGGTAAACTGTCACCTTGTGGAAAGATCTCTCAATGTGAACAAAAAGTTATTCCTTGATTTCCTTTAGCTTTAAACTGATCCTCTTACAGGGCCAAATTCTGCTCTCCTATATTATGTGAGTGGCTTGGACATGTACCCAAGGGCAGAATTTCCCCTAAATAATTAAATCATTACATATTGTGACAGTAGGAGGTTTCTGTTGTATTTTAATGAGAAAGCTAAATGAATGAATCACACCTATCCTAAGCTGCTTGTTGGCTCACTTTCTGCTTGTGTATTTAATTTTAGGATCAGGTTACATTGAAGATGAAAATCCTGTAAAACCAACAGATGAAAATAAAGGTAATTTCAACACTCTTTTTTTAATCATAACTTTTTTTTATCATTGTGGAATTAAAAGTGGTGGGGACATGTCTGATTGTGAGAGCAGGGGACTGGCAATTAGGCCATCTAGGTTCATTTGTTTTCTCCCACCTTGTCGTCAGTGATGCTGGGGGAAGTCACTTATCCTCTCTGTGTCTAGGTTTTTTGTATTTCCCACTTGCAAAATGAGAGTAACAATGTCCATGTCCCAGGCGTGTTCTGAGCCTAATGAGTTGCTTCTGTTGATTGGTGGCATAGAAAAAGAAAACTATTATTCCAAATTATTATTATTATAATATACTATATTATTACAACTATATTTCAAACCACCAATATTATTTTTGAATCTTTTACAGAGAATCTTTCACAGGCTTCCTTTACCTTCTATTTATCTTTGCTTTCATCATTTTTCCAGATCTTGACATTTTAAGCAGTAAAAAACGGGTGTCAAATATGAAGAAAATGATCTTCCAGCTAACTGAGGCACCAAATAAGTTTAAAAAAAAATACAATTATTACTTTAAAAAGGAGGTATCCGGTATTGCATCATCTAGATGCATAGTTGTATACAGATACAAAGTATTTTTCAGGACTGAGTGTTTAAAAGAACTAATTAAAAAGCAGTGCTTAAATGTAAATATTCTGGTGATATTATGGCTGAAAACTCATAGACAGATACTACCATGTCCACCCTCTCCTCTTGCTCCCGTCTGTGCTTGCCACGTAGGCATGTGAGTGTTCAGAATGTGATTCCTGCTAACCTGATGTATAACATGGTCTTGGCTGGGCAAGCCCACAACAGAAATGTCTTATGGCCTGCGTTATTCAGGAGGTTAGATTAGATGATCACGGTGGTCCCTTCTGGCCTTAAATTCTATGAATCCTATGAAAAGACCGTTCCTTGCTCCAAAGAGCTGATAGCCTAAATATGAGGCAAGAGACATCAGATGGCTACAACAATCAGACGTTACTGGTTAGCATGAAAAGCAGCAATCTCAGCACACCAGCTGGCTAGCTGCTGTCAAGCTTTTCATAGGCATTGTGGAAAAGGGGAGTCGAAAAAGGGATTTGGAGGAGGATAACTGGGTGGGTTTGCCGATGTTCTATCAGGAGCTCCACCCATACAGCATGGGAGAAAGCGCAAAGGGATATAGTTGAAAATGTAACAAAGGGGCATTGAAAATTGGTATCATTGGCAGAAAGGAGGTGAGAGTCACTGTCCCAGCACTGTATGAGATAATAGGTAAGGCTGGGATAGCCCATAAAGGTCTTAAAAGTGAAGATAAATAGTACAGTGGAGAAGGAGGAGCCAATGGAGAGAACAAAGGTTGAGGTGACGAACCAGGAAAATTATTGTAGTGGCATTTTGAATGGATACAAGTGGGGCAAAGTGGGATTAATAAAGGCTGGCGAAGAGGAGGTTGCCATTGTCAAGACTAGAGAGGGTCTGGATGAGAGTTCTAGCAGCACAAATGGAGAGGAAAGGCTAGGACTTAGATCTTGTGCAGGAAGAAGCATCCAGATGTAGACGAAGCCTGGATGTGAGGATCTAAAGAGGGGGCCGAATTGAAGGTAAAGGTTACAGGCCTGGGTGACAGGCAGGAGGGTGGTGGTGTCCATGGTGATTGAGAAAAGAGGAATGTGGGAAGGCTTGTGGGGAAAGATTGCTGGGTTTTTTTTAGCCATGTTGACCTTATGCTTATAAATTGACATCCCTAAGGAGATGTCAGAAAGACTGAGATTATCTTGGACAGAAGGAAAATAGGTCTGGAATGGAAAGGTAGCTCTGAGTGTCATCAATGTAGAGATGATAGTTGAATTCATGTTTGCAAACGAGATTTCCCCAGAGAAAAGTTATAGAAGGAGACCGAGGATGAAGGCCAGCGGAGCCCTAAAAGAAAGTTGCAGGGAGGGCGTGATGAGGATCCTCGGAGTGAAATGCTGATGGAATGACTGGGGAGGAAGGAGAACAGTCAGGAGTGAACAGGTTCATGAAAGCAGAGGGCAGGATTTCAAGAAGGGAAGCATGGTTGAAGGTGTTGAATGCAGGCTGAGGATGAGCAGGGAGTATTGGTTCTGAACTTTGGCTAGGAGAAGGCCATTGAAGACTTTGAGAGCTGTTTTAGTGGAGGGCAAGGGGTGACTGGAAAGGGTCTAGTCTGGAACTAGGGGAGAAGAGCTCTAGACAGCAGTTGTTGATGGTACCTTCAATTAACTTAAATAGAGGGGAGATGGGGCGACAGCTGGAGATACCGGTGGGGTAAACAGTAGGTTATTTGAAGATGCTAGTCACTAAAACACGCTTGTACTGTGAGGGGAAGGAGACTGATGAGAGGGGATCAGAAGTGGGGGCAAGAGATAAGAAGATGGGAGGGGGACATTGAGGTAAACAGGGGTTAAAGAAGCACAGAGGAGATGCTCCTTTGTCAGTGACAGGGGAAAAGGAGGAGAAAATAATGGGGACAGGAAGGGCGGAGAAAGTGGGAGAGACAGAGTAGTTGGAGCTGGATAGGCACATAGGGGATTCTGGGGCAGGGGATTTTCTAAATTTGCATTTTGCTATTTTTCAAGATTGAAAATAAAAGACAAGAGTGTCAGGCCCCACCCAGACACCACCCAGACACCAAGGTTTTAGAAAGGAGTTCTGCTTCAGCAGGCTGGGCTGAACCCCCATCTGCCATGAACAGGGCCCAACCATGTGCCCATTAAAATCCCTGTGAGCTTGACCATTGACTTCACTTGTGTCAGGATCAGGCTCACAGCAAGTATGGCATAGGGAGTGCTACAAAGAAACATCTTCTTGCTATTTTGGGGCAGGACCTGACCATGAGAGTGCTGAGGTGGAATATACTGAAGTTGAAGTGTCAACGCCTGATCCTTACAAAGGTAACTAGCTGGCTGACCTATCCAGTTATGTATTGGGAGTAATTACGGACCTGCTGTTTCTGCCATTGATTTCACTTGGAGCAGGAGTAGGTCATATTGTGTATGCATGGTAGTTCCCTGGTAATAGCTCTCAGTGATGCAAGGACTACTGTAACAACAGCAGGACTGCGGTTACCAAAGTCAACCAGTGCTTTCCCTTTCCTCCATGATTCTCTTGTGCACATGCCCTACCCTTCCACATAAGATCTTTGGCTAGGCAGAGCTACCGTTCTGGTCAGGACACCTCTCAGGATCAGGACGATGAAGGCCTGGGATCCCAGAAAATGGTGGGGTTGGCAGTCATGATGGTGAAGCTTGCTCCAATAGCCTCTGTCTGTACTTCGTCTGTTCTTCCTTTGTTCTTTCATACTTCCCCTCCAAATCTTTCTTTTAAGGACCTCAGAAAGGGAGTTGAAGATGGAATAGCCATCCCCTCACTTTGTCCATTAATTAGGTTTCATATCCGATAAACTAATTTTGGCTCATTAACTTCCGGCTCCTCATCTCCTGTTTTTAACCCAGCATAAATTCAATGCAGTCCATGAATGATATCAGTAGGCCTTTTTAATTTAGATTAACTCAATTCATCTGTCTCCCTTTTGCACCTTTTCCCATCAACATTTGTTGTTATAGGTTATTGTAACATCTTATGAACTTTTACAACTTTCTTACAGTCGAGCTCACAAGTTGGGTAAATGGGTAGGCCCCATTGTCGCATGTCTTAATAGTTCCATGGTACAGCACGTAGCACAGCAGAGCTGCTCCATAACTAGGGCGCCCATGCACTCTGGTAATACAAATAATAATGATGGTGGTCGCCAGAACTCTTAGCTTGGCGTTACAGTGCATCTCCTTGCAGTCTTTGAGGTAATCGTCTTGCTGGATCCTATTCCCAATGACGGCACGTACAACTCAGTCTTTTCGCCTCACCCAAAGCAGCATGGTATCCTCAGTCTCCTTGTGCAGAAAGTGGGCAAATTGTTCAGAACACACATAAAAGCCCAAGCAGTTAAGAATAAATGAAATCCATTTGGGATGTTAAGCCATGTCCCAGCTCTCAGCGTTAGCTTGAGAAACTGAATAGTCAAAGGAAGAAATTCACAAACTTGCCCTTTCCAGCTAGGAAAGGATTCCTGTTTATTTCGGTGTTGAAGACATTCTTGTTTCGTTAGCAGTACAAATGGTTGTTTGTACAAATGTACTGCCTCTGAACTTGGCAGCAAAAGACAGCTGGCTTCTCAGGGCTCTGACTGCAATACGCTGTCGTTCTCTCCTTGGGGTTCTGTGACTGCATTCGAAGCCGGTAACCTATTTACCATTGTTAAGTGGTGCACTTAGATATTAGAGCAACTGTATTGTATTTTAGGGGATTACTAGTAATTATGTCTAGAGTTACAAATGTTTCACACACCTCTAGGCATGCCCAGTGCAGTACAAGGGCGTAGAATGTTGTAAGAGGTACTTTCTATCAGATGAAATTTTAACTAAGATCTTTGTTAGGGGCAAGTTAATGAACACCTAAAAGAGTAAGGGATAACCTTTGCATCCCAGCCAGCATACTCCCTCTCTCAATAATATTTTTCTAACATCCTAAGCTGAGTGTAAGGTCCAGTCTATACAATACAAAGTGCCATATTAACTCGATCTAGTTAAATTACAGTAGTGGATTGACATTTTTAAAAGATCCTGTTTTAAATGGGATTGGACCATGTTTTAACTACGTGATACTGTTTCAAGTTAGCCTTGGACTATACAAATCTGTATCGTGGTTCAGGAGACTGATTAAAGCATGGTTTGGTCCTGTCTGTCCCGCAGTACTAAATCATGCAACTCAGCATGCTTAAAGCTTACACTGTTGACGCTTTTTGTAGTGTAGACGAGACAAAAGCTACTGCGTAGCATATAAGTGCTTTCTTTCTGTGCGTGGTCACTGCACTACCAGTACCTACTGCGTTACTGGGCCACGCATTTTGAGATATGGCTAGAGTGGAAGCTGTTCTATGAAACCAAACTGCAGTCTATGAAAAAGATTAATTCTTTCAACTCTGCACTGCACGATACAGGATAAGATTTAGGCCATGTCTACACTAGCACTTACGTTGGCAAAACGTTTGTTGTTCAGGGGTGTGAAAACACAATTAAGTGCCATAAGTTTTGCCGGTATAAGCGCTCATGTGCACAGCTCTATGCTGGCAGAAGATGCTCTCCCGTAGGCATAACGCGGCTACACAAGTGCTCTTACAGTGGCACAGCAGTAGAGGCATAGCTATGTTGCTGTAAACTTGGAAGTATAGACATTGCCTTCCTCTCAGGGAAAGAGAGGAGTAAGGTCAGGGTTTGTTGGTTTGTTTTTAATACTTTTTCAGTAACTACTCTCACCCATATAAAGGACTTTGGCTCCTGGATTCCCATCAATGCTTTTATCATGTTGACCTTGCTCATATTCTGCTTCAAGACACGGTGTTCTTTCAGGTTTCTGTTACCATGACAATGACCAGTGCCTCTGGTCTGAGTGAACACTTCATGATCCTCATACTTAGCTTAAGGCCTTCAATATTAAGCAATTAAATCCCCTCTGGCTCTATCTATTTTCTGAACAAAGGCAAAGTACACAACAACAAAGCTAGGTTTACATTCTACTCCGGGTGGATGCACTCCTCATCCAGAAGGCAGCATTCAGAGCTAAGAGTGTTTGCAGCGGGCAGCCTCTTCACCCAGGAGATTACATTTTACTTTCAATTTTATCAACAGCAGATTACGTTTAAAAAAAAAAAAAATGAAGGACCCGACCCTGCAAGATGGTGAATACATTCAATTTCCATTGCCTTTAATGGGAGCTCAGGTATTCCTCAATCACTCAGGATCAGGCTCTAAATTACTATATCTAATTATACAAAGGTCTCTTCCTGCTGCCACTGGAGTCAGCATCAAAACTCCCATTGACCTCAAGGGGAGCAGGATCAATAATTAATGCATAATAGTAACCTTTGGGGCAGTTTTGAGGATAAGGATTAATTAAACATCCCCCTCAGCCCCCCAAAAATCCAATTATAGAATGATGTGTGTCAGCACTAAAGAGCTATTAGCATTTTGCCCTTTTCCCTCAAACCAAATCTCTCCCGACTGATCACTTTTCTAGGATTGCTGAATATTCTTGACCACCTTATAGTGGTAAATATGCAGTGGCTGTGGGAACCATTTCTGCACTAGATCTCCCTTTCATCATTGCTCAAACGAAAGCTGCACCAGCATTGTTAAGGGTGGTAAATCTGCCAGAAGAAAAGCTAATGTAGACAAGGCTTCAGTGCCTCATTTTTCTCCATCTGTAAATTTGGGATTATTTGATACCCCCCCTTTGTGAGCAGCGATGGGATCCTCTAATGAAAGTGGCTAGCTAAGTGTTGGGTATAGAATTATTTTTGGGAGGTTAGAGTTGTTTGCTGATTTGATATTTAAAGAGGTGCTGGCGATGGGGACTGGTGTAATAAATCTTTAAGGAGAGACTATGCTTAACAAAACATATTGCATATCTTTTCTAAGTTAATTGTTGTTGTGACACAATACTTGTGCAATGAGTCAGACCCTTTATTGTTAACACAAGGAAAACAAAGACCAAAGCTAAAATATTGTCAGGAAATATCCCTAAAAGGGGAAGGGAGAAACTGCTAACTGTGGCTCAGTAAGAACATGCCCCTCCTTTTACTTCTATAGCTGGTTAGTCAATTGCAGGGTGCAGCATTATAAGGTCATTTGGAACAAAATGTCATTATTTTTAGGTCCTTTATGCTAGCACATTTACTCAGGGCTAGGAAAAGAACAACTTATGAAAGGTGTTACACACACACACACACACACACACACACACACACACACACACACACACACACACACACACACACACACACACACACACACACTGGCATAAAATCAAAATAAATTGGACAGAATTGAAATAATCAAAACCATCTAAGGGCCTGATCCAGCTCTCAGTGGTAATCATTTCATTGAGTCCCATGGAAGTTGACCCAGGCTTGTAAAATACTAAATAAATGTGTTAATTCAGGATCTGAGCCATCTCTGGTTAGAATTATGGGAAGACTCATTTTGACTTCCCTGGCGACTTAAACAATAGAACAAAAACATGTGAAATCCAGAGATTGTTATAGCATGAAAGTTCATGACAAATCAGCATTGTTGTGATTAAGTGCTTGCTGAAATTCGGGTCCTGCTGCTATTGAAATCAGTGGGAGTTTTGGAATTGACTTCAATAGCACTTAGCCCCCAGTGTCTAAAGTGTGTTTAGCAGAATTATTTAAAATTAATTCAAAAGAAATCTTTTTGGGATTGCAGAATGTGTTCCCAGGGTGCATGAAACACTGAGCTATTTAACAATTCACTCTCCTGATTCTCAGTTTGACTGCAGAATAAATATAGGAGTCTCCCGCTCTATAGGTTTTAATGGTCTTGTGGATAAAGTACAGGACTGAGTCCAGAAACCTGAGTTCTTTTTCCAGCTCTGCAACAAACTTCCTGCATGATCTTTGGGAAGTCACTTAACTTCTCACTTAATCGTTTCACCTAAGGAAAATTGAAGATAACCGACCTCAGAAGTGTTGAGTCCCTTAACTGATGTTTCTAAAATGTGTTGATCCTTAACAGGCCCAGCTTCCATTGGCCTTTAGGCAGAATTAGGATCTGTTGAAATTCACTTGAGACATAGTTCATCTAAATTGCTTCCACTACAGTTTGGCTGGTGAGTGCGGACACAGCCAACCCATGTTTACAAACTTATTTCTAGGTTCTTTTGTCCCGGCCACAGGAATTGGCCAAACTATGATTAAAGTTAGTTGACACTGAACCGTTTTAAACATTGTTTAGCTAGTTTGTGACCCAGAGTTGATAGGGACATTACCAAGGGGCTCTGCAATAACTTTTTGCTTAATATTGAAAGCTAAAGAATTGCTTATCTTTGGGTCTGTTTGGTGTCAAAGAGGAAGGAGCAATCTTATGAGACTTTTACCATTTTGAGCTAACATCTCACAAGACCAGAGTGTTATCACGCCTAGACCCAGCTCTGAGAGAGCCTTTAATAATGATATCTAGCTCTTACATGGTGCTTTGCAGCAGTAGATCTCAAAGTACTTTACAAAGTAGGTCACTGTGATTTATCCACATTTTACAGAGGGGGTAACTGAGGCACAGACTTGTGACATGACTAGCCCAGAGTCATCCCCAGCAGGCCAGTGGCAGAACTAGGTCTCCTGAGTTCTAGTCCAGTCCATTGCCTCTCACCCAAGCCCTGTATCCCAAAGTAAACATAATCCAGTTCTGGATCCAAATGCCACTTTTTTTAAACCCATCCCTTGTTGAAAGCTTTGATTATCAGCATACTGCAATTTGACTTGATATAAGCCAGGCCTTATAAACCTGTTTCTTAATAAAATAACTCAGACCTGGTCTACACCTAAAATTTAGGTGAACCTAGCTACATCGCACAGGGCTGTGGAAAAATTTCATGCCCTGTGCAACATAGTTAGGTTGACCAAACCCCCACTGCAGTGACAGGTAGGCCAATGGAAAAATTCTTCCAGCAACCTAGCTATTGCCTCTCAGAGAGATGGATTAACTCAGCAACGGGGAAACCCCTTCAGTCGATGTAGAAAGCACCTACACTACCACAGCACACCTGCTGTGCCGCTGTAATGTAGACATCCTTCAGATGGGGAAGAGTAAGAGAATTCCGGGGAGCAGAAGGTAAGAAAGACCTTGGGTGCAACCCTGCCATCCTTGTGCAGTCAAAACTCCCATTGACTTCAGAAAAATCTACCTGTGCACATGAGAGTCACATGGCGGGGCCCTTCAAGAAGCCCTCGTAAAGCTAAAAACCTTTGTCCATTCAAGGAGCAGAACCATGCTAGGAAGTATTTAAAATAGAGTTGTTGCTAGCAGGGTTCTAGCACGGTTCCCCTGGCTGCTGTGTGACCCCAGGGATTTTTTTCTTGAGAACCATGTTAGTCACATGGTAACCACAGCTGTGTTGCTGCAGTAGCTAATGAAGATGTTGGGAACCTGAGTTGTGCTGGCAGCTGGCTCAGCCCTGCCTCACCTCTGCCAGAAGGAGCGCCTGTGTTTATTACCGTGCTCCGTAAAAAGGATCTCAAACAAGCATCAGACAGGAAAAGTCTTTCTTTTCATTTGGTATTTTTGGATGGTCCCTCTCAGAATAAAAGCTATTTGCAGGATTTACCATAGCAGATAAAAACAGGAACCTCAGAGCCCGGAGGAAAACTTTACTGAGGATTCTTCTGCAGCCTCAGCTGTATGGAGCTTGTGTGGGTAAGGTCAGCTATAGCATTTTGGAGGAGGAAACCCAGTAACATTAGCCTTTTGAGGCTTCAATCTCTGTCTATTCTTCCCTCAATCTCTCCTGCCTATCCGTACCCTCTCAGCCTTCCCTTCCATTCTGTCTTCAGCTCATGTACCACACTCCCATGGTAAATTTGGAACTGTCTTGCATATTCCCACTCCACCACCATGAATGGGGAGATCTCCCTTTTGTAAAAATCTCATTGATCCCGAACACTGTAATGCTGAGTGTGAGAAAGTTCCCTTGAGCCTTCCCACAAAACTAAAGCAGCTCCATGAAAGGAAGATTGAACTAGGAGGAGCACAGAGTGTGTGAGCAGTTTTCAGAATGCAGACCTCATTTTGTGAGCCCTTACCTCACTTAAAGCAGCTTGTCCAGTTTGAGGGAAACTAGTGAGGGAAAAGCTTTACCCTAGGGTAAGATATTCCTTGTAAAATCTGAGGATCAGTTTAATGCTGGGGAAACGTGTGTGTGTGTGTGTGTGTGTGTGTGTGTGTGTGTGTGTGTGTGTGTGTGTGTGTGTGTGTGTGAATCAAATTTATAATGGGAAGCTAATTTCAACATTAACTGGAGAGGGTCCATCTCTCTATCACATAGACACGGGGAGGATAGGGGGCACAGCTGGTTTTTCATCCAGACATGGAATGGCGCATTGCTGTTTATATAACGGTTTCCTCTAAAAGTAAAACAGCATGTTCTGTTTGTGTAAGGAGCTTAACATAAAGCAAACAAAAAAAGGAAATAAATTGATTCTGTGCCAATACATTTTCCAGCTCCTGTAAAGAAGGGGACTGATACAGTATATAGTGAAATCAGAAAAGCTAATAATGGTAAGTAAGCTAGTGAAAAATTAAACACATGAAGGAGGTTTGGAAGCATTTGTATCTAGATAGGTTAGAAGGTAAAGGGTATAGAAAAGAGACATTGAGGTCCTATGGACACATCCCACATAGCAGCTAAGAAAATTTAAGTGCTGATACATTTCATAGCATCTTCGTGATTTCCCCCAAAGTAATGATCTGTAGTGTGGTGAGATTAACAACTGGAACGTCTGCTCCATTAATCCATTCATGTTCTATCTGCCAAAAAGGGCTGCTTCGGATCTGAATCTGGATTTGAACTTGCCCCAAATTTGTGTGGGTTTGGGGTTTGTGTTCTGAATCTAGCTCGATTCCAATTGCTAAGATTGACCTTAGGTTTTTTTTGGAGGGGGGGGGGGGGTTGTTTTTTTTGAAGCCCACTCCTTTCTGTAGGCTTAAGAGCCCAAGCCCAACTTCAAAGTGCTGTGTACGCATGTATCATTTTAGACTGCTAGCACAAGCCCAAATCTGTCCTCCCAGGCTGGAATATACTTGTAGTGGCTCACTATTTCCCATACTGTAGAATATTATGTACTTTGGGGTATTTCTTCTGTTTTCCTGTCTTAATAATAGTTATTTTAAAAATATACATAACTCCCACACATCTGTATTGCAGCCTCCACTCTATCCTGCCCCTAAACCTAACAGCTTTGAAGCAATATTATCACACTTAATTTCTTTTTTAATATAATCAGATTCCCTCCAAATTGTGGACACTACCCACTTCCTCCTTGCAGATTCTGAGGTCAGCAAGGATCCTTCTCTGTACCTGGATCCCAGCAGGTATCTTACTGCTGGTGACTATCAACAGTTGCTCTGGCAGCACTGAAATTCCAGAGACACCTAGGTTAAGGGTGCTTCCTGCTAGCTTGTCAAACACCCTATCAGAGAGGATTTCCTTCCATCTCCTTTGTATTAGGAAATATCTGTTTGTAAATGTCAGGCTGTAGTCTGGCCAGTTTCTCTTTTTTTCTTGCCATGTGGCTTTTGTTGTGCATGTCACGTTTGTTTTTCTATTTTTCAGTTTTCATCTGGGATTGTCCTTCCCGCATACACAGTTTGCACTTCTATAGAACCTCCCCTCTGAGAATTTCAAAGTACTTCACAAATCTTACTTAATTCTATCATGTGAGACACAGTAGGTCAGTTTTATCTCCATTTTTCAGCTGAGTAAACAGAGAGATTGAGTAATTTGCTTAAGGTCACAAAGATGGACAATGGCAAAGCTGGGAATAGAGCCTAGGAGTTCTGATTCCCAGTTCATTGCTATAACCACTAGCCCACACTCCCTCTTTGCAGTCTTTCTTTTACCAAAAAGCAAAATAGCCTTTATACTAAAGAAGAGGTCAGTTACTTGGCAGAGAGAAGCCCTTGTAGCTTTGTAAGACAGCAGGTTTCAGGAGTCTGACCCAAAGCCCATTGAAGTCAGTGAAAAGATTCCCACTGAAGCATAGGCTTTGGATCAGGCCCTTAATGGAATGCAGAAACAGATTGTGTACTTCTTCTTTGTGCCAGGGTGGTGAAGCCAGAAGTATTATGCCTTTCATGATACCATTCCTTTTTCCCAGAGTGGAGAGAGCCGTATATACTGTACTGCAGAGACCTTTTGCAAGACCTAATTCGTCAGATCAAGTGTGTTTGAGAGGATTATTATTCAAGGCACTTACAACAAATACAGTTTTATAAGGCAGGAAGTCCAGCAAAATAAGATTCGATTGAAAGTCTGGGCTGAATTGGACAGATGATACGCAAGCACCCCCTTAATCTTACAATCCACCTGCTCTCTTATATATAACATTCTACAGTTTCAGTTATTTTTGGAAACTTAATAACAGCGTATTGTTCTAATCCCATTTGTTTTTCCTGACTGACACACAGGAAAAGTGTTTCAAATAGATAAGCGGGACATCACACAGGCGTGCAGTAGTTTTGGATGGCTACATTACATATTTAAACATAATATTTACTTTGTTTATGGCTAGGCTGCATGATAGCACTGTAGCAAAGCGTACAGACAGATGTGGCAGGGTTCAGAGTCCCTGTATAGCAGGGGCATCTTCAGCCATTCAAACTGATGAATGTTTTAGAGCCCAATCTTGCAAGATGCTGGGTGCCCCCTATGAGGTGCTGGGGACCCCCAACTTCCATTCACATCAATCGGTTTGATGCCAGTGAGGGATGGGTCTTCAGTCTAATACCTTACAGGAGCTGCCCAGCATTCTGCAGGATCAGACCCTTGACTGGCAAGAATAGATGAGCTCAGGGAAGCTGCTTTTAGAGTATGAGCCAGTGATGTCTGGTATGTGGGTGAACCAGCTGTGGTGTCCAGAATCAAATAGGCTAACCCGTCCTCTATGACCACGTAAAACAGAATTAGGGTGAAAAGGACCCAGAAACTTAATTAGACTCAGAACCTTGGAGCCCATCTCAAATTCATTGTCAAGTTCTCAAAATAAATTACCCCTATTCTCCTACCTCCACCCCCAACTAAAATCCTCTACTTAAAAAAAAAAGGGGGGGGGCGGGGAAAGCAGCTGAAATGTTTCCAGTGAGAGCTTATATTGGGTCCTCTTCTGCAGGAATCAGTGTTGTCTTGGGTTAGAGTGAGGGACTAGGAGTCAGGACATCTGAGTTATAGTCCTGTCCCTCCCATTGACCCATGTGTGACCTTGGGCAAGTCACTGGACCTGTCTGCTATTTCCCTGCATTACAGAGTGTTGGGAGGATACATTCATTGATACAGGCTATGAATACTTGGCTTAATTGGTATTCTCTCCATTTTACAGAGGATGTTGGGTGGACGAGCTCCGCCGTTACAGCAGTGTAGTGTAGACGCTTCCTACGTCGACACCCGTTGATAGGGTTTTTCGGTTAATGTTGTTAATCCATCTCTCGGAGAAGCAGTAGCTAGGTGGTCAGAAGAATTCTTCCATCGACCTAGCTGTGTCTACACAGAGGGTTAAGTCAACCTAACTACAGCGGTCACAGTGTGACACAGCTAGGTTGATCTAATTTTTAAGTGTAGACCAGGCTTAACTGTGGATCTTGTGACTGTTGGACTCTTTCCTCATTCATAAATTGGGGATAACACTCGCCTGCCTAATTGCTTTGGGGCATCGTGTGGATTAATGAGCTGATATTGGTCACATTGCTTTGAAGATGTTAAGTGTTATAGGTAGGGCCATACCAAACTCACAGTCCATTTTGCTCTATTTCATGGTCATAGGGTTTTAAAAATTGTAAATTGCATGATTTCAGATATTTAAATCTGAAATGTCAGTGTTGTAATTGTAGGGGTCCTGGCCCAAAAAGGAGTTGTGGGGGGATTACAAGGTTATTGTACCGGGGTTGCAGTACTCCTACCCTTAACTTCTGCGTTGTTGCCAGGTAGGGTGACCAGACAGCAAGTGTGAAAAATCGGGACGGGAGTGAGGGGTAATAGGAGCCTATATAAGAAAAAGACCCAAAAATCGGGACTGTCCCTATAAAATCGGGACATCTGGTCTCCCTATTTCCGGGAGCCCAGCAGCATGAAGAAGTAAGGATGGCATGGTATGGTACTGCCACCCTTACTTCTGTGGTGCTGCTGGCAGGCACCGCCTTCAGTGCTAGGTGCCTGGCCAACGGCTGCTGTTCTCTGGCCACCCAGCTCTGAAGGCAGCAACGCACAAGTAAGGGTGGCAATACCACAAACCCCCTATAATAACCTTGCAACCCCCCCCACAGCTCCCTTTTGGGTCAGGACCCCCAGTTTGAGAAACGCTGGTCTCTCCCTTGAACTCTGTATAGTGTAGGATGAAAGCACACAAAAGATCAGATTTCAGGGGGGAAGACCAGATTTCACGGTCCATGTTACATTTTTCATGGCCACGAGCTTGGTGGAGCTCTAGTGATATGGGTGCTAAATATTATATTATTACGCGATTCAAGGCCACTTCAGTGTTTTTAATCAGAGACAGCGGCTGTTACAGGGCTTCATGTATAATTTTGCCTTTCCAGAGAATTTATTATGACCAATAAGAATTTTGTAGTGTGAATGCCCTGTGGAGGAAGAAGTCGCATAGGGTGTCAGAGGTCACTAACTGTTGCTTTGTTGATACAATTTGATGTGATAACTGAGCCAAAGTCTGTATGGCTTTCACTTCTGACTGTGCTGGCACTAGTGCGCGCTGCAAGGCCCTCTCGGTGACTAGCACATCTTGACCTTCCAGCTCAGTGAACACAGGGAACCAGAGATCCTGCCTGTCCTGAGTCGTAAAGTGGCTGGGGTTCTGAATAGGGTTGCCCACGCTCCAGGATTGTCTTGGAGTCTCCAGGAATTAAAGATTGTCATGTGATGAATACATCCAACCAAAATTGGCAACCCTACTTCTGAACTTCACTGCCTCTTTTTCTCATTGCCAGTCAGTCCTCTGAGTATCTGAGCCTCCTTCTTTCCTCCTTGGTTGTCAGGGTTCTAGTCTTGTATTGCCTGCTCTTACCCCATTCCCATTCCCTCTTGTAAACACCATTATGAGGCTCTGACTTCACCTCCTCCAGTTTCTGTGCCCCAGCCTTGTTACTGTGCTGCTCTCCTAGTTCACACCAATATGCAATGTCAATGGCTACCTAGAGGGTTGGGTGTAGAGATGGGCCTGTTCTGCATTTCAAACCCCCAAACGTTTTTTTCTGGTTCACATCTGGGGTTTTGTAGAGGAAAGAGGCAGAGTGTGAAATTCAAATCTGTTCAGGCCTATCTTGGTTTAAAATCAAATAGCAGGAGACCTCAGTCTACTCAGCTGCACTCCGGATACAATCACCTGTATAGTACGGGAGCAATTTCAGTACATGGGTTTCTTTACTGAGGACTCTGCATTATCACATCGATGTCAAGCCCTGAAACAATGAATGGAAGCTGCTCTGCCCAGCAAAAGGTCCATCTGATTCCAAGCCACATGCCTGTAAAGATATGGCAAGATGGCATCAGAGCTTAGTTTAAAACTTTTATTTTTTTAATGCATCACATTTTTTTCTCAAGCACGTAGGTGTCTACTTTAAGGCTTTATGGAAAACATGGAAGCTTTAAGTCTCAAACAACCAAATCCTAAATCAATTGCTTTTCTGACCTCTCAGGATGCCACCTGTATTAGTGCTTCTGATACTGCAACTTCACTCTGACAAGGAGCCTCTGTCAGGACAGCTCTTGATGAAGGTCGTCAAAATACTCCTTGCTCCAAATGCACTTTGGAAAGGGATGTTTTTTGGGGGAGTGGAGTTTTGTATCCATCTCAGTCCCACAGCAACCACTCAGTGTTCAGAGACCTTCCTAAGCTTTTAAGGACACACTATTTCCCACAAAGTGTATTAGTGAATTCCTGCTTGTTCAGTGTATTTGCTCTAAGGGTCTGGTCCAACATCCATTTATGTCTATGGGAAGGTTTTCAATGACTTTGGTTGGGCATTGGATGGATCCACCCATCCATCCATCCTCTGTGGCATCACAGAGCTGATTGTGATTCATTACTGTGTGGTTCCTGGACTGCTCTCTATTTTTAATCCCTCTTTGGGAAAAGGGAAATCTAGCAAACAAAATACATAGCTAAACCCAGGTCTGCTTATACTGGAAAAACGAATCAGTAACTGAGAGGCAGTTGCAGCGGCGAGACAGGAAGTTTTAAGAATCCTATTGCAACCAACAATACACTGTGGAAAAACAAATATTCCCCAGTGGAAAGAGGCATGAGAAATCCCTACTGCATTGAGTGGTTTGAAACAAGCTATTAGAAATTGGCCCCGGTAATCAGGAAATCTGCTCTACCATTTTTGTGCTGCCAGGCCCCAGATGTCATACCTCTGTATTCAGCTGGGAAAATATTCACTGGAGTGGTGAAAAATCTTTATCAGCAAAACAAGACACCAAAGGAAACTCACCTGGTTTGGGGCTTCATTGCAAATTGCAAAACTCGGTCCCGTTGGCCAAATTTTTAGCCAACCTGGAAGAGGTGGAAACCATAAGCCCTGTGGTGACTTTTTTTTTTTTTTTATAAACTAAATCTGAGCTCACAACAATACCCCCCAGAGCCAACAGCATTTACCTAATCTGGGGTATTCAAGATCCAGCTTTGGGTCAAAATCTTCTGTCTAGCCTCTCTTCCCCAGTAATGTGTGCAGGGCCAGCTCCAGGCACCAGCCCACCAAGCTTGTGCTTGGGGCGGCACCTGGAGGGGGGCGGCGCGGCGCTCCGGCCGCCGGGGAGAGCAGGGCCACGGCCGGGCTTGCCGCCCTCCCCCCGGCGCTCTGGCCGCCCTCCCCCCCGCCGCCCTCTCACCGCCCTGCCCCCGGCGCTCTGGCCGCCGGGGGGAGAGCGGAGCCCCGGGTGGGGCTCGCCGCCCTCCTCCCAGGGCTCCGGCCGCCCTCCCCCCGGCCGCCGGGGGGAGAGCGGAGCCCCGGCTGGGGCTCGCCGCCCTCCTCCCAGGGCTCCGGCCGCCCTCCCCCCGGCCGCCGGGGCGGCAAAAAAGCCAGAGCCGGCCCTGAATGTGTGAACGGAAACCTGGAGCTGAACAGTTCTCAATTGTGGGGTATGCAAAGTTCAAAGCTGGACCCAAATTTTGTACTGTGGGCATGCTTCTAATTTTCAGCCGAAGTGAGTTCAATCCTTGAGGGGGCCACTTAGGGATCTGGGGCAAAAATCAGAACTTGGTCTTGCTAGTGAAGGCAGGGGGCTGGACTCGATGACCTTTCGAGGTCCCTTCCAGTTCTATGAGATAGGTATATCTCCATATATTTAACCAGGCAAAGCTTGTGGTTTCAGCCCCATCTGCGTATGCATGGAGTTTCTGGGTTGAGCTGAACCCCAAATTTAAGGCAAAATATGTGTGTACCCGGGTGTAATGGCATCCTTGGGGCTATACAATCTGTGCTATGGAGCTACTGCAGGCTTCTCTTGCTTTAGCTGAGATCACTCTTTAGCCCCCCTCTTCTCTATACTCTCAATCAATCCATCACGGACACATGACTGAGTTTAAACAGTGCCTCTGACTGGTTGGTATATATTTATGAGACTTGCAAATCTCTCTCTACGTGTGAATGGGCCTGTATGCTCCCAAATACCCAGCAGCTATATTTGGAAACATATGGCAAAGCCTAACGGGGCTGGCATTCATGCTATGTGGCAAATTCAGTATTTGTTTCCATCATGCAAATGTATTATTTGAGCCTAATACACTACTGAGAAAAAAACAAGAACTTTTGAGTCCCTCAGTAACTCATACATGTATGCTACCTCTTTAATACTTGGCAAATATCTCCGCAGTCACAGGAATTGTAACTTCAGGTCATTTATTCCCTGGTGCCCATAACAGAACCCATTGCCGCTGCTCTGGAAGAAAACTGGCAACTCTACTTATATGTGATCAGAACGCAGAATGTCTCTGCATCTTTTCCTGCCTCCTTTAATAGGAGTAAACGCTGTTTCCTTCGAAAACACCAGTATTTCCCAACGTAACAATAAAATCCAGTTTGGTTTAGATAAATAAATCACTGTAAATGTATTTAAAGGTTACAATAAGGAAAAAAAGTTTTGTAAAATATTAATGACCTGATGGCTTCTGCAAAAAGCACCACCTAGGCAGCCCTAAACTTTAAGTACAGAATATTTGTGTTTACCTGGTTCACAACTTTGCAGAAATCACTTAAACCTCTAACAGCTAAAGTGGTGTCCCTCGGACCACAAACGCAGTGTGTGACATTCCCCTGGCAGGAGCAATGGTGTTTACCTAGAAACCCAATTAGTTATTGGCCACATGCCTTTTGATCTTGGGTGACACAGTTACAAGACGATGGGTGATCTGTTGTTGTCACATAGGACAAAGTAGCTTTGGATTAGCAAACATCTGTCCATTTGAAGTTTGGGAAATATGTAAAATTTATAATTTCCTCCTTTGGGATCGCACAATACACAGTGACTGAGGCTTTGCATGCATTCTCCTTAATAAGCTGTTTCATAAATAATATAGTTAGTTTTTGTCCACTTCAAGTTCAACTTTGATCTAGCAGTGGGTAAATGGCATTATTGTTTTGAGCTGTATCTACTTCCAGCAATCCAGCTTTTGCATATTTTCCAAAAAGCTTTTCTTTTGCTCCTCTCAGACGGGATAAGACTATTAGGTCCAATGTTATATTGAAGTCAATGGAGTTGCACTGGCATAAAAACAATGTGACTGAGCGCAGACTCAGATTCCTGAGCTCCATTGGTAGGATTAAAGACACCAAGCAACACTTTCTTTAGGCAGAACTCCTGGAATGTAAATGAACAGTTAAATAAGACAGTCATAATTCTAATGTAATAAAAATGCTGAAAATAGAAATCTTATGTACATCTACTTAGCTAAAAAGGGACTCAACTGGTCACAACAATGTGACTGGCATAGCCATGAAACTGTGAGGGGAATTATTTATCATGGTACAAGAACATACAACTTTGAGTAACAGGATGAACTGAACAAAGGTGAATTTATATTGGATGTCAAAGAAAACATCTTCAGAATGAGATCTACTAAACTGTTCACTAGTCATAGCCACCATCTTTTTGTATTTGCCTAGTGTCTTTCATTCAAGGACCTCCATGGGCTTTTTGAACTTGAATTAATTAAGCATCACACCCTGTGGAGTAGGTTAAGATTATTATATGCAATTTTAAAAATGGGTAAACTGCGCAAAAGGGAGGTTAAGTGACTTGTCCAAATTCACACAGCAAATTTGCGCCAGAGCCAGGATTAATGCAAAGTCCTGACCCCAATCCCTTGCTCTATGTACTGTACTAGTCCACTTTGCTTGCCCTGGCCATTCCTCAGTGAACCTCATTGTGCCAAAAAGCATTCACTGGAATTGAACACTAGTGTGTATCTCCTGTGCAACAAGGATCAGTAGATCACACAAACATAGTACTTTAACCAAGTCTGATAACCCCATCTAAAAGAAAGATCAGAGTCACTCTTCTAACCTCGCTACATACCCACTTTTTAGAACATTTCCTTACCAACACAAAAGTGTTGTGTGTTTTTTTTTTTCAGATGGCAATAGTTAAATCCATAAACACAAAGAGCCTGATCCAAAGCCCACTGAAGTTGAGTGGAAAGTCGCCCGTTGCCTTCGGGGGGCTTTGGACCAGGCTAAATAATCTTTTTATTAATTAAATCTTGGGTACCTTTGGGGGATCTCCTTTTTCTTTGGCATTTGTACCCTTCTCAGGATTCTCTGACCACTTCCCTCCCTGGCACTAGGGTCACTGAATCTTGAATGGTCCTTTGAAATATGTGTTAACTACTTATGCTAAACAATCTGTTTCATCTTGTATTTAGCTGTGACACTCTGAGTTTCCCAGGTCTGAAGAAGAGCTCTGTGTAAACTCAAAAGCTTCTCTCTCTCTCTCTCACCAACAGAAGTTGGTCCCATAAAAGATATTACCTCACCCAGCCTGTATCAGAAAAACCATCTAGGAGTGGGAAGTAAAGCATATCACCCATGATAACTTGCCGCTAAAAGGAAGTTTCTGTCATGTGCAACAGCTGCTTGTATTCTCAGGAGGGAATGTTTTGTCACTCAGACAGACTTCTGCCTTTTTGAGTCCCCACATGGAGCAGGTGTGGGGGAGTAACTTCCACCAAACCAGTCACAACTTGATGCTTAGCCAAGCAGTTCAACAGGAGCTACAGGTCTATTGAAGTCAGCCTTTGAAATCATTGAGACTTCTCTTGTACTTAAATTAAACACATACTTAGGTGCTTTGCTGGACTGGGGATCTTCACTTTCTAACTTCCCAGCTAGCTGGTTTATGTCACTGCAAAATTACCAAGTGCAATGCAAGAAAATTTAACCCTGAATTCTCATTTATTTGTATGTAAAGCTGATCCCTTTGAAATGTGCCATTCAATTTTTAAACTATATTTTATTTTGCAGATTCTGGGGAAAACAGACACTCTGTAAGTATACATTTTATTTGAGGAATAAGAGATTGGGAAATTAGATTAGGATAACTGTTAGATCAGTGAAATAGCATTGAAGGGTTATTATATTTTTGTATTGTTCACAATACGTTGGAAATGTACTGCTTAGCACTTTCATTTATATCCTTATTGGCCAGGTTTTCTCTGATATATTTATATAGCAGTGAGCACTAAAAGTCATATGAAATAACTGGTATTTGAGAAAGCCACTATAAAGCACAGTAGGTCCATGATGACTCTTCAATAGGGGAGTTTACACATTAAAATACACAACTGTGCAGATTTGGCTTGATTGCAGGGGTGTGCGCTCTGACACAGCAGAGCCAAGCTTGGGAATGTCCTCAGACTTCCACTGGGCTGATGTATTCAAGAGCATGTTGGGTGCTGAATCACTTGAGGATGGATATGAGGGCTTGCTGGGCTGGCCAGTCTATGGAGTAATAGCGTCAGTGTCAAGTGGGAAAAGAGGCGAATGAAGAAAGGGTGTTTAGAACCTTAGCTGGAAAAACTACAGCGGGGCTAGCACCAACTGAGTCGCCTTCCCAAGGAGTGTGCAAGCACATGCACACACATACACTGGGAGATTTTTACCATTTGCAGATGTGATTTCCTTCTTAAGGTGTAGAGCGAGGTGATTTCCTGACTGTGACTATTGGCTTGAGCAGAAGCTTGCATTCAACTCTGTCTGTGCTCCTGACCTGTGCTATGTAGCACCTTCAACCAGGATATTAGAAGACGGGCCGACTGGCAGGATTGTTGGTTGAGACTGTGACATTCTAAACAAATATTAATGGAAAGCAAATGCTGACGTTATTACGATCATCCAATCAGGGAACCGGAGCAACGCCATGTGATGTAAGAGCCCAGCCAAACTAACCATCGCAGCTCAAATTCCATGGACAATCTACCAGTCAAGAAATGATACGGTGAATAGCTTTGAACACCAAACTAATCAGAGGAAAAGCCAATTTGTGGAGAGAACGAGTGGCTAAATGCCTCAAATGAATGATCACTTGGCTCTGCTGAAATGCAAAAGACAAAGAACAAGCACTCCAGAAATAACGACATTAACGTTATTTATCAAATACTTTCCGACTATATCCCCAGGGTGCTGTTCAGTAATATCATGGTTATTAATTATTATTACTAGTGCTGTTGTGCTAGCACCCAAAATGGGCCGGGCACTGGGTAAACATACAGGAAGAGACAGTCCCTGCCCTGATATATTTATAATCTTATTTTTAAAAAATAATTGAGAAGCACACAATGGAAACCATACTATGATAAAATCTGCCCTCATAAGACTAAAGAGAGTAAGAGAAAGAGAGGAGGATCCTATCCAGAGGCTAAACTCTGAGGTCTTTTGCTCAGTCCTTACTCCGGCAAAACCCCCATTATAGTCCTCTAGGATTTGATTTCAAGAACAGGGAGTTTTCAAAGGTAACTCTTGAAAAAGAAAAGGAGGGAGGAACTGCCACATGTTGAGGGAGACTGCAGAGGCCCAGCTGCCTCCTGATCTTAGACAAGATGGTTGGATCCCTAAAAGGCAGCTGGTAGAGCACAGATACCTGTTGGATGGAGGCGGTCTCAGTGGTAGGCAGGGCCAGCCCCAGGCTCAGAGTTCCTTGGTTCCCTGAGCAGAAGCCTGCAGAAGAGGAATGTGCATGTACGTATAAGATCCCTCCCAAAAAACAGGGCGGGACGCGGGAGTGTATTTTTCCTGCCACTTATTTTATATGACTCTGGATCATTTGCTTAAAAAAAACAACTGTAGCAAATAAGAGACTTGTAAATAACAATCACAGTAGCACTCTCTACGACAGCTAACAATACACATTCATGCCTGGTCTACACTACAGAGTTAGGTCGTCATAAGCTGCCTTACGTCAACCTAACTCTGTAAGCGTCTACACTAAAATGTAGCTCCCACTGATGTAACCCACCCGCTACACTGACTTAATAACTTCACCTCCAGGAGAGGCGTAGCTCTTCGGTCGATGTAGTTAGGTTGACGCAGTATTAGTGTAGACACTGCGTTGTTTACATTGACTGTTTGTTGCCTTTCAGAAGCTGTCCCACAATGCACCACACTGACAGTTAACTCTGTGCAAGTGCTCCTGGTGAGGACATGCACTGCCGACATAAGGAGCGTAGGCCAGACATGTAAAAGCGATTTAATTACTGCAGTGGCTGTATGTCGCTATAACTTAAGTTGACTTAATTTTGTAGTATAGACTTGCTCTCAGGCTCTGAAAGGCATGGCCCTCCACCCTCCATCAGCATTCAAGTCCACATGGGCTACAAAAGAAAACTTCTGTATTGTTTACAGTCCATTGGCAGAGCATTGAAGGTCACGGAGTGTGTTGCAATAAACAGGCAGATTTTTACAGGCAAATGGGGTTTATTTCTCATTGTCATTTAAAGGTTTGGGGTTTTACTTTGCTCTCTATCTTCTAAAAATAAATCAAGCCTAGTTCTCCTCCCAGTTGCAAGGATGCAACCTCATGGCATCACAGAGGAGATTTTTTTTTAAATCTGTGCCTGGGATAAGGGCTCAGTATACACAGGAGAAGGTGGAGAGAAGTCACTGCAGCAAACAGCTGGTGTGAACCTGAATGGGAGGCATTGTGCTTTCTCAGTGCTCTGGATTGCCTGTTGGAGCCAAGCCTACATATCTTCTGCACCCTTTGACTTCAGTGAGAGGTTCTGGGCATGCAGCATTGGGGCCTTTGTTTGCACCCTTATCCATAACTGCTACATAAAGCAGAGTTCCACATACACTCCAGCTGCTAACATGAACTGAGCCCTTGCTGTATAGAACTTACACAGGTATTTCCCAATGCTTGTAAGGTATAGAGTAAGTGTGAGCCAGGGGACAGTCAGTCCTCCTGGGTTCTGTGTCCAGCTCTGTCATTGACTTGTTTGGCCTTGACCCAATCACTCATCACTATTTGACAGTTGGGCAAAAGGAATTTAATATCTCCCTCACGAGAGTGCTGAGTGGCTTCATTAATTCATGTTTGCAAAGCACTCTGAGATCTTGGATGAAAGGTGCTATCGATGTGCCATCATTATGATAATTGATAATTTTGATAACTTTTTTCTATTACCAAAATTGAGTCTAGAAGCCATTATCTGGAGCCATATTGAGGCTGCTTTGGTTCTTGAATGGGATGCAGTGAAAACACCTCAGCACCCTATGTAAATAATTTTGGCTTTAATTAATTGGGCCCTGACATTTTACCATCTCCTGACAAGCTGAGAGGAGTTGGATTTAGGGCTGCCTTTTCCTTGCTCGCACAAATCCCTGTTCGCATCTGGAAAGGAGTAATAAGATCCCCTGTAAAATTCAACAGACGGTCGCAAACATTTTTAGTTTCTCATCAATATACAAAAGAAAAACCTGCTTTGGAACAAGCTGTGCATGTTACCTGAGTTTTCCCCAGCAATATGCCCTTGGGGTTCACATTGACAGCACATAGATGTGCAGGATCAGGATGTACATGTGCCACTAAACTTAAACCCTGAGGGTGAGCACGATACTTCCCAGGAAATGGCACTTGCACAACACACAGGCATCCCCTAGA
This sequence comes from Emys orbicularis, assembly GCF_028017835.1. Lineage (NCBI taxonomy): Eukaryota > Metazoa > Chordata > Testudines > Emydidae > Emys > Emys orbicularis. The sequence goes on along the minus strand of NC_088695.1, from coordinate 42,449,152 downwards.
AACTCTGACATAACATTATCGGACAGGAAACACCTCGCTAGGCATCCCTGTTGCAGTTAAATACTGTAACTTCTCCTGATTAAATAGCTATTTGAATCACCAGGGCTTGTGCCAACGGGGCCCAGTTCTGCTTGCAGGGCCATCTCTGGATAAAAAGCAGCATCAGGCCTTGGTTCTTTTGCCTGCTGAGCAGGAGCAATCCAAAGTGTTTCTTTCTCTTCTCCACATAAATGAGCCACAGTGGGGATCAGAAAGTGAATTTCCTCGGGTTTTTTTTTCTTTCTTTCTTTCTTCTTCTCAACATTGCTCAGGCAACATAAAAGTGCAGAGAGAAAAGAGACGGAGAGACTCTGGCCGTGCCTTTTCTCCTCATTTTATTGAAGTACTTTACTTCTGTAGCTTATTTTCCTGCAGCACTATGCTCTGCAATGCCTCACAGGGAGAGTCCGACTGAGGGGAGTTGCTGACCCTGCCTATCAAAGCGAAAAGAGTCCTAATAACCTGATCAAGTGGCTTAACCTTCCTCTACAGGCAGTTTTCTACTTTAGAGGTCTGGAGAAGAGCTTGGGGGAGGTGGAAGACCTCTCTGCAGGGGAGACTGGCCCTGCTGCTGCTCTTGCTGCCCCTGATCTGTGGATAGAGGCCTTTGGTCTCCAGGCCTGACACTGTGGCATCCTAATCAAAGGGAACATGTTCAGGAAAGAACGTTATGCCCAGGTAGCAGGTTTCCTGGCTATAGCTACATGTCAGAGTGTAGGTCTTGAAGACTCATGATTTGACATTTTCATGGAGAGAACATGACACAGTGGGGATTTTTGTGGCAATACACCATACAAATGTATTGGGGGGGACAGAAGGGAGTAAGGACTGTGGGACCGAACCCCTATTTGGAGTCTGGGTTTCAGAGGTGGGAGCACATGCCTTCCTTTTGACTTCAGCGACAGTTGTGGGTGCTTGAAATCTGATCCTTAGTGTCTGCTTCTTACTCCAAATTCAAGTAATGCTCTCCCACCTCGCTTCTAATAAACCTATTAAATTATGATGTTCTGCGTTAATGGTGAGGAAGTCATAAGGCAAAGCCAAGAATTGCTGCGTTGAAGAAAAAAATGAAGAAAACAGCTTTATAATGAGCTCTCACACCTCCATTACTCCAACCCCAACCCATAAGAAGTTGTGTCACTGTCAGAATAAGTCTAATCCAGCATGAAAACAATGAAGAACTTTGCTCCCTCCATGCTGTGTGAGGCCATGATAAAAGTAAGCCCAGTGCTTTAATAAATGCCACACATTGACAACAAAGGGTTACATTTCACAGATTCACAGTAAGGGTTTGATCCCATTTAAGTCAATGAGGGTGATATGTTCGACAAATCCAGTCAAAGCCTGAATTATTTAAATGGGTTAAAATCAAATTGCAGTCCAAGTTCTGATTAGAGAGGGGCACAGACCAAAGTAACCTGGGCCTCAACACATTGGACTTGAGGGATATTCAGAACTAGATCCAAACTCTGGGCTTGTGGCCTCTTCTCTTTTTCTTGTCTGCTACAGGATTTTAGATCTTAAGTTCCATCCATAGGAAGCGTTTGCAAAAGAAACGGGTGTCTTTGAATTATTTTTTACCTAAAATCAGCTTGGAAGTGTCTGGAGTAAATTAATTGAATTACTCAGAGAGGAACTGGGAGGAGGTTTCCTTCCTGGAATCAGAGCTGGCAATCTTTCTAAGTTATTTAATGGTCTTAGTTTCTGAAAACATATTGAAGGAAATATCTTAACAATGAGATAGCCACTTCGCCAAATACTAATTTGGTATTGTGTTGGATTTGCTGCAGCCATACATTCTGACTTCATATTCTCCCCTGTCATTTTTACTTGTTTGTTTGTTTTATTTTGTCCTGGTGGTGAACGTGGACTGATTAGCATCACTTAGGACACGCTGTACTTTCAGGTGTACATTTGTACTAATACAAAATGTACCATCCTGGAGACAAAAGTCTCCAATTCTCCACCCACTTGCAGAACTGAAAATCTAGCCACTTATTTATTAGTCAGTGCCCAAACATAGATTTAAGTGTTTAACTATAGGCAAGCAGTTTGAAAATGTTAGCCTAAATATCACTGTGTCTTAGTTTCCTCTCCGTACCATGGAGATGTTAAATGACTTTAGAGAGGAGACATGATGATTGTTTAGCTTATTGTGCAGCTCTTGGAAAGAGTTGTTGTTATATTTCATCTCTTTATGCAATTTCATTGATCCAAGAGTTTTTTTTTAATTTATGCTTATTAGCTTTTTTCCCCCTCCTCATTGCCAATAGAGAATAGAAGGTTCTCCTGATGCCACTTAAAAGATTCATCGGAAACATCAACTGCTGGGAGACAAAAACAAGATGCGAGATGATGTGCCTGTTTCAAAAGCTCTATGGCACTTATTTATGAACCTGCCAGCCTCCTCTCTTCAATGTTCGTTTCCTCAGGGTGAACAACAGGGACATTCCTAAAGCATGTAATTAAAAAAAATTACGAATAAAGTTTCGAATGGGAAAGTGCCTATGGAACCCAATGCCATGTCCCCCACATGGTTCATTTCTCTCACTAAAAGAGTTTTGTTTCTCTATCCTCCATTTCATCCTGCTCTGGGGAGGTGGGAGTATAGAGTAAGAGTACATTCTGGGCTTTTTAAAAACTTAATAACTGTACAGCGATTCAGAACTTTACTACATTAAATAATGCCTACATTATTAGAGACACAAATATTCCTTGTTCTTTGTTAAATCACTTCTTGTATCTAAAAGTTTCACTGCTCATTGAGCTGGTTGGCATATTGGTTCTCTCTTGAAAGAATGACTGCACATCACAGTCCAGATTAGACAAAATATAGATCACAGATGTTGGGTCATCAGATTTGGACCTGAAGCTAAACCCTTATCCAAATCCCATCCCCAAACTTTAATGAAGTGCAGAAGCTTATTTGGGTCCAGATTGTAACCTCATACCTGGCCCTACCTTATCTCTACAATATGCCAAACCAACACCTTGATTCCTTGCTTTTGAAGATTGGCACTACATCCAGATCCCACTAAGGTAGCTGTTCCCTGTTTCAACAATGGGTTCAAACAAAGCCCTGGATGCAAATACTCCAGAACTTTGGAGAAGTTTGGATCCAGATCAGAACTTTGCAGTTCATGCTAATCTCAGGTTTATTGATGCCAAGAAAATACAAACAAACAAAAACCCCAAACAGAGATTTTCTTTTTCAAACTGTAAAGTGGGTCCCAATCCTGCAATCTGTTCCCATGTATCACTGCAGATTCAATTGCAGGATCAGGGACATAGATAAGAAGGCTCTTGTATTAAATGACAAATAGCATTTAAAATAATTAAATCAACAAGGATCTAAGTCATTCTTACAAAGAGATGACATATGGATTCATATATATATATATATATATTTACTGCTTTAAACTCTTTATCAAAGGCTCTGGAACAGAAAAGATATATATCTCCTTTGAAAGCAAAGGATTTTTTTTGCCCCCCTCCCACCAAGCTTAAACTGTTCAGTTTCTTACTAATATCTTTTTAATTTATTTTTCCCTAGGAAAAGGTTGCTTGTATCATAAAACATTTAAACCTTTCACAAACAACAACGGGCTTTGTAGCACATCTCTGTTGGCAAATATACATTCAAGCATCCCACAAACCCTCCCACCCCCCAAAAAATTCCTCAAATGTTATTACAGTGAATTTGGAAAAGGTATTTTAATAAAGAAATCTTTGAACTTAACTTTGCATCCTTGGATGTTTTTCTTATCAGCAAATCACAAGTGGCTGTGTGGACGGGTTATTATTAATGGTAAACTGTGGGGATATCAATGAACAGAGCATGTCACAGAACGTGGGGGAAAGCATGGACTCTGCCCAAACTCTGTCAACTTGAAATAGCTGAACCTGTTGTCATGAACCAGATTAATCTCAAACAAGTGTGTCCACACCAGCCATGCTGAATCACTTTAAGAACCATTGCAGGCTTGCCCCACATTCACATTAGTGCTGCTCAAAACCACTTCAGTTAAAAGGCCCTCCAGAAATCTATCCTACAGTCCCAGGCATGGCTCCCAGAACCAGTGGACTCTTGGAGGTTTCAAAAGACTCCCAGTGCACCATGGAGCAGCAAGGAGCCTGTGGGGCTGTTTCATCTTGTCTATGCCCACACCGGTGCGAAGTATTTCAGACAGAAACAGTTTAGGCTGAACCATTTCTTTACCCTGCTGAAAGATTCATCTACTCCATCTGGTTCTTGGAACGTGTCACAGGGTAGCTGGGCCCTTTAATAAAACAGATCCAGCCCTTCCCCCCTCCCTCCATGCCAGTACAGGTGCTCCCAGTTTGTCCAGTTAAGAGGGCAAGGCAGAACTTGGGGCTATAAAGGATCAGGGAGAATTAGAGTTGTGGGAAGTTCTTGAAGAAGGCAGCAGTAGTGGGAGAAGGAGAGGGCAGGGCAAGGCAAGGCATTTGCTGGCTGATCTTCTTGAGCTGGAGCTAAGGGCTAAAGCGAGCTGAAGGCAAGGACAGTGGGAGAGCTTACCTGCTGACATCTCCGTGCTGGAGAGGGCTGAGGGCTAGGTCTACCTGTGGGCTTGTCTGAGATGACTGGTTAATAGCACAGGGAGAGTGATGGCTGCTTCCCTGGTGAAGACAAACTCCCAGGAGAGTGTTGGTAGTGGGATGTGCCTGCTGGGAAGACTGGGGTTACACAACAGCAGGGAGGGCTGGCGTGCTTGTCTGGCAGAAGAGTCTGGGTGTGGTGGAAGATTCTGGAATGTGGTATGTGCTAGGCTGAGGGATTGTATGTTGTGGGATTTGAAAGCCTGCGTGCACTGGGGGTGATAAATGGACTATGTTTTGGGACTCTTGCTATGGCATATTTGCACTATGTCCTAGGGGCTGGTTTCTTGAACCAAGAGAGCCTGTCCTGGAGCCCTTGGGGACTGAGAGAGGCAGTGGGAGGGTAACTCTGGTTAGGGAGGTGCTCAGGGATAAAGGGAAATCGTTCATGTGAATTGGTTTGAACACTTTTGTGTGTGGAAGTGGAGTGTGTCACTGGCATGCTGGGGAATAGATCAGTAAACTTCTCTGCTGCAGACAAAGTGAATGTACCTACCCACTAAACAAAGAACAGTCATACATGATGAGTTCAGCTTCCTGTTCCACAGAATGTGGCTTCAGATGCCAAGCAAGCCTCATTTGTTAACCTGTTAAACTGAACACTTGGGAAAGATTCTTGTCTGTTGTTGAAACAGTGCCCATATTCAATTAAGACTCAAAACAATGAGCCATTACAAATCTGCTGGTTTAGTTCTTCAGATTTCTAGCATCTCACCAAGTCTGGCTCAGCAAATGTAAAACCAAGTGTGCTGTAAGTATTCACCTTAAAAAGCAGGGGGGAAAGGGGTCTTTTACAAAAGCCCCAGTTCATCCTCCTCATCCCCTAGCCTCAGTTCCATTCGAAGAGCGACTGGGGGATACCATTTTGCATAAGACAGAATGGAGCTGTTGTTTCATGAGATTCATTTTACACAATAGTGTGAGAAGCAACCGGTTAAATCACTTCATAGAACTGGTCCTGCATGTGTAATTCCCAGTGGTGAGAGCTAGAGTTTCCAGGTCTGAGAGGGGGAACAGACCTTGTTGCCTCAGACACCAATTTTCTACTAGATGGCTTATTTTCAGGCATGCAGATCCGGTTTGCTTGACCTCCGAGCCTCACTTGCAGAAAACATACTAGCAACAGCAGCCAGTTTAAACAAATTTAAGACAGTTTGTAGGAGACTTGTGTCCAAAACCACTGGCCTTATTCTTGTGTCCCATAGAAATCTTTAGCCAATATGTTGAGAGAGAGTGAGTAGAGTCTCTCTGTCCCAGAATGACACAAGGGGATTGTTCTCCATGGGGCTACACAGTGAAAGAGCAAATAGAAAGGAAACCTAGATCCCCTTAATGTAAAGCACATATGAGGCTGCTTGAATTGGTCATCATTAAAGTGCAAGCACTGATTCTGCAAAATGTGGAAAAAGAGAACACAGAGCCAGCCTCTTGTGTTAAGCTAGAGAAGTCAGAAGCCAAGAAGTCTCCATGGGAAAAGCAGCAGATGGGGAGAATGCTGCCAGGAGGAAATTAATAATAATTTCAGAAGACAATGCAACAGCTTTCAGAAGTGTGATTCCTGGAATCTATCAGTACAGCGCAGACTGAGGGGCAGGAATTCTCAACCATGGCTACATGGCTGTTTCGGGCTGTGAGGCTTGAGCCTGCAACATTCACTCACTCGTTATCTTAGTCACTAGGGCCCAATAGAGCTTTGAAGGAATGAAATTCTAAAGGTAACTTTTTCTTCAGTTTGGGGATACTTCTAAACGGTCTGTGAAATCCAGCATTGCCCTTCCCCCCCACCACTCTTGTGTGAATTTAAGGGCCCTATTCATCATTGTGATATGGCCCTTGCTAGTAGAAAGCAGCTGCAGGGCAGGTGTTGGGGCACTGTGGGGAATTCCTCCAGCACAGGGAGCTCTGTGACTTCACAGGTGCAGGCGGCATTCTGGGACAGGGCATGAGCAAAGGTTGGAAGAGGACTGAGATGTTTGTCGAGAAGCTCTTATGCTCTGGCTATTCTGAATTCCTTCAAAGCTCTATTGCTCCTTTGAAGCAGGAGCACAAATTAGGGCAGCCTCTGAAAGGTGATGGAGAGAGATCTCTGGTGATTGAAACCCTCTTGTTCCCCAGGACAGGTGTGGCAGCTTCCCCCAATCTGCCTCACCAATATACAATTTTCAAGTGGATGTCTTGTATATGCTGTGGGTTTAGCTTTTCCTCATCAACAAAGATATCATGGGTGTTCCTTTTGAAAAACAAATGATGAGTGGATCTCAGTGTTGCCAGCTCATGACTTTATCAGAAATCTCATGATATTAGATGCTTTTCCTAGAGCTCCAGCTTCTGGAGTCAAGTGAGGAGGACAAGAAGACAATCACTTTCTTTTTTAAATGACAACTCAAAGTTTCAGGCTCTCAGTTTTACAGAAAACAGCCTGGAAACATGACCCAGGTACATGCCAACAGCTCAGAAACCAGATGCCAAATAAAAGTTACTCAAAGCTTCTTTTTAAAAAAATTCATGGTTGTGGGGGTATTTTTTGTTTTGGTTTGCTGGATTTTTTTTGCACCCTGACTCCAGACTCTTGAATGCTTGGGGTTGGTATGATTGAGATTTCTTAGGCTTCATGTTGCTAAATGAAATTGTTACTGGAATTAATGACGCTTACTGTATCTCCTTCAGTTTTGGGATGATACAGCGTTATCACTGTATTATTTACATGATGAACACACTGATATTTTTCTAAAGAATGAATTAAAAATAATCCTGTGACCTGAATTGATCATTCACCTGTGGAGGTGAGAGGGTACTTTTATCTCTGTGTCCATCCAGTGTGGGCCTCTCTGAAGCTGCCAATAACAGTGCCAACAGGGGGAGCTGGTTTTTGTATTATGGACAACTGTCCACTGGGAACTGGACCAGACTTGTTACACAGAGGCCAGCCATCTTACTGATAATGTAGATTTCTTTTTTGAGCTTTGAACTTCCATTTTATTTGCTCTTTTTCCTTACACAGTCACAGTCATCTGCAAGTGGAAGAAGAACCTACTAATTCCCTAGCTTGCAAAGCACACAGCAATCCTATTAGTCAGACTGTGGAGTTGAACAGAAAGGAATTCAGTGTTCTTCATCCTTAAAAATCTATTCTGCTGCCTGGTTGGGAATCGGGTGGTAACTTTCCTTCCCATTCCGATCCTATTGCTGCTGGCATAGGACTGAAGCAGGCACTCCAAGTGGTCACTGGTTTTGTGGGTACTTAAATCCAGCCCTGTGTTCAAATGTATCCTAAGAAATTATAGACAATTATTTCTGTTGCTTAATCCTAACTGAAACCTCATTAAAGGTCCAACCTTGCTCCCTCTGAAATCAATAGGTGTTTTGTCATTGATTTAAATGAGACCAAGTTTGGGCACTACGTGATTTCCAGAAAACACTCAGCTGTGTTAGGATTTTTCCTGGAATATCTTGGCACGGTAACCCCCCTGGCTTGTGCTAAACTTTCCAAGAGAAATTGCAAAATTCAGAGGGCCCAGAAGAAATTTATTTCTCTTCCCCTTCCTAAGTGCTTAATGATGTTTCCCTTATTATTTTTGAGATTGCCAACTGTGGCTCATGGTGTTTAGTAATTTCATCCCTTGCTGGAGCTGCCATAGCATTACTGATTTTTGCTAGAGTTATTTGCAGATTTGAATAATTTACCTTACTGCATGTGATACAAAGTCACTGCTCATCAAGGGGCCCCGTTCGTCCCTGCACAGGGATAGCTTGAGTTCCAATTTGTGAATTTTCCTACTTAATCTCTCAACAGGATGAGGGGGTTTCCTTCCCCCATAGAAGACACTATAAATCCCCCAAGATTCTGACTTGGTTTTCCCATCTGTGAAATGAAGCCAACACTCCTCTATCCCCCAGGGAGACTGTGAAGCTTAAGTAATGGCAACATTTTCAAAAGCCACTATTGAACTTTGGGTGCAGCACCTGAGACACCATGCACCTAATCTGCGAAGGTGCTGAGCGCGCACCACTTCAGCCAAAGTCAATGGGAGCTGTGGTTGCTCAGCACCTGTGACAATCACGCCCTTAGATGTCTCAAATTGAGCACCTAAAAACTGTGGCAGTGAAAATCGGTGTCCAGTATTGACTATTTTGCCTTTATGCTTTGTGAAGTGCTTTGAGATCATGGAATGGAGGATGCCATGAAATGCAAAATATTAATGTTTCTTGCACAGCACCTGGGTGGACTGACTCAGGTCATCCAATGCACCAGTAAGGGTATTTATATGGCAAAACTTTTGTAAATACAACTTTTCAAGACTTTGTGATAAGTAGTGGTGGGGAGGCTTAGCCTCAAAAATATTCATCTGGGATATATGTCCTAGTTAGAGCTGTCTGGAAATGCTTTGAGAGCTTGGAATTCCCTTGGAAATTTTCCTGTTGGGCAATTCTGACTTTCCCATGGAAATTTTAAAAATGTAAGAAAGTAACTTTGCCCCAACTTTCTTATTGTTCCCAACTTTTTCCATTTGGGAAACCATTTAGAAAGTGTGTGTGTGTGTGTGAGCAACAACTTTTGACTTTTAAAAGTAACTTTCGCTATTACGTGTTGCACTTAATTCACATTTAAGAATTATGTGCTTTCTCTCTGAAATTAACACTTTGTTACATTTTTCCAACTGGCAAAAGATGGAAAATTCAGTGTGTGTGTGTGTGTGGGGGGGAAGAACTGACAACCTTTAAAATTTATAGAAATTAGAAAACTCTGAAAAATTCCATTTTTTTCCTGAAAAATTTTATTTCAATTTTTTTCCAGGAGATTTCCCCAAAATTGTTCATATTTTCCAGAAAATGAATAATTCAGTTGAAAATTTTTTCTGTGGAAAAAAATGTTTTTGACCAACCCTTCCCCCACCAAACATCTTTTTGTCATAAAATTTGTGACCAAGTTCTTCTCCTGGTCCCACTTCCAGCCTCTCACTAAACTGGTTGGAAAAGTTTAGATACCACTAATATTTTGCTCTAGGGCAGATCCTCAGGGGAAGTCAATGAAGCTCTGAAAATCTACACTAACCAAGGATCTGCCCTTCTGTTCTGTCTGCGTGTTAGAGTAGCCCACATGGAGAAAAGACAGAGCCAATGCTTCTAGGAGTGCTTCGTCATGCTGGAGAGCTGAGTTCAGGTCCCAAGTTTGCCCTTTGCTGTCTTCATTGGAAGGGCCTAGAAGCAGGGCTGGCTCTACCATTTTTGCCGCCCCAAGCAAAAATAAATAAATAAATAAAATAAGTCGCTTGGACTGCCGAAGTACAAAAAAAAAAAAAAGCCGCTCGGACTGTGCTGCCCCAAGAATGGACGGAATGCCGCCCCTTAGCATGTGCCGCCCCAGGCACATGCTTTCTCCGCTGGTGCCTGGAGCTGGCCCTGCCTAGAAGCACCATAGAAACAACACATCCAGCCTCTGGAAGGGCAATGAGCTTCTCAAGTGACCCTACACACACACAATCCATCCCACAAGGGAAGGAGCTGAACCAAAACCTCCAGGGACAAAGAGGACATCTTACCCAGAGGGCAAATTTATTAATTTTTTTAAACTTTCATTATTCTGGGGGCATAATTACTGATTTTTTTTTTTTAAATACTCCAAGTTGTCAATAAAATGTGGTGGCTGGAAGAGGAATTACAATGAAAAATGCTGCTGTCAAACCACAATGTAGACCTCCTTGTTTTTTAGTCCCATTTATTTTTCATGTTGTACCTTTGTATTATTTTGTAATTTAGAAAGCAACCCAATAGTTTTAATAATCACTTGGCACCCCTCTGTGTTTGAGTCCTGGTTCCAAAAGGGGTCTCAAACCCATGCTCAGTGGCTTGCTTAACCTGTTCTCTTCTATTGCTGGTATTTTTATTATTTTTCACACAGTCTGTCTTGAGGCACAGCAGATACTTAAAGGACGAGATGGGTGAGGCGAGGAGAAGTAGCAGGAGAGCTTGAAATGTTTATTACTTTTTTATTGTTTTCTTCTTCTTGCTCTTCCAGTGCAATGTTTCTTGAAGCGGCTTATTAAATAGAATAATTCAAGAGTTCCTGGTACAATGCTTTAAACATGCTCATGGGTGGGTGGGACATATGCTATGTGTAACAGATATTTGTAGCCAAGTGCATATCTAATATTCTGTACGGGATAAGGAGTGTGCCCTCTGGTATCCAAATGTTATGGTGAACATCACACTTGTCTGTATAAACACAAGTTGACATAACTGATGAAGGCTTTTTCCTTTAAATAAATAAAAGCTTTTGATGAGTTTTTGTACTGGATCAGGGTGTGCCTTTACTCCTGTCTTCTTGCCCTAGGGTGACCAGACAGCAAGTGTGAAAAATCAGGACGGGGTGGGGGGGTAATAGGTGCCTATATAAGACAAAGCCCCAGATATCGGACTGTCCCTATAAAAGCGGGACATCTGGTCACCCTATCTTGCCCTGCAGAAATGGCACAAACTCCATGGATGGGGCATTCACAGTGCCATTTGTTTGAGTTTCCTCTACCAACGCCACTACAGTCCCCATGCAGCAATCTATTTACAATATCCTCTGTGTTTTCAGCACTCTCCTCAGGACCAGAGGGGACCAAAGGTCTCCCTTCCCTAAGGCCTTTAGGAGCCTGGGTTCAGCTAGCCCAATTCCTCCCTTCCCCTTGCATTTCCTTCCTGTGTCTCTATCCTTCTGGGCTGATGGGCTAATTATCTCACCTATCCCCCTGCCTGATTATCTAATTATCTCTAATTACCCAGTCAGCTTTCTTCAGGGGAACTAATGGGTGTCGAAGTGATCAGAGTGCAAGCTCACTTGTTCACTCCCTCCCCTCTGTCCCAGATACACAACATAGTTGTCCTGGGTATGTAACATACTCCTAATAATAAAAGCAGGTCCATGTGCAAACACAGATTAGGAGTTTATAATGCAAATGATTCACGTCGCTGAACGTGACCTTGCTTTGGATACGAAGGAATTTTGGAGAATCAAGTTTCAGATAAACGATGTTTCCCTGTATATTTTGTACCTTGTATATAAGATTATACCGTATGTAGTAAAATGAATAGCACCATTTTGCAATTTGACTAACGTTAGTATAAGATCTACTTAAAATTAGACAGTTTTCATATTTACCATAAAAGGCCTGACAATACATATCTTCAGTGTGGGCCACAGCGATTGTGGTACAAACTATTTTGGTAATAACCTCTCTCCCCAAGATAATGTCAAACTTCTCATTACAATTTCTCTCCCTGTAGACATCTGGGCACACACATGGGATCAATGGACTCATTCAATGCACATGGGTTGAATTTAGCCTATTTTCTTATCGTCCACTTTGTTATACCAACGCTTGATTGGAGCTTTCTATCTAAAAACACCCATTGCAGCCCCTGTGTTCTAGTGTTAATCCAGTTCTGACCTCTGGTGGCCAAAGAATTTACAGGCCATTTCCTAAACATTTGAAAATGAGATGGAATGCTCTGTAAATCTTGCAGTTTCCATTGTCGATGGGAGTTTTCTTCAAGCAAATACTGCAGGAGTTGTCCCTGATTTCTATTCCTAATAATACTTTAATTTTTTAAGCATATGTTCATATAGCTGGAAATAAGATGTAAATTTGTCACAGTGAGAGTAATTAACCATTGGAACAATATACCAGGGGCCGTGGTCCATTCTCCGTCACTGACAATTTTTAAATCACAATAGGATGTTTTTCTAAAAGATCTGCTCTAGGAATTATTTTGGGGAAGTTCTATGGCCTATGCTATACAGGAGGTCAGACTAGAGCAGTTCTCAACCAGGGGTTCAGGGCCCCTTGGGGGGGCCGCGAGCAGGTTTCAGGGGGTTCACCAAGCAGGGCCAGCATTAGACTTGCTGGGGCCCAGGGCAGAAAGCTGAAGCCCCACGGCCTGGGGCTGAAACCTGGGGCCCTGAACCCCGCCACCCAGGCTGAAGCCAAAGCCTGAGCAATGTAGCTTCGCAGGGGCCCCGTGGCATGGGGCCCCAGGCAATTGCCCTGCTTGCTACCCCCTAACGCTGGCCCTGGCTTTTATATGCAGAAAACCAGTTGTTGTGGCACAGGTAGGCCGTGGAGTTTTTATAGCCGGGGGCAGGGGGTAGGGAGGGGGCTCAGAAAGAAAAAGGTTGAGAACCCCTGGACTAGATGATCACAATAGACCCTTCTGGCCTTGGGATCTATTAATCTAAATTCAATATTACAGCCTGCGCAACCCACTTGACTCTTAGTCAAGTGACTTTGAAGGCTCTTGGCCTTCATCTTTCTGTGCATGACCTTCCACCTCTGAAATGGGGATAATAATACTTAAATCACACTATGAGGGTTAACTAGTCTTTTTTTTTTGTACAAAACTTTTGAGACAAACGCCGCAATAGCTATGCAAAGCATTGAGTAATATAATAATATTTAGCACCAATATGGCACTTTTCATCCACAGATGTCAAACCATTTTATAAAGGCGGGTGTAGTGGGGCAGTAACCCTGCTCCTGCCCTGACGGGCTTAAAACAGCCCTGGGAGAGGGCTGTGGTAGGGAACCAGGAAGGATAAGCTGATTGGGGGAAGTAGCCACAGGTGGGGTCACACCCCAATCAGGCCTCAGCTGGCCCTTATAAGAGGACAGTGGGCTAGAAGCAGACAGAGAGTCTCTCTCTAGATGTTGAGAGGGATGGGCCTGGCTGCTGGGAGCTGAGCAAGGTGCCTGGAGTGTAGCAGGGCCGGGGGAAGGCAAGAGGAGCTGGGGAGCTCCAGCCTGGAAAACCCCGAGACTGCAGGCCTTGGTAATGGCCAGGAAAGGTACTGGGGTTGCAGAGGGGCAGCCCAAGGGTAGGCAGAGGCAGTAGGTCCAAACCCTCCTTGCTGCTGATGAGTGGCAATTATACTGCCGTCTGCCCCAGTGAGCGGGGGCTAGATAGTGACTGGCAGTAGCCAAAGACTGAGGTGAGGTGGGGATAGGGGTTTTGGGGGTTCCCTGGGGAGGGGAGACCCAGCGAGACTGTGGGGTACTGCCAGGGGGCAGATGCCTGTCATGTCTAAATTAAAGAACCAAAAAAGAATGACTTTTATTGTCTTTTTCTTATTTGAAGCACACCAGCCTGAAATCAGAGGTGCTCTCATAAAGAGTAGCCCAGAGAGTCTAGCAATCATCAGAATGTGGCTTTCATGGGAAGTTGAATTTAAATATGAGTGTACATTTATACAGGTAATTTGTTTTCTCCGCATACACTGAAATACTGCGTGGGAAGGTTGAGAGAGCTCTCCCAACAAAGGGAACAAACAATCATAGCTGAGTTAGTGCAGAATCACACAGTTTCATCAGAGAAAGAAGCTGCAATGATAGCGACACAACATAGCAGCACAAAAGGGTTAAGCACAAATCAGCAAAGGTCTGAGTCCTTTTCTTGAGAGGTAAAATAGAAAAATATAGATGTCAATAAAAGCTACTTTTATACATTGAGCCAGGGAGACCATTGGATCACTGCACTCTATGGTGTCTATTAATTAGTACTGGATTAGGACATGTAGCCATGTGATTCTGGGGAACTTTAATCCATGGACTATTGATACAATAGACCAGGGGTAGGCAACCTATGGCACGGGTGCCGAAGGCAGCACCCGAGCTGATTTTCAGTGGCACTCACACTGCCCGGGTCCTGGCCACTGGTCTGGGGGGCTCTGCATTTTAATTTAATTTTTAATGAAGCTTCTTAAACATTTTAAAAATCTTATTTACTTTACATACAACAACAGTTTAGTTATATATTATAGACTTATAGAAAGAGACCGTCTATAAACGTTAAAATGTATTACTGGCACGCAAAACCTTAAATGAGAGTGAATAAATGAAGACTCGGCACACCACTTCTGAAAGGTTGCCGACCCCTGCAATAGACCATGACGTTTGTCATTGGGAGCTTGTGTAGACAAGTGATACTGTCTAATCTGTCAATTAAATGGTATTATCCAAGTGATGTGCAGTTTGAAGAGTAAGCACAAATGCTAGCTATCCTCCTTACACAAAGCAGTTATTGACACTGCATGCACAGAGCTTGCTTTTAAGTCCTCTGCACTGGCTGTCCACATATTCATTTTTAAATACCCATAGCACCAAGTTGACACAGCAACTGTAAGTCAAATTAATGAAAATTGCAGCAAGCCCAGGTTACTAAACTAAAATGAGATGGTCAATAAGAAAACTAGATTAAATAACTTAAAATTATTTAAAAGTAAAAGGCAAAGTAACAAAAAGCCCCCCAAATCTCTACAATGCACAACACATATTTTGGGCTTTGTTTCAATATAAGTGTGTTTGGTCACTTTGTCTTCAGGCCAGATCATTGTATTGTTAAAGGTTCAGCAGCTTTTCAAAGCCTAGCAAATGCCAAACTCTATAAAATCTGTCATGAGGCAAAGTCTCAAGAGGCGGGTTGTGAGCCTGGGGCCCTGTCCATACTAAAGTTGAAACTAGGTAAGCCAGAGCGTGTTCTCAGTGCAGTACTTGAATGCAAGGTGCTAACACTGGTTTTTCTGACCAGCATAGACAAGGTGATCCATCTTCCTAGCCCTGTTTTCAGATTACCAACCCTTTACCATCCATGAATAGATGACCTATATAACTCTAATCACTGAGGCCATCAAGGGGCAAATCCTGCTTACTGTACTCACAAGCAGGACTGGGCACTATGGGCCTGATCCTCTACTAATATGCATCTTGTGTAGTTATTTACCCCTGCACAGATGCGTCCAGAGCAGAACGGGAGCATTTTGCATCTACTTTGCATTCTCTCTGCACAGCTGTAAATTACTGCACAAGGGGCAAGGTAGGGGAGAATCAAGTTCCATGGCTGGAATTCTCAGAATGGCTCAGCACACACAACCACGGCCAGATTTTCAAATGTGCGCATTAGGTGCTGAGCTTTTTGGAAAATCAGGCAGTGTCACAATTGGAGCTGATGGGCTCTAAATGCTCTTGAAAATTTGGCTGTGGTTGTGGGGGCTGAGCGGTTTAAAATTTGGCCTCCAGCTCTTTAGAAAACTTGGGGCCCCATGTCTGGATGTCAAAGATCTTTGGGAAGCAGAGGTGGGAAATAAGAAGATTTAGGAATAAGCCAGGTCATTCACTGAGATCACTGGGACCTGTTCCTCGCTCCAGGAAGATGGTACGGTCAGCATGAGCTAAGCTATTAGCTGTCTCAGGCCCAAACCTTTAGAACCTTGTGTATCCTAGTTAAATTTACTGTAGACCCTTCCTTAGGGAAGTGAGGGAGTCCCAGTATTGTAATGAAAGCCCAGGTGCATGTCAGGGTTAGTCAAATAACAGGCTATGCTGACAAATTTTTAAAGCCATTTTAATTATATTTTCCCCCCTGCTGAAGCTGATTCTTCTCCCAATGTCTCTATTCCCTTTTTACTGTTATGGGATAATTCATATAATCCTACATATCTGTCTTGTGCTGGGCAAAGCAGACTTCATTAATGTCCCCTACAATGAAAAGAGTATAATTTATGCTTTTTAATTATAGATTTCCAGGATTACGGTATATTTTTTTAAACTCGCCAACATTAACAGTATAATACTAGGCTTAACTAAATTGCTGCCTTTTCTCCTTTATAGTAGATGTAGATCAAGCTTTAATGCTTATTATCTGACATGCTAATTAGCATACTGACTCTAAGAAAGGTCACACCTATATTTTCCCCTACCACATACAAACCATGGGTTTGACTGTGTTCTCACACCAATGTAAAACCACAGGGCCTACGTGACAGGGTTCGTCTGTCCCCTTCAGGGTTGTAGGGCCTGTTATATTCCATCTAAATTAATACATGGGCTAAAGGTGTTAACGTAACCCAGTCACCTGAAACAGTGTTAAACCAGATTTGGGATTAGGTATACAGAGATCTCAGCCTGCTCAATTCATGGCAAACACTGCATTAAAAATCATTTTAACCTTTTATTAAAGATAAAGAAAAGAGGGAAAAACATCTTAAATGTAAAGTATTAAATCAGACTTTCATTTTAACAACATCCCTTGTTCCCTTTCTCTTTAGCTGCAGAGAGTTTTTAGACTAAAAAAACCCTTGTTTGACAGTCTCTTAGATGGTATCAAAGATGGTAATAACTGTCCCTTTGGGGGGAAAAGAAGTTTGTTGAAATGGGCTAGAGCTATTGTTGTAAATGTCCAATCCCATTTCATCCTAGGTGGTGGTTGGGATTCAGCTGGAACCAGAATGGTGGTGAAATTGTCTGGGTCCCTTTGTCTGGCCTGGTCTCTTCCGGACATCTCTTTGTCTTCACTACCCGCCGATCCGGCGGGTAGCAATCGGTTTTTCGGGGATCGACTTACCGCGTCTAGTGAAGACGCGGTAAAATCGATCCCTGATCGCTCTGCCGTCGACTCCGGAAATCCACCTCGGCAGGAGGCGGCAGCGGAGTCGGCGGCAGCGCAGCAGCGGTCGACTTTCCCGCGTCCTCACCGCTAGGTAAGCCGACCTAAAATACGCAACTTCAGCTACGGTATTCACGTAGCTGAAGTTGCGTATCTTAGGTCGGAACCCCGCTGCAGTGTAGACCTAGCCTAATCAGGATGATGAAGGCCCAGGGGATGGTGAGGGTGGCAGTTTCTTTCTTTAAGGACATGCAAAGGAAGTTGTAGGTGGAATAACTCTTCCCCTCATTATTTTGTACCCCAGTTAGGGCTAGTTTTTGGCACACCAATTTTGGTTCACTGATTCACTTTTCTTATTTACCAGGCATGATCTTAACACAGTCCTTGAATTGTATTAGGAAGCCTTTCAGTTTGGGCTAATTCAGTGTCTCCGTCTCCCTTTCGTACCTTTCCCCATCAACGTTGTTGTTATAGGTTATTGTGGTAACTTATGAACTTACACTCACTACTTTATAGCTGAGCTTATAGGGAAAATTTGGTAGGCCCAATTATCACAACAGGCCTACCAATCCACAAAACCACCCTTGTCCTCGTGGTGTGGTCCCTTTAAGTTTTGGTACCCAAGAATCCAGAAAAATGACAAAGGCAGATATGGGGAAAGAGGAAGCAACTCAGAGAATAGTCTTTGCTTGGGGAAAACCTGTGCTTC
Organism: Emys orbicularis; assembly: GCF_028017835.1. Lineage (NCBI taxonomy): Eukaryota > Metazoa > Chordata > Testudines > Emydidae > Emys > Emys orbicularis. Next base: position 42,431,364 of record NC_088695.1, on the reverse strand, counting down.
TATTCCTTGAAGGGCTCAGGGCCAGGAGCCTTGTAGAGTGGGTGGGGCAAGGGTCTTCCCCAACCAACTGGAAAAGGCCTTTGAGGAGGCAGAGCTCTGTGCCTGATTGTTACAGAACCGGGCACATCTTTTCCCATCTTCTGTAACTTCCGGAATAAAAGTGTGAGGAAGAAAACTTGCTGAATAGTTCTCCTTCCTCCCCCAACTCCTCCCAGTTTTTCAACTAGCTAGTCCAGTCCACTGGTTTGAAAGCAGAGGTGATGTGTATGGAGGGGAGGGTCACGTGCGCCCCAGATTTCTGCTGGGTTTATATGCTCTGCCCTGAACCCTGCTGCATACCACCAGAGCCTTTAAATTGTGCCCTCCCCCCCACTATCAACAGTTATGTGTCATCTCTGTTTGAAAGCCTAGTTAATGCTGTATATGGTATGTGGACAATCAAGGCTATGCAACCAATAAAGAGGCACCTGCAATTCCAGTTAAAGAATAGGAGCAGCCATCCATTTAGGCCTGGACCCTGTGAGTCCTGTGCAGTCAGCAGCATGATACTGTTGCTTTCAAGACCCAGTGTGAATGGAAACCTGATTTTTTTTTTGTTGACCCAAGCAGGTAGCCAACTGTGGTGGGTCTAGTGGGTTGTTTCCCTAAGGAGGAGAAGTTGCTGATGGAATCACGTATCTCTTTGATGTAGTCCTGTTTTATTTACAAAGAATGGATGAAATCCAGCTTCACTGAACGAAGTAGGAATCCAGCAACAGGAGACAGAGGCTTTGAACTGTGAGCAAAGAAACTTTCAGCCATCATGTACCCAAACACAAAAGGTCTCCTTAACTTTTTCCCCAAGATTATTCTACCAGGGCTTCTCTGAGGGTGTCTGAGTCTTCTTTGCTCCTACCCTACGTCCTTCTGTGTCATTCTGCTGCTTCCCTGTCACACACAAACACATCCAGCTCTATCAATCCGTGCCACAGCCCCTGCATTTGCTGTATCAACCTCCAGGGAAACCCCTAGGCCACACCATTCAGCTTCTACTGAAGCCTTGCCATGGGCTTGTTTTGGGTGGTGGTTCCCATTGTTTCAGCTATCTAGTTCCACAGAACATATTGATTGTTTCTTACACTTATCTTGAATGAAGTGCAGTGGTTATGCCTACCAGCTTCAGTGGGGCTCTTTCCCAATCCCCCAACACAGCACTGTGGTTGGGTGCCACTAGGCATAAGCTTCTGCACTCAGCTGAAGCCTTGAGGCCATGGCATGGTTGGTCTCCAGGCGGCAGGGAATGAAGGGGCAAGTGCAGAGGAGGGAGCGGATGGCTTGGAGCTTAAATGTGATCCTTGCCGTTTGCTTGAAGTTCTTAAATGTATGCTCCCCTCATTGGCCTTACTGTTGCTACTAGACAGGAATAACTTGGTAGCTATGCAGCAGCATCCCTCATTAATATGGGACTGATTTCCTCTGCACGTCCCTTCCTGCTCATGGCTTTTTTCCCTTGTGCTTATTTGTGCAGAACTGCATTGCAAATCCCATTCTAGGTCCGTATCTGGCAACAGGAGCTAGATATGGATATTGTGGATTAGTAACTCATAGTTATCCTGGACTGAAAAAAAGGAGTTAAGCCTCAGGTCAGTAAAATGACCAGCTGGAATTTAATGAAGTAATATTTTATGTTTCTGTGTGCACAGAGCTTTTTATCCCCAATGCTTTTCAGATAAAATAGATGGATTGAGGAAGTGGCACAGTTTGGACCCGGATCTGGGCTTTGGAGAACTATTTGGCTCTGGAGTTTGTGTCCAATCTGTTGTTACAGGTAAGGGCCAGGTGTGAAATCTGTACACACAGATCCAGGTTGAGCTTCTGAATGGCACCTGCCACCATCAAAGTTCAGCAGTGTTTGGATCTGGTCTGCGATTATTCCCAATGAACTGACAAGTGGCCAGCACTCTTCCACAGGGGGGCCCTGTGTCACAGCAAAAGGCCAGACTACCCTCCATCCGCTTTCAAGGCTGTCTTAGTGCCTGCCCAGTGAATGTAGCTCCATAGTTGCTAAAGGACAGTTTGAGGCTGCATTCATTATCAGGCACACACAGATAGCCTCCCAGGCTGCTGCTGGATATGTCTAAGGGGAGCAGTTCTCAATATGTGGTCTGTAAATCTCTAGTGGACTGCAGAGGCAGTTGACTGTTGCACAGATAAAGAGCAGGTAAAGAGAAATCAAAGTCATGTAGGGTTTTCATACAAACCTCGATTTCTTTCCCCCAACTTTGTTGGCACTTATTTTAACTATTTAATTTCCTAGAAACTTAAAAAGAGGAAACAGTAACCTTGAATTATATATGATAACTCTGCTTTTCAACACATTCCTCTAGCTGTAGTGTCGGTTATACAAAGCTCAGGGACTAATTTGCATCATTTAGAAAAGGGCCTGACTCTCCACACAGGGAGCCCTGTTGTTTTTTTGATGTACTGTCGCGGTGCAGTTGTGTTGGATTCTGCTATGAAGTGCAATTATGGACCATGGCAGCCCTGCTGCTTATAGAAAGGTTACAACTAATTACGGCAGAGAATGTAGTTCCTGGCACTTCTGTAAAGGTCATTTAAAAAATGATTCCTGCAACACTTGGCTTTGAAGTCACACTACCTGGAACTATGCACTGGCTTTGCTGTCATTCACTTATGAAAATGATCTATCTTGTTTACATCTTCAGTTTTGTATTCTGCATTTGCAACCAAGAATTCCCTTTATATTGCAGTCTCTGATTATCTGTTACCAGGTACAGGTACAATTCTTGAACAGATGCCCATCTCTGCCCATCTTCCCAATAGAGTTTAACATGCTGACACCCTGAATGACTTATCTCCTGGACAGAAGGAAAAGAAATAATAATGGTAATGGGAGGCAACGGAGAGCCACTAGCATGGGGGGAAAGGGAACATCAGGGAAAGGGGGACACTAGGGGTGCATACAGAGCTTCTTGAAATGAGGGAGAGATGGGGGAATGAGGAGGCGCACACAGCCCGTGGATTGGGGAAAAAGGAGGAAGAGGGCCACACTCACAGAGTGCCATGCAGTGAGAGAATGGGGGACTCTGGTAGGGGAGATCAGGGGAATGGGGAGCACACAGATGCTGGCATAGGGGGAATGGAGAGCACAGCAAGCCCCTGGCAGCGGGTTACTGGGGGGGGGGGGAGTTGTAGGAAGACCCTGAAATAGAGGGGGAAGGAAGAGTGGCACACAGGGAGCACGTATGGGGGGGAGGGGAGGGGAAGGGAAGGTAAAGGAGGGATGCAAGGAGCCCCTTGTGTGTGCAGGGAGCGTGACCTGCCGAAGTTGTGAAGTGTGTGACTCTCGAGTTAAAGGGAAGAGTAAACAGTACCAAATGACACTCTGACCTATTCTGAGCCTGTCTGGAACACTGTGGAATAGTCAAGCTACTTCTTTGTGCCATTAAGCCCTCCAGGGTCCTTCGTCTCTCCAGACCTGGGTTCAGTTAACAAAGGAAATTGACTTCGGTGGTTGCATTCTACTCTCTCCATCTGACGGTGGTTGTTATGGTTCCAGAGAAGAACAGCCAGGTATTGCAGCTTGGCACTGAGACCCCCTTAGCAGAGGGGTATGTGTGGAAGCTTGCAGAGCTTAAAACCTGTGTTTTAAAGCTCAGCGGCACTGAATTCACTCATACATTTAAAATAATGACTGATTTAGCAGGTAAGAAGGCAAGACACTTGCTGTTTACTTAGAGCCTTTCCCAGGCTTTTGCTTTTCTCTATTAATAACAAGCCAATAGCAAATACCTGAGCTGTCTGGTGTTGTTGGTGATTTCTGGTATAATGTCTGCGGTGAGAGCATTTAAAATACTGAGTGCTATTTTATCCTCTGCAGCTACTGTATTTTATCAAGCTTGCACCATAAAGCCTGGTCAATGTGTGTTGTTCACAATTGTTCTGCAAAAGGAGGGGTATTGACTTCTCCGTCATGTACAGATCAAATTTCAGCCTCTTAGAGCTTTGTGCAACTGCCAGGTTGGGTGCATTGAACTCCAGATACCAGCTCCTGCAACCTTCATCTGACTTTGGCAGTGTACATGTGGCTATGCTGCACAGAATACAGGATCACCTCCCTGTGAGAGATGGATGGCACAACAGACAGGTAAGCACCAGCTGTGTCACCTGTCTGAAGTCTGCATTAGGGATGCAATGAGCCGATCTGAAAAGCTCCAGGAGGGTTCTACAGGACAGATTCTGCCCTTGGACTCATCTGTGCAAACTCTTTGGGCTCAGTTAGTGGGTGCCCTCAGGCTGCTTTTCATTGACTATGTTGGCATAAAAGGGCTGTGAAGCACCCACTCTAGGAATATCCCTGCTATAGGATGTGTATAGCACTAACTATGCTAGTGCTATATCCCTGCTACCACCCTGCAGAATCTCCCTAGTGCAGGGGTAATGCCAGGGGCATGCTGGGATTGGGAGAAGGCATGGCAGGGGGGTTCTCGCAAGCCTCAAAGGGGCAAGGGAGAGGGTTTCCCTAATCTGTGTTGGGGGCTGAACAGCCCCCTGGCAGCCACAGGAGAGGGAGGCCCATGCTGTCTTCCCTCATCCCTGCCCCAGCACTAGGATTATGGGACCTTCCACGTGGGAATGACAGCTGGCTGCCTGGAATTGACAAACTCTCTTTTGTTGGACCGAAAATGCTAATTCGTCAAACCTGAAATGTTTTGTGGAAACATCTTGAGTTTGACAAACTTTTGTTGAATCATGATGGAAACCTGCCTGGTTTCCTGGTGGGCTGCCAGGGTCCATGGCTCCTAGTCAGCCCTGCTATGTGGACTGCCCCAGGGCTGGTGACCCTAGGATTTCCAGGGTAGCTCCACCATGCCAGGGCTTCCAACTCCCTGGGATGAAGCTGGGAGCCTGAAAGCCCTGGAAGTCCCAGCTTTAAGTAGTTCCCAGTTGTGCCGCAGGGAGCTTGGCCGCCCTGGAAGCTGCTATTCAGGGACAGGCAGCTGTTCCACCCCATGTTGTAGGTGTTTCCCAAATGAGAATTTTTCAGACTCTCCGTCACATTTTGAAAAAATCTGGTTTCCTGCTGAATCAGACCGAAACCAACTTTCTAAATATTGCTGTTTCCTGCAAACCAGAAATTCGGAGTTTTGGCCAGTTTTGGTCACTGACCCTGTTGACTTTGAGGGTGCACAGGTGTCAGTAACTGAAGCTTAGTAATCAATTTTATTAATGACACAAATGAAAGAACAGAATTCAGCTGCTTCTCATGGCTGTGCTGGCTCTACAAAGCCCCAGCCCTTGCTTTTATTATCACTAAAGCAAACTGACGTGACTATCTCTGAATACATGCAAGGAACTGATGTGATGAGTCAGAAGGGGCCACTTCTACAGAGATGCTTTACAAGGTAGAACTCTGTGTTCATAATTATAATAGAGAGAAAGTGAGAGATTAAGAGACAGGCAAGGGGGAAAGGATTGATCTTCAGCTGAGCTTTGGAAAAGGAATTAAGAGTCAATAAGGCAACAGTGCAGGAAAGCCAATCCCAAAGACAGGATCTGCAGAGATGGTTCTTGCAACACCAGCAGTGAGACCATATGGCAGGTAGAGAGGAGGCCAATGCTTAACGAGAGTAGAGGCAGTTCAGCATTGGTGAGACCTGCAACAGGGTCCCTGGAGGATTAAAAATGCACCGAAGGCATTTGGAGCTGGATTTTGGAATGAACAGGGTGGAAGTGGAGCCAGTGGTGTTCCAACACGGTTGTGTTTCTTTGTACATGAAAGAGGATGGGCAGCAGCACTGTGTACTTGCTGGAGAGCAGGGGCTCTAGCAGGTGGGGAAGAGAAGGGAGATACTGCCTCTCACCTTGGGTAGTGTAAAGGCATGGGTGAGAAAATCAGCAGAGGTGTAATTGAGACAGTGATGTATGTAGGGGCTGTGACGGGGAGATTTGCAAACAGAGGGTGTGTGGGAGGAGGAGGAGGAGAGTTCAGGTTCAAGGATGACAATCAAAGAAGTGGGAGGTAAGAGCTGGAGGGGTGGGTTGTAAAGGATGCTTTTCTTGCACAAACGAAGCACTTCTTTCTTTGAGGCATTTAATTGACAGGTAGAACAGAGGCGCAGACAAACACTGTTAAAGGAGCGAATTATTCAGTAAACTCCCACTCTCTCCACATGTAATCAGCACCAGCTGCAGCAATAGGAAGAGCTTGTAAGTGTTCACTGGAATGACCCATACCCTGAAGCAGGCAGGTCTTGGGTCTTTGTTTTGTACAGCACCACAGCAAATTAAAATTGGAAGCAGAAGAAAAGAAGATCACACACACACACACACACACACACACACACACACACACACACACACACACACACACACACACACACACACACAGCCAAGTGTGCACCCCCTGACTCATGCAGAGAACTGGAGCTGTCCAATTCATTTCAAAGGTTCAGAGGATAACATTTAGAATGGGCCAAGTCCTGCAATTCCCAGATCTTGCCCAGGCACTGTTTTCAGTGAACTCTCATCGCCTTCAGTGACAACGGAGGGCTTCAGAATGTATCTCAATGGAAACAAATCATTCTCAAAAGCTCCTGTAACCCATGCAGACAGGCAAATTTATCTCCTGACAAAAGTGTGAGCACTAAAGGGGCCTGAACTGTGAAAGTCTGATCTGGGTCTCCTAGTGCTTTACAGACATTAATTAATTAAGCCTCACCATGCCCCCATGAAGTAGATAAGTAGAATTCCCATTTGAAAGCCACTACAGGCACTGAGAGATTAGATCAATTTTTTTTCTTTTTCAAAAGGGCACCCAAAATCAGAGGCCACTTCAAATGCCGCAGTTAAGAATCATTGACCCAACCTATTTCTGAAGCTTACCGGATTTGCTCTTTCTGAGAACTGCTTCACATTTACCTGGAGAATCATAGAACTGTAGGACTGGAAGGGACCTTGAGAGGTCGTCTAGTCCAGTCCCCTGCATTCATGGCACGAATACCAAGAATACCAAGGTGTATTCTATTCCCTTGTCTTTTTGTAGGATGGTTGGAAGATCACATTATCCAGTCAAATGATCTGATCTGTTTCTCAGAGCATTGCCTCATTCAAGAATTACGTGTGCTGTTAAATGCAAAGAGATAGTCTCCCACTCATGTCTTTGCTACGCTCCCATCCTCATTGTGTGAGGGTTGTTGTGTTTCCATTACTCATAGGGCATCTCCCCCCCCCCCATGCTGGTTTAAATAAAGTGATTTCAGTGGAACTACCCCTGATTTATACTGAGAATCAGACCCCTAATTTGTAGGACATGCAGTTGAATCCTGTTGTGAGGATATGCTTGGGAAGCCCCACTATTGTTCCTTGTATCCATATGCTCACTCCCCATCTCAGACAAATGCATGGAGGTAAAGCTCTATCGTGCTATGATGCTGCCAGTTCTGTTAGGTAGTTTAATGCCAAGGCAGATCAGTCAGCTTATATCACTCTCAAACTGACACTCTCACAAGTGATAGCATTCTTCACCTATAGATGAGTGACTACTTTTTAGAGATGCTTAGCACCCAGGACTCCACCTGAAGTCAATATTGGAGGCAGGTGTACAACACCTCTGAAAATCAGGCCCATGGTGCTTTCAGCTCAGGCTCCCAAAATCAGTGCCTGCTTTTGAAAAACCTAGCCATTACATATATCTGACCGATGATTAAAGCTGAACGAATTTCAAAATTCTAACTTGATCCAATGATCAGACCATTAATGTGGATTGTTTACTTTGGCATTTTATTTCAATGTGGACAAGGATACAGCCTGGACAATTTGGGCCCACGTCATGGTCACCCTGTACTAACTACCCTGGTGCACCAGCAGGTGCAGAACTGGCTCTGTCACCTCTGCAGCTCCCCCTGCAAAGACCTCCTGTGCAGTGTTCTGTGAATAGAAGGGGACGAATCCCGGGAGGTCCATGCTTAGCTATTGCTGAGTTCTGCAGCATCAGTACTGACAGGATTTCTGTCTGTTATGTTTTGTTTCTAGTCTGTTTGTAGTGAGTTTCTCTCTTCCTCGTGCAGTAACACAGTGCTCTGTGTTAGAAACAGTGCAGAGGACAGGTCAAATCCAGGCAAAAGCTCTTGTCATTGGATTGAAACATTCATATTGGCCCTAAAGTCTCTGAAATCTTGTTTGTACAAAAACTGAGTCTTGGGCATAATTTGACTTTTCATGGATTGTAAATACCTGACAAAACTATAATAGAAGGTAAGCAACAACTTTTTGCAATTAGAAACAGTGCTTAAAACAAAAATATTAGACACTGATTTCCTTAGCCCTTGTTCTTCCTCTATGCTCTTCTCACCTGACACAGAAAAATATAACATTGTCCCATAAATAAATAAAAATTACACCAAGAGCCATTTATATAAAGGGTTCTGGCAGGTGTCACCAGGTGCTCCTGCTACGCCCAGTCTTCAAGTATTTAGCATGTGGGTGTTGCTAATTGCCCTAGGCTGGGTTGTTGGCAGTGGGGAATGAACTGAGGACCTCTGGATCTAAAGGAATGAGACTTGAACTTCTACTGCCTGAAGTAAAAGACTGTGGTGAAACATAGAGAGGTGGACTGCTGAAGCTCAGCAGGAGAGTCCCTGGCTAGTAGGAGTAGCTAATCAACACGGACTCAATCCCTTTGTCTCCCTCTGGTGGTGGCTAGGCCACCTAGTGAGACTGATAAGTCTGCTGCAGCATTGGCTTACAGAGCTGTGACTTTTAGTTCAGGCAGTAGGGGTGTGACAGTATACCCCATAAGGCTTTATGGGGGGGTGCTCATAAATGTATGTATGATATAACTGGAATAGGGTTTTGCTACATATGCCATGTAACATATCTATGTAAAGGTTATGATCTACTGGTTATGTTCATCCTAGTTGTATGCAGGCTCCATTTGTGTGTTCAAAGTTATGAACATTGGCTGTATAATTGCTTGATTTCTAAGTAGCCTTAGTTAGAACATTTGGCCACTTCTTGGGAAAGGAATGTGCAAATTAAGTGCTTCCTGACTGAGCACTTAACAGACAAAAGAGCTTGGAAGACTCCAATCCACATAAGAAGTCTACCTGAGGACATTCAAGGTAGCATGTGGGTAATGGCTGCTACCTGTAAGTCCTGAGTCATGCACAGGCATGTGACTTGCCAATGTGATTCCGAATCTCCATTTTGTGACTGGATTCTACACAGGGTGAGGAGGGGGTCTCCACCCACAAGAGAAAGTCTATTTAAACCCCTGGGAGACCCCTCCATTTGGTTTTCAGCTGGCTAAAGAAGGAGCCTCTCCACCCCCCCAGGATACTTAAAGGAAACTGGAACAAAGGACAGTAACTACAAGGGTGTGAGTGATTGCTGGACCCTGACTAAAAGGAGATTAGCCTGTAAAAGGGAGCATTCTGGAACTGGTGAGGATCTTATCTGTATTTAGTTTGATTAGACATAGATTTGCGCATTTTATTTTATTTTGCTTGGTAACTTACTTTGTTCTGTCTGTTACTACTTGGAACCACTTAAATCCTACTTTCTGTATTTAATAAAATCACTTTTTACTTATTAATTAACTCAGAGTATGTATTAATACCTGGGGGAGCAAACAACTGTACATATCTCTCTATCCGTGTTATAGAGGGCGAACAATTTATGAGTTTACCCTGCATAAGCTTTATACAGGGTAAAATGGATTTATTTGGGTTTAGACCCCATTGGGAGTTGGGCATCTGAGTGCTAAAGACAAGCACACTTCTGTGAGCTGTTTTCAGGTAAACCTGCAGCTTTGGGGCAAGTAATTCAGACCCTGGGTCTTTGTTGGAGCAGATGGGAGTATCTGGCTCAGCAAGACAGGGTGCTGGAGTCCTGAGCTGGCAGGGAAAATAGGAACAGGAGTAGTCTTGGCATATTGGTTGGCAGCTCCCAGGGGGGTTTCTGTGATCCAACCCGTCACAAGGGGCTCATGCTTAAGATCCAGAGATCCCAGTTTGATCCCCACTATCAATGACCTTTCCAGGAGCACAATTTTACATGAGCAAATATTCAGTCTTGGGAAGACATGTAGTGGTGGTGTTAGCTTGGGATATGCAAGGTTCTGGCCGGAGGCAGTAGACCTTGGCAAGGGAGCTGTGCAAGCAGCCAGAGAGTTTGCACTCTGCTGTGGTCTCTGATTAGCATCAATTCTAGAAACAGAATGGCTCTCTGGTGCTCTGCACTGCAGAGATTCTTGAGAGAAAGGCTTGCCTGCAAGCTGTTGGAGTCACTTGTGCTCCAGGACTGGTGTGTATGTATAAATGAAACAAGTTGCACTTAAAATATATTCAGATTCCACATTGCTGATTTCTCCTGAAATCAACTGGCAAGACCCAAAACATCTGCTACTGCATGGCAGCTGGCTGACAGTGGTTTCAGAACAGGACACTCATATCAGGAGAAGGGACAACACTAGCAACCATTGTAAAGAGCCTCAACCCATTTGCCTACATGGAATATATACCCATACTCATGCTCTAAAACAAATATACAACCAGGCAGTCACTGACTGGAGGCCTTGATTTTCATTTAAAATATGTAAACATTGTCTATATGGACACTGGTCTGGGACATGTTAAAACATATTAATTATAAGTCTGAATATCCTCATTATGCTGCCAATTTGTTGATTTGTCCATACAAAGTGAAAAAAGTTTCAGATTGGAAGGATGTAGGGGGAGGATTTGATCATTTAGGTCCCAATTCAGCTAAGCATTTAAATCTTTTTATTTAGGAGGTTTTAGTTCCTATTCCTATTCATTTAGGAAGTTTTAACAGGTTTATAGATCCTTGCCATGTAAATATCAGGTATGTGCTTATCTTTACGCAGACAAATAATCCCATATTTATTCAGCAAAGAACTCAAGTAGCTGCTTAAATCCCACTGAAGTCAATCAGATCAAAACATGTGTTTAAAGTTAAGCTTGTGCTTAAGTGCTTTCCTGAACTGGAATCTTAGTGTAATGTTTTGTTACATATTTTTGAGGTATTAAAAATATAACTTCAGCGCTTCTGTTATGTCATCTGTAGCTAAAAAAAGAGAACAATCCATCGGTCAGTTTCAGGCAGTAGGATATGTTCCTGCTATATAAAACATGCTGCTAGAAAAATAAAAACCACAATCTTTAAACTTTGGAACACCATGATCTGTTGTGTATAATATAGCAAGGCAGGTAAAAACATAACAATAATGTCCTCACCCTGCAATCTTTACTCAACAAGCCAGCCTTTTGCATTCAGAAGGAGCAATCCACTGAATAAGAGCTGTAGGATTTGGCTCTGTAGAGTAAATAATGACACAAAATGCAAGGTAGTGGAGAATCAGGCCCTAAGACCAGAAGCCTGAAAATGATTTCTATGTTAAAATGAACAGCAACAACAGCAATCAGCAAAGCTGCAAATAACCTGCACATATATTTCCAGCCTCCATTCACCTGGATATTCCAAGAGGATAAAGCAAGAACAGGAAGATTAACATAATTATCTGCATTTTGCACGATCATATTTATTTTGTTTACGTATCCTGAGTAAACCGCTCTCAGGATCCTATTACACCTTTTGTTGGTGTGATGACTTTGGGCAATAATAGCAACAATCTTGGTTCAGTAAATCATAGAGCCAGAGAGCCCTAAATGTACCTGATGCTATTTTGGGAACCAATATTTCAGGTTAATTTGATGTTTGAATGCTACTAGATGGCTCAAAAAATTGGTAATGGGATACAGAGACTATTGCCTGCACAGATCACTGGCTGAAAATCCAATTCACATTGGTAGTGATCAAAAGTTATTCCCATCTGCTGGATGTTCAATGCTCTATAGGAAATAAGGGCCTGTTCCTCTGAGGTGCTGAGCACCCTCAACTTCCATTAGCTTCAGTGGGAGTTGTGAGTGCTCACTATCATAGGAGGTGCTCAGCATCTTGAAGGATCTGGCCTTTAAGTTGTTAGTCTCAGTACATTTCCTAGTGTACTAGGGCCAGGTCTTGCTAGATGTTGAACACCTTCAACTACCATTGATTTCAGTGTGAGTTGTGAGCATTCAGCCTTTAGAGGAGCTACTAAGCAGCATTAAGGATTGTGACCCTCATGAGTATTAGGAGTGTAATACCCTCTTATTCAGAGAGCTGGTCTCTTTAGAACCAGGATAATGGCAGGGCAGCATGTGGGAAACTTGTACCACCACTGCCTGTTCTGAGGCAAGGGGAGGAGGTATGGCCTTATGGTTAAGGTTGGGGTCAGGACTCTGGAGGTCTGTGTTCAATTTCTGCTCTGCTGTAGATATCCTCTGTGACCTTCAGCAAGTCATGTAGGCCCAGAACTTCAAAGGTATTTAGATGCCAGACTTCCAATTATTTCAATGGGAGTTAGGTGCCTTTGGATCTGGGCCTCTGTTCTCCACCTGAAAAGTAGGGATAACAACACTTTCCTACCTCCACAGGTGTTATGAGGATAAATACATTAAAGATACTCAGATAATGTAGTGATGTAAGCATCCTAGTCTGCAGTCTCCAGGCTGTTAATCCATCCCTTTTCACAAGCACTAAAATTCACTTGATGTGTAGAGAAAAACAGTCTGAATGCTATTTGTATTTGGTTTTGAAATAGTAAAAAATCACTCTCTCTTTATGTCAATACTCTGCCTAGCATAATGAGCCCCAATACTTGATTGGGGTCTTTAGGTGCTACTGTTCTATGATAACAATCAATAATAAGATTTAGAAACTGTCACAGGTGGTCAAAGGGTATTTTAAAAGACGTTCTTAATTGGTTGCACTAGCCAGTTTGGAACTATTGCAATCTGTTTCCATATCTCATTTTAATTTTAGTTAGTAAATTAAATTTGCCATTTTGACATATCACCTAATAAAGTGACCTAAGACCTTTTCTACACAGGGAAATTTACCAGCATAACTATGCGGATTTAATAAGCCACTATAGTTATACAGGTATAACTCCCCATGAGGACACACTTATTTTAGAAGGAATGCCTTTTTCTGGTTTAGCTTATGTTGCTTTGGTAATGCTATAAACTAAACTGGAAAAAGGCACTCATTCCAAAATAAGAGTGTTCTCACAGGGAGTTATACTGGAATAATTATAGCAATGTAATTATACCAGTATAGTAACGCCGGTAAATTTTCCCATGTAGACAAACCCTAAGTTGTGTTTCTGCTTGCTGACTGCATTATTTAAAGTTTTTAAACAAGACACTCATGCACAGGTCATTTGAACAAATTATAATTCCTATCACAAAAAGAACAGGAGTACTTGTTCAGGATTTGCAAACACTTTCACAGACATCTGACCGTTCCCTGAACACTTGATAGTAATGAGAAACTGCAAATTCTGGCAAATCCAGCTTCATGCTCTTATATGCAAAAATATCTGAGTTGAATTTTTATTATTGTTTATCATGGTCGTGCCTGGGGACCAACCAATATTGGGGCTGCATTGTGCTAGGCACCACAAACACAGTAGTAAACGGTCCCTGCCCCAAATTTAAAACTTCAGCCAGGTTTATGGATGGAGGGGGAAAGCCCTACAGAGATTAACACATCAGAATAGTCTCTTCTGTGCCATTCTCTCTCCTTTTCTCTGTATAGAATTCATTCCCCTCCCAACCAGTCTTTTCCTTTGTCTGTCTGTCTGTGGGAATCTGTCAATTCTCAATTCCTATGTGGTTCCCCCACTACACTGGATCCAAGCTCCCCTCCCCATCTGCCACACTACACTGGATCCAAGCCCCCCAATACACCCCACTACACTGGATTCAAGCTCCCCCCCATCCACCCCACTACACTGGATCCAAGCTCTGCCCCATCCACCCCACTACACTGGATCCAAGCCCCCCCCCATCCACCCCACCACACTGGATCCAAGCTCCCCTCCCCATCCACCCCACTACACTGGATTCAACTCCCCCATACACCCCACTACACTGGATCCAATCTCCCCTCCCCATCCGCCCCACTACACTGGATCCAAGCCCCCCCATACACCCCACTATACTGGACCCAAGCTCCCTCCCCATACACCCCACTACACTGGAACACAGCACCCCCTATACACCCCACTACACTGGATCCAAGCCCCCCCATACGCCCCACTACACTGGATCCAAGCTCCCTCCCCCTACACCCCACTTCACTGGATTCAACCCCCCCCATACACCCCACTACACTGGATCCAATCTCCCCTCCCCATCCGCCCCACTACACTGGATCCAAGCCCCCCCATACACCCCACTATACTGGATCCAAGCTCCCCTCCCCATCCGCCCCACTACACTGTATCCAAGCTCCCCCCATACACCCCACTACACTGGAACACAGCACCCCCTATACACCCTACTACACTGGATCCAACCCCCCATACACCCCACTACACTGGATCCAAGCCCCCCCCATACACCACACTATACTGGATCCAAGCTCCCTCCATACACCCCACTACACTGGATCCAAGCCCCCCCCATACACCCCACTATACTGGATCCAAGCTCCCCACCCCATCGGCCCCACTACACTGGATCCAAGCTCCCCCCCATACACCCCACTGTACTGGAACACAGCACCCCCTATACACCCCACTACACTAGATCCAACCCCCCCATACACCACACTACACTGGATCCAAGCCCTCCCCCATACACCCCACTATACTGGATCCAAGCTCCCCTCCCCATCCGCCCCACTACACTGGATCCAAGCCCCCCCATACACCCCACTATACTGGACCCAAGCTCCCCCCCATCCACCCCACTACACTGGATCCAAGCTCTGCCCCATCCACCCCACTACACTGGATCCAAGCCCCCCCCCATCCACCCCACCACACTGGATCCAAGCTCCCCCCCATACACCCCACTACACTGGAACACAGCACCCCCTATACACCCCACTACACTGGATCCAACCCCCCCATACACCACACTACACTGGATCCAAGCCCTCCCCCATACACCCCACTGTACTGGAACACAGCACCCCCTATACACCCCACTACACTAGATCCAACCCCCCCATACACCACACTACACTGGATCCAAGCCCTCCCCCATCCACCCCACTATACTGGATCCAAGCTCCCCTCCCCATCCACCCCACTTACACTGGATCCAAGCTCCCCCCCCATACACCCCACTACACTGGAACACAGCACCCTCCCCATACACTGGAGCCCAGCTCCGCTCCACCCCCCCATACACTGGGCCCCCCGTCCGGCGGGAGCGCCCCGCGCCGTGGCCCCTGTGCCTTTAACAGCCAAGCTAATTGCCGTGGTAGGCCCAGCCCACCGCCAGGCCTGGATTGGCCGCGTCGCGTCAGGCAGCTCTGCCACCCCCCTCCTCCTGCCGCCGCCGGGACTCGGGGCTGGCCTGGCAGCGAGGGACCGGGCAGGGCGACGCTGGAGCCACCCACACCCCGGGCAGAGCAGTACCATGAGCCGGCGATAAGGTAAGAGGGGCAGGGCTGGTTCCCGTCCCCCGCCCCGGACTGGGCTTTCTACCGCCCTCCTTCCCGCTCCCACAGCTACAGCCTGCCGGGCGGGAGCGCCTGCTGCAGAGCCCCGGCTGAGGCGCTGGAGCCCGGCAGCCTCCTGCAGGCTCCGGGACTGGCCGAGGAGGAGACCTCCGGCCTCGGAGGTAACAGTAGCCTGGTTGGGCCTACGCAGGGGAGGATACGCAGCTGCCCCTCTGGGGCGGCACATGGCAGGGTTGGGCGAGGCGGGCTCTGGGCAGCAACGTGTTTATTGGGATGACAGGGATCTGGCAGCGGTGGGGTGACAGGGTGATGACTGGGGTGTTGGGGCTCTGGGCAGCGGTGGGGTGACAGGGTGATGACTGGGGTAGCAGGGGGCTCGGCGCCAGGGTGTTTATTTGGGGGAGTCTGGGTAACAGAGCTTGTATTGGGGCTCTGGGTTTCCCTAGGGTGTAGGGGACTCTGGGTGGAAGAATTTTTAGTGGGGTGTGTGTGTGGGGGGGTCACTGTCAGGATTGTTGTAAGGGTCTGATCTGGGCTGGGTGTCTAGAGATCTGACTGTCAAGGGAACTTTAACGTGGTTGAGGGAGGTGGCAGTTGGAGGAGTGACCTTCCCGTCAAAATTCCCCTTTCGCCATGAGGCAGCCTAATCCATCGCTCTAGGTTATCTGTCCCCTTGTTCCCGTAGGCGACAGACACGCATATTGATTTCAGCAGTGGAGTTGGGAGGAAGGCTGTATCATGTCTGTCTCTGTAGCTTGTAGTAGCTGAAGCTCACAGGTAGCCAGCCTGCGATGCAGGGAACAGCCCCAGCCGCAACAGGAGAGAGTACTTGAAGAACAGCCAGTTTTCATCCCGATATAGATTACGTTGGTCTGTACTTAATGTCACGTACGCTGCGTGCCTGTATGCCACAGCTGAAAGCAGACTTAGTGAACGGTGCTTTATCACGTTTTTGTTTTGTTTTCCACTTACTATTAAGAGGGGTTGGATGGTTGCCTTCCGGTGAGCAATGCGCGGTTCTGGTCAGATATATCAGGATTGCCATTTTTTTCTATTAGGTTGGATTCTGATCAGTTCAGATTCAGAAGTCAGTGGAGTTATTCCTGATTTACACACCAATGTAACTGAAATTGGAATCTAGTTTGATACTAGTATTCAGTGGTATGTAACCTGACAGGAACACTGTTTAAATCTTAAAAACTATCCTAACTTAAAAACAAGTTTCCTGGCCTCTACTGTTAATAACCTTCAAATAATAATTGTTGAAACTTTGAAAAAAATTAATTTACTCTTCAGTATTGATGTTTTTTTTGTTTTGTTTTAGTGCTTTACTCTGTTCAATAAAAGTGGGCTTTGTCCATTGCGCCTTCTGGTTCTCCTGCAATTAATTCTCAGAACTGCTATGTTAGTGTTCCTCCATTGATGTTCAGTGTTTAAATCCCAGGACATTATTCTAGTTGGCATTAAAATTGGGTTTTGCAACTATATATATATATATAATAAATAAATAAATAATAACAAAGTTCCCTCTAAACGTTGGGTGTAAACTTCTTGCTAGCGTATACCTGATCCACAAATGTGTTCTGAACCGTGGCTTGGATTCAGAAAGGCCTGCGGTAGCTTGGTGCCCAGCTCCCATTGAAATTCAGTTGGAATTGAGTGCCTAGCTCTCTTAATCACCTTTGAAAATCCCAATCCATAAAACCTATCGTCCTGTTTGCTTTGTCATACTTGTTTGTCTCCATACATGCCAATTTCACTATCTTGTTTGTGTGGCTTAAAAAACCAAAACAACCACACAATGTCACTGGTTTGTTTTATACAATAAGTTATAACATTAACTGGAATTTAGAAAAACGTTATGTACTTTAAAAAGTGAAAATATTTGTGTAACTTCAGATTATTTTTAGAGTGAGTACTTGATCGCTCTTAAAAATAGAGTATTTGAGAAGTATAAGCATTTTAATTTCAGCAGAAGAAAGTAAAGTTAAAGTTTTGTGGAATAAAGAAGTCAGCCTTTAAGTGTTTGTTGTGATATGCCATAATATATGAGGGGGGTTACATGTTTTGATTGACTTAAGACCTTGTTCTGCAAGCTGATCCATTTGGGTGACCTCTCAATGGGCTTCTATGGAGGTAGTGGTCTGAATGGTTCTGATTGGCGGCTTAAATCTGCCTCTTTCTGTCAAGTTAAAAAAATCATAGTAGTATTATTACTTGGCTCTTGTCATGGGCCAAGAACTATTCGCATCCGAATCATATAATTAAATTTGACATTTCAGGTGCAAAGTAAACATATTCTTTATCATATATAGAGAATATGGGGGAATATTTAATGAACACTATTAACTACAATAGGTAAAAACAAACTTTTACAACATAATACAAGTACCTTAGAATATTAAAAATGAAAGAATTTTAAAAATACACATTAATGATCTTTATTTATTTTTTATTTCTTTTGGATAAAGAAGTCACTTGCACTTCTATTTTATAGTTAGTTTCATATTCATATTTTTATCATATCAGTGTTTGAGTTTCAAATGCTACTAGAGAATATTTAGTTTTCTCTACACAACTGTTTAGATAGCTGTGGGATGATGTAGATAAAAAGATGTAATGAGTATGAAGTGAGACAGGCAATTTATACAGTTATGGACAGAAATATTTGATATGTTACATGGCAGTAAGGTGGGTTAGGGGCTTTACTGAAATTTGAAGAGAACAATATGGAACAAATGAAGGGAGGTAGACAGTGAAGAGAACATAACATCAGGAGAAATATGTAGCAACATATTAGTCTACTGAAAGGGGCAATGATCAGGGAAAAGTGTAATTGTGTCCCCTTGTCCCTGCTCTAGATTTATAAACATTATATGCTAAAACCTTCCTGATAATCAATAACTGTGAATGTCAATCCATCTGGACTCCAGCTCTCACCTCTCCACTCATTCAACCCCTTAGGTGAAATCTGGGAAAAGAGGTAAAGTCTTGCCGCATGCCCAGAAAGCCAACAACTTTGAGCTGTGTGAGACTTACTGAGGGCCGGTTGTGAGCCCAGTGACGAGCAAGCCCCCATGTGTTTGAAGTGGTGTGTATTAGATTTAGAATGCAGACATATCCTACAGAGGTTGAAGGACCAAACTTCATTCTGTTATAGTTCTTAATATGATACAGCTAGGTAAAAATGGAACTGAGACCTAGTGGGATTTTAAATATGATGGAGTAGTTGGAGGAGCAGGCCTGGGGAGGGAGGAGAAGCAAAATTAGCTTATTATTGAGGCATAGTTTAGTGGTTAAAAGACTGGGAGTCAGGAGATGTGGGTTCTGCTTTTGGCCCTGCTGCCCAGGATCACTAATGAGTTTGCAAGTCACTCAAATCTCAGCACCTCCATTTTCCCACAGATGAAATAATGATGGTTGTTCGCCAGCTTAATTAATAAAAGAACAGGAGTACTTGTGGCACCTTAGAGACTAACAAATTTATTAGAGCATAAGCTTTCGTGGGCTACAGCCCACTTCTTCGGATGCATCAGAAGAAGTGGGCTGTAGCCCACGAAAGCTTATGCTCTAATAAATTTGTTAGTCTCTAAGGTGCCACAAGTACTCCTGTTCTTTTTGCGGATACAGACTAACACGGCTGCTACTCTGAAGCTTAATTAATGGATGCCTCTCAAGCACTCTGATATCCTTGAGCAGAAGATGGTATGATCCAAAATATTTTTCTTCTTAAAAGCTGTAGAGCATCATGTGGTGCTTCAGGCAGGACAGTATATTGATGAGAGAGGTGAATAGAATAATGTAGGAGTAGAGAGGTACAATAAAAATAACTTAGTTCAGTGACCCCCTTGTATGTATACACTGTTCTAGGAGGGAATGATTTCTACTTTGCGTATTCAGCAGGAAAGACAAGACTAAAGGATGGAAATGCAGAAGGATTTTATGGAAAATGTTAGGAAGGAGCTGAATATACTGCAGGTCAGGAGTGTTAGGCTTTGTAATTCAGAGGGCAGATGAAGGAAGTAAGAGGGCAGGGTTGGCTCTACCCCTGTAGGTAGTGAGAGATTCTTCCTATGAAAGTCTAAACCTTGATCTAGTATAACTCTTAGTAGTGTTTGGCGATCCCAGATTTGCAACTCTGAATGTTCAGCTGACCTTATTCATGTTGCCACCACTTGGATATAGAATGCAAAATGACAATGTTCTGACGGAGAAATGACAGCTGTAAATTTAGCTCCTTTGATATTTATATGGCACTAATCATTGGCCTTAATCTATCTGGCCTTTTCAGATTTAAAATTTTCAGCTGCATATTAAACCTGTGGTTTCTTTTGCTTAAACTTTCACTTATGCCCCCTGAAAACAGTCATTTGATTTGATCACTTCAGTTTAACACACTCTCTGTATTACTTTGTGTGTATGCAGACAGGAAATTACATTAATAAGCACCTTTCATCCTGTAGCATTTATATGTACCTAAACCTGGCACCATTGAGATGTAGGCATCTCTGGAGTGGAGAGTGCAATAATCTCTGCAATGACAAAGAATACTTTTAACACTGGTTTTTAAATCCTTAGTAGAAAAATCCCACATTTAATAAATCACCTAGTACTAACTACCTCAGTAGGATGAAATGATTAGTTAACTCTCTTGGAATTTGATTCTGGTTTTGTAGCATCCATCTGCTTCAAACAAACCTGCATTTTAGACTTGTTAAGCTACCTGTTTGGTCACTGTATTGTACCTGTTTTCCTCCTTCCTTTCTACATTATATTAGTTTTTATTGGGTAGTAAAGAAATATCAAATTTATTTAAGTGATGCTGTGTTTGTTGACTATAGTAGCTTGCTTATTGAGAGCAATAGGATTGACTTTCCACCACATGACTGTAGAACAGAATTAACTATTTCAGTTTTCAGATAGAGAGGTAAACATGAAAACTTTCAAGTGTTTATATAATAAAGACCCTGATTCAGGAAAGTTCTGAAGTCCCACTGAACGTATCCCCTTGTTTTCATGGAAGCCTCTACCATTAACTTAGCACGGTCAATAGGTTTAAAGCAGAGGGTTTATCTCTATAATTAGATATTCTGACAACCCAAAACAATGCTGGTTTAAAGTGAAGCTCTTACCAATAAAGTTAGGAAACTTTTTTTGATTGTATTGGTTAAGATCCCATTCCAGTTTAAGACTGTGGCATAGTGGTTAGATTAAGAACGGGAACATTTGAAGGTCAGAGGAGCCCAAGTTTCTTAATCTTTCTATGCCTTAGCTTGCTCATGGCAATAATAATACATGGAATGTTGTGAGACTTAACTTTATCTGCTTGTGATCCTTAAATCAAGGCTGCTAGAGAAACAACCACAGGCTTTTTTACCCTCCCCTCTCCATATATTTGATTAAAACAGGAGTTAGCAACTTTCCATGTCCTTATATGCCTCTATTCTAAGAACAAGGGATTTAGAAAAAGAGTTGAAAGCAAATGGGGCAACATCTTGCATACTGTAAGTATGTGATGAGATGAAGCTCTTGGACAGCCAGGAGCGAGGGAAAGAGAGTGATTGTCAGGATGGGCTGTCCGTCACCCGAGAGACGGAAGAAACTTTCCCTTCTCTGCAAACATATTTTTTTATTAAAGATTTTTTTTTTGCTTTTCAATATAAACATCACAATATTAAATGCTAATTATAAGTTCATAATGCTCATTTTTTCCCTATGCTGTATGTTACAGATGGTAATGTACATACGCAAAAAACGTTTTAGTTACTTTAATATTTAACAATAAAATCAAACTGGCAAAAAAATTTATTGTTGTCTGGCAGGTGAAAGTAATTACTGGAGGTTATGTTTAAGTTCTCCCAGAAGAGCCAAAGCCATATTGCAGTCTCTGACACAGAGCTACTTTATGTTAGCATTGAGTTCTAATAAATTCTGAGCATTCTAATGCAGCAAAAATTTTCTGACAAAATCGAAGTATGCCTGGCATGGTGTGACAGATTGTATCAGATCATTTTCATAGTACCATATTTACATGTCTAATTGTTTAGCAAAATAATTAAGGAGTGTCTTCTTCCTCTTCAGTTTGGTGCTGTAGATTGAGGCTGTTAGAGGATAACACCTGAATTTTCCAGAAGTGTCTGCTTATATTGGATGTCTAATCTGATGCTTTGTGGCCACCTTTTAACAGTTACTTAGCATGTGCACTCCCATTTACTTTAATTGGAGTTGCTTGTAGTCAGCACCCTGAAAATGAAGTCCAAGTGTCCCAAGTTGGGTGCTCAAAACTTGAGATACCCAAAGTCAGAGGTTGGTTTTGAAAAATGTCTTAAATGGATTATTGCTGGACCATATTCAGTCTTCTCCCAACCAGAAAATACTGAAAAATCTGAAATACAGCAGAAAATTATTTGGGAACAAAATGGGGCTGGATGGTTGAATAATTTCTTGTGAAGTGATGAACAGTGCCAGTCTTGCATGTAGTTTGCAGAGATGGTCCCTAACCTGCAGAGTTGAAATCTAAACTTGCTGCAAGTCTGGTGGTAGTCAGATCAGATCTAGAGGTCTGGTCTGAGTTTGTCATTAATACCTTGGAGGAGGTAGGAGAATAAGATTGGGAAAAGAGGGCAATTTAAGCCTCAATTTCTTCCCCTCCTGGATCTCCCAACTCCCATCCCTATATGTTAACTGCAAGACCATTCTTTCTCTCTATTGCACCTTAATTCTTTTAAAATATTGTTTTGCTGCGAAAAGTACAGACCAATATACTACTCTCTGAGTCAGTGTTTTAGATGAGAAGAGGTGACTCTGAAGGACAGATAATAAAATATAACAAACATTGGCATTTTTCCCTTAAAGCCCAGAAGGGTGGTATAGATCAGAGGTTCTCAAAATTAATTGCTCCTTCTGACAACAAAAATTATTACAGGACCCTAGGAAGGGGGACTGAAGCCTGAGCCTGCCCAAGTCCTGCCACCCAGGGTGGGGGAGGGGGAACGGAAAGCCAAAGCCCCACTGCCCCAGGTCAAGGGGCCGAAGCCCAAGGGCTTCAGCCCCAGGCAGGGGGCCTGTAACCTTAGCCCTGCTGCCCAAGACTGAAGCCCTCAGGCTTGGCTTTGTCCCTGGGCCACAGTAAGTCTAAGTGAGCCCTGGTGACCCCATTAAAATGTGGCTACAGAGGACTAGGAATCAAGATAACTGGGATCTATTTTAGGCCTGTCTCCAGAGTTGGGGCAAGTTTCCTTAGTTTAAACTATGTTTCACACCGTCTTGGCAGAATTGTTGAGATCTGATTCATGTTTGTGAAGTGCTTTGAAATTGTACTTCTAGCCCCTTGCATCCAAAGTACTATAACTTTCATAAATGTAGCCTATCCTTCATGATCTGAAATGAACTCATGGTGTGAAATTAATAATGTAATGCAATAATGTAGTTTTTGTTCTGTTATGATTCAGAAATGGGAATTAATGTTGGGGAATTAAAAAGTCCATGTTTTGGCGGCCATATGAAAGAATTATGCTTTGGGGGAAAAGATACTTACATCCTTGGAATAAGAACAGGAGTACTTGTGGCACCTTAGAGACTAACAAATTTATTTCAGCATAAGCTTTCGTGGGCTACAGCTCACTTCTTCAGATGCATAGAGTGAAATAGTGCTAGTTTGATAAAAGAATATTTCATATGTAATACTGAAACCAGATAGTATGAAAGTTGTAAGCTGGGTTTGGGTTTACTCCTTTTTCACCCTTTTCTGCCTAGGATTTGCAGTATATAATATATATGATTGTCCACTCTTTAGAAACCCCTCTGAACACCAACACATATCTCTGTGATTTAAAGATTGAAGAATTCATCCTCTGGCTGAGATCTAAAGCCAAAGTCCAGACAATTGAGTTCTTTTAAAAACAAAACAAAAAACCCACACCACTGCCACCATACGAACTTTATTTTAAGTGGAGCACTTCTAGCTCACAGTGGCCTGGCCAGATTCCAGGTCAGGTAATTCCATTTTGCCTCCTTAATGTCCCCCTGCAATTTCAATTGGCTGGTGTTCTTCACTTTCTGTCCCAACCCTGTTGCATAGTGTTGCTTGTGTTCCACCTCAGGGGTAAATGCATTTCAGTGGTGGATGTAATGATCCTTATGTATCTCTTGCTGTCTTCATAGCTGGGTTGTTAGACCTGATAAGCTAATCTTTGTAAAGAGCTTTGCAGTTCTTGCACTGAATTTCCATAGCTCTTTGGGTGTCCTTTTCACTTTTTGTTTTTTTAACTTTATGACTTCATGGCTAGATTGAAATATTTTTAAAAAATGGGGATGAAAGGGAAATAGTCCTATGATTGAATATTAATCCTTCGGTAGCTGTGAATTGAATAAAATGTTTATTAATAAAGGTTTCATTGTGTCTTTAATAGACATCCTGAACAAATACCCTAACTGTCCCTGCAGTACCATTATACTATATTTTGTGAATATATATTAAAACAGTGCAGCTATTATATGCATAATTTCCAAAGCATCACAAGAAAGATACTTAGAGGAAAAGGACTAGCTCTGCGTGCAAAGTGATTGTCATTTATTGCTCATTGCTTTTTGGTGACAATAGGCCTAGTTCTGCAAGGTGCTTAGTGACTCATAGGATGTTATAAGCACGCTAACGTACCATGCACAGCAATTCTTTGCATCGGGGCCATATACATTAATTGCCTGAAAATACTATTTTTTAAAATGCCACATTTATAAGAGCAGAAACAGTATTTAACTGTAAGAACTTCTGTTATTTCTGCCATCCTATGCCTTTAAAATGTGCAGAGCTAAATTAATACTTAAGAAACAACAACCCCTAAAAATCTGTGTTCCTCTGAGACATTATATGCCAACTTTCAGCCTGGAGCAGACTTTTTTTTTTTAAATGGCTAAGTTATACAACTCTCGAACCGGATCTGGGCTTGTAATGGAAATGCCAACAGACGCTTAACTGTAGGAATGTTAACAGTGAGTAAACCCCTGTATCTTGAATGCTACTTTACTTTACTTCTGGCCAGTGACCTTGGCTTTTATTCTCTCCCTTGTACTTCTTTTTTACTTCTTCTTGTGACTAGATTCCATAGTGATTATAATTAGTGAATATACTGTGTGTGATTTGACAGCCCTTTCAAGTTCTCTGGTACCCATTCTGTGGATAAACACGGGTAGTGGCACTGCAACCTTTCTTTCCACACCTTCTAGGCAAAATGCCTATTGGTGACCTAGCAAGACCACTTTTAGCAATGAGTAGGTAGTTCAGTCTGCATGGTCCATTCACATCTCATGCTGTTGAGGCTGCGATGAAGGACTGATGTCAGTTGTGGTCACTTTTGTGACATGGACACTATCTACTAAGAACTGTATGGAAACTTAGTTATTATTATATTTAGGATGGCTGTTCCATCGCCTACACTACACCTTTAGTCACTATTGACTTGTGATGGACGGATATGAGGTGAAAGTTACTGTATTCCATGAGCAGTCTCCCTTCCCCCTAAAAAAAAAAAAAAGGGGGGGGGAGGGGGAGTTATTCACTTCCCTTTTTGTTTGTTGGAAATGGGACTTCGTTAAAGAGACATGACAATAATGGATGACATCCTCAGATTTCAGTCAGTGCTGCTGTGTTATCTGGTGCTGCAAGGCAACTGTTGCTGCCACCTGTGCACATCCCCCCACCCCACCCCCAGTTTGGCTCAGCAATTAATAGTCTTATAGAAACAACCACACCCCCGGTGCATAGAGATGTATGAGTAGATAGCTTTAACAGCATATCTACCAACTAGAGTAATTTTTATGAGCTCTACATTAGAACATTTTATGGTAGATAGCATGCATGGCAATATGTATCAAAGTCTGAATGACCTGCATAATATACATAGGGTAATTGAACAAGGAAGGATGTAGATCTAAGACAATTATTTTATATTGCCCTTTGGAGTCCATCTGGTGGCTTTTGCTGTTCTTTAACTTATTGCCAGGCAAATCAAGACATAAAATAACTAATGCTTTCTCAGCACTGCTTTTAATTACATAGTATTTCTACTGGGGGTAGGGGAAGAAAACCAGTGGGATGTATTAGATTGGATGAAAGCTATCAAGTAGCTGAGGCCCTAGGTTTGACCCAGTTTCTTGTAATACTGATTATTTTTCCTGCACTGTAGATCTTCATGGCACTTTACAGGCAGATGTACGAGTGGCGTGATCTTACATAGTCCTGAGTGCCATATGTGCCACTAACTTGAATGAGAGTTGAAGGCTCAGTACTTCTCAGGATTGGACCCAAGGTAATTGGCTGCCAATGAGTCAATGTGGCTAATCATATGAGTAAGGACTGTTGGTGCAAGTAAGGCTTTGCAGGTTCAGTCTCAAGTTAGACTAGTTATAAAATATTGGCCGTGAAGGGGAAACAGGGAACTTGCATACATGGTAGCTGATCTTAGATAGTAGAACAGTGATTTTAATACATTATTGCACTGTGACTTCTGCAGACAAACAGGGAAGTAGGATACATATTCCCACCTACAATCTTTTATTTTCAACTGTATAGTTGTCCTCTATAGGGTCATGGAGAAAATTAGGTTGATTAACATTTGCAAAATGAAATCTGCCTACACGTTTTACAGCTCCATATGTAGCCAGTCAGAATTCAGAATATGAGCATCTTCTTTATGTAGCAGCCTAGAGGAATGATTTGATTTGGGAGGATTGGACAGTAGCTGTCTATGCTGGCTGAGGTCCATTTTCTAGTAAAATAAGGGGATCTAGATCTGTTTCACTATATGTTTGTACCTTACATGTATTTGACTGGAGCTACGACATACAGTGGAAAACAATTGCCCTCTGAGTTGAGGGAGGAGGTAGTGTGTGCATAAAATGGTTGGCTATGTGGCGCCAAGCATTATTGCCCATTGGAAGCCACCTCTTCACCTGAGGGGCAAGAGTACTTTTGGTGAGTGCTAAAAATTCCAGTATCTAATTTATTTAAACCCTTCAGTGAGCTTTGTTTTTAATTTTCCCTTTAACTTCCTGACCCTGCTTTGTAATGGAGAAGACCCATGCTGAGATGGATC
The DNA here is from genome assembly GCF_028017835.1 of Emys orbicularis. Taxonomy (NCBI): domain Eukaryota; kingdom Metazoa; phylum Chordata; order Testudines; family Emydidae; genus Emys; species Emys orbicularis. The sequence goes on along the minus strand of NC_088695.1, from coordinate 42,404,731 downwards.
ATGTAGCTGAGAGAAGAGAGCAACAGTTGCAGGAAAGAAAACATAGCTTCCCCTCTCCTTACCATTGCAATTTTCTTCTTGGAGCCGCTGTAATTACATATGATGTGAAACTCCGCTCGGGATGTCACCAGTGTTCTGGCCATTGAGAAAGGGGAACAGTGGGAGGGTGATTTTATCAGTCCAACAATAATTGTCATCTTGACTATGGGGATTTCTGCCAGTCAGGTCATGAGCAATAGTGCCTGCTAGTCTTTCATAATTTGAACCTATTTATTCCAAGTGGATAGCAAAGCTGCATTTGTTCAATCCTTCAAATGCATATAGCTAGCTGCTGTGGTTTACTGTGTTGATTGTATTAAAATCTTGTGCTGCACCCTCAGTTCCAGCTGATTTCAGTAGGAACTGAACCTGCTCAGCACCTGGTAGATACTCTATAATCAGCCTCACCATGTTGCCTTTTCAATAAACATGCAGTATACAAAAATGTTTTTGGAATTAGGAGTTATTATGCAAGTGCCCTAGCCTATTATTGAACTGTAATATCTGCTAATATAACACACTGTCCTAAGGCTATTACCCCACACCTTGCTTAAAACATGAAGTTGAGGTACACAAACGGAACACAGAAATTCATACCAGTTCTGACTATTGGTCCATCTTGTCTAGTATCCTGTCTTTGACAGTGGCCAGCATCTGTCTTTAGAGGAAGGTGCATGAAACCCTGCAGTGGAATAATCTGCCCACAGGAAAGTTTCTTGCTAATTCCTGTTGGCTAGTGGTTGGGTTTATACACTGAAACATTTCGTTTTTATTTGCATTTTTTTTTAAATTGCTATCTACAGTAAATGTGGATGTGTTTATCTATATGCGTCCAGTCCTTCTCTGAATCCTACTGAGCTCTTGGCCTCAACGCTGTCTAGTGTCAAGGAGTTCCATGGGCTAATTATGCATTGTGTAAAAAATGTACTGCCTTTGTAGTGACTCCAATTGTTACAGTTGCTTCAGCCCTGTGCTCTTTGGTTTCTTAGTGGTGTCTCTTAAGAGTGGAGCCCACAATCTCTTTGGTCCACAAAGTGCTTGCACCACTCTTATATACAAGATTCTCTCCCAAAAGTATTAGTCCTAATGTTTTATTTTGATTTCAGCATATAAAAGATTCCTATCTCAGAATTAATAAAACAAATAACTATGGAATCTGGGCAGATTATTGAAACAAAATAGACTTAATACTAAGATACAAAAGAAAAACACTCTCAGTAAATGAAAGGAATTTAACAGTAGTCACATTACTTGGGGCCCAATGGAGGGATGCTAAAACTAGCAAACATTACAGTACAATGCCTATTGATCATAGTGGATTAAAACTACTTTTTCTTTGTCTCTGACAGTTTGCTACCACTTCCTGCCACCTTACTTAGGATACTGGGGTGGGGAGAAGGTGTTAAATGTCATGTGTTTTCTTGGTTCCTAAAGAAGAAATGTCATTTTCTGGGTAACGGGCGAGGCAACAGTTTTTCATGAATAAGCATTGTTTCTTAATTTCAACATTCCACCCCATTTGCTGATAGTGGAGAGTGTTTGACAATAGAGAACTTTTAATCTTCAGGCAAAGTAAGTGCTGAAGACTGGTTCAATGTCTACCGGTTCCCCTGAGCTTCCTCTTCAGCATCTTGTCCTTTCCCCTGGCTTAGTTTATACTAAGGTGTGAACCACAGCACTCATATTATAGTGATGGATACCATAGACCTACCTACCAATCTAGGTTTGTTTATTAACTTCCCCCGATGACACCTAAAAACTGAATAGGACTGGTCAAATTGTGCTGCTGATTTCATTAGCATTTAATTTAGACTAGTAACTGTTAGGTTTTATAGTTGAGGATTTTCACTAACTTCAGGTAGCAGCTGAATGTTAGCCCTGACCTGCAACCAGGACCAATTAACAATTCTAATACTACCAATACAAAAGATTAGGAATCATAAGTACAGCTAAATCAGTTGGATGTCTGGAATGTTGTCTAAATCCCAAGTTCATATCTTGGTTTCACATTGTTTGTGAAGTACTATTAAATATGCATTTACAAACCCACTAAAACAGACAGGATCCCTGATCAGATTTGCTTTCAGTGAGATTTAGACTCTTGAATTTTTTTTTACCATAAATTTAATTTTCTTGTTAAACTGTCATACTTTATTTGGGTCCTCCACAGGGCTGGCTTTATCCTCCTTGTTTGGAGCGACATCCTCATTTAAAACCAGCACTGTTCAAAAGCACTGAAAACTTGTATAATAAAGGCATATGACAATGGACCAGAAAATTTCAGATTTCTGACCTAAGCAACGAATTATTTTAGTATCTGTCCCTAATCATGTCTGTAACATACTTAAAAAAAAAAAAAAAAAATCTAATTCCTGTCTTAAAACTATATGTTGTGATGAGCAATAGTAAGGAGTGCCCATAGAGAGATCCTGTTTTTAATTGTGCTGTTTAGCATTTTTAATGTTTCAAAATGGTTAGTTACCCGTAGTTTTGAGTTTTACATATTTTTGCGAGTTTATAGTAATCTAGGCTGAGAATTTTATGTTCCACATTTTGAATTAAAAACTAAAGGAACATTACTTGGAAATAGATATATTGTTTAAGAGTAGAATACTAATGATTTGCTACTGGGTTATATTTAAAGGCCAGCGCTTGCAAATCCTTACTCGTGTGAGTAATCCTCAGACAAGAAGGCCCACTGATGGACCTCTTTGGTCCTTATTGCATGAGTGACTGCAAGTTTTGCATAAGAATGGGCTTGGAAGAGCTATCCCTACATTAAGAAACTTGGGGTTTGTCTACACTGGCACTTAGTCGGCAAAACTTTTGTCGTTCAGGGGTGTTTAAAAACAAAAAACAAAAAAACACCCCCCTGAACGACAAAAGTTTTACCAACCAAAAGCGCCGGTGTGAACAGCGCTTTGTCAGCAGGAGCGCTCTCCTGCCGACAAAGCCGCTGTTGCTTGTGTGGGTTGGAAGATTTTTGTCAGCAGGCGAGCTCTCTCTGACAAACAGCAGCTACGCTGTGTGCCATTTAGCATCATGGCTGTAGCGGCACAGCCGTGTTGCTAAAAGCCTCAGTGTAGCCATAGCCTCAGATTTTCTAGCACAGCTGGAGGGATACATCTGCATGATCATACACTTCCCTTATATCTTGTTAATTTACCTATGCCGTAAATATGTATTGATTTTTATTGGAGTTTTTGTTGGTGTTCTTTCCTGGCTGGTCATCCTTAATTTGTTGTCAAAGTCCCAGTTTGAATGCTATTTTTAGGTGATCTAACAATTTGCTGCTTTAAAGTAGAGCCAAAGTGTGTGCTGGCTCCCCACTCATCTCTCGATGTAACCCCATAGATATTGATATAGTTATTAGGGGCATCAGATCAGAATTTGTGCCCTCTTTGGCACACTAACTGGAACATGATAGTCTAAATTGTGTTTTCCTACCCGTTGCTTCCTCTGTGCCTCTTCACACACCAGTGGGGGGAAAAGAAATCAGGTCTTTATTTGTGGGCTAGCATAGAGTTAAAAGGATTTAAAGATTAAGTTAATAATTTTCTATACAGGTGAGATGATCGCTATGGAAAGCTTTATCCTCTCTGGTTATATTGCAAGATCCTTTGCCCTACCTTGCTTTAGGGTTATTAGATTGGTGGCTTTTTGCTTGGCTTCATGGGAAGGGAGAGCAAAGGTTATTGTGTGTCTGTTCAGATGCTTCTTTCACCTGTGATTCTCCTGAGATCTGTGCTGGTCTTGGCACCTCTGTTGTTTTGGGCAGCAGAACTCTGGTCTACGCTACCAACTTACATCAGTATAACTGCGTCATGGATTTTCCGCACCCCTGAGTGACATTGTTATACCAGCCTAACCCCTGGTGTAGATAGCGCTATGTTGACAGGAAGGCTTCTCCCGTTGACATAGCTGTCACCTATCGGGGAGATGAAGTACCTACGCTGACAGGAGAAGCCCTCCTGTTGGCATAAGCAGCATCTTCACTAAATGCTACAGTGGTGCAGCTGCAGCGCTGTAAGTGTAGACCAGCTCTGAGCCTCATTTGCTGAAGTGGGGTGGGGGGCGTGAGAATGAGAAGGGAAGGCAAAGTCCATCTCTCCAGCACAATAGTTCAAAAGAAATTCCCTGGATGGAAATGTTCTTGTCCCCTACATGGCGAGGGAAGAATCAAATAGCAGAAAGGCAGGTGGCCCCTTAGCTCACATGCACAACTAGGTTGACGCAAGTCATCGACTTAGGTTGACCAACTTTGTAGTGTAGATCAGGTGCCAGGGCCAGAACTTGGGAAATCCTGGCCCACTAGACCATTGGTTCCCAAATTGTGGGCCATGGACCATGGAGAGCTGGCTGGTCATATGGTGCTGGCTTTTCTCATTTCCAGCTGCCAAATCACATTAAAAGGCTAAGAATCCATTAAATACTTTTCTACAATTACTTTTTCATGTAAGCCATTGCAGTAGCTGCCACAAGGATATGAATGAGAGGAGACATGGCTCATCCAATAATGAATGGGAGAAAAGGTATTCGCTAGACAATTTCTTGTTAAGTTACTGTCAGCGCTAGGAACAAATTTGAGAACGCTTGCTCAGGAAGACATGACCTCCAGGTTTGCTTGTGTTTTCTCTGTCCAATCTTGAGATGTATGGCTTGCATTTATTGAAGACCAGTTTAGTTTTTTCTCCCTCCCCACCCCCACCCCCAGGTGAGGCAGGAATAACCTTTTGTGATTCATAAACCCTTTGTCAGCAATGACCCATGTTAACTGATGCAGTAGCTACTGCTTGTCTGTTTTCAGGGCCTTCATGTTTGGAGTGGGATTGTTAGAACTGCATGGTATTGTGTAGCTAAACCCACAAAAAGTGTAGGAACCAGGATGATGATAGCCCATTAAATACAACCTTGGCTTTTCTTTCAATCAAACTGTGAATGAAGTTAACCCACCTATGACAAATACAGTTACAAATCGAGGGACGCATTTGTACAAGGAGGATGGCAGATACTCTGATTGAAATTAAGGGGAGTTTGCTTGACTGAGGATGACAGCATGTGGGCCATAGTTAATCAGTGGCAGTGCTTGTGAGAGGCAGACAAGCAGCATTTGGTGCAGTGTGTGTGTCCATGACTCATGGGGAGTATTGTGTTATAGCTGACCATCACTTACCTTGGTTCATTAGAGATTGAGAGCAAAGAGATTCTCCCTGCCTCTTCCTCCCACCCCCATTCTCCTTTACCTCTGTGATTTCTTAAAATAGGTTTATAGTGTAAAATATGTGAATTCCAAATTGCACTAACCTACAAAGAAGCTACTGGGCTGGTACTGTCTTTCTCTAATGATTGAGCAGCAACTCTTTTTAGATTACTACCTCGCTGCCTAGAAAGGTGCATCCTGTGCAATTCTGTTCTCTGATTGTTAATCACACAAATTTTTAGATGGTTCTGTAAATGTGGCTTTTAGTTCACAAAAATAAATAAACCCTTGGAACAACCTTTTTGGAAATGTTTAACTGAAAAAAATGAATGGAATATGTCTTGTCATCAGATATAAAAGAGCCTTAAAATACTAATCCTGCAGTTTGATAATCCTCTGAATGGCATTAAATCAGAATTATGATTATAAATGTAAAATATGAAAAAATGTAAGTTAATAGTTTTCTTCTTCTTCTGAAAAATAAAAACACACAAGGAGGCAAATCTCATTAGGAGGCACTTGAGGGCACTTGTGTGGTTAAGAATAACTGTTGAGCAAAGACCATGTTTGGTGTAATCTGAGTTATGGTTTGCAAAGCTGTAGTTCCATGGCTTTTTTTCAGTGACCTTTCATATTTGAACTCAGGATCCCCGAGAGTAAAAAGTTAGTGACTAATCCAGTGCTGCTCATTTTTATTTGTAGTTTCTTGTTGCTGTTAACTCCCTTTATTTTAAATCACGTCCGTTACACTATTCTCTTTATTCCTGTATGTGGAGACCTCTTTCCTAGTTTTTTAGTAGTTTTCAATTTGTGAAAGTTAGACATCTTGAGTTATATTTTGCCCTGGCTTACTCAGTGGGCAAACCATTATTGTTAATGGGGTTGCCTGATTAGTATATAGGGGCAGAATTTGATCTCTGTATATTGTATATTTTTATATGGCAAATATGCCAGTGCTACATGTGCAGTAATTTAGCATGCAAATTATTCTACTTTTTTAAAAGGGAAAAAAAGAAAAGATTTGAGGTGGATAGTAGCACATGCTTTTTGGAAGAAAAACAATTTTTGTATAAAATAAAAGATTTATGAGCAAGTGCAGGTGGCATTAGACTGATTAGTCTGTTTCAGTATAATCTGTAAGTATGGTTTTTTAAAAAAGTGAAACTGAAATTTTAAGAGTTTTGCTCTATTATGTAAATCTCTTGGGAGGGAGGGGGAAATACTTGTGTATTCTCACCTAGAGGTAGCTTCACCTTGGTGACCAAGAATCAGAACTGAATAAAATAAAGCTGGTTATAATACAGTTTGGAGACTGTTAGGCTTTGCTTTTTAAAATTTTAAATCCAAAATGGACATTCTATCCTTTCTTGGTTTTTCTATTGGACACTTCAACAACAAATAAAAAGCTTTTACAACATCCTTTAATTTAATCACTGATGCAGGCAGCCCTGTCAACCATAGACTAATCCACTGAAGTTTGAAATAATCTTTCATCAGATTAAAGAGGAGCTGATTGTTTGCTCTTTACAACTCGTTCTCCTGTGCAATAAAGTTCCGCGCAGCACCGTACTTACCCCATCCTGCATCACTAAGAAGATTTCACTTTAGTTTATACCTACATTGTGTGTTTAATCTCTTTCATATTTTGTTTTTGTACTAGAGTAAATATCTAATACTGGTAGCTCTCTCCATCTGCAGAACACTTTTCAAGCACTAACGAATCCCACATATTGCCCCTGTGAGGTAGGTTCATTAATATCATCCCCATTTTAGGGAAGTAAGGCAAGCTAAGTGACTTGCTCAAGCCCTGTAAGGGCCTGCCTGGACTAGCATAAAAGTGTGTATGAGAAAAACGTTAGCTGGTCAAGGTCCACACTATGGGGAGCATAATGTTCACTTCAACCAGTTAATGTGTTTAAAATACGACTTGCCCTCTCTATGCTACATTTTGTAAAAATACTGTCTTATCCTATGTAAATCCTCAGGAAGTTGGGATCAGAGCCAGGACAGGAACTCAGAAGTTCCTGTCTCCCATTCCTGTGGTCAATCCACTAGATAGACAATACCTCTCCCTCAAAATGTATTGTCAAAATCAATTACTGCAGGGGATCTCAAACTTTTTCAGTGTGGTCCACATTTGAATAGTTGGCTCCCAGGTTCACAGCTCCTTGGCAGCCCACGGCTTTGAAGGGCCCCAGCTCTGGGGCGGCCCACCAGGCAAACTGCCCTGGAGCCAGAGCTCCATTCCCTTTCACAGAGAACTTCAGGACTTCCGATTTCCATTCTAAAGTTGAACAAAATTAAATTCTGAAATATCATAATCCTCTGTGAAATGGGATTACCTTTCTACGCCCAGCTCTAGTTGCTATATTGTTGTCATTCTTTGTAAGGTACTATGTTTGCTTTTTATTTTTCATCTCTGATTTACAGTTTCTTTAAAACTTAGGGGAATTTACACAAAGAACTTCATTTAGTGTTAGCTAAATTTGCTTTGTTCTACTTTAATAACATGTTCACCCAATGCTGGAAAGCTAAGAAAAACAGTGCTTGAGGAACATGTGATTGAAGTAGAACAAAGCAAATTTAGCTAACACTAAATGAAGTTCTTCGTATGAATTTAGAAATACTTATAAAGGCCTCTAGTACAGTGTTACCTGCACTAAAGCTCACTGGGGTGACTCTCTCTTTTAAAATGTCCCCATATTTTCCATTGCAATTTTGTTTGACCTTTTGTTTAAAAGCTGTTCTTTATTGGACAACCCATCTTGCTTGTCTCTTGGGTGATAGTTTGAAACAGCTTTCATTAAAGTAGAATAATGCTTTGCACTTTCTGTAGAACCTTTCATCCATGAATCTCAGAATTTTCTGAACAATCAAAGAGCTTTACAAACATTCATTACTTAATACTCATGCTTTTCATTTTCACAGAAACATAATCCTGCTTTAATGAAGCTCAACAAACTATCCTCTCAAGGTGGTGAATATTTTTACCCATTTTACAGGTGGTATTTTTAAGAACTTTTTTTTTTTTTTTTTTTTTTTTTTATAGATGCTCTTACCTGTTTTTGTTTTTCGTTTTGGCTTTGTTTTGTTTTTAATCTCTGGGCAAAATCACATACTTTTATGTCTGCACCTTTCTAGTTGGAGTGAAAGGCATTACCTGCCAGGATCAGAGTTCAGGGTTCTATTCTCCTGTAGTAATTGAAGTAACTTTCCAGAAGAGAAACAGTGCCCTGAACTCAGGTTTGGTATTTTAAGAAAGAGGAATATATATAAATAAATTAATTTTTAAGGTTGTTATCTTTCCTTGATGTATATATTCTTAAGGTACAGCTAAAAGAGAGAGAAACATTAGGCAGGATGTTGAATTACTTATTACTTTCCAGGAGAACACTTTTTTTAAAAATCAAAATCTGCTGAGGTAATCCTCCTCTTCCTGAAGTGTGTGGTCTTTAAAAAGAAAGATTCTTGGGCAGATCTTCAGCTGGTGTAAATTGTGTAAATTGTCATGGCTCCATTGACTTCAGTAGAGTTATGACAGTTTACATCGGCTGAAGATCTGCTCAAGACAGTTAAGTCCCAGGAAGACTGCGAAGAACTACAAAAGGATCTCACAAAACTGGGTATCTGGGCAACAAAATGGCAGATGAAATTCAGTGTTGATAAATGCACAGTAATGCACACTGGAAAACATAATCCCAACTATACATATAAATGATGAGTGGTAACTGCTAATTTAGACCCCAAGAAAGAGATCTTGACGTCATTGTGGGTAGTTCTCTGAAAACATCCACTCAATGTGTAGCCGCAGTCAAAAAAGCTAACAGGATGTTGGGAATCAGTAAGAAAGGGATACATAATAAGACAGAAATATCATATTGCCTCTATATAAATCCATGGTATGCCCATATCTTGAATACTGTGTGCAGATGTCTCCCCATCTCAAAAAAGATATATTGGAATTGGAAAAGGTTCAAAAAAGGGGAACAAAAATTATTAGGGGAATACAACGAATGAGGAGAGATTAATAAGACTGGGACTTTTTAGCTTGGAAAAGAAACGACTAAGGGGGAATATAATTGAGGTCTATAAAATCATGACTGGTGTGGAGAAAGTAAATAAGAAATTGTTATTTACGCCTTCTCATAATACAAGAACTAAGGGTCACCAAATGAAATTAATAGCAGGTTTAAAACAAACAAAAGGAAGTTTTTTCCCCCCCCCCCACACAATGCAGTCAGTCAATCTGTGGAACTCCTTTTTTGAACCCTGTTATACTCTTGGCCTTCACAACATCCTCTGGCAAGAACTAGATAAGTTCATGGAAGATGGGTCCATCAATGGCTATCAGCCGGGATGGGCAGGGATGATGTCCCTAGCCTCTGTTTGCCAGAAGCTGGGAATGGGCGACGGGATGGATCACTTGATAATTACCTGTTCTGTTCATTCCCTCTGGGGCACCTGGCATTGGCCACTGTCGGAAGACAGGGTACTGGGCTAGATAGATCTTTGGGTTTACCCAGTATGGCCATTCTTATGTTCTTATCTGCCCCTTTGAATTGTAGTTGGATTCTTTATGCAGAGGTAAGGGGGGGGGGACAATTTTGGCTATGGTAATGTGCATACTGTGATCTCCTCTGAGTGCTGGCTTTTGTTGAGCACGTTAGACTTCTTCTATCAGATAATTGATATTTCAGTTCATTTACATGCTACTTCGAGTTGCTTTCCAGACCACTGCAGCTATTCCCTATGTGAATGTGTATTGTGTTCTTTGTATTATGTCCCTTATAAACACCCAACTATTCAAAATATTGTTTTAAGCTCACTTTTTTTACCCCTGCAGCTGGTAGCACAAACCTAAGACACAGCCTGATCCTTTTTTTTTTTTTTTTTAAATGCTGTAGGAAAGTGATCTGTGAGAGCATTGTCTGTACCCTGGTAACTGGATCCCTTGTCTGATACAAAGATTTTGTGGACTTGTCATGAGGTGGTAATTATTGACCCTGCCTGTGTAGTTCATTTAAAAATAATGACTAGTAGATGTAAGAGAGCAACAATCGAGGTTGACTGTGGAATACATTATCTGAAGGAGACTCCAAATCTGCTAATAACTTATTGAGAATCACGAATGGGGATGTAGTAGTTGGGGGACCTCTGATATTTAGTTTTATTTTTAGATCCTGTTGAGTTACGTTATGGTGATGGACTAAATTAATTGGAGGCAGTGGATTTGCATGATAGATGATAATCCATTAGTTCCAGTGGTGTTACATGGGGATGAATTTAGTCCAATAAATTATACACAACACTTCTGTGTGCTTCTCCTTGCTATTCAAAAGTTCTATCTTAACCATTCAAGTGAGTGGCAGAATTTCTTATCTTCACTAGGAAAGTTACATGAAGCACCTATGAAGAGTTAGACGTTTTCAATTCAACAAAGCTCTTATAAACATCTATTTTAAGGGCACACTTTCAAAAGTGCTCAGCTCCCTCTCTTGTCTCTAGGGTGGTGGGAGGATTCTTTGTCATTCTCAGTGGTAGAGCTGCTTTGTGAGCACTTCTGAAAATCCTTGTCACGTGGATTTAAAAATCACATTCCACATTTTTTTTATCACCAAGAACACCTTGGAACACAACCTGTTTTTTAAAAACTAAACTCCCTTCACATTTGCATCTTACCTTCTGCTAATTTTAATGAAAATAGCCAATTTGTGTATACATCCTGGCTATGGTTGAGCATGCTGGTGAATTACTAGGCTGGTGACAGAATCATCACCGCTCTGAAAGCCTATATATCCTCTTCTTCCACCCTTTATAAAGATATTCAGAGAAGCAGCGTGATCCAGCAGCCTTACGTCGGGGTTTGTACCAGGGACTCCTAAGTTCCATTCCTGGTTCTTCCTCTGGCTTCCTACGTGCTCTTGGGCAAGTCACTTTTGCTGTATAGAAAATATTTCGTTGCCTATTTCTATAAAGGGGTGGCAAGGATAGTTATTTTGTAATGTACTTTGCTAAAGCATTACATAAGGGAAAAGTAATATTGAAAATAATATACATGATAGCAGCTGGTCAAATCTATATAGGCAGATGTATGAGTATATTGATTAAAATTTAAGTGTTCATGTTTCTTGTCTTCTGTTCTGACTCTCTCCTCCCCACGCTGCTTTTATAACCAGTAATCTCCAGCCTGTTGCCCAATTATTCTTCTGTGTATCTTGATTTTTCTTCTGTTAGCACAAAGAGACATTCCTTCCATCCTCCCACCCCATTCCCTTACTGCATTCCCCCCCAACCAAAAAGCCTATCCAACAACAATCTTCTTGCAGAAGGCATGCCTCCCAGATCCTCACAGCATAATGCCGTTTGCCTGTTCATCCCAGCAAACGCTGAAGGATCTTTCCATGCTGGCCACTCTACTTTGCAGGGTGGGGTGGGTTTTTCTTCCCCCTTGCACATAACACAGATGATCTGTGGTTAATTGACTCAAGTTCAGTGATCATACAGTAAATATGCAAAGATAAGCATTTAGTTAGTCTGGGTGGTGGTAAAGGGGAAATTAGAATGATAAAAAATGACCTTGGATTAAATGGTCCTATCTCTAAAATTGCATGAATTGCAGAAATTGTAGGATGATTGGAAGCACATCAGTTTTGTAGGCTGCATTTATTAAATCTGAGGTGTTGCTTTAGAAGCACTTGATAAGCAACTACCATCTGAATCCTTCGTGGTTCTAAAGTTTGTATTCCCTCAACATTGAGGTCAAACTAACTTCAAGCAGTACAGATAAAAGCTGGGAAGACATCTTGGCTTTATTCTTGCAACTGTTGTGCACTGAAAACTATCGCAATGAATTGTGGTTTTCTGACCCCAGCAATTACAAAATCTGCCTTTCACATATCCCTATTGGTTTTTTTTTTTCCTGCCCTTTCAAGGACATAACGTACCTTATCATACATAAAGGTCGGTAATGACCTGTGCATTTGTCTCGAGTACTTGTTAGTCACCTCTCCCTTCAGTCAGCTTCTAATGTCACAAAATAGTTTATTTTCAAAGTATGAGGAAATGTAGCCCAGTGGAACCATGGTTTTGTAATGTAATGCTCTGTGATTCTGTTTTAAGGAGGATATTTAATGTCCCAGCTTAGAAAAAGACTGGAGACTGAGTAGGGAAAATAAGTTACGTTTGTCAAGGAATTAAATCACTTTCCTGATATAAATAAACGGAGTCCCAGAAATTAGAGAGAGACCTTTAATGGTAGATTATTTTTCTGCATCCCTCCATTAGTGCAGGATCATTCTTAGCTGAACATACTGGGAGGAGCATTCCAGCCTAGCTTTATGGCAAAGGTAGTGTTGCAAGTTTATTGGTGATTATTTCAGTTACTGGCTTGATGAAACAGTTCGTTGCTTAGTTCGAGGCTATAACCACTTTGACCACAAGTATTTTGTGGAGATTGAGTTTTGTACGCATAGACTGGAGATTTTTAGTTTTTATTCTTTTGGTTGTATTTGGAATTCTGGCTGTTGACAGAGGCTGAATTGATGATAAAGATCTCGATTTTGTTTTTCAAAGTGACTGGAGAACACCAGACAACTACTATCCTATGTTTCTCAATGATGACATGAAGATGCTGGCTGAGATTCTAGTGAATATTCTGGAGAATAGAATTCTTGAGAGGAAAAGATGAACCCCAAATCAAGTGGGCTTAGTCAAAAGCTGCATTGGTAATGCAAATACAGGACAATGTATGCATTTGTCAGTGGCTGCCTTTTGTTCTGAGTGCTCTAAAAGCTTTTAGTAGGGTGGAGTAGCTTTTATAACTAACCCGTACAGTATAGAAACTTGCTTTGAATTCGGCATTAATCCACTTAATAACTAATTAAAGTGTTGAATATGCTGCTTTGGTGATGTAGTGGCTTCTGTTGTTCTCTATTATACTCTGTTGCTATCAGACCTTTGGCATAGTTTGTGTGTGTATGTAGGCATTAACAAAGTTGCTGTTATAAATTTTTAATCAAATAGCGACATCTACATTTTAAATCACTTGCATTTTTGGGTTAGGCAGCTCCAATTTTACTTTGTTTTAAATATATTCATCTGATGGATTAATTTTGTACAACTATGAGAGAGCACATATTTTTAAGATTACTATTATAGGGCTGATATCTAAGCTTTTAATGTTCCAGTGGGATTCCTGATTGCTGCTGTGGATACTTGTTGTATTCTTATTCTGGGTTGTGATTGTCATTTTGGCAATGTTAAAAAGTAACTTTTTTCTAACACTGAACAAAGACCTTTATTAGAATATATCATTGCAGAGCTTCTTCTAGCTGGAAGCTTCCTCTAGCCCTTGTGTTTTCTGGCATCCTTCTACATATTTAAAGAAACAGTACTTATTCCCACCAATCTGTTACTATAAAAGTAGGAATGGTATGTTAATTGGAAATCTCTAGCATACTAAACAGGCCTGAATGAGGCATCCTGCTGAAAACTGGCATCTGTTATGCCTTGATAGTATGATAACATAGAAACTGGCTGTCCAAATGGTAACTGTAGCATAAATATATCCAGATTCTATAGTGCTTTCCACCTTGAAGGGTATCAAAGAGATTCAGAAACATGGAAAAGCAGATAGCTCTTGAGAGGGGAGAGGTGGCTGACAGCTAGAGATCGGCATCTTCAGAACGATGCAAAAAAACCTATAAGATGCTAATGTGGGAAACTGGGTTTTCCAGTTTTTTATTTAGCTAGTAAATAACCCCCAAATGTTCCAAAGGTGTTCTTGGTGCCTTAAAATTGTATCTGGGGGTCCAAACTGAAATCCTAGATCCAATGTAGTAATGTGTACTGGCTTAGTGTGTGACCATGCTTTCTTTAGTGGCTGGCCCCAGTGACCTGGTGCACAAGAAGTACTCCTTCAGCTAAAGTGATATGGGCTTGTGCTTTTGTGCAGAAGGTCCTAGGTTCAATCCTTGCTGGTGACTATGGTGTCTGTATGAATGTGGCCACAATTTGCCCTTTCAACTGGTTTAGTAAGAACAGGTCAGACTACCTTAAGGCACCTCAAACTGGGCTACAGTTCAGACCACTATAGCTGAACTGGTTTTAACCAGTTAAAGAATCTCCCCATGTAGAGAGGTCAGACTTGAATGCTGTGGCATAGATCGCATCCCTGATGATTTGACAGAGAAAGCATGCAACAAAATTTGCTTATATTTTACCGGTGTGTGTGATTGTATGCAGTACAAAACGAGAAGTTTTCATTTCTGTGTACCATGAAGAAATGTACTGAGTCCAGACAATATTTAGCACAGTGCTTTGTAAGGAAAATCAGTGTAAATGGACAGGGGAGTAAAGGGCCATGCTTTAATAGTATTTGCTTTATGAAGGACAAAAGTCAAGATTAAGTATCATGCAGTGATATGACTGTCAAAGTACTCAAGTGATTTATAATGGAGAATAAAATAGTGGTTATATCAACATCCCAAAACATGCTCAATGAACTACAAGGCTAGGTTTGTCCTCATTTTAACGTATCTTACAAACCTTAACAATCCTATCTGCCTGACCTCTTTCTAACACACTAAACAGACAAAATATTATAAATTAACTGGCAGAACAGGAAAACAAAATTCAGTGGCTGTTGTATTTTGGAAAAGCTATTGTTCTTGAATGAAGACTGACGGATTAGAAAAATGGTGCTGCGTTGGCCATGAGGTGCAGTTGTGTTTGAACAGCTAATGCTTCTCACTTTCAAATAAGAATACCTGAAAACAATTTTCTCTTTGTAATTGGCCCATTATTCCTTAACAACAGTATAGGACGCATGACCAGGTCGTCTAGAATCAAGCTGACGTAAAATCCTGTTTTGAAATAACCTTGCTTTTAAATATTTCCCATGCCTCTAGCATGACTCAGGAGTAGTGTTTCAAAACATGCCAGGAGCCAGTCTGTGGTACCACAGACTGGCTCCTGGCATGTTTTGAAACACTACTGGTTTAGATACCACAGGGACCTGTGTAGCTGGTACACCTCCATCCCATTGAAAGTGCAGTGAAGACAGGCCCTTACTGTGAAGTGTGATGGTCTCAACAAATCTATTCCTCCTCTTTCACCTGCCCTTCACCAGATGTCTGCATGCCAAGACAAGGGATGCATGTTTAAGGAATGATGGCACATATAAGGCAAAAGGAATCATTTGAGAAAGCTAAGATTTAACAGGTTAAAAACTTCTTTCCTCTTCAAAAGGGCTGTGAGAGGTAATCTGAATGAAATCCAATCATAGCATTCAGAATAATCAAATTATTGTCTTCATGGGCAGCTGGCAGAGCCTACACTTAAAGTGCAGCTGACAGCTCATAAGGAAAAAAATTGAAAAGCCTTTTATTTAGAATGTTTATATTTCCCCCTCACTTGTTAAGGAAATATGCATATTTAATTGAAAACTATTTTTAAATTAAGAGCTCATCTGCTCCTGTTTGTTCATAGCAATGCCAAATATTTTGTTTTCTTATAGGACATTTGCTGCAGAAGGTTTGAACCATTTGTACAGACTTGTTTGTTGCACACTATTAGTAAGAATCACTCCTGTTGCCTCCAAATAGAATGTTGCATTAAGCAATGATAACACAATCAGGAATGGTTGGCCTGTTTCAGTATGTCTGAATTGAGTTCCACTACTACCCCTTTCCACTCAGATGAAAAGGTTATGAAAATACTGAATTGCACAATTAAATTCTCCTTTGTAACCATTACAGTAAATTTGGCTGTGTTGAAGTTTCTTAAGGCAGGCAAGATAAGTACTGCCTACCCTGGTTTTGACCTGCTCTTTCAAATTGTCTGTTAGCTTACTACAGTACTTTATGGGTTATTTTAATCAGCCTCCTTTAATAAGTTGCTAGTTTGTGCAGATGTGACTTTCCTTCATGTATAAAGTTAATCATGAAATAGACACTTTAAGTATCCTTTTTTAGAAGATAGAAAAAAGAAAATGTTCCCATTGACTTACATATGTATTTGAATTTTTTTTTAAAAGTTCTGAACATGTAAATTGAGGTTAATCTCAACATTTAACCTTTTCAAGAAGCACTGTGGACTGGATAGTTGGATCCTGTGCTGGTTTTAGCACAATTAAACATCACCAAAACCCCCTGTGCTAAAGGGGGCACTGTTAGGTAGCTTTGGACCAAAATATGAGGAGTTTTGCGTGGGTATGTGTATACATACATGTAAAATATCTAAAAACAGCCTAGTCCCTATTGTGGCCTTAAAGGACTGCAGAAATTTTCTTTGTAAAAACAAACCTTTTTAGAAACTGACTGTACTGACTTTCACTTATTTCTTTTAAAGTGTCTAAGATGTTGAATGAGATTAAAACAATACTAAAGCCCAGTGGCAGAAACAAAGCTTTCAAATAAAAAATAGGAGAGAGAAAATAGTGCATAAAATCAAACACCAATAACTAGTTGCTGGGTACTATTATTTGGTTTTGGAAAGATCTACATGAGTGAGCTAGGTGCTTTCCAAACACAAGAGAGGGCATGTTCTTCTCCCAAGAGCTTTTGATGGGATGCTTTTGTCCTGGTTGGGGGGGAGAGTAGATCCACAGTGCTGCAAATGGTCACTAATGGAGAGGTTTAGCTTGCTTGCTAGTTTCTGGGTGAGTGAGAGCTGAAACTAGCACCAATGAGTGAATTGTATGAAAGCTGGTTCTTCTCACTGTCCCCACAGCCTTCTCTTCATGTTTCCAAACTTTCTCATCTTCAGCTTAGAGAGACAAAGTGGCATCTCTTATTGGACCAACTTCTGTTGGTGAGAGAGACAAGCTTTCAAGCCACACAGAGCTCTTCTTCAGGTCTGGGAAAGATATTTGGCTACTGGCCCAGTTTCTTGGCATCTAAGCTAGTGCTTCAGGCCTTCATGGCCTTATCTCCAGTCCACCAAGTCTTTCCCAGCCTTGAGTGATCTTACTGTGGCCCTGCTGCTCACCTCTGTCTTTCCTGCTTATCTTGTGGTGCAGTAAATAGGTTACCGTAACTGTGCTGCTAGGTCCAACCTTTCCAGACTACTGTACCCCTTTCAGGAGTATGATTTGTCCTCTGTACTCCCAAGTTTCACCGCACTTAAAAACTACTTGCTTACAAAATCAGACTTAGAAATAAAAAAGTGTCCCAGCACACTAGTACTGAAGAATTGCTCCCTTTCTCATTTTTACTATATAATTATAAAATCAATTGGAATATAAATATTGTCCTTACATTTCAGTGTATAGTATATAGAGCTGTATAAACAAGTCACTGTCTGTATGAAATTTTAGTTTGTACTGACTTTGCTAGTGCATTTTATGTAGCCTGTTGTAAAACTAGGCAAATATCTAGATGAGATGATGTACCCCCAGGAGTACGTGTACCCCTGGTTCAAACCACTGTGCTTGGCTGACTATACTGTCTCCTCTGCCGCAATTAATGACCAGCAGTTTTGTCTGTTTAATAAATGAAGGATAACTAGAGTAAGCAAAGGCTGAACATATAATTTTGGGTTTGCTTATTAATGTAGGACGTGTACTTGGCTAGCAGCGTCCCTTGCAAGCTAGTGTGGAGCCAAAAGAATGCTAAGCTGAAGCCATTTGTAACCAGATGAACTGGTTCCACCCTGTGAATCCTGTTTTGTTAAAACATCCCTTTTGGTGGACTGGAAGTGCATCAAAGTGTTGTGGTGGTGGTTTTTTTTTCTCATGAGTTTGGAAAGCAACCTGGTGTGCATCAGTCAAACTTTCCAGGCAGGCTTAACATTTTGTTAAATATCTTAGTTGATAGGAAAGTGTCCCATTTCTCTTGCATATGAAATCAAGTAAGACTTAATTATTTCAAGCGTTACTGATTGATCCACCTCCACTCCCTACTGTCTTGATAGAGACACTGCTTTGTGACCCATCCATCATGATAAAGCTGCATGTATTTCACAATGATCATTGAACTGCAGAGGAAAAACTAAAGAGTGTGTGTGTGTGTGTGTGTGTGTGTGTGTGTGTGTGTGTGTGTGTGTAATCTCTTCAGTGGCCATTTATTTCTCCAAACTGCTGTTTGCAATCCTGTGTCCTGCTTCTACTTTTTTATTTTTTAACAAAAGTAGAACATCAGTTTTATAGTCTATATCTTAGTGTTCTGTCCGTTTCACATTACCCTGTCAAATGCAATTCAAAGAGAGAGGGATTTGCTTAGTTGTACAAAGCATCCAGTTTATTTGTTCCTCTTTTTAAGGCATGGATGTTTTAATAGGACAGCTGAATTGCCGGTATCTGTGAAGATCTGATTGCTGGCCTTTCACTGTAGTGTATAATTACACTCTAAGAGCCAAATCCTGCTCTCAGAACGCATGTGGGTCTCCCAGTGGTCTGCAGGAGCCCCAAGTGTTGGAGGTGAGAATTGGCTTTGGTGGCTAGCAGTGTGAAACTGATACCACTCAGATCAGGCAGAATCTTGATAGTGAAAGAAACACCTTGCCTTCCCTGTCCTTAGTCACAACACTAGCAAATAATTAAGAAATGTTGTTTTCCTTTCTGAACTACATCCCTCCTCCATCCCTAAATAACTGTGTGTGGATGCCAGCGGATCCTACCTTTCTCTCTAATGTTCATTTTCTGAGAGTTTCCTTTTGAAAGCCATTTTTTCAGAGTTGAGTTTATAATAAACTTCCTGAAAAGGTTCTGGCCTTGCATCATAGCCTTTCTGCAATTCTGTATGGCTTTAACCTTTTTAAATCATTGATGTTTTTATTAGAGAGTAAAATAAACACATGCAGACAATCAACTCTGTGTGCAGAATGCATGCGCAATGATCAATTTACAATCAAGACTAGAATAGGTAAATAACCCATTTAGGAATCAAATAGCACCAACTGTATATGCTCCACGTCTCCCTTCTTATTTTCTGATAAGTCAGTCTGTTTTCTCGGTGCAGAAGCTGAAATTTTCAGATCTCAATCCTTAAGCACTCTCCATCCGGCAAGTGAGAGAACTCTTTTAAGATGCTGTGTCTGGATGTGGCAGGGCAAACTACCAGAAGTATACACAATATCTAGTATCTTGCGGGAGGTCTTCTAGTAGTGTTGTGAATAAGAGGGTCTGCTGTAATATACAGTGTTATGATTCTGGGGAATCAGCCTAGGAGGTCTATATTTATGGGGCACCACTTTTGGAGAGCAGGACATTGAATATAAAGATATAATCTCTGGGGTCTCATTTGGAGATGCTCATTCCATTTTTTTCCCCCCCTCAAGTTGAAGTGTTCTGTTTTGTTGTTGAACCAGTTGCCTCCGTGTGGCTGTTCCTCTGTCTCTCATAAATAGACCTTTTACTGAAGCTGTAGGAAGCTTGTTGAAGGGTGCCAAACTGCAGTAGCAGTAGATCCCTCCTGGCTTATGCCAAGACTGAAATATGAAATTGTCTGTCACTGTTGAGGGGGGACTGGCTGGGGATGGGGTGGGAAAGATTAAAGCAAAACACAACACACTTCCACTCCTTTCATTATAAAAGTAAAACTTCCCTAGTCCTTCTGCTTGCAAGGGATCCCTCCCACTTGTTCAGTGATATACACAGTGCCTTATCCAGATGGTTGTCCTCTGAGTTTATTTAATCACAGGCTCTTATTTTTTATACTACAATAGGCAATGATACCTTTTCATTTACAAATGATAAGGTTTATCCTCTAACCATTAGTTTTAAAGAGGGGAAATTTCAAGAGGGCTAATTCTCCTGAGAATAAAATCTACACGTTAAATGTTAGTATGAGGTAGCTTGCTCCTTAAGGGTCTTTGGATAGGGGCCAGCCAAACCTGATTACCGAAAGAGCCACCTGTGCTGCGTTAACCTTGATTGGGCCTGACAGAGGACAGCTGATTTCCCCTATAAAGGGCAGCAGGAAGCTGGGGTGGAAGTTCTGAAAGCTGTGGCGGTGTCTGCAGAGAGGTTCCTACAGGAAAGACCCTGAGATCAGGGTAGTTGCCCTAGATAAGAGCACTGGGACTGTACTGCTAAGACAGGAGGAAGAACCTAACACCAATGGAGTTTGAAAGCCAGAGCTTGAAAACCGAATTCCAGCCAGGTAAAGCCTGGGAGTAGTGATTAAACTGGGATCCAGCTCCAGGAATGAGGGCTGAGGAACCATTGAGATCTAGGGGATAGGAGGAAAGAACTTCATTGACCGTTGCTGTGTCCCCTTAATCTTCTTGATAGTGGAGTAGGGATAGGGGTCGTGATTTGCGTTTCATATGTTTAAAAATCTTTTTCCTTATCCTGCAGAGAATGTCTTTGTGTCTCGTATTTTCCAGCATGCTTCACAATGCCTTGTTAGAACTACCCTTTGCACAAGTTCAATAGAAATATCTCTAGTGGCGTGAAGGAAAGCTAATGATCGATCCTGGCAGCACTGTGTAAAAGCAACATATGTCATATCCACATCAATTTGCGTTTTGTAGCAGCCCTTTGAATGTTCAGCTGGACTCAGTCCAGATACTTTTGTCTGGCTTCATAGTCCTTCCAGGACAGTATGTCCAAGGTCTAATGCTGGTCATTCAAAGACATACCAGTGTTTAGTCATTTCACCCTCCTCTTTGCTGTGTCCCAGAATGGATACTCCGTCTCCTTTCTTGGCAGTTAATCTGGAGAATGCCCCTTGACCCACTGCCAGAGTGGGTGTATTGACATCAACGGCAAAGATTGTGTAGGCAGCCACTCAGAATTAAGAGTATAATGTGTGGGATGGGGAGACAGACCTTTCTTGCAACATACTGTAAAGCCAACCAGTTCCTGGCTCTTAACTGTTGACTGAAGTGGCTGCAGCTGCTGCTTCACTAATGAGCAATGAGTATGTCATTTGTTAGTCCTTTCACATGACTAATATCAAATAATGACCAGTTAGAAGACTGAGAAATAAACATTCAACCAGCTTCAAAATAAATCATCTACAGCCTCTGATTCAAGCCCACAAACTGAGGGTAGAAATAAGACAACAGCAGCAGGGCTGTCAACTCACCTACATCTAGAGGGTGAGCAGGGCTCATGCTCCAGCCCCATTGCAAAGGTCTGATCCAAAGCCCATTGAAGGCAATGGGACTTTATCCACTGACTTCAGTGAGCTCTAGGAGAGAACCAAGAAGTAGACAATGGAGAGATGCGTGGAATTGATGGAGGGAAGTAAGGACATAATAAAGGGGAATGTCTTGGAGAAAGTGAGTTTTCTACAGAGAAATAAACTGATATCTCTTAAAGGATAGGAAAAGTACACAAATGTCGGTTGGGGGAAAACACACTCTAACACTGCTATTTTTAGCGCATTAGCTGACTGCCTACCCAGGCGGGAACCACACTCCCAGCTGCAGTGCAGACGTGCCATTAGAATCCCATTAAAAGACCGTTAATGCCCCTCCCCCCTCACACAAGAGCAGAATGCACTGTCTAGGGCTAAGTGCTGCACAATCATCAGGGACAGCAAACCAGGGTTATGTTGCAGAACTCTAAAAGAAAAGCCTACTGGGTAAGAATTACAAATTAAACTTGCTACGATCACCTGGATACCAGCAATGACATTGCTGTGATTGTTCAAGATAAAACTTTGTGACCCTCCTACCCCACCCTGCAAAGGCATCCAAGTGCAGGCTTGTTTGTCTTGGACCATTTGAGGGAAGGAACAGCCAGCCACCAAGCCAAGCTGGAGGTCGGGTTTTGAAACACCCAAAGTCTGAGGTGCAGGGATCAAGCATTTTGGTTCAGGTCCATTTCTCTATTAAATAAACATAACTGTTTTACTATTGTGATTTTAAATATCAACCTGTAAACTAGGAAAAGTGGTAAAGGAGTGTTTTAAATATCCCAGTCAATGGGGGTATAAAATGTGTTAATTCTTTCTGGTGTTACTCAATATTGGTGCTTATGTTATCTGCTTAAAATAGCAAGCAGACTGTTTGTGGTGATGTTCCTTTAAAAGAAAAAGGGGAAAGAATGTTGGTGTCAGAAGGTTCCCTAGAGGTTGGGAAATGGCAGTTTGTTTTAAGCATCTGGAAGAGAAGAGAGAAGCAGGACTCTTCAGGAACAGCAGAGAAAGTGGGAGGAGTAAGTGAGGAAAACTTAATTGGAATTAGGAGAAGCCTGAGCAAGAGTGTGAAGAAGAGAAATCTAAGATGGAGGGAGAGCAAATATATAAAATGATTTAAGAAACAAATCAAAGTTTAGAGGGGGAGAACAGGCTCCTCAGTGGAGGAGAAGAATCTTAAATATTAGCTATTTATCAGCTTTTTAAAGGGGAAACCTTTGCCGGATGGCGTGTAGCTAGTGAGAAGTAGTTGTGGATGTTAATATTGAATAGTTCTTGTGTTGTCTTTAAGAAACCTTTTTTAAACTTGTATTTTTAAAAATTATTTCCCTGCCTATTAAAAAGGGGATGTAGGTGTCAAGATATTGACTAGAAAAATGGTCACAGGTAGGATCAGGGAAATTTCTAGTTCTCGCCTTTTCCCAGGTCACGGAGAAACATCTTGTGAATCAACCAAAGACATTAAAAATATGGGTTTGGAGAGGGAATGTTGAAATATCTGCAAATTAGAAAGAACTATTTTAAACAGGGTTATTCCAGATGGGAATACGTGTTTCTTTGTTTCTGAGAATGTTTATGGTATCAGCATGCACTGTGTTTGAGGTGTTAATTTGCCAAGTTCCAGGGAGTTCAGATTTTTTTCTTTTAACAGTGGAACTTGCATTACAACTACATTATTTTAATATAGCTGATGACCTCAATAAGGGTGAACAAATACCTTTTGAAGCAGACTCATTGTGGTACCTATGATGTTTAGTGAGTCCAGATTAGATCTGCTTTTCTCTCAGAGGTAATAGAGACATTGTCATAATCCTGATGGATAATTAAAATGTTTATAATAAATGAAGTCAATAGACAGGCTCTTAAGAATAACATCTTGAAGAATGAAAATCCCTTGACCCTATTACACTGGTGGTCAATCTTTATATTAAAATTTAAATTACTAAGCTGATAGGTTGAATTAACTGCAGTTTCACAGAGTGAATTTCATTGGGGCAGCTGATCTGGGGTTGAAATGAATAGTGTTGGAAGTAAACAGGATCTGCTAAAGATATGTATGCATGGTGTGTGACATGCTAAATTGAACGTAGCCATCTACAGTAAGGAGTTGCAGATGTGTATTCTCTCTTGCACAGATAGTATTAGTTGGACAAACTAGTCTGAAGGTGTAAGGCCCCATG
This sequence comes from Emys orbicularis, assembly GCF_028017835.1. NCBI lineage: Eukaryota > Metazoa > Chordata > Testudines > Emydidae > Emys > Emys orbicularis. The sequence continues at coordinate 42,381,224 of NC_088695.1, read as the reverse complement.
CATACACTGCATTCAAGAGTTTAACTTAAACTGCATGAGCACAGTTTAAATTCTTGTGGCAGAACTGGGTTATAAACATAGCTGAATCTGTGTTGGCAGGATCAAACCAGGTTAAAATGCTCTAGCCCAGGTGGGGGAGTAAGGTAGAAACATGTCGTGTTTTTTTTTTTTTTTTTTTTTTTAACCCACTTATACCATGGTTTGGCCATACTGTTATAGGTTTCAGTCAATATAGAGTTAACCTTAAATAGCTTTGCGTAGATGAGGCCAAAGTGTAAGCATATCCTGACCATAGGGAATGTCCTGCTGTGTCTTGTAACACTGATGCCAAAGTCTACGCTATTTGTGTTGAGAGTGGCATTTAGGAAGGTTTTTTTTTTTTTTTTTAATAAAATTATATATACTTCATAATATGGAGGTGGGAAAATATCAGCTAATTGAGACTTTCCCTGTTTGGTATGATGATTAGTCAATCATGGTATAAAAACTTGCTTATTCATTATGTATCAAAATTATTTCCAACCCACTTGTTTTGTTAGTAAAATTAATCTGTTTCAGGTAATTAACACCGTATATATTAGCAACTGATATTTAAATAACTTAAATACCAGGTAATTAACACTACATTGTGAATCTGGGATTGTAAATACAGATTGTGCTAATGACCTAACTAAAGAGTACACTTATTGCTAGTCAAAAATATTGTATAGGAAATAAAATGTTTAAAACAAACCTGAAGAGCATGTTATTTCTTTTGTGTTGCCAGACTCATGATCCAAATGGACGCCCTTAAAAGATTTAATCTATGGAGGCTAAAAAAAAATGGCAAGGTAATAGTGCTCAAGTGCATTGTTGTTGCACCACTCACCTCTGGTCAACTTGTGAAACTAGAGTCGTCAGCCTTAAAAAGTTTTGTCTTGCATAAGGATACCTCATTTGCATTATTCTGTGTACATCAGTGTAGTTAACATAGGAAAAATTGCACGTAATGATAGAACATTTACTTTGTCTAAAGTAATTGAAAAGTTTTTAAAGGCAATCACTGTGTATGGGTGTGTACACATGCACTTACAGAATAATTGCAAATGTTTGCCATTTAGGGAAAAACAGTTACCACATGTTGGGGTCAGATGCTGCAGTTTCCCCTATACTTAGATTAGAAAATAACTTTTAAGTGAACATTGTCTGCATGCAAACAGTGTCTTTAAGGGTGACCATGGTACTTTGATTTTTTTTTTTTAATTCTTTTATCTGGCAGATAATTCTGTTAACAAACCAATTAATTTTTTTACTTTTCAGTTGCAAATGTTTTTTTTCTCCCATCACCTTTCTGAGTTTGGGGTGATTTTAGTGCATTTGAGAGAAGCTAGGGTCTACAGTTAAGGAAAGTATAAGAAAGTGGTATATGAGAGAACTTGGATTGTACATTTTTTCACCTTTCAAATGTTGATGTCCCGTAATTCATGGTTGAATGGTGTGTGTGCATTCTTTTGCTCTTTTCCTACATTTAGTAGGTCATTCATGTATGATTTATACATGGTGCAAAACATTAGAACTCAGAAAACTACTGTGGCATACTGATATATATAATCCGAAAAGGACAGTCCAGTGAATGGGATTCTGGAGACCTGGGTTCAATTCCTAGCTGTGCCAGTCTTCCTGTGTGACCTTGGCCAAGCTACTTAATTTGCATGTCTCAGTTCCCCATCTGCAAAATGGGGGTAATAGTACTTCCTTACCTCATAGGGAGGGTCTTAGGATAAATACATTTTAAAGATTGTGAGATGTTTATGTACTTATAATGCCCTTGACTGTTGTCTCTGAGATAGGCCTGGTCTACACTACACAGTTAGGTTGCCATCAGCTGCCATGCTGTGGAAGTGTCTTCACTTCAGTTTGGCTCCTGCTGATGTAAGTGCCTCTCTATGCGGATTTACTAACACCACCTCCCCAATTGGTGTAGAGTCACAGTCAATGTAATTAGGTTGATGAAGTGTCAATGTAGACACTGTGTTGCTTACATCAACTGTTACTGGCTTTCAGGAGCCATCCCACGATGCCCCACACTAACAATACAATACAAGCACTCCGGGTGAGGTTGCGCACCTCTGACACAAGGAGCCAAGTTTGCGTGCACACAAACGATTTAATAACTGCAGTGGCTGTATGCCAGCGTAAATTAGGTCGACATAATTTTGTAGTGTTGCAGGGATAAGAAAGCATGTTTCAAAAAACACAATCTCCCACCAAACGGAAATCCTAAATATATAACGCACTCCTGTTTTCATAAAATAGCTCTGTTCCAATAAAGACAACTAACAGTTGTCTATACAGACACACAGTGTGTGGCAAGCTGGAAAGTAAATCTGTGCTGCACTGGTGTGCTGTGCGCTAACTGTCATGTGGCCCCTGCTGCTGCACACTAAAAGTTTCTTGGTGTGCTTTGATCCACCCTGCTTTTAAACTTAAGCAATCATTTAGACAAGCTGTAAATTTGCCCATTGAGAGTTTGTATCTAGAGTAGTGTATTTACACTCTACAGATTTGGTTGTCTTTGGCTGTAAATTGAAAACAGTAAATGAAACTTGAAAACAGTAAAATTTAAACCAGCGTGTTTCAAAAACATTCTCCAGAACTTTGAAGCAGAACCCTAAAGACATTTAAGTATTTGTTACCAAAGTTCCTGGGCATATTGTCATTTGAAGATCTCACTTATGGATTGTAAAATTGTGGTTTTGAAACTGATTTTGGCTCGTACCTAATGCTGACACATTGTTATTTACCATGTCTTTGCGGAAGGATCTGATAAGTGTGCTCTGTTGCAATGGATTTTGGGCGATGAGGACAAGTGTTTCCTATTGCAGGAAATAGACAAACCCCTTTTCACCTGTTACCAGAATCTGATTTAAATGTAAATTGCTAAAGACTAAAGGTGTAATTGGGCGTGCTGGCTGGTGCCTGTTCGTTTATTCATCAAGGAGATGCATAGCATTTGTGTGAAAGCATTTTGAGCGCCTCCAACAGTCTGGGATTTGGTGTATTAGAATAAATATGTCCATAAATATGCTGTGGTGGTGTAGCTGTGTCAGTCCCAGGATATTAGAGACTCAAGGTGGATACAGTAATATCTTTTACTGGACTTATGCTAAACAATCTGTTCCACCTTGTATTTAGCTGTGATGCTGTGTGTATATTTCCCAGACCTGAAGAAGAACTCTGTGTAAGCTCAAAAGCATATCTCTCTCTCTCTCTCACCAGAAGTTGGTCCAATAAAAGATATTACATAACCCACCTTGTCCCTCTGTGCCTATAAATACACTTATTCAGAGCTAACTATCCTTATGGATTTGGACAGGAAGATGAGTTGTCTTGGTAATACATTTGTGCCTATCCCTAATGTACACCTTACCAAGGAAATGGCTTCGCTGTTAGCTTTCACATCAGCTCTCTAGATTCACCACTTTGAGCCACACACTGTCCGGAAGAGCCACCTTCTCACTCAGATTCCAGCAGCTGATGAAAATGTTTCTCTTTAATACTATGGTATTCTCCCCTTAGCTTACACACAAGGCTCATCCAGTTGCAAAATATCTGCTCAGATACCTGTAAAAAAGAATCTGTATCTGAGCTTGTGAATAATTGAAGAGAGTTTACACTGTTTAGGGAAACAAGCTATTTGACTGCATATTTTGAAAGTGGAAAGAAACAAACAAACTTGTTTATGTGTTTTGATTAATGGCCTGGAGTTAAAGTTCTATTACTTAAATAAAGGAGGATTTTTCCTTCCTGTGTTTTTTTTCTCAGTAGGTTGTTTGTTTGGCGGGGGTGAGGGCATTGTTTATTTTTGAGAGGGCAGTGGAATTTGAGGGAGGAGTAGGGAAAAAAATTCCACAATGGAGGTGTAAGTCAAAGCGATCTTGCAAATACACTTCTCTAAATGAGAAGAGGCCTGTGTAAAGTATTCTCAATCATTACCTTCATTGCATGGATTTTCCTCCTCCATCCTCCTACTGATATCCCATTACAGCTATTTAGTTACTTGCTGCAGTATGCCTCTGACAGTCAGTGCACTATAATGGAGATTCTGGCTCCCTGTACTGTAGCTGTATTATCTGGCCATGAGGCGGAACTACATTTTTCCTGTCAAACACAGATGAATGTGCTTTCAAGGGTTTGTCTACCCTGTGGACTGTGCACTGACATAACGCCACTAGAAGTGGCTTGCTTACTCCACAATAAACTACAGCAGTGAAGTGTTAGGATTTTAGCACTAATGCAGAAATCTATAAGGTAGACAAACCCCAAATCTGCTTTCAATAAATAAATAAATGTCAATATATGTTTAATTTTTAAAAGCACAGAAGTTCTTTTTCAAAGCAGTGTTAGGAGGGGTAAATTTCTCTCTTAACTGATACTACACCATTATACACTTTAGCCTCAATTAAACTCTGTATTTCTGTCAAGTGACCACAAGAGCCCTTAAGACTGATCCTTTTACTTATTATTTCAACAACAACAAAATATAGAAATACAAGACCCTGTCTTCCTGACTGTAATTTGTAAGATAACTCAATATGGAGCCTGCCTGAAGCAACTCTGATAATCAGATCTATCGCCAAGTGGCAGACTTCTGACATTTTGATTGGAGGTAACAAACAGAATCTGAAAATTTTGCTCTTTTGTCAAGAATTCGGGCTGCCTAAGGTATGAATGTCACTGCAGCTTGAATCATTTGTTTTTCACATTTGTCTTTGCTCTTAAAATAAATATAAAGGTAAAGGTTAGCCATGGTTATGTGGAGCTCAGGGAACTTTCTTTACCCTTTTTTTAAGGGAAAGAATTGATGGTTTAGACCAGAGTGCAGGGCCAATGCTCGTATTTTACAGAAGGGTAAAGAAAGACCAGATAAGGAACATTTACTGAGAGGAGTCCTTCAGAAGGTGTATTGCTTCACATCAAATGACTGCTGTTTGGACTGTTGCATAATATTTTTGTTGCAGTTTGCTATATAAATTTTTTTAGTTCAAAGACCTATTTTATATTGGTAGCTTGCTGATTCTCTTACCAAGGCAAATTATATCTAAGTCTATAGCAAATGAAATCCTAAAGCTCCAAAAATGTGGTCCAGAACGATGAAATTTCTCTCCACTGCAAGATGTGGTACTAAATTATTTATTTTAAAAACTGAAACTGTACATCTCCTTATTGTAACAATAGCCCATTGCTTCAAATATTTGTCAAACCGTGTAAAATGCTGCATGTTGAAGGAGATGAAATGTTAAGGAATATATTAAGTTTCTCAAGGATCTCCCTGTTTGTAAATGTCAGGGTTCCCTACCCACTCTGAACTCTGGAGTACAGATGTGGGGACCCACATGAAAACCCCCCTAAGCTTATTTCTACCAGCTTAGGTTAAAAACTTCCCCAAGGCATAAATTCCTTCCTTGCCCTTGGTATCGCTGCCATCACCAAATGATTTTAAACAAACATTCAGGGAGGGCCACTTGGAGCCCTACCTCCCCCAAGCCTCTACACCCCCTTTCCGGGGAGGCTTGAGAATAATATCCTAACCAATTGGTTACAAAGTGAGCACAGATAAAACCCCCTTGGTCTTTAGGACACTGAAAAACAATCAGGTTCTTAAAATAAGTTTGTTTAAAAAAAGATAAAAGAATCACCTCTGTAAACTCAGGGTGGAAGATGACTTTACAGGGTAACAAAAAGATTCAAAACACAGAGGATTCCCCTCTAGGCAAAACTTTAAAGTTATATTAAAAAAAAAAAACAGGAATATACTTCCCTCTTAACCTAGGGAAAATTCACAAGCTAAAAAAAAAGAATCTAACATATTTCCTTGCTATTACATCTAATATTACAGAAATAGTAAGTATCATTTCAATAGGAGCTGGATTACTTGTTCGGTCTCTCTTTGTCTCAGAGAGAACCACAACACAGAGCACAAAGCAAAAACCTTCCCTCACAGATTTGAAAGTATCTTCTCCCCTTATTGGTCCTTTTGGTCAGGTGCCAACCAGGTTATTTGAGCTTCTTAACCTTTTATAGATAAAGGAGGGATTTTATGCTACCCTTCAGCTGTATGTTCATGACAGTAAATAAATCAGGTTTCACCAATGGTGTTGTAAGAAGATGCATGAGGTTTTAGCAACATCTCCTGCAGCAGAAACTGAGGGACGGCTCCTCTAGAATCCTGGAGATGGGTGGGTGTGCATGCGTGGGTGCCTTGCTTCCTTCTGCTCTATGATACGGGATCTTTGTCCCCACTATGAGCCTGATACTTAAAACTGAAAAAAGTAAATTTCAATCAATCTGTATATGGTCCAATAAGCTTTGTTCCAACTCCTGTTTCTCTATTGGGTTTGAGTAGCTGATTTAAAAAGTACTGGTTTTTGGTTTTGATTTTTGGAGGGACTTGTCCTTCCAATTGGAAGGTAGAATAACGATAAAAGAAGCAGTCCTTAAGAGGTGTCATTGTAGAACATAATAGGCTCTTCGCTGATAGAAAAGTGACATAGGGAGTTTATAAAAGGGAAAGACAGAGAAAAAATATTTCTAGTAGCATATAGTATGATATTCAGTCAAAATATCCTTGTTTGCTAGCATTATTGCAAAGGTTAGGTTGGTAGCTGTTGGTCTTGTAGGTTAATTTATAGTTTGTTTTTGTCTGTTGCACTTAAACTTCCACAAAACCTTCTCTCAGATAGATCTTGTTACCTACCCCCTCTTTCTTGGTGTGGCTTTTTCCACCCTCTGGGTCAGTGTTGTTCTGTTTTTATGCAGAGCTGTTTTTGTTCATATGATGTTTAAAACTGTTACCAGTTGTTCACCTCAGTCGTCAATACATATGTTACAAACTCTGTATTCCTGTATGCTACATCTTTGTTTGTTACCCCTTCATGTGAGATTCTTCTGCAGTTGTATGAGCTTTACAGAGAATTCTCTTAATTCTTTGTTCTTTGAGGCTATTCCTTATGTGTATCCCACTGTGGGTAAACATGTGCTCCTTGCACCCGAGACCAGAGAATTCTTGCAAGAGGTGTCTGTTGGTTTAGTCTACACCTGCACCCTTTTCCTCCCCCTGCTCTGCACTGATGGTAAAAGGGTCAGTGCAGACTGACTGCCTCTCAGAGTCTTTCTGTCCGCCGCATGGCCTGCGTCGGAATATTCCAGTGTCTGGAGCTGCTCCTCTCTCCTGGAAGTGTTTCAAAGTTTTTTTTATAATTCACAATTTATTGTTAGAGTAATAGCTTTTCCAGTTTAGCTAGCTGTTAGAAAGCCTACCCCAGTGACCCCTCATGGTCTTCCTGCATGAGACTTAAATTATACCCAGGCTATCAGCCTTCAAAACTGGGTCTCGTGTCCCTGCTCCTTTTCAGTCGGTGACAACCGCCTGTACTGCCTCCGAGAAGCACATATCCCCACTAAGTGCAGTAATCTACCACTCTTATCCCAGTCAAACAGGGCAGGCCTGAGAACTCTGGCTTTGGAAGCACCTTTATGGAATGCACAATGAGGACTTAGACCTGGGATGGAGAATCCTCCGTACATCAGCCAGAGTCACCAAGAAGTGCACCTCCTAGTGCAATATCTCACCCAGGAGTGGGAAAGAGCAAGGCTAAGGACCCTTTGGCTGGGCCTTCTCACGAGAGTAGGGGACATTCTCATAAGTATCAAAGCAGATTCTTCCTAGATCTACTAATAGGAGAGATCCCTCCCGACTATGTCCAAGTCAGGTGAGTCTTCATGCCCAGGCCATGAGGACATAAGCCTCCCTAAGCCTCATAATCATAAGATGCATCGTACCAAGGCTTCTACGGTACCACTCTGAATCAACAGTGACACTGACTGCTGTACTGACTCAGACAAAGCACCAGGACCTGGTGGACTGAGAACTCCTGGTGAACAAAGCCATACTGGAACTGACTAGGGCCATATGGCACATAATGGCAACACATGCCCCTACCCCAAGAAGGCAGAAAAGTGGTGCTTCATGTTGAAGGGAGCAGAGTTCTTGTTCGCTCATCCTCCCCTGAGCTCCCTGATTGCCCAGGCAACACCACCCAATGGCCACCCTGTAGATGAGGCCAAGGTTTACATCTGTTAGCCTCCAATTTGGAATTCAGGCTCTCCTGCCTAAGTACAACTTTCTGAATTATTCTGAGCTCCTGAACTCTAAGGACAAATTACCCTGGGAAGACAGGTCAATTTCAAGCCCTCATTGGCTATGGCAAGCTAGTGGCTAGAATCTTGATATAAGCTGTGATTGATGCAGCCGATATGGCATCGAGATCAATGGCAACTGGCATGTTGATGTGGTGGGAATCATGGTTGCACTTTTCTGGGTTTCCCAGGGAGGTACAAAACACTCTAGAGGACTTGCACAACCTTTTCATCCAAAACCTCAGACGAGTCATTGTACTCATTTAAAAGATTCCAGGGAAACCCTCCACTCCCTAAGTGTATAGATACACCAGCTCCAAAGAGGAAATACCAGAACCAGCCGTACAAACAGAGGCCTTTACTGCAACCCTTCAATCACCAGTCCTCTTATGAGTTGTATTGCAAATGGCAGGAGATACAGAGGTTGATACGCTGCCCCTTCCACTTCAACTACAGCTATCCAACTTCCATCCCCTGGTCCAAAAATACTTTGATGGGACACTTGGGAACTGTGAACCAATGTATATGCGTATCATAATTTCCCCACAACTGGAGGGAGATAACAGGCAAGTGAGTGCTGGATACCATCCATTTTGGCTATACCATTTAAGGTTTTTCTCCCCACCCCCTCCAAAAAACCCTTTCCCACTCCTTTTCAGAGACTACTTCAAGGAGGAGATCCTCCTTCAGGAGTTAGCATCTTTTCCTCCAACAGGGAGCAATAGAGTGGGTGCTGCCTCAACATCAGGGAAAGGGGCTATATTCAAAATATTTCCTAGTTCCCAAGAAAAGGGGAGGTTCTCTATCTGTGCTGGCTCAGCATTTTTATTTGCAAACTAAAATTCCCCATGTTTTCCAGGGAGGCTTTTTATTGGTCCTATTGTAAAGGGTACATGTTTCACAGCTCTTGACTTGAAAGACATGTGCTTTCATGTGGACTTTCACCTTTCCCACAGAAGATTCTATAGGTTTGTGTTGGATCCCAAACATTACCAATACTGGGTACTTCTGTTTGGCCCTGCAACAGCATGCAAGGTCTTCACAAAAGTGTTTTTTCAGTAGTAGTAGCACAGCTGAGATGAGTGTCAGAATCATCAGGCGGCCAGCTGAGATTGGAGCAGGGGCTGGCTAGCGTGGAAACAGACTACCCCTGCTCCAGCTGTGCCCATCAGAACTACTAGGCAATGGGAGTATTCCTGGCCATGTAATGTTGAGCCGACTGGAGACGCTGCTTCCCTTAGGAACTTACCTACCTACCTTGGGATCACCTGGGTGAATCCTTACCTGTGGATTGGCTGAAGCTTGGTTGAATGCCGTGTGGCCTATCACAAGACCTGTAGGTAATTACCTACAGAGGCTCATCACACTTTCTGGCTCGGGGGATGACTCATCAGGTTTAAACCAGCTCAAGCAGGCTCAGAGGTAATTCAGGGATGACTCATCAGGCGTAAACAGGCTTAGACTGAGAGGTAACTCAGAGATTACTCATCACATTTTCCTGTATTTAGATGACTAGCTTCTGAACAGCTAGTCCTGCCTAGAAGTCCTGGCATCCACTTTATTGCTACTCCACTTCCTAGCATCCTTGGGATTCTGTGTAAACATGGAGAAGTCTAACCTGACTCCAATGCAGACAGTAGAATTTATAAGAGCAGCCCTAGACTGTCAGGGCCAAGGGCTTATCTCCCCATGACAGAGTTCATGCCATGGGCACTCTGAGAGACCACATTACGCACAACACTTGAACATTAGCTTGGGTATGCCTTACTCTTTTGGGGCACATAGTGTCATTTACTTATGTGGCTCTCTTATTGCGGATCGGCTGCAGATACAAATTTTATATCCGTGCAGGGCTATATATATATATTAAGTATTTGGATTACATATACATATACATATACATATATATAAAATCCGAATACTTAACAGTGGGGGCTAGAGGGCTCAGATGCAATTTCATACTATAAATAAAAGGAGCTTTTCATTTCTAGGATACTGATTCAGATCCAGAATTAGGTCCATAGGATTTGAAGATCGTTAATCTCTACACCCATTATAGGTAGCTTGTGTGAAATTAATTGGTGACCTTAGGGCAGTTCCTAATAACCAGAAACCCATATTGCAGAAATTGCCATCTCCCTTGTTGGCAAGCATGCTCATCTACTTTCTTTCTTTCTAACCCTCGAGAAGTGGTGCCTTCAAGAGGCAAAATGGCATGGGAAAGTTTTTGTACTACTAGTATTTAAATTTATGGAGCAGGGGCACAGGCAACTTCAACTTATTATTCTGGTAATACAATTACACTTCATGAGCCCCCCCAAAATCAGATCTACACAGTTTGGCACAGTTGATAGTGCATAAACAAATGGCTCAAAACTAGAATGGTGGGAGGCAGTTGAGAGGGAGTGCTGAAGATCAGGATTGATGGGCATTGGCAGAGGTAAGGTGGGGGACCTAGGACTGTTACAGTGGGGGAGTGTACATGGGAGGTGGGAGGGAAAGTAGGGAAAGTTGCAGAGAACTGGAATAGCAGAGATGCTGTAGGTTATGACTGAAATGCATTGACCGAGATGTGGGAGTGTTGTAGGTCAGGTTTGCAGTGTGATGGTGGAGCTAGGTAAGAAAACCTGCCCTAGTTCTTACCTGCACTAAGCTTGGCTCAAGTAAAGTGAAAGATTAATAGCACTAACTTCACTGTTAGGAGGGAAAGCAAAGCAAACTAAAGATTGGTTAATCAATTTCATATTGTTTGGGTTTCTTGTATGAATCTTCTCAAAAACAATATATCTGTACTTGAGAGTTTGACAGTTGTGCCCTGAAGTATTGATTTCTCCAGCCTTTCATTCCTTGGTAACAATCAAATTATGAGCAGGTTTGCAAGCTGTGGTAGATGTCTCTGTATTTTAATAGCAAATACAATGAAACCAAGACCTGTGTTTATTGTATTCCAACTAATCACTGTGAGGTGTTTGACAGTGTGAACTAATTCTGTTTTTCAAACTGAAATATTGCAAGGTTCTTTACACATAAGTAAAAATATGCAAGTTAGGCAATATGTACCAGTAACTACTAAGGACACTGGAAGAGTTGTGATTCCAGTGGAGTTTATTTGGATTTTTTGTAACAACAAAACATTTGCGAGGGTCTTGAATATTCCACCCCTCTCCCCCTTCGTTTTTTTTTAAAGAGTTCTTATGCATATATCCAGGAGAGAAGTACACTGTGGTCAAGAATGATGACATCCTTCTGATGAGATTAAAATGGACTTAATTCCATCCTGAGTTCTTTTGGATGGGGGAGCAGTAGTGATGTGGTGATACTGTGATTTCTAAAAGCCTTGGTTCAGAACAGACCAGCAAAATAAGCCACTTGGGACAATGTTCAGCCGTAAACGTTCTCTAGTTTCAGTGAAGAAGTAGTCTATTGGCTGGGGAAAACAAGTCTTCTGGCCTGGCTGGCTGATTCAGCAAGCACACTCCTGGTTCTTTAATGGTGGCAAAGTGCTGAACTTCTTATTAAATAACTTTGTTAATATCAAATTTCCTATCTAAACTGTTGCATACTAAATATAAGGAAGGATGGTCTCGTGTGACTGAGAAGCTTGGGGATCTGCTATAGACTTCCTGTATGACCTAGATCAAGTCTCTTATATTTTGTCTCAGTTTCCCCACTTGAAATGGGGCAAAATGCTGATGGTTTTGTAAGGCTTAATTTATTATACCTGTAAAAATCTTTGAGCTCCTCAGAAGAAAGGTGCTGTGGAAGTAAAAAGATGAAACACCAGAGGATTGTGCAATTAAAAGGAAAAAAAAAAAATTAGGAAGTGCAGAAGTTAAGGTTTTGAGTGCATTAATTCATCTACACTGTGCATTCTGTATGTTTTAAGAGATCTAGATTATGATCTAAACAGTAAAATATGATTCAGTAATGCATGTTTTATTACAAGAGTACGTTCTTTGTTAGTGTCCTAACTATGGGCATCAAGTCAAAATCCTATTTGACTCTGGTCTTGCATTCTGAAAGCAATATACAGAGTTTCTCAGAAATGAACTGTTAACTTAGCTGTGTAACAAAGCCAAAAAAAAAAAAAAAAAAAGTGGGAGGTAAATCATGGGACACAAGGAATGTGTTTGATCAAATTTTGGTGGAGAACAGAAAACATTCCCAAAATACTGGGAATAGCACTCCACACCCATTTCTCTCCTAATCTGCATTCTACTGTTTCTGGGGTGGGGGAAACCTTAATATTCATAATTTTCTTGCTATTAATTTAGTTTAAGAAGCTTGGTATATGTGACTGCTTTTATGTCTGGTACAAAGATACCAGTTTGCATAATTATCAGTAAAAATGCTCTTCTGTTATGTAAAGTGAATCTGTAAAACAGACAATATAGGATTTCATGTTTGTATCTTAGGCCTTGCCTACACTGCCGCTTTACAGTGCTGAAACTTTCTCGCTCAGGGTGTGAAAAAACACACCCCTGAGCGATGCAAGTTTCAGCGCTGTAAAGTGGCAGTGTAGACAGTGCATCAGTGCTGGGAACCAGGCCCCTTGTGGGGGTGGGTTTTTTACAGTGCTGGGAGAGCTGTCGTCTAGCGCTGGCACCGCGACTACACAGCCATGTTAAAGCTCTGCCGCGGCAGGGCTATAACATTGATAGTGAAGACACCCTTAATTTCCAGAGCAAATTGCTCATGTTACAAGTAAAACACATTTTTATATATTTATATCTCCCCCCCCCCCCCCCCCAACTGCAAATTCACCTTGGTATCTGAAACCTCAGCTGGGTTTTTCCATTCTTTTACGTTATCACCTGTAATTGCTTCTGCAGGCCAAATTTAGCTCCTTGTCTGCAGTAGGATTGCACTGCTGAACCGCATGGCAAAACTTGGTCCTGCAGTTGGAACTTGGTTAACAGTTCGGTGGATGATGTGTAACCCAGAACAGAATCCAGCTCCCTCTCCCATAGCCTTTCTAAGTATAACAGCACTTTAAACATCAGCAAAGACTTCTGATTAATTCCGCTTGTCAGTTTGATTTCAGCATGTTCACAGCGCCTGAAAATAGCTTAGTTACTAAAGTGACAAACGTATTGTCTTGACAATGAAAATAAAGTACTGCCTCATGGGAAATTGCAGAGGTTCTATTCTGCCTGACCATTTTGGATGGTGGTCACCAGTGCCTTGGATTCATTTCTTGTTAAAAGTAAGTGTGTGTGTGTGTGTGTGTGTGCTAGTTCCATTTTTTTTTTCCCCCAGTCCTTTTTTGGACAGGAAAGATGCCTGAATTATCGTATGCCTGTCATTAATGGATGTGATGTGATAATATACAAAGTGGTGTTGCTAGCAAGTTTGGCTCAGTAGGACTTTATTTTTTAAGTGACCTTGGTGCATTGAACTAGACGTGGAGATGAGTATCTTTGAAACAGATTTGTGATCATTTGTCACTGAGCTAATAGAAGTATGTCATAATGGTGACACAATTAGGCTTCAGAAAATGGAGTCGGTCTGCCTATACTGCAGTACCATCTTCTTTGTATAAGCTAAGGGCTGCTTCATGTTGAGAGGTGTGGAAAGGAGACTTTGTTAGTTCTTAGCATGCAGTGGGGATGGAACTTTAAAAAAAAAAAAGAAAAAAAAAAGTTTTTTCTCTAACTCAAGCTAGAAGCCTCCTGTTATTTAATTCTCCTTGTCTCTATTATTATGCTCTTTTACTTTTTAGTTGCTGCTTTGTCAGATGATTTTACGGGGCTGTAACTTCATCATTTTCAATATTACTTGGAGTTCAATTTCCTAAATGACAGACATAAAGCTTTGCTTTTACACAACACCTTTCCATCAAAGGATCTCAAAATGCTTTCATTCCTAACCTACACCTGGCAACACCCTTGTGGTGTAGGTGGCATGATCCTTCATTTTATAGAGGGTGAAACTGAGGCTTTTTTCCCTCAGATCCAAGAATGGAACCCAGATCTCCTGACTCCCAGACCCCAGTTCTAGCCACTGGGTGCACACACTCCCTGCCTTAACTGTATTTTTTTATATTTCCATTTTTCAGCTTTAGACCTCTCCCCAGGAAGCCTACATGACAAGCAATAGATTTCTGGGCACTTGTAATATGTCTGAACTGACGTCACAGCTAAAGATGGGCTTAAAACAACCCCCTCAATGTGAACAACCCCAAGCTAGTTGAAGGGTTTGGAAATTAGATGATCATGTTATACACCTCACCTCTTATCTCTGCAATGGGGTGAATCTGAACTGTCCCAGATCTGAACACCCTGTTCAAAACCTGGATCAAAATGGAAACACCCTTTTATTACCACACACAGTCAAAGACAGTCGTACACTTACCCTCCTAGCAATAGAATTGCCTTGAACTTCATTGTCTGAGGTGTTTCTCAGAGAAGAAATTCATATCCAATGACAAGGCAAATGGTCCTAACTAAGGTAGTAGTAACCTTTTGACAAGCACACTAGCTGCTTATTTTCAGAGTTTTGAACCATTTTACAATTTGCTTTATTGGGAATACTGCCAAAATTTAATATGTATTTTAAAGGATTTTCAGTCAAAAGGGATTGAGAATTCTTTTTAAATGATGACTTTAGAATTTCAGTACTGCCCAAAACTAATTTTGATTGTTTGCAATTATTGTTCTAGTGCATATTGCTAAAATGATAGTTATCCTGACCATTTGTCCATAATTCACAGAACTTGAAATGAGAACTAAAAAGGCAACCAAAAAGGCTAACCTCACCATTTCTACATGTTTCTGTCTTTGCTTAGAGTTTGGAGGCTTTGTTAAAGCCTGGATAGCATCTCAATCCCAGGAAATAAATCTGTAAGAACTAAATATACTGGGGATATAGATGATGGGGGTTCTTCACAGGGCAAATAATTGTAGAAACTTAAAGGTAGCTTAACAGCGTAGAATCTTTTTAACTATCTTAATGGTGGAAGGTATATTTTTCTGCTGTGTGGAAACATGCATTGGCTGTTAGCTGCACTTCTGCTATCACGGAGAACACTAGTAATTCATACCTCTAATTCCTGGCATCTTTGTTATCTTTTCTTTCTTCCCACCACTACCACCAAAATCTTGATAGTTTCATCTGAAAGGGTTTGGCAGGAATCTTCTTATCTCTCCATTCCCCTGTTTCTTCCCCCCCCCCCCCCACACTTCTCCTTTGCCTTCATTCTCCTCCACCTCCTTTGCTCCCTGTCACATTTTCTCATTTCTTTTCAAAGATTAAAAGTTCCCCTTTTAATCTTTGCATATGATATGCAAAGCATTGTTATGTGCACTAGGAGAAACTACTTTTTCCTCAAGTTTGTACGTATTTTATCTAAAACATATAAGTCTGACTTTTGAAAATAAATTCTTAGTTACTGTAGAATACGTTTGTTTCACTTGATAAAATACAATTAAATCCAGTGGAATGAAAAGTGCCAGTATGGATATTTGCTGCTCTTAAGTTGCAGACATGTCATATGTACATAGTTTTTTCTGTGTTTGTCTTAATAGTTGGAAATAAGAGTGGAGTCTGGGGAGAAATTGCCTTTAATTTAGTTCAATATTCTCTCCACAGACCCTGACACATCTCTGGGACCTGCAATGACAAGTCTGAACAGTAGCCATGCAGAGAAAACTGATGAAATGTCTTCAAAGCAGTCTGCCCCAAAAGTGCAAGTTCAGCGATCTGTTTCCCGAGATGTCATCACCATTCACTTCTCGGCATTTGGGAAGGAGGAAGAGGAGGAGGAAGAGGAGTTTAAGGAGTCTCCCAATGATGAACTGGATGACCAAAGCATTGTAACAGCACTTGAAGCCAAGGAAGACCTCTGCTTTGAACATGGTGGCCATGATTTTTCTGGTCCAGCTACCTCGCATAGCATGGTCGACTCTGCATCCCTCTTATCTTCGTCACCTGTGATTTTGCCAACCGTAAACACTGTAAAGCCATTGGATTCTTCTTCAGCATCGCAAGTATTCAGTGCAGTGCCATTAGTTCCATCACCCTCATCTGATTCGTATCATGTAGCTAGCTCATCAGGTGTGTTGTCTCCTTTGGAACAGAAAGCCAGCTTGTCATCCTCCCCATTGTCCTCTCCATCCAAGCCAACTGTCTTGTCTACTGCTTCATCCACTGTTTCTAGTTCAAAGCCTTTTATGAGTTTAGTTAGGTCCCTTTCAACAGATGTAGAACCAAAAGAGCCCACCCCGCCCACGAGACATAGACACTTAATGAAAACCTTAGTGAAATCTCTGTCCACAGACACATCTAAACAAGAATCTGAAGCTGTATCCTACAAACCTGACTCTAAACTGAACTTGCACCTGTTCAAACAGTTCACTCAGCCTCGAGTTACAGGGGGCGATTCCAAAACTGCCCCCTCTTCCCCATTAACGTCTCCTTCAGATACTCGTTCCTTTTTTAAAGTACCTGAAATGGAGGCTAAAATTGAAGACACTAAAAGACGCCTTTCAGAGGTCATCTATGAGCCTTTTCAACTCCTCAGCAAAATAATGGGCGATGAAAGTAGTAGCCACAGGCCCAAAGCCTTATCTTCAAGTGCTTCAGAACTCTCAAATCTTTCCAATTTAAATGGCCACTTGGAAAGCAATAACAACTATAGCATTAAGGAAGAAGAATGTGATTCTGAAGGGGACTACTATGGAAGTGATTCTACTCTAAATAAAAGTAACCAGTCCAAAACTGCTGAGGAACATGTGAAAGACACCGAGACTAAAAGCTCCCAGTCTGTAAGCACAAAGGACCCAAATTTGAAGACTCTGCTGGTATTGGAAAAATGTTCTTTGTCTGCACTGGCAAGCAAAGAGGATGAAGAATTTTGTGAACTGTATTCTGAAGATTTTTTTTTAATAGAGGATGAAAGCAAAGTGGAAAAACCCACAGAACCTTTGCTCCAGGCAGAAATAACTGAGGAATATGGTACTGCACTCAATAGCGAAGACGAAGTTGATTTATGTGTGCAGCAGCCTAAAATACCCGTTAAGACTTTGTACTTCTTTACAATGTTAGTCTATGCTTATCTTATACTCCCTCTCCCTAGTTACTTCTCTGGACTCTTCCTGGGAGTTGCCCTTGGATTTATGATTGCTATCTGTGTGATTTGGCTTCTGACACCAAGTGCTCGTGAATATCACAAACTACATAAAAAACGGAGCAAGCAATGGAATACAGCATCTCTGGACATCAAAGAACCAGAAATATTGAAGGTGAGGTTTCTTAATGGACATAGTTTTTTCTAGCCAGAGTAAAGTAACTTAGCTCATTTGCACCTTAGAATCATATCTGTCAGTGAGTGCAATTGAAGTATCCCTTTGGGAGCATGTAGTGTTGGCAATATCAGAAATGATTTAATGTTAATGAGCCATTATGAATCATAGGCCTTATAATTATAGATAGATCTGCTTTTGTACTTTTCCTCTATTCTGCCTCTAAAAACCTTTCACCTACAATAGACTTTTTAGTTTTTTAGTGAAGCTTCCACCTTTCCAATATAGAAATAGAGAGAAAACAAACTTACCTCAAATGTCAGATAATTAGGGTGGGAGGAGGAAATGGTAAGTGGAAAAATGTCAAGGGGGACAGTCTGGGTTGGGGTATGTCTCTATTTGAATACTTTGTAAATATCTTAGTTTGATAATTGCAACCAATCAAATGAGCTAAGACCTGGATTTTAAAAGTGCTAGCACTGTTTTTTCCCCTCCTTGTTCAGAGCCGATGTACTCTCTCTTGCCTTGTATAATTTACAACTGTACTTTGTTCAGCTGTGACCCATGTGACCACTCTTTCTATTACTTTGATGTTTTCACTTGTAGTCACGTAATCATCTTTTTACATTGGTGACCATAATAAAAATAAAACTTGAAAAAGAATAGGCAATTTGTTAATTGGATAGTTTAGATAAGAAATTATGTCTGGAATAGAACATAACCTCAAACTTCTCAGTGACCATGAATTTCGCTTGATATCATTTTAACTGATTAAAATCTCAGTATAATGTGAGTCTTATTTTAAAAAAATTGTCCATTAACAAGTCAACCCAAAATACTGGTTATAAAAATAATGAATAGGCTGTTGTGAAATGATGCAGATCTCTTGGCGTTCTTAATGGAGTCCATTCCCATCAGAGAACATAAAAATGTTGCTGCAATGTGTCTGGCTGCATTGGAGAATCGGACTTTCTAGACAAGTTGCTTATTTTTTTTCTCTAATTGAAGACTATTTTGTTTTTTAGGTAGATGACAGTTAAAACTCTCCAGAAAGAGTCTACTTATAATAGATTAAACTAAATACTGATTATTAAAGGAATATAAACCTGGTTGGAGCTCTCTTTTAATCTCTGTTTTTAGTTGTCACATATTCAGGAACGTAATGTCATATGCTTTAAAAGCCCTTCAGTCAGAGATTTGGGGAGGGGGAAAGCAGATTGAACTAGTGAATATTTTTAATGACAAAAAGTCTCTTGATTTTTAACGTTAGAATATTTATTAGAACAAGTAAAAATGTTTTCCTTTTTGGTATGATCTTCATAAATTCTCTTAGGACTGTTTTTAGTATTTATGTAACATTCTTCATTCTGTATTTTTCTTTAGATAATGGCTTGGTTTTTTGTAATGATTGATTTTCTTCTGTGTCTTTTTTGTTTTACTACTTCTCTGTTCCAGTATTTTTTTTCTCTGAAGCTGAGACCTTCAGCCTACACACTGTCATGTGCATTTGTATATTTTTCACACTCTAATTTAGAGTGAGAAAAGTTCTTTGGGGTGGAGAGTGTCATCCTTAACACTGTTCCAGAAACACCTTGTGTTCAATAAATAATCAACTCCTTTTATTGCTGTTCTCAGTCTAGTTCTCTCTCTTCTACTTATTGTTTTCTCAGTCTGGGGTCTTCCTCTCAATCAATCTTTGTTCTCTTCAGCGCAGGTGTTCATGTCACTAGCTTGTCATCCCAAGATGCAAACTGACTGACAGCACATTACCTCTTCTCCAACAGGTGACCATAAGGACTGTCTGCTCCAGCAGCTGTTCCCGAGCCTGAGTATTTTCCCAGTGGCATAGCTAGGAATGTGTATTCTTTGCAGTTGATGCTACTGAAAATGCACATGTACTCAGGAGCACTTACTAAATTCTGGTGAAACGGCAGGCATGGCTGAAAAGCAGGTGGGAGAGAGAGAGAGAGTGTGGAGGGGTATGCAGGCGGAAGTTGGAGTTCGTGGTATTTGAAAAATATTTGACTGAATTTGGTTCCTAACACACCTTCCCTATAAAACCGATGTGGATTGGGTTACTCTGCTAAAAATGAGTTTGGTTGACCATGTCCTCTTTTTTTCTCTTTTCAGTCAGTATCTCACGTCATTTTTTTCACTCCCCACACACTTGTCACTCTTCCCTCATTGTTTTCTTCACTGTGTTGTAATCTCACTCCCCCTCTCCCCCCCACAGTCACAAATGTTGTAGTAATAAACACCACAATTTCTGGGTGCTGCACAAATGTGAAAGAGACAGTACCTGCCCCGAAAGGTTTATAATCTGAAGTGTTTGTCATTTTTCTCTTTTTGTGTAAAGCTTGTGTGGGGTGGGGGGGAATTCTACTTCTATAGAAAACGTGGACATTTTTACAAAATTTATAGCAACCAAAGAATACAATACATTTTTTTTTTTTTAAAGCTGAAATTTTTCAAGGAAAGCAGTTCCCCCAAAATTCTTTTTTTAGTTTAAAAAAAAAATCAATTTTCTGAATGGGAAGGGGGAAGAAGTAGTTTCAGTTTTCAACCAGCCCTAGTTCTGTGTGTGGACTGGACCCTGAAGTTGAGCAGCCTTGCAGTGCAGACATAGATCTGTAGTTGGCCATTGTAGCCAAGTAGTCTTTTGTTCTGTTGCCAGTGGGAGGATAGATATAATCTGAATCCTCAGGAAGTCTCGACTTTAATCACTTTTATTTTTCTGTCCAGCACTGCATCAAAGCTATGGGGAATGTCAGATATGTGGGATGGAGGCTTAAGAAAGCTTTTTTGATTCAATTTTCCAGGTAAAATTACATTTTGAAATTCACTAAATCATATGCTATGTGTTTGCATTAGAATGAGCTCAGGAAGATGTTTGGAATTTTGTGCAGGTTCTTTGAAGAATTTTGATGTATATACTGTATTTTGTTTAATTTCCTGGGCTAGTTCCCTGTCTCTGCATGTCATACGGTGTCAGCTTTCACCAGCACACACTGGTAGCCTTTGGCTACTCACTCATTACCTTTTTCCTTTTTTTCTAGCATCTTGGAAGCTTTAGGATCCCCTTTGATCTTAGCTCAGCCTTAGGAAGATGAAACCATTCTATGGAGCCAGATGGGGGTATTCCCCAGTTGATAGCTCCCCTGCACTGGTTACTCCAGGAGCCTTATCTTTGCCATTGTTTCGTTTCCTGTGGGTTTCATCCTTTATAGCCTTTTTTTATTCAACTCTTGGCATTCAGGCAGATTGATATCAAACAGATTACCTGAGGGCCACATGATAGTTATAAAAATATTACACACAACATCTTAATTTTCCACAGGAATACTTTAGTTCCTAATCAAAGGATAGTGAATATTTTGGATGACATTGTATTTATAGCAGGTGTGCCCAGATTTTGCCAAACTGAGAACTTGCTGAGGGTTCGGCAGTAACTAAGATGCATAAAATGGCATGTTACTTCAAGAGAGAACATTGCATACTGGGACCTGTAGTTTCTGTGAGTTCCTAAGATGAAGGCTACTGCAAACCACATTGTAGAATTCTGTGGCCTAAATTTTTGATCTCTCCAGATTAAATGCATGAAATAATGAGGGAAGTGACTAGCATGGTTGTAGCACTTCTGATTTGCTGCCATTGGATTGTAAGTGGATGCTAATTTTAGCAAGCTAACATGGAAACTCTCGACCTTTCTGGTTAAGTAACTAATAAAACAGCATAACATCCATTTGTGTAGTTGATTATATTTGAAGGATTTTCGTTCTGATCAGCTCAAGCAAGAGTCACCCACTGAAAATCCATTAATTGCTGAAGCTATTGAACTGTGGGCTTTAAAACAGGTGAGGCTAACAGGAATTGCCAGTTTTCACTTCAGTCCTAAAAAGAATTCTTACTACCTCTCACAGAAATTTATTAACCTTCATCCAAAAGCTTCATATGAATAATGGGGAGAGGGTCTTCAGATGCTTGGAAGGCTGTGGGGAGGCTGGATAGCTTCAACCCATGTTTGTTAAACTTTCACAAGTATAGTCTGAGATGCACTGAACTGCTAACTTCTAAAAGCATTGCTGGTGTGTACTTGAGGGTTCATTGATGTCATTTAGCACAGCTGTAGTTCTAAAGGGGATCTGAAGGAGAAGAGAGAGAAGGTGCTAGTCAAACACAAAATGGAAGGCTATTCCAAGAGTAATGGTGGGCTTGAAAGAAGGTGGGAAGTCAAGTGGGAAAAGAAAATAAGCCCAGTAACAGTAGTTGGGAGGAAAAATAAGAAATGAGAGAGGGCAAACGTGGGCAGGGCTGACGTTTGTGCAGAGCTTAGTGAGAGGCAAGGAGCTTGAATTTGATGTGGTAGAATAGACTAAATATATACAGGTTATTTTGATGATACATATTTAGTCATGAAATTCTCAAGCATTGAATACATTAGATTAATCTGTGTATTGAAATGGCAGTGTTCTTAGCAGGGACTGAGTTGGCTTCTGTTAAAATCATTTTCCAGTGCTGCATATGATTTAACTTTAAGAGGGTTTTGTTGGTGCGTAGGGGGCACTTTGCATTAGCTTGTTAGCAATCATACAATGTGCTGTATTGTTTAAGTTTCAATGTGCTTATGTGATAGAGTTTCAGTTTGAGGCTGCTGCTGCTGTTCCTAGGCAGAAAGTTCTGTGTACATAGTGTTCAAATACTCTAATATGAAGCAGTGACGGGGAAGAGGATGAGCACTAGAGGTGGATTAAACCGGGTGTACTTTGGTGCTCTCAAATCAAATCACTTTATCTGCATCATATTTACCTCTGAGAATAAAGTTCATGGTGCAGATGAGGGCTCAGTCCAATAAGGCATCTGAACTAGCACAGACAATGTACTCTGAGTACGGATTGGGGGGGAAACAGTCCTGAATTTTGAATCATTTTAGAATCTAACAAGAATAGTCTTTGGCCAAATGTTATATAACGTGATGGGAGATATTAGGGTTCCCCTTTATCACATGGGAAAATGTCTTTATATCTTAAATAGTTTACTGCAAATGTGAACTTGGGAAAAACGAATTTGAAGATTTTTCCATATGAGTTTTTCAGGGCTGGATCCATCTTGAATACTTCTGGGCTTTGGCAGGCAGGTACACTGCTCTCATTTGATCTGGCTAAGTGGTACCATTTTTCTCTTTGCTGTTCTCTCTTGCACCAAAAGCCATCCTCCTTGCCACCTTGTTGACCTATCATCCTACCAACTTTTTAATCTTGCCAGTTACTACTTTCTGAATGACCACTTCATCCTCAAATCTGCAAGAGCTAGTGAGCAGAAGGTTGGATTACAGTTGATGCTAAACATCCTGAGGTGTATCTATGCCACCTCTTTCTTATCCTGTATTTCAGATTTAGGTAATACATTTATATGAGAGGGGGGGATATAGGCGAGAGGCTTACCAGGCCCATCCAATTCAGCATGATTCGTGTATCAAGTATCTATGGTGAATATTGCTGAACCGCTCAGTCTGCTTCAGTGTATTTGCTCTTGATGTTTACGTTTTTTGTGTTAGTTTGGAAAAACTCTTCCCGACTTCACGTAAAGTTTTGGTTTGGGGTCCATGCCTTGGATTAGCATGAGCAAAACTACACTAGCATAGTACTTCAACTTTATTTATATTATGGTATCAACAAAAGTCTACAATAAGGATCAGGGACTCATTGTGCTAGGTATTCTACAAATAGAGGTAGATGTGGCCCCTGCCCCAAACAGCTTAATTTAAGAGAAGACTAGAGAGGGAGGGGAAAGGGAAAAATAACAGGAGTGAAGTGTGAAAGGAGCCACAAATGTAATATTAAGATGACATGTTTACATAGGCCAAGAATGAGCACAGCTTGATTATCACTTTGAAAGAAAAAAAAAAAAAATCTTGGTGCACTTATTGTAATTTTTTTTTCTTTTTGCTACCTGCCTATTTTATATAGCTTAAAAGAATACTTAACTAATTCTTTTAAACCTCATATTTCCAGCAAAGTGGGGTATGTTTTTTGTTTTGGAAGGTTCACATCTGTATTCAGAATGTATTGCTTGAGCAATCTTTAGTCAACCTGAGAAATGATAATCACCTTTACCTGTACAAACTCAATAGGCTGTGTCAGAAACACCATCTGTTATTAAAGGTCTCTTGACTTTGCCAGCATGTCTTATTACATCTATCTTAAAATATGCTCCTTATTAATAATCTAGCCAATGCACAATTCTGACTGCTTTATATTTCAAGCAATGATACAGACTTTTTTTAGACGCCTAAGTGGAGAAGGCCAGGTTGGTTAGACCCAGCATTTGACCTGCCGTACTGTCTCTTTTAAAAACAAACAACAACAACCCCAAAACTATTCTTCTGTCAATGAAATAATTAACAAAATGTAGTTGTTTATGTTGGACTTGGAAAGTGATTTTCCAGGAATGTTTGATGCTTTAGTGAGCGAGGGGAAGGGGTGGGATTAGGGTGTTCAATTTTGTGCGACTAGAAAGTTGGCAACCCTACCACTCCCCCACCACACACACATACATAAAATAACTCTGACTGCTAAAAATGAACATTCTTTTTCTCTCCATCTGTACCTGGTTCAGTCAAAAAAAAACCCAACTTGATAAAGTAAAAATATTTACAAAAACCAAGGTCCAAAGGTTTATGGTCTTAACGTGTTTATCTTCTGAGGGCTCTGGAGAACAGTGGTTTCTGGCCTGGCCACCTCCCGCTGAATCAAATTCCTGGGCTATTTTCACCTTCTGCAATTGCCTCCCCCCTTAACTCAGCCTGACCCCAAATAGTGCTCAGATGTTGCAGTGCAGCACTGAAGAGAGAAGCTAGTACTGAATCACATTCATGCCGATAGCAAAAGGATAAAGGGGAATAAATCTTCTGTGTTTCATTGTAGGAATCTCTGGTGCTACTTCCCATTACACCACATTCAAGTGGGTTACAGAGAAATTATCCTACACAGGTTCAAGGCAGCTGTTGATTGCCATTGCCAGGGAGCAAGAAAGAAGATGCTGCTTGCCTTACTGTGGAAAAAGGAGCAGGCAGTGAGGCATCAAAGCTTGCAGATGATGCACGTTTCCTCAAGATAATTTAGTCCAAAGCAGATTGCGAGGAGTTACAAAGGAGTTTTGCAAAACTGGGTGACTGGGAAACACAATCGCAGACAAAATTCAGTATTGATAAATGCAAAGTAATGCACACTGGAAAACATCATCCCAATGATCCATACAAAATGATGGAATCTATATTAGCTGTTACCACTCAAGAAAGAGATATTGAATCATCATGGATAGTTCTCTGAAAATGTCTGCTCAATGTGCAGAAGCAGTCAAAAAAGCTAACAATATTAGGAACTATTAAGAAAGGGATACATAATAAAACAGTAGATATCATAATGTCACTATATAAATCCATGATACACCCCACACCTTGAATGCTGTATGCAGTTCTGGTTGTCCCATCTCAAAAAAGATATATTAGAATTGGAAAAGGTGCAGAGAAGGACAACCGTTCATGATTGAAGGCCTGTTCTTCCACATCCTCTTTAGTGCTTTACTGCAATGGTTCTCAAACAGGGGTAGGCGTACCCCTGGGGCTACACAAAAGTCTTCCGGGGGTACATCAATTCATCTAGATATTTGCCTAGCTTTACAACAGGTTACAGAAAAAGCACTATCGAAGGCAGTACAAACTAAAATTTCATACAGACAAAATGAGAAAGTAAGCAATTTTTCATTAATAGTGTTCTGTGACTTTTTTTTTTATATTTTTGTGTCTGATTTTATAAGCAAGTAGTTTTTAAGTGAGGTGAAACTTGGGGGTAGGCAAGACAAATCACTCCTGAAAGCGGTACAGTAGTCTGGAAAGGTTGAAAACCGCTGCTGTGCTGTCCTTTTAAGTTCAAATGCCTCTTTGTATTTGGCACATAGTGTTTTAAGAGGAGGTGACTAGTTTTAATTTACATTCTTGAGAACTCTGAACACCTGAGTCCCCTTTTCTTTCCCCAACTAAATAGTCTTGTTTCATCCTATTGATTTCTGATCCACAATTGTAACTACCTTTGTCTTTCCTCTAAGTCTTTCAATCAATACTATCTTGGAGGTTCAGATTATGTCCTCTCTCTTTATTTGCCTGCAGGAAAAAAAACCCCAAATTTTAAATTGCAGAGCCTGGTTTTAGCTGCTGATTTAGCTATGCACTTACTTAGTTGTAGCAAAAAGCATCCTTCAGATCCAACAGGACACTTACATTAGAGAGTAACTTGTTTTGCCAGTTTTGTATTATGGTCATGAACAATAGCTCTTGGTACTTGTATAGCGGAGCGTAATCCACCAGCAGAAATCATAGGTAATGCAGGAGGCAAATAGAATCATAGAATATCAGGGTTGGAAGGGACCTCAGGAGATCATCTAGTCCAACCCCCTGCTCAAAGGGGGACCAATCCCCAGACAGATTTTTTTATCCCAGTTCCCTAAATGGCCCCCTCAAGGATTGAACTCACAACCCTGGGTTTAGCAGGCCAATGCTCAAACCACTGAGCTATCCCTCCCCCCATACTTCAATGACCAACTATATAAATGCATAGATGAACAATGGAGATCTCAAATTATGCCTTAAAAACCCAAGTTTCACAGGCAATTTTTTCATCTATGTATTTATCTGTAATCATGTTTTTTAATGTAAACGGTTGTCAATTCTAGAGGTAAATCAAAATTTGAAAGGCTCTTCTGTATGTTATGTTTTCCTTCCTTGTCCCTTAACTTAAAATGACTAATCTTTGGCTACATGAATACTTAATGTTTGGATTTGACTAATTAAAAGAATGACTATTTATAGGATTAGTCTGGGAGTAATTGTCAATCATGGAGCACAGCTTTGATTTTGACTTGTAAATTTTGTCCCTTGAGATCTTGTAAAACTCACCCATAAAAGCAGTTGGAAATTTAAGAATTCCCCCATTTGAAAGCTATTGCTGAATGGTCTTGGTAAATATGGTTGTGTGTGTGTGTGTGTGTGTGTGTGTGTGTGTGTGTGTGTGTGTGTGTGTGTGTGTGTGTGATCTAGGACCTACGGAGTCATTAGGTTTGAAATCTCTGTCATAAACATAGAATTCCCTAGTTTTCACACCCTTTTAAATAACTACAGCAGTAAGTTCAGAAAAACTATTCCTGAAGTAGCTGGTCATCTTTACGATTGAAGATTTTTGGTCTGGCTGAGTTAGAAGAAAGGATGGCTATGGGGGTAAGGCACAATACCAGGCATCAGCAGATCTGGGTTCTATTCTTGGCACTGGAGCAGACTTCCCGTGTGTTCTTGGGCAAATCATTTACCCTTTTTGTGTCAGTTTCCTAATCTATACAAATTACAGTGTTTACCTCACAAGTGGGTTGCAATGCTATATTTAGTGTTTGTAAAGCATGCTGAAAGCTCAGCTGGAAGATGCTATCTAAATGCAAAATATATTAGTTGGCCTTTAGATGTTATCCAGTAAGTATCTGTGTAGCAAAAGGAAGTTGTTTAGTTCTAAAAGCAGAAAAGTAAGGTGTCTTTTGAATGAGAGGACAAAAGCAAAGAGGTTAGGTCTCAGTTTCTATCTACTATAATACAGGTAATATGAATTAAAAAGCCCAAAGCCCCTAATCAGAATAGAGGGGCTCTGTTGCACTTGGCACTGTACAAAAATATATTGTAGTAAAAGGCAGTCCCTACCCCAAAGAACTTACAATCTACTTTGTTAGGAAACGGATAGCTTTGAGTGTAGCAAACTTTGGTTTATTGAAGAAACGGTGTACTTTCAGATGGTGTTTCATCTATGCACTAGATTCAGCTTGCGGCACAGAACTGTGCAGAATATGTCCGCTGGCTCAGAGTTCAATTTCCTCTTAGGCCTATGATTCAGCAATATAGCCAATGTCCCTTCTGAAGTCAGTTCTTTCAAGTATTTGATCCCCCAAAGCCTTGCATTAATATTGAATTTGCTGATCTTATGCCTTGAGACACTAGGCCGAGGCTCACGGAATGGACCAAATAAGTAACTCAGTTCAAGTTAGTGGAATTACGCCAGGGTTGAATTTGGCTAATGTGTCTGGAATTCACTTGGCCACAGTCCATTCACTTGGCCACAGTAATTGTTGAAGTTTGATTTCCAGAAGCTAATGGTTCAATTATGTTGTTGGAGCATAGATAAACTTAGTAAGCCTTTTCTAATTTTTTTTTTTCTGTTTATGGATGCTAAGCTTTATTCCATCATGTTTATGCTTTACATCATGCACAGATCATTTCCTATATTTAATTTATGCTAGATTCCCCACCCTGTGTTTAGGTTTATCAATTTTTACACCTTTATGCAATGAAGATACGACTTTAAGTCTGGAGACATACGCTTTTTTTTAAAAGGGGGGGAGAGGAGCACTTACAGGGACAAGTGGACTTCTGAGCATTTTTTGAAAAAATGTATTAAAGTGTATTAATGATTAAAGTGAGAGACACATATTCCATTCCTGATAACGCCATTGAGGTTTTTTTTTTTTGTGACCTTGGGCAAGTCTTTTTAACCTCCCTGTGCCTCTGTATCCCCTATCGTTAACTGGCTACCTTTTGTAAAGTGGCTTGATATCTCTGATTTGAAAGATGCTGGTTCAAGGTATCTTTTTCTTTATCTTCCCCATTTTATCAAGCAACATATTCTTGAAATGAATTAATTACGAAAGAGTAGAAACAACCTACGAAAGAGGAATTGTTCTGATGAAGACTGCATATCTATCAGATTTCGCAGGCATTTCTGGATCTCAGTACTGGGGCTTAAAATGAAATCAGTTTAGTGCTAATGTCTGCTAATCAATCTCTGTGAAAGTGGTGCCAAGTGACTCTTGGAGGAAGTGATATTTTGAATTCTGTCTCATGTTGTGAAACTGGCTGGCTGTTGTTTTCATTTATGTGCTTGATGGTATCTTTGTGCAGAAAACCTGGTATTTTTGAACACTTTGGCTTGTCAGTCGTAACACTGTTCCAAGATATGCATCCGAAGAAGTGGGTTGTAGCCCACGAAAGCTTATGCTCTAATAAATTTGTTAGTCTCTAAGGTGCCACAAGTACTCCTGTTATTTTTACTGTTCCAAGAGGCAGCCTCAGTTTTTCATGTTGAAATCTCAGGCATGTTATAGTTTAACTGTACTGTATTAAACTGTTACATTGAAATTATCTAATATGTCTGATTGCTTAAGTGTGGTACTAAAGAGCCTGATTCTGCAGCTCTTACAAGAGTAATCCCAATGGTTTCAATGGGACTACAACTCAAGTACAAAGTTGCAGGATTGGGCAGGTGGTGAGGGAATATATATAAAATGTTAGTCCATCTTAACCTAAATTACTTGAATTTCTTGTGAGCGCTCTTTAGAAGTATGCCTTCATAGGAGATTTAGGACAGCCTATGGTACTGGTAAGACAGAGGTCACACAGTTCATTAAAGCCAGAAGCTTAACATTTACTGTCTAATAACCAGGCCAGGTCCTGTTAGTGTATCTAGCTGTTTTAACAGTATGGCTGACCTTTCCTAAAAGCAGTTTCACCTAATGTTTTTAACAAAGCACGTTTCAATTTAGTTATTCTACTGATAGCCAGACAATTTCTCCTATTCCATCCTCTAAACAAAACTGCTCATCTTTAAAGATGGAGATCATAAGATCACTGTCCATGGCAAACAGCTGCAAAGTCGTTTGACTGTTCCCATTGTCCTCCCTGAGTTACTAAATTTCTTAATTTAACTGCTTCAGTAGTACCGAAAACCAAACCATACAATCCCTCAAACAACAATGAAGTCCATTGTTGATGTTCCAATAGCCTGGGATAATGTATCTGTCTCTAATGGATTATAGTGATGGAATTGCTATATTTAAGCATAGTCCATTAATTTAATTGTTTTGGACACGCTGCAAAATAGGTTGCAACATGGGTTGAAAATATGTGCCCATCCGCACTGACTATTTTTCAGAGAGAGGAGGAATTTCAGAAAGTAACTAAATTGCTTTAAAAATATGAGAATTGGAGAAAAGAATCTTGAGGTTTTCACATGTCTTTTGCACTTGTTCTCCAAAGGTTTTATTCTAAACAAAACATGCAAAAACACCTTCTCCCCTCTCCTCCCCCCCCCAAGCAGATTTATTGATCAGCCAATTAAATTTGAGGTAAAATAGCAGATATTCGGAAAATACTTCTTCATCAGGCTTATAGCTTCAGATTAATTAACAAAGGTCATTTGACAAAGAATTCTCACTTGACTTCAAGTAATGCAGCTTTTCATCTATTCATGGACCTGTTTAAATTTATTTGCTGTTAAATATCTTGAAATTTCAGTGTAAAAAGGAAACTATGCTTCCTTACAAGTCAGGAAAACTCAGAACTTGTATACACAAATATTTTCTTTGGAGGAAGCTGGGGTGTGAATCTTCCCTGTAATAGCCTGTGCACGCTAACTGTTTGTGTGGACTCTGCTGATGCACATTAATAGTTCATTAGTGTGGTTTGATCTACCCTGCTTTGAAACCGGGTTAACGTGCAGTGTCCACACAGACCGTTAATGTGTGGCACACTGGTGCAAGATAGAATTGCACCCCAGCTTGCTGCGAATTGAAGGCTCATGTAGAGTGACCCTCAGAGTTTATGTAGAAGTATTGTATCAGACATTATATCCTAAAGTGTTGATGATGGCCTGGATATTAGTTAAGTAATAGCTAACTTGAATTTCTTAACTCTTTTGTAGCTTTGTTCTTTGCACTAAACTATAAGTGTGCATAGTACCCATTGTCTTGTTTTATATGCTGTTTGCCATTCTCTGTGTCCTCTTATGCAGGAACTATGTATGAATAATGGATAAGATTTTCAGAAGTGACAATTTCTGGGTGCCCAAATGGAGATACATCAGGTATCCAAAAATCACTAGTCACATTTGAAAATCTTTGCTGCCATTCCTGTATCCCCAGTAAAATGATGTTTGGAGAAATAGCATGTATTGAATGAAGAGAGAGCCTCTGTTTGGGTTATTGAATAGAGAGAGAGCAAGCAAATGATCAGGACAGGATTTTTAGAAGTGTTTGTTAGACTGGCTGATTACAGAGCTTATCCAGTTATTTTAAACATAAAGCTGGAGCACATGGCAGAAATCAGTAAAGCTGTGTGGGTCTCTTCTAATTTCATTATCCAGCCATTCTGAGAAAAGAGTCAGGAATATATAAACAGAGGAAAACAAGATGCTGGTTTAATTTTGTCTGATTGCTTTCCAACTAAGAGTTTATACATGTGAAAAAAATGGGACCACCTTCAGTGGTGTCTCTCTTGCTATGTAATGATGTTGTGTTAAGGAATCTTCTGTTGTGGTGCAATCAACAAGTACTATATTGTGTCTAATTATGCAGATTTGATACAGTATTCTGTGATGGAGTGATTACTGACTGGATAGGAAGGATCATGTAGTGGATAGGGCACTAGATGGGGACTCAAGAGCCAGGGGTTCAGTTCCCTGCTGTGCCACAGATTCCTTGTATGACTTCATGTGAGTCATTTAATCTACCCTGTTCCTCCGTTCCCTGTTTCACAGATTGGGATAATATTTTCCTACTTTCAGAACTGTTGAGGATAGAATTAATTATGATTGAGGCACTAAGATATGGGGTCACACAAGTATCTAGACAGAATAGCAAAGTTTATGCACTTTGCTTCTCTAGTTAGTTTAGTATTTTTAAATTATGAAAATCCATTGTCTAAAGTTTTCACTCTTATAGTCTGAGCTCCTTAATCATCATGAGACTGGTAGAACTCTGCTCAATTGGAAGGGGTTTTTTTTTTTTTTGCCCTTGATGACAACAGTAACAGAATGGAGCATGAGCCATGCATCATCTTAGCTGCCATGCGCCCCTTGCTGAACATTCCAGTCAGTTCTGTCTTAACTGTGGCCAGTACTCTGTCTTTCTTTTGCAGGTATGATACCTAGAAGGAAGGAAAACTACTCACCAGCTTCAAGCCTCTCAGTGAATGCTCAGAGATGTTCCAATAAGCTTCTTTTACAGACTGGACTCCTTCCTAGTCTGGGCCCAATCCTTTCCCCTGGTACATAGAATCATAGAATATCAGGGTTGGAAGGGACCTCAGGAGGTATCTAGTCCAACCCCCTGCTCAAAGCAGGACCAATTCCCAACTAAATCATCCCAGCCAGGGCTTTGTCAAGCCGGGCCTTAAAAACCTCCAAGGAAGGAGACTCCTTAGGTAACGCATTCCAGTGCTTCACCACCCTCCTAGTGAAATAGTGTTTCCTACTATCCAACCTAGACCTCCCCCACTGCAACTTGAGACCATTGCTCCTTGTTCTGTCATCTGCCACCACTGAGAACAACCGAGCTCCATCCTCTTTGGAACCCCCCTTCAGGTAGTTGAAAGCAGCTATCAAATCCCCTCTCATTCTTCTCTTCTGGAGACTAAACAATCCCAGTTCCCTCAGCCTCTCCTCATAAGTCATGTGCTCCAGACCCCTAGTCATTTTTGTTGCCCTCCGCTGGACTCTTTCCAATTTTTCCACATCCTTCTTGTAGTGTGGGGCCCAAAACTGGACACAGTACTCCAGATGAGACCTCACCAGTGTCGAATAAAGGGGAACGATCACGTTCCTCGATCTGCTGGCAATGCCCCTACTTATACAGCCCAAAATGCCGTTAGCCTTCTTGGCAACAAGAGCACACTGTTGACTCATATCCAGCTTCTCGTCCACTGTGACCCCTAGGTCCTTTTCTGCAGAACTGCTACTTAGCCATTCGGTCCCTAGTCTGTAGCAGTGCATGGAATTCTTCCGTCCTAAGTGCAGGACTCTGCACTTGTCCTTGTTGAACCTCATCTGGTTTTTTTTGGCCCAATCCTCTAATTTGTCTAGGTCCCTCTGTATCCGATCCCTACCCTCTAGTGTATCTACCACGCCTCCCAGTTTAGTGTCATCTGCAAACTTGCTGAGAGTGCAGTCCACACCATCCTCCAGATCATTAATAAAAATATTAAACAAAACCGGCCCCAGGACCGACCCTTGGGGCACTCCGCTTGAAACCGGCTGCCCAACTAGACATGGAGCCATTGATCACTACCCGTTGAGCCCGACGATCTAGCCAGCTTTCTATCCACCTCACAGTCCCTTCATCCAGCCCATACTTCTTTAACTTGGCGGCAAGAATACTGTGGGAGACTGTATCAAAAGCTTTGCTAAAGTCAAGGAATAACACATCCACTGCTTTCCCCTCATCCACAGAGCCAGTTATCTCATCATAGAAGGCAATTAGGTTAGTCAATCCTTGTTAGTTCCAGCTCAGGTGGTAACTAGGGGATTTCTCATGACTGGCAGCCCCCTTTGTTCTGTTCCACCCCCTTTTATATCTTTGGCACAAGGCGGGAATCTTTTGTCTCTCTGGGTTCCCACCCCTCCTTCTAAATGGAAAAGCACCAGGTTAAAGATGGATTCCAGTATCATGTGACATGCGCACATGTCCTGTGAGCCCCCCCCTCCATTCTTCCAGGACTGGCCCGTATGCAGTGGAGGCTTGCAGGTAAACAGAGCTGAGGATTGGGGCAATAAATCTACTATTTGGACTCTGAGTCGAAAGGCTCTAATGCCAAATATTCTTCCACTATAGAAGATCACCAGGATAGTGATCCTTCGGGAAATACAGCATCTTTCCCTCAGGTATTACAGAAGTTGTCCAAGGCAGCTGACTTTGTAGATTCCTGTACCAGTTTTAACTCAAAGGACACAGTTAAAGGACCTGGACCTGTAGTCTCATCTGCCAGGGTTGCTGTGCCCTGGCACCTGACCTTGGGCAGGCTCACTTGATGAAGGTGTGGCAGACTCCCCCTTACACAGCTGCCCACACCTCAAAGGTGATCAAAGTATATTGTTCCATGAGGGTGCTGCCAGCTTAACCCTCTTTCACCCTTGAGAGCTTGCTGATGGAGTTGGCTGACCCTGGCTAGAGGGAAGACCTACCACACGTACAGGACTGCACCCTGAACAAAGGGTTTTCTAGTCTGTTACTGCCTCTCTTTGTAAGGTGGACTGTCAAGACTTTTATGGCCAAAGGTTCAGTGGAGATGGGAAGAAAGCTTGATTTTTCTTCCCCAAAAGAAACAACAACAACAACAAAAAAAAGTGAAGCTAGGCTGAGGCCATTGGTATAGTGTGAGCTGTCTCTGGTGTTGGTGCGATGTTGGTTAGAGCCACTGCCTCAGAAGCATGCCCATCTGTTAGTATGGCCGTAGGAAGTCCAGAGAAAGCTCAAAGATCTGCATTACACTAGAGAACTTCTTTGGGGCGGAGGTGGAACTTTTACATGAGCCATATGGATACTCTGGGCTTGCACAGAGTAACACACTATGACTGTAGGCAAGTCTTGTGATGTCCTTGTGCTTTGATAATTCCAGCTGGAATTTCTGGATGAAATTCAAAACTCAAATGAAAACTAGTTGCTGTGTCTGCTCTGGAACTTTTTGGCTTAATAACTTCCAGAAAGGAAGTAGGGTGGGCCCATTACAAACGAACCCTGCTGTGCATACTGTAAATCATCATGGCTTTACAAACTGTCTCCTTGATGCATTTTTATTTCTGTATGTGAAGGCTGGTTATCTCCACTGTAAACAAAACCCAAATACAAAACGGCTCTAAAAGCGAGTTTAGGTGTTGGTGAAATCTAAAAGCAGACTGTATGTGTTTTAAATTGAAATGTCAGATGTGTGACTTAGTGAGGTGGCTACTGAACATATAAAATAGCTTAATTTTCCTAGTGTTTTGTTTGTGGGTATTAGTGAAAATGCAAATAGGCAGTGAAATTAATATAATCTAGGCACCATTAATTGGTAATGGCATCTAAGAATCCTCAGAAAATTGTGCAATGTCTGTTCTGAGAAACTGTCTGGCACCAGCTCCCAATGAAGTAAATTGGCCTTAGAAAATTGTCCTGGTTTTTTTGTGTAGGAGATTTTTTAAATTGGCTATAGTGCTGCAATAATATGTAAATTGACTTTTTGTATAGTGGCTTGTGTAACTTATTTTTAATAGGGTATTGAGAGATGTACGTTCATAGACTCTTTTCCTCCTCCCTTTCTCTCTCCGTCCCTCCCACGCCCTCCTTCAGTATTGTAAGGATTTCTACTGTGCAGATTTAAGGCTTGACTGCAAGGTCCTGAGTAGCTTCACTTTCCATTGACTTCACTGAGCACTGAGGATACTCAAAACCTTGCAGGACTTGGCTCTTAATGCACAAATGCAGGAGTCACTGTTAAGGTATGTCATCTGGCAGACTATGACAAGGAAAAGATTGACTTCATGTCTCATGCATGTATGCTGTGGGTAATACACTGCTTCTTTCCTCCTCTGCCAAGTGCCTCCATTGGCTAATCTGGTACCCCTAGGATTGGGAATAATTACTTAAATATGGAGCTTTTCACCCTAGATCTCACAGCACTTTATAAAGGTGGCTAAGAAACATTTGTCCCTATTTATATAGATAAGGAAACAAAGAGGTGCAGAGAGGTGAACTGATTTGCCCAAAGTCTCAGACAGCCAGTGCTAGAGGTAGGAAAAGAATCCTGCTTTCCTGATTTCACTCTGGTCCCAATCTACTGCTTCATTGCATTCATCCATGCAATATGTGACATGAGGTGGGAAGGAGTCTCTTACTATAAATGGTTGACAACTATTTATTTAAAATTTTATTTTCATACTACATCAGGTTGCCAATTCAATATCAATTAACAAATCTTTCCTTTTTCTAGGGTTGGATGAATGAAATTTATAATTATGATCCAGAAACTTATCATGCTACATTGACTCATTCTGTCTACGTGCGACTTGAAGGAAGCACCTTAAGACTTTCAAAACCCAATAAAAATATTTCCAGAAGGGCGATTTACAATGAATCTAAGCCTGATGTCACCTACATTGGCCAGAAAATTTATGAGCTTACGGACAGCAAGGTGAGTTCTATTTAGTTATGCAGCTGATTGCTGTATAGTAGTATAGAGAGAGACTACCTTTTTACATTATTAGTTGTTTAATTTCTGCTGTCATGTAAATGAAGATTATTTATTTACTGATTAGCTTTCAAAGTATTATGCTGGTTTAATCTGCGAGCGTAAAAGGGAACAGACATTAGCCAGTGGCTATTTCATACTGAAGACTGATCTATGTGTAATCTCTTTTTATGGGTATAAAAATATTAAAACATAAACATTTTTGGGCTGGTATCTTTTTTTTTACGCAAGCCTTCCATTACATTGCCACATAGATGAATCTTGCTATAAAAAGAATAAAACCATCGGGAACAACGTTCAGAGCATCCTCTTGAAAAGTTAAAAAGGGGACTGGGAGAATAAATCAGCAGCACATAAGCAAAAGGACATTTAAAAACTCAACCCCCCTTTATTTCCTCACGTAAATATGCAGAGTCTTGAAACTGTGTGGTATGGGAAGATTGAGCATTCCTTCTCATATACATGAAACAATATGCATATAATATTTTAGAAATCTGCAATCAAATTTGCTTGTTTCAAGACTGCAAAAGGATTCAGAGCCCAGTCATTTTTGCTGTTGCACAAGTGGAGGGAACACAAATTGTGTGGATGCAGCAGAAGAGAGTGGGAGGTGGGTGGGTAGATGGATGAAAGGGATAGCTCTGCTGCATCATGTCCCTTCCCACTACAGTGCTGTGGAAGCTTCCCTCCAGGTAGGTGCATTATGGGTTCTGAGTTTCTGTACACCAAGACAAGAGTGGGAAGAAGTGAGGCTGGGAAATGTTTGCCCTACGTTGCCCCTCTCCCAAATTTGTGGGGGATCCCAGCATAAAAAAAAGCTGACTATATCAGCATTATCTTGCATGATATCCCTGTGCATCACAAGGGATGGTGACCACAGAAAGGTATTGGCAGCACAGGTGAAGGAGGAAACCATGCTACAGTGGAATCTGGGACTGGGGAAGAGAAGAATAAAGAAAACTAAAGGGGCAATAGGCCTTCATTGATCTCCCAAGATCTGCACACAGAGGGGGCCCAACTACTTCCATGATAGAAAGATGAGGTAGAAATTTGTAAAGATTCCTGTCCTCTGTGCATATTTTCTCTTGCTGGAAACATTTTAACGATAAGACTTTGAAATCACGATTGAGCAGTTTTATAGCTCAGTACAACAGGACTTGGTTGTTTGTTCTTAGTGGTATCTAAAATCTGACCAAAAGTAGCATGACGTTTTTGTTACAAAATCCATTACAGAGGGACAGTGTGCCCCAAATGCAATAAGCAAATAATGGAATTTAAGCTAAGCGTTACTTTTTAAACACACTGTGGGTATCTTTAGCAACATAGGCCTTTTTAAAGGAACAGTTGAGGTAAGAAATTTTTGCTTTAAAGAAATTCCTTCTTTCTACTTGCATTTGGGTGCTGTTTGCATTTACTCAGCTTAGAATATGACCATCAAATAGTTTTGCTTTCTGGTTCCTATGCAGTCACACAGCACCAGTATTGCAGATCTCGAGCATCCAAAAATCATGTGTTGGACCCCCAAATGTCATGAGACTTTAAAAAAAAAAATGTTGGGGTTCTTTACCTTCTGGCTTCTGAGTCACATTTTCAAGATTTTTTTTTTTTTTTGTGCACAATTATGAGAGCTGAAAACCTTTTTTTTTTTTTTTTTAAATGAAAGCAGAGATTCTTGTGTATTCACGTGATTCCAGGAGTATAAACTACCTGAGCATGATCCGGTTCAAATAAGGCTTATTGCTAAGCCTCTCCATATCATTTGTTAGAAGCCTGTTGATCGACCAGTGAGTTGAGCACCCACCACTCCCATTAAACCAAGTGGGAACTGAGGTCATTCACCATCTTTGAGGTGAATGACCTCATCACTTAATGCACAATGCTATACATTAATATATAAGTGGAGAAGATATTGATTCATATGGAATTTCTTTTTTTGTTTTTGGGTTTTTTTGATCTATCTGACCCTCTCCCTTTTTATTTCACAGATTTATCTGGTTCCCAAGAGTTTGGCTCGAAAACGAATTTGGAATAAAAAGTATCCTATTTGCATTGAACTTGGTAGACAAGATGACTTTATGGCTAAGGCCCAGACTGATAAAGAGAACTTAGAAGAAAGGTCACCAGCAGAGAACTTAGACTTAGGCAGTGAAGAATCTAAGAAACCTCAAGATGGGACAAAGCCCATTAGCCAGAAGGATCAAATACTTTATTTGTTTGGAAGAACGGGTAGGGAGAAGGAGGAATGGTTTAGGAGATTCCTTCTGGCTTCCAAGTTAAAGTCTGAAGCGAAGAAGCCTCTCAGCTTATGTGGAAACAAGCCAGGTAACCAGTATCTTTTTTTTTTTTTTTTTTTTTAATTTACAGTTTTATAAAGGGAGTTACAATAAGTACAAAAAAAGCTTCCATAAAACTGAATGTCTGGCTAGTGTTGTTTGTAGTGAACCAATTTAAGCATTAGCTCTTAAAAAGCAAGTCTAAAAATAATCATGCAGAATTAGATATTCCCTAAAATTGTGATTTAAGCAGGTTTTTAGAGATCGTCTGTTACCAAGATACAATTGTATGTGGTTGTAACCTCATACATATAAACTGTTACTTGAAAATTTTTCTTTAGTATCAATTTATTTTCATAGTGCAAAGATTTGAATATTTTTACAAAAAGGGTTCAGTCCTCCACTATTGAAGTCAATGAGTTTTTTGCAGCTGACTTCAATGGGTGTAGGAATTAGGTCTGTAAGTTTTTACTTACATCTCCCCCCCTTTCCTTTTTGTTAAAAAATTAAAAGCCTTCCCATCGGTAGATTCACACAAATACATATTTTTGTCAATGGCCATGTATGCTGACAGTGCTCTTTAATTATGAAATCCTGTTGCCTTAATATCAGCCGCAACTAACAAGAAATATGTGGAGGAACGTCTTCCTAATGACCCAAGTGTTAAAGTTCTTAAGTGTTGGATGCTTTTTAATTAATACTTCATTTGGTGTAATCCTAAATTTCCTTTCCCTCTCCTTATCATGCCTCCCTATTATGAGTTTTTCTCTTGAAATGTGTAGACAACATCATTTTTGTATCTGAAATGCAAATTCAAAACTGATATTTTGTACATTTCTCCTGAGGATTATAAATTTCAGATATTCAGATCCTTGGACAATCTATTTAATCCTTATAGTCTAAAATTAAGTGTAGTCTGTACTTGCCTTAGGCACTCCCCAACAAAACTCTCTGAAAATCGAGCATCTGTTGTACAGGTGACCACAAACCTGCTTGCATATGATTTGGGTAACTGAGGAGTTTGACATCTCCAGTTGCATGCATTGTTGCTGGATGTTGAATCGTTCTAAATACTGGCAAATTAGGCCTGGTCTACACTACGACTTTAATTCGGATTTAGCTGCTTTAATTCGAATTAACGCTTGACCCGTCCACACAACGAAGCCATTTAATTCGAATTAAAGAGCCCTTTAATTCGATTTCTGTACTCCTCCTCGACGAGAGGAGTAGCGTCAAAATCGGTATTGTTAATCCGAATTAAGGTTAGTGTGGCCACAATTCGATGTTATTGGCAATTCAATGTTATTGGCTACCCACAATGCAACGCTCTGGAAATCGATGCTACTACGGTAGCTTGGACGCACACCACCGAATTAATGGTGCCTAGTGTGGCCGAATAAATTCGAATTTATAAAATCGGTTTCCTAAATTCGAATTAGATAAATTCGGATTAATCCCGTAGTGTAGACATACCTTTAGAGTTTAAGGCCATCTAAACATGTAACTATGGAATTTATTGTAGCCTTAAAAGAGTGATGGAAAAGCACTTCTTTGAATTGTACCTTTTATGAAATAAATTAAGCACAAGTAACCTTGTAGCCATATGTTTGGTGATGCTAGATTTTTTTTTTTTTTTTTTTTTAGTGATAATCATGCCTCATGCTTGATACTCTACAGCCATCTATTTTCACGTGGTTTGCTACTTGCTTTGCTGTTCTCTTCCCTTCTCCACCCTGTTTGTTAATGGCTGTTATTCCTTCTGCTTTAGGGTTCTTGCCATCACACAGTAGAACCAATAGCCAGTCTGGAATTCTTACGCACAGTCGCAGCAGTAGCAAAGGAAGCGGAGAAGAAATCATGTCCCAGCCTAAGCAAAAGGAGCTGGCAGGAAACGTGCGACAGAAGATGATTTTGGACTACAGTGTATACATGGCAAAGTGTGTTCCACAAGAAAATAAAAGCCCTGTGGTTAGTCCAGCCTGTAGTGCAGACAGTAGCCCTACTTCTGTGAAAAAGGTAAAAGCCCTGTGCTTAGTGTACTTCCATGAGACACATTGTAAGGTCCTGTTACTTTTTTAACACTTGTTGCTTTAAAAAGTATAGATTGTATAGAAGGGAAAAAAATAAGTCTGGAAAGTGCAGCTCTGTTCTGAAACTGGCATTGTGAGGATCTGTGTTTGTCCCTTGCTTCCTTATAAAAACATTGTTTCTAAGTGCCAGCACTTTAGGCTCAACCTGGGATCTCCAAAGTCCAGTTGTGGTCTCCTGGCTTGTGCGACATCAGTACCAAAAATTATTCTGTAGGCCAAGTTTTCCCTCAGCTGTTTTCCTTCAGTTGGTGTTAACACAGGGGTAACTGAGGGTGGCAGAATTAGTCCCTACAATAAATATGGAGTTACCTCTTTTGTTGATGGGTAAACCATGATACCATCCAGTTCACTCTCCTATAGCTGTGCTCATGCTGCAATAGTAAGAGTAGTAAAAAGATCATATCAACTAACTTTCGTTTAATGTTAACCAGAGCCAACTAAAAACGTAATTGGTGTGCAGACGTGCTGAAATCAGGAGGGAGTCATTTTTAGAGTTCCTTTTTCAGCCATAAATGCAATTTAGTGCTGAGTAAAGAGTTTATTCTCATTAGCTAATCTTTCTTAGGGTACGTCTACACTAAGATCGGTGGGTAGTGATCGATCTATCGGGGATCAATTTATCGCATCTCATCTAGACGTGATAAATCGATCCCCGAACGCGCTCCCTGTCGACTCCGGAACTCCACCGCTGCGAGAGGCGGAAGTGGAGTAGATGGGGGAGCGGCGGCCGTCGATCCTGCGCCGCGAGGACGCAAAGCAAGTCAATCTAAGATACGTCGACTTCAGCTACGCTATTCTCAGCTGAAGTTGCGTCTCTTAGATCGATCTCGCCCCTCCCCTCCCCCCAGTGTAGACCAGGCCTTAGGGGAGTTATAAAACATTCAGATATGTCCATGTATCTCCACCATCCCACAGATGGAATTATTTTATGATGAGCCCATCCTCAGATGCATGTAAGTAGGGACTTGTACTGTGATGTTATTTAATACATATTCTGTTTTCAGCTCAGAACGGCCAACAATTCAGTGGACTTTGATAATCTGATTAAGAACTTCGGTCCCCTTAGAGCCACTACACACAGTTGTTCTGCTTAGCTCTGCATTTATGATCTCTGGCAGTTTGTGTGTGTGCAATACGCTGGACACTTCCATAAACAAACTATTTTTCCTGTTCCTTCCCTCAACCTAAGTTGTGTTACCTAAAAGCTTCCACTATTCTCTTTTCTAAACTGCATGGGAGTACACTAGGAATAAACACAAATTGACTCAGGAACCTGCGATGTAGTTTTTCTATCCATGTTTCAAAAGCTGATTCATCTCTCCAATTCTTTATATCATGCAAGTGTATTTTTCTGTGTATTTTTAAATTCACCCAAAGGAAAGGTTTTTTTATTCATCTAGGGTGAAATTGTTGCCACATTGACTCAAATAGGGTCAGGATTTCATCACTGATGTAAATGTCATCTGATGACCTTTTGAGTGTTTGTTTGGTTTCCAAGACCAAGAGACATAGTTTCTAATGCAGGAGCCCTTCCAAGAGAGTTAATTGAGTGAAAGCAATGGAACTATCCACTTTTCTATTTAGATTGCTACTTGCTTTCAGATGCAACCTTCCACACAAAGACTAAACCATGGGTATTGTGTATGTGTGTATGTATGTATGTATATTAAGTTTCCGTTTTTATAAAGGGTTACTAAATGATTAACACATGTTATAAGCATGTTATATATGTGAGTAGTACGTGTTATGAGTGGGTGTTGTAGAGAAACCATGGCTTATCAGGAGTCTCTTCACCTCTTGGACTCTCCAATTGCTCAACTATTTAGTAAAACACCTATTAATCCATTCATTTATCCTTAATAAATG
Source organism: Emys orbicularis (assembly GCF_028017835.1). Taxonomy (NCBI): domain Eukaryota; kingdom Metazoa; phylum Chordata; order Testudines; family Emydidae; genus Emys; species Emys orbicularis. The sequence goes on along the minus strand of NC_088695.1, from coordinate 42,339,493 downwards.
GAACCTTAATATAAAATGTGACCCCAGTTTATTTAATATATATTTTGTGGCATGTAAAATAATCTGCACTTCAGGACCCTCATACAGCTCATAGTTAAGGAGGACCACGTACAGTACATGATACGAGCTGATTTGGTGCTCATTGGCCCTGGCCAGGAGAGATCCTGGCCACTCAACCTCTGAAACAGTGCTGGCAAGAACTTGGGTCATGACAGAATTTAGCAATCCAGCAAATTCTCTTTTTGTATAAAGTCACAGCCCTTGGGAATATTAAGGTTGGAAAGAAATCCTGTTCAGCTGATTTCAGAGCAGCCACTGTGTCTAGCTGATTGCTGTGCCAAAACAAGAGTTTGAAGCAGGGGGGATAAATATTAACTTAAAATGGTAAAAAAAAAAAAGCTTCCTTTTTTGTGTATGGGGATATACATGTGAAATATCAACAACACAGAAAATTTAAAAAATAAACAAAGATACTGTGGAGCCAGGGGGAAAACTTGTTGCAGCTAGTGAAACTAATTGCACTTCAAATCAAGTTATCACTTTACCAGAGTCCAGACTTGGGAAACTTGATCCTTCTGTCTTGAGCAAAATAACATGCCACCTCCTATGGTCCTAGGCAAGCTGCCATCTGCACTATGCCCCTTTTTAATATGGCAGATTTTAAATGTGTTTAGAGTCACTTATTGTTAAGTTGTGGAGCTTCTCAGAGAGCACAAAATCTATGCATATCTTGTTTATAATTGGCATTTTAAGACCATCCTCTTGGTGCGCATAAAAGAATTTAGACTGAAACATGTGCCACGTATATTATCAGTGTCTCAGTTTATCACTGTAAATATACTGCCTGCTGCTGTTTTTTTCCCTATTAAACTTGTTTCTTTTTAATGAGATCTAGAGTAGCATGGAAATGTGCAATCTACACTGCCTCAGGAAAATCAACTCTGCATCACCTCAAAGCAGAGAAGCTAGCTTTTAAAAATCAATTTTATTTAATGAAAGTCCCATCAGTGACTCTTAATGCTAGCTTGACTAATGTATGTTCCACGACAATTTAGAATGTGGGGCTTTTCTTACAATAAAATTCAAATGAGGCTTTTATATAAAAGGAACTTCTTAGAGCATTATTCAGAACATAGTCTCATGAGATTTCTGAGCAAGAACTTTCTCCATACACCATCCAAGAACTATTAGTTGTACTTGTCAGTTGCATTTTTTAATTAAAAAAAAAAAAAAAAAGATCAAAAGCTTTCTAATTTTGCATTAATTTTACAAGCAGCTTGGAAATGCATCACTAAACAGTATTGATTGGGAAATGTGGCAGTCACTTTCCTCCTCCTGTAAGTTTAAACATGCACATTAAGATTAAGTTGTCTGTAACAATAAACACATCAGAGATTTGTTTTTAAGCAAGAAATATTGAGTTCAGTTGACAGCTGGGGCAGCCTTTTGTAAGCTTAAGGCATCTCGCAGAATGGCCATTATCCTCCTGTCCAAATGTTTTAAAATCTCCTTCAAGTGAGCCATTAGCCTTATCCTGGAATTTGGGTGTGAAAGTTGATGCACACATTTTTGAAGGGGTGGGGGAAGATGATTTCCTTCAAGGAAGCCATTGAGCAAAGCTCCATTAATGAATACATTCCGTTTGAGACACAGCAACTTAGCTTCTGTGTTCTACTGACTAGAAGTTTCTTTTAACTGGTGTATTTCTATCACTAATGGCTCCACTAGAATTCTGCATGTATATTTGGAGCTCCCTACTCACAATATTAGTATTATGGTAAAACCTAGGGGCCCCAGACATGAATCAGTCAAGTCCTATGACCTATGTTTTATGCTGGAGGTCAGACTAGATGATCACAATGGTCCCTTTTGGCCTTATCTGTGAATCAGGGCCCTATTGTACTAGGCACTATACGAAACCATGGTAGATGGTCTCTGCCCTGAAGAGCTTTCAATCTAAATAACAGGTCAGTTCCTTTTGAGCAAGCATTTATTTTAAGTGTACTCAGTCAAAGGACTGACCATGTTCCTTTGAGCTTCTTGGGAGTAGATTTGGAGGGAGGGGAGAGGAATATTTATGCACACACTTCTCCCATGAACAAGAGGAGATATGTATATAATACAGTGTGCTGAAAGACTGTGCTTTAGGAGTCTTTGAATTAAGTTTTCCTGTACCTCTCCCCTGTTCTAAACTTTTTATAGAGAAATCACATACATTCTTTCTCTCCTCAATGTAGAGTTCAGATTCCCTGCATCTGAATCTGAAAGTGGAGGTGCGTACGTATTGGCATGTAGCTTTGGTTGGCTCTGCCTTTATAGCTGAAGTCAGAACGTTGCCGTATCAAATGGATTGTGTCTTCATTTGTTTGAGATTACTCTCAAATGAATCAAGACATGATCCATTCAGATATTGCTGCAAAACTCCCAGCTCAGTGGAAAGCAAACCGTATAATTTCTTCAGACATACAGTCAAACGTCAGTGATGTGGGAGATTTGCTTCATGTTGTCTGGTCATGTTGCATTTTTGTGCTTGAACCCCTGTAACTTTGCAAAGAATCATTTCCTAACCTATTTCCTCTCTCTCACTGATTCAGTCTTCATCTTTAACTGTATATAGCTCTGGTCATTCCATTAGTGGACTTTTGGACATAAAGTGGAGGAAGAATACAAAGGATTTTTCCCTTCTATTATCTCACATTTTCCTCATATTCCTTTTTTTCTGATTTAGTTTTGCTTAGCAAAAAAATGTTTAGCTTTGCTTTCGGACTTGATAAGGCAAGTGGGTTTGGGCAGGAAGGAGACCTAAGCACTTGTCAGATTCTTATCTGCTGTGCTGTGGAATTTTGTATCTTTTAGTATGAAAAATGTTGGTTTTGCTGTTAGCATTAAAAATAGTCTGTGTGACTATCTGATAACTTGAATACCTTCATCCTTTGCTGCAAATGACTCCAAATCTGTCTAGTTTAGGTCTCCACTGAGAAATTTTATTGCATTAACAGACACACACGAGGGTTAACCATGATCAGTTTACATGATTTTGAAGATTATAGTCCTTGTTAAACAGTGTAGACATTATTTTAATATGTGTTAACGAACAGTATGAATTTCCCAGTGTAGACCAGATCTAGAGGGAAATGTTTCTTTAGGCAGTATGACTAGATTGTCTAAGCTGTGCTCCATAACTGAATGATATGTTTGTGTTGCCAGTTGCCAGATATCCATACGGTAGCTGAAGAAGAGGAACAGGAGGCATGGGTAAATGCTTTGCTTGGAAGAATATTTTGGGATTTCTTAGGAGAAAAGTACTGGTCTGATCTTGTGTCCAAGAAGATCCAAATGAAACTCAGCAAAATAAAGGTATCTCTCCTTGGGGACTCCAACATAAAAAAGGATATTTTTTTAAGTTTAGTTACATGATTTATAAAAAGAATTTATTTAAAAATACTTTTTTGAAATATCTTGTACTTTGAAATAGTGTCTTGAGCCCTGTTAATGACAAAAGGAGTAGTTAGATGTAATCATGCTCTGCCACTGATTTCACGGTGGCATCTTGGCCACGTCACTTAATCTGATTGCAAAATGTAGATTGTAGTAATTGTTTGCTTCATGGGGTGTGGAGGCTGAATTCATGGATGTTTGCAAAACACACAGAGGTCCTCTGAGAGAGGTGGAAAGTATTACTGTATTAGCATTAAGCAGTAGTATTATAGCATTTTAAGCTTGCCTGACCAGCAAATCTCTAAGGCTAATGTTGCAAACCCATTGTGCTATAGTGTATTGTTTCTCTACTCACTGGCACATCTGAACAGGAACCCCCGATGAGGATTCAGGATTTCAGTGAAATGCAAACTGCTTTTAGAAATGGTATATTGACAACAGGAAGGGGTGGGGACCAGGTAGCTGTAATTGTGCCCATATGAGCACACTTTAAATTCAGAAATCCATTACAAACAAGGATTCTCTGTGGGAGTAGTGGTAAAGGCAGCAGCTATCTGAAGGGCAAAGGGGTATAATTGTGCTATCTAATGCACAAGCTCAAAAAAGAAAAGGAGAGAGGGTTTTGACTGACTTTCGTGGTCTGCCCCTTGCATTCTCAAACTCTTCCAAATAGCAGCAGCTAATCACAGGTTTGTTCAACAACTTGTGGGGTGGGGGTGTTTATCAGTCTGTTCCTAAACACAAAGGAAGGAGTGGACCTGCTGTCACCAGCACTGGAATTTAGCTGCCAAAACCAGCTGTGTGAGAGTGCGCCTTGTACTACTGAAAGAAAGCAATAAACCCAGGGCTGTTTCCACAGCCACTGAAGCAAGCTATTCAAACATCTTGAGAACAGTTTGAGTGCAAAAAATTGGAATGGGGAGGGAGAGAGAGAGAGAGAGAGGTGAAATGCTGATAAACACCATAAATGTATAGGGCACTACTCTGTTATAAATATTCGCTGCTATTACTGGCAAAGGTATACAATATATTTTCTCTCATTTGCTGCCCTTCTGCTGTTCTGGGCCTTTCACCTCCTTGGCAGTCAGTGCAAATTCAGTCTGCTGGTAACAAAGTTAGCCCCTCTGATGGTTTGGTGTCCTGTGGGGAATGCGTTTATGGTGTCAGTGCCGTCTCTTGTTGGGAGTTGTCCACAGCACAGAACCCTACCCCCCACAACAGGTACCCTAGGTGGTCTCAGCAGGTGGGCTTCACTCTTCAGGGTGGTGGTCTCTGATTTTGGGGCCTGTGTCTGGTCCCTCATCCATTCACACATCCAGGCAGAGTTCCTCTAAGTGGAGTCCAGATGATTCCTCTGAGCAGTGGGTGTTGGCTGCAGTTCTTTGCTTGGTCTCTCTCTTTTGGTCCCTTGTTTTGACCCTGTGAACTGCCCCTTGTTCATTCTTTGTCCTCTATTAAGTCCTGGGGACTGTGGGCCCACTCTTATTTTTTTTGGGGGGGTGGGCCTTTTGTTTCAGTGGGCTCCATCCACTGACTCAAGGTTCAAATAAGCCAGCACTTCTCAGCTTTCTTTCACATCACTGTAAAAGTAAAGTGGGGGAAACGCGCAATAAATCTTCTATGCTGCTTCTGGACTTCATAGGTGACATGTGGGTTTCCTCTAAAGTCTTAGAAATAATTTTTTCCATGAGGGAAAGAGTCTGAATGTGGCACAATATCTTCCCAAGCTGCTCCTGGCCGTGTGGCCCTGAAACACCCCTAGATGCCATAGTCTAGCCTTTAATATTTCAAATGTTTTACCTTGTTCAGCAATGACTACATAGTCTGTAAAGTGCTCAGTCTGCATGGTGAGGGCCCCAAGCAATGGCATTACCATGTGACTCCCCCAAATAGTGGCCACGTATCAGTGGAGAATGGGAAGATGTTGGGCTCTTAGTTGCCTCCCTGTTGGGTCCTGGTGCCTTGAATTGCTGAGGTTATTGTAGTCTTCAAATTTGTGCTCATGGTGTTCTTGTTCAAGGCTGTCCTCACCTTATGTCAAACAGCCCATTTAACCCTCTTCCTCTTGCAAGCTGCAGTACTTTATTATATGACCTTTAGAGCAGTCTGATTACTGTGCAACCAGCTTAGAACAGTCTCATCCCTGCTGAGCATCTTGATGTTAGGAACTTTCCCTTAATTTGGTTGGCTAAATTGCTGCCTTTTTCATTTCCCTCCCACACTTCTCCCCTTAATTCCTCCAGGAATCTCAGCAGGAATGTTATTACAGAAAATAATGCATCTGCCAGCTTTGAACTCTGTAATGCTGTCAGTGATGGCACCAATCTAAACCCAGCAGAAGTTCCCCTTGCCTACATTTGGTATTAATCCATGCAGTGATAGAGGGGGAATTGCTGTGTCTTGGGCAAAATTAGAAAAGGCAGCATTATCCTGGTTGGAAACAGTGCTGCAAGAGACTCAGTCACATCAGCATAGGGCTTGTCTTCATTACCGTGCTACATCAGCGCAGCTGCAGCAATGCAGCTGCACCCATGTAGAACATGTGGTGAAGATGCGCTTTGTCGACGGGAGAGCGCTCTCCTGTCAATGTAATTACTCCACATAAATGAGAGGCGGAAGCTGTGTTGGCAGGAGACGCTCTCTTGCCGACTTAGCACAGTGTAGAAGTGCTTTAAGTCGATGTAACTTATGTGGCTCAGGAGGGTGGCTTTTTCACTCCCCTGAGCAACGTAAGTTGCATCAACTTTAGCGGTAGTGTAGACAAGCCCTAAATAATTTCTAATTACGGACTGCTTGAGTGTGTTCATAATGTACTTTCTCACCTACAGCATTTTCCTTGAAATTACTACTTTCCCCTAGTAAATAAAACAGCTGTTTAGCAATTTGTCTAATCTCTTCACTTAGGCAAGGAACATCTAGGATGGAGGCAGAGAGGCAAAGCATGTGTACTGTGACCGATGAGCAGCATAGCACAGGGCAGTGCGAGTTAGGGAATGTATGAGCCTCCAGCAACAAGAATAGAAAAATGAGGGTTTCTTCACCATGTATAACACAGTTTAGGACATGTATGTGTTTGAAATTATATAGGTAAACACTGGGATTCAGAATGAAAGTACCTTTGCATATAGTGTTATAAATATATATTTATATCTTAATAATGTTTATATGATTAGCATTCATATGCTTTCGTTCTAAATCCCTATTTTGTATGTTTGTGCACATGCAAGATATAGTACTAGTAGCATGATGTAGGATAAAAGGCATAGACCCCAGGCAGAGTTTGCTGTGGATAATAGTAGTGATGGTCTTATTATTTTAAAATATCAGCCTAACTGCAGAATTTCTCCACTAAAAAGTGTGTAACTGCAGTTGGATAACATGTTTAAAAACAAAAAACTGATCATTTTAAGTCTGGCAAACTGCCAAGTATCTACACTTCATTCTTGGTCTACACCTTTTGTTTGTTTTGACCAATAGAGCATACAGTTCATTTATCAGTCAAATGTGGGATACAAGTGTTTGACAATGTATCAACCTATTGCTGTAGGTTGAAATTTGTATTCTTGATTGGGTGCACACAACTGATTGGAATGGAAATATTAAAAATGCATTGGCTCAGAGTTTATAAACCAAGGCATCCTCTAAAATATCATTTTCAAATAAAGGAATGCTAAATCCTAGAATTTAAATTTCTGCATGTAATCGTCATTTGTGTGTCCTTTAATTGGTAACTCAGCTAAACGTTTTCTCAAATGTAATATACTTTAACCGCCTTCCAAATATCACAGAACACCTGGTCTCTTTATAGTTGATTTTTGTATTCTCTCCTTTCTTCCAGCTGCCATATTTCATGAATGAGCTAGCTCTAACTGAACTTGACATGGGAGTAGCGGTGCCGAAGATCCTTCAAGCCTTCAAACCTTCTGTTGATCACAAAGGTAATGACCACTTGGTTTGAACAGGAATTTTTTAGCTTGATGGTAAAAAGGATATTCATTATGTTTTGCGTCTATTGCAGAATTAAAAGGACACTGTCAAGTTATAAACCATTTATTTTAAAAACACTTTACCCAGTGTTACTGATAACCTTTAAATTTTTGAAACTAACCATGTAGTTACACTTTACTACTTGTGACTTGTTTAATTTTTCCGTTTCATTCAATTTGGACACATAATTAGCTTCACTTGTGCTTATACTCCATTTTTATTTCTCATTTCCTGTTATTGTTCACTACTACAATAGATAGATATAAATGTTCCCTAGTGTCTGCAACCTAAACTATTTCTACTGAAATATTAAGAAAATACAAACAGAACCACCCCACAACGGTTTCTCTTATGTTTGGCAAAACATTTTTCTAAACAAAGCACAAGATCTCGGCTTAAACTATCTAGGTGCCCCTCTCTTATTTTTCATTTGGCTACCATACCATTATTAAGAACGGATTTGTAAAGCTGTTGACGTTCAGATTGCAGTGATTATAAAGTGTCTTTAGCACTCCAAATATGCTGTATGCCTGAAAAGTTGTATAGAAGATGTAGACTGGTGTAGGAGGCTGGGATCTGGTAAACCTGGGAAAAGCAGCCCACTTTGAGGGTTCTCTTTAGCAAAACTTATTCTGATGAAAAGCCGACTTCCCTCTTTTTCCAGTTCTACCCTGTGAAACTGCTGAGAGCAGAATTTGGCCCTTGGATTTCAGTATGAGTTTTGCTTGAGGGAGGAGTGCCAAATGAAGGCCCTAGAGGTTTGGCTGTGCAAGGTACTGAGTGCCTGGCACCAATGTTATAACTTTTATAGGTGAGCAGCAGGATGAATTTAAGGAAATGATATCCTCTTCCCAACTGAAAACCACTAAATTCACAGAATTATAAAAGTAAAGTAAAATTTGAGGAAGTACAAAGTAGTAAAGGATCCAGCATCTTTTCTTCATGCCCAGAGAAGAATTGTCTGTACTATAGCGAACCCAGATTTGACTTCTGTTCAAGAGCTGCAGCCTTGCTCTATGTAAACAATGATTCAGCAAAATACTATAACTAATAAACCAGAAAACACACATTGGCTCAGCTCTGAAAAGAGACTTCTTAAAAATAGCATTGTGGGGTATTGTGTTGGTCTTTCAATGTCAAAGGTGATAACTTGTGAAGTGATGATTTTCTTACTGCAATCCCTGGGAGCTGAAATTCAGTCTGGGTTCTTTCTGGCATAACGTATCCCCAAAGCAAGGCATTTGTCATGGCTGTGACTTTTGTCACCTTGGTATTTTCGTAAAGATGCAGGATCTTTTGTCAGTCCACTCAGATGAAGAATAGCTTAAACGTCCTTTTTTGAAAAAAGTTCAAAGATTGACAGAGTGTTATAGCTTGAAAAAAGTCTGTCTGTTTTTAGAAGTATTTGATGTACACTTAAAGAGAGGGGGCAGGTAGGTCTTCCCCCTCTCGTGTCCCCCTGCCTCCCATTAACATAGAAATCTATTCTGATAGATGAAACAGTTTGTTAGATAGGAACTAGATTTTGATTGTAGCCATTGGGCATGATTTTCAGCTGTCTCCTTTAGCAAACCTTTTCTTTTTAAATTCCACATCTTCTCTTCCCTGTTTTAATTTTGATGGTGACTTATTGGAAATGTTTTTGAAGGATCTAGTTGATCTACAAGGGCTTATTTGACCCAGAGTTTAGAAGGCTCTAATTGGTCTATGGGGAAATGCTCCCTTGAGGGAGCCCGTTGTTTACCATCCCTCCACATCTGCTTCATAACTTAGTCACTCTTTAAAGCCATTTTCCCATCTTTCAGATAGTTGAACAGCAAAGATGTCAGAATAAGAACTTGCTCCAGCTGGCACTCAGTAACCTATGTCTGGATCCTAACCATACCCCGACTAATCATAGCATGAGTCAGCATGGATTTTAAATTGCCTCAGTTGTGGGGACTTTGGAGAACATTATAGAGCCTCTAAGTCTCAGAGACTGAGTTAGCAAAAGGTTAAACTCCATTTATTTCTACAAACTTCTCAACAGAATGTATTCAAACGGTAGAGCAGGATTGTATCCAGCTTCTTGCTTCTGTACTCGAGACAGTGCACAGGTGTTCAGTCAAATTAATGGCCCCAAAGATAATTTTGCTCAAGACTAATGAAAATTCGATCCGCTGGCAGGGTAGATTAGAACATGTGACTAGGTTCTATTTCAGGCTCTCCTGCTGACTTGCTGTGTGCCTTAGGAAAGTTGTATACATGCTCTGTGCTCAGTTTCTCAATCTGTGAAACAAGTATAATCCCTCACAAAAGCATTAAAGGCTTACGTAATGTTTGAAGTACACTGACGTCATGGGATGAAAATAAGTACTAAGTAGTTTCCATTAAGTAGAACTTTAGGGAAATACTCCTGACCAACCGACTTTTCCACCAGTGTCCCTTACCAGGAATAAACATATTAAATAAAGATAACAACAACAATATTTTCTCAGAACACAAGGATGGTAAAACATACACACACTCATGCATAAACCACCAGGTCTCTTCTCCAGTGCTTCTTAGGGGAAATTTCAGTACTAAACTAGCTGATGAATTCCTGACCAGGGTGGGTATTTTCTGTCTTTGCAAACAAATGAGAGGAACCAAGATTTAAAAAGATCAGGTGACGATGGCTCACTGGAGCTGGAGACCTGTGGTAGTGTTGCTGTGCTTAGCTGCATTTTACTTACTTAACATCATATCCAGATCATCACAGTCTGCCCAGCAGAACTTTAGGTCCTGTCTACACACAGGTTTTGTACCAGTTTAACTATTTTGGTTGGAGGTGTGACTTTTCACCAAAATAATTAAATCAGTACAACCGCCCCTAGTATGGATGCAGTTATTCTGATGTATAGTTTATTCCACTAAATTTACATAAATAAGCTATACCAGTGTATACCAGTACTTTTGTACCAATATAACTGCATCCACACGAGGGCAGTTCTACCACTTTTGAATTCTATTAGTAGAGTTAAAGTGGTATAACTTCATGATCAGGCAAGATCTTAGAAACATTTATGTTTACCTTCTGATATGAGATTTGGGGTGCTCTCAAGTTGGGGACTGTGCTTCAGGGATTTGCCGAAAGTCAATACACCTGTTCTATTCTAGGAAACATGGAAGTCATGATGTGAGCATGCACAACTGCGTGCATCTCCTTAGTCTCCGAGTAAATAGCTGTTTATTTGACCAAGACCCATCATTTTTAATTTGATCTTGAAGATGAGTTTTGTTCCAGTGCAGTAAGATAACTGGTGAAGGTGTAGCTTAATCATTTGGAAAAAAACAGAATATCCAACAAGCTCTCCCTTCATCAAAAAGATTAGGATCTTTGAAAAAGCATTTTTGCCAGTTGACTAAGTTGATGCAGATTCTATTTGTAAACTTGGGAAATAACTAACTCTGTCTCTAGGCTAGGATTCCTTGGCTCCACATAAAAATGATGTAAAGTCAGAACTTTTTAACATCTGATAGACTCCTCTATTCAACTCTTCCATATTTCTTTGCCTAACTTCTATGTAAAGTTGTTTCATCAATTTCATATCTGATAGTTACTGTCTGAAGTGCTTGGGTGCAATATACAAGATCATCTTGCATCATCTTCTTAAAGGGCTGAGAGTCTGATATATTAATTGAATTAACTTAGTGCAAACTCTATGATGTCAGACCAAGTTTTGCAATGATTGACACTCACTGAAAATTGTAACACTTATCAGTTGGTTAATGCCATACACACACTTTATGAATGACACTAAAAATTCTGTTTTCTCAAATCAACGAAGGACACGAGAAGGCCTATAAGCTCTAATGTCCCTATCAGAAGTGTGAGCAAAATAGTTTTGTTTTGCATAAACTTCTGACATTTTTCACTGAACTGTTTTTGTGTATTTAAAAAATCTGTTCTTTACTTTTGTCATCAATTCTATTCCACATGTAGAATGCAGACTGTATACTTGGATCTCTAGTAGTCCTATCTTGAATTACTCCTTTTGTAATTCCATTGATTTCAATGTGGGATGCACATGTAAATTAGGGAAGAATTAGACTGCAAAACATGTGACCTAGCTATCCAGTCTAGTGGCAGATGTTTGCCTGTTCTCTCCAGTAAAGATGCAAAGAACTCTCATAAAAGTAGATTGCCAATAAGCTTTATATTTTGTGCAATGAAAATTGCACTCTGCTGATACTGGTCTCCACAAGTGGCAGGTTTATCCCCAGTATGTGCAAGCAAGGGCATCATTTACTGTAGAGCAGGGGTCGGCAGCCTTTCAGAAGTGGGGTGCCGAGTCTTCATTTATTCACTCTGATTTAAGGTTTCGCGTGCCAGTAATACATTTTAACGTTTTTAGGTGGTCTCTTTCTATAAGTCTATAATATATAACTAAAGTATTGTTGTATGTAAAGTAAATAAGGTTTTAAAAATGTTTAAGAAGCTTCATTTAAAATTAAATTAAAATGCAGAGCCCTCTGGACTGGTGGCCAGGACCCGGGCAGTGTGAGTGCCACTGAAAATCAGCTCGCGTGCCGCCTTTGGCACATGTGCCATAGGTTGCCTACCCCTGCTGTAGAGCAAGGGCAGGGGAGGGGAATTGCCCCCCGTGACCTTGGTTTCCCTCCTTCCCTCCCCCCGACATTTCACAGGTGTATATGTTCCATTATGTCTTCTAATCCCCCGCCAATTTTACAGAATATAATATAATGTTCTATATGCTGACACAATTTTGCCCTCTTTTTCCCACCATCAAAATTTTTCTGAAATGATGCCCATGTCTGGAAGCTGAAAGCTGTTAGTATACAAAACCCATCAGCATTACTGTGACTTTTAACAGAAATAACTGAACAGAATACAAAAATACATATCACACCCAACCTTGATTAAAAACCAATAAAACTGCATTAACTGCTCCAGTATATTAAGCTTTATTTATTCTAAGATTTTGTAGACAGATTCACTGATAGTGAGATTCAACAACTTTTTAAATTGGTTTCTAAAAAATTTTATTCTGGAAGTGCTTGTTTGAATTAAGAATCTGTTTGGACTGCCAGTTCTGACTTAGTACTTCAGTTCTATGTTCTTATCTTTGTAATAAATGTGTCGCATTTAAAAGTCAGGAGACAGGTTTTATGAGATTGCTGTGTGTTTTGGTTTACTTTTGTATTTACGACAGCACTACCATTCAGTAAAACTAATCCTTTCGGTTTCTTGTTTACAGACTAGTTATAGCAGACAAGTGTTTATGGTAGGATTCATAATCCTTGTAATTGCAGTCACGTTGTCCAATTACGTGATGTTTTAGTTCCTGCATTTTATTAATTCTTGTAATAAACATGGAACCACTGCAGTAATCTTAGTTTAATTCTCTTTTGGCCCTAATTTTTAAGGGGATATATGTGAATATGACAACAATCATTGGAAAATATTTTTATTTTTGCATAAGCAATGTGAACTTCCTTGTCAGTAAGTTCCTTAGCATAAAGGTAATTTAGACAACTTTCTCAATCAAAATTGCAGTTTTGAATGAAATGTGGTTTTATGCTGTTCGAGGCCACTTCACAAAGTCGATTTGGGTCTTAAAAATGCAGTGATGTACAATATTTGAAGAACTCTTTCAGAGCCTCACAAACAACAAATTTCCACTAATGCTTGACTTCAAGAAACAGACATTCTGCTCATGTGGCTTTCATCATTTGAGCAATTACGGACCTTGACAGAGAAAGCAGCTTTTTAATTTAAACAGTACTTGTGTTAATATAACCATAACTTGATAAGATGTGCTGTGGTGTTACTGTATCTTCATCAAGGTTAGGCCACAGACAACTTGATGACTAAATTGTACCGGGGCGGGGGCTATCTTTTTTTTTTTTTTTTTTTTTTTTATACTAACAAACCAGTCACCCTGAGTAGAAGAGAACATCCTTTCTCTCAGTAATCTGATTGAATTGTTTCCTTAGCTTAATTTAATCAATTGTTAAAACATCATTGAAGTTTGGAGCATGCTGATTACAAAAAGAGTTGGCCTCAGCTGTTCAGACCTGTGATATCTGGTTCCCAATGCCATCTTTAATTTCACCAGCAGAAAGCAGAGGGGGGAAATTCTGCATAAATTGGCATTTGTTTCCTTGTTTAGAAACATAATGTGAAACAGTCAACTCACATTCATCTGAATTGTAGAGACGTTTTATATTAGTAACTGAGGAAACTAAAGACAATTTGCCTTCAGAATTATTTCTAACTGTATGATGATAGCAGACTTGGTATACTTAGGGGCCTGCATCCTGGAATTTGTGGTTTCAGGGTTGGACCCTGTATATGGCATTTCAGTTTTGCTTATGTGTGTTTGCAGAAAAGAGAACCATAGATACTTTGCATTCACATAGGCCTACATTTTCAAAAGTGACTAGTGTTCTTAGTGGATCAATTTTTGGTTGCCCAACTTGAGACAGTTCAAAGGGGCCTGATTTTTCTGAGTGTTGAGCACCTGCCCTTTGTATATTGGGGCTTTTTAAGGTGTCTCAAATTGGGCACCTAAAATCACTAATCACTTCTGAAAACATAGATCTGAATTTTTTGTATTCAGTCTCTTCAAAAGGTTTTGTTTGAATTTTAAGAGGGCGGTTTTTACTTTTTTTTAAAAATACTTGAATTATATTCATATTGGTCTGCAGTGCATTAGAGCACTGCAGCAGGAGAGTGTTTATTATTATTCACATAAGGTAAATCGTTAGAGGAAATAAGGCTATTCAAAGAAGAATTCTTTTTTGTATTATGAAGCCTTAATGTGAATATATAGAAGTCATTTCTCAAGGATTGTTTGGGTAAGATCATGCAATATGAGACTGTCTGTTACCTTCTCTGAGGGGCTCTATCTTGCCATTCAGGAAGGTGTGGCACTCTCCTTCCCTTGCAGAGGACGTATCAGAGGGTCTTCCCCAGCTCATTTTTTACAGTGGCTTAGAAAGGATTGTGACTCTATAGAGCCAGTAGAGGGAGTGATTGTCTAATTTATAGGCAGTTTCATCATTTAATGTTGATTATGATGATATTGTATAGATTTCTGAGCACCACAGTAGAACTAGAACTTCACTAGTAACTATTTAGTAATTATTTAATTAATTATTTTGGTATTTTATCAAACCACTAAAGTGGGGGTACAGCAGGAATGTGGACTACTGGAAGTTATACATGCACATAACTTGAAGCTAGTCTTCCCTGAATTGCTAGCTGGGTAGTGCCTCAAAAGAGTATGTCAGTTCCTCATTTGTGAAAATGTAGCATTTCTCTGTAGCATGTTCAGTGGCACCTGTTTATCTCTACTTTCCATATCACAGATGGCCTATAGCTCTTCACATTTGACAATCACTTCATGCCTCACAGGAGGATAAACAGCACCATGTCTAACAGTTGCATTTAGGAGCAAGGATGTGTCACTGATAAGGGATAGGCACACATATCCAAGTCTCCAGAAATTCTCTTGGTCACTGTGATAAGAGGCCACCTGTACAAAGTGAATGACAGTCAGATGATTGAAAGTGCAAGTTAAACATTACACTTATACAGCAACTTTCATGAGTGATATATTTGGAGTTAGACCTCAGGAAAAAGTTAAATTTGAGTTAAAAGTGATTGAGCATTTATATATTACCTCAACAAATCATGGCTGACAGCAGAAGGGTTTTGACAAGTCTTCATTTGGTAGCCTCGGGATATAATGTTTAAAGAGATATCAACTAGCCCAGGGATTCAAACAATTTAAAAATAATTTTATTTTATGAAAACTAAGCAAAAATGTTATACTCACATATAAAACAATGCCCCAAAGTTTTGGAAGTTGAACCATAATGGCATTATGGTAGGGCGGGCTCGCCACATAGCGTAACTGACACATCTTCATTACCTGCACTGTCCAAGCTGAGTGAAATGTGAAAAGTAAACAGCACAAGTGGTTAAAAAGTAAGATATTTTAAAAATATTTTCCATTTTCAAAAATCTCTGGTCGTGTTAGTAACCCTATGAACGCTTTTGTTCTAAAATTATTTCTAGCTTGACATCACTTTAATATAAAATCATTGTGTAAGTTACTCTAAGTTGCAATGTCACATTTTAAAAAAATTAATTTTTTTATTAACAATTCTAGGGCTTTGGATTGATTTGGAAATGTCCTACAATGGGTCTTTTCTAATGACCCTCGAGACTAAAATGAATTTGACCAAACTTGGTAAAGAGCCTCTTGGTGAAGCACTGAAAGTTGGAGAGATTGGCAAAGAAGGGTAAGATATTACTGCCCAAGAAAGAAACCAGACGTGTGTTTAGAAAGGCAGGGCTAATTCTACCCTCAGATATTACTGCAGTTTAATTCTAGATCAGTGGAAGTTGATGTTTGTATCCGAGGACTGAATTTGGCCTTACGTATATAATAACATTTGGAACCAGGCAACTACTTCTATTTATTGATATTTGATTATCTTCATAAACTAACTTTTTATAACAAGATAATATACTTTATTATATCAGTTCTTCATTGTTTAGACAATAGATTTTGATCTTAAGATGTCTTCTACTTGCATTAGACCCCTGGCAAATTCTGAAGATAAGTCTGTATACAAGGTCTAAATATGCTCTCCAAATAGGACCTATTTTTAAAAAAATAATAATTATAAAGCTTTTGTAAGCAGAACAAAATACTTTTTTTATCCCAAATCTTAGAACATATAGACATTTAAATTACCAATAAGTAGATTTGAAAAGACTATTTTAAAATCAATTGAATTCATTCATTAATTACCTGATAAGTTCTGATTTCATTATTCTGTATATTTTCTGCAAGAAAAAGACAAATGGTGACATTGTGAAATGCTAACTTCTAAAAGGAAAAATGTTGATAAACTAAAATATAGGTAAAAAGAACAGGAGTACTTGCGGCACCTTAGAGACTAACAAATTTATATAGGTATTTGAACGTGTATAAGGTCTCCTTCCAGTGTTCTCTTCTTTGACACTGATAAGTATGTAATAGAAGTATTTAGTTTAACTGCAAATATTGGATAAATACATTCTCAATGTAACTCCAGTGGCATTGGTAGGCTCCCACTAGAGATTAATTTTGTCCATTCTTGCTGTGAAATTTTTAACATATTCACCAATATTGCAGATGATACCCAAGTGTACCTAAATTAGAACATAAGAACGGCCATACTGGATCAGACCAATGGTCCATCTAGCCGAGAATCTATCCAGTCTTCTGCAAGTGGCCAGTGCCAGGTGCTTCAGAGGGAATGAACAGAACACACAATCATCGAGTGATCCATCCCCTGTCATCCACTCCTAGCTTCTGGCAGTCAGAGGCTATGGACATGCCAGAGCATGGGGTGACATCCCTGACATCTTGGCTAATAGCCATTGAACTTATCTAATACTTTTTTGAACCCCATTATAGTTTTGGCCTTCACAACATCCCCTGCAACAAGTTCCACAAGTTGACTGTGCATTGTGTGAAGAAATACTTCCTTTAGTTTGTTTTAAACCTGCTGCCTATTAATTTCATTGGGTGACCCCTGGTTCTTATGTTAAGTGAAGGAGTAAATAACACTTTCTTATTTGTTTAGCTCTTTCGACTGCCACTGCACATTAAGCAGATGTTTTCAGAGAACTATCCACAATGACTCCAAGATTTTATTTCCTGAGTAGTAACAGCTAATTTAGATCTCATCATTTTGTATGTATAATTGGGATCATGTTTTTTCCATTGTGCATTACTTTGCATTTATCAACATTTTGAATTTCATCTACCATTTTGTTGCCCAGTCACCCAGTTTTTTGAGATCCCTTCGTAACTCTTTGCTCTCTGCTTTGGATTTAGCAACCTTGAGTAATTTTGTATCATCTGCAAATTTTGCCACCTCACTGTTTACCCTTTTTCCAGATCATTTATGAATATGTTGAACAGCACTAATCCCAATACAGATCCCTCGAGATGCCACTATTTGCCTCTCTCCATTCTGAAAACTGACCATTTATTCCTACCCTTTGTTTCCTGTCTTTTAACCAGTTACTCATCCATGAGAGGACCTTCCCTCTTATCCCATGACTGCTTACTTTGCTTAAGTGCCTTTGATGAGGGACCTTTTCAAAGGCTTTCTGAAAGTCCAAGTACACTATATCCACTGGATCACCCGTATCCACATGTTTGTTGACACCCTCAAAGAACTCTAATAGATTGGTGAGGCATGATTTCCCTTTCCAAAAGCCCATGTTGACTCTTCCCCCAACAAATCGTGTTCATCTGTGTGTCTGATAATTCTGTTCTTTACTGTAGTTTCAACCAATTTACTTGATACTGAAGTTTGGCTTACAGACCTGAAATTGCCAGGATCCTTTTTTAAAAAATGGTGTCACATTAGGTATTCTCCAGTCATCTGGTACAGAAGCTGATTTAAATGATAGGGACCACAGTTAATAGTTCTGCAGTTTCATATTTGAGTTTCTTCAGAACGCTTGGGTGAAAACCATCTGGCCCTGGTGACTGATTCCTGTTTAATTTACCAATTTGTTCCACAGCCTCCTCTCTTGACACCTCAGTCTGGGACAGTTCCTCAGATTTGTCACCTAAAAAGAATAGCTCATGTTTGGGAACCTCCCTCACATCCTCTGCAGTGAAGGCTGATGCAAAGAATTCATTTAGTTTCTCTGCAATGGTCTTATCTTCCTTGAATGCTCCTTTAGCACCTCGATCTTCCAGTGTCCCCACTGATTGTTTGGCAGGCGTCCTGCTTCTGATGTACTTAAAAAATGTTTTGCTATTAGTTTGAGTCTTTGGCTAGTTGCTCTTCAGATTGTTTTTTGGCCTGACTAATTATGCTTGTACACTTGACTTGCCACAGTTTATGCTCCTTTCTATTTTCCTTAGTAGGACTTCCAATTTTTAAAGGATGCATTTTTGCCTCTAACTGCTTTTTACTTTGTTTAGCAATGGTGGCATTTTTTGGTCCTCTTACTGTTTTTAATTTGGGATATAGATTTAATGTGAGCCTCTTTTATGGTGTTTTTAAAAGTTTCCATGCAGCTTGCAGGCATTTCACTTTTGTGACTGTACCTTTTTATTTCTGTTTAACTAGTTTCCACATTTGTGTGTAGTTAGTCTTTCTGAAATTTAAATTAGCGAATATTATGTGAGCATAAACCAATATGGATGTTACATTTTCAAAGACCTTTAGTTATTAGATAGTTCTCAAATTATTCTTGTATAGTAAGTAAGCAGGCAAGTATTAATGTTTAACAAATGGGGGGGAAAGTGAGTCAGAGAGGTGGAGCAACTTGCCTAAGATTACACAACTATGGCAGAACTGAAAGTAGAGCCTAGGTTTTTCTGACACCTATTTTCATCCCTATTCATTGGCTCTACATACCATTCTTTTGTAGTTGTCTAGGTATGTGCTGTTTAGGCATTAGACTTGACTTGAATCTCTCATGCGCAAAATTCTAAATGCTGAATGTGCCTTTGGTGAGTCCATAGTGGTTTCCCATTTTTCTTTCATAAACACAACGCTCCCATTTGTGCCTGAGAAATCAATACTCTGCCCAGTTTCTTCTTTAGACTAGAAGGTATTATGTGGTGCTACTATAACACAAATAATGTTGCAAATGAATGTGAAAGGATAGCTGCATCCTGCATGTCAACAGTTCAGACACTCCTCAGTAACTTTACTGCACAGTGTGAATAAACACGTCCACCTTTTAAAGTCCAATTTTGTATATATCACAGTTCTGTTTACCTCCTATGTTTAAATGAGAAATGCCTCTTAGATAAACTGGCTAGAAATTACATACTGTATCCTATCTAACTTGTATTTGTGCTATTTTTGTTTCATTTTTTATAATGTGTTTGGATTCATCATTCTGTGGATTTGTATTTATCTGGTGAGTGGTATTTGTCAAATATCCAACTAATTTAGCTGTGGAATGTTGATTCTTTTTGTGCTATATAAAACCATTCAATGGGTTTTCTTTCTCTAAGTTTAGAAGGAAAAGGAATCTTAATAATGCATTAAGTTAGAGGCTAAGTTAATATAGGTTGCTCTCAGCCTCCTCATTTGCTGTTACTGCCCCCTAGTGTCTCAGTACTATCGAGCCTGGATATAAAAACACCATTTCGGAATCCTTGGAAGCTAAGAATGCTCCTAAATCCATATGTCCTATGCTAGTTTTGCTATGTAGTGAAGTCAGACTTTAAGTAGCCACTGGGGTCCTAGAATTTGCATGGTTCAAAGTAACTCTTTTTCTCTTCCAGCAACAAACTAGAATGTCATAGTAGTTCCTGAGAAATCACCAGTCCCTGAACAGTAGGCAGACTCCATGATTTAGTGGATATCCACTGCCAACAAATCCAGAAAATATTCTTGCAAATCTAACCTTTTGCTGGTATATAAATAAAACTGTCTCTTAATATTTAATGAAAGCTAATTTGCATGCTCAAGACATAACCTGGTCCATTCTGAAGTATATTAAAGTGAGATTTATAGCAGTGCTAAATGACATGACGTAAAAAGTAAATACAAGCAAAAACATATTAATGACCAAATTCTGCACTGTTGCACAGATAAATCTGGAATCTGAAGTCAGTGTGCGGGATTCTGCTCTGTTTTAATAAAGTAAAATGTCAGACTTTGGTGGAGTCACTACACAAATTACTTTTGATTTACATCCGTGTCACTAACACAAAGAATGTGATCCTAAATATTAAAAGGAGCTTTTCCACACAATGCGCGCCCCCCTCCCCCCCATGGAAAAAAACAAACACCTATAGAGATGGAGATTCTGCTTCCCCTCCCTCAAACCTACAGAATTGTCTTTGTATGGATTTATATCCTTGCAAGGAAGGAACAGTCTTTGAAATACAGCGGGCAAACACATTGATTCCACACCTCTCTTTTTTAAATTTACCCATAGTTTGAATTCTCACACAGCAATAATTTATAGGTAAAGTAAATGTTAATATCAGTAACTAGGCAATGTATACTTTGAATTTAGAACTAAAACTGTAGTTTAGATGGCCTCTCCTAAGTGTGCATCGTGCCCAGGGCCAGATGTTCATCAATTTGACCCATGGACACTTCCAATATACTTTTGTTTTTACCATATACAATGGATACTGTCTGAAGCTTCTGAAAATTAAATGTGATATATGAAGAGTATGGAAACCTTAGTAGTAATCACAGTTCAGTTCTGATCTGCACAGCTCATCTTAATTCAAACTATTAAATTAGCACAGTGAAGTATTAGTTCAGATTATGTCAGGATAATTGCCATGACAAATTGAACTGAACTCCATGCTTCTGAATCCAAGTTTGATAGTCGTTGTCCGTGCCCTTCACTGGAGAAGGTAGATGGTAATATGCAAAACTATTTCATAACTGTGGGGAGAAATGACTTCACTTACTTCAGTTCAGCTAACCATACTACAATATAATTATCTCCATAGTTGTGCAGGTATTTCTGACAAGCACTTTAAAAATAAAACATAGCCACATAATGGTGTAGCATGGCCTTGCAAAGATTCTCCAACCCAGACCTAATCTGCTCACCTGCCTTTACCACGACAGTAATAAAGAAGTGAGATATTACTTGCCTATTTGAAGAAATCATTATCCCCAGGCCAGTTGTCGAGGTAGAGTTTTGAGAGACTGGTGTAGCATGAGAAGCAGGCTGAAGGTCCATCATATCAGGAACATTTTGATCACAACACTGCTGTCGCTATCCTATATATATAAAACCTTTTTACCCTTCTTTGGCCACACCAAAAAAACAAACAAACCAACAAAACAATCACTTCTAGGCAAAACAGACTGTAAAAAGGCATATCCATTCTAAGTAGGGATGCCAAGGAAGCATGATAGATTGAAAACTTTCCAACAAATCCTTTGGAAACTGAAGTTTCTTGAGTGGTGAAATGTTACCTCTTGGAGCGTGTGTTAACAGACAGCATTGGGATATCTGATTTTTGGCACGAAAGGGTTAATTACTATGAGGAAATCAGAAATAGCCATAAATAATGAAGCCATCATAAATATTTCTCATTGAGTGAGTGAAGCTTTCTTTCAACATCTTTTCTTCAAGTAATCTTACTATTATGACATGTCCAAAATGCTTTACAAATTGCAATCCCTCACAATGGGAAAATTGAGACCGGGAGGTTGAAGGACTTACCAATGCATCTCAGAGAGTCAGTGGCAAAACCAGGAGTGGAACTTCAAACCTCCTGGCTCCCAGCAATATACTTATTCTGCCAGACCGCAGTGCCTAACACACAAACCTTTATTCTGTCAGTGTCTCCCCATACCACACTTCACTGTCTGCCAAAGCGATACTTGATTTGAGTATGGGTGAGTTTTGTATAAACAAGTGGGGAAATATCAGTTAGCAGTGCAGACCATATATAAATGAGCGTAGGCAGTTGACTGAATGTGACCTTTACTGAAGTGCCTTGAGCCAAATTGGCTCTGGAGCTACAACAGACAAAAAAGCCTACATCCCAAATAGCTGGAAAAAGACATCTCCCTCATTTGAAAAAGGCACAACACTAGTTAGCTTTAAGTTGCTTTCAGTCCCTCATATTGACGGACATGTCCAGCATTATTCTGTCAAAAACAGTATCTTGCATTAATGTTTTGGACCGTACTCTGAAGTGTGTTGGGATATTATCCTGCTGGAGAGCACTCAGACACAAAATGCAACTCTGAGACACTGCCAATGAGCAAAATGTGAAACGGCTATTCTATAAACAAATGACTGTAGCAGGTCTCAGGCAGCATACCAGAGATTTCTGTATGCAAATACAGGCAAGCTAATCTACATTTAGAAATGCAATGCAGTCTCCTGCACAATATAATTCCTCTTAGTTTAGTATACTACGTAATAATACAGGGTACAAGTGGCAGTTCAGTAAAATCCCATGCAGTCAGCACAAGAAGGTACTTTGAGAATGGCACTCCCTTCTGTTGTGATCATGTAGTATGATCCACTCATCATATACTGAGATTGGAGATAGTCTTTGATATCACTTAATTTAATGCAGAGAGGACTTGCTGATGTCTTGGCTGGTAGTGTCACAGTTGTGGGATTATTTTAGGAATGCTCACTGGGAGTATTGTGAGACTGACCTCTTTCAGCCTTAGTGTAGAAGCACTTGGTATTCATCACTTTTAGGTGCTCTGATACAAGCAGGGAGCTACAGTGGGTTTGTACCTACGAAGATATCTTTGAGGAAGGTCAAATCCAAACCTCACAACTTGGATACTTGCTAGTTAAAAAGGAATTTGAGATTATTGCCCTCATTCTTTACACATGCTCTTAGGGAAGAATGCTGTGTACTGGTGCATTGTACTTGAACTGTCCTTAGGTGGGACTCCATACAGCAACCTTATCTAAACATCTTCCTCTGCCCACTTATATGGGCAGTGACAATGGCTTCAATCAGTGTTCTGCCTGGTTCCTTTGAAAAAGGGAAACATGAGAACAAAACCACAACAACAAAAATGAAAGAAAACCCAGCTATAAATTGCATGTTCTTAACAAGCTGTGAAATATTACACACCTAAAATTACAATCCTGGGTAATTCACTCTTGCCTGAAGTTTTTGTTTTATAACTGCTTAAAACTCTTGCTCTTGCATTACAAGAGATATATTAATGTCAAAGTGTATTCACCCATATCCTTCCTTAACTTGAATCTGTTGTGAAAAGATTTGGTTCTCATTTGGGCACAAAATTACTCCAAAAATGGAGTCCAGGAATTAGTTGCTATTGTGTAATATTTTGCATCCTGATTAAGATTATTCTTCAAGTAGTTTCCCTCTGGGTGCTCCACTTCAGGTGTGCATGCCTCTCAAGCCGTTGATCAGAGATTTTCAGTTAGCAGTGCCTGCTTGGCCTGCTCATATACCCTATGCCTCCTCGTGCCGAATACCGAGGCAATATAGGGATACGCAGACAAATGGTCCTTAGTTTCTTCTCAACCACCGTGGCCGCACATGGTACCCTAGCATGTCTGCCTTGAGCGTGCCTTCGCTTTTCTAATATTTTGTAGTGGTTAGTATAGTTAATTTACATAAAGCGTGAGAGTAGTGGTACCATTACCTGCTTCACCTATGTGTCCAACCATTGTTCAGGCTCCTGACCAGTCTTCATCTCCTGTCACAACATGCAGGTCGCGTGCTTCATCCCAATCTAGTGGTTATCCGCCTCAGGGCATAGCTTCTTGTTGGTTCATGGGGTTAGAATCCTTCTGCTCTACAGAAGTACAAGAAGTGTTACTGAATAGTAGAAGGAGATCAACCCACACTATTTGTGTGCAGAAATGGAAGAGATTCTTCCATTAGTGGTGGTGGTGCTGCCTTCTGCCTGATTTGGTGCCACTTTCACTCATCCTGGATTATCTGTTGGATCTAAAAAAATCAGGGTTATGTGTTAGTTCAGTTAAGGTCCATTTAGCCACAATATCAGTCTTTCATCCTTCAATGGAAGGATACTCCATATTTGCACATCTGGTATCATCTAGGCTTATTAAAGGTTTGGAGACACTACCCCGACCTGGAACCTCAACTTGGTACTCAGTTACCTTATGAGACCTCCATTCAAACCAATGGCAACCTGTTTTCTGTTGCATTTGTCTATTAAGATGGTCTTTTTAGTAACCATCACCTAGACCAGTAGGATCAGGAAGATTGGAGGCTTGACAGCAAATCGTCCCTTTACGGTGTTCTTTATAGACAAGGTCTCTTCACGCCCACAACCTAAATTCTTACCTAAGGTTCTGTCAGAGTTCCGCCTTAATCCATTCATCTATCAGGGTTTTTCCTGAAGCCACATAGTTCTCTACAACAATCTTGTTTACGTACCATGGATGATAGAAGGGAACCAAGCAATTTAGGAAGTCACCTAGGCTCTTCATTTCCTTCGTAGGTAGATCCCTGGAGTGCTCAGTCTCTAGTCAGAAACTATTGAGATGGATATTGGGATGTATTATCACTTACGATGCTGTGGGCTTTCCCCCTCACCCCCAAAAGGGTGATAGCACAATCAACCAGATCTCAGGCAATGTCTACGGCATTACTGAAGAATGTACCAGTATCTGAAATATGTAGGTCCGCTACATGGGCTTCAATACATACATTTTTGAAACATTATGCCCTGATCCATGCTGTCAGATCCGATGTGGTACTTGGTTCTGCAGTACTGTCTTCAATTCTGGACGCAGTTCAAAACTCCATCTGGGGATACTGCTCAAAAGTCACCTGAAGTGGAGCACCCATGGGGAGGAGGTTACTCACTTGGTGCAGTAACTGGTTCTTTGAGATGTGTCCCCCCATGAGTGCTCCAGTACCCATTCTCCTTCCCCTCTGCTTCAGACTGTTCCTTAGGGGATGTTTTGATTGAATAAGGAACTGAATGCAGTTTGCCTGCGCATCTCTATATAGCCTTGTTACCTTGCACAAGGAGGCATAGGGTACATGCCTAGGCCAAATGGATGTTGATAACTGAAAATCTCCGATCAAGGGCTTAGGAGGCACATGCACATGCGAAGTGGAGCACCCATCGGGGGACACACCTTGAAGAATCGCAGTTACTGTACAAAGTGAGTAACCTTTTTGCGCCACTACCCCTGCTCCTCTTAATCCATGATGGACTCTCTTCAGCAGAAATTACACTATTGCCATATACACCAGGTCACTGACCAGATTCCTGTGCCTCACTGGCACAATGAGCTACAACTTGATCAGCCTGCAGAACCATTTCCCCATAGGGCGGGAAATGTGTGCCACAAAGAGACCAATTGGAGATTGTGTCCCAGCTAGGGTGGGATGGAGGGAATTCTACAAAATACTTTTTTAAAGGAATTTTAGTACCTAGAATCATTTTTTCTTTTTGCCCAGCAGCAAAATTCCTTTCTTACCCTTCCCTTTTAAACTTGCATTAGGGAAATTTATACCCATGTAGCTACATCAACTGTAGCTGCAATGATACAAATTACTAATGTAACCACACCAATTAATTACAACACTGCAAGTTTCCTTGATGTAGACAGAGCCTTCAGACCTGAATCTCCAGTGCCCTGCACCTTGTGTAATCACTTACATTCATGCAAAGTGGGTGTAGAATACTATCAATTTCGGATGTACATGAATACATTATTTAGAGACCAATGGAGAATCAGGCCCAGTGTCCCTTGAAATTCCCATTTAGTCTTTTTTTCCTTCTCTCTCTAACACCCACTAGGGCAGGGGTTCTCAAACTGGGGGTCGGGACCCCTCAGGGGGTCATGAGGTTATTACATGGGCGGTCATGAGCTGTCAGCCTCCACCCCAAACCCTGCTTTGCCTCCAGCATTTATAATGGTGTTAAATATATAAAAAGTGTTCTTAATTTATAAGGGGAGGTCACACTCAAAGGCGTGCTATGTGAAAGGGGTAACCAGTAGAAAAGTTTGAGAACCACTGCACTAAGGTCTATGAGTTTCTAGAGGAGGTGTTGTCTTCATAACTACTAATGATCATAGACTTTCTCACCTAAAATGAGAGGTTCAATATCTTAAGTACCAACAGTGTGCACAACACATTGCTTTGCACAGATTTCAATTAAAAAAGAATATGTAAGATGCTATAAGTTACACACCAGTAAGTGGGTGTATGTGCTGTAAGAGAGCCTGAATTCGTACAACTTGCCCAGGTAGGGGCCAGAAGAGAGAAGATATAGGAAGAAAAGCAGCCAACAGGAGGGTGTGAGTTAAACTGTGTGTGGGCAAGATACTTTCCCTTAAACCACCATCTGGCCCTTCAGCATGTAGATTTCACTCGGATTCTCTTAAAATCAGGTAGCCTCCTGTACACTCACCTACCAGTTTGTAATTTACACCACTTTACACATCGTTTCTAAATCTGGCACCCCACAACAATTATGGTAGATAGATGCAAAGGACCCATGTGACTCTGGTAGTGACCAGGGATAATAGCTTGTGTACATATGTGAAGCATAAACCCCATACCTGGCATGGCACAGTATGCATTTTTTATGCTCTCCAAAATAAAAACTGAAACTTCCCATCCTGGAACCCTTAGTCAAAATTTGTGTTGAATAGAGTCCTATGTTGGCATTCAATATAAATCCACTTGTTCAGCACAAAATACAGCTGCATATTCTCATCTCAGCATTTTAAAACTCATGTTTGGGTTTGTTTGTTTTTAAAAACTTTTGACATTCTTCATTTTATTCAAACCTTTTGGAAAGCAACTAACACCAACAAGAATGTGTCTGCAAACATATTTCAAGCTATCTCCCATTCCGTTAGGTGGCATGCAAAATAGCCATTCTGTTTTCTGTCTTGCCGTACAATACCCTCTCATTTCATGCAGGATTCGGCTTTACTGAAGAAAAACAGGCTTCTGTATAAATAGTCATGTATATTTAATTCAAGGATTCTGCAACCAATCCCAGTGTGCATTTATTTGTTTGTTTGTTTTACTTTATCTCTCTGGATAGTTAAGGAAAGGGAGTGGGGGGATTACAGACAGTTTAGTATATAAATATATAAGGCACCAAAAGAGCTACCCATAGCGAATGGGTGTTAATGTCAAGTTTCATATGGAAATTGTCATCTCTGTCTCTTTCAGTTTCAGGCCAAGGGCATATTGCCTTGCAGACAGTGATGAGGAGTCTTCTAGTGCTGGGTCTTCAGAGGAGGATGATGCTCCCGAGGTGATGGGAGGAGAGAAGCAGCTGACTCCTGGTGCAGAAGGGTGAGACGTTTACCTGATTTTTTTATTTTTATTTTTTTTTAAACCATGCTTTGCCAGCTGAAGGATTATGACCACCTTTCATGTTCTGTTCCACTATAGTGCTTGTCATGGGAAAGGGCATCACTTATATACGTGTGTGTATATGTCCATCCAACAGCACAACTGAAAAGCAGCCGCTTCTGGGATGGAGGGGGGCAATTAGGTACACAATAAAGGAAGAAAGGGAAATATTGACCAAAACAAATAGCTACTCTTGCAAGTTATCATAGCAGAAAAGACAGGAGCTTAGTTTCTAATGTATTGTGCAAAAGATCTCTGCAGAGTGAACTGCGTAGTGCTCAGTTTACAACACCTGATACTTCCATAACTTATCTGCAGATTTTAAAGATGACTAAATGTCCCTATCCCATGTTACAGATGTGGTGACTTCGCCAAGTTACTTTGAAGTTTCTATGGGCTTGTCTACACTTAAGGAGGGATCGACGAGCGATGCATCGGCGGTCGATTTAGCAGGTCTAGTGAAGACCTGCTAAATCGACTGCAGATCGCTCTCCCGTCGACTCCTGTACTCCACCGGATCGAGAAGAGTAGGGGGAATCAACAGGAAAGCGTCTCCCGTTGATATCATGTAGTGTGGACCCCGCGGTAAGTAGGTCTAAGCTACGTCGATTTTGAGTTACATTATTCACGTAACTCAAATTGTGTAGCTTAGATCAAATTTCCCCTGTAGTATAGACAAGGCCTATGCCTAAGATGTCTCACCCAATGGCAGAGCCAGGAATAGAACTCCTAGCATTGTGCTTAAACCACCAACTAAACCACAGCTGTCTTAAATACCTTGAGAGGCTGAAAGACTAGGTCACCTTTGTTGGGGTTTGAACCTGTCTTTAGGGTTTAGGAATTTCTAAACTTGATGCTTAAGTGCATAGCATTTGATCACTGTCACTTTTATTTTCTCTTCAATGGCTTTTAGAGTAGCTTGACTGTGCAGTAGTTCCCCAAAGTGTGTATTTTTAACCGGCAAATCCATTTAATTTGTATATGGTGGTCTGTCAGAATTATTTATCGACAAAGAGTCCTGTGGCACCTTATAGACTAACAGACATATCTGACAAAGTGAGCATTCACCCACGGAAGCTTATGCTCCAATACGTCTGTTAGTCTATAAGGTGCCACAGGACTCTTTGTCGCTTTTTACAGATCCAGACTAACACGGCTACCCCTCTGATACTAGAATTATTTATATGTAATATATCTTATATTTTTACAAATACTTTGTTTTCCCTTTTTGTTCTGGCAACGTTAATTATATGCAATCTGTACTTTTATGTAAATGTAGAAGGAAATTCTGCTTGGCCACCTAACTCTCTTTCATGCCTTTGAAAATTTTCACCATTGCCACCATAGTATCCAATGAATGGATAACTCTGTTTCTGTTTGGGCTAGATCCACAGCTGGTGTAAATCGGGGAATTGAAATTAATGGAGATACATTGGTTTTATACCAGTTGAAAATTGGCCCATTGTGTTAATAGAGATTAGTGCCTGGGAGAAAGGAACCTGAATAAATTCATGAATTATTAGTTGCATGTATTGTAGAGAGGGGGTGGTATCTCATCTGTTGCTAGGTTCTGTCAGGACCATCTCATTCAGTGGATGACTTGGGCACCGCAGGAATGTGGAAGATGCCATCCTTATGGCTTTTATGCAGTGCTCGGATTCCTAGATGTGCTAGGTGTAGAAGGAAGTAGAGATGTACTTTGTCCTTACAACAAAGTGTCTGTTTTGCTACCATCCCATCTAGACTCCGTTGTAGTGGGGGGGGGGGGGGGGGAAACAGTCTTTCTGCATATGTGCAGCTAACAGTTCCTGGAGCCGCCTTCTACTGCCTGGTTCTTCTTTCCTCCTTGGTCCTCCTGCCAGTAACGCCACACTAAACGCAGTAACAATTGTAAAAACCTATAATTAAACAGCTGGGACATGGTGTTTGGTCCCCTTGAGCTCAAGATGTATGTGCACATGCTTCAGTGCATCTGTCTCCTGACAATTTTTGTTAAGATGGTGATATACAAATTTGCACACATCATGCCAACTTACTGTTGACAGGCGTGTAAGCATCGTTCGCCATTTAAAAAAAAATTGTCATGCTTTTAGTGCCATCTGGAAAGGAAGTGCACTTAGACTGGATAGAAGAGCCACTAGTCACTTGTAACCAGCAGGGTGTTTGTGCTGGGTACAGACTCTGACAGCATTGCCTGGACACATCAGTGTGAATCTGTGTTTAGGACTTTTATTGAAGACCTTGCAAATCAGCATGACTTCACAGAAAATCTATAAATAATTTAGCAAATGAAATTGGTGATAGTCATAGAAATTGTAGCTTTTTTGTGTTGCCGTACTGCCCAAAGGCTGCAAATAGAATTGGGGCCCCATCTAGTTGACCCTATGCAAGACACCCAGGAAAAAAATGTAAGTTGTTTGGGCAGTCAAGATGGAAAAGACCTCTTAAGTCACCTAGGGCCAGATTTTCAAAGGTGTTTAGGCACCTACTAGGATTTTCAAAAGCATCTGGGCACCTAACTTCCATTGAAATTAAAATAGTTAGGCACTTAGGCGCTGTTTTGAAAACTCCGGTGGGCACCTGAATACCGGTGAAAATCTGGCCTAGTCTATTCCCCAGATAGTTTAGGGAACAATCCTACACTATCACTGAGATTTTGAGGGTCCTAAAGGAGCTAGGCATCTAATTCTATTAGAACCCCTTGAAAATCCCAGCATATGTATAAAAAATTTTTTTTGGAGGAGTGCTTTTAGCATGCCTTGCTTTACATTTCTCAACTGCTGAGGCTTCCATCACACACCTTTTCCCTGGCATTCAGCCTACATTTTATTCCAAAGCTTTTAGTGTCAGATCATTGTTTTTACAGCCTGTAGCTCCTACTATGCTGTTCCTTCATGGAGCATGCGGAGATAGACATTTTTAGGAAAACCAGATCATTTTGATTATGTATTTTTCTTATTCTACATATGAAGGTATGTTGGAGGACATCGGACAAGTAAGATCATGAGGATTGTGGATAAAATTACCAAGTCAAAATATTTCCAGAAAGCAACAGAGACTGAGTTCATTAAAAAGAAGATTGAAGAGGTCTCCAACACTCCACTACTGCTAACTGTTGAAATACAGGAGTGTAAAGGAACACTAGCAGTTAACATTCCACCACCACCTACTGACAGAATATGGTAAGTGTAGTAAATCAAAATAGAAATTAAATTCTTTTAACTGTCATTTTCCACTTGTGATACTAATTTCCTTTATAAAAGACACTGGGTACTTTTATATCTTTGCAGCTATTTGACAGTTCTGTAAAATAAAATAATCAGTGTGATTCTTTCTTCCCTTGCCTAGCGTCTTTGAAATGTTTTGCTACAAAATGTGTGCGCCATCACGTCAGAAGCTCTAGTATCAATAGAACCTTCCTCTGCAAACTGCAGAGTATTTCATATGCAAAATAGTTCTGAGAAGAACAAGAAAAGCTTAGACACTCAGCTGGAATGTCTTTTGGAAGAGATGCAATAGGAATTAATATTTATAAACTAGAGTGGTGACAGGCGCTATCATCAAAATCTGAATTGCTTTTACAATTAATGTGTTCAAGCATTTCCTTCAAGAGATAGTCACAATAAAAAACTCTCTCCTCTTTGTGTGTGTGCTCTTGAGGTACGGTTTCCGAAGACCTCCCTATCTAGAGCTAAAAGCTCGGCCAAAGCTCGGCGAGAGAGAAGTGACTTTGGTTCCTGTGACTGACTGGATAGAAAAGAAACTGGAACAAGAGTTTCAGGTATGTTTCTTTAATAACTTTAAAGACATTTTTCATTTAACTAACGGAGGTTACAGTTCAAAATTGTTCCCTTAATTCCTAGTGCAGACATAAGAGAAGTGCAGATTTTCAATTTGCAGAAGTGGTCAGCATCCAGCAGTTCTCCTGTTCTGTGAGAGCTGCTAGTGCTGAGCACTGCTGAAAATCTGGCAGACTGATCACCCCAACTTATATAAATTTCCAGGATGGTCAAAAGAGTGGGAGAGTCAAACTTGAGACAAACCTATCAAGCAGACTGGCTAGATCAAAATTGCCACCTTGAATTCTGCTTGAAGGGAACTGCAATGAGACATATGCTGTGGGTTGCGGGGGGGGAAACAGGCACTTCCCTGTGGCTCTTTATTGAGTTGAGTGAAATGTGCAGGGATCTCAACACTTCCTAATGTTTCATCTTCAATTATGTGGTTTATACTGTGACGGGTTCCCCCCGGGTGCCACCTGGAACTGGGGTACGGCTGAGCCCTCTCTCACACTGTGCAGCTGTGACAAGCTGCAGACCCGCTCCCAGTCTTACGCTTCCATCAGCATAAACATAGGTAGGGGGGGACACACCCAGCGGCAGTTACATGCGGGCTCTCTGACTAGCCACTGCACGAACCAACTGTAGAAAGGCAAAAGCCAAGGTAACTCTCAGCTCCCCAGGCACGCACCCCCTCTGGAGCATAAACCCAAAAATTATACCGTATTGCGGTGCACAGCGTAAGCTCATAGAGTTCGCTTCCCCTCACTCCACCCCCAACGTGGAGAGGAATATGCAACAGCTCTCTGAGCTAAGATTCCCATGCATTTCACTCCAAACTCACTGGTTTAGATTAAAACACAAAATAAATGTATTAACTACAAAAGACAGATTTTAGTGATTATAAGCGAGAGCAAACAGATCAAAGCAGATTACCTAGCAAATAAACAAAAACGTAACCTAAGCTTTATATACTAGATAGGATGAGACTCTGCTGTTCATATCCAATCTAACTGATGGTACAGGCAGACGTGTAGATTCTTAAGGCACAAGCTGCATTAGCTTTACAGCTTGGGTTTCTCAGGTCTTCATACACAGGCTAGAAATCCCTTTAGCCTGGGTCCAGCACTTCCCCCAGCTCAGGTGTTTCCAGGAATCTTTCAGCGTGGGGAGTGAAGAACAACAGATGATATCACTCCCTGCCTTTATAGCATATGGCAGGAACCCTTTGTTTCAAAACTTGGTTCTCAGACTGGTTTGTGGAAAAATACTGACATCCCAAGATGGCGTCCAGAATCATGTGGCCTGGTCTCATGTCCTTGTAGAGTCATAGCAGCCATTACTTACAGGCTGTCTGGAATGTTCACAGGAAGGTTAAGTTCTTCCAGGGTCCATTGTCTTTGCTGATGGGCCATCAGCACTGTCTGGCTTTTCATTGTTGTACTGGAAAGGCTAGTTATGGTTGTCACCCAGAGTAAGCACAATTGAAATACAGATACATAGTCAATATTCCTAACTTTAGATACAAAAATGATAGATGCATTCAAATAGGATAATCATATTTGACAAATCATAACTTTTCCAATGACCCCTCACATGACTCGTCTTGCATAAAATACACCATAATTATGCTATAATCATACCATAATAATCACTATGAAGAATATGGGGTGCAGTGTCACATATTACCCAAACTGTTGTGGCTAGTAGGCACTGCAGAGTTTGCATATACAAATTGCATCAGATTCCAGCCAACCCAGGGAAACCGAAATTGATTTTAAGTATGCTACTTACTTTTGAATTATGCTAATCAGAAACCCAAAAATGTTGAATGACATATTAAACTAAGTTGCATTTAATTTTGCCTTCATTTCGCAGAAAATTTTTGTCATGCCAAACATGGATGATGTTTATATTCCTCTAATGCACTCAGCCATGGATCCCCGCTTATCTACGTGCCCTTCAAAAGATCCAGTCACAGAGGCTGCTGATCAACCATGAAATGTGAAGATTTGCAGTGTACAGTATTAAGAAATTTATTTTCATGGTTTTTTAAACTGTGCGGTAGTTTTGTCCTTAACTTGTGCCACACCTTTTTAAAGAGGACTGCCTATACCCATTTCTTTGCGCTCAACATGCCTGGTTATTGTTCCTGTTTACTGCACTTATACGAAGTTTAATTCCATTTATAAGTTGATTTATTTTGTAATGGCTGTTGTCAGGATTTTAACTGAGGCTAAGATGACCTGTTCTGAAGAAAAAAAAGAAAATCTAATTGTAATAGATCAAGGAGCTTGATGACACAAATTGTGGTCAGTTTGTGTTCATACATCATGCTGCTGCATTGAAGGGTGGTTCTTTTGCAGTAAAGGACCTGCATGCCAAATCCTCTGGCAGGAACAAATGTATACAACTGGAAGACTATTTTTCTCTCTCAGGCAGTTGGAGGTGTAGAATGAACTGTTTTATGTTCTTTCACTTCTGCAGTCAATAGCTTGTGTCAAGCAATTGAAATATGAAATGCTTTCAGGAGAAAAGAATGTAAATTGGATGTATAGGTAATATTGTGAATCCATTTATGTGGAGTATACATATTAACTTATTTTTTTCATACAAAGTTAGTGCTTTTTGGGAAGCAAGTAGCCATAAAACACACACTCTCAAATATCAGTGAAGGTGGGAATTGGTGGGGTTATTGTGATTAAGAAAGCATTAGGCAAAGCCATGAGACCAAACCATAGCAAGCCTGCCTCATAGTGAGGTACAATCACCATGGTTTGTGATTAATTCTGAATGTTTAAAGATATGAGCACACATGAAAATGTCTAAAACTGCACATACTGACCAGAAATAATTATCCTACTTGTGTATGAAGTCTCTTATACAATGAAATAAACAGTGGGATTCTCATAGGAGTTTCTGTTGCTGTGTTTTCCCATGACACCAGTGTTTACATGCAAAGCATGGGACTAAATTCTGATCTGTGACAGCCATGCATCCACAGTGACTTCAAATCACCAGATGTTGGTGAGGATTTGTAGCTGTAACTGAAGGCAGATTTTGACACCCAGGTGTTTTTCTCAGTTTTGTATGTGAAATAGGAATTCAAGCATTTGAAGTTGTTCAGGCTGATCACAAGCTGGTTATGACAGATGTAAGGACTGTTTCTGCTAATAAATGGCCAAAACTATGAGAAAAAAACTGCCTTTTTATTTCTATCCTGTGTGGAGATTCAAGATTAAATGTATGCATTAAATCAATAACTATTTGAACACTACATATCTGATATTTAACATGACTTTTTTTTCTCAGTGTTGCCAACTGTTCATGTATTTGTGTCAGAATGTTTTAGTTTACAAAGGTGAGTTTTGTAGCTCCCCTTTGAATAGCATAATTTGCTTTTTTCTTTTGAAAAGTAAATTTTTAAGAACTTTGTATATTGTGTTCAGTCCCATTTGTTGTAAATCAGAATGACCTTGTGTAACTTTTGATGATTTACCATCTCTAAATGAAGCTATCATAGTGAAGATTTTTTTAAACAGCACCTTGCCTGAAACATCATAAATAAAATTAGCATTTAATATATTTAAAAATTAAGTCTATATTTGAACACCTATTTTTTGGTTACTTTTAATTGCAATATTAGCAGGTTATATTTGTTACCTAAACTCCTGTGACCATTCCAGTTTGTGTATACTGTTCTGGTATTGCGCTCATTACTACATAGGCATTATTTGCCTTTCATGAAGTCTGCATGTCTTGTACGCAGGTCTTTTATATGATTTCTATGTGCAATAACTGAATTATAAGTCAAAGGACTAGATGCACTAATGTGTAAAGATATCCAGATTTGTTACACAATTGTCATATTGCACTTCCTAATCAAACTATGTGGGTAACTACAATTGGCTTGCTTTGTTTTCTGAAATAAAGTTATCCCATGTCAGACACATTACATAGCTTGTAAGTTATTTCTGCATAATTTTGTTTGGCCAGTAGTTTGAGTTTGTGCAAGACACCCATGTTTTCAAAAGATGTATTTGGGAAGCCACTTTCATGTTGTACCCCACTCTTACAATTTCTCCAGAAGTTCATTTTTATTGTATGTTCAATTCAAGCTGCACTATGAGGCTATAGAGACTGATGCTTTAGGATAAGGGATTTAAAGGATATATTGTTCTGGCTTTGAAAATAAAAGCTTAAAAATCAAAATTTTGAATTCTATGCTGCTGTAATGGATAAATGGGTTCATTTAGTTCCAGTAGAAAGTTTATGTAAAAGTATTCCAAATGTAGAGGAAGTAGACATATGGATAAAGACTATTTAGCTACATTAGATGAGGAAAGTGATAAACTTATTTTAAACCATAAGCCAAGGTTATCCAACAGTTGGCCACTTCAGCATTTCTTGAAACAGAGTACAGGCTACAATTAGGAAACTGGATTTAGAGAAAAAAGAACAGGAGTACTTGTGGCACCTTAGAGACGAACAAATTTATTAGAGTATAAGCTTTCGTGGGCTACAACCCACTTCTTCGGATGCATATAGAGTGAAAAAAGGGGACACACACACACACACACACACACACACACCCCACCCCCCATGAACAGGTGGGAGTTGTCTTACCAACTCTGAGAGGCCAATTAAGTAAGAGGGAAAAAAACTTTTGAAGTGATAATCAAGATGGCTCACTACAGACAGTTTGATAAGAAGCAAGTGTGAAAATACTTACAAGGGGAGATAATTCAATGTTTGTAATGGCTCAGCCATTCCCAGTCTTTATTTAATCCTGTGTTGATTGTGTCTAGTTTGCATATCAATTCCAGCTCAGCAGTCTCTCGTTGGAGTCTGTTTTTGAAGTTTTTCTGTTTTAAGATAGCCACCCGCAGGTCTGTCATAGAATGGCCAGACAGGTTAAAGTGTTCTCCCACTGGTTTTTGAGTATTATGATTCCTGATGTCAGATTTGTGTCCATTAATTCTTTTGCGTAGAGACTGTCGGGTTTGGCCAATGTACATGGCAGAGGGGCATTGCTGGCACATGATGGCATATATCACATTGGTAGATGTGCAGGTGAACGAGCCCCTGATGGTATGGCTGATGTGATTAATACTCAAAAACCAGTGGGAGAACACTTTAACCTGTCTGGCCATTCTATGACAGACCTGCGGGTGGCTATCTTAAAACAGAAAAACTTCAAAAACAGACTCCAACGAGAGACTGCTGAGCTGGAATTGATATGCAAACTAGACACAATCAACACAGGATTAAATAAAGACTGGGAATGGCTGAGCCATTACAAACATTGAATTATCTCCCCTTGTAAGTATTTTCACACTTGCTTCTTATCAAACTGTCTGTAGTGATAATCACGATGGCTCAGTTCAAAAGTTTTTTTTCTCTTAATTGGCCTCCCAGAGTTGGTAAGACAACTCCCACCTGTTCATGCTCTCTGTATGTGTGTGTATATATATCTCCTCAATATATGTTTCACTCTATATGCATCCGAAGAAGTGGGCTGTAGCCCACGAAAGCTTATGCTCTAATAAATTTGTTAGTCTCTAGGTGCCACAAGTACTCCTGTTCTTTTTGCGGATACAGACTAACACGGCTGCTACTCTGAAACCTGGATTTAGAGAGGCCACTAGTCTGATTTGGTACGGTAGGTCGTAGGATTCCTTAATCCAGTGGTTCACAACTCATGGCCCACTTGCAGCTGTGCTCTGATTGGACTGCAGCCCCTCCTGAGGGCCATACAGGTGATGTGTGTGCATATATATTATGTGGGCTGCAACCACACAACACATAGCTCCCTCCTGTTTATAGTCAAATTCAAACAGCAGAAGTCACATTAAAAGTATTGGTGAGTAGTAATAACTTTAATATGTTCAATTATTAGTTGATAAATTCTAACTTTACGCTTTGCATGTGATGTGGCTCTCAAAATATTTTGGTCAAAGACAAAAAATAGCTCCTCTCTGAAAGCTATCCCCTTGTCTAGTCCTAGGCTCAATTCTAGCTGCTGCCAAGTCTTCCTCTTACAAGTCAGTATGCCTTACCAGAAGTGGAAGGACAAACTCACTGATCATGGCTGATAAGGGTAGTGGACATCTTAAGTACCTTTGAAAGATGCCTTAGAACTGTGAAGGAAAAACCTTAATAGTTATAATCACTGGGCCCTACTCAAGGTGGTGTGGTTCAAATACAGTTTACACACCTTTCTTTCCTCTGCTTGATCTTCATTGCAGGAAAACAGTAGTGAGGCCAAACTTGGGAAAAATCCTATACATAGATCTTAAAGCTACTATAGGATTAGGTGACAACCCAATTTATGTATGGGAGATGAAAAATTCTTTCCCTATCCACTTCACATGTTGCATCTTATTCCACTGTGCAAAAGCTTTGTTCAGTTGTTGT
This sequence comes from Emys orbicularis, assembly GCF_028017835.1. NCBI lineage: Eukaryota > Metazoa > Chordata > Testudines > Emydidae > Emys > Emys orbicularis. The sequence continues at coordinate 42,302,001 of NC_088695.1, read as the reverse complement.
ATTATAGCCTTATGCTCATTTTATTTTTAGATCCTGCCAGCATTTGAGTGCATTTCACTTTTCACCCAGTGTTTAAAATTAAGTATTTACCCTGGTTTTTGCTGCTCACAAATTCCCAACAGGCCTAACTCCAGGGCATTCCCTCTAGGAGCAGAGGACTGTTCAGGGGCCATATGACAGGGAGAGCACCACCCTGCCCTTGTTCCCCTTCCACCCTTAAGCTAGCTCTGCCTTTAACACTACCTCCTTCCCCTCAAGCTCCTTTACTGCACCAATTGTACAGGACAGGAAAAGTTTAGGCACCACTGGGGTAGAGGAGGACTATATTGCTGCAAGCTATTCTACCCCCTCATACAATGCAAAACTGTATATTATACATCACCAGGCTTCAAGTGTGGTATACCTGATGCTACCTTTATTCCATCATAGGAAGAGTTAATTCTATGAAGGGTGTGCCAATGTCTTAAGGACACTATGAAAAGACAAGGCTGGCAACTGAGTAGAGATCATATTAACTTTGATCAGAGACAGGTATATCTTTCAGAAGTCCTCCATCCACAAGTCCAGGGCCTCTAGGCAAAGGAAATTTCATTCAGAAAGGGGAGGGCTTGAATTTAATTATGGTCTTCAACTAAGATTTAAGAGGTGCAGTAATCACATTGTTACTTGATCTTAAAAGAGCCACTCAGATTTTAACTAAGCAGCACCAGTTATGAACAAGCTTTTTCCTGTTGCACTGTTGCTTAGCCAGTGAAGCCATCAGCCGGACACTTCACCAGTTCAAAGACAGTGCTGGAGAGCACAATAAGGAAATACAAGTTTCACAATTTTTTTCTGCTGTTTTATTAACCATTCTCCCCCTTTACAAAAAGAAAAGCAGCTGGCGATGGGTCAGCAGCACTGGGTAGGCGCTCTCCAGGGATTGCAGCAGGTCCCAGGCCAGCTCCTGTCATGCCTGCGGGGAACAGGAGCCCTGTTAGGATCCCAGCCCGAGGGCACGGCCCCGACTCCCCGGCAGCCACAACGCGTCTGGGGGCCGGGCCGGGCTCAACCCGCAGCCCAGGGGGAGGCAGGACGCCATATCCCGCCCGAGCTAGAGGGACCCGGCGCCGGGGGCTCAGACTAGGCTTTACTTCATCCGCGTCAGAAGTCTAACACGTGTAAGGAGAATCATCACGGCAGCCGGCGCCGGTGGGACGGACGCCCCCGCCCCCAGGCGGCCGCCTAGAGCCGCGGGCAGGACACCCCAACCCCCACTCCTTCCTCCCCCCCCCCCACGGGACACCGCCCCCCGTACTCCCCTCCCGACTGCCGGAGCGGGTGGGACACCCCATCCCTAGAGCCGCCGCCTCCCACCGCTTCCCTCCCCAACCGCCAGAGCAAACGGCCCACGCACTCCCCCGAGCCAATGGTACACCCCACCGGGTCACCTCACTGCCCCCGCCGCCAGTCCTTATCCTCTCCACGGAACGCCGACCCGACCCGGCCCCATCTACCCCCGCCTCCCCCCGCTCACCTCCAGCACTGCCTACCTCCATAGGCAGAGAGAAAGGCGGAGCGGGGCCGCTCGCCGGTATTTATAGTTCGGGCGCCTCAACAGGCGCCTCCCCTTCTCATCAGCAACCAATAAAATGTAAGTCACAGGCCACATGACAGTTTGATGTCAGCGGCTGGTTCTCGCGCAATTTGGGCCGCGAGAAGGGGGGGGATATGATGAGGGGGCGGGGTCTATTGAGCCAGTTAGGCCCAAACTGGCCCGCACGGGGCTGGTTGGTCTGGGGCTGGCGCCAACCGCTTCTGGCTGGTGCGCACAGAGCACCGTGAGCTAGCGGTCCTGTTTCGAACTAGGCTGGGGTCAAAGGAGCTGAGATGGGCTCAGCGGCAGGGCCTTGGGTCGGAAGCATGATCGTGGGTTGAACAATAGCTGAATTTGACTGTACCAGGTTGGGCCAAGCCTGGCTGAGTCAGACCCGGTAGCGTCCAGCCCACCTGGGACCAGTGGGCGCCAGAGCTCCCTTAGATTAACCAGCTCCAAACCCACTGACCATTGCTCTCTTGATTCCCCCCACAGAAGCATTTATCCTGCCTGCCTTGTGTTAAAAAACACCAGTTCTGAGACCCTGGGAAACGTGCTTTTTACTAGGGCGTGGATTTCAGGATTATGACAACTAAATGAGATGCATAAATCCCAAATATTGACCTGTACAGTATTACACTGACAATTCAAAACTCTGCTTCCTTGATAAATGATCCTCACCCAAGAGGAGTTTTCCCTTTCCCCTTATTTCCTGTGAACTCTCCCCATCTCTGCGGTCAGTTGCCATTATATGTTCTCTGTCTTGTATAGAAGTCCAGCCCTTCTCTGTGCAGAATTTCCATGACCAGGCCTCTATGTGAATACTAAAGGGTGTGACCTCGTTTTTGTTTATTATATATGTTTAAAGCACTGTACACACCTAAATAAGTAGGAAAAACAGTAAGGTCGTTTTTCACATGCTTTTGCTAATCTCCACCAGCAGTTGTCTGTTAAGATCATACGTTTTAATACATGACTTGTGATCTAATACATGACTTGTAATGCCTAGGATGTGTTTTGCCCAGCAGAGGGAGACAGTCACTCTCTACAATGGAAACAGGTAAAGTACCTCCACTCCAGAATTTGATGTCATCCTAATTTCTCTTTTGTGGGAGTTGATCATTTCAAAATGTATTTTAACTGTGCCCAGAGAAAAGAGTTTCCTTTTCATTAAACATAAGGCACTTTCTAAACATGCTGTTTTTCATAGATATTGTACAATGTTGATTCCAGTGTGTTTGCTTATTTTTGCAAAGTTTCCATATTTTAATCTTTCCATATTCCATATTTTTGGAAGACACTTTTCTTATATGTGAAATTCAAACTTTTGCTGAGCCATTCTAAAAGGTAAATTGTTTTAATATGTAAAGTATGTAAAGTTGCGGTTTAGATCAGTGCACCCCACCACCCACAGAGTCCGAGAGTTTTAAAGGCCCTTTGCGCTAGCTTTGCAGCTCCCCTTACGGAGAGCAGCATTCATGGGAGCTGCGAGGCTAATGAGAAAGTGAGTACAGCACTGTGGCTGTCTCTCTGCATGAGGGTCAGGGGGAATCGCCCGTGTATGCCCGGGCGCAATAAAACGGTGTCCCCGTCTGCAGCTAGGGGCTGGGGGCACTTCCCCGTGTACGCGCTGGCTCAGCCCACCACGGGCCGGCGGGCATGGCCCCTGTACGCCCTGGCTCCTCCCGAGCCGTGCCAGGCTCCCTCCCAGTCTGCTCCACCTCCTTTGCCGGGGGTGACGTCGGTGGCCTTCCCCGGCCCGGCTCCGCCCCGCGGAGCCAGGGGGGCCGGACACGCTGCACCGCGGCTCAGCCAGGGAGCCGCCGAGCCGGCCGGGCGCCGCTGAGCCCCCCGGTGCAGAACCATGGAGCGGGGCGGCCGCCCCCCGCACCGGGCCCTGCTCCGCCGCTGCCTCCTCAGCCTGGGCGCGTTGCTGGTGCTGCTGCCGCCGGGGCCCAGAGTAAGTGAGTGGCGGCCCGGGGCTCAGCCTCCACCAGGGCCCGGGGTTGGCGGCACAGAGAGGAGGGGAGCCCCATGTATACCAGTCAGTCGGGCTGTGAGCGGGGGCACCGGGGGAGTTCCCTCCATACCCTGCACCCCCGGGGCTGGGAGGGAGGAGTTGCCCCCCGACATCCCTCGCCCCACCCGGGGCTGGGAGGGGGGCATAGCGAGTGGGGACTTGCCCCCGGCACCCCACCCCCAGGGCTGAGATGGGCGAGTTACCCAATGTATCCCCCTGCGCTGGTTGAGGGAACCCTTCTCTGGTCAGGCTGTGTACTCCCCCTCCCCAGTATTGAGAGCCCTGTCCAAACTGGCACCCAGCTCCCTGGGGCTCTGTCAAGAGTTTTGGTGGCAGCTGGGGTGGTGACTGAGGAGCTGTCTCCTCCCCCACTCTGGGGTAGTTGCTCAGGCTGTGCCTCTGGCTGTGTAGGAGATGTGTATAAAAGAGTGGGGGGGATCAGGGCTGTGCATCCCTTGGGGGGGGTGTGAGAGAGAATTGCTTCAGGCCTATGAAGGTAGGGGTGCTCCCCTGGGCTCAGTGTGTGGGACAGAGATATGGGGAAGTACCCTCAGCCTGAGTTACAGTGTGAACAGAGAGAGGAGGGAATTGCTCCCCCCAGTTCCACAAGGATACTGTGTGAAGGGAGTTGAACAGAGAGGAGCTGCTCCCTTAGCTGTGGGTGTATGTGGGAATATGTAAGAGGGGAGCTGCCATCTGGGTGTGTTTGGCTAGGGCTTGCCAAGAGGTTACTGTAACTTATGTAGGTCACATCTGCAAAGTCAGACAGCCGCCTGCGTCTGCATAATAATAATGGCAATAATTTTTGTATATCTTTGTAAAGCTATTTATTTGCCTATTTAAACGTCACTGTGTGATCTCCGTTTTCTCCCGTTGAATGCCCAATGACTCTGTATACGCATGCATGTGGATGACGTTCTCGGTTTCACTTCTGTCCTAAACACGCAGCTGTGTACCCACTTGCTATCTGCCATGGTTACTTATAATACGCTATCTAAATATTTGCTGCAAAAATGGGTATATATACTAATTTTCAAACCAAAAATAGAATGAACTTGGTAGCAAGCAGATGGGTGATGGTTAAAGAAGCATGAACAAAACTGGTGATGGATAAAAGAATGTAGAAAAATAAAGCAACTAGATAGACGTGATAAAACATCACAGCTTAGTCCCTTCACTTTTTTTGTTGTTTGCTGTCTCCTGTCCTTCATCTGTAGATTTCTGTTTAGATTGTAAGCTCTTCAAATCAGAGGCCTTGTCTTCTTACATTCTGTGAAACACCTAAACACTCTTGATGGTGGAGATAAAAATGATTAAGTGTCTCCCACACAACTCAGCCAGTCCACTGCATTCCCAATGTGCAGCTCTTGTTGTTTTACTTCCATGCTCTCTTGACCAAAAATTGCCAGTTATGCTAAATGTGCTTGATGACTTGATGACTTTGTGATGTGAACAAATATATAGAGGGGACTCTTATTCAGAATTTGAAACTTGATCTCTAGGGGTGAAAAGCAAGTGAACCATGCACTATCACAAACTCTCTTGAAAAATAATCAGGTTGTGCCTGGATTTGCATCATTGGGCATCAAAAGGTATGGGAAAGAATGTAGCCATGGACTCACCAAGGTAGATAGTGTGTTTAACCAGTGAATTCTTTTTGCAGATAAATTTAATATGGCAATTAGCTTTTGCTACAGAGACAGGTTGTTTTAAATTATTTCCTTTTAAAAAAGTGTGTTTAGATCGAATATCTATTCTTTAAAAATCCCATTCCTGAAAAAGACCCTCTATTTCATGACCTTCATGGATCCAGTGATAGTGAAAAGGACCAACTGCCATGCAGTTCTTGGTATTTGAGCTATACCTGAATCTGGGAGAGGGGTGTTTTAAGGTTATGCTTTTTAAGCAGGTATAATGGCTTGCTTGTTGTTCACCTGAAAATACCGATTTGATAGATGGGGTTATAGTTCAGGTTAAGCAAAGCTGGAGGCTTTCTTTTTCCCTACACAGCTCCACTCCCCTTTTTAAAAGTAAACATGCTTAACAGTGAAACTTTAAAGTGTTTTATACTGTTGCTCAATTAGGAAAAGTGCAAAAGTTGAAAGCATACTGTCAAGATAAATTACCGTAAAAATCTTTGTGTAGTGGTAATACGTTAGATATTGTTCTCTACGCTCCTTGTTTTGGTAATCTAATTTGCCTTTCACCATTTAGGATGATTTTTGTATACATAGTTTGTATTGAATTTTAGGTATAATTATATGGTTGCTTCAAAGGAAAAAAAGATGTAACCAACATAAATGGAGAGCTGCTTCTTTTATTCTAGTCAGTTTGGACAGTTTATCTAAATTGGTGAGTTTCATTGCGTAGCATGTTGCTATTGCATTTGGAGCACTGCAGAGGAAAACTTTAAATAGTCTCCTAATCTCCCACTGTGTTTTAACGTTGAAAAAAAAAAGATTAATAGTAAGTTTTGTAAAATTCTCACCATGCCAACACCATCAGAAAAACCTAAATTTTGGGCCTGGCAGCAGGGGTGCAGGAACAGTTTGCATAGTGGGGGTGCTGAGAGCCATTGAACCAAACTGTAAATCCTGTATATGATGGAAACCACTTCAAGCCAGGGGGTGCAGCAGCACCCCTACTTCTAGCACCTATGCCTGGCAGGGTCCGTCTTATAAATGAAACCTGGTCCAAACACATTTGCAAACCCCATTTAATTTCATCCTGCTATAGGGCTAAATCTTGCATGATGATTTGCCTGGGTGGACTGCTGAACCCATTCAGAGTCCATTGAAATCAACGGGCACTGTATGAGCACAGTCGTTTGTTTGCTCATGAGGATCACAGTGTGGGATTGGGACCATAGTTAATATTAGTGCTTTTTGTATGTAGAAGTTTATAACTTGACTATGATAATTCTTTCCAACCTAAAACTTGGCATGTATGATTTTGTCCAGGGACAGCCTTTTATTTGTTTTTAGGAACAAATGTTTAGTCACAGGTATGATTATTATCCATTACAGAAGGAGACACAAGCAAGGAGCAATTGTCCAAGGTCGCTTGCACAACTGAGACTAGAACCCAGGTCTCCCGAGTCCCAGAGTAAAGCCCTAGTCACTAGATCACATTAATACTCCTTAGTTACAATTAGGATTGCTGGTGCTGGGCTTGAAATGAAACTCCTTTTCCCTTCGGCTTCCCCTCCCCTTTGCTCCACCCTAAAAATAGGTTAGGCTATCTAGGTTTTATTCACAAGCTGCAGTTACTTTAAAATTCATCCATATTAACACTAACAAATGATAAGAGATCAGTGCAAAACTCTGTCTATATTTCATCTGTGCTGTAATGGCTCTGAGAAGGAACTTCCATCCAGTCAGGTAAAGATCACTTGAAAAAATATATTTTGTAGATACAATTTTTCCCACCCATTGGAAATGTATAACTTAAATTTATATTACACACGCACAAAACTACATTAAAATAACATTATTAACGTTACAGCACTCAACTTTAGGGAAATGCCAGAATTATGGTTGCCTGGGCAACCTTAATTTAGCCCCCTTGTACACATGCATTATGATACAGTATTTAATTACATAACCATATACTATTTTTTCCACAGGACCCCTGCCTCATTCAGTGCACAGGATGGATCTGCTCTGAGAATGAATCAGGGTTATGCAATTGAAGAAACTGCTGTCTGTAGGACCCCTATGTCATTTATTGCAGAAGTTGGGGGGAAAAAAACAAATTCCATCATATGAACATCCATATGGATCATCAAGAGAGTTGCAACCTTTAGGTCCACCACACAGACCACTGCCACTTGAGCTAACAGAGTAACGGATATCAGTAGTAGGTAGTTATCAGTGGTTCACAGTCAAGCTGGAAGGGCATATCGAGTGGGGTCCCCCAGGGATCAGTTCTGTTCAGTATCTTCATCAATGATTTAGATAATGGCATAGACAGTACACTTACGAAGTTTGCATACGATACCAAGCTGGATGGAGTTGCAAGTGCTTTGGATGATAGGATTAAAAGTCAAAATGATCTGGACAAACTGGAGAAATGGTCTGAAGTAAAGAGGGTGAAATTCAATAAGGATAAATGCAGAGTACTCCAGTTAGGAAGGAACAATCAGTTGCACACATACAAAATGGGAAATGACTGCCTAGGAAGGAGTACTGCAGAAAGGGATCTGGGGGTCATAGTGGATCACAAGCTACATATGAGTCAACGTAGTAACACTGTTGCAAAAAAAAAAAAAGCAAACACCATTCGGGGATGTATTAGCAGAAGTGTTGTGAGCAAGACACAAAATAATTCTTCCACTCTATTCGCGTTGATTAGGTCTCAACTGGAGTACTGTGTCCAGTTCTGGGCATCACATTTCAGGAAAGATGTGGAGAAGTCCAGAGAAGAGCAATGAAAATGATTAACGGTCTAGCAAACACGAGGGAAGGTTGGAAAAAATTGGGTTTGTTTAATCTGGAGCATTGAAGACTGAGAGGGGACAGACCTCTGAGGATAGGACAAGAAGCAATGGGCTTAAGTTGCAGCAAGGGCGATTTAGGTTGGATATTAGGAGAAACTTCCCAACTGTCAGAGTGGTTGCCTAGGGAGGTTGTGGAATCTCCATCACTGGAGATTTTTAAGAGTAGATTAGATAAACACCTGTCAGGGATGGTCTAGATAATACTTAGTCCTGCCATGAGTGCAGGGGACTGGACTAGATGACCTCTCGAGGTCCCTTCCAGTCGTACGATTCTATCACATGGACCGGCAGTAGAGGAGGATGAGACACTTTGTCAGTGGGTTTCAAAGATATTTGCTGACAGCAGAGGAATAATGAGACTCAGGGAACTTGGGTTCTACTCTAGGCTCTGTAGGGGAACATGCTCTAGTAGGCACAGACTTTTCTGCCCACTCCCCTCAAGCATAACCCTTCTGCCTTATCCTCTCCTACCAGTCCTGTCTCTTCCCCATCCCTTGCTCCTTGTCCCAGTCTCTTCACCTTGCACGTACCAGTCTCTACTCCTCAGGCTTCTAATCTCAATCTTTTTGCACGTCCTAGTCTCACCCCTCTGGAATGCCCCTCCCAGTCTCCTCCCCACGCCCAGGTACAGTCTTTTTGACCAGCCATTCCAAGTTCTCCAGGCCCTCAGCTCCTGGTCCTCAGTCTCCTTTCCCAACCAGTCCCCACATCCCAATTCCTTATTCAATTTGTCTTTCTCCTACCCTGGCCTCCAGTCACACCCCACATTCCCTATTCCCACGGGCTCCCAGTTCCAATCTCCCTCCCTGGGCTCTTTGGCCAATCTGGATATTCTTCCCGCACCCCCCAGATCCTTGTCCCAGTCTCTTTGACCAGCCCATCCAAGTTCTTCCCCTGCACCTTGGCTCCCTGTCAGATCTGTTCCCACTCCCTATTTTCACCACCCCACTGGTTCTCAGTCCCAGTCTCCTTGCCTGGCTAGTTCCATTCCTGCCCCTACTAGCTCCCTGTTCCCTCCCTTTCCCTCTCCATCTCCCACTCTCAATCTCAATGCTCAGCCAGTCCCAGTCTCCCTCCCCCTCCCCCATCCCGGACAATAATTAAGGTAATTGACCAGAAGAGCTCACTTGGATAATAAATACATATGAAAATGGCCAACTGGCATATAATTTTTGGTATCACTATAACATTGAAGTAAGATGTGAACAACATGGAACAGTCTAGAAAATGCAGATCACCCAAATAACTGGACAGACGTAGATGAACATATTAAGAAAAAGTAATGGGAACATTCTGTTGTAGAAGTTTGCTAATTTCCCAGCCTTTGTCATTTTGTGTGATACCATTGCTGTTGTTTGTAGTTTATATTTATATTTATTTTTTCTTGTATTTTAACATGGCCTTCCTCATTATTTAGGCGACTCAGTGAGCAGTTCTTGGAATTGCCCAAGCAATAAATGGACGGACATTATGAGGGAGCAACATCTTAGATACAACAGTGAAGAGTATAATAGAGTGGCCTATAAATAGTCACTGGTGCCGCAATAAATATTATAGAGCACTGAAATATAACACTGGAATTTGAAAGAAAATGTGTTATGGTGAACTGAGAAGATAAATATATTTAAGAAAGCTAGTTAGTTTAACCCTTTCCTTGTGATCAGTGCTATAGTGGAACATCCTGAATTCTCCCTGTTTGCCTTTGAAGATTATACAGCTCAAAAATAGCAACCTCTTGTTAAGAATAAAATGAGTGTTTAGAGCACTGGTATGTCCTCTACCGTGGGATGTGGGCTGAGTTTTAATGCTGTCTAATAACATACATAAGGTGCAACACATGCAGCATGTTCTAGAAAGTGGAAAACCCCAGCCTTGATCATATGTTTTCTTCTTAAGTATTTTTTCTGTCATCAGGCAGTATTAGTTAAGTTGCCAAACATGCATGAAAACTAAGGTGAGACAGTATTAAGACTTGAAAAGAGACATATTTTTTAAGGTTTATGTAGAATAACACCAGTATATATGGTTTGAATTGCTGATACATTTGGTAGCTCATTGTAATAATTACTGTTTATCTTCCTTTAGAGGAATACTAACAAGATGCATGTACCTAAGATTAGACCTGACAAGTGTGGCTTAATGTACAGATGCGCATATGTATCATTCTGTCCTTACCCTTCCTTCCTGGCTCTAGTGTTCTTGTGAATATTTAAACAAGTTCTGTTTCCCCAGAGGGGCCTCAGTCCATTGGCTTTCTTAGGAGTTGATGATGCTCAGCACTTCTCAGAATTTGACCTAGAAAGAGGATAGAATCCTGTAAGAGTGGAATTTACGTATAGTTCAATACCCTGCCTGCTCCTGGGAATAGAGGTACAGCATGTGGTGTACGGACATGTTCTTGTCATGTGCATGTACACAATTATGAAGACTCACCAGTGCCTAGACACTGCAGTGACGGGGACTCTAGAAATAACCGATAGATAGTTGCTAGATTTTATTTAATTTTCTAAAGAAAGTGTAAAGTAGCTTTTTTTTTTTTTTTGGTCAGCTTTCCTTTAAGCATCAACTTAATTACTAATGCTGCAAAATTAGTTCATTCAATTTCACAAAATTTATTTAGTGGCTTGGTTTTATTATGCAGTGACTCTCAGCCTGTAGCCAGCAATGTAATTAGAGCACTATCTGACAAAATCGGCTCCCTGAATCATAGATCACGTGATGATTATGCTAAATGTTTCCAGTATTGTGCAGATGCTCATTTAAAAAATATATTACTTTGTCCACACCTTGTCTCCTGGAGCACAGGGTTGTGAGTTCAATCCTTGAGGGGGCCACTTAGGGATCTGGGGCAAAATTAGTACTTGGTCCTGCTAGTGAAGGCAGGGGGCTGGACATGATGACCTTGCAAGGTCCCTTCCAGTTCTAGGAGATAGGATATCTCCATTAATTTATTATTTATTTATTTATAATTTATTTCTGGTCTTTGCTGTAGCTAAAGTGCTTGATTCTGCTCCCATAGAAGTCAGTGGGAATAGGCTTAGACTCTACTTTTGCTAGAATATCTCCAAATATAAATATACAGTCTTATTCTGCATTCCATTGAAATAGTGAGTATTGAGTGCCCAAGGAATGCAGGATTTGGTCTTTTCTTAATAGTTTATACTTTCAACAGTTTTATGTTAGTACTTTACTTAGCAGCGAAGTTGTGAAGATTTATTTAAACCTAGCAAAATGTCAGTGTTTTTATCCCACCAAACCTTGCAAGTTGAATTTACTGTAAATGCATTTATAATCTCTTCCAAACACTTTCTTATTTAAAAAGTGGAAATCATTTACTGGTAACACGTGGCATTGTGATTTGCTTACTAACAAACTGTATGCTGTTTTATTGAAGTAACAGGAAGCAATATTCAGACTGCTATTCTAGCTCACAGCTAATTCATGGCATCCCTGGTGTCTGAGCTCTTTCAATGAAGCAAAAGGTTTGGGACATATTGTGGATAGCTGGAATACTTTTCTGTGTTGTTTACTCGCACCTGAGGAGCCCCTAGTGATAAGCACTCCAATAATATGACATACTTCTAAGTTACAGAACTAAAACTTTAAGGAATCAGTGGCCTGATTTTTTTTTTTTTTTTCAAAACTGCTGCTTCCATTGACTTCAGTAGGATATGGGTGCTTAGTACTTCTGAAATATAGGCCACTGTCTTTAAACAAAGCTAAATTAATGGAGGAAACTATTCTCATAGGAATTTGATCTTCATTAAACCAGTTCTAGACAAACTTCTCTAGTCTTAAAAGCGAAGTATTAGAAATAGGGCACTTATCTGATAACCCATACAGAGATTTCCTAAATGGTAGATAATACCCTGTTTGATACTCAGCTGTGCACAAATACATAAACATATCAGAATTTGTAACACAACTTTATTTTGGCTTTGTTTTAATTCAAATTAGTTTTGACTCGTTTCTTTATTGGTTTGTAATTTATTTATTTATTTCCCTCAAAGAGGTAGTGAGTCTAAGTAAGAGGAGGTTTGTTATGCTAGTGGCAACAAGCACTTAAAAGATCCAACCCTCTTCCATTATATCCTGATTAACATTCAGTATTCAAGAATATTTGTTGAAGTTTAACTTGCTAAAGGCATGAAGAATACCTAAAAATTTGGGTTTCTAGTTAAAATATCAGATAACACCATCATTATTCCCCATCTTTTTAGCTTTTATTTAAAGAAAGAATTTCTTGTTTAGAATCCCAAAAGGAGCAATATAGTTTCTTTAATACTCTGAATCTTTCATGTTTCAAAGTAGCAGCCGTGTTAGTCTGTATCCGCAAAAAAAACAGGAGGACTTATGGCACCTTAGAGACTAACAAATTTATTTCAGCATAAGCTGCATCTGAAGAAGTAAGCTGTAGCCCACGAAAGCTTATGCTGAAATAAATTTGTTAGTCTCTAAGGTGCCACAAGTACTCCTGTTCTTTTTGTGAATCTTTCATGTAATTTTACCAATGGGATGGAAATTCCTGGTTAGCAAGGAGCTATCCTGCTGATCGAAATTCATAATCGATTCCACAGCGGGTGGTTTTTTGAGAGAGGACCCAAACTAAGCTTTTCACGTGTTCTGTATAATCATCTTTTCTGCTATTCACTAAAGAGGTATTGCTTGGTCTGTCTTCTTGCCCTGTTAATTCTCCATCCTGCCATATATCTCTGGCAATGTGTTGTATTACATCTCCTTGGACTATGATTGTAATGTGAAATGAGAATCTATTTTAAGAATTTGTATTGAATTATAGCTATTTAGGCCCCAGTGCTGAAATGAGATCTGAAGAAGTGGACCCCTATACCTGGAGCTCATCTCAGGATTGGAGCTTTAGTGTTATTTATGGTGGAGCAGTCTGTTTCTCTGGGTACCATCAGGTTAAACTTGTCTCAAGTTTAGGCTTTGTAAATACAAGTTTTTATAAGATCTCATGCTAATATTTTCATTGGGCATTTAAAAAAATTCCAGTTGAGCAGGTTTTTTGTTTTTTTGGTTTTTTTGAAAAACAAATATGCATTTCTGTTCAGTGTTCGCAACCCAGACACTGCAGCCTTTGGGTAGTGCTGAAGTACACCAATAAACACAAGTGAAACTGACTTGTCTATTTTCATTGTCCAATGTGAAGTGCAGAATCCAAGAAAACAACATGAATAATGAAAATTTGGATTTAGACATTTATACATGTTAATTTTTCAATAATCTATTGATATTTACAAATATGCCATGAAGGAATTTTAATTATGAAATCAACTTATTTCTGTTGTTTTATACTAAGCACCTATCAGTTGCTCCAGGTGACTGTATAGTTGTTTGTGAATAAAGTAGATCTTGTGATGCAGCATTCCTGGTTTCTTTTTTACTTGCTAACTCACAAACTTCAGTAATTTGCAATGGGTCTGTCAGTTTAAAAGTCTTAAAAATATTGTGCCTCAAATAATTAAAATTAATTGGAGATTTTGAATTAAGAGTTGCATATGCTTATGGATTTTTAACCTGTTAGTAGGTCAAACAAATAGGGCATTGGAAATAAAGGAACACTGACAAGTGTATCAAGCCTAAAATAGTTGACTCACCTTCAGGGTTCAGCTCAAGGCTTCATGATTGCACCCTGGCTATCTAAGGTGGCTGCTGCAGCGCGTAAGAAGCAGCACCACATAAACACCCTTTTAATGGTTTAATATAAACAGAGAACCCTTGAGCAGCTGGAGATTATGCATGGAGAATGAAGGAAGGCTGAAGAAAAAAAAGCAGGAAGCAAGAGGTGATGGAACAAGGCAATTGGAGCAAGGGAGAACAAAGTTTAACAGGGGCATCATTGTTACAGGATCAGTTGGTTGAAGGGAAGAGATATATACATGGGACCAAACTCTGCTGTCGCTTACAGCTATGTAACTTAGTTGGTTTCAACCTCCTGGGCATAAGTGAGCAGAAATTGGCCTTCGGAGTCCTGACAATAAGTTCTTTGGTACAGGAGATTTCTGTGTCTGCTTTGCAACCTTAATATTATCTTTTTCAAAATATTAGTCCCAGTTTGAGTTCTGAATTCCAGAAGTAACTGCCATCCTAGTTGTGCAATGTCTGTGCTATGTGCCAAGTCGCAGAAGACTAAGGTCCATTAAAGAACCTGGCACGTTTGCTTCTTGGACTCTTACCGATAGTGGGCCACGTGCACAGCAACCTGTTTGGCGTGTCGGGGAGGAGATTAGCTAGTTGTATCCAACTGCATTGGAAGTAGATTATTTTCTGTGGCTTGACTGCCAGCGTAAAAACATACCACACTAGTATCAGAAAAGGCTGTGCAGCAGTTGGTTTCTTCTCAGCACAGTCTCTCTCACATTTCTTCATTTAATCTGAAAATATGTAAAAGTTAGTAGATCATACATACTTAGAATATAAGCATGTTCTGAGTGAAAACGTGCTTCAACGCTATTATTATTTTAGTTATTTTATTTAGTGCTTGTGAACAGGATTAGATTGACAGACAGCCATGCAGACTAAAGCGCCCACCTTGTTCACTGAAACTTGGATGAGAGAGGGGGTATAGAAGGTACATATTTCCTGGTTATCCCTGTCCCTGAACCAGAAAGTGATGTCAGGTTTCTACCTGACTAAAAAGGAACTGGCTGTGTGGGAGTGAGATTATTCCCTCCCCCTTCCAGTTATACTACACCCAACAGATTAAGATGAGTGTGGATTGCTGCTAGAATTTCATGATCTGATTAATACTTCAGAACTTTCTGTGTCATACTCTGTGCAGGTGACAGTCTGGCTTGTGGTAGAAAGTTGTGTGAATACCTCCTTCAGTTATGGTCTCCCCGCTCTCCCCTTTTATCTTTAAACTCAGTAATGATCTGAAGGCTAAAAGTAAGAAAATACTTTCATGCTTCCCATTTGCAGTGTGTGCAGAAAGAACTCTTTGCACATTAACTACTTTCCATTCCTTTCCAGGTACTACTGATCATGTAAAATAACTGAGAGTTAAAAGAAATATTGGTTTTTGATATACCAACAAGCAGTTTAGGTGTCTTGTTTAGTTCACAATTCATGTGGCCATGACAAAGCAACATTTCAGTTCTCTGCTTCATAAGTACTGTTTTTTAAAACAATACATACCTTCCAAACATCATTATGGTTGCAATTATCATTTGTCATGGTGATTTCTGGGAAATTTTTTGTATTAGTTGTGGGAAAGTTAGAGAGACAAGGTGGGTGAGATAATATCTTTTATTGGACCCACTTCTGGTGATAAGAGACGCAAGCTTTTGAGCCACACACACAGTCAGAAGTTATGGAAATGTTAGTGTACAGGAATTGGGTAGTATTCATTTAAATATTTTGGAACCCCTCTCGTGGGTTTCCGTGTTTTCTATTGCGGAAGCTACCAGAACCTAACTCTGGGGGGTAGTCTCTGGGGTGGGGGGTGTTCCTCATATTCTTAATGTTGTGTAAAGAGTAGATACAACAGAAATCCATGGACAAGGCATGTTTTTTTGAAGCAATCCCTATAGGCAAAGGCTTTGCAAAATTTGCAAATGGCCTGGCTTTGAGGTGCCTTCTATAGGCTAGCCACAGCACCTGATAAATAGTGGCTGCTACAGCCCTTCCCCTTGTATAGTTGTGTTTGTGGAACTGCACCTTGTTTAAACAGTTTAGAATGAATGGGTTTTACAGGCATAACTCTTGTACTCTGAAAGCTGCAACAAGGGCAGTAGGTGTAAAACTGCAGGTGTGCCAGGCCACCTAGTACAATTCCTAATTTCTCCTTTGTTCAGAATCTCATAGATCTATATATTGTTCACCCATCGTCATGACATCTAGGCATCAAGAAAAATCCAGTGATTTATCTGGAGCTACAGTGATGCCTTCCAACTTCCCATCTCTGCTGTGATGTGGTGAAGATAACCAATTTCTCTAATTGTTTGCACTTGTCTAGTACTTTTCTTCATAAGATTTCAAAACTCTAAGGATGTGAAGTGTTTTCTGGGTTGGTCCTCTTCCTCCTATGCACAGTACTGCAGCCTTAGTAGTAGAGGAACATTTCAATATGTTTGAGTTCTTCTCTTGTATGTGGAGACTCCTCAGGAGTTGTGCTGCATCTCCAGGTACTGTTTCCGAGTCTAATCATTTAGATTCTTGCACACTATGGTAAAATGACTTTATTAGGTTTTGATCTTATTTGTTTTTCTCTTCCTGTTGGGTGTTGCCTTTATCTGTAAGAAGCCACAATAAAGCTGTAAGGAACTGACTCAGACCTGAAAACCCCAAGCTGCTAATGGCACCAGCGGTTCAATAGTTAGAAGCTTTCTGTGAGGAATGATGGTGCAAGCCAATGTAAGGGTCTGAAGCAGCTGAATATCGCCTGCGGAGAAAACATGCCGAATATCCCCAGTGTGTCTTTTGTAACTAAAATATAGGTGTAATTATTCAAACACTGCTTTTGTGAATTTGTATAGTGAGTAACTCTCCTTGCACACTCAAAATCCAGTGGGTGATATCAGGGCTTGTCTACATTACCGCTGCAGAGCCATAGCATAGACACTTACTGCAACAATGGAAGGTTTTTCCATCACTGTAGTTAATCCACCCCCTTGAGAGATGGTGGCTAGGTCAATGGAAGAACTCATAAGAACGGCCATACTGGGTCAGACCAAAGGTCCATCTAGCCAAGTATCCTATTTTCCGACAGTGACCAATGCCAGGTGCCCCAGAGGGAATGAACAGAACAGGTAATCATCAAGTGATCCATTCCTTGTTGCCCATTCCCAGCTTCTGGCAAACAGAGGCTAGGGACACCATCCCTGCCCATCTTGGCTAATAGCCATTGATGGACCTATCCTCCATTAATTTATCTAGTTCTTTTTGACCCCTGTTTTAGTCTTGGCCTTCACAACATCCTCTGGCAAGGAGTTCCACAGGTTGACTGCGCGTTGTGTAAAAAAATACTTCCTTTTGTTTGTTTTAAACCTGCTATTAATTTCATTTGGTGACCCTTAGTTCTTGTATTATGAGAAGGTGTAAATAACACTTTATTTACTTTCTCCACACCAGTCATGATTTTATAGACCTCAGTCATATCTTTTCCAAGCTGAAAAAAGAAGCCTGGATGGTAGCCAGGGATCAGCTAAGCTTACTCTGGTGTGTCTCAGTCTGTATAGGATAGCATTCGGGCTGGCATGCAAGGAGCTGGACTGCCATTCTGCCTTCATTACTGTGGGGAGGCTTGTGCTAAAACACAAATTTTGTATTGTGCCCTAATGATGGTCAGACTCTTCTTCCCCTCATCTCTGGAGAGAAGGACTTTGATAGTTGAGGTCCTTCACCCTCTCCTCTTTCCTTATTCTCTCCTTTATTGAAGGTGTTGATCCATGATCAGTTCTGCAGCCTGACTGTGTTTCTCCTAGTTATTAGTAATGGGCCCCTACAGGAATTTCCTGCATATGTTTATTTTTTACAGTGATGATACATACTAGATTCACTTCTCAAAAGAAGACAGGAAGTGAAAATGCTGGTTGGAGAACTAGCTGAATCTGTGAGATGATAAATGCTTGTTCAGAGAGTGAGTAGTTTAGAAGAGCAGAGTTAATCTGTGTAGAGTCTGAAAACAGATTTGTTGCTTGAGCCATTTTATTCGTGGCCAAATTCCAACTCTATTTGTTACATTTTGCCTACCTCAATCCTACCTGCAGTTTTAGATGGCTACAATAATCTTCACTTCCTGTCTTTAACGGCTGTATGCTGTTAAACAACTGCTGTGTTTCACCCCAGAGATAACTGCATTTTAGTAGTGGGATAAAGTAATATCTGTTTGAATACCATTTTGTTTGTGAAGTGCTTTGGGATCTTTTGGGGATAAAAGGTGTTATGTAAAGATAGAATGTTATTTCTTCCTTTTTGAAGGAAGCCATTTTTTGGGAAGGAAAAATCAAATGCACAGCTACGTAAGTGGGGAATAACTGGCTAGGTGGCAGTACTGTTGAAAAGGATTTGGGGGTTCTAGTGGATCACAAATTGAATGAGTCAACAATGTGATGCAGTTGTAAAAAAGGCTAATATCATTCTGGAGTGTATTAATGGGAGTGCCGTATGTACGACATGGGAGATAATTGTCCCATTCTGATAATTGGAGTAGGTAAGAGTCTGAGTTAGCAAGTGAATAAAGTGGACATAAACACAGGTTGTTTAAAATTTATAGTTCAGTGGTTGTCTCCTTAAATGAACCACCACAGGTGTCCAGTATGAGCTTTATCTATTATTAGTTAACCTGCTACATACAGTTGGGCAACATCTGGCATATGAGGATGATACGTAATTAAGTGCAATTAACTTGATGGGCACAGTTTGTTTATGTAGTTTATAGATCATTCAGAACTGGAACATTTATTTAATTTCCTAGGTTCCGCTGTGGTGGTTTGTTTTCTTTTTTTAAAAACAGCTCAGTTCCCTGCGGACGCTGACAAATGATGATGGATCACTCTGTACAACAAAAAATGTTTGAATGTCTATTTAATTTGTTACAAACAGTTTTAAAGAATGTTTGAACAAATTAAATAAATTGCTTATCTATTTTTTTTTTTTTTACAGGCCTCTCTTGTATTTCAATGATTTTGAGTGCTTTAAGTATACACTAGCTTAAATGTACATTAGCTCTTTAACATTTTTAGATGTAGGAAGAATGAATACCTGACATACAGGAGTAAGAAACTTCTATGCTTTCTTTCAGTTTGCACACTAGAGACTGCTAACTGAGAACTAGGTGCTGCTGTTCATTAATCATTGGAGGTAAAATACCTAGTGAAATAGAGTAAGATACTATATAGTATCTGTCTTATTTAAAGTACGTCAGAGTGATTTCCAAAGCTGTTAGATACTAGTAGCTCTTAGTACTATGTTAGCTATTCAGACATTATACACTCTGCAGTTAGTTACTTGAACACAGAGTCCTGGACTTTAGAACCTGTATTATCAAGATAGGGAAAGTTGCTCAGGATACTTGGGTAATATATCCCAGAGTCTCTCTTCTTTTTTATTTTTCCTTAAAGTAACATGAGATCTTTAACTTTGACATGGACAGCCTAAAGTATAGACAGACAGGCCCTTGATTTAATATACCACCTGAAGGATGGGCACCTTTAATAAACAATACATCACCTTCACCTAGAACTGCATTACAGGTATTGCATTTGAGCTAAAGTTTTTGGTATGGAATTAAATCCATAAATTTCTGGCCCAGAAGAGAAAACTCCACTGTATCAGCTGTACCAATATTGGAAAGAAAGTGATATTTGGTGATTAGAGCAAGGGATTGGGAGTCAGGTCTCCTGACTTCTGCTTCTGGGCTTGCCACTGATTTATGTGCCCAAGAGAAAATCACCTCACCTCTCTGTGGTTGTTTACCCATTTCTAAAATGCATTTTAAAATGGTTACCTACCTCACAGCAGTGATAGGCTTAATTATCTTTTGTGACATCTGTGAAAATTTCCAGATGAAAAGTACTGTTACAAAGTATTATTGTGCAAATGATGATATTCAGAAAATTAACCTCCCTTAAATTTATAGGTTTGATTAAAATTCACTAGTTTTTGTTTTCAAAGTAATTTATTCTTGAGAACAAGAACCAATTTCTTTAAATATTAACTCTTTGTTAATTACACAGTGTCAAAATGGTTAAAAATACTAATGTAGTTTGCCTGAGTGCATGCACATCTCTTGGAAGACATAAGGCTGTGTTTTTTAATTTTTGCTGATGAATATTGTCAGATCTTGAGCAAATCCCCTCCAAAACAAATATCACAGATTAACTCACATCTTATGTTGATTTTCCTGTTGGGGAGGAAGAATTTGACTTCATGGGAATGAGAAACAAACATAAGCGTTTTTGTTCTGTTAGTGCTGTTTGCTGAATCTTTAGGCAAACCAGAAAGTTAGGTCTGGTTATGCCAGACCAGAATGTCCTGAATTTATGAATGATGATGATGATCCATAGAAAGAAAAGAGTTTGGAATTAAATTGCACTGTAGTGCTAATGCTGCAGGAAAAGTCTGAAACCTGAAAAAATAACACCATAAGAGAGAGAACAATACATACTGTAGGTTTCACATAACTTCATGGGGAAAATATTCAGAGTTATGGAGGGTTTCAACTGCTCGTGTAATACAGTCGTTCTCACTCCTTTTTTTTTTTTTTTTTTTTTGACCTGGTGTGGGAAAGCACCTGTGTAAACAAGGATGGAGTGGTATCTAGTGTTTGACTCCTGCATTCTATTCCTAGATCTGCCACTGACTTGCTGTGTGATATTGGGCAAATTACTTAGGGTTTTTGTGCCTCAGTTTACTAAACAAAATAATTGGGAACTCTTTGCAAGCCATGAAAGATCTGGCACATACCCTGACCACATATCATAAAAACCTGCCAAAAAAAAAGTTCATGCCTTATTGAACATTAATAAAAAACCCAACATGATTATCTGTATTGCATATTAAGCAACAATGAACAATAGAAGGGCAGGTTATTTTAAAAAGTGAAATCCTGCTGTGGGACAAGAGACCTATGGGTGAGGTCTTTGATCTTTCTGTAGAAGCACTTTAGATGGCTATCTTGCTGTTGCATAATCTTGTCCATAAAATATATAAAAAATTGTTTTGTGAAACTAACATCCAATAAACCTAATACCCATACTCATATTTACATGAAATTTAATTGTTAAAAAGCAAATAAATTCCAATGTAAGCACTTTGTTTTTTTTTAGACTGATAGCACTGAACCATATTATCAAAACTAAAAGTGAAATTTACAATAAACAGAAATGAAATTGATTGGTCTTTTTACTTTTGCATTTCTCAGCTTGAAAATGTTAAATAGTATAATATTGAAAAGCAATTAGATTTTTCACACTTTGTCTTATGGTGCTATTGCTGTTGAAGGTAAGAATAGTGTGGGGAGGTTATTTTTTTTCTTTAACGTGTTTCTCTTTCAATCTTTTTTTTGTCCGATTTATTATTTTCAATATTTTATCTAATGCATAATTTTTAAAAATGCTCCTTTGACGTCACTGAAGAAGGGTAAGGCCTACATTTTCAAAAGTGACTAGTGATTTTGGGTGTCCAGCTGTGACATGTTAGAGGCCAGATTTTTCAGAGGGCAGCTGCTGACCACTTTCTGAAAATTAGGGCCTTTTAAGCATCTCAAATTCGGCACCCAAATATTGAGCCACCAAAATTGCTAGTTATTTTGGGCCTAACCTTTCAAATCTACTTTATAAAATTAAAAATTGATGGCTTAAAAAGATTTGCACTGCATTTGTTTGAAAAGCATTTTTGTATAGTTATGAGAAGAGGCATGGTGGAGTGGGTAGGGAGAAGTACTGTGCTTTATTCCCCGCTCAGCCACTGATTCTGTGTGTGTAATGGGGCAAGCCACTGTGCCTAAGTCTCCATTTTTATAAAATGAGGATATGATGTACATCCATTTTTGTAAATACTTTGAGATCTGGTGATGAACAGCACTGTATTTAAAAATATTGTCTATTACCTTTAATCCTCAGTGTTAATAGTTAAAAGCTCTGGGCCTTGATCTTGCAATGATCCCCATCCACATGAAGCCTCTGCTGCAGAGTTCAATCCACAAAACAATGATAGTTACAACAGACACTGGGTGGAATCTTTAGATCAAGATGGACCCTATCAAGCAGACAGTTTTTCTGTATTGCAAAGCCTGTTAAGATGATGATGCTAGTGCCAAAAATTCATAGAAGCACAGTATGTGGTTCAGTCCTTATTGCACCATTTTTCCCCCCTGGGTATTTTCATGGTGGGTTTAGGATATCCTAATCACATGTCAGAAAAAGGGTGTGTCAAAACTATGCAACACGACAAGCACATATGTGTGTGTGTGTGTGTGTGTGTGTGTATGTATGTATGTATGTGTGTGTATATATATGTATGTATATGTGTTTTCTTCTTGAACTCCGCCCTGGGGCAAACTGGTCTGCACAGAATCAATAGCAGGCAAGGCATGGGCAGTGTATTCCCAGTCTCTAGGCAGGATATGCACATGTGCTGTTCTTGTTAATGTTTTACAGTTTAATCAGAAAAGGGTGTTCCATTTTTATTCTGATGTGTTCTGCTCACATTTGTGCCAGCGTTTCCATTATAAATCTCTCCAGGCTAACATCCATTGCACCAGGTCTTCGCTCGTGAGCAATTTAGCTTACTCTAAGTCACTTTAAAGGATGTGACTTTAAAGTTAAAATGTATTAGATTAAGATTAGATTTTATACTTTGTATTTTATAAGTGAAGAGATCTGATCAGTCCAGAGACACCTCTGTGTGTCTCCTGGAGCTGGTCCTCTTCAGATGTAGCTGAATAAAACTGGTTTCAGACTTATGGGGCCATGTAAGCCAGCCCCCCACCTAGAACCACATCACAGACCTACTCAGACATTCGCACCATGTTTACGCCAGTGCAATTCCACTGGAGTAACTGGTGATTTACGCAGTATGAGACTAAATAATTGTTTGTACAGCATTTGAAGAGGAAACATGCTGCATAAATGCTAACTGCTATAAGTAGGAAAAGACCAAAAGATGATTAACTTAAGAATTAGGGACACTTCTTGATTTCAAAAAAACTTGTCATAATTTTTGCAAGATGATTCAGATGCCCTGTCTTTAAAACATAGCTTCTCTTTTTCCTGCTGTGCCGCAGTTGATTTTATTTGTGTGGAAAGATGCTTTTAAACTGAACATTGATTACTGACATAATTTGCCTTATGCACTACAGATCAGCATGAGAGAGGCTGCTATTAAGTGCCCCTTGTTGAACAAGTATTACATAGTTTGGTCTATAATACAGTGTATAAATATTTTATTTAACTGGAAATGTCCTTTGTCTAAACATTAGGCCTTGTAGCTTTTATTATTTGACTGAGTTTGTAACTATATTTAAGCACTAAAATATTTTTCCTTCCTCTGCACCTACAGCAGTTTATCTCCGATCCCTGTTTTCAGTACTGTTGTTGATTTGTACTTTTAACTGTTTTCTGTGTTTAAATCAAGCTGTTCCATAAATATTCATTATTGCTGTAATGCAACATGCATGCTCGCCATATTACTATGTCAGTGCATGGTGCCTAGGAGTTAGTTAAGTATTACTTTATAATATACTGCTATATAATGGGAAAAGAACTAGGGGATATTACTGCAGAATTGATCTGTTCTGAAAACATCCATAATTTTCCAAGGAGAGAGCCACAGGTGAGCCAAAGCTTTTGAGCTTGGCAACTTCATGTTTTGTCCTTCACAAATTCTAATATGGCTAAAACTCTTTGAATTTATCTAAAAATTATTTTTAAAATTTCAGTCATTGGGTTATCAATGCACATAGTTTCACCTTACCAACAATAGTAGCTTGAGATTTAAATATAGTTCTGAAACTTCCCAGACAAGGCAGATGGCAGGCTGATGAGCAATACAAATACAGTTTACAAACAAGGAAGTTATTTGAGTGATAACTGAAGGCTTGTAACAAAATGTATGTGTTGAGGCTGTTGGTATATATTGGTTCATTTTGTACCATGTAGAGAGAGAGGCGTGACTCAATTAAGTTTCTGGTTTAGTCTGCTTGCATCTTTGACCCAACCTCATTGTTCTAGTTATCTTTTTACATAGTTTTGGGATGCCTTATGATAGAATTACATGTATATAATAGGTAGACTCAAAGACTGTCTGTGCTATGAAAATGACAAGTAGTAAACAGTTCTCCCGCCTATGCAAACCAGTGTTGAGAATGATTTCTCCACTGGTATCAAAAGGAATAGCAGAGTATAGTACCCCATGTAGGAAAGAAGGCTTGACACTAAGGGTAAAGTTAATGGTAAAACTTCCATTGAATTTAACAGGGCCAGGATTTCACCCCAAGTGTCTAACACAGCTTGTTTTTGCAGTGATGATACAGCAGGAGGGCTGAGCTGTGGGAGCAGGAATAGCCAAGAGATATGCTGGGGTCTAAATGAGTGCTCAGATTTTAGATACTTTAGTTTATCTCCTGATTGGTGCTAGCCATTCCTCAATTTTCTGTCTGGCAGTGTCATTTCCTCTGTCCTTCAGGTTTACTGGGTGCCCCTGAGTGACATTCATTCATCTCTACTATACACAGCTGCCTAGCAGGGATTTGGTAAAACAGTTTGTCTTGCAGAAAGCAGACTAATCCTTACATGCAAAACCAAAGAATCTTGACTTTTTGCAGCATAAAATAATTAAAAGTAACAGATTGTAAACAAATTATACTGTAAATTTATGGGCTCTTCTTTTTCAGTGCTATGGAAGCACTAGCTCGGTGACTGTGCCAGAAACGCTGTTGTTTGTTTCAACCCTTGATGGAAGTTTGCATGCTGTCAGCAAAAGGACAGGATCAATCAAGTGGGCTTTAAAAGAAGGTGAGTACGAGGTGTCCTCCTGTCTTCTGTGCAGTAACTTCAATAACTCTATATAACTTTACATACAATGCTGATACACATATTTTACCAGGACAGTAATGTTCAGCTGATTATGAGTTTTTAAATACTTCCTCACAAGACATACTTTGTACAAAATTTATCATGGTTTTGTAAAGGATGAACATAGGGGTGCAGAAGCCAAAAAAAATCTTTGAAACAGATGTAGATACTGAAAGACATATTCCTTAGCTCTGCTGTTCTCCTTCTGGACATGACTTGATATCTAACTGCAGCATTACAGTAATCATGTTGATCTGTATATTTTCACATTTGGATTTTTTTTAGATCTGATTTTTTCTTTTAATGTTTCAGAACATTTAGGCAGAGGTTATAGATATGATTACTGTACCAAACATCTTAGTTCAGGCCTGCACATTAGCAATATTTGTACAGCTTTATTTGCCTTTGGACATAATGTTCCCTTTTAAAGTTGATTCTTCTGCACTGGGTAAAGTGATAGTGACCATTTTTTTTAATGTGGATCTGCAAGGATTTTTTAGTACCTTTGTCCCTTCCAGATTGGATTACACAAAGCACTACTACGGGACATAGCTTTCCCCCCATCCAGCTGTGGGGGAGCATAGCAGTTGCACTAATTCTCTGAATACTGCAATAGCTCTATGGTTGCTTCCAAATGTGATTGAAAGTGTCGAGTCTGATTTATAAAACTGTACACAGATAGGCTTCTGATTACTTGAAAGAGAGTCACTCTCTGTATGTGCCACCATGGCAACTGAGTCATGGTATAAGAATCTTGAGTAGGCACCCAAATACCATGGCATGATGGGTGCCTTATAAGCCTCTGATTAGAATAGAGGTTCCCTGGGGTTCTTCTGCTGATACCATGGGAACTGGAGGCAAAAGATTTGTAGTGGAAGGCTCTTAACCCTGGAATATGCTTCTCCCACTGGTACAATAAAGGCTAAGTCTATTGACCTAAAGGGCAGGGTATAAAGGTCATCTCTGGTCTCTGCTGTGTGCCTGAGGGAAATGGCATTAGGGATATCATAAGTTTAATGGTTCAGGTCTGTCATTGTTGACGTTGAACCCAGCATTAGACGTTGAACAAGTTGTGTGCTAGGGACTGCACACTTTTATAACTTAATACATAAAATAATAAGAAAGAGGCTCTTATAAGAATAGCTTTTGATCCGTTTTTTCTTTGTGAAAACATGGCATTTACTACAAAATAAAATGGTTGTGGTTGGACTCTGGTGGTTGATTACACATGAAAGATATATTTGAGATGTAGCCCTTTCTCCTCACCTTTTGGAAATCCATTAGAAAGCAGCTAAATGAAATGTCACAGTGATTGCATCATTCTACTCAGTGTTTGTAAACCAGTTGCCTTTTCAGTCAGCAGGCTGAATTGGTGGCGAAGGACTGTGCTAGTCTGATCTCTGTGGTCCAAACCAGTTCTTCTGTCCTTATGAGACTGTTCATTGTTTGAATGTAGTTCTAGCAAACAAGCAGTTATTTTTATAAGAGCACAAGGAGCACTTTTTAAACCCCTCTTATCCACAGTAGAGTAGGAAATGGTAAGCTAGTGAGCCAGAAATTTCGGGAATCTCAGTTTATGGGTATCCTCACAATTTTCCCCCCCTCTGTACCAATATTTTCACCCAGGTAAATGTTGCACTGAGATCCCCTCTATCCCTGAGCAGTCTTGATTAGAAGAATGAAAATTACTACTCTCTTAATTCACTATTGCCTTGTTGGTTGTAGCTATATTAATATTAAGAAAAACTTTAACCTATACTGACAACACAGCATATGTGCATACAAGTGTATAGCCCGATCCTCTGTAGAATTAGACTCGCTTGTATAGACTCAGTGCAGTAGTTGGCCTTCACTTGTAAGCAGTCTTATTAAGGGGAAGAGGTTAGGTGCCTCTGATGAGGACACCTAACTAATGAAAATAAGAGAGGACACTAGTTTAGTCCAGATTGTTTAAGTTACTCCTCCTTATAAAAAAAAAAAGTTGCCAAACACCATTGGTTTTTTTGGTACATTAATGTCCTATAGAACTGGATTATCCAGTCTGGTGGTGCTAGTTTTATTTTGTTGACTGCTTAATATTCTGGATCCTTATCTGTGTGCAGTACACCCAACTAGTGTTTTGTGAAGTGCTTATCACCCACTAGTTTGGTTCTATACAACAATGAAAACCACAAACCTCAATGCACAAATATATGGTAATAGTCACTAGCATTGGAATTCATTTAAAAACAAGCTGCATCCTTCTGGGTTAGCTTAGTGAAACTTATGAAATCTCAACGGGCAAGGAACTACATGTATGACCTGGTAATTGAATTTGGAAATTAGATTTTTAACTGAAATTGGCATTTCTGAAACTTCCGTTGGTTGCTACCAGGTTGGTGAAAAGCCCACATTAAAGATGTGTGACAGCTGCAGTACTGGGAGCCCAACATCCGAGTTGGCTAATCACCTACCATCCTGCTCTAATGCTGGGTTCAATACCAGAAGAGCTGTAGTATTAGTACTGAATTTGGTATGTTTACTATATGTTGTGCTGTCTGTCTCTGTTAACTATAAGTTTGTAACGCATACAAAACTTTTTGTGAAACTTCGAAATTGCACACACTGCCTGGGTTCTCGGACAGCTGCTTTGTACCCTAGATATCGGAAAATTAAGCATATGTTGTTGTTCACATGACTTGAGATACTCTCGAGGTCACCTACAGCACAGTGAAATCACTTATCAGTGACCTAAGGTTTTGTTATTACACTTAAGAAGTTAGGTGTTTAGCACGACCAACTGGTATAGTACCTTCTTGTTAAAAACAAAACAGCCATGTGTCGTCTTGTGCTAAAACTCAGTATCAGGAAGGGGGGTTATTCACATTCTAGTAGTGCTTAAACAAACACGAACATCTTTCCAGTTACAGTTTGTCCTGATTAGCACTAAAACCTATTACAGGAATGCAAAGTAAATGAACTAGTGCCTCTTATCACCACAATAACCTGTTTGAGTTTCCTGCCCTCATCTAGTGCTGCCAAGAAAGATGATTTGAATGCTCCTGCTCTCTTCTCCCCATGTGCAGCACAAATCAACTGTCAGTAAACAGTGAGCGAGGTAATATAGAAAGGAAAGAACACATTATACAGTTACCCGCAGTGTGAACTGTGGGCTCAGTTACTGCAAGGTGCTGAGTACCTTCAGGTTCCAATGGTGTCAATGGGAATTGGGGCTCAGCACTTTGCAGGATTGGGCCCTCAGTGACTGGCCATGTAACTGATGTTTCATCATCATATGTACTTCACAAAGATGGTCCTAGAGTTGTTAGAAAAAAAAATGGTAGTCCCATTCTGGAAGAGCCTTTGTCCCTGCTGGAGCCCCAAACAGTCTAGCCGTAGCATTTTGAGGCTCCAGCGTGTGGACACCATTTCTGAACAAGTCTCTGAAATGCCATCTCTGATCAACAAAAGGAGTGGTTAGTTCTGAGCGGTGACGCACTCCCTTACCTTCTCCTTTCACCATTGTCAAAACGCTAAGCAAGCTTCCTCAGCACTGACAGCCTGTCTGTGGAATCCAGAGACTGAGAATCCAACTTGGGTATCATCAGGCCACTGCACCAGACAACGATCATTTAAACAAAGCTACGATTAGGGCAAAATTCAGGCAATGTAAAGTTGCACTTTTCACAAACTGTTGAGCAGTCTCCATGTTAGCTTGAAAGAGTTGCAGCTCTTTCCGCTTTAGCTTTTTCATACCATTATTGCTCATAAAATGTGAACATTCACCCTTCTGATTGGAATCTGTATCTACAATGTCTTAAGGGACTAATCAATAAAACCCTCTGGATTGAAAGGTCATCTTCTTTCTTTTAAAATGGTGGGGCTCTGCAGTTAGAGATGGCATTGCTGCTGATGCTGCTTCTGTGTCACCTCCTTAGTTTGTGTTGCAAGGCTAGGGTGCAGCAGTTCAGACTCTATTCTTATGTGCTCTTGGCTAAACATATCTGACAACTATGCAGTATTCTTTCTATAGAAGAAGATGGAATCAGTTACCAGCAAGCAACCAGTAATGAGCCTACGAGTGACTTATTGGGCAGCCTCCTGCTTTGGTCACAAAACTATAATCTGTGTCACAATGGGGGAAAGGAAATCTCTCAGAGCAGGGAAGACTGAGCTGGAGAAAAAGTGCAGATGAGAAATCTGAGAGCATTACAGTAGGCGGCCCAGAGCCAATTGGCAAGATCGGATCTGAAGAAGGGTTCTCCCCTGAATGTCATCAATGTAATGGTCTGTATTTTAAAAAGTCTTATGTCAGTGGTCTTTGTTCAGAAGGTGTTTCGTAAGAAGTACTGTCCCCCCTGTCTCCCCAAAAAGCGCTCTGGGTAGTCTGTTAACATGTGACTTTATGTTAATAAGCAGCATCTTGAACAGTGAAGAATTTAAGTATGAAGTGTTTCAGGGTGCTATTTTGGGTATATTTTGTCTTTGTCCTTCTCCAGTTTATTTCTTTGCATCCTTTGTCGCTGTCCTGGTTGGAACAGTCTCCTTGCCCTTTTGCCCCAAATGATCCTTCTCTTCATTTTCCCTACCTACCTAAAATCCACTTCTTCCATGAAGTGTTTTCCAAAGGAATATACAACATGCACAGGTTTGAGGCTATATCTATTGCCAGTGTAGGTTGGTTGCTTGCTTGCTTTGCCTTTGCCTTGTCCCACTAGTCAGAGTCAGTGTGAAGACTCTTAGAGTATGTGTGATTGGCACAACTGTTACAAATCAGCCAGCCAGGCCAGATGTTCTTGGTTTGAAATTGGAGTTTTCTGTCTCCTGGGTGGACAGCTTGCCAGAGCTGACCAGCCCCACCTGCCTGATAGAGGTACAGGGTGGTGAAGTAACTTGCCCAAGGTCACCCAGCAGATCAGTGGCAGGGCTAGAAATGGAGCCAGGTCTCTAGAGTCACAGTCTGCCTCCCCTAGCCTAGTCTAGAGTGTATTGTCTAATTTGGAGTGTAAGCTTTTTGGGGCAGGGACTGTATGTTCTTTTCTGCACAATGTTGGGCCTAGTAACAGTTGTCAATATAAATTATAAAAAGGATCTTGACCCTCCAAAGCCTTACTGACATGACTAGCCCACTGAAGTTAAGGATTCATGAATAGAAGTTGCAGGTTTGGGCCCTTTTTATAATTTATATTTCAAGCACTGCTAGTGGATTCAGATTGGGATCTATAGATCCTACTGTAAAATAAATAATAATAATTCCCAGCCTTGGAGGATTGTTTGGTACAGAATTGCAGATCCAAAGATTAAAATCCATAGGGACTTTAGAGAGAGAAACTGTTAAATCCATGAAAGCGATCAACTCCTCTGTCCTTAGCAAATTCCAGAGGATTGTGAGTCAGTGTCTCTAATCTTTTCGAAAGAAGTTGCAACACTTAGCTGGGATGACACACACTTTTTAGCCCAGTCCATTAGCCCACATCTTCTGATGAGACCCTAGCTCAGAAACCGTTTTTTCCAGTTCATTCCACTGTGGCAGCAACTAGTTCAGTTGTTGTTTCAGAATCTGCCACTTCTCCTTTTTTAGTCATTGTTTTCATGTGTTTCTGTTCAACCTAGAGGCACGTTAAAATGATGGAAATCGGAAGTGATATCTCATGCATTTAAAAAGAACTGTCAAAGGGCAAATCTCTCCTTATCTCACTTTTTTTATGAGGCAGAGAGAGAGAATTTAAAGCGATAGATGTTTGTATACAGCTTTTAGGATTATGCCATTTCCTAGGAATTATTCTCAAATACTACAAATATGGCAGGGTTTTTTTTTTTTTACTTAAATTCCAGGCTGTGCCTTCAAAATACTGTTTAGAATTATTCTAGACTAATTTAGTCTGTCATTAGTAGGGTCCATCTACAGTACAATACAAGCAGAACTGGGTCAGGGCATCTGACTGCTGCCTGGTTATAATGTTGTTGCCAATGAGATATAACTGGACCCCATTCATGAGGTAAAACCATGGACCATCATTATGTAAATGGGCCCCTTGACTCTGTTCTTGTAAGTGGGCCCTCAGAGAGAATCTAGAAGCAACCTCTTATTTTCTAACCCTTTATTTTTCCAGCCGATGGTTTTGTAATAGTACAGATCTTTTTTTAAAAGAGTTGCAAAAATGGAAACTGGTTAAATCTCAAGAAATAAATTATTTTCTACTCCTGCATCATCAGGGGTATGCACTGAATGACCCTGCCAATCGTTTTTTTCATCTCTCAACTCTGAGTTAGCTGTACTTTTGAGGGCTTTGACAGGACTGTGGCAGGCGTGCAGCTGCTGTGTTTAATAATCTAGGAATAGTGAGATGCAATAATGTGATGTAATGGTCAGTGAAGTTAAGTTGTTATATATTGAATTATATGAATGTTTTGATCTAGTGTAATAGGGGCACAGTGCAAAAAACAAGCAGGAAAGCAGCACAATAGATGTAGATAAGCAAACCTCCCAACAAATATGGGGAGCAATTACAGGACAAGGGCATACTTCCAGGCTCCAGCTTGAAGTGAGATAGCTTTGCCAGGCTGGGAGCCTAGTGATCAAAAGGACACTGAACCGTTAAAAAGACTTGGCTGGGGGGGAGAGTTGTCAGCTGCTGTCCAGGGAGAAAGGCTGACAGAGAGAGAGGCTGGAGTTTGAAGGAGCTGGATCATTCCTAGATTCGGGGAATGGTGAGCCTCAGGCAGAAGCAGGCATGCATCTAGACGGGCTTATTGTTTTAAGATCCGTTTTCTCTTCAATACTTCGGTTCTAAATAAATAATATGTTTCTTTAAGGAAGCTGTCTAGTCACTGGTTACTGCTGTCATTGTTCCCAGAGGAAACAGAACTGTAGGCATGAAGATAAGTCAGGCCTGCAGAGGTAATCACGGTTGATCACAAGGAACTGCAGCCCAGGGTCTGGTCTGAGAGTGGAAGAATTACGTGATTCCACCCCAAGAGAGAAGTGATGGCTCGAGGCCCAAGACCTGAGGGCTGCACTCAAAGAGCCTAGTAACTATGACAAGGGTCTTCTTCATTTTAGCCCATTAGGTAGAAAAAGCTTGACATCAGTTCTAGTAGGATAGTCGTCTTTATTTTACTAGTCTGCTTGTGCTAACATTGGAGCTGCCAGAAGATGATATCAATGAACTTGGATTCACAAGATTCTTTTTTTATCCCAAAGTAACTTCTTATTTCAAATTAAACTTTGAAATAAAGTTGTAGTGTGTCCCAAACCACATGACAGAGAATAAGAAAAAGTTCACCCTCTGTCACGTGAAGGAAGTTTCACAAGGGCATTTAAACTTTAGTTAAAGATAATGTAAGTGTTCAGGAAATCAGAAAATTTGTTTCAATGGATGAATTGAGACAAGTGGATGTGCACAACCAGTCTTTCTGGATAGACTGTATTATGGGTAAAGGAACAGAAAAGATTTTCCTCAATCAGGTTATGCTCTGCTGCAAGCAGGCTCTGGAGTGAAAATGTATTTTTGATATATAGGCAGCTGTTTCTTATGGTTCATATGGGACATTTAGGCAATGTTCTAGGAGGGATTGGTGTTTGGTTTTGTTTTTTGTGCAGTAAGTACTACAAAATTTCATGCCCCTTAAGTATAACATCTTAATCTAGTCCACCCGCCTTGCTAATTTTGACTCTTTACTAAATCAAATTACCATCATTGAGGGGGGTAAGTAAAAGCTGGAATTCTCACCTCTAAGGAATCACTATTTCCCTTTCTTTGAGCTTGAGCTTGAAATCATGATGCCAGGAAAGAAAGTTTTAAGAACTTTCTCACAGTCCTGGTGATATCTTTATAAGGATCTACCTGAAATCCTGGAGAAAGTACTTTTTACATCACAGTGGAGCTCATTATTTTCATAGCATTACAAGACTTTCTTTCCATATTTGGGGACATGCAACAATGCTACAGGAAAGATTGATTGAGGAAGGAGAGATGACATTAATTGGATTTCTGGTGTTGAGACTTCAGTCTCTTGAAGGGAGTACTATTGGTTGATGAAATTGTCATGATTGACACTCTTCTCTAACAGCTTCAGAAAGCTCTGAGTTTAAGGTGTGTGTGTGTGTGTGTGTGTATAAGAGAGAGCATAAGAGATAGGAACGTGTGTGTGTTCCTGTCTCTTATATTGCTTAGTTCTAGTTGGTAGATAAAATCGCAGCATATTCTTGGGTTAAGAGCCCTTAGGTAGTAGGAAAGGGGGAGGGGAGCTTTACTTTGAGCTGAGTCTTGAAGCGCATGCCTCTTGAGTAGGTTCTCCAGCATTAAAAGATGAGTTGAACTCAAGGTCTTTTAGTCCACAAATGCTTTATGGAACTTAGGCTGTTTGTAATTGAATTCTAATTTTTGTTGCAGGGAGAGGAGAGCTAAAACTCTCTTTGCCTAAGGTTGTGGACAAGACACACACACACACACACACACACACACACACACACACACACACTAGAATCTAACCTTCTGACCATTCCTGCAGTTGTTCAGATCACTTAAAGCCTTTTCTCATACATTAGTTGAAAAACCTGAAGTACTAATCTATATGAAGAAAAAGCACCACATCCTTTCCAGTTCTGTTTAGAAGCAAGTTGTAAAGTAACACATAATGGTGGATTTCGGCAGTAAGAAGATGAGAGCAGCCTTTAAATTAAAGGTGACATTTGGAATTAGCTTTGAGTGTATGCTATAGTATGTCAGTAAATAGTGTAATAGAAAAGTTGAAACTTGATTCAGATCTCACTAGTTATACACCATGTTTGTCAATGGGCTTACTTCTCACGTTCATATAAATAAGAGACCCTTAGACTAAAAATGTCTGAAAAGTTTAAAGGAAGAGTTGAGGCAAGAAATAGTCACCTAAGAACTTGTCTAGACTAGGGAGTAAGTGATTTTTAAAATGTGTAATGTTGTACTGAGTTTAATAAAAACCCAAAAAACAAATATACCATTTCAAAACCAAAGTGTACAGGTTTATCATCATGAGCGATCACTTGAGGAAGCGATGATCATAGATAGGGCTTTTGGCAGCATTGCTCAAGTACTGTTGCTGAAGATAGACTGACAATATAAATCTTTGAAATTACCAAAGGCAGCTTATGTCTTCCCACATCAGAAATTTCTGTACATAATCAGTTCATCAAGAACTTGCAAAGTCACTTGGTGTGTGCCTCAAGCAGTGCTTGTAACATTTGAATTAAAGTTTGACTTAACAGAAGCATTTGCCATTTACTGCTGATTTATGATGCTCTCGTATCACCAAATAACAATTTTTTCCCCTTCCTGTGAGGTCATTGTGACTATAAATACCTTAGCCTATAGTGGTCCTATCTTTCTCCCTTTAGTCTGTCTCACCCGGATTCTGATGGACACTTATGGTTTCTGATCACTCTTTAATTCACAGGGGTCTTTGGTTTTTTTATTGTTGAGTTGAACCAAACCCTACATCAGGCATCTCATGCTTTTTCTTTGCTACGCATCTTCAGTGAGGAGATGATTTGGAAATCAGCTTCCCACAGCTCCCATTAGCCAGGAACGGCGAACCAGGGCCACTGGGAGCTGCGAGCGGCCGTACCTGCAGACGCTCAGGTAAACAAAGCGTCTCACGGCCCGCTAGGGGCTTACCCTGAACAAGCTGTGAACCAAGTTTGGGAACCCCTGTATTAGATGGATATTTAAATGGAAAGTTTGCAGATGATAAGCTTGGAAGGGTTGCAAGTGCTTTGGAGCATAGGATTAAATGTCAAAATGATCTGGACAAACTGGAGAAATGGTCTGAAGTAAATACGATGAAATTCAATAAGTACAAATGCAAAGTACTCCATTTAGGAAGGATCAATCAGTTGCATACATACAAAATAGGAAATGACTGCCTAGGAAGGAGTACTGCAGAAAGGGATCTGGGGGTCATAGTGGACCATAAGCTAAATATGAGTTAACAATGTGACACTGTTGCAAAAAAAGCGAACATCATTCTGGGATGTATTAGCAGGAGTGTTGTAAATAAGACACAAGAAGTAATTCTCCTGCTCTACTCCGCACTGATTAGGTCTCAACTGGAGTATTGTGTCCAGTTCTGGGCGCCACATTTCAGGACAGATGTTGACAAATTGGAGAAATTCCAGAGAAGAGCAACAAAAATGATTAAAGGTCTAGAAAACATGACCTATGAGGGAAGATTGAAAAAATTGGGTTTGTTCAGACCATTTTCTCCCCTGAACAGATGGAAATGAGTTGTTGCAGTTTGTTCTTCTATGTAGCTGGGTGGAAAAATTATTCTGATTAACCCAACAGGCCTGTGGAGATAGTACAACTAGGAATCACTTAGCTGCTCTATTTCAGAGGTCTTTGAAATGTAATTGCTTTTGAGGCTCATTGCTGTGGCACTTGGGCCCACAACAAATCAAATATAGCAGTACATTATATTGTCTAAACCCTATCCCTGTCCTGCCTCGACCAACCATAATTACACCTCTACCTCGATATAACGCAACCCGATATAACACGAATTCGGATATAACGCGGTAAAGCAGTGCTCCGGGGAGGGGGGGGGAGGGGCTGCACGTTCGGATCAAAGCAAGTTCAATATAACGCGGTTTCACCTATAACGCGGTAAGATTTTTTGGCTCCCGAGGACAGCGTTATATCGGGGTAGAGGTGTACTAGGATAGTTCATCTTTAAGTAAATGATTGATTTCAGTAGATAGTGTCCTGGTTTCTGCTTTCTATGACATATACAGGCTAGTGCAGTGGTTCTCAAACTATTGTACTGGTGACCCCTTTCACATCACAAGCCTCTGAGTGCGACCCCCCCCCTTTATAAATTAAAAACACTTTTTTATATATTTAACGCCATTATAAATGCTGGAGGCAAAGCGGGGTGTGGGGTAGAGTCTGACAGCTCGTGCCCCCCCATGTAAATAACCTCATGACCCCCTGAGGCGTCCCGACCCCCAGTTTGAGAACCCCTGGGCTAGTGTGTAGGGGCATCAACACTTTATTGCCATGGCCTCCCTGGGCGATCTAATCTACAAGTGTAACATTGCTGAACAGCATAACCGAGCGCTGGCTTCACACCCATGAATTGGGTTTCTTCCAGAAGCTTTATGTGCTTTTGAATTAAACTGCTCTGTCTGCTTTAAGAAAGAACCTACTCAGTCATCTTTTAGGATTTAAAAAGCAAACAAAACTCTGGATCCTGTTGGATTTTGAACTCAGCAGCTCTGTGGGGCTGTTTAGTGGAAGGGAAGAAATGGCTGAAGGTGTGGGGGAAGCTCTGCTACTGTTCTTCAGATCTAGCAGTGTGTGCGCTGCAGGACACGGGGAGTGGAGGGACTTCAGGGTGTTCACAGGCACCCTGAATTATGAGTCTGTTGCCCTTATCTTGCATAGCTCTGCTATTACTGTAGTGTATTTGAAATCTCTAGTACATGTGCCAGCTTCCCAATCAAAGTCTCTCATAAGCGAATGTTTGAGCCCTTATTTCCTTCCTCTTGCATCATTTTGTTTGTGTGTGTGTGGGGCCAGGTCTACACTACCGCGGTAGTTCGACGGCTGGCAATCGAAGTTCCGGGTTCGATTTATCGCGTCTGGTCTGGACGCGATAAATCGATCCCGGAAGCGCTCGCCGTCGACTGCGGTACTCCAGCTCGGCGAGAGGAGTACCGCGGAGTCAACGGGGAGCCTGCCTGCCGCGTGTGGACCGCGTCTGAACCGCGGTAAGTTCGAACTAAGGTATGTCGACTTCAGCTACGTTATTCACGTAGCTGAAGATGCGTACCTTAGTTCGAATTTGGGGGTTAGTGTAGACCAGGCCCTGTGTGTGGAGAGAGAACTGGTGTAAAAGATAAATAAGAGTTGCTTTTTACAGTAGCTTGTTTGGTCAACTTTAATCTGTTTTCTTTATTCATTGAATTATTTTAATTTTTTTTTCTTTTGGGAGCAAGAACCTTCTTGTTTATTTTAAAAGCTTTCTTACAGATGAGGGTGAAGGATGCATGCTTTGTGCACACAGTCCTCTTTCAAATGCTGCACACAAGAGTATATGCTGCACACTTGGGTATCTCTGTATGTTGGTACCAGTATTGTCAACCCCAGGCATTCAGACCTCAAGCCCCAAAACAGTATGAAGTTAGCCTAAAAAAATCAGGAGATTAAAAAAACAAAAACAACCTCGACTTTTTTTTTTTTAATATGCCTACTTGTGAGAGCCTTTAGGAATCATGTTTTCAAGCTTTCCTCTGCATCCAAAAGGTCTAGAAATTCCCTTTTTTAAATGGAAGCTGTAATTGTCATGGAATCACAGGAAATCCGGGATCGGGCTTTAAGAAAAATACTAAATACTGCGAGACTTGCAATAAAATCATGAGAACTGGCAATGCTGAGGGGTGAATAATGGATTTTTCCAGTGAAACTTCCCCAAACATCATTTAAATGCACTTTTCCTTGAGTGTTCAGATGATCCTTTCTGTCACAGACAGATGTGAAGGAAGGTTCTTGGGACACTGTGGTTTTTTTCAGTGACATTTTAATTTGTTAAATTATTCCATATCCCATATATTTTCCCTGGGAATAGGAAGTTGAAGAGGGTTGTTCTGGTTTAAGTCTTGATCTGCTTCCTGCTTAAATCAGTGGCTGTGTTCCTGTTGATTTCAATGGGAGCAGAACCAGGTCCTCAGTTTACAAGTTGCATCGTAAATTAAGTGTGAAGTTCGCTAAGGAAGTATGCTTGCCTGTCTGCGTAGACACAGAATAGTGAGTGATCATAAAATACAGATGAAAGAGGCATTAAGCAGGCCCTTTTGCATTCAGACATTAAGATTTATATTCTCCTCTCTCTATTCTCCATGACCCGTTAACGTTAATGAATGTTACATGTGTTGAAATAAAATTGATCACGGAAGCCTGTCATTGTGGCTGCTTGGGAATTATGATCAGCTTCCTTCTGGGCAGCCAAGGACCAGACACCAAGGAACTTGTTTTAGAAGAGGTAGTTTTTGCACGCTAGAAAGGTGCCTTTACATGCAGTGTAGTGTGCTTGTGGCCAAGGAAAGATACAGAGATGACTCATGACATGATGTGACACTGCTGCTTCATGTGAATCCCCTCCTGTTGATGGTTTGGGGAGTTACCTATTGAGAGTGGAGGAGTGCGGATAGCACTGAGTACAAAGATAGCTTTATAGGGAGCAAAAGTGCCCTGCTGATGCTTACAGAGGTATACAATAAATTACAAGCCCTGTTTGCATTGTCAGATGTGTGCAATGTTATGATGCTATACATTCCTATTGATGACTCCCTCAAACACCCAACGTGGCTCGCAAAATGGTTAATCCTGGGTTTGGTGTGAGTTCATGACTTTTAATTGCCTATACATTGACTCCTGCATGTTCTGTCTGTGCAGATCCTGTCCTCCAGGTGCCAACACACGTGGAAGAGTAAGTCTCTCTTTCTCTGTTTACTTCAGCCCTCTATTGCTTGTTTGATTTTCACTGACATCATGAAGTTTGGTTTTAGTTTAAAATAGGGAACTGTTGAAATACCACAGGTAACCGGACATGGGGTTAAAGATTAAAAACTTTCCCTGTTTGTAGGATTCAAATGAAATGTCCTTCCTTCAGACTTTCTCTCCAAAAACCATGCTTGGAGCACATGACTGGAACACATGCAGGTTGACCGTGCCTGTTTCAGGATCACTGACTTGAACAGCCTGGAAAATAGCGTAACCTGCTGGGGAACAGTGTTCAGATTCAAAACATTTAGTTTAAGTACCTTATCTCAGCAGTTCTCAAACTGTGGGTTGGGACCCAAGTGGGTCCCGACCCCATTTTAATGGGGTCACCAGAGCCGAAGTCTGAGCCCAACCCCCTTAGGGCTTCAGCACTGGGTGGCGGGGCTCAGGTTACAGGTCCCCTGCCTGGGCCTGAAGTGCTTGGGCTTTGGCCCCCCACACCCAGGGCAGTGGGGCTTGGGCAGGCTTTTTTGTCCCCTGGCTTTTGTGCCGCTTTTGTTTGTATATTTTACTGCTGGTTTTATTGCTGCTATATATAAATGAGATTTGAACTATGATCCCTATACTGCAAGGCCTTCTGCATTGTATTCATACTGGACAACCCATCTTCAGTTGGACTAGGAACACTATTGAGAATAGCTTAGGTTTAACAGGCTGTGCCAATTCTGATATTCATTCTCTTTGATGTTCAATTAATAAGTGTTTCGAACAACCAGATATTCTAAAGTCAACAAGCAAATGTCAAATGGTCTTTACCAGGACACACACACTGACCATTGCTGCTTCTCTGTTTGGTGACAAGTGTAATGTGTTCGATTTATTTATAATCACTATTTAACTCCTAGGCCAGCATTTCTTCCAGACCCAAACGATGGCAGTTTATATACACTTGGTGGCAAAAATAATGAAGGCTTAACTGTGAGTATATTTTGGTTTGCTAGTGTCTAATCTGTCTGCACATGCACCCTAATTAGATTGCACGAAGGGTAGGTCCCTAAATTACTTTCCCAACTATCTGCTTTCCTGGCAGCGTTGTAAAGTTCTTCAGGCTGCCCACATTTTGAATCATTTACTGGAAGCAAGTATTTCTTGGGAAGGCCTGACAACATTGGCTAGTGAGCACTGTTCAGTGCCAATTTTAGGATACAAATTCCTGGAATGACAACATTCGAGTTGCGCTGCTTGCTGGGTCAGAGGGTCATCCTGTAGTTTAGGACAGGCAACATTTACAGCCTTCCTTGTGAGCTTCAGAAAACCCCTTTGGCTTGAGGATACCAACAAAAGGCAGACCGCTTTGACCCACCTTTGATATTTTTGTAGTACTTGCTAATGTAATGATGATGATAACACCACTTCTTTAGCACTCTCCAGATATTAAGTAATCCTCACAGCAGCCTGGGAGGGAGAGGTATCCAATACAGCACACTCAGTTATGGCCTGAAAAAAATAAAATTTTTAGCAGTCCTATTGAGAAGTCCAACCCATACTAGGATAAATGCGGATTCTGTGCTGTCTTAAATAGCAGGTGCTGTTATAGCACTTAGTAAGCAGGCTAAACTGTGAACCCTTCCAAAATATTTGCATCGAAATAGTCAACCCCGCAGATGTCCGCTGAACACTTGAGTAAAGCAACAGCTTTGTGATGAAACTCAGATAAAATGTTTGGCTTCCCACAAGTTTCTTTTCCTGGCAGCCACTATGACTTCCTTTTAGAACTTTAACTTTTTTTTATTTTTGAACAGAGAAGTATTTACTGACAGGTTTTTTTCCTAATGCACCCAGATACGTGGCCTTAATTTGTGTATGTATTTTTGGTGCTCTTTGTGGGTAGATCTAGGTAGCGATCAGTCCTGAACATCATGTTTCCTTTCACCTGTTAATCTCCTCAGGTAAAAATATTCTGATTGGATGCATCATTGTAGATGTTCCAAGCTAGATGGAAGTAATTTCACTGTTTAAAGTCCTGGCCTCTCTTGTGTTTGTGCAACACTTCTGTTTGTCACTTTTCTCTTCCTGATGAAGGCCTCTTAAAATCCTGGAAGGTTGTTCACCGAATATGTAGGCGTGATACATGCCCAAGAGCATTATAGAATTTGGCGATCATAATAATTCATTGCCTTTTTAATAACCCGGTTTGTATGAAGATCGCTGAGCTTTGCAAATGCTAATGTTGCACCCCTGCAAGGCAGGTAAATATATGTATACTCGTTAACAGATGGGGCAATTAAAGCACAGTGTTGGGACATGGACAAGGTTGCACAAGTCGGAGGTAGAGTTAGGAATAAAACCCAGGAGTCCTGGCTTCCAGTCTTCTGTGCTATAAATATTTCCTCCTTTTCCTGTTACATTTGTAGTAAAACAGTGAGGAGTCCCCACATGAGCTGTATTGGTTCCCTGTTCCCTTGAACACAACTGGGAAAATCGCACTAATTTCAAAGTGTAAAAATATTATGATTTAATTGAGCTTTTTCATTTTTTTTTTCTAGAAACTTCCATTTACAATCCCCGAGCTGGTGCAGGCATCACCCTGTCGCAGTTCAGATGGGATTCTGTACATGGGTAAGTTCTAGTTAATCTCTCCATGGGTTAACTGATTTAAAAGATTGCAACATTACCCAACAGCAACTGACAAATACAAACTGCCTAAACCAGACAGAGGACTTCTTGCATGAAAATGTCATCTCAGCCTTGGCTGTTAATTATAACCTTTCGTAATATTTTCTGATAGAGAATCTGTTAAATACAGCACTTACTGACGTGTGAAGATAAAAAGTCAACTGCCTTCCCTTAGAAGGAGAATAGCTTCTCAAACCATTGCATTGCCTTAAAAAAAAAAAAAGTTACACTTCCACTACAGAAAATGTAATTAACTTTATTCAGACACAAATACATATTTAGCTCAGTTATATGGTATATTTAATCACCTTCTCATGCTTATAAATGTACTTGCCTCAGCCAGCCAAAGATCCCTGCCTACATTACAACTATAACTGAGTCAGGAAATTGAGTTACAACATGGTTCTAAGTTGTAGTGTAGGCGAGACCTAACTGGGGTACGGTCCTGGACGGTTCAAATCTGAAGCCTGGTTACATGGTCATGGTTAGGTTGAATTTACACTACAGTTTTTAACCATGTTGTAACCAGATCTCCTGATTCATTAATAGTTAGGGGGATTTACGTTATTCTGCCTGGTTGGCATCTTTGGAGATGACACCACATCTGTGAAGACCTGGAAGAAATCTGCACTCTCTCCCTTCCTTCTAGCTCTCCAGTTCAGTTCACATCACAAACCGTTTGGGGGGGGGGGGGGGGAGAAGCAGGTTAACTATTTGACACTTCTAACCTAGGCTGCTACAGACTATGGCTCTGATATTTGGGTTATGAGGACTAAAATCCATTATCAGTTTGGAATCATAGAATCATAGGGTTAGACGGGACCGCAGTGGTCATCTAGTTTAACTCTCTGCCAAGATGCAGGATTTGTTATGTCTAAAATATCCAAGACAGATGGCTCCAGTCTCCTTTTGAAAACCTTCGGCAAAGGAGCTTCCACAACTTCCCTAGGCAGTCTGTTCCATTGTGCTACTGTTCCTACATGTGTAGAAACTGATAATTCCTTCCCACCATACTGTGCTACAACAAACAGCACCTCAGTCTTCTTCCTCTCCTAGCATAAGGATTTTCAAACCTCAAAACTCTCTTCAGTAACCATTTGCCAATTGGATATTGTGAATGTGATAACCTTATTTTACGTGATAGTGCTTATAAGGATATCATAGAAATGTTGTCACTATGCTTGCCAGTACCTGCTAGGAGTCAGTAACGTTAAATGAGGGGACAACAGTGTTGTTTGGTTTCTAGTTTTGATTATTGTCTGAAATTATTTTGTTTAACAAAAAAACTTCTAAACATTTTCCATGAAAAAAATCCCAAACTATGGGCCCACTAGAGAATTACTTCTCAAATCAAAAAAGCTTTTTCTAAGAGCCTGGATTTTGTATCTGAGTAATTTTCAGACTGAACAGTAATGCAATTTAACTGGTGATTTCAGGAAAGAAGCAAGATATTTGGTATGTGATAGACCTTGTCACTGGGGAGAAACAACAAACCTTAACGTCTTCATTTGCAGAAAGCCTTTGTCCATCAACATCCCTCCTGTATCTTGGGCGAACCGGTAAGACACTTTTCCCTCTACCACTTAAAAGAAAGTTTGGCTTTTTGGGTTCATTTTAAAGCTAGTGCAGGCCCATAAAGGATAACCTTGTGATGATAAACTCAGGTTTGTTTAATCTCCTAGAATAACTTCTGGAGGTGATGGCTTTATAATGTACACAGAAAAAATTATTTGCCTTCCGATAGCAATGTGCCATTTTATACATTCACAGACTAATGTGTGGTTCCTGCATATAGTGGTGCTTGTGTAAGTGTTTCCTGGGGCTGACTCCCAAGCAAAGTGGCTTTTAAATTCTTTTAATTCAATGATGTACCATGCTAGCAGCTTGTAGCCCTGGTTACATCTGAAGCTTTTGGTCTTCATGAATAAATGGGTTGGGGAAATGGAGACAGCAGCTGTCATATTGAAAATACAAATGCTCCGTTCTAAGTGAAGAAGATTAAAATAGACCAAAGACCTATATTTGGGATGTCTCTCTGTAGGCTGTGTTTAGAGATTTGCCATTAGATCTGTAGATTAATCTGTTTTTAAGAATATTTTTTAAAATTATCTTTATTGCAAAAATTCTGTTACAGAACATATTGCACCTAATTTTTAAATGGAGGGATTGGTTGTAGATAAAATTAGATAGGAATGCTACAGAAGAAGTCTTGGAGGAAGAAGTACAAAGAGCTGATAATATGGATTGGAGCACTGGCTATTGCTTTTTGTCTTCTGAGCTTCCTTTTGAGCAGTAGATTTCAGTGGAACATACATTAGTTTTGTCTTTAAGTTCCATGAGGTGTGACTATATCTCTGAGTGCCAGAAAAAACCTAAAAGAAGGCTAAAAACATGAAAAGCAGGATGTGTGTTGTCCTGAGAAGTGTCTGGCATTACAGGTGACTAGTTCTGTTGTCTCAAAGGATTATTTTCACAGAGTGTGTATTTTTTAACAGAATACACTATTACAATGTATGATACCAAAAATAAGGAGCTCCGATGGAATGCCACCTACTTTGATTATGCAGCCACTGTACCTGATGAAGATGTGAAATACAGTAAGAACTTTGATCTTGTCCTTTGCATTTTTTTCACTTTTGCGATAGCTCCAATATCCTGACATTTTTCTCTGCAATGGGCAGAACCAACCCCTCCCTCCCCCCTGCCTCTGTATCTACACACTGATCTTTTTGAGTTGCTCTGCCCTACCCCCTTCTGTTCTCTCCTCCCCCCTTCCAACTCTCCCTCCCCCCCGCTCCCCAGGAAAAAACTCAATTCAGCCACTTAATCCTGGAGTCTTTTCTTCAATCTGAGTGCATATATGGCAAGCCTTTAACTTGTCCAATCAGGGAAAGGATGGCCCTACTGCTCTGGCACAGATTTCTTGTGTGACCTTGGGCAAGTCACGTAATCTCTCAGCGCCTCAGTTTCCATAGCTGTAAAATGGGATAATAATTCCCTGCTACATAAAGAGGTTGAGAAGCTTAAATCATATTTGTAAAGCTTGATGTTTGGCATCATCAGTTGGATATCACTAAAGAAATGCAAAATATTATTAGTGTTGATACTATTGATAATGATTTGCACTTACACCTGATGATCTCAACAAGTGTG
Source organism: Emys orbicularis (assembly GCF_028017835.1). NCBI lineage: Eukaryota > Metazoa > Chordata > Testudines > Emydidae > Emys > Emys orbicularis. The sequence goes on along the minus strand of NC_088695.1, from coordinate 42,258,080 downwards.
ATAGTGCAAAAGAATATGACTATTAGAGTAGGACAGTAGTTATGTATGAAGAATACAGTGTATCCTCCCCAGAATTACAGTGCCTGCTGTTTGAGCACAGAATTGATGATGATGATATTCTTTACAGCTATTGTGTGGAAGGGGAAATTTTGGAAGAGGTAACTATTGAGGCTAAGTTTATTAAAAACAGTGGGGCTTCATGTGGATCAGGAGAATGGCACTGCCTGGTTGTGATCTAGAGAGAATAACTTTAAAACACACTTGAAATTTAAAACTTGTCCTGTGGTATGGAAGAGAGCATCAGGTGAGTTAGAAATAAAAACAAGAACCTTCCAGTTCTGATTCCTAGTGGGTATTTCTTCACCTTGCAAAACTATTGCACAATGGGAGTGTGCCCCCAAATTACGGTAAATCACAAACTTTACATGGAAACAGTTACCTTCCCGTTCATCTTATTGGGAAATGTCTGCGGCTTTTCAGTGCTGATACTGCTTTTTTTTAAACAAATGTTTGACTCTGGAATAGGCAGCATTAAATCCCAATGTCACGGGGGTTTCCCTGTAAATCTTGAATATTTCAGCCTAATTCCTGAATGTCAGAGTTGCTTCTAATGGAAGTAAACAAAAAGAAATGTGCATGACATGGTTTTGTTCTTTAATTCCCAGTTAAGGCTCCAGTCCTGCAGTGGGATGACTTGTTGACTCCAGGGGGGCTGTGTGCAGGTGCTGGGGCCTGCCCAAGCATACTGTTTTGCTGGATTGGGCTGTATGTATTCTGAATCTGGTCATTTTAAATAGAGCACGGAAGAACTTTCAGCCTCCTAGCTGGGAACTCCCAGTTATACAGGAGTGGTGCTGTCTTGTAATGTGTGTTTGGAGATACTGTGGTTTATATGATGATTACTCTGTATGTAAAGAAGAGGCAGATCTGCAAGTCCTTAGAAGTGTATGCTGAGGAGCGAAACTAAACAATATATTATTTCTACTGGTGAGAGAGAAGAATGTATTTACGTCAGGATAATTTCGAGAACTCTTGAGCCACACACTAGGGCTAGTCTTTTTCAATATAAAATGAACCAGTCTAAGGGCTTGTCTACACAGAGACTTAGTGCGAGGCACGCCAACGTGTGAATCTACAGCGCAGTAGCTTGCTATGCACCAACTGGCCATGCAGATCCTGCTACCAAGCACTAAAAGTCTCGTAGTGCACTTTGATGTACACAGCACTATGTCCAAGTGCACTACTAGCGCGCAGTAGCAGGGTCCACACAGCCAGTTAGTGGGCAGTGAATGCACCGTAGATTCACACTCTGGCTTGCCATGGACTACATCTTCTTGTAGACAAACCCTAACAGATTTTAGTAGCTCATTTAAGGTTCAAGTACTGCTAATGTATGTGTTACTATAGCCATGAATAAGCAGGAGACCCAGATAACCTCTTGTGTATTTGTATGTTTTAGAAATGTCCCACTTTGTATCTAACGGAGACGGGCTGGTGGTGACTGTGGATAGTGAGTCTGGGGATGTGCTGTGGATTCAGAATTATGGTTCCCCGGTGGTAGCTTTTTACATCTGGCAGCGTGAAGGACTACGGAAAGTAATGCACACAAACGTGGGAATAGAAACACTGCGCTACCTGACCTTCATGTCTGGGGAGGTTGGACGCATCACTAAGTGGAAGTATCCTTTCCCGAAGGAAACGGAGACCAAGAGCAAGTTGACGTGAGTATAAATATTAGTATTGTTTTCAGAGTCTGACTTGATGGTGCTTTGCAGTACTCTAATTAAAAATTGTGTTTCTATTCAGTTACTTAATAGAGCGGCTATTCTATAAATTGCAAGATAGTAGAAGGAGGGACTATATAATTGGCGCCTTACTCTTTAACATTTACTGAACATTGTGTTTGTACAGGAATAAATAAATGCTGATGATGCCAGTGATTCAAATGTAAGAGTCTCTAAAACAGTGTCTGACTGAGTTTGTAACTCGGGTGATAAAAGCAGCCATTTTGAACTTTCTTCCTAATTTTTGTTGTTGTTCTAGGCCTACGCTCTATGTAGGAAAATACTCAACGAGCTTGTATGCATCTCCATCAATGGTGCATGAAGGAGTGGCTATTGTGGTAAGTTAGATACTTCAGGACTTTGATACCATGTTTTGAAAAGCCCACTTTCTAGTATTATGTATGGTTCTGTGCTGAAAAGTTGAGATCTGACCCTTTACCCTGTCTGTAATGTTGGGGTGTTTAGGCCCATCTCTACTTATCATTTAAGGCTGTTTGTCTTGGCAAAACATTGGAAAAATCACAGCTTTGTCATAGCAAAAAATGCAAGTGTCAGTTTCAGCGGGAAAAAAATGTTTTTTTCAAATCTACGGAGTGGTTTTTATTTTTAAATCTGCTAAGTACTTAAATTAATTCAAATGAGAAATAGCCATAATACACATAGAATATAGATACAATGAATCTTTGTGAGTTATGGTTATTTAGTGATTCTAGATCTTGTTGTGATAAAGCATAATTAAAATGTTACTTACAGCATTGGAAACTGCTCTTGAAATAAGGTTGGATTGTCAAATTTTCATGGTTTGCTGTGGCTTCCTTGATTTGTAATTTGTTACTTTAAAAGTCCTAGATGCTCAGGAGTCCTCTGTGAACTGCTTTTACTATTTAACTAAGATTATAGTCCTTATGGTTGTGAAGATCCCTTTCCAAATATGAACGGAGAGTAATCAGTGCAGGGCTTCTTACCCACAAACAGTCTCCTGTACAGCATTCCTATCCTTTATAGCAGGGAAATGTTGAACAGTGACAGGATATCAATCAAACCATGTAATTTAGGAAAGCATATTATAGCTAGTCGGGAAGTGTCTCTCTGTGGCTGAGCTTGGACGGAAGCCCTCTCACATCTGAACCAGAGCGTGTGAGTTCAAGTTCTGCATCAAGGCTGTTTCTACCACTATTGACAATGTGTTGTGGTTATTGATGTTAAAGTTGCCACCCAGTTCATACTGTTGAAAGCACCAACATTTTGATGAGATGTTAAAGCAACGTTTTATTTGCTGGCATTGTGGGGAGATAAAGATCGTTTTTCCTGTTTGTTTGTTTTTTTAAAAAGAGAGGGGGGCAACCCCACCTCCTAAACAAGACTCCTTCTCTCAATAATGCAGGATCTAATGTCTAAGGCTCTGTGAACTATGGCTGAGGGCATAATGGCTCATGTTTACCTGCAGTTACTGCATTGCTGGCATGTAACTTGTTGCTTGCTAGCACTCTCTGACCCTGCGGTACGAGAGGCATGGTATATGAAGTATAAACCCCAAAGTAATGTAGAGCTTCCCACCTGTAATTTAGCAATAAAATATTTTGAGTTAAACATTACTTAATTCCAAGGGAAAGCTTGTGTTATTTCTAATATGACTTTTGAGTTATGTCCCATGTCTTTTGTCCGAGTTATTCTCTGAGGCTTTGTAAAGTATTGTGTAGCGATATAGTGCTTTGTTAACTGTAATAATAAATCTCTGTCTTTCTAGCCCCGTGGCAGAGCCATACCTCTGTTAGAGGGCCCCAAAACAGAAGGAGTTACTATTGAAGACAATGGCGAGTGTGTTATCACTCCTAGTACGGATCTAAAATTTTCAGCAGGATTGAAAGAAAAGAAACTCAACTATTGGAGGAACCACTGGCTGTTAATAGGTATCAGGAAGTCAGTAATATTCCACCTGCTCTCTGTTGCACTGTCCTCTGGTGGACAAAAGCAATAATCCAAACAGAGATTATTGTTACCATATATAAAGTATTTTAAATTACATCCAAAACCACTACATTAAAAGACTGTAAAAGATGCAAAGTCAAGCACTCAAAAGTTAGAGGATGCCAGAACTAAGTTTGCCTTACAACCCTAATTTGGCCACCTTATGCATTATGATACAATTTTTAATTACATGATCACATCCTATATTTTCCAAAGGCCCCCGTCTCATTCAGTGCACAAGATGGGCAATGCTCACTGAATGGGTAGTTATTCAATATTTATTTTCAACAAGAGACAAAGTCAGGGTCCAAATCTGCAGCCAGAGCCTGAGCACAAGTCCTGCTGGAGTCAGTGGCCATAATCACTACTTGAAGGTTTAGAGCCTTTAAGAGCAAGAGCATTGCTTCACTTCAAAGGGCATGTAACAGTTTTCAGATATATACCCAAATCTTCCAAGCTTTGGGTCATTCCACAGGGACAGCGCTCTGGTGTTAAGGTACATATAGGAGAGCCTCATTTTATTCTAAACTGTCATACTGTAACGGCCTCAACCCATTTTATTAATGCTGAGTATTGCTTCTTGGCAGAGATGCCAAAATCAAGCATGTTTGCCCTAAAAAGGAACACTTCTTGTAACAAATGTTGTTTTATTTAAAGGGCACCATGAAACACCATTATCAGCCCCTACAAAGATCCTGGAGAAATTTCCAAGCAGTTTGCCTAAACGGCATGAAAATGTGATTCCAGCTGACTCTGATAAAGCCAGTTTTGAGGAGGTTTGTGAATAACCTGATCGTATTACTGAATAACGGAAGAAGCCACTGGAAAATTACAGGGGGAGGGAAATGAAAATTTTGGGAGAACTTGGACTCTATAGGAAAAAGTGTAGGGAATTATCCCAAGTTCTTTGTGGAAGTGCAGCACAGTACCCTCCAATGGGGTGTCATTGGCATTATTCTGTGTTATAGAACTCTTGATATCAGACTTAAGGCTGAGTCCTGCTTTTCCTTCCACATGCAAATCTCCCATTGACTTCAGTGGAAATAGTCCATTGAATAAATGAACTGCAGGGTCGTCAGAATATTGACCAATTTTGCTGTGAGCCACCATTACATCCAAGAGAGTCTTGCACATCATTAAGCTTTTAAGAAATGGTCCCTCATTGAAATGTACGTTATATATGCTAGTACAGCTGCAAAATACATTATCCATTGAGACTTTGAACTGATGGAGTCTTCTGTGTTTCCTAGGTTATTGGTATAGTTGAAGGTTCCTCAAAAGAATTGCCTCCTACCGTTCCAAAGGACATTGACGAGAAGCCCAGTCAGCCTGTACCTCGGCCAGAGGCTCCCGTAGATTCCATGCTGAAAGACATGGCCACAATCATCCTGAGCACTTTTTTGTTCGTTGGCTGGGTAGCATTCGTCATCACCTGTCCAATGGTAATGCTGATTGAGCTTGGTATTCTAGTGAATTCTGAGAAAGGGCTGTAATGTTTGGCAGCCTAGCCTGGTAAAGATGATGCAGGAGCTGGAGAGGAAAAGAGTCACGACTTCATAAAAGAAGGGCAATTCTGCTTTCTCCATTAGCTATCAGTAGTAACGGTTATCACTTTGATAACTCACAGGTGTGCAATCTGATAACTAAGGCTACTGCATGTGGCAGTGATTTCTGTGACACCACACCATTACACTCAAGACTTTTCCTATTCCACCTGCAACTCTCCCATGGATTTTTGCCCATTCAGTTATTTTGTGTGTGTTGCTCTTTTTTTTTTTTCCCGGTCATGATCCAAAGACCACTGAATTTACCAAAAGATCTCCCCCCCACACCCACCCCAAATCCACTTCACTGGGCTTTGGATCAGGCCCTGTATCCTTTTACTGTTTAATGATAGCTATTCAGTCTAAAGATGCTTTTCTAAGGGAAAATAAACTTCAGGCTAATGGCATTTTTTGCTATAACAAACAACCAGCCTGAATTATCAACCGTGCTTTAAAAATGTATAACAAGATAGAGAACAGTTTGGGTGATAGAGACTCTTTAATTGCCCTACCAGAAATAAGTTAGGAGTCTGGCAATGAGAAGTTTTTCACTCAGAGGATAGTAGAATCTGCCCTTTCTGGATGCTGAGTCATGGACGTGCTTTCTCGTCGGCATGTCTATTGAGATTGTTATTCCTTCATTGGTGTGGTGTTAAGACCATCTCTCTTTCCTCCTGAAGAGTACGCAGCAACAGCAACTGCCCTTCAGTGCCCCCAGTGATCTCCCCCCAGAGGCAGACTTTTTGGACACCTCCTATGTGCGGACGGAGAGTTCAGCCACCAGCACACCCAACGTGTCTCCCAAAGCATCAAACCACTCAGCGTATTCCAACCTCTCTGGCTCTGACATTGGGAGATGTCTCTCCACTGAGCAGGAAGAGGGAGGTAACGTTAATCTAACTTCTTTCATAGTGTGTCCCAATAAGAATTAAAATCAGAAAGTTCATAACATTTCCCCCAATGCCAAAGGTAACAAAGTACAACAAGAGGTGGGGGGACGACAAAAGTAGGATATTGACAATATTTCATAGATTAAGACCTGAAGGAACCATTGATTTGTGACCTCCTGTTGTATAACACAGACCAGAGAACTTCCCTCCCCTTTGATTCCTGCAGCAAGCCCATGACTTCTGGTTGAGCTAGAACATCTCCTAGAAAGACATCCGGTCTTGAATCCTGATTTTGGGGATTCATGTGCACCATTGGGTGTATTCTCTCCATCCCTATTCTTGAGCTCTTCTAGTGAGAGGTGACTTTTCAAATTCTTTTTTCAATGCTGACCACAAGTTTTTGTCATTTTAGGCTTAATCCTACCACTGACTTCACTAGAAGGTTTGCCTGGGTCAGGAGTGCAGTATTGAGCTGCCAATGGGCCATGTGCTCATTGGCATATTTGAAATGGGTTGGCGGCCTCAGTCCAGACCCTAATACAAAAAAAAATTGTTATATTGGCAGTAATTGAAGCCAAGAATTGAGTGGACCATGGAAACTGGACTCCCCTTCCCTCTGCCTTCTGCATGTTGTCTCTGGTCCCTCCAGGGAAGTAAGTTCCACCCCCAGGGCAGCACAGTGCCTGCACTGCACCCACTCTCCAGCTCTGTCAGTTCGGCACCTTCCCCCAACACTACATTCACATAAGCATTTTAAAAACTGGAAAGAGCTTCTTGTCTCCTAAAAGCTGCTTGTCTCATGTATGTCCCCAGCCATGGCCTTTTGTGTTGTAAGAGCCAAAATTCCAAAGGGCTCCTTAGTTCTCAGTGTTGTGCATTTAAACTTGAAAGAGAAGGTTTTACATACCGACTCCATATGGAAATGCAACTGCAAAGTGCTGACTTTTAAAATCTGCCTTAAATTAATCCTTTCGCTGCTTGCTTTTGTTCAGATGAGGACACACGCATAGTAATGGTCGGCAAGATTTCATTTAGCCCGAAAGACGTACTGGGACATGGAGCTGAAGGAACAATTGTTTACAGGTACAAGACAATATATGCATTTGATTTTAGAGCCCAATTAATGCCCCACTATTTTTTTGAATATTTTTTAAAAAATGCTTATGGTCTAATATGAATGGAAACGTTACCATGGAACTTTTAAAAGTAAGCGGGGTGTGTGTGTGTGGGGGGGGGGGGGGGGTGTCACTTCTCTGCAGTGTCCCTTCACTAACAAAAATCCAGGGTTATGTTGTCATTTGTAAATGTTTGTTTGAAATGAAAGCATTGAACCTTGTCCAATACTGAAGAAGTGCTGTGTGAAGTGTGTTCCATGTAACCCGCCTATCTCAGTGCACAGAGTGACTCAAAGAGGTTTCTTTGCTGTATGGTTCACTGTCTACAGAGGGACATTTGATAACAGAGATGTGGCGGTGAAAAGAATTCTCCCCGAATGCTTCAGCTTTGCTGACCGCGAGGTGCAGCTGCTGCGTGAGTCGGACGAGCACCCCAACGTGATCCGCTATTTCTGCACTGAGAGGGACAGGCAGTTTCAGTACATTGCCATAGAGCTCTGTGCTGCCACCTTACAGGAGGTAACAGGTCACTTACAAACCTCAAAGATTGCTAAAGCAAAGAGCTTTGGCTGCCGGGTAAATGCAGAGAGAAAACACAGGCTGTGAAAGGCTTCTCAATGGCAGACTCTTAACTCTGCTTTGAGTCTGCAGTTCAGGCACCTGTCATATGCAGACAACGTCTGTAATTGGTTATTTACTTTTACAGTGTAGTCGTTTGCTGTATGTGTAGTTAAGAGGCTTTCCTCCTCGTATCATCATCATCCCTTCAGTGTTATCACAGTCCAGGGTGAATCTAAGACAGCCCAATTTACTGTAATACTCTGGTATCACAGAAGCAAAGGATACAGCCTCACGGGCTATACACAGTTGCTGTTTACCTTCTATCTTGTAATCAGCAACTGTAATAAAGAGAAGGGGTATGGCATCAGTGTCACAGAGCCTGCCAATGCCCTGGTGGTAAAACAGAACAAGAAAACGTTTTCTTACCCTTCCTCCTCCCTGGCTTTCTGCTGCCCAGACAACATTCCTTTCCCCCCTTTGCTGTGTGTTCCTGCCATTTGGCTTCCCAGCCCTCCCCAGGTCTCTGATATAAGAGAAGGGACTATTGAACCTTCTATATGTGTTCTTGAAAAAGGCTTCTCCTCAGTCACTCTGTATCTCCCACCATGCGTAAGGCATCTGCTGCCCTCACTAGGAGCCTCTCTAAAATATTGCTTCTTAAGGCCTTAGCTTGTCCTGAGAGCCGCCTTTTAAAGAAGCACAGAAGCATGAGTGTGCAGGTGGCGCATGTGCTAAGCAAAGCTTTGTGGGGGGAAGTGAGGCAGGGGCTTTGCTTACCCTGGTGTGAGTAAGGTGCTGGACACCTTGGCCTACCTACTTTCAGCCTCCACTGGGCAGTGCTAATGAGCAGCATTTACTCAGAGTTAAATTCTTGTTGAAAGGTTTCTCTGAGCTAGGATAAAACATAATTATTTTTATGTTCCTTTAAAAACCAGGCCATCTAGGGAAACTGACGAGTAAAAGCCCCACCTATCTTGGGCTCTCACTGTGGAAATAAGGGAGATTTAATACTGAGCGGTAGAGTAGAAAGCTAATGCTGTGCCAGTTTTTAAAAATAGTAAATGGGATGGCTTGATAATTATAGGCCTGTCAGCCTGACATTGATCCCAGGCAAGATAATGGAGCTCCTGATATTGGACTCAATTAATAAAGAATTAAAAGATGATGTAATTAATGCAAATCAACATTATTTTTTTTTGATGATGATGAAATTACAAGTATGGTTGATAAAGGTAATAGTGTAAGCATTTGACTTGGGTGCTTAGGATCACAGGTACCCACACCACATTGTGATTAAAAAACTAGAACAATATAAAATTAATTTGGCACACATGAAATGGATTAAAAATTGGCTAACAGATCTCAACATGTAATAGAAAATTATCTTCGAGTGGATGTTTTTTTCAGTCAGCTCTTGCAGGGATATGTCCTTGGCCCTATGCTATGTAACATTTTTATCAATGACCTAGAAGAAAACATAAAAGACATCACTGATAAAGTTTGCAGATGTCACAAAAATTGGGGGATTGGTAAATAATGAAGAGGAGATGTCACTGATTCAGAGCAATCTGGGTCACTTGGTAAACTAGGTGCAAGCAAACAATATGCGTTTTAATATGGATAAATGTAAATGTATACACCAAGGAATAAAGAATGTAGCCATACTTATAGAATGGGGGACTTCATCATGCGAAGCAGTGATTCTGGAAAAGATTTGGGGGTCCTGGCTGAACAAGAGTTCCCAGTATAACGCTGGGTCAAAAGAGCTAATGCCATCCGGGGATACATAAAAAGGGGAATCTCAAGTAGGAACAGACAAGTTATTTTACCATTATATTTGCCATTAGTGTAACTGCTGCTGGAAAACTGCATCCAATACTGTTGTCCACAATTCAAGAATGAGGTTGATAAATTAGAGAGGGTTTGAAGAAGAGCCACAAGAATGATTAAAGGATTAGAAAACATGCTGTATAGTTTTCAGAGTAGCAGCCGTGTTAGTCTGTATCCGCAAAAAGAACAGGAGTACTTGTGGCACCTTAGAGACTAACAAATTTATTTGAGCATAAGCTTTTGTGGGCTACATCTGATGCATCTGATGAAGTGGGTTCTAGCCCACGAAAGCTTATGCTCAAATAAATTTGTTAGTCTCTAAGGTGCCACAAGTACTCCTGTTCTTTATGCCGTATAGTGATAGACTCAAAGAGCTCGATCCATTTAGCTTAACAAAGAGAAGATTAAAGGGTGAGCTGATGATAAGTATCCATTTGGGGAACAGATATTTCAGATTGGTCTTTTAATTTAGCAGAGAAGATATAAAACGATCCAATGGCTTGAAGTTGAAGCCAGACAAATTCAGACTGGAAATACACTATACATTTTAATGGTGAGAGTAATTAGCCAGTGGAACAATTTACCAAGGGTCATGTGGGATTCTCCATCATTGACCATTTTAAATCATGATTGTCGAAAAGATCCGCTCCAGGAATAATTTTGGGGAAGTTGTGTGGCCTGTGCTACACAGGTCAGACTAGAAGATCACAATGGTCCCTTCAGACCTCTATGAGTATGTACAAATAGCTGGGTTTTTGCTTTGGTGCCCAGACTGGGGGAGAAAATTGAGTTGAGTGAAACCTGAAACAAAAAGTTTCATTTAATTTTAGTGGGGGGGCGGTTAACCTTTTTAAAAATAAAATTGCAGTAAAATTCTAAATGGGCATTTTGAATTGAAAAATCAAAACGTTATGTTTTGAAAATGTCGAAACTCAAACACAGTTTTTTTTTCTGAATTATTTTTTCGCGTGGGGGTGGAGTTCGACCCAAACCAGCAAATTTGACTCAAAGACACAAAAAGTTTGAACCTGAATCTGCATTTCTGGCAAAAATAAATAAATGTTAGGCTGAAAAAAATCACTCTGCTGATCTACTGAGCAGTCTATTGCCCTTCGCTTTTATTTGGGATCCCCTTGTAAATAAAAGTCCTTCATCTGAAAAGCATGCTGGAGTGGCCCAGCCCATGGGCTCTCTGTGCGACAGACTTGTAGAATTTTAGTACAGTCTGATGTCTTAAAGTTCCCCTTTGTCTGTGGGATAGGCTCTTGCAAGTGCATAACCAGCTCTCATTAGACTGGGTAGAATTTACCTCTGTTGAGGGAGCTTTTCAGTGGCCTGGGATCTATGTAGAGACCAGTGTATAAGGAACGTGCTGGGGTTTTAGGCTTACTTTCTGTTTTCCCTTATATGATGTATAGTATGTGGAGCAGAAGGACTTCAGTCGCCATGGCTTACAGCCCATTACCCTACTGCAACAGACGACATCTGGTCTTACTTATCTACACTCTCTCAATATTGGTAAGAAGGCCCTTTGTTTTGATTTCAGGTGACTGTATGTTTTATTGGTTAAGAAGCAAAATAAGCTGGCCTGGTGCAGGGAGCTGTGGCAGCCATGTAGTTCGTTGCTGGGTGGCTGGGAGAAGTGAAGACCAGTCATTCTTTTTCTTTCCTTTTTTAAATAACAATACCATTCTATGATGCCCATTTACGGAGTGGCCATGATCGCTCAGCACTGGGAACCAGGAGATCTGGCTTCCATTCCCAGCTCTTCCACAGACTTGTATGTGACACAACCCCTTTATCCCTCAGTTTCTCCTATCTGTAAAATGAGGATAATACTTCCCTGCTATATTAGTATTTGCTTTGAGCTTCTCAGCTGCTGTAGAAGTAGAATATAACGAATGATGTTCTCTGGAATGCCTGGGGGGGGTGATGGCTCTAACAAGAGCTTGCAAGATTTGAAGGAAATGGAGTAGGATAGGCATCCCACATGAACAGGCAACACGTTCCTTGAACTTAAGCCTATGGATCCCTTGAACATTAACAAAAACTGCTTCAGCAATGTGAAAGGATTTCATTCCAAATAAATAAAACAATTAAAAATGCTCTTGGTGCTTGTATTAATTATTTGGTGTTTGTATTAGTCCACAGGGATTTGAAACCTCATAATATCCTAATTTCAATGCCCAATGCCCATGGCAAGGTCAAAGCCATGATTTCAGACTTCGGCCTGTGTAAGAAGCTGGCAGTGGGCAGGCACAGTTTTAGCCGTCAGTCTGGGGTGCCAGGCACTGAAGGGTGGATCGCTCCAGAGATGCTGAGTGAAGATTGCAAAGAGAACCCTGTAAGTCAATCATAATTGTTCTTGTTCCGAGGGTTAGGGAAGTTCCATGGAGTGGGATTGGCAAGTGTCACGTTGTTGCAATCAGACCTTTACGTCCACAGTTCATTGCCTCTTTTTTTTAAATTAAATTAAATTAATGGAGATATCCTATCTCCTAGAACTGGAAGGGACCTTGAAAGGTCATCGAGTCCAGCCCCCTGCCTTCACTAGCAGGACCAAGTACTGATTTTGCCCCAGATCCCCAAGTGGCCCCCTCAAGGATTGAACTCACAACCCTGGGTTTAGCAGGCCAATGCTCAAACCACTGAGCTATTCCTCCCCCCCTCTTCATTCAAGCTGGTTTAGAACTAAAATGTCTGTGGACTAATTTTCAGAGGTTGTGAACACAACTAGCTCTCGTTGAGGGCTGAATTTCTGATCAGTGTGGCTGTTACTGTATTATCCTGTACCATATTTTGTAGTCATAGTGAAATCAAAGTGATCACCCAAGGGGCCACCAAAAATCAGTTACTTACTCATGGTGGCCTTTAGTGATAGAACAGAATTGTACTAGAAACGTGGAGATACTTTAAGTGGTCACTTAAGACTGGAGATGTTCTTGGAGGTGGGCTTTAGTGCAGGATTTGCCATGTTCTAATTACTTTTGAATACTGCGGAGAGAAGTGTGATTATAGAAACTTCTGCTGTTCCCTCAGATGCACAACTGACTTGTGAAGTTGAGCCCAAGTATTGAATAAACTATATTGTAATGTTGCTTATAAACCATATGTTCATTTGCAGACATACACGGTGGACATCTTTTCGGCTGGCTGTCTCTTCTATTATGTTGTATCTGAAGGCAGCCATCCCTTTGGCAAATCCCTGCAGCGGCAAGCCAACATTCTACTGGGTGTTTACAGTCTGGACTCCTTAAATCCAGAGACGCATGGTAAGCAGGTGGATGTTTTCCTACTCTGTTAAATGTAAAGCACTGCACAGTTTATTCTGTGGGGCTCAATAGCGCCCAGAACACCAGTGGAAATTGTCTGAGACCTATGAATCACCATGCCCCCAAAGTTGCAAATGTGAAGTACAAGCACTTGAAGTAATTATATGGGAAGCTCCTTTTAAAAAGTTAGAAGCCCTTAAAACTATTGACTTTACTGTCCAAAAGCATATGAAATTCCGGGTGATTGCAAAGTTTTGAGCCCTCTGAGCTTTACTGTGATAGTTTTAAGAGGAATTTCATGTATATCCGGGATGTTCAAAAGATTGAACTGACCTTTGCTCTTAGCTGTATTGGTTCAACCCCAATGACTTTCTGATGGGTTGCACAGAGTATAAATCAGGGCAGGATTTGGCCTGTTTTTTGTAGGCTGAGCATCCAACTGGAAATTCTAGATCTCTGACAAACTCGAAGGAGTCGTGATGGCTTCTTAAAGACTGAGAACAACTTTAACTGTTTCAGACAGTCTGGGAATAATCACCCTTTTTCTCTTAGATGACATAGTTGCTCGTGACTTAATAGAGCAGATGATAAACATGGATCCTCAGAAACGTCCATCTGCCAGCTGTGTGCTGAAGCACCCGTTCTTCTGGGATCTAGAAAGACAGCTCCAGTTTTTTCAGGTCTGTCTTGTCAATTTTTTATTTTGTCCAGGATTAAACATTCTCCATATGTTTTTAAAATCGTATACATTAAAACTTCAAGTTTAAAATCTTTGAGATAGTTGCATGCAGAATCAGCAGTTGATGAACATACAGTGTAAGGAACAAAGAAGTGAGGTTGTATGCTTAGTCAGTGCATGTAAGGAAATGCTCAGCCCTTTGGAGGGTTTCAATCCAGTGAGCATGTTGGGTTTTCTGTGTTGAAAGAACTCTGGCAGATAGCTCCTGACTACCAATCCAATTACATTGTACTGTCCGCAAGCAGCTGTTTTTCAGGACACCCTTTAATCTGGCAGAGGGTGGCAATTTGTAATTGGGGGGAGGGGAGTGGGTAGGAGAGTTGGAAGTAAAAATACAGCATTTGAAGTAACTTGAACGTTTCTTACAGGATGTGAGTGACCGAATAGAAAAAGAATCTCTAGATGGTCCAATAGTCAAGCAGTTAGAGAGAGGAGGGAGAGAGGTGGTAAAAATGGACTGGAGAGAGCACATCACGGTTCCCCTTCAGACAGGTAACTGAGATTATATTCCATAATAATGTAAGGGAATTACAGGCTATTATCCCTAACCTGCATGTACAGGAAGGCAGCAATACCATTGTCTCTCAAATTTGTTACATGAGATCTTGGCCTGCAACTGAAGCACTGAATTGTTCTAAATTAAAAAGTACATATAGGTACACCTGTGCGCGCACATACATATATATATATATATATATATATATATATATAATCCTATTTTAGAGCTGAGTGACTTAAAACAAGCATGAAAACACAAAAAACAAGAGTGTAGCAATTTCAGGCCTATTTTCCATTGTTTATTTACCAGGCTTTAGTGGTATTTACATTTTACTTTTTAAGAGCAGAGATAATACAGTTCAAAAATCATATGGGCCACACATGCATCAAACTGTTTAATATTCTGCATTGTCAGTATGCCTCCTGCACTGATTTTTTTCCTTTAGTGTTTGAAAAAGGTTGTAATACATCAAATCCTGATTTACCTGGGCAGAACAGTACAAACAGGTCTTTCATGTGTTTTGGCTGCAAGTATGGGAGATAGCAACAGATCAGCTCCCTGGAGGACTTTGTACACATCAGTTCATTTAAAAACAACCAAACAAACACAGCCTATTTGCTTTTGCAGATCTTCGAAAATTCAGATCCTATAAAGGGGGCTCAGTACGGGATCTTCTACGGGCGATGAGAAATAAGGTAAAGGGGTGTGTGTGAACCAGCATCAAACCACCTTAGAATCTGTACCACGTTAAACTTTAGCCACCCATACCGGTCATATTCTCCATGCCTATTTAGAAGTATAAACAGCATTTAAAATAACTTGAATGTTACGCATTCTGTTTCCACTAATATGTTATGGTTTCCACCTAAACCATCTTTTTATTGGCTTATCTTAGGTGGTGTTCCACTTTACTACCAACAATCCACCACTATAAAATGACACTTGTCATTTAGTAAGGCTTCTTTGGCCACTAAACTGCTGCTTCTTCGTGAGCATCTCTTTAGTATGTTGCATAGAGGAAAAAAGTGAATACCCTATAAAGAATGCTTGTCTGTATTTTTTTTTTTTCCCCCTAGAAACATCATTACAGAGAACTGCCCCTGGAAGTGCAGGAGACGCTGGGCTCTATCCCAGACTATTTTGTATGTTACTTCACATCTCGTTTCCCTCGCCTTCTCCTTCACACCTACCACGCAATGCAAATCTGCAGTGGGGAAAGACTCTTTCAGCATTACTATAGTCAGGACTCTGCAGAGCAAAGACTTCCAGGAGATACCATTTGAGAGGATGGGGATGGAGTTCCCTTCTCTGTGATGAACATTCCAAGCATAGGGCTGTGAAATTGGCCTACCTTTAGCAGGGACTAGTGGGATCATCAGAGAGTAAAATGTCTCTTTGAAGAAACCAAGCTTCCAAATGTGCCTTATATTGTGTCTGCGCTGGAGCAGGAAAAGTACAGTAGGAGCACAAGGAATGAGTGCTAACTTCAGAAAAGCATTGAACCAAGCTGGTGGAGTTATCCTAAGGCAGCTTTTAAGAAAGAAAATGAAAATGAAGTGCAAATAGTTGTGTGTAAACATCATTCTGCTGTTGAACATACTTGCATTGTACTTGATTTTATAATTCATATATTTTACTGCACAGAATCAAACACAGTGACTGAAACCATATCGTTACTAGGCATTAGGATCTGGAAAAGGAGCCTTTTAGTTGTAGCAAACCATCCAAACCTGCTATTGCACTACTGCCATATTCTGCATTTGAAACAGTGTCTTAGATACAATACAGTGATTGTGAAGGGAATAATCTAAAAATATCCAAAACCTGTAACGAGAATGTAATTTCTAATTAGTGCAACCCTGGAATATTAGTCTGCAATTCTTGTGTAGATACAATGCCATCCTATCGATTACCGATTGGAAAAATCGGTCAGTTTTATTTACTTCACAAATGCAAGACTCCATGCCATGGTGTTTTGAGAGATCAGCCAAATGTTCATAGAAAGGAAATGGCAGTGTTTGGCTTAGATCACAGTATTAAGAACTGAGCTATGCCATAATTTGGAGAAGCATATTCAGATGTCCGTTTCTAGATCCTTTGTAGGAAAGGAGGCCAGTTGGTGTGTTGAACACAGCAACTGTCTGGCTGGAATTGTTGCTTGCTTTCTTCTTAAGAAGGTCTTCGGTTACTGAGCCAGAAGCAATGTGACCCGATAGGGGGGAAGGGATCGAAATATGAATTGCTCTAAAGAACACTGAAATTATGGACCACATTTTTAATTGGTGAACGAAAGTAGTAATAAGCAATGGAACCTGAGTTCCTGTATGTCTGGATTGATAATGATGTCCAAGGTGAAGCTTATATACATTTTCTTTACATTTGAAAGGATGCAGTATTCCTTTTCAGTGGCCCTAAAGCTGTGACAAGCATTAAGTGTGTGAACAGCATTAAGAAATGCTGGGTTCTGATGTAATACATGTGTATTATTCTTTTACAATATATTTATTTAACATATTTATATTTATTTAATTTTTACTACAAAGTGGTATCAAATTTAAATGGTACAAGGATAAAGCATGCCAAATCTTTTTTAAAAAAACAAAACCCTTCTAGTTTTTTCTGTTAACCACTTTTTAATAACTGGAAGAGGAAAAGCTATACTGCATCTTTCAATGGAACTAATTTGTCTGTTTTTGTTAATGGGTAAATCATGTGGACAGGGAAGCTTTTAATTTGTCTGACTGTGCCATTGTGTCGTAAACTAGTAAATTATTGACGGTTACTTGTGTGATTGGGCATTGCTATGGGGTGTGTGTTTTTTCTTTTTCTAATGCAGTCACCTTTCTGAAGCTTACATTTTTGGGAGTTTCCTAGTTTTACATTGTATGAAACCAGATATCAAGGTAAGATGCCAAATTGTGCAAGTTACATGTTTTTAAAAGCTTGAAAAAATGGTAGTTTTACCTAAGATGATTCAAAGCCTATTTCATATTTTTATACCTCTAATGTACAGTTCTTTTATAATTCTACTAAATAATGACTTGTACTCAATAATAAATACAAATAGGTTTAGAAACTGAGGCGTGTTCCCCTTTTTTAGTAAAATGGCTGTTCACCAGTAGGAGTCTGGGAAGATGGGTAGGACTAGAAAGTAAGCTGTGCACTCTCTGCTGCTGTTTTCATGGAAATAGCATGGCTTTCGGGGGGGGGGGGGGGGAAGGAGAGTGTGAAAACCTGTGTTAAAGGTAACCAAGCAAAAAGGGTAAGGTGGAAGGTTTTGCCCTTTTTTTTTTTTTTTTTTTTTTTTTTTTAACTCCTCCTGAGCAAGGCATCAGGTTTCTGAAATAGATACAGGGGCTGGGTAAGTATGTTCCTATTTACTCCTAAATAAAGAGCTAAAGGTAATCCCTGCTTGTGCAGTACTGTTAAGAGTTTTTATGCTGCAACCACTAGGCCAATAAACATTTTCACTTCATACATCTGATGAAGTGGGTTCTAGCCCATGAAAGCTTATGCTCAAATAAATTTGTTAGGCCTGGTCTACACTAGGAGCTTATATCGAATTTAGCGCCGTTACATCGAATTAACCCTGCACCCGTCCACACCAGGAAGCTACTTAGTTCGAAATAGAGCTCTTTTAAATTCGACTTCTGTAATCCTCGAAAACGAGAGGAGTAGCGCTAAATTCGAAATGGCAATATCGAATTAGGCTAGGTGTGGATGGAAATCGACGGTAATAGCTCCGGGAGCTATCCCACAGTGCACCACTCTGTTGACGCTCTGGACAGCAGTCTGAGCTCGGATGCTCTGACCAGCCACACAGGAAAAGCCCCGGGAAAATTTGAATTCCTTTTCCTGTCTGGCCACTTTGAATCTCATTTTCTGTTTGGACAGCGTGGAGAGCTCAGCAGCACTAGCAACGATGCAGAGCTCTCCAGCGGAGTTGGCCGTGCAATCTAATAGAAAGAGGGCCCCAGCATGGACTGATCGGGAGGTCTTGGATCTCATCGCTGTGTGGGGCGATGAGTCCGTGCTTTCAGAGCTGCGCTCCAAAAGAAGGAATGCAAAGATCTATGAGAAGATCTCTAAAGCCATGGCAGAGAGAGGATACAGCCGGGATGCAACGCAGTGCCGCGTGAAAATCAAGGAGCTGAGACAAGGCTACCAAAAAACCAAAGAGGCAAACCGACGCTCCGGATCCCAGCCCCACACATCACGTTTCTACGAGGCACTGCATTCCATCCTAGGTGCGGCCGCCACCACTACCCCACCAGTGACCGTGGACTCCGAGGATGGGATATTGTCCACGACCGGTTCCTCCTCGGAAATGTTAGGTGACGGGGAAGATGAGGAAGGAGATGAGGAGGACGAGGCAGTCGACAGCGCTTGCACCGCTGATTTCAACGACAGCCAGGAGCTCTTCATCACCCTTACCGAGATCCCCTACCAACCGTCCACAGCCCTTACCCCGGACACCGAATCAGGGGAAGGATCAAGCAGTGAGTGCTTTAAACATCTAAACATTTCATTTTAACATAAGTGGAATATTTATATTGTTAAGAATGGGCTTTTCAGTCACTCAGTTAAACATAGAAACTTTTATTAATAACAAAACAGGAATAATAACTATATCAGTAATTTGTTGTTCATGATTTAGTTGGCTTAGTAAACTTTTTTCTACTAACTATGTATAGAAAATCAAGTACTGTCCGGATATTCATGATTAGTCCACAACACGGCCCCTCCACTCTGTAGTCCGTTATGCTCAACTTAAAGGAAAAGGCGGTCAATGTGCCCGGGAATGGACAGACAGTCCTCCTGTGATAGCTCCGCATAGCTCTCCTGGAGGTACCGCTCCAGCATGCGCACGAGGTTCAACGGCAGGGCAATCTTGTTTGGTCCCCCGTGGTAGCACACGTTCCCACGCCATGAGTCCATGAGGTAGTCGGGGATCAGTGCGCGGCACAGCATGGCGGCATATGGCCCAGGCCTCTGCATGCATTCACGCAGCATCCTTCCCCTCTCGGTCTCCGAGATCCTCATGAGGGTTATGTCACACATGACGCCCTGCTTTAAATTAGGGAGGGGAATGTTAGTATTTGGACTGCTTTACAGCCACGCGGTGGAGGCGGCAGAGGGGCAGCATACAGGGATCTTTCCCGGGGACAGCCGCGAGGTGGTGGGACAGGGGCAGAGCTCATGCTTCCCTGATTGCTGCCAGCAGAGAGTGGCCTTGCATTCAGTGCGAAAGGAGCCCAGTGCTACTATTACATGTTTAAGCTGCCACAAGTCTACGGCTTACCATGTTTTCCCGCAGCAGAAGTAGAGGTGTCCTGCAACGCTTCTCTGATCGCAACTGCAGGACCCCAGACACATAAGGCGAGGGCCGAAAATTCGACCTTGTCCTGAGTGCGCATGTGAAAGGTGCAGTGCATGGTGTTGTTCACAGAGAAAGACTATGCTCTTTGTTAGCAACTTCATTTATCTGTCTCAGGAATTTACTCCCTTTTTCCCATTCCAACAGACACATCTGCGAACGTCTCCCAACCCAGCCTGGCATCACACTCCCAGAGGCTAGCGCAGATTAGAAGAAGGAAGAGAAAAACTCGTGAAGACATGTTTTATGAACTTATGGAGTGCTCACGAGAGCAGGCAGCCCAGACGACACAGTGGAGGGAGAACTTGTCACAAATGCACAGAGCAGTCATGGAACGGGAGGAGAGGTGGCGCCAGGAGGACCAGCAGGCTACTCAAACCCTGCTTGGACTAATGAGGGAGCAAACGGAGACGCTCCGGCGCCTAGTGGATGTTCTGCAAGACCGGAGGCAGGAGGACAGAGCACTGCTGCTGTCTATCTCTAACCGCCCTCCCCCGCCACCAAGTCCCACACCCCCCTCACCAAAAGTACAAAGAAGGAGGGGCGGCAAGGGCCGTTAAAACTGTCAGTCGGCCACTGCACACTGCTGCAGCAATGGAAGGCTCTCGTTCCAAAGTTTGAAAAGTCCTTTCCTACCCATCTCACACTAGCCCATGTCCAAGTTTCCTTCCCCCCCCCCCCCCCCCCTTTTCATGTGCGGTTCGTAATAAAACATCGGTTTCTGTTAAGTACTGTTTCCGAGAGTGTCTTTTGGAGGGGATTCTGTCTGAAGGGGGGGAAGGGGTTTGTTACTTGGACAGGACAGTCACCTGTAGCAGGCTACAGAGGCGGGGGCAGGTCCAGCATCAGGACACATACACAGCACAGTCACCAGTTACCCTGGTCAGTCTGGGAGGCGGTTTTCTTGTTCTGGGGTGCGAGGGGGATTGATCTGTGACTTTGTGTCGGGGGAGGGCAGTTAGAGATCCTATGCCGCGGTCCTTATCCTGGATCACAGAGCCACGCAGCAGGGGATCTGTTACCCTCCGCCCCCTGCCAGAAAGTCACTTGGCCGACACATACATCCAGTCCCGCCCAGGACTGCTGGCAGGCTGCGTTGAAACAACCAATGCAGCACTGCGGAGCCTGTCATTCCCGGACTTTAGAAGCATCATTTGCATCAAAACAGTAAGCCCGCCCCCCGCCACAGTCTGCGTCCCCGGTTTAAAACATTCCCGCGAAAACAGTAAAAAAGAAAACCTTGTTCATTAACAGAACAGAACAGATTTTATTTGTTGGGAAGGTGGGGAAGGGGGTATGTAACTTGGAAGGATAGTCAACAGTAACTGGGTAAAGAAACGGGGGCAGGTTCAGCATCTGTGTCCACAAAGTAAAAAGTCACTGGAGACCCTGTTCAGTCAGGAACCTGACTTTCAAAGCCTCCCTGATGCACAGTGCGTCCCGCTGTGATCTTCTAATCGCCCTGCTGTCTGGCTGGACGTAATCAGAAGCCAGGCTATTTGCCTCAACCTCCCACCCCGACATATAGGTCTCCCCCTTGCTCTCACACAAATTGTGGAGCACACAGCAAGCAGCTATCACAATGGGGATATTGGTCTCGCTGAGATCACAGCGAGTGAGTAGGCTTCTCCATCTGCCCTTGAGACGGCCAAAAGCACACTCCACCACCATTCTGCACTTGCTGAGCCGGTAGTTGAATAGTTCTTTCCCTGAGTCCAGTGCGCCAGTGTAGGGCTTCATGAGCCAGGGCATTAGCGGGTATGCAGGGTCCCCGAGGATGACTGTAGGCATCTCCACATCCCCAACAGTTACTTTGTGGTCCGGGAAGTAAATACCTTCCTGCAGCCGTCTACACAGACCAGAGTTCCTGAACACCCTAGCGTCATGAACCTTGCCAGGCCATCCAACGTAGATATTGGTAAAACGTCCCCGATGGTCCACCAGTGCTTGCAGCACCATGGAAAAGTAGCCCTTCCGGTTGATGTACTGGCTAGCCTGGTGTTCCGGTGCCAGGATAGGGATGTGAGTCCCATCTATAGCCCCACCGCAGTTTGGGAATCCCATCTCGGCAAAGCCATCTCTGATGAGCTCCACGTTTCCCAGGGTCACTACCTTAGATAGCAGTAGCTTGACGATTGCCCTGGCTACTTGCATAACAGCAACCCCCACGGTAGACTTGCCCACGCCAAACTGGTTAGCGACGGACCGGTAGCTGTCTGGCGTTGCGAGCTTCCAGAGGGCTATGGCCACTCGCTTCTGGACAGTCAGGGCTGCCCGCATCCGGGTGTCCTTTCGCTTCAGGGCAGGGGACAGCAACTCACACAGTTCGAGGAAAGTCCCCTTCCGCATGCGAAAGTTGCGCAGCCACTGGGATTCATCCCAGACCTGCAGCACTATGCGGTCCCACCATTCCGTGCTGGTTTCACGGGCCCAGAATCGCCGTTCAACAGTATTAACAAGACCCAGTGACAGCGAGATGTCCTGGGTGCTGGGTCTCATGTTCTCAGAGAGGTCGGAGCTAGTGTCCGACTTCATGCCGTCACGGTAGTGCCGTAGCCTCCTCTCATGATTGATCTGCAGCTGCCTCTGGTACAGGTGGAGGAGAAGCTGCGAGGCGTTGAGAACTGCCACAACTGCAGCGATGGTCGCAGCGGGATCCATGCTCGCACTGCTGTGGCGTCCGCGCTGTCAGTAATCAGAAAAGCGCGCGAACTGATTTCCCGCCGGCGCTTTCAGGGAGGGAGGGAGGGAGGGCTTGAGTGACTGACGGATGACGACAGGCGCCCAAAAGCACCCTCGACACATTTTTTTACCCAGAAGCCATTTGGGGCTCGACCCAGAATTCCAATGGGCAGGGGGGACTGCGGGAACTGTGGGATAGCTGCCCACAGTGCACCGCTTCCAATGTCGACGCTTGCCCCGTTAGTGTGGACTCACAAAGTCTCACAAAGTCGAATTACTGTCCTTAGTGTGGACACACACGTTCGACTTAGTAATATCGATTCCACATAGTCGAATTAACTAAAATCGAAGTACTCTCGTAGTGTAGACAAGGCCTTAGTCTCTAAGGTGCCACAAGTACTCCTGTTCTTTAAACATTTGAGTGAGTCTGACATTCCATCCACCAGAGGGCAGTGGAGACATGCACAGAGAGCATAGGTTTCAGTGGTAGCCGTGTTAACGAGGAGTCCTGGTGGCACCTTAGAGACTAACAAATTTATTTGGGCATAAGCTTTCGTGGGCTAGAACCCACTTTATCAGATGCATGAAGTGAAAAATACAGGAGCAGGTATAAATACATGAAAGGATGGGGGTTGCTTTACCAAGTGTGAGGTCAGTCTAAGGAGATAAATCAATTAACAGCAGGATACCAAGGGAAGAAAATAACTTTTGAAGTGGTAAGAGAGTGGCCTTGAGGGGTCCTTCCACCACACCTACGGAATACCTGAGCCAAATGAGGAGGCAAAAGAAGAGGATACTGGAGGACATGTTCTCTGAGATCCTGCAAGCCTGTGCTGCATTACACCATGAACAGAGGGGCCTGGAGGGTGAATATTTTCAGACAGTGGAGAGGGCAAGAGCAGACAGCCCCAGGAGTCCCGGCAGAAAAGGGAGAGGCAGATGGGGCGTCTCTAGCAGCAAACACAGACACTGCAAACGCTGGTTGACCTACCTTTTATTCTTCTTTGAGTGATGGTCCCTGTGTGGATTCCAAGAGTGCATGCGCACCATGTGCTGGAGCTGGAACTGTTCATAATAGTGTCAGTTGACCCGCACATTCGTTGTGCATCATTTAACAATGTTGTATACACCACTGTGGGTTTGGCTCTGGTGGCTACAGTCTCAAGCTCAACAGAGTGAAAGCTCCCTCTGCCACTTGTTTCAGATCTGGAGTCTCTAGAAACACATGAAGACCAAGGAAAGTAACACATACATTCACTAGAACAACTTCTAATATCTTTAATAAAATTCATTGACCAACAATGAATATTCAAGCACAGACAAATCCTACATCTATCCATGCACAAATTATAGCTATAGTTATACTCATCTCCTCCTAGATGGTCTTAGGGTTTGATGGGTCTCTCGTGGATTGATCATCAGTAGACAGAGGGTTCCTGCTGGAGTTTTCCCATAGGGATCTCAATTTTCCCAACCGGGGCACTCTCTTTTATGATGTGATTCTGACTATACCTCATACCCTGTGCATGTATGTGTGAAAGTGTCAACCACCTTTTCCCTAATTTGTACTGTATCCCCCAAGAATATTGGGGTACCCTGTTTTCCATAGGTTGTGTATAGTTCCTTTTATTCTCAGCACTGACGCACAACCTGTATCCTGTGGTTAAGGAACATGTTTGTTTGTTTGTTTTTTAAAGTGCCTCTAGGGCATTTTGTAATCTAAAATTAATCTTGCAGCTAATTTTTCACAATACCACTCATTGGTATATTTTTTTTTCATAATCTTGTGGCATCAGGTTATTCTTCGGTCACTTACTTACATACAGCATTTCTTAACTCTAAGGGCTAATATGGCTAAGCCAAACTCTTACCGGCCTCAGGCTCTAGGCCTCGTGTTCCAGCCCTGCTTACTTAGATACCTCATACAGACTCGTCTCTTCCAACTACTAACCAGTCTTATACTTCTATAATCCTAACATCACACCACCCACAATAAATGAATGATAAAATAATTGGCTACAATTAGTCAAGTGAGAGGTCCATTTTAGCACCTCCTTTTTTACATGCACCCCCCCCCCCAGGAAAACTACAGCTTCACATTCACTGGCCTATGAGAGCCATGGTTGCTGTAGGATAGTCAAAATGGACATGAATATTCCTCCTTGTTAAATTCTTTTGTTTATTTATTTCAGAAGTTTTTATTGTATGGGGTTTTTAGTTGCAACATAGCACTTGTGCACGGGTTTTGGTACATGATAAAAATCTATTTTTTTGGAAACTAATTCATCTTTATTATTTCATAACATATGCTGTGGAATGACTAAGGCTGTTGAGAGCATGATATTGTGCAGGCTGATGGAACTCATATGAGCAGTGACAGTGTAATAATTATAAAGGTACAGCAAACACCACAAAATTAATAGGTGCATTAACAAATGTACACCACGCATCACACAATTCCTGTCAGCCCCCAACCCTTCTGGGCTAGGTAAAGCCCAGGCCTCTACACCACGTTAAGGAAAGTCTCTTTCAAGGCCTCCCTCAGCCACATAGCACTGCGTTAAGCTCTTTTAATAGCCCTTGTATCTGGTTGTTTGAACTGAGAGGCCCTCTACCCTGGCTGCACCCTCTTCCCCCCCACACCGCCCTTTGCCTCACAGATCTTATGCAGGACACAATAGGCAGCTATAACCATTGGGATATCTTTGGTGTTACTTACTAACAAGACTGGATCGCAGTGACAGTGTCCCTTCAGCTTACTAAAAGCACATTCAACTGTCCTTCTCCACCTGCTGATGTGGTAGCTGAATCATTCCTTGGTGCTGTTGAGGTGGCTGGGGTGGAGTTTGATGAGCGAGGGGAGCAGGAGGTACGCTAGGTCCCCTAGGGTTACTGTTGCTATTTCAACACTGCCCTTGGTAATCCACTGGTCAGGAAAGAATGTCTCTGTTTGCAGCTGTCTCAACAGCCCTCGGTTAAAGATATGAGCACCATGCAATGTCCGGGACCAGCCAACGCAGATGTTGGTGAAGCATCCCTGGTGATCCACCAATGCCTGCATAACCACAGAAAAGCAGCCGTTTCTGTGGATGCACTCTGGGGCAAGGGGGGCTGGTTCCAAAATCGGGCTACGTGTTCCAGCGCTGGCCCCAGCTCAGTTCAGGAACCCCATTGCTGCGAATCTATCCACTATGTCCGGCATTTTACTGAGACTCACAGATCTGCATCGCACAAGGCGACTCATGGCACTGCACACTCGCATGACAATGCCCCCCCCCCACCCCGCGGCTTTTCCAACTCCAAAATGATTTCCCACTGACGGATAGCAATAGAGTGTTGCAAGCTTCCAGCGTGTGCGACCCCCACTCCCATCTCAACTGTCAATGCATCTTTCACTTGGGTGTCCCTGCGCTGAAGGCCTGGGCTGACCTCAGCACCCTGATCCAGGCATGTGGCTTTTCCCAACCAAAAGTTCTGCAGCTACTGCTTGTCAGCCCAACCCCACATTACGATGTGATCCCACCACGCTGTTCATTTCTCGGGCCAGAAGTGGCACCCTGAGTCTACAGCTATGCTGTGAATGCCACCAACAACACTGACTCGGTTTTTGCTATGTCTTCTGGGAGGGAGATGGGGGCTGTGCAAGAGAAGCAGGCATCTGCAGAGTTGAGAGGTTAGTAGGGGATAAGCAGAACTGAGAGATCCGCCCACAGGGGTTAGTGTGGGGTCTTTAAACCCACTCCTGTCAGTGCAGAAGCTGCCCCAATACAGTAAATATCCAGCATTAAAGGGATGCTGCATTTGTGTGAGCCAGCAAGCGATGAAGGGTAGGGAAGGAGAAAACAGCCAGGCAGAGGGTGCGATCAGAGCTCTGGGAACAACCCCGGGGTCAGGGTAGGTGCAGACGGTGCCCGCCACATGCCTTAGGTGTGGTCAGGCTGCGAGCAGGCGCTGAGCCGCGGCTGGGAAACGAAAGTGAAAGCCGGGGGGGGGT
Source organism: Emys orbicularis (assembly GCF_028017835.1). Taxonomy (NCBI): domain Eukaryota; kingdom Metazoa; phylum Chordata; order Testudines; family Emydidae; genus Emys; species Emys orbicularis. Next base: position 42,231,825 of record NC_088695.1, on the reverse strand, counting down.
CTTTTTAGCACCGCTATTTATTTTTTTTAACTGCGTGGGCGGCAGGGCCGGGCCTAGTGCAATGTGAGTGCCCCTCCGGTGAGCTCGGCGCGGGCAGGGAAACATCCCCGGCGAACAGCACAGCCCGGGCTCGCCAGCTGGGCACGGAAAGCCCCTGTCCCTGGGGGGCTTCGTGGCCAGCCCTTCGCAGGCGGGCGGGGACTTGGCCAAGCTCCAAGCGCTCGCGGGGCCGGGCTGTCTCTGCGGGAGGCAGGGGCTAGGCTGCGGGGGGGGACCGGACCGGCAGCCGCTTGTCTCTCGCCCTGCTGGGAGCATCAGACCCGGGATCGGTGCCGCTGGCTGCAAACCCTCGGCAGGGACGCGGTACCACGCTCGGGGCAGGAGCCTGTCGCCCCCCGCGGGGGACTCGGCGACGGGTGAGGCAGCCCCGGGCGCTGGCGTTGGGCGGGGGGGAGGGATTTATGGAAGCGTTGCCCCCCCCCCCCCCCCGCGCCCTGCCGGGGCAATTGCTCGGCGGCTCCCCGGGAAGCGTCTCGCGGATCCGTTCGGTGCGACCCTCCCGGTCCGGGCTCCTCGCTCAAGCTCCGCAGGGCGGCGGGCCGGAGGATGTCGCCCCCACCCACCCCGCTGGGGCGCTCCCCTCCCGGGGTCGGGCGGCTGGGGGAATTCCAGCGCTGGGGCTTGAGGGGCAGAGCGGCAGCACATCGGGTCTCTCCCCAGTGCCTGGTCCCTGGCAGTAAAATGGCTGAACCGGGCACTGAGCACCCCCCCCAGTGCTGGGGCGGGGGGGGGGGGGGGGGTTTACAGTGATCAGATGTCCTGATTTTATAGGGATAGTCATGATCGTTGGGGCTTTTTCTTATATAGGCTCCTATTACCCTCCACCGCCTCTCCTGATTTTTCACACTTGCTGTCTGGTCACCGTAAGGGGGGGGGGTCCCCCATCCTCTCGGCACCAGCCCTGGGCATATGGGGCTAAAGGGAATTGTGCCGCGAGCTTTGCTGCCCCCTCCTGGCGTGTTTTAGCCAGGACTGTCAAAAATAACTTTCGTTTCCTCAAAAGCTCTGGCTGCCTTGTCAGGTCCCATTGTACTGCAGGCCGTGGGCTGTGACCCGCCGTGGAAATAACATTCCCTGTCTACTCCAGGGGAAAGGGTTTCACTGAATCAGCCCCTCCCCCCCCACCCAGGGGCTGTGATGAGCTCAGCTAAAAAGAAAATAATTTTTTAAAGTATTTGTACAACCTTAGAGTTGCTTTTGCAAAAGAATTTTTTTTGGGGGGAGGGCGATTGAACTGGTAGCAAATACCCATCGCTCACTCACATCTGTTCCACGGTCTTGCTGTTTACTTAAATGTGTATATTTGTTACCCATTCCTGCTGTCTACACCAGGAGTTAGGGCAGTATAACTGCATCGCTTGGGGGTATGATTTTCCCACATGCCTGAGCGACATATTTATACCGACATAAATTGCCAGTATAGATATAAGCCTGATTTCTGCAACCCTCCTGCACCCAACAACTCGCTTCAGCGATTCCCAAAATCAAAGCCACTTACCAGGGGACTCCTGTCCTGTTTGCGCTTCACCAAACTCCGACACCTGTGACTGGCTAGACTCCTCCGGGTAGAGAAGAGCTCCTGGCTCCATGCATCTCTGACCTCCGAGTCGTCCTCTGCTTCTGGGTCCCCTCCCCCTCCACATCTTCATCCAAGATTTCCTCCTCCCGTTTCAGTCCACTCTCGACTGGCATGCAAGCCACCGAAGTATCCACAGTGGCCTTCGAAGTGGAGGTGGGGTTGCCACCAAGTATCGCATCCAGCTCTTTGTAGAACCAGAAGCTCGTGGGCGCAGCACCGGAGCGGCGGTTTGCTTCCTGCGCCTTGTGGTAGGTGTTCTGCAGCTTCTTCACTTTGACCTTGCACTGCAATGTGTCCCGGTCATGGCCCCTTTCTGTCATGCTTCGTGAAATCTGTCCATAGTTATAGCTGGAGCGTAGCTGGGACTGGACAGCCTCCTCTCCCCAAATGCTGATGCGCTCCAGCAGCTTGACATTGCTCCAAGCGGGGGATCACTTGGTGCGTGGGGCAGGCATGGTCACCTGGAAAGATGCGCTGAGACCACTGCACACATCACCGAGCAAACAGGAAGAGGACTTTCAAAAATTCCCAAGGAATTTAAGGGTTGGAGCTCACGGTTGGTCACCTGAGGGCAGCACAGTAGAGTTCAACCTGATGACCAGAGAGACGAGAACAGGCATTGTGGGACATCTCCCAGAGGCCAACTGCAGCACTAATTGACCAGTGTGTCTACACTGGTGTACCCTGGTGCCGAAAGCTGTACGCCTCTTGTCAGGGTGGTTTTTTTTACAGCGATGCAACTTAGTGCGCAGAAACAGCCCCTTGTCTAAAATATAACCCAGGAAAGTAGAGCTGGGACTGTATTTGATAGCTAACTATCCCTAGACTTTCTCAAAAAACCTGTGGAATTAACTGCCAAAACCCCTGGTTAAAATGGCAGTCAGGTTGCCCAGCACAGCCTCCTGCCCTTCCAGAAAGTTGAGTGCCCCCAGGCTTAAACCTCTGAAAGCCAGGAAATGCAAAATGTTTAAGGGCCACCTCAGGGTGCTCTTGTAGCTACAGGGCAGCACATCTGGCTGTCACACCCGCCAAGTCACTGGGTCGCTAAGTTGGTTTAACACTGCTGCAGAGGTTGCTATTAAGTTGCATCGCTTTTGTTTTGTTTTGTTCCTTGGTTACAATGCAAATTGGATGAAGCTGGAGTGTGTATTGGCTTATTTAGCTTAGCAAAGTGAAGGCTGAGGGGATTGGATTGCTGTCTGTGAAAACAGGGAGTGAGAAGGGGTCTTTAAACTCGAAGACTGTTGTCTATAAATTGGCCATGAATAAATTTAGGATGGAAATTAGAAGGTTTCTCACCACCAACAGAGGAGCGAGGTTCTGGGAACGCCCCTTCCCCCCTCCCCCCCAGGAATAGCAGGCGCAAACAACCTTAATAGTTTTAAAATGGAGCTTGATACATTTATGAACAGGATTAGATAATAGGGTGGCCTGTGCTAGCCAGGGACTGGCCTCAATGACCCAGATGGTCCCTTGCAGTCCTATGAACTGATTTTCAGTACCTGTTGGAGGTGTCAGAGTGCATTATCACAATGCTGTAGGCAGTATGAAGGCATGGAGGCAACTCTTCCATTCTGATGTCTATGATTGTAAGGTTTGGGGTGGGCGGCTGTGTGCTTGTGCAACCTGAACTGTCACTAAATGAAGGGGAACATTTTTTCTGACCGCTTAGGATTTATCTGTATGGGCCCTACCGTGCGTCAAGGTGGCATATGTGCGTGGGCAAACTACGGCCCGCGGGCTGCATCTGGCCCGCCAGCTGTTTTAATCCGGCCCTCGAGCTCCCGTTGGGGAGCAGGGTCTGGGGCTTGCCCTGGTCCGACGCTCCAGTTGGGGAGCGGGGGGGGGGGGGGCCTCCACGCGGCTCCTGAAAGCAGCGGCATGGCCCCCCTCTGGCTCCTACACGTAGGGGCAGCCAGGGGGCTCCGCTCTGCACGCTGTCCCCACCCCAAGCACCGCCCCCGCAGTTCCCATTGGCCGGGAAGCGTGGCCAATGGGACCTGCAGGGGCGGTGCCTGCGGACAGGGCAGCATGCAGAGCCGCCTGGCCGCGCCTTCATGTAGGAGCCAGAGAAGGGATATGTCGCTGCTTCCGGGAGCCGCTTGAGGTAAGCGCCACCTGGAGCCTGCACCCCTGAGACTCCCCCCACACCCCAAACCCCTGCCCCAGTCCTGATCTCCCTCCGAACCCCTTAATCCCAGCCCAGAGCACCCTCCTGCACCCCAAACCTCTCATCCCCAGCCCCACCCCAAAGCCCGCAGTCCCAGCCAGACTCTTACTCTACCCACCCCACCCCACCCCCCTGCCTCAGCCCGGAGCCCCCTCCTACACCCTGAACTCCTCATTTCTGGACCCACCCCATAGCCCGCACCCCCAGCCAGAGCCCTCACCCCCCCCCCGCACCCCTACCCCAAATTTGTGAGTATTCATGGTCCGCCATACAATTTCTATTCCCAGATGTGGCCCTCAGGCCAAAATGTTTGCCCCCTCCCCGCAATAGACACTTCTAGGGAAGTCCAATTAAGCCTATGGCTTGTCTACAGGGTGTGAGTGCACACCGCAGGCATGTAAATTGTTACTATGTTAACACTCACTAGGGAATTTTTAGTGCATGCCAGTAGAGTCTCCATGAGCCAGTTTGTGTGTGACATGTTGGAACACACTCTAGCATACACCCCTCTGGTTGCACACTAATTCATCATCTAGCCAAGCCCTAAAACTCACCATGGGATGCCAAGCAGCCCCGATGATCATTTCTTCCTACCCATAGGCAAGCGTCTCTCAAATGAAAAATGTATCCAGCTCACGCTCTTGGAGATGCAGATGCAATGAGATGAGCAGGAGATTCTGTGATACAGGAGATTAGTCAAGGGTTAAGTCCGGTCTATGTAGCACTATTTGAGAGCTGGGCCCATTATCACTGTGGTTATCAATATTAATTTGGCTGCATTAACGTGCCATGTTTGGGTAAGAAGGAGGTGGAATGGGGGAAATCTAAGGTGTTTTCCCAATTTTGCAAGCGACAGACTGTGTGAGTGCAGCACTTGGGAGAGGGGTTACTTAGCCCTGGTCCACACTACAAACTTACGTTGCTATAACTATGTTGTTCAGACTATAACTATGTCGTTGCTATAACTACGTCGGATCCACACCCCTGAGTGAGGCAGTTGTACCGACCTAACTCCCAGTGTAGACAGCACAATCTCAGCGGGAGGGCTTCTCCCGTCGACATAGCTACCGCCTTTCGGTCGGGTGGAGTACCTAAGCTGACTGGAGCAGCTCTCCCATTGATGTAGGTAGTGTCTTCAGTAAGCGCTACAGCGGCAGGCTGCAGTGTAGTAAGTGTAGACAAGCCCTCAGGGGGTGATATCTTTTATTGGACCAACTTCTGTTGGTGAGAGAGCGAAGTTTTCAAGCTTACACAGAGCTCTCCTTCAGGACTGGGAAACTTAACCAGCGTGTCACAGCTAAATACAAAATGAAACAGATTGTTTAGCATAAGTAGTTAACACATATTTTAAGGGATCATTCAAGGTGAAATGGCCTGTTAAGACCTCTCCAGTCAAAGGTGGGGAAAGGGGAGGGAGGAAACAGCTGGAGGGGAGTTAGTGGGTTATAAATTGTTGTAATGAGAATTAAATCCAGTGTCTCTATTCAGCCCATGATTTTTAGCGTCTAGAGAGTTATGAATTTAAGCTCCCAAGTTCATGACTAATCAGTTATCATGTTATTTTCTATGCATTACTGGATTTATTTTTCACCACTTTTATGTCAGACTATGGCCTTGGCTACACTCGCGGATTCACAGCGCTGCCGCGGCAGCGCTGTGAAGCGCGAGTGTAGTCGCGCCGCCAGCTCTGCGAGAGCTCTCTCACAGCGCTGTATGTACTCCACCTCTCCGAGGGGAATAGCTTGCAGCGCTGCGAGGGAGCGTGCAGCGCTGCAGGCGCTGATTACACTGGCGCTTTACAGCGCTGCACTCGCTGCGCTCGGGGGGGTGTTTTTTCACACCCCTGAGCGCAGCAAGTGCAGCGCTGTGAATTGCCAGTGTAGCCAAGGCCTATGAAAAGCTAGATGGCAATCCAGGATTTTGAAAATGAAGAAATAATCTACATAAAAAGAAAAATGGTGCAAAAAATTAATTACAGTATAGATAGAGTAAATCTGGACAACGTGGAAATGATATTCTGAAACACATTATGTATGTATGTTTGCTTCTACTTTAGATCTTCATTTATCAGCAGGAGGATAAACCCACTTCAAGAGAAAATGGGTATGTACCTTGCTTTTAAGATATTTCCCCATAATTATTTTTTAAACATATAAGTACAAGTAAATGGTCCATTGTATGGTACACAACTGTGAATCCTCTCAACAGCCCTGCAAGGTGGGTAAATAGGTATTATTCCCATTTTACAGATTGGGAAACTCAGACCCACAATGGCTAAGTGACTTGCCCAAGACTAGACAGCAAATGAATGAGAGTTGGAATCAGAATGTAGGAGTTCCTGATCCCCAGTTTTATACTCAATCCACCAACCCATGCATACACATGCTCTATCTCAAGGAGGATTATAACTACGAGAATACAGCATGCTGAATTGCTCAGGGTGACCTCACGTTTTGTCTGATTTATTATTATTATTTATTTTTATTAAAACTTATTTTATTCTTAGACTACAAAACGTTACCTTTGGCTGAATGGAATGAGTGTCACGTCAGAGCCTGGCTAGCGTCCATTGGAATAAAAGAAGAATATGTGAAAAAGCTATGGGAGGAGGAAGTAACAGGTCCAGTGCTTAGAAAAATAGACGAATCTTTTCTCAAAAGCATTGGTATGAAAAAAGGCCAAATCCACGTACTTATATGTGAAAGAAATGAACTTTTGGAATGTTTGAACAAAAAAGCAGGTATAGGGCAAACAGATAATCCCAGCTGTAAGACTCCAGAAATCTTGAGTGATACTGGTAGAACAACTAATGCTCAGGAAAAGAAAGTGAAAATGAGGAATTCTAACATGCCTACAACAGCTAATGTACCAGCTGAAAAGAGAGAGTGTGGCTTAAAGACCACCCAAATCAAACGGCCTAAAAGTGTACCAAGTTCTCAAGTAACATTTCACCAGCATGCAGCTTCAGAAACAGACATCTCTGATCCACTAGAAGAGTCTAGCAGGGAAGACATGGAAAAATCAGTGTCTACTCTTGTCAGGACAGAAAATGGGAAAAGTCATTCAATGCATAAAAAAAGAGTTGAAGCTTTAACTCTGAGCCGATTTCGACCATTTGGCACTCAAGATATTAATTTTAAGTATGTGAAAAACACAGTCCTTTCTCCCGAAACAGGAGTCATTGATTTGATCACCCCTTGCCATGAATACAAATCTTTTGCCATTGCTGCGGAGCTAGACAGACCACGGCTTGAAGCAAAGTTTGCCTTTGAAGTGATTCGATTTGGCTCAGCCTGCATGAATATCCGAAGTAATGGAACGATACACTTTGGTGTCATGGACAGGTTTGAAGGTGACAAGGATTATGAACATGGGCAGATAATAGGTGTGCCAGTCACAAACAGAGACATCTATGTTGATGCATTGGATAAAAACATTGCAAAATGTTTCAATGCATCTGAGCAAGAAGCTGCAAGAATTTGCATTCGCCCTCCTGTTTTTATTGAAGTGATTGAGAAGGACACTCAAGACCAGCGCTTTGTGGTGGAGGTTGACATTGAACCATCATCCAGTACAGTGAAGGGGAAGATTTTTCAAGTACGCTTACCTAGATTTAACGAAAACAGCAATAAGACAATATATGAAAAAAATCCAGTTCTCTATCAAAGACTTAAGGCCAATTCTGAACCTGTAAAGAATGAAGAACAAGTGGATTTTATTATTCAGGGTATAAAAGAGAGGGATGTAAGAAGAGAAATGGCCGAGTCCTCCAGTAATGAAGACCTGATAGAAACTTCCCAAGATTTAGGGCGTAAGTTATTAGTTCTATTAAATGATGGAAAGAACTATATAGATGACTATCTGAGTTACATCCTTGTCACAAACAGATGTGGAACGGAAGCTCTTAAGTCTGTCAACTTTTTAATGCGCATGAATATTTTCTGTGTGTTTGATTTTGATGAGGATTCCAATGTGTCAGGTTTACATGCCAAGTACAAAGAGCATCATGCAACAAATTTGCATTTCTTGCAAAATTATGCCAATGAAAGCAAGATGAACACCACTGAATTTAAAAAACATTTGGGCCTAGATGATTACACCAGCTGGATATTTTGCAATGGACGTAGTGACTTCCTTGGGGATGAAAAACCTTGTGATGAAAATACTTGGATTAGAACGAAAAAGAAGTATCTTAAGAAAGCCGTTTCTTTTATCTGTGATGAAATCCTTCCAAAGGGATCTTTTGTGGTACTGTTCCTACTATCATCACCTGTGGAGAAGCCAATTGTAGACACCTTCCAGGAATTCTATACAGAAATGAATGGTATGGATTATATCATATGCATTGCAGAGTCCAAAGAAAATTATGAGAAGTGGGCTAACCTAGCTCAGGCATCTTGTAGCATTGAGACACTAGAACAGAGGAGCATTGTGGGCATGAAGCTAAGTCACGTAGATGCCACTATTCAAAACATGATGCCTTCTACAATATGTCCCAGACGTTTACCAGTTTCCACAAGAGGTCTGTGTGTGCTTCCAACACTGGAAGAAGAGAAAATGTTTTCCCTTGAAATATTGTGTACAAATCAATGTGATGATATCAAACTGGATCTTCTGAGCACAAAAGAAATACAAGAGATAGAACGAACATTTTACCAAGGTAGAAAAGTCAGCTGGAAAAATTTCTGGCTTGCTGATAAAGGGGGCTGTGGAGAAGTCATTGAACGTGATGCCTGCAGAGATGTTCATAAAATCTTAGATGGCATTTTGCACGAGAACAGAATCAGGTGGTCTGTGGCTAAACTAAAAATATTTCATCAACCTGGAAGTGGAGGAAGCACCATTGCAAGGCAAGTACTATGGAAAAGAAGAAAGGATTTAAGATGTGCTGTGGTCAATTCCTCATATCCAGTTGCAACTGTCTCCCAACATGCAGTTAATTTTAGAGAATATGATGAAAATGACATGAAGAATTCTCTCCCAGTCCTCCTCCTTGTTGAAGACTATGATGAAGATTATCTAGATGAATTAAAGAATGATTTAATGGATGCAATGACAGCTAGAAGAGGTCATTCATCCAAGCCTTGTTTCATCCTTATGTGCTGTAAACGATCTAATGTCCCTGAAAAGCTTTGCAAAGCTTCTCCTCTCGATACAGTTGCTGTCACTCACAAACTGTCAGACCAAGAGAAACACCTGTTTAAAACCAAAATTGAAAAGCTTGAAAAGCAGAAAGACTTCAAGCCTGAATTTATAATTACATTTGTCCTGATGAGTAAGGAGTTTAAGGAAACATATGTCACAGAGTTTGTAGAGCACTGGAAGGAAGGCATAGACCTTTCCTCCCCGGTTACTAGTTTGATGAAGTATGTTGCTTTGCTCAATTCCTATGTACATGGTTCATACATTTCATTATCACACTGTGAAGCTTTCTTAGGGCTGGGGGCATATACAGAAAAGAGAGAGTATGATTTCAAAAACAACTTAAGTGAACAGGCAAGACTTATTTTCATTGAATTAAGAGCAAATACCACCTATATTTCATGTGTTCAAATAATACATCACCTGGTTGCTAAGGAAATTCTGCACCAACTCTCAGGAAGTCAGCCTCAAAGTCAAATTGCAATGAATCTTCTCCAGGAAAAAATGCTTTTTCAGCACAGATTTGGACGGGAAGAGTTCATAAAATTCATCAGAGATCTGTTCATACGACGCGACAAGAAGAGCAGGGGAGACAATACTGACAGCCTCTTCTCTCCATTCATTGAGCATGTCTGTAAGGTTGAAAACTGTGAAAAAGCTATAGAGGTTTTAAAAACTGCATACGAATGCCTTGGAAAAGATGCCTACTTTGCCCAGCAGCTTGCTCGATTGCATTACAATCATGAAAAATTTGAGGATGCAGAATATTGGGCAGGGGTAGCCAAATCTCATTTGCCATATGATTCTTTTATTTTGGATACAGAAGGTCAAGTGTACAGGAAATGGTTTAGTTTTACTGTGGACAAAGAGACAGATGAAGCCACTCCCAGTGAAGTCATTGAGATGATAGAAATTGCCCTTAAAGCTATGAAATGCTTCAGGGCTGCACAACAGGCGGCAAAGTCAGAGATCGACAGCATGAACAATGCTGGTTATTTTGGAGAGGTTGAAGTGGGATGTCGTCTACTAAAATTTCTGTCTACACTTCAGGTATTTCCCAGAAACACACAAGGGGAACATCCTGAGCTTGTGCGTTATTTGCTAACGGACTACATTCCTGAGGAAATTAAAAAACCCTGGGGAAAGCTTCACAGTCGTTTAAAAGGCTTACGCCAGAACATTTATAATGCTCTGGAGTGGATTTCAGAAGATCTAAGTTACTTCCAAACAGATAAAAACCAGAACAAAGAAAATGAGGCAGAGGAGAAGGAAGAACAAGTTTACAATCCCAGAAAGTGGTTGAAAAGACAGTCTGAGGTGTATGCCAAATTCTTTACCTCAGACTCCCTTACTGTGGTAATAAAAGGAGGACCTGAAACCCAGCTAGTCAAAAGCATGAACATTTATAAGTATGGTGGTGGCAGTGTCACTACCATTCTTTCATTGTTGTCAGATTCGAAGGATGAGAGGTCAGTTAATAAACTAGAAAAAATAATTAGCTTATACCCTGAAGACCCACAGAAAGGAAGCTTGGAGGACATTGATCTCATCAATTACATTTTGTGTCACATCGCACTAGCATGTTTATCTCCTGGATCTTCCAAACTTCTTCCTTTTCAAACACTTAGGGAACTCAGCAATAGATTCTTCAAACAGAGAAGAACAGCATTTCCAGCAAGTGCCCATTTTTTGCTCACCTTACTGTACTGGCCAGATGATGCATTAGACAGAGAATCTAATCCGGATAAAAATGATATTCTCATAGCCGCTCTTCAGTCCATGAAGCGCTTGTATGATGTCAAGATGAAAAACATTGCTCCAAGAAAAAAGAGAATCTACACACATTTTTTCCTGGGAAAAGGCAACGGTCTAGGAAAGTTTGTGCACAAGACTAGGATTGATAAATTAATTGATGGCTCCCTAAATGAACGACGAATGAAGTGGCTACATGGAGATGTATGGAAAATAGGCAAAGTTCATAGTGTCTTAAAAAGAGTGAATGGCTGGACAGAAAAGGGAAAAGTATTTGCACGGGGTCATGTTGGGCAGATTCATATTTTGCCTTTACATTTTGATTCAGTGCCTCCAGGAAATGAAAATGTGACATTTTATTTAGGATTTTCATTTAGTGGGCTTGTTGCCTATGACATTCAGGTAATAAAATAAATCAATCTCCTCCAGAAACTAAGATACTTCGTGCATTAAGTTGAAATTCCCACTGGACTGAAAACATTGCAAGATATTAAAGTTTTTTTCCCTGTTACATTCTGAAAAGAACATACAGCAAAAATAAGTCCACCTGTCCAAAATGAGTAATAAATCTTTTTCTTAGAGCAAGTACAACCAAAACTCTGACATAGTGTCATTAGTGTCAACTGCCATATGCAATTTTCAAGTCATTGTTTTGTATCTGAATACTTTGTTTCAATGTAGCTGTCATGATTCAATTCCCCCTTAGGAAATTTTTAAGTTATTGTCTCTTGGAAAGGCCGAAGAAAACTGGATATTCAACGTAGAGAGGCTTCATCCTTTATTTGTATAAAACTGAAATGATATGTAAGTTTTCATATCAATAACACAAACTTAGAAACAAAATATGACCCAGCACTTATAAGAAGAAGAGTAGTGATGGAGCTGCTCCAAGATCTTGAATGCTAGGAAATCCTTTTAAAATCTGTAATCATGGTGACTGAACTATTTTTGGTCATAGAATCATAGAAGATTAGGGTTGGAAGAGACTTCAGGATGACAGCTAGTCCAACCCTCTGCTCAAAGCAAGACCAACACCAACTAAATCATCCCAGCCAGGGCTTTGTCAAGCCGGGCCTTAAAAACCTCTAAGGATGGCAATTCCACCACCTCCTTAGGTAACCTATTCCAGTGCTCCGCCACCCTCCTAGTGAAATAGATTTTCCTAATATCTAACCTAAACCTACCCCACTGCAACTTGAGACCATTGCTCCTTTTTGTTATGTCATCTGCCATCACTGAGAACAGCCTAGCTCCATCTTCTTTGGAACCCTCCCTTCAGGTAGTTGAAGGCTGCTATCAAATCCCCCCTCACTCTTCTCTTCTGCAGACTAAATAAGCCCAGTTCCCTCAGCCTCTCCTCATAACTCATGGGCTCCAGCCCCCTTTGCTTTTAAAATTAGTTTGCTTCATCAGTTGAGAGAGAGCAGCAGATTATTATTGCAGTTGCTTGCTTTCAAATATGTGCAGGCACCTGGCTGGAATAAATGGAACCTCTTAATATGCTTTTTAGATTGGCTTACATTTATATTAGTTCCTTTCACCCACTAGTAAAATAATATAGTTATATTTAAGAGTTTAACAGCAGCAATGTTCAACAATAGATAAAAGAGAAAGTGAAGAAGAATCCTATATCTGATATTAACAACTAGTGGAATTTCAGGAGGCAGACTGAATGGAACTGGAATTTGGGTAGCTCTAACAACTCTGTTGTAAACCCCTCTCACTCCCATGCAGAATATCATGGGAACTGTAATGGTCATGTATAGTCAAGTTTTATTGTTGGGTTTTTTTGTGGGATGGGAAAGCCCAAAAGAAAGTAATTGTTTATCAATATGGAGCCAAATTCACCACTAGACTGAACATGTACCAACTTAAGTGACATCAATATTAGTCTTTACTGCAGTATGTGGACAGCAGATTCCACAGTAGTTAATACAGGTAATTTATCTTTGTTTTTGACTTAGTAAATAAATTATTGGAAGATACAAATGTAGCTGTAATTAATTGCAACCTATAATTTGGTTTTGAGCTTTTCAGGGAAAGTAAGAGGGAAGATTATATTTTAAGGTGACCCATATCAAATACTTACGTATATTACCATGTATAGATAGATATATTATCATGCCATTTATAGTATAAGGAAAAAGCAAGTGGTATGGTGATCATATACAAATTAATGCTGTATGTCTTTTTTAATCTGTATTTATAAGTATTTTAACATTTTATAATTTTGGATTTAGTTTTAAGTTTTATTGTGATACTTATTGGTTTTTGCATATTGGCCCACAGCTAAGTCATGGAATCATAAAAATGTCGAGCTGGAAGGGACCTTGAGAGATCATCTAGTCCAGCCCCCCATGCTGAGGCAGGACCAAGTAAACCTAGACCATCCCTGGCAGGTGTTTGTCCAACTTGTTCTTAAAAACCTCCAAGGATGGGGATTCCACAGCCTCCCTTGGAAGCCTATTCCAGAGCTTAACTACCCTTAGAGCTAGAAAGTTTTTCTTAATATCTAACCTACATCTCCATTGCTGCAGATTAAGCCCATTGCTTCTTGTTCTACCCCCAGTGGACATGGAGAACAATTGATAGCTATTAATAAACTTTCTCTGCCATACCAGTTATGTATATTACTACAGTACCATAACTATTCAGCACACTTCATCTGTTGTATAGTACCAGGCACATTAATGGTGAAAATTATCTGTATTAAATAACCAAATTCAATAAAGCAACAAAACATCTGTTGATTTTGGAGAAGGGAAATATAGTAGTTTGAGGATTTTTTTTAAAAAGAGAAGCATCATTACAATTTTACAAAGTTTTTCTATGGTAAGAAACAAAACTCAAGAAGTTCTAACACTGTGGAAGGCTAAATTATTTAAGAAACTGTACTGCTTATTGTTACATCCTCCTGTTACTTAGTTTTAGGATTTACATGTATACTGATTTCCTAATGTCATTTGTTTGAACATATAGTTTTTATATTTTAACTTATTAATTTTGAAAAGACAAACACTCAGCACAAATATCTTAATTGTACTGATTCATTGTCTGTTTTTATTGCACTTACTACAATACAGTGACTTCTATAAAGAATTCTTGAAGTTTGCATTTTGCTTCTTTCACAATTATTGCATTGTTACTACCTCCCTGAAACATCCACAGGAGACTAAAATATCACTTGCTGTTAGTTTGACAAAAGAACCCTTTAACAGAAACCTAATTTGAGCTCTCTCTTACAGATACAAGACAGAGGGTAGTTAGACGAAAGGTTTTCCTAAAAAGGATGTTAGAGGCAATTGTTGACTAGGTACATCTAGTTAATATAAAAGTAGCTGCAATCTAAGCTCCTATTTTCCTATAAGCACTGATGAAGCCCCTCTCCTCTGCTCAAAGTTTAGGAGATGAAAGCTACAAAATGGAGATTGTTACAAAGGGCTTTTTAAAACCCAGCTTATTTAATTTTACCTTACTATGAAAACCCATGCTGCATGCTCCTCTCTGCCTCCCACTGCAAAAGAGCCACAAAGTGTTCCATGTTATTTAAACTGTAGAAATTGATTTAAATTCTCTTGGCAGAGACTTGAAAGGGTTAAGCAGTTGGAGACTTGGAAGTTCTGGTGAATTTGTCCACATGTCTGGGAGAGCGGGGAGAGAGAGAGAGAAGTCGCTGTGCACAGATGCGTTAAGTCTGCTAGTAAATATGCTCTGGACCATTAAGGGGGCTCTTTGTGTCACTGTAACCATATCCTTCCTGCCTGATCTTCTTTATGACTTTGGAAAGCAGGAGAAAGGCATCAAGTAAACCTTGAGACCATGGCAGGAGGTAAGCATTCTGGAGGGACCCTGGCTGGCACCTGCTCTGGAGCAGAAGAGAGGGTATTTGTTGTTCTTGTTGGTGGTCAACGGATTTATCCTGGGGAAGGCCCATCCCTAAGAATGGAGTCCTTCAGCTACCAACCCTGACTGGCTGAGTAATGTCCATTGAGGTAATCTGTAGATCGCTGTTTGTTCTTCTTCAATTGATTGCACATGTCCATTCCACTATACATGTACACGCACCGTGTACAAAGATATTGGAGATTTTTCCCCCTCAGCGGTACCAGACCGGGTGGCTTGAGCGCCCTTTTGCCACACACCACTGTGTGCTGGTATAAGAAAGTGGAGCTTCCCCCAACCTGCCTCAGTTCCTTCTTACTGCCAGTGACGGTTGTTGGAGCGATCCAGGCTTATTAATTCAATTGCTTCCCTCACTCCTTTCTGCATATAGATCCTGTTTGTTGTAAAATAGTAGTTTGTTAGTTTTAGACAGTTTTAGTGATAGTTTTCTGGGTTTGGTCTCTTTTTGACCACTTTTTTTCTCTTTTGGTACCGGAATGGTGCATCGTTCATTGGGGTTTAAGTCCTGCTGAACCTGTGTAAAACCCATGCTGATCAGCAACCTGCACCCAGCCTACTGGAAAGGTTTGGGGGAATCCCACGTTAGTGACGAATGTCACATTTGAAAAGCATTCAAGCCCCACTCAAAAAAAAGATAGGGCAGTGAGGCTTAAGTGCTTCCTTATGGAGGCAGCATTTCGCTCCCCTCGGAGTCATCACATGGAGAGAGCGCCCCAAGTACATCAACTTCGGTACAGAGCCACCGGAGGTGTCTGTGGCTCCTTGGGACTGTTCCTTGGTACCAAAGAAAAAGCTTAGGCCTTCTGAAGGTTCAGTTGCTCTCTTGACTGCATTGGTACCAAAGGCAGAGACTTGATGAAGCATTTGGGCAAGGGACTCATCCTCCCAGAACACTCGTCACCTTCCAGGAGGGGATAACAGCCTCCAGAGCCGGTACCAGGTCTGACAAGGCCATCCCCTGAATGACACTTGGCCAGCAGACAGTGCTGATCCCAACCCCCCTGGAGGTGTATGCAGCTGCATGAGTCTTATTCAGCCTGTTGGTACTAATATGGCTGGCAGTGGAAGGTGTGCAACTGGTACCAATGGCTGTTGCTCATACCTCACTGTATCGAGGTCTTACAGTGCACTGTCCAAGCCTTTGCAAAAGCCCTTGTTGACAAGAGGAAAGCCTCCCATGATTTCCCCGGTTCTGCCATCTCCAGGCTCAGGTTACCTCTCCTCAGTCCCATCTGGATCTGCCCCTCCACTGGCAGAAGCATCTGACTCTTCTTCCTCAAACTCAGAGGTGTGGTGCTGTGTATCCCACTCAGGATGGGGAACATAAGTCATTGGGACCATGGGGCATACAGCATCCCCAGCATTGGGCCTCTTCTAAGGATCAATGGGCTGAGCAAGGATGGGTCCTGGGCCCATATCAGTAGCCATTCTTGATGCCATGGGGCGTTCCCTTCCAGCTAGGACCTCCCCTCAACCATCTTGCTCGCTGAGAGTGCACCAGAGGCATTGGTACCAAAAAACATCATTCCCTGGTACCCAGTACCAAGACTAGTACTGAGCAGCCAGAAGCCACTCAGGCACCTTCCCTGCCACAAGCCACAGACCAACCAGCACCTCAGATGCATGTTGCATCCTCATCACCCAGATGAGGCTGTTGAGCCGTCCAAGTGACATCACTGCCAGAGGACCACACTGCTCATCAAGATCTTTTTAAAAGAGTGGCCTCTGTACTTCACATTCAGACAGAAGAGGTGCGCGAAAGCTCTCACAAGTTGGTGGACATCCTCATATCGGCAACCCCAGTCAGGGTAGCTCTACCAATTAATGAAGCCATCATGGAACCAGTCAAGGCTTTTTGGCAGACACCCTCCTCCCTGCCCCCCACAGCAAAATGAGCTGAAAGGAGGTACTTCATCTTCTCTAAGGCGTAAGAACATTTTTACTCTTACTCCACCGCTCTGCCCCCTGGTTCTCTTGTGATGGCAGCTGCCAATGATCAGGAAAGACAGGGGCAACAAACTTCCACGCTGAAAAGCAAAGACTCAAAGAGGTTGGATCTGTTTGGTTGCAAGCTTTCTTCTTCAGGAAGCCTGCAACTCATGATTGCAACCAACACACTCTTGTGAGTCGATATGACTTCACCCTCTAGGAAAACATTATAAAATCTAAAGACAATCTGCCAGAGGACTGTAGACAAGAATTTGCAGTAATGGTGGATGAGGGTAACAGGACTGCCCTCCAGGAGGGTTTGGATAATGCGGACTCGGTTGCTCAAACCATGGCAAAAGCTATTACTATGAGAAAAGGGTTCATGGTTGTAGTCGTCTGGTCTACCTCTAGAGGTCTAACAGACTATCTCGAACCTTCTTTTCAAAGGTCCCTCACTGTTTTCAGGGAAAATGGATGACAGGCTTCATAGCAATAAGGATTCTAAGGCAACATTCAAATCCCCTTGGATCTATACCCCAGCATAAAAAATAAAACAGTATCATCCGCAGCAGCCACACAAATACCAGTATGCTCCTCGATCCCAAGATCCACTCAGAAAAAAGAGCAGAGATTATAGGAGGTGCCCTCCACCACCCTCCTCTTCAGCATCAGTGAGCTCATCCCATCCAGCCGCCTCATCCAAACAGGCATTTTGATGCGTTTGTTGAGGACAGTGTACCGGTCACCGTGGCTCCATTTGTTCCCCATTGTTTGTTTATCAATTGCTTATCCCACTGCCTAAATGCTTGGGCCCACATAGCATCAGTTCATTTCTGCCCCACCCCAACCCCTTTCCCCATCCCTCTTCAGGGACCATTCTCACGAGATTGCCCTTCAACAGGAGGTCCAATGTTTTCTTCAGGCCATAGAAAAAGTTCCGTTGTACCTCAGGGAAAAGGGTTTCTATTCCTGCTACTTCCTGATCCCCAAGACAAAGAGAGTCTCATGCCTATTTTAGATTTAAAAGACTGGTACACTGCCCTCAGTTTAAAGGATGCTTAACTCCATGTTGCAATATGCTATGACTGTGGAAAGTTTCTCAGATTTGTGGTGAATGGTTGCCATTATCAATTTACGGTGCTTCTCTTTGGTCTGTTAGCTGCTCCTCAAGTGTTCACAAGGTGCAGGGCAGTTGTGGCAGCTCACTTATGAAAATTAGGTGTCCATATGTTCCCGTACCTAGATGACTGGTTGGTCAGAGGTTGGTCCGAGGCTCAAGTCCTATCCAGCGTATCCAGTAACCTGTGCACATTCAATGCACTGGGGATCCTAGTAAATTGAGACAAATCAATCCTGAAATAGGCAAAGACAATAGAATTCTTCAAGGCAGTCTTAGACGCCATGAAGGCCAAGGCCTTTCTTCCACAAGCCAGGTTTGAAACTTTATGGGACCTAGTGCTGCAACTGAGAGCATATCCTCTCACAACAGTGGAAGCACTAAGTGGAAGCACTTCTCCATTTGGTCTGGCAGGAAAGGTGTCTTTTGAGGACCTTTAGCTGGATTGTCTTCTAAAACAGAGTTTGGCTATTAGCTCTATAAGGGTGCAGCTGGCGGCATTTCTGTGGAAATTACCTCAGCCAGGAGGGTGGATGAGTTGAGGGTTCTATGAGAGTCTGTCCAGTACAAAGGAATTGAGGCGGGGCGCGAGTGGCTCCCCTCTCTTACACCAGCACACAGTGGTGGGTGGCGGTAAAGGGTTCTCAAACCATCCCCAACAGGTACTGCTGAGAGAAAAAAAATCTCTGTCTGCACGGGGCACGCGCACACCCACAGTAGAATGGACATGTGCAACACATCTCGAAGAACAACAGTTACGGAAAGATAGGTATCACACTCTGGAGTGGCTCACAAGCAACACTACCAATCTCAGGGCAGACTGTTAAGAAGCAGGGCACAAACCCCAAACAGGTTGAGAGTTCTATACTTAGATTTCACCAACCAAGTAACAAGTGTAAACTCCTCAGACACCATATAACCTTAACATGGAGCCACAGACAGTCCCGTTGGGCATTCCTATTTACCATGCAACCCAGACAGTGTAACAGATGATCACTTTACACCAAGGATCACAAACTATTCCGGTTACTCCCAATCCCAAAGAACCAGTCACTTACCTCAGGTCAATATGCACCATAGACAGTGCTTGTAGCTAATCCTATAGTAAACTAACTGAGGCTCTATTAACTAAGGAAAAGAAATGAGTTATTTACATGGTTAAAACAAGTAAACATACACACACAAATGACAGGTTTCAGAGTGGTAGCCGTGTTAGTCTGAATCAGCAAAAACAACGAGGAGTCCTTGTGGCACCTTAGAGACTAACAAATTTATTTGGGCTAGAACCCACTTCATCAGATGCATGGTATACTGCTACTGTATTTTCCACTCCAGGCATCTGATGAAGTGGGTTCTAGCCCACGAAAGCTTATGCCCAAATAAATTTGTTAGTCTCTAAGGTGCCATGAGGACTCCTCGTTGTTTTTACACACAAATTAGTTGCTGTCTTAGGTTGCAGATGGTGATGAGCTGCTGAAATATGACAGCTCTATAAAACCTTAATCCAGGTTAATCCTGGGGATCTCATGCTTACGTTTAGGAATCTTTGTCCTTAGTGTCCAAACAACATAAAAAGATCCTAATTCCTTCTGGTCAGGAATTTTTATCCCCATCTCCCTAGAGTCCTAGCTGATGGGACAAGTGCTTCCACATGTCCCCCTCTTCAGGAGAGTGCAAGGATCAACAAAGTTCTTGTTCTTTGATGGTTTACAATAGCCCATTTGGATTCAAGTAGCTTTCCTGATGGGCTGGAGATAACCCCTGCTCATGGGTGCAAAGCAGTGTTTCACACTTGGTAATGTTTCTTTTCTGACTGGATTTACGGTTTCAGAGCAAACATTTTTACAATTAACAGAACAAACACTTTAGTATGGGTTACAGATATATAAGTGAGATTAGTGCAGGCAGCAATTTACAAGCATTTCCTAAAGTCTAAACACATTGTTTATGTCTAATACCTATTTTAGCAATACTAACACACAAGTAAGTCAGACTGGTTTCCAGTTATGCATTTGATAGTGGTCACTTGACAGCTAGGGACTGTGCCATAAGCTAGCACCTGGTCTACCAGCATCACAGTAGGTAACTATTTTTTCCTGGTAGGTAAAAAACTATGGGAGTTTTGTCCCATGACCTGCCCTCCATACGAGTCCATGTCTTCTGGGATTCAGAATTAGCAAGGGAACAGAGAATTGGTTCCCTCTCTCACACACAGACCCTAGCCTTATATGCCCTCAGGTGGTAGAGTCACAAGGGCACGCAGGGCCACCATCACAGCCCCAATGGATATTACTGGTCAATCTCACCTGTACCTTAACTAGGATAAATATGAATAAGGACATGAACAACTCGGTTACTGCAAGGTAAGTAACTGTTCTTTCTGCTATGGACTCCACCTCAGCTAAATAAAAAGAAACGTCTGCAGTAGAGGCAGTGAGCTGGAAAGTAGACAAGCCTCACCCTGTGCCCACTTTATCTAATGGCTGCTGCTTTGAGCCCCAAGACTTACATGTGCATTGATCCCAATGAGCCAGTGAAATTTACAGGCATAGACCATCAGAGTTTATGTAGAAGTCTCCTTCCAAAAGGTCTCCCAAGAGGAAAGGGTCTTGTTTTGAGTGGCTCCCGCTCTCAGATTACAATGCTGCCTTTGTGATTATAATCTGTGCCCCCAGACCACTAGAAAACTTCAAGGACACTCAGTGCAGAATGGTGAGAGCCTCACAGCTGCCAAGTCCTTCCTACAAAAAGAAAATGTATCGCCCTGTTGGGCTTAAGAATTTCACAGGAAAGTTCATGGTGCATAACATCACTGATGGCTGCATTATGAGGTCACCCATACAGGGACATGAGACATAGTGAAACCAAGCTCCTTCCTTCCCCTATAAATATTTTATAAAGCTTTAGTTTAGCGCTTTCTGGGAGGGCACTGAGAACTACGCATAAATATCAGGCAGCTGCAGACTTAAGAAGGTACTTTGAGGCGTGGAACGGATAGATCAGCCAACAGTAGAGGACTTATTATAATGATGCTACATTAATTGAGCCAAAAAGATAGAAGAGTACAGCAACAGGGTTGGAGGTAGGGGGAGGCGCGGGCCACAGCTTTGGAAGCAGACAGGCTCAGGAAACGGTACTGTAAGGTGGTCAGATCAGCACTCTAGTAAATGGAATGCAAACTATGACCATTCTGCGCTTAGTGGTGACTTAATCAGCATGTACACAGCTAGTATGTGCAGTGGGTACTTTATGCCTTAGGGGTGGTCACGTCAGGCTTGGGAGGCAGTGCAAACTGAGAGCTGAGCAGAGTGGCGTGCCCCTGCCCTGCCACTTCCCCCTAGGCCCCACCCCCCGCTCACTCTTCATTCCCCTTCCCTCTGTCAGGGTCACAGGAATAGGGAGAGCCAGGGGGCCATGGCCCTCCCCGTTTTGAAACTGGATGGGCCTGGCCTGCCCACTTTTCAGCGGGGCCCTGCCACTCCCAGCCAGGCCGGCAGCAGGAGCCTGGGCAGCCATGGCCCCTCCACTGCCTGGGATGGGGGTGGGTGGGTCAAGAGCAGCTCCCCCACTCCCCCTGGGCAAGAGGGGCCGCGGCTCCCCACAGCTGCCTGCACGGCTCTCACCTGGACCAGGCTCCGGCTGGGGGGCACAGCCCAGCCATGGTAAGAGTCACCTGGGCAGCTGTGGCCCCTCCACCTGCCCTGGGTGGCGGGGGCCTGGTGGAGCAGGACACGGGTTAGGGGCAACTCTTGACCCCCTCATCCTGGGCAGCTGTAGGGTCTGTGGCTCCCCAGAGCTACCCCACACAACTCTTACCATGCCCGGGCTACCAACCCACTTGGGGGTCCCAACCCACAATTTGAGAACCACTGAATTAGAGCACTGCAGGCACCCAGCTGCCCCCTGCTGGGTGTGGAACAATAACTGGGGTGTAACAAAACAACCTTGAATCATGGATCTTAAAGCAGCTCCCTAGAACCGGGCCTGGGCACAGAGGCGCCTCACAGCAAAAGCCTGTTCTGACAAATTGGTGACAGCACCTTTACCATAGGTCTGTTCAGCATGCACCCCTGCAACTGATGCCCCAGTACTACTGGTATATGTCTAAACAGGGCAGCTGATGTACATGCCCTCCCTGGAACTACAGAGCCAGATGGGTTCAGGCTAAGATCTGTTTCTAGATGGTGTTCTGTGACCCTACTACTGTGTCTGCCTCCCTACATGTGATCTGCCCACACCATGGAGCAGGCAGCTGGGGAGAGGTAATTTAAAGACTAACTAACAGCAAAGCTCTCCCTCCTGCCTGGGCATTTTGCTGCCAGCTGCACAGCCACACCCTGGCCACTGTTTCAGCAGTGAGGGCAGCCATGCCTCCTGCTTCCTCTAGCGGTCCTACAGGAGGGTCCCTGCCCAGCCCATACCCCTCGCCCTCCAGAACGCATCATCAGGCCCTCTTCCCCACAGGCCACTCCCCCCCCCCCCCCCCGCCAACATGCCACTTGAGCTGGCTGCATGATATTCAGCTGTGCCACCTCTAAACCATGCCCAGAGATTACCTGTATGTTTTTGTTTCATGTAATCTACTTCCTCACCCTCATGGCCCATCCGGACACCACTTGCTGCCACCTGAGGGGGGAGAGAGGGGGCGGGAATCCACCCTTGTTCCACAGCTAAACTGGGGCAGCTCCTTCACGGCGCCATGAGCATGGGTGTGTACATGGCATGGGTCTCTCGCTCACACACACCCACACCCTGCCCCGACACCTGTCCCTTTTGCTGCAAGAGGGAGACCTTGGTGCTCTGTGGGTTGGGTCAGGTTGCAGCCTCTCTTTGGGCTCCTGCAGAACCTCTTACTGAGGGTCTGGCTGCACATCTCCCTGCAATTCCTGATTTATGCCCAGTCCAAAGTTGTTCAGCCCATCCTTGGAGTGTCCAAACAGTTCCTTGTATTAGAGAACATTTCCTACAAAACACCTGGAGCGTGGGGTTGTTTTTGTGTGTGTGGGGGGGGGGAGGGGGGGCTGGTAAGGTGACCATACGTCCTATTTAGCTGGGACAGTCCCTTTTTTAAGCCCTGTCCTGGCCATCCTGACTTTTTTGGCAAACATAGGCATTTTCTCTTGCCACCGACCTGATCATCAGTTGGCAAGAGCAAAGTGGACAAAAGGGCATTTTTTCCAAAAAAAGTGGGGTGCAACCCTGAGCAGGGCACAGAGGAACATTCAGGGGGAGAGGGGCAAGTGGCAACACCTGCCCTGCATGGGAGGGAGGGTTTGGGAAAGCAGCTCGGGCCAAGCCAGCCCTGCATGGGCAGGTGGCAGAGATCTTGGGCCAGCCCTGTGTGCAGGGGATAGAGGGGGGCCTTGGGCTGGCCCCGTGTGTGTGGGGGGGGGGGGAGGGGGGGGGGAGGGCTGGTCCTGCTCACAGGGGGATGGAGGGGTGGGGGCCTTGGGACAGCCCAGGGAGAGCAGCAGGGAGGCTGGGGAGCCTCAGGCCGGCCCCACGTGGGTGGGCAGCAGGGGGATTTAGGCCAGTGGGGAGAGGGGGGCCTTGGGCTGGCCCTGCTTGGGTGGCAGGGAGGGCTGGGAGCAGGGCTCACACTGGGCGGGTGGCACCTTGGACCAGTCCCATTTTCCCTTTGGGAAAATATAGTCACCCTGGGGGGGGAGGGGTTCTTTGTCATTCTTTCTCCCCTTCCCCCTCCCCCCCAAAGGCTTCCTTTGGGAGGGCTCACAGTACAGCCTGCAGCGAAGGGCTGCCTACACACAAATGTTGTACTGCTTTAACTAGAGCAGTACTGCCACCCTAACATGGATGCAGCTGCCTTGGTAAAAGTGCTTATACTGTTACAGCTTATTCCCCTAAGGAAAGGTGTTATAAAGCACCTGAACACCAGTACTGGGTACACATTAGGGTTGTGCAGATTTAGCTAATTCAGTAAGAAAAACCTACATGGTTAAATCAGGCCATAAACTGCGTAGACCAGGCCTCACGCAAGCTAAACAGCTGAGCTCACAGCTCAACACGGAAGTGTCCCACTTTGTGCTTGATGATTTCTAGTCAGGCTGAGTCTGGTGGGTGGAGACCTGGACAAGTTTCAAGCTCACTTCTGGGGGGGAGAATCTCTCTCTCTCTCCCGCGCACTTTTGGGGACGTCAGCCCATGAGAGACTCGCCACCATGGGCTACTGTCCAGCCCTGTGATCAATTCCTCTTTCCACAAACAAATCTCCAACTGTAAAGGGGAAAGTTTCCTCTCTGAGAACTGGAGCTTCAGTGAGCGAGCGAGTGAGCAGACAGCTTCTCCCCCGCTGCAGCCTGTGTCAGGTAAGCCTTCCCTGTAGCACTACTTGAGAGCTGGCTCAAAACTCAGTAAATGTAGTTTGGCTTGTAAGGGGCTGGGCGGATGGGGATGAATATGATGTTCTTTGTGGGTATTTAGTTCTGGGTCACTCAGTGCTAATGACACTCCCTAAGACATAAAGTATCAGGAAGTAGCCGTGTTAGGCTGTATCCACAAAAACAACAAGGAGTCCGGTAGCACCGTAAAGACTAACAGATTTATTTGGGCATATGCTTTCGTGGGTAAAAAACCTCACTTCTTCAGATGCCCTAAGGCATAGCAGGGATCAGAAGAATGAAACCTTGCACTGCAACAGCCATGTTCCCTGAGAGTTATTGTCTTCCTGCCACTCCCAGATTCTGAACCTTTCCTCTCTCTCGGGGAAGCCTGTTGCTGGGACAGGAATCTGTTTCTAGGGGCCAATGGCCCCTTCTGCAAGAAGCCTGTGGCAGTGGGCTAAGAGGAAGACATGCCTGCCAGTTTGTATTCACTATCTGCCTCTACTCTCCTTGCAGATTAAATCCCATGAGTGGATCTCTGTAATGCAGCCCCCGATGGTGTTATCTTTGCCATGCCCATGATGAGGTTGGAGAATGTCCTCAACCCTGGCACTGCCCCCACACAAATACAGGGTCACCCATCCTGTCCTCTTCCTCCCATGAGGATACCAGCCCCCTGGAGGAAAGTGTGGGGCAGCTCTATATTAAACTGCAGGATCAGAATCTACATTGATTCCCCACCCCCTTAACTTCCAACACTGATGTTGAGGATCTGGGTTTCTGTCACTCAGGATGGGGAAATTCCAGATCTAAGAGCCTGATTTGCAAACTTGTTGACCTCCTGAAAACCAGGCCCCCAGGGTTCATGGTTTTTCTATATTCCCTTTTCACATGCAGGAAAACAATTAAACAAGCAAGCAAGCAGGCTAGTCCTATGGGCTACAAAACTACTGCAGTCAGGCACTGACAACCCTCTACCTCCTGCCCCCCTCCCCCCTGTGTGCACAGTGTGGACTGGGGGTGGGTCCCATTGTGGTATAGAACCAGCATAACCACTCTACATCACCCCATGGTGGTAGTGAAATAGGATTGTGAGCCGGAATTGCTGCAGTGCTACACTCTGTGGCTGCCAAAACAACCCCTTGGGCCCATAGGCAGTGGATTGTAACATAGGGCAGCCCACGGGGTTGCTCTAACTTCACTAGGGGCTGGGATAAAGGCCATTTTTATCCTCCCAGTGGGCTTGGTTCTGATCAGGAATGTAACCACTTAGAAATGCATCCAGCTCCTACACTTTGCTGCCTCCTTGAGGAGCTTTTTAGCCAGGACAGTCAAAAATAACTTTCGTTTCCTCAAAAACTCTGACTACATTTTCAGGTCCCATTTTGTGTACTTCAGGGTGTGGGCTGTGACCCCCGCCCAAGGAATTAACATTCCCGAATCAGGCCCCACACCAAGGGACTGTTAAGAGATCAGCTAAAAATAAAAATGTTAAAAAGTATTTGTACAGCCTTAGAGTTGCTTTTGCAAAAGAATTTAGGGGGCTGTTGAATGCATAGGAAGCAGATACCCATCGGTCTCTCATATCTGTTCCATAGTCTTGCTGTTTACTTAAATGTGTGAATTTGTTCCCCATTCCTTTTTAACCCCTTATCACCAATCTCTCCCACTCCCACTAGCCTGCTGCCCCTTCTTTGCCCTACCCTTCACAGGAATTGGACCATCTTTCTCCAATCCTACACTCACCCCTGCTTAACTTGCCTTTTTGCTGCAGGCTGCTCTCTTGATCCACTCTAAGGATTCTTCTGCCTTTAAATCTGAACTCACAGCACATCCCTGAAGCAGGTAGGAGCCTGGAATTGCCACTATGGAACTGGATCTCAGCTGTGTAGAAACCCGCCTCCACTGACCTGCCATGAGAGAGCAGAATTTACCTTTCGTAGTGTGGTACGGAAATGTCTGTGGCTATTATTTGTACTTACAAATTTTCCTTGACATATTCTGAGGCACCTTTTGTTATTCTTTAAATGTCTGTTCTATTGTCTCAGTTTGCTTGAAGGACCTTTTATAAATAAATATTTATTTGCAGGCATTGTTAAATTTCTATTTTCTCACTCTCTTGTATAATTGTATTATTGCGCATTATTTTGCACACTGCACTTGTGGATGAGTTGTTTGTAATATAGGAATAAACTACACCAGTTTAAGTGTGTCTACAGTAAGGAAGGGACAGGAGTGTACCACTTTAAAGTATAATGGTATAAAGCAGTACAACTTATGTAGACAAGGCTCTAGAATGTGGTTTCGCTGATTTACATGATATAACCAGAGTCCCACTGACTTACAAACTTTGCCAACTGACTGCAGGAGCAGGACAAGTAATTATTTTTGCTCACTAAGCAAAGCAGCATTAAGCAGGCTTTTAAGAGCCCTCTTTTAATGTGGCACTAGGTAAGGTACTGTCCAGAGAAGTGCATTACTGGGGAGAAGACAGAGTAAACAGACCTTTGTAAAGGTGAAGAAGTGGAATTCAGACCATACTGTAACAGGTTTAATGCAGTAGTTAACATTTTAATTATAATTCTGCCAGCCTTGTGTTGGCTGCTCTGTGGTCTATCTGAAATCTAATTGTCAGAATAGTTTCAGTCCAGTGTTCAAGAAGAGAAATACTATCACAAATGGCCCCTTGAGGGCCATCTCAGCAAACACACCCAGGACTCAATGGCCAAAAGCCTAAACTATGCGTTCACCCCTGCAGCTGATCCCTCCAGTGCGAAGCTTGGACAGCCACTGCCCCGGGGAGGAACAGAGCCCTCAATCTGGCACCTTTTACCAGCTTCACAAGAAAAAAGTAGAATGGAGCAGGGCAGAGAAGGGAATGGCTACTGGCCCTGGTTTATAAATAAGAGAGTCTCACATTATTAGGTTTATTTTTCCACCTCTTTCATACTGGGGACTGAAAGGCAGAGCTAGATGGCAAACCCAGGTTTAAATTCAGTAAATAGCTTAAACACATAAATGGTTCCCTCACACACCCCAAAAAGTGAGTGAACAATATAGGAACAAATTGTTAAGCTATTTGTTATGGCTTTCCCCCCTTTAGATCAGTTTCTGAGCAAGAGGATAAACTACTTCTACAAGAAAATGGGTATGTCTCTCTTTTAAGATGTTTGCACTTCTTGGGTAATGGAATTTGCCTTAACAATACTTCCCTTTTGAATATATAACATTTTACTTATCTAATGTGTGGGGCAAATTAGTGAATCTTTTCAGCAGCCCTGGGAGAATGGTAAGGAGTTGGTATCCTCATTGAGCAGAAGGGAACAGACACAGTAGTTCAGTGATTTCCCCAAGAACATAGAGGAAATCAGTGGCACAACTGTAACTAGACCTCAACACTTGATCCCTAGCTTTTGCCTTCCTCTGAGTCTGCAGCATGGGGTGTGGTTCGCCTGCTGGGATCATTGGGGCACATCTCATCTGATCAAGCCCCTGCCCTTGCAGACTTGGGCACCGACAGCACCTTGGCCTCTCCTGTTCACTACATTGTGTGCCCCAAGCATTCTCCTGAGGACTGAAATGCTTTAGTCTCGCTAACATCTCTGAATAACAGAGGGGTATCTAGGTCAGCATTTTTCAAAGTTTGGGTTGCAACCCAGTACTGGGTCGTGGCATGTAAAGCACTGGGTCGCTCTAGTCAGCACTGCTGGCCAGGCCGTTAAAGGTCCCGGTCGGCGGTACTGCCCAGCTAAGGCAGGCTAGTGCCTACCTGTTCCGACACCGCGCTGCACCCCGGAAGTGGCCAGCAGCAGGTCCATGGCCACGGGGCTCCACAAGCTGCCCCCACCCCAAGCACCGGCTCCGCAGTCCCACTGGCTGGCTGGGGGGGCGGTACCTGTGGGCAAGAGCTGCACGGAGCTGCTTGCACGCCTCCACCTAAGAGCCAGACCTGCTTCAGGCGCAGCGCAGTCCGCAGGGCTAGGACAGGCGGGAAACCTGCCTCTGCACCCCGGCTGCGCCACTGACCAGGAGCTATTGGAAATAAGTCTGTGTCCCAACCAAGTGCCCCAATCCCCTGCCCCAGCCCTGAGCCCCCCCAAACCTGGAACCACTTCCTGCACCCCAAACCCCTCAGCACTGGCCCCACCCCAGAGCCTGCACACCCAGCCCTGAGCCCCCCAAAGCCAGAGCCCCCTCTGCACCCCAAATCCCTCATTCCCAGCCCCATCCCCCAGCCCTGATCCCATCCCCCAGCCCAACCCCCTGCCCCAGCCCAGAGCCCCCTCCTACACCCCAAACCCCTCATTCCCAGCCCCACCCTGCACCCCAACCCTCTGCCCCAGCCCTGAGCCCCTCCCACACCCCTCATCCCCAGCTCCGTTGGGTCGTGGGCATCAATAATTTTCTAAAACTGGGTCCCCAAAAACAGTCTGAAAACCACTGATCTAGGTGACATTTAATGTCTTGTGATATGCAGGAGGTCAGACCAGAAGATGTAACGGTCGCTTCTGGTCTTAAATATATATATTCCTATATTACAAACATAGGAAACTATGAAGCTTCACACTGTCTACTAGTCCCTGAAGCTACTCCATACAGTCTCTTCTTAGGTTTTGTCTAGACTAGAATAAAAGATGCATTGTTAGAAAGTTTTAGCTAACATGCTTGAGAAGTTTAGTGTAGACAAGCCAGGCTGCCTTTAACACATTCTAAGATGGGGGAGTTAAAACCTGAGCATGGGTGGGTGAAGCCTGGCCTTCAACTCAATGCGTTAGGATGTGTTGAAATCTAAACTGCCTTGTCTTCACTAGAGTTTTCAAACATGTTGTTAGCTAACACCACACATTTAACTCTGGGTCGAGATAAGGCTTTAAAGAGGACTGTAACACTAATTCAAAGTGCATGGTGTGGTGAAATAAAAAAAAAAAAGAAAGAAAGAAAGAAAGACTAACCCTCCCTGAGTATATGCTACTGACACACAATTTTGTTTTCAGACTACAAAACGCTACCTTTGGCTGAATGGAACGAGTCTCATGTTAGATGCTGGCTAGAATCTATTGGAATTAAGAAAAAATATGTAGAAAAGCTCTGTGAAGAAGAAGTGACTGGCCCAGTGCTCAAAGACTTAGATGAACCTTTCCTCAAAAGCATGGGTATGAAAGGAGGCCAAATCCACATAATAACACTGAAAAGAAATGAACTTTTGGAACATTTGCGGAAAAATGCAGGGGTAGACTCAGCCCAAGCAGATAATCCCAGCATTAAGGCTTCAGAAGTGTTGGGTTCTAAAATCACTACCAATGATGATAAAAAGAGAGTAAAATACAGGAATTCAGCTGTGTCTATGAAGGCTAATGCACCAACTGAAGAGACAGACAGTGCTTTAAAGGCCCTCAGCATCAAACATCCCGAAAGTTTTCATGTAACATCTTACCAGAAGGGATCTTCAGAAACAGACAACTCTGGGGCAGAAGAGACTGGTAAGGAGCACACAGAAAAAACAATGTCTACTTTTTGCAGGAGAGGAAGTAGAAAAAGTCAATCCTTACATGAAAATACAGTTGAATCATTAACTCTGAGCAATTTCAGGAAATTTAAAAATGAAGACATTAATTTTAAATATGTGAAAAACAGAATTCTTGCTCCGGAAACTGGAGTCATAGATTTGATTACCCCTTGCCATGAATACAAATCTTTTACAACTGCTGCAAAGCTGGACAGGCCACGACTGCAAGCAAAGTTTGCCTGTGAAGTGATTAGATATGCCTCGGCCTGCATGAATGTTCGAACAAATGGCACAATACACTTTGGTGTAATGGACAGTGTTGAAGACAAGGGCTGGAAACACGGACAGATAGCTGGCATACCGGTAAGAGACAGAGACATCTATGTAGATGCATTAGATTACATTGAAAAATGTTTTGAACCATCTGAACAAGAAGCTGCAAGAAACTGCATTCACCCTCCTATTTTTACTGAAGTGATTCAGAAAGACTCTCAAGAACAATATTTTGTGGTAGAGGTTGACATTGAACCATCATCCAGTACAGTGAAGGGGAAGATCTTTCAAGTACGCTTACCTAGATTTAACGAACACAGTAATAAGGTGAACTTCGACAAAATTCCAGTTCTCTATCGAAGAGTGGGAACAAAGTCTGAGCCTGTAAAGAATGAAGAACTAGTGGCTTTTATTCAGGGTTTACAAGAGAAGGATGTCAGAAGGGAAAAGGCTGAGTCCTCCAGTAATGAGGACCCTATGGAAATTTCCCAAAATTTAGGGCGGAAGTTATCAGTCCTATTCACTGATGGCAAGAACTATCTGAATGATTCTCTATTGTACATTCTTGTCACAAATAGCTGTGGAAAAGAAGATCTGAAATCTGTCAACTTTTTAATGCGCATGAATATTTTCTGTGTCTTTGATTTTGATGAGGATTCCAATGTGTCAGGTTTATATGCGAAGTACAAAGAGCATCATGAAACAAGACCACATTTCTTGCAAAATTATTCCAATGAAAGCAAGATGAGCACCACTGAATTTCAAAAACATTTGGGCCTATTTGATCACACCAGTTGGATATTTTGCAATGGACGCAGTGACTTCCTTGGGGATGCAAAACCTTGTGATGAAGACACTTGGATTAGAACGAAAAAGAAGTATCTTAAGAAAGCCATTTCTTTTATCTGTGATGAAATCCTTCCTAAGGGATCTTTTGTGGTATTGTTCCTCCTCTTATCACCTGTGGAGAAGCCAATTGTAGACACCTTCCAGGAATTCTATACAGAAATGAATGGTATGGATTATATCATATGCATTGCAGAGTCCAAAGAAAATTATGAGAAGTGGGCTAACCTAGCTCAGGCATCTTGTAATATTGAGACACTAAAACAGAGGAGCATCGTGGGCATGAAGCTAAGTCACATAGATGCCACTATTCAAAACATGATGCCATCTGCAATACATCCCAGACATTTACCAGTTTCCACAAGAGGTCTGTGTGTGCTTCCAACTCTGGAAGAAGAAAAAATGTCTTCCCTTGAAATATTGTGTGCAGATCAATGTGATGATATCAAACTGGATCTTCTGAGCACAAAAGAAATACAAGAGATAGAACAAACATTTCACCAAGGTAGAAAAGTCAGCTGGAAAAATTTCTGGCTTGCTGATAAAGGTAGCTGTGGAGAAGTCATTGAACGGGAGGCCTGTGAAGAGGTTCATAAAATCTTAGATGATATTTTGCATGGGAACAGAATCAGGTATTCTGTGGCTAACCTAAAAATATTTCATCAACCTGGAAGTGGAGGAAGCACCATTGCAAGGCAAGTACTATGGAAAAGAAGAAAGGATTTAAGATGTGCTGTGGTCAAATCCTCATATCCAATTGCAACTGTCTCCAAGCATGCAGTTAATTTTAGAGAATATGATGAAAATGACATAAAGAATTCTCTCCCAGTCCTTCTCCTGGTTGAAGACTATGATGAAGATTATCTGGATGAATTAAAAAATGGTTTAATGGATGCAATGGCAGCTCCAAGAAGTCATTTTTCTAAGCCTTGTTTCATCCTCTTGGGCTGTAAGCGATCTAATGTCCCTGAAAAACTTTGCAAAGTTTCTCCTCTCGATACAGTTGCCGTCACGCACAAACTAACAGACCAAGAGAAACACCTGTTTAAAACCAAAATTGAAAAATTTAAAAAGCAGAAAGACTTCAAGCCTGAATTTATTCTTACATTTGTCCTAATGAGTGTGGAGTTTGATGAAACATATGTGAGGGAGTTTGTAGAGCACTGGAAGGAAGGCATAGACTTTTCCTCCCCTGTTACTAGTTTGATGAAGTATGTTGCTTTGCTCAATTCCTATGTACACGGTTCATACATTTCATTATCACACTGTGAAGCTTTTCTAGGGCTGGGGGCATATACAGAAGAGAGAGTGAGAGAATATGATTTCAAAAATAACTTAAGTGAACAAGCAAGAGTTATTTTTATTGAATTAAGAGAAAATACCACCTGTATTAGATCTTTCCATATCATACATTACCTGGTTGCAAAAGAAATTCTGCATCAGCTCTCAGGAAGTCAGCCTCAGAGTCAAATTGCAATGAAACTTCTTCAGGAAAAAGTGCTTTTAAACCATAGATTTGGACGAGAAGAGTTCATGAAGTTCATCAGAGATTTGTTCATACGACGCGACAAGAAGAGCAGGGGAGACAATACTGACAGCCTCTTCTCTCCATTCATTGAGCATGTCTGTAAGGTTGAAGACTGTGAAAAAGCTATAGAGGTTTTAAAAACTGCCTATGAATGCCTGGGAAAAGATGCCTTCTTTGCCCAGCAACTTGCTCGATTGCATTACAATCATGAAAAATTTGAGGATGCAGAATATTGGGCAGGGGTAGCCAAATCTCATTTGCCAAATGATTCTTTTATTTTGGATACAGAAGGTCAAGTGTACAAGAAATGGTTTAGTTTTACTGTGGACAAAAAGATGTATGAGGCCACTCCTGGTGGAATCATTCAGATGATAGAAATTGCCCTTAAAGCTATGAAATGCTTCAGGGCTGCACAACAGGCTGCAAAGTCAGAGATAGACAGTATGAACAATGCTGGATATTTTGGAGAGGTTGAAGTGGGATGTCGTCTACTAAAACTCCTGTCCACACTTGAGGTATTTCCCAGAAACACACAAGGGGAACATTCTGAGCTTGTGCGTTATTTGCTAACAGACTACATTCCTGAGGAAATTAAAAAACCATGGGGAAACCTTCACAGCCGTTTAAAAGGCTTACGTCAGAACATTTATAATGCTCTGGACTGGATTTCAGAAGATTTAAGTTATTTCCAAACAGATAAAAACCAGGAGAAACAAGATGAGGACGCAAAGGAGGAGAAGGAAGAAAATCCCAGAAAGTGGTTGAAAAGACAGTCTGAGGTATATGCTAAGTTCTTTACCTCAGAGTATCCTATGGGAGAAAACAATGCAGAACCCGAAACTCAACTCGTCAGACGTATGAACATTTATAAGTATGGTGGTGGCAGTGTCACTACTATTTTTTCATTTTTGACAGATTCAAAGGAGAAGAGGTCAGTTGAAAAGCTAGAAAAAATCATTAATTTTTACCCAGATGACCCACAGAAAGAGAGGCTAGAGGATATTGATCTCATCAATTACATTTTGTGTCACATCACACTAGCATGTTTATCTCCTGGATCTTCCAAACTTCTTCCTTTTCAAACACTTAGAAAACTCAGCAATAGATTTTTTAAACAGAGAAGAACAGCATTTCCAGCAAGTGCCCATTTTTTGCTCACCTTACTGTACTGGCCTGATGATGCATTAGACAAAGAACCTAATCCAGATAACGATGATATTCTCATATCAGCTCTTCAGACTATGAAACGCATGCATGACATCAAGGTGAAAAATATTGCTCCAAGAAAGAAAAAAATCTACACACATTTTTTCTTGGGAAAGGGCAGTGGTCTAAGAAAGATTATGCACAAGACTAGGATTGATAAATTAATTGATGGCTCCCTAAATGAACGACGGATGAAGTGGCAACATGGTGATGTGTGGAATATAGGTAAAATACGTGATGTTCTAAGAAGGGTTTCAGGTTGGACAGAGAATGGAAAACTGTTTGTACAGGGTCACGTTGGGCAGATTCATATTGTACCTTTACATTATGATTCCGTGCCTCAAGGAAATGAAAATGTGACATTTTATTTAGGATTTTCATTTAATGGGCTTGTTGCCCATGATATTCAAGTCAATAAGTAAAGAAAAAAACTCTTCCATAGAGTAAGGTACTTGGGTGCATTAAATTGAGAGTACCCACTGTACTGTTAGAAAACTGTGCTAGTCTTGTTACATTCAGAAAACATTGTACATCAAGAAATCAAACTGTATGATACACAGGAAAAAAAAACAAGTCCAAAGAATTGTGGGGAGAAGCAATTTTTCAAAGTTTGTCTAAGCTAAGACACTAAACATGAGCAATTCTCACACTGCTAGGTTATGTTTTGTAGAAAGGGCACTGACTGATATATCACCTTCATGTTATATGGTTTAAGACATGACTTATATGTTTACTGATTTCATAGTCTTATTTGAACATGAATCCTTTATTTCTATTATAATTTACTAATATTGAAAAGGCAAAGCCCTCATATAAATATCTTTACTGCACCAGTTCATTTTTAATGACCTATAAAAAAAGCGTACTCTAATAAAGTAACAATACATTCTTTTTGGAGTTTGTGTTTTGCCTCTTTTAATATTATTGTATTATTACTACCTCACTTAAACTTCACTGGAAACTAAAATATTTGCATATTGTCTGACTAAATAACCTTTTACATGCATCTCAGCTTGTTTATTGAGTTCTTCAATGTAGACAGAAGATAAAGGGCAAATAGATGTAAATTTTTCTAAAATACTCAACATCTGATGGCTGTAGGTGCAACCACTTAGTTCTGCAGTTCATTTGAAACTATAATCAGCCACTATTTTCCTATACAGAAGGATTAAGCCCTACTTCTCTATTCAAAGTCTGGAGGAAGAGGAAAGTTACTTTTAAATTAAAATGGAGATTGTTAGAAAGAGGGCTGTTAAAATCAGCTGACTTTTTAAACTTAATAGAACATCCATGTTACATCTGAGAGACGACACAAAGCCTGAATTCATTAGTACAATTCAGAATTTAAGTGCGTCGACATCACAATTAAGTATAAATAATGCTAGACTCTGTTACATTGTTTAAAGAAAATTGATGCTGAATGCCTAACACCTGCAGGAAGTAGTGTTGTGCAGAAAATGCTCAAACTGATGGGCTCTCTCTCGGATTCAAGTAGACTTTATGGTTGTATTTGAAATGTTTCCCAGTTATTTTTCTGCCTGCTACACAAAAAACTATTAGATTTCCAAAATCAAGCATATGTAGTATCAGGGCAACATTGTGAAGGGCTAATTGAGCAGCTTTCTTTCTTGGATTTTCTTCCCCAATAATACTCCAAATGGAGAAGCTGTAGGCTGTTGGAATATCTAACTTGATCACACCTGCTCTGCTTCTTTCAATCAGAAAGGGTTACTTATCTCATAGTAACTGAGTCTTTGAGAGGTAGGCACATGTGGATCCCACTCATGATATATGGACACCTTAGCACAGTAGCAAGGAACATTTTCACTAGTAGTGTCCAGTAGGGAGTTGTGCTCATGCACTTCATGCCCTCAAGCTCCCCCTCCCAGGGGCATAGAGAGTGCAGTGACCCCAACCACTACTCAGTTCCTTCACTGCCCAGAATCCAAAATACACAAGGCTCTGAGCTGTGGGGAGAGAAAGCAGGTTGTGGAATTCATATGTATAGATATTTCAAAGAACCACAGTTACTATAAGGTAAGTAACAGTTCTTTCTTCTCTGAGTACTGCACGTGTGGATCCCATTCATGGTGATTAGCTAGCAGTAATCTTAAATGGGATGGGAGGCAGGAGTTATTTAAAAACAGATCATAAAACCACCCTTCCTAAAACGGTGAAGCGTTTACTAATGAAAATTTTTTAAATGTATGAGCTGATGTTCAGGAAGCTGCTCTGGAAATCTCCAGTATTAGCACTTGACTTAGACATGCAACAGATGTCACTTGCGCTCTAGTAGAATGAGTCCAAATGTTTGAAGTGGTCTTTATCTTACTAATACTATATGCCATCCTAGTACAAATCAGATAGCCATTCCTTTGGATTTTACTACCGTAAGCAATAAACAGTCTTGAAGTCTTATGGAAAAACTTAGTACAACAATTTTCTAACATCCAAGTTATGTAATTTAGCTTCAGCTGAAGATAAATGAATTCTTGGGGAAAAACTGTAAATGAATAAACTGATTAATATGAAAATCTGACAGTATTTGGGAACAAAGGATGGATGAGGTGTCACAGGTACTCTATCCATATGAAAAAACTGTGTAGAGAGGGTTAATCATGATTGCTTGTAATTCACTTATCCTATATGCTGAGGTAACTGCCACCAAGAATGCCACCTTCATTGATGAGAAGTGTATTGGACAGCTTGATAAGATTCAAAAGGGGGGTTCCATTAGAGAAGCAAGCACTAGATTTAAATCCCATGTTGCAGCAATCTCCCCCTCCCCCCCCCTTTTCCAGGAGGAAAACTCAAACCAAGCCCCTCAGAATTCTGCTCACTGATTAATGAGAGAAACCAAAGGTCCTTCTGTAGGCAGATGGAATGCTGATTTTGCTGCAAAATGTACCTTAATTGAAGCAAAAGATAGAACCAAGTGTTTTAAATATAATAAATAATCCAGAAAGAATGTGACCCTTCAATACTGCCCATAATGATAAACACTTCCATTTTGCAGAATACCTAGTTCTTGTAGACAATTTCCTGCTTTAAAGTAAGATATTCTGTACTTCTGAAGAACACTTATCTAATGAAGACATCCAGAAACCATCCAAGCAGCGAGATACAGTGACGCTGATTTGGGTAAAAAACTAAGCTGTGGTTCTGCAATATCATGTCGTTCTGAACGAGCAGCAGGATACATTGGTGACTGGACAAGATCAGGAGATCTGAAAACCAGAACTGTTGAGGCAAACCAGGAACTATCAGTATAACTTGAGCTTTTTCTTGCCGTATGTTCCTTAATAAGCCTTGGAATTAAAGGAAAAGGAGGGTAAGCACATATCAAATGGTGTAACCAGCAATCATGAAAGTGTCCGCATGGATCCTGGACTCTTTCTTGCTCAAGAAAGAAACTTCAGACGCTTTCTCTTCTGATTCAAAGTGAATGGGTCGTTTTGGGGAAAAGCCCATCTCTGGAAGATTTGGTCCAGTAATTAATCTTTTAACTCCCATTTGTGAGATAAAGTCACTTTTTTGCTTAGTGAGTCTGTTAAACCATTTTTCTCCTCCAGAAGGTGGAGAGCCATAGAGACTGATACAATTCTGGATACATCACTCCCACAGATCTATGGCTTCTTGACATAGATCTGATCTTGCACTTCCCTGTTTATGTAGCAGGCCATTGTGGATTGTTCATGAGAATTTGAATGGAAGAATCTTTGATCAGTGGTAGAAACTCTTTGCAAGCTCGATGTATCCATCTCAATTCTAGAATATGTAACTGGCACTCCCAATGAGACCACCAACCATGAGTCTGGATCTGACATATGTACTCCCCAACCCTTCTTGGATGCATCTGATATCAGAGTTATGGATGGTATTGGAATAGCAAATGGTATTCCTGCACAAACTTTTTTTTGTTTTAACTGTCCACTTCAAAGAGTTAAAAACGTGACAGAATCATCACTCTCTGTGAAATGTTGTGAATTTTGCATTTGTATATTGACTTGATAAAAGCTTGAAAAGGGTCTAAATCACAGATGGCGGAGGCTCCTCTAGTAAGATGAGGCCCTGAAATATAAATTCTTGTGTCAGAGGCCTGAAGCCTGAACCAAAGTACTTCCAGGCACGGCTAAGCAAAAGCTGGGCTGTGAGCCAGAGGCAGGCCTCACTCACAGAAATTGGCGAGAAGAGGGTTGTTAGAAGCAGGTGCGTTCACACATGAGGGCTAATAAGAACTTGTGCCAAGATGGCACCTGGACAGCCCAATACAAGGACACTCCATAGACATAACAAGGAACAGGCAGGTGCATCTTAAAGACAGGACAGCATGATGGATAGATCTGTTTGTCTGGACCAACATGATCAAAGGGGAGACAGCACCCTATGAGCCAAGAGGCTATACCTCAATAGTCAGTAGGGATGAGTAATCTGTCCTGTAACTGTATAAAAGTAGGTCCCGGAGTGCGCATCTTTGGCCAGCCTACAGGGCAGTGGAAAGTCCTGCCACTGACTGAGCTGTGTCCATTGCCAGGGGGCACATATTCGGAGTATGTCCTGTAGAGTCTATAGGAAACTATTACTGTGCTTCGTTTGACAATAAACCTGGCTCGGGTTCCTTCATACCTTACTAGAGTCTGTGGTCTTTGAGGGTTCTCTCGAGGTTTGCTGTGTCAGCTATCTGCGCAGAGCTGGGGCAGCAAGCAGAGGGAACATGCACACAGCCGACTGTTATCGAATAAGAGCAGAGCACCACACCGGTAGCTACTGACAACAGCTCCCACCAGAGGAAAGATACAAGCTTAAGATATTGGTTAACCTCACATTTCAGTATTTACAGCAGAAGAGCAATGGGGTGAACCAGGATACTAATTAAGCTTTTATATATGGCTCATTCAGAACCTTCTCAGCTACATGTGGCAAGGTTATTTTAAACTAAGAATGGAAGGGCAAAAACTGATTATTCAAACAGTTTCAAGGGAGAAATCACCTTGTGCTGGCCAGTTGACAACTGGACTGTAAGAATTAGTGCAGAATTTCTAGAAGCTAAGCAGTTAGGCTCAGATCTCAAAATCCACTCAGCATCACAATGCCTAACTTTGGATGCATAGAAAAATGAATGGAGCACCAAGGTGATCTACAAAGCCTGAGTTAGGTACCTAGGGTCCTTGACCAATGGGGAGGTAGGGGGAGACACCCCTAAGAACATGATCCACAAAAGCTAGCATGCTAAACTGGGAGCTGCCTAAGCTGGGAAATGCTGATGAGGGGTTGTGTGCTAAGCCCCACTCCGAGTTCAGCTCCTAGGCTGGGGCTGTAGGGAGGTACCTATTTGTACTAGCAGTTCACAGCAGAGAACCTGTCTCCAGGAGTCACTTTAGATGCCTACGTTGTTTCTAGCAAGAATGAGTTAGGCACCTGCCTTGCTTCATGCAAAATGGGCACAGGAGTCACAAAGGTACATGATGCCATATGGCCTAGAAATTTGAGACACATCATTACTAATGTCTGAGGGCAATCAATGTCCAGAAAGATACTGGAACCACTTATTAATCAAATTATTCAAACATGAAGGATAAAGTGGAAATAGCCAACATGCATTTATCAAGAACAAGTAACACTAAGCCAATCTAATTTCCTTCTACAGGCTAGTCTGCTTCCCATGACATTCTCATATGGAAACTACAGAAATAGGGCTTAGATTAAATTACTATAAGAGGTGTACAATTGGTTGAAAGACGAGACTCAAAGAATTATCAATGGTTCACCATCAAACTGGAAGGAGATATCAAGTGGCATTGGCCACTGTTGGAAGACAGGATTCTGGGCTAGATGGACCTTTGGTCTGACCCGGCATGGCCGGTTTTATGCAAGTAGGATCCATTTTAGGTCCAGTACTACTATTCAATGTTTTCATTAACAATTTGGATGATGTAGTGGAGAGTATGCTTACAAAATTAGTAGATGACATCAAGCTGGATGAGGTTGCAAGCACTCTGAAGGCCAGTACTAGAATTCAGAATTATCTTGATAAATTGAAGATTTGGTCTGAAATCAATAAAGACAGGTGCAAAGTACTAAGGAAGAGAAGTGCACAAATTCAAAATTGGCAATAACTGGCTAGACAGCAGTGCTACAGAAAAGGATCTGGATGTTACAGTGGATCACAAACTGAATGAGTCAACAGTGTGATGCTGTAGCAAAAAAGGCAGATGTCATTCTGGATAACAGGAGTGTAATATGTAACTATCACGCTCTACTTGGCAATGGTGAGGTCTCAGCTGAAGTCTACGTCCAGGTTTGGTACATAAGATGTGGACAAATTGGAGAGTCCAGAGGAGAGCAATAAAAATGACAAAAGGTTTAGAAGACATAACTTATGAGGAAAGGTTAAAAAATTGGACGTTTGGTTTTGAGAAAAGATGACTGAGGGTGAACCTGATAAGTCTTCAAATATGTAAAAGATTGTTACTTTTAGGGATTGCACACCAGTTGTTCATGTTTAATTATTCTGTGCCAATTCAGTACCCATACCACGGCAGCTAAAAGGATCTTCCCACTCCTTATTTGGTCAAATATGGCCTTAACCTAAAAGCACAGCTGCATTGTTTACTCCAGTATTGTGTCTTATTAACACACGTGTAGTTACTCAAGCAGTTTTGGGAGCTTTTATTAATTTTAATTATCATTGTTACATTACTGAGACCTACAGAAAACAAAAGAAGCCAGAATTAAAAAAAAAAAAGCTACAAAAAATACCCCCCAAAATTAGCAAGGCTCAGCACAAAAATCAGATTTGGGTTGTTTGTAGCCTCAAAGACTAATACTTGATTAACACACCCAAACACAACTGAGCAGTACGCATTGTTTGGCATGTTATTGCAGCATACGTGACCTAATATCTTGCAGATAAACTGTGCCTTTATTCACTTGCCTGATTTCATTAAGCTATTTAAGCAGAAAGTTGGTTGAAAACGTACTTTTTTATACTTAAAATTGTTGTGAAGCACTTCAAGACAATGTGTTGCAAATTTTAAATTGTTCCATCAGAGAAAATACACAGGCAGCAATTCATTTATTAAATTACTAAGTTTAATCATTGGAGAAAGTCAGAATTAAATAGATACATATTATGGAAGAATATATATTATCCAATTTCCCATTCCTGAAGAAAAATGAGCCCCATAAGAACACACAAGGAATGCAAGTTTGATTCATTGTTCTTGGTTCCATATGGTCTTCAACACTTCTCTGTCAACTGAATGCTATGAAAATTAAACTGCAGACAGTTACCATTTCTACAGTCAACATGCATTTTACAGAGTTACCCACATACTTACCAACCTTTCAGTTTACCCCTCTCTTACCAATACTTTTACCATCTGTTACAAGTTTTGTACATGTGCTCACAGATTGATGGGCATATTTTAATGTTCTAAAAACAGTTAACTTGGTCCCATTCACTTCACTTCTTCAAAGAACGTGAATTCGGGAAACTTTTAAATATCAATACCTGAATGACTGTTGGTTCATCGAAGAAAAACTCTTAGTGTGGCCTCAAAGTAATTGCCACAGTAAAAGATCAAATTGTATGCTACAGGACAGCTATGACAATGGACCAAAAGCTCAACTTAAGATCACTTGTATGGTAATGACAGGTCTAAAGATTCCCAGTATCCTTTCAGAAAAATCCAAATTTGCTGTTTCAAAGGAAAAATGCACTTAGCTCTTTATTATTGAAACAATAGTCATATTATGCTGTGAGCTATTTAATTGGCATAAAAAAATCTCAGAAAGGTGGCATTTCCACCATAACTCATATTAAAGCAATCTTGAAGCATTGTACTTTCTTGTAATATGAAGCATTAGAGCAGAGGTCGGCAACCTTCGGCACGCGGCCCGTCAGGGTAATCCACTGGCAGGCCACGAGACATTTTGTTTACATTGACCGTCCGTAGGGTCCCCAGGGCTGCGGTTCGCCATTCCCAGCCAATGGGAGCAGAGGGAAGCCACGGCCAGCACATCCCTGCGGCCTGCCGCTTCCCACAGCTCCCATTGGCCGGGAACAGCGAACCGTGGCCCTGGGGAGTTGCGGGGGGTCCGTGCCTGCGGACAGTCAACATAAACAAAATGTCTCACGGCCTGCCAGCGGATTAACCTGACGGGCCGCGTGCCGAAGGTTGCCGACCCCCGCACTAGAGGATGGGTGTGGCAAAGGGGAGCGTTCATTACCAAACTGGGGTACCATGAAGTAGAAGGTTAAATTATTTCTTTTTTAGCAACCCTGGAGGCTGACCTCACAGAATATTGCAGTCCAAAAGAACCAGTTATTAACAAGCTGACAGATTTGGTGCCACAAACGGCAACTGGATTCATAATTATTTTTTAAAAATCAATTAAAAGAAAGGATTTGTGAACTTTACTACATATAGTCACTGATTTCACAGTAAGGAATCTGTTGTTTTTACACGTGCACATGACTCCCAATCATGTTTAGGAGATATAGGGCAACAGATTAATTTTAAATCCTATATAAAAGTGACCCACCAGGTTCCCAAAAGACAAGTCTGAACAGGCACATCACAAGTGAGAAATTTGAACTGCGTGTGCTGCCACTTGCAGGCAAGTGAACATTTACAGTTTGAATTCCTGAGCATATAATAGGAGCCCCTAGATGATGTGTCCTGCTAGAACTACAAAGGTTATCACAGCTCTTAAAACCAGTAAGCGTGTTTTCTTCTATAACATAAAAAATGAACATGCTATTATAATTGAGAATGAATTCTTAAAACCTATGTAAGATGTTCAATTCTGAAACCAACTTGGGGGAGCTGTAAATGTCAGTTTATCATATTGTTATTCAGATTGTTGCTCTAATTAGGTAAATTGAGATGACAATAGTTTCAGTTTCTATTTGACTACCGCCATCTGTTGGCTTTCCTTGATCTTTAATGCGCTGTAGTTTTTGAGTTTATTTTTATAGAGCACCTAAAAATGGTCACCATATATTTGTGTACACATACAAAAT
Organism: Emys orbicularis; assembly: GCF_028017835.1. NCBI lineage: Eukaryota > Metazoa > Chordata > Testudines > Emydidae > Emys > Emys orbicularis. Next base: position 42,189,445 of record NC_088695.1, on the reverse strand, counting down.
TTTATCTTCTGAAGTTAATTTCATTCAAAGTACTCAAGATGCTCAGGACACTGCACAACCAAAAAAATCCAAACAATTAAGTCACCTGCTTCAAATTTAAGCAGATAAAGCACGCTAAGCAATACTGGAGGGGTGGAAGGAGAAAGTAAAGAGGAATATGAGGGAAAGACAATAAATATGGGGGGTAAACTAAAATCTCTGAGGAAAACATTTGTAGGAGCTCTTTGAAGTGTAAAAAGGGGCTAAGATGGATTTCAGAGACTAATCCCATGCACAGGGCCTACTACAGTAAATATATGAGAGTGGGGGTATTAAGTCAGGTGATATTACGTATCTGTAAACAGAAAATTTAAGTCAAGGTTAAATTACTGCTACAGTATTAGGGGCATGAACACCCAATTCCCAATATAAGCGAATATCAAAATCTTGTATCATCAATTCACTCTGGTAAAATGACCTCTCTCAGTAGTAAGTGAATTACTGAAGAAGTGACTGTTGAATCAACGTCCATGTGTCCATTAAGCTTCTCAATACTGCCAAAATGGCCATCAAAACTTTTAATCCCCATTTCCGTTAATCAGGTGCTTGTAAAAGTATAGTACCCCTAGGTGTAGTTAGAATCATTGTATTATTTTTTTTAACTGTTAAATTCTACAAATTTACTCACTACTGAAGACAGCAACATATATCCTACACAACAAAGACGTATTCACATTTAGGTGATCAAAAGACTCTCTCCTCATGTATTTAAATGGTATTTGAACACAGTATTTCAAACAGGAACATCAGGTACTTACAGATTAAACTAACCTGTACTGGCAGTGCTGTGGGATTTTTCTTCTCTACCAGTAAGTAGCAAATGCTGAAATTCTGCTGCTAGTTAACAAAAACACAAGTTGTATTAAATCAAGGAGTTTATCCATAATTTAGTTCTCATTAAAAAAAAAAAAAAGTCAAACCTCAATTGGTACATTGTTCCTTTAAAAAAAAAAAAAAAAAAAAAGGGACTAAAGGCAGCTATAAAATTGTTTAATTTGCCCTTAAATTTGATTCAAACTTTTCTGACTCATGTATCAGACAAGTGTAATATGATAAACACGTCTTGGACAAACCTAAATGTCAAGGGATTACAAGTTGTAGTTGCAAGAGTGACTCTGTTAAAGAGCACTCAGTGAAAATAGATCGGGTACACTTTTATTATTTTCTTAAATTTCACCTGCTTCACTGAGGCAATAGAGTTGAAGTTGTTTATGAAATTAGTTTTACTTTGTCTTGATGTGTGATTCATAAATAAGGGAATAGAGAAATGGATTTCTTTGAGTATATGTGGGCTGTTCTTAGGTATGATGAAAATTCCCACATTCAAAACCAAAAGGTTAAAGTTGGGACTAGTTAACACAGTTTTAGTAGGAACAGCAGAAGTGTAATTCAATTTTAAAAGAATTACTCTTGAAATGTGATTAAAATTTATATTGATTTAGCAAAAACAAAAAGGAAACCCTGAGGCAACACATACCTGAAACTGACGTACCTCATCTGACCTAGCAACTCCCCCGCCACAGTGTGTCTTCTTTCTACACCCCCTGTAAAGGTGGGGAGAGGGAAAAAAGAATCCCATGGCCTCAAAAATCAGATTTCTTAACCCACTATTCTAGGAAGCCCAAAATGATCCGTCTATTACATCAAACATGATCTTATACAAGAGACTGCTACACTGTCACCAGCTGTTGGTCTTACCTTTTAACTCCTAGTCAAGACAAACCTTGAGATGAGTTCATTACCAGTGTTTTAAGATGAGTTCAGCACCATTTAAAAATGGTACTATTAAAACTAGAGTTTTCTGCTAGGGACACAGATGGTTGGTGAAATCAAAAGATCTGGTGCATAGAATTGCAGGGAAGTGTGGAGTATCCCAACATTCAAGATATACCATCCTACTAGTTATAATTTGAGTTAAGTACTTGACTGAATAAAAAGCCTGAATCTTAACACCACTACACTGTGTCTGATGACCTGCATGAAATGTGGATGTTGCAGTGGAAATCCAGCTGGTAGTTCACCTTTTCCTCCTTTACTCTCGGGCTTTACGTGGGCACCATCTGCCCAATCAAGGACTGGTCAGGACTCCTGACTGTGGATCCTTCCATGCCTCATAAGAAAAAGGTTGGGTTGAGAAGTGAGGCACACGAATTGTAACCACCCAGAGGAGTCTGTTGTATTTCAAGTCTATGTTGGCCAAGGGATCAAGAAATTGTGGATTAAAAGTCTGTCTCTCTTGCAAAGAGGTCCTCAGTATACCTATGTCACTTGGCCAGCAATGATGTTGCATTTAAACTGCAGATACACTAGCAGAAACATGATACCAATATTCATTCTAGCTGTGATTATTATCTACTTCCTATTCTGATAGGGTGGAGATTTGCATAGAGCTGTCATCTGAGCAATGTATTTTACTGAATCACAACAGTCAGATGATTAAATGTGTTTTGCACAATCACAAAAACTCAACAAGGTCTATTTCCAAAGCAACTATCCTCAATTCTTTTCCCACTCCCAAACTAATATCTGGACAAGTTTTTAAGGCAAATACGAAAATGGACCATCACTACATTTGTGGCAGAAAGAGGCCACTAAACCCACTAACTGCTTTTCTCCAAATTGGCTATAGCAGTGGTTCTTAACCTGTGGCCCAATCAGCACAGAGCTGCAGCCCATGTGACACCCTCAGGGCCATACAGGTAGTATTGGATGCAGCCCACAATGGTAAATAGGTTGAGAACCACTGGGCTATAGGAAATCCTAGTTATTTTAATGCAGTGGTTCTCAAACTGTGGGTCGGGACCCCAAAGTGGGTCATGACCCTGTTTTTATGGGGGGTCGCCAGAGCTGGGATTAGACTTGCTGGGGCCCAGGACTGAAGCCAAAGTCAGAGCCCCATCACCAGGGCTGAAGCCCTCAACTTTCGGCTTTGCCTCCTCCTCCGCCTGCCCCACCCCTGGACAGCAGGGCTCAAACGTTGGGTTTGGCTCAGGCTTCAGTCCCCCTGCCTGGGGTCGTGTAGTAATTTGTTGTCAGAAGGGGATCATGATGCAATGGAGTTTGAGAAACCCTGCTTTAGTGAAATAATTTTGAAAATAGGCACACTGGTATTAAGTATTTTCCACAGCACTTAAGGGACAGCATTTAATACTAATATACAAAGTGTTCTGTATAAGGCAATCATCACAGCATTCCAAAGCATCCAAGAACTTAATGCATGGCATGTACTTTATTTGCCACTCCTATTATTTACCTTGCATGTAACGAGAGATATGCAAAAGTTCACCTGATTTAGCAGTTTAACATTATAGCATTTCTTGTGCATGGGGGAAAAAAAAAAAAAAAAAAAATATAGGTCCTTGTAGCTTTAAATGGAATTATACTGAGTGCTTCCATTAGAATGTAGGAAAATAAGAATAATATTTTTAAGTGATTCTTAAGAGCCTTTGGGAAAAGACATGGAAGCCAGAAATGGAGCAACTTCGTGACACACAGGATATTAGTAAGCATACATGACTTTGAATTAGGGAATTTCTTGTTTACAATGGAAGTTTTTCTGGCAACATCCTCCTTAGATCCACACTCAAAGGTGTCAGACAAGTTTCACAGTAGGAGCAAGATTTTTTTTTTTTTAAACTAGATTTGTGTTTAAAGATCTTTTTGAAACAGTTGATCCAGGAGTTGAGGAAAAACTCCTATTAAATAATATAAAGCAGTGTGCTATTGTTGTGGTTAGAAGGAAAGCAAAGCCTCTCTACCTTTTATAGGTCACATATCACCACTGAATATTTAAAGCACATGCAAACTGCTCTCTTGTTGCTTTCAAATTAATACATGGACATCAATTGTGGCACTGGATTAGGATAATATTGCCGTGCCTGCTGAAGTCACTGAGACCTAAGAACTTCAATTATTTTATTGCAATCTCAAAATGAGCAACTTTTGAAAATCATAAAACTCCCTTGGAGGGAGGCAGGAACATGGGGAAAGGGAGAAGCGAAGCTTGTGTTTGAAGACCAACTAGAGATTTCCGATACCATTTGAAATGCATTGAATTGAAAATTATAGCAAAGGAAGCTCAAATCCACACAACATCCTACAGAATTATTCTGGAGTGCCACTGATTGCATCTTTCGGAAGTGGATAGCAAAGTGATTAGTCTTCCTCCAGATGAAAGTTTCTACTAGGATTCCAAGAAGTATGTTCTCAAATTTACATGAGAATAACTATTGCAGAAAAGAAAATATCCCTAGAGCGATAGGGGAGGTACGAACTACAGTACTTAGTCTCATTCACTAGATACAAGAAATACAGAGAATCATGGGGTTTTTTTTGACATGTTGAAGCAACATTTAACTTATATTAAGAGCATCAGTACAACAGAAATAGGAAGTGCAAGTAAGTGATTTCTCATGACCATCTTAAACTAGTATCTTCAAACAATGCAAAGGTGAAAACAAATTGATGGTTTGAGTAGGACACTGAACATTTAACTGCCACAAGGAATATACGTTTATTGGATATAACCCAAGTGTGGATCAAAGAAGGATACTCATCTTTGTAGAAATCTACACTATGGACAAGGCAGAGGGTATACATTAATCTACATTTGAACATTTCTACTACAAAATACACCTGAAGACTTACCAGACCAAATACAAATATTTGGATGGAAACTATTTAGTGTCAGTCTATTAAATGGTGAAATAAGGTAGAGTGAATCAATAATGAATATTAAACACTAAATATCTCTGGCTATTTTTCATTCATTGAGTCTTAATAGAATGATTCAGATATCTGTAGCAACACATACATACTACTTATTCAATTCTCTTCTGCAAGAAAACTCTTGCCTGACCAGGTTATGCAAATGAGGAGACAAAACAGTGAAGTGACAAGTGCTCTTACAACTTGAATAAATTTAGTAGAAAAATGCTAGTTACTGTAGTATTGTCTTGTAGTGTTATAAAGGGTAACATCAAACTGACAGAATTAGGAATATAACACACACTGCTCAACAATTACTTGAATACAGTTAACATTCAGTGCGTATGTCTCACAAATTTGGGCATTAGTGAGGATTATAACTGGTTTCTGAAGCTCACCAGGAAGGATCAGAAACCCAGAAGGGGTTCAGAATGTGAGTGTGGGGAAGTTGGGTAGGAGTTCCAAAGGGGGAAGGCAACAGGAATAAGTTCCATTCTTGCAGGTGACAGTCAATTGTATTAAAGACAATGTGAGCCACAACCAGACTTGTGAAAGCCATACAAGTTAACCATTACTTAAGGAAACATTTAAGAAATTAAACCGTTTCTATGGTGCATCAAAAACTGTCTTTAAAAACTCATCTGCTGCAGCAATTTCCAACAACCTAGCAAACATTTTTTTAATTTGGAAATTGTAAGAGTCAAATGCTGCCAAGAGGCAGTCAGATTACACAGGGACAAAACCTATTCTCAGGCTGAAATTGTCCAGGTATCTCATGCTTTTGCAAGGAAAAGGCAAAGGGGCAGTCTGCTCAAACAGTAATTTTAAAATTATTTAAAGATAGTAAAGTTCTCATTTTCTAAATAAGAGTACAGTTTTATCTTCAATATTGTTGATATGGTAATGGTAGTTAATAAACATGTTAAATTACATTGCAAAATCCCTCAAAATTCACAACGAATGCTGTGATTTTAGAATACATGGTGCAATACACCAAACTTTACAATATTATGCCTTTTTAAAAAAGAGGCTGATGAAAAGGAAATCTTTCAAACTGACATTTTTGCAAAATCTACAACTCTCTCATTCCTTTTTTCTATTTACCAACTCAAATCTGTATCTCTTCTTCGCATGGCTCTACATTAATATTTACTCTTCTGGTGTAACTGTCATGGTATAACATGTGAAAACAAAAATGTTAAGTATATCACTATATCCGTCCTTTTATGGAAAAATATTATTCAGGGTTCTATAAATACAGCTAATTTTATGCCTCCAGTTCTAACTAATATTCTTATAATTAATACTGTAGGCCTAATAACTAAATGGATTTAAATTGTTATGATGAAGTTTCTGGATTTCAAGTAAGTTGCATTTCAATACATTTCCCCAGAAAAGGCAACAGCATCACCCAACAGATCTGTTCATATAAGCTACATGTAGTTCCATTATTAAATATTACCTTCAAAAAAATAGTGCACAGAATTTGGAAAAAAAGGGAAATGGCTGAAGGATAAAGGGAAAAAAAGTTGCATCAACATCCATCTTAAATATCCCTTCCCACCAACCTCTTCAAAAACACCACAGCCAATAAGTATGAATATTAATATAGAGCCCATCTACCAAAAGATTATAAAAATCCTAAATTAAATTAAATTTAGGGGCCTTCACCAAACTTGCTGCAAGTTTGGGGACATAAATATCCAACAGCCATAAAGCTGTGAAAGCCCCCAGAATGAATAAAATAAATCCCACTTGCCTCAGACTGAACAGGGCAACACTGAGACTCTGCCTCAGCCTGTCCTATGGCAGGGCTATAGGAAGAAGAAAAATTTAAATTTTAGAAAAACATAACCCAATTAAGTGAAAGACATGCATTCAAAATTAACAAAATTCCAGTGATCAAGCAAACAAAAGAAGCTACTGCCTTAGCATTTGTTTGTTAATTCCAAACTAAACCTTTTATACTTTATGACTATTTTTGAGTTGTATGAAGTTCTGATGTTAGATTACTTCATTTGTAGCTTGATGACTGGAACACAATTCTGTTGTCTATGGGTATTTTTCCCATAACTGATGGCATTTACTGTACTAGTTCACAAAAAGTAATGTTAGGTGAAAATCCCATCAGCCACTGAAAAGTTTACCCTCACCTTAGTGTCTTCTGTAGTAGCTAGACCAGTACAATTATTAAGCTATTTAGTACCAGACAAAATTTTTTTTTAATCATTTTAGAAATTGCAACACCAGCTGATAGGCAAGTTTGTTAGTTTCGACTTCTGATTACAGAAGTCATTATATTGCCCTTCCCACTGTGTAAACTAAAGTCTTGCTTTTTCTTTCTTTTTGTCTTGTGTTCAGAATTCTTTGGTTCCTGCAAAATAATTTCAGATTATATGCTGTACTTTATCCATTAGTTCACAGAAAAAATTAATTACCATTGACTTGAGTGCGATACACAGGTAATTTGCTCTGCAGCTCCATACACTCAAAATGAGTGCATGCACCATGCAAACCACAGAAGCAGTTGAATACTTTCTAGAAGCTTGTGTCCTCCTGTGCATGCACAGAGCAAGGGTTAATTATTCATTTTAATTATCAGATATGCATTCCATCCTCAAACTTATTACCAGTATTTTGAATCTATGATCTGAAATAGAGGAGCAATAATTTGCAAAAAGAGTAAAAGCTAGTCATCCGGAAAGTCTTACTAAATCATTCACCAAAGGAAAGAGTTAGTTGACTCACAAATTAGACACCATTGAAACTAGTTAACTTTGTAAAATCTAATTTAAAAGGTAACCTCTGTGCTTAAGGGTGGTTTAGCAACTCAAGCAAGAGATGTCAAGACTCCTGGTTTATAATTCTGGCTCTTTCAATGATTTGCTGTATGATCTATGGCAAATCACTTATTTTCTGTCTCTAAAATGGATAGAATGTGTCTACCTCACAGGAGTACCATAAGGCTATTTTAAAAATGATTTAGATCCTCTAATGAAAAATGCTTAATCTTTTATACAGGCATTGACTTTCCTCTTCTGTTTCCAAACATTTGCCTGAAAATTATTCACTAAGATGTCTTTAGTGCCTACATCAACATTTGGTTATGTAGTTTGCAAGTCAGTCAATCAATCTTATTTAATCATAAATTCTCATTTTCACTATGAGATATGGCATGCTAATCTTAGGAGAGGGGATTTAAATGGTTAATCCATATAAAGATTACTTTATCTGAAAGCAGCTTGTCTCCTCAGGAAATGCTGCTCCAAGTCCAACTCTCTGGACATAAATGAAACGGGGGGCCAGTAAGAGACAGCAAATTCTGTAAAAACATTCCCACTGAAATAGAAGTGACAGCAACTCAAGGTAGCTGCATTACAGGTCTCCTAGCAGAGGAAACAAGACAGGGAGTGTCTACCTGAGAAATACCAAGAGCACATAACTAAACTTTGCCAAATATATTTGTAAGAGATTTCATCAATATTAATTCAGGTCCTGTTAGAAACAAAATAAAAGAGATCTAAATGTTTTCAACCTCTAAATAGTCAAAATAATATTTGTGAGCTATAAAATGATGCTATCACCTAACCAGCCAAACAGTCACTATTTAAGAAATGGGAATTATTTTGGACTAAAAGACAAATAACGACAATTTGTAGAGCATGATCAAGTGAGCAGGGCATGCACTAAGGTTCTAGGTTGTTGTTTTTTTTGACTACTCATCCTTGAAAAGGGGGGTGGGGTGGTGCAGACCAGAAAATAAGTTTTAAAAAAATGGATTATAGAACTACAGCAGGTAAGAAAATGGGATTTGTTTTGGGGGGAATGAGGAGAGATATCCTTAGAACATCATAAGAGCTTGAGAAAAAGCTGGAAGTTCCAGTTTTTACAGGCAGAATACAAAATCAATCTATCGACATGAATGTTTTTATAAAAAAAAAGTCAAATGTGTTATGATAGCTTTACTGTTTATTTTTTGAATTATCCTTGGGATCAGAAGAAAGAAATACAGAAGACAACCAGCTTCCATCTGGAGTACAAGAATGGACATATTAAATTATGATTGTAGAGAAATGGAAAAGTGTGAAGGACTTGGGGGGAAGAGAACCTGAAAACTCAAGGCCCGTTCATAATGCATTTCCAAGCAAATTACTGAATGAGTCTGCTTATTTATTCTACATGTTATCTGACAGATGGCCAGCAGGTAAATGGTATCTAGTGCCTAGAAAAATGCTTCTTTATGACATCCGGAGAGCTATGGATCTTGCTTAAGATTAATACAAGTTTCTGGAGATTTTCCAGATAAATTTCTAAATTGTTAAACCAAGGCCATATAACTAGAAATTAAGATGCCAAAGAACCTGAGACACTATATAATGAGTTCCATGGGGCCACATACTCTACTGGAAGACAGCATAATGTTCTGAATATCTTTAATTTAAAGATTTGCAGACTGAAAAGATGGAGCATGAAAGTAAAGCAATGTGAAGTTCCTGGTACAAACCATAGCTGTAAAAAACCAAAGATCTCTCTTCCAAAAATAAGACTAAGCCACAATGCTTAGTTCCAGAAAAAAAACAGGAAAACCTACTACACTGATGACCAAACTAGTGGTAAAGCTTGTCAGCCTCTGCGATGGAAAAACAAGGGAAAAGAGTATCACCACAGTATACAAGTGGCACAGATAAAATATAATTTGTGGCTGGACCTTGTATTTAAAGTTGATCTGCAAAGGAAAGCAACATTTGCCATTTTCTGCTTCTTGATGTTTAAAACACCTGGAAGCCCTCCCATCACAAAAGGTGTTCTCCCCATGTTTGTATTTTTCCATTCGAAATTTAGCTCCCCAACACTGGAAGACTAGTCAACTAAAGCAGCAAGATATAGGTCATAACAAGGAAATTAATCTGAGTAAGAGGGTAAGAGACTAATTCAGATTCAAAATTCTGATTTGTTAACTAAGTAATTAAGACACTTGGGAGAAGAGTCTCAGAGGTTCAACACCCCAGGCACTTAAAGGGCTGAGAAAATTCTCAATCCACATGAGTCATCTTGTGTCCAACCACCAGCACCACCCAGAGACAATCAGATTTGAAATTCCTGATATTTATGGTAAAAGCAAAAAACAAAATCCCATACTTGTGAGCCGCCTTTGCACATCATAGAAGCAAAACAAGGGCAAAGGCCTATTTTTCCTTTTTGCAGGTCACTTTCAATACAGTAGCAATAAAGTCACTCACTGTGTGTCATGCACCTAAGCTTCTAGAAGTTTTCTCCTGAATGGCTCCTGAGGTTCATGCATTGATGCAGTCACACATCCAAGAAAGTTATCTGAAGAAAGAACTAACAGGATGCATCTGGCACTAGGATTTACATCAGCCAGGGGTCACAATTACATCTTGCTAACATGTGAAAGTGCCAATGTTACAAGTCATCTAAGATTTATTGCGGACAAGAAGAAAGGCCTATTAAAGAAACCTGCACCATTTTAAACAAATTATAAACGATAGGTGAGATGTAACCCGTAACCTCATTCCTATTAATCATTTTTTTTTTTAAAGTTAGTTAATAAGTGTACAGGTCTATGTCTACTTGCTTAGGAGACTACAACATGCAGCTAAGTGACAAAGTTCAAACAAGAATTAGAGTATATCAAAACAGCAGCAGTAAATATGCGTTTATTACACCAATAACTACTGTGGCATGCATCTGTACAAACCTTGCAGGCAGTTGTCCACAGCTGGTCATGAATAAAAAGGCATATAAATTTTTGTCTTGTTTTATTACAATGAAGTTTATAACAGTACAGAAAAGTCACACGACCTTATTGGGTCAGTTTACTTAAACCCTGCAACAGGAGGAACGCTAAATACATTAAATATTGTTACATGTTCAGACTTTTAAATGTACAGGTAGTTGGGAATAGTTACAGCCCTCACCAAGCTAAGTTGGGGACGTGAAGTCCAACAGCACCTGAAGTGCTGTGAAGGCATCACTTTACAAATAGCAACATAATGTTCCAGAACTTGCCTTTAAGATGGTATGTTCATGTAATTCCAGCGCCTTCACAATTTAACGAACCATATTTACTATACTTCACTTCTAAAAACCTAGATGAAACATGAAAAAGAAGCCATACAGTATAAATTGCAACATCAGGAAAAGTTCCTGTTTTATTATTCCAAATAAATTTTTCCCATGTAAAATAAGAATGTCCAATAGTTCCTTGCATGTGGGAAGATACTTTTTTTTTAAAGTCACAATGAAGCCTTAACTGACGGAAGCTTGGCTATATTAACAGCACAAGATGAGAAAAGGTTTAATCTCCAAACCTATTAGACTGTGTGTAGTAGCATCAGTAGCGGCCACCTTGCGACATTACAGGAGGTCTCATTCCCATTGGAGGTCGAGGAGGTCCACCTTGGTAAGGGGGTACCATTGGAGGTCCCTGACCATATGGAGGCATCCCTCCAGGAAGGTATCCTGGCATGCCTTGGTGATGAGCACCATACTGACCTATGAACAAAACATTTTTAAGATGAAAGTAAACATATCTACTAGTTTTCTTTTTTAAAAATGTTATTTTAAAATAAAGCTATTTTAGAAGATTTAAAAGGTTGGAGACACAAAGTTAAACATTAAAAAGACTGAAGTTATATTTTTGTAAAAACCTGTCCATTTCAAATTAACTGCTGCTTCTAGATTTAAAAAGTTTTCAGTGAACTTAAATGTATTAGGGAAAAGTGTGATTACCATGAGGAGGCATAGGAGGTCTCATTCCCTGCTGCTGAGGAGGAATTCCAGGTTGTGGTGGCATCATACCTCCAAGTGATCCAACTGATGGATTGCCCATTGATACCTGTCCTTGTCGAGGGAGATTACGTTGATATTTGGGCAACTGTGCCCTTCTCTCTTCCTAAAAATAACAGCATACATAGATGTTTTAACACACCAGAGGAAGAGCAAGGGAGCTGAAATATTAATTTAAATATTGGTGCAGAATGTCTAGGTACATAAGCCAGAATTTATAAAACTGAAATTGTTACTAAAGGTAGCTTCAATAATAGAACTAAATTTGCTATTATAAAATTCTCAAGTATATTACCAATAGTATCTCTCTTTCCCAGGAAAGCTACCACATAATGCAAGTTCAACTATTTCAAATTGCTACACTAATACTGTCAACTCTAATATTTTGCACATAAGGAGCCAATCTCCTCTTAATACTAAAATTATATGTAAAAAAAATCTGAAATGAACTGGGAATCTAAAGGACAAAACTAAGTGTAACCTGAATTTTAACCTTGCTTAGGAAAGCAGGATGCACTTTGTCTTGAGATTTTTCAGTTCTGAACTTGGAGAACAGCATCTGTATAATTGTTTTTCATATTTGTCAGGAGCACTTCACAATTGCTCAGTCTCACTTGTGCCAGGCTGGCTAGCTATGTGTTTGTATCTGGCACAGTTCTAACAGTTATACATCAGCCTGGAGAAGTGAGAGCCAATTAAGGCAGAGCCACACTCAGGAGGGGTGATTCTTAGAGTCAATGCAACAGTTTCACCATTTATACAGGTATGGTTATGCAGTGTTAACTCTATATTACACTATTCACTGCCTTGAAACTGAAGATATATCCCCTCACATGAATTTCTGATAAATTAATTAAACATATTTTATACTCCTGCCAGCATCAAAGTCATCCTGGGATAGAGAAAAATATCCTGTTAGCCACATGACAATTGCAATGGAAATGTGAGTTGCATTTATCAACTTAAGAAAAACTGTTTTAACTTACCAGTGATATATCCTCATCTGGATGGATCAACTTACTGGTTGCACTGGTTGTTGTAAGGGTAGCAGGCTTACTTGTTATAGACGTAGCTGGTTTAGCTGCAGTACTGTTTGTTGTGCTAGTGGTTGAAGCTGTAGACTGTGTATAAGCAGGGAATGTAGGTTTGGGGGGCTCTGTGGTTGTTGCAGGTGTATTATTCAAAGGTTTGAAATCAGTACCCACTGGTCCTGGAACAGCTGCCTGAGCCTGTGAAATAAAAATTAATCAGTAGAAATACTTACTTTTTAAAATAAAAGACTCATTTACCTGTTTGACATCTGAAACTTTCCAGTAAGATACACAATTAAAATAAGCTAGTCCAAAGTAACGTTCAGCCTCATCACATAATACTAAAGCAACTGAAAACAAAGAGAAAATAAAACCTAGTGCACATACTGTAAGAGTCTAGATGTTGCAGGTCAAAAGCAATAGCTAAAACAAAAGGTATAAAATAAAAATTGCATATATATTCTGCTGACTTTCTTGCATAATTTCACCCAAAATATTCAATTTAATATATAAATCCTTCATGGACCACTCTGCTTTAGTAAAGACAAGCTACGCTGAAGTGAATTTCTATTTCTGTTATTACAATTAGTGTATTTTAGCAATCATTAGTGAATACAACTTCAAGTGTTAGCATTCATTAATGAAATTAGATTTTTGAAAATCTTGGCTTTAACTAAACCTTTCAGTATAAGAGGTCTAACATGTCAGACTTTAAAAATTAAAATTAATTTTGAAGCAGTCTCTCCATAACAAAAACACTGCAATAGCCTTGCAAAGTTCTCTTAAATATCTGTCTACAGCTCTTCCTGAAATTTTAGTCTCATTAATGATTGAAGAACTAAGTGAAAACAAATTTGAGGTCCACTGTGAAACACAAGAGGCTGGAGTCAATACTGTCTGTGCTTAAATTAAATTAGAGACAAGACATCTTTGCTTTAAAAGTAAAATACTACAAAAATGAGTTTCACTTGAGAGAATGCTTTGGCGGTAGCCAGCATACATTTTCAATTCTCCATTCCACCTTCTAACCAAAGCCAAATGTTTCAATTTTAGAACATAATACAAATTAGAGTTTCCCTATATTAAGATTAAACAGCACGAACTAAAAAGGTTTCACCATGCATCAAGCTAACCACTGCCCACTAAAATGCATTTAGCTGCTTTCATGCTTTTTTAACCCTTCAGAACCAGGATGTAGTATTTCTCATTTCTTCCCATTATCCAAGAGGAATTGAACACTTCGAAATGTGTATTTCTACAAGATGTAGTATACAATTAAGGATTTTGTAGTTTTACCAGCTAAACATAATCAGGAATATAACAGCAATTATCTGAAGATGTTTAGGCAGACCATTTCAGATTTACATAACGGTCCAAAGGGTTAAGTTGCAAAGCAATTTTTTTTTTTTTTAAACTGCAACTTCCTGCGTACTTGTGCTGTGCTAGGAAACAGAGCTTTAGAAGATGCTGACAGATTTTCTGAATTGGATGAAGCTGTACTTGAACTTGTGACAGGTGTCCCCATCTGTAGCATAAAAGAAAGGAAACAGTGAACAGTCTCCAAACAAATGGGTGGAAAATATCCATATGGAAGGATCTCTTATCCAAGGGACTGAATTTTTGTAAATTATTATCTTCCATGCAGAAGTCCAAAATGCAAAAAGGAAATTATGAAAGTTTCTGCAACATACTTGAAAGCAAGTAAAGAATTAAGGATGTATGCATTTACAACAAATGGTAATGGTCACAAGCCTCAAAAAAAAATACTATCAAGAGACCACAAGTCGAAATCCTGCTTAAAACAAACCATGGCAAGACTTGTGCATTGTGAACTTTAGTGAAAGTTTTGAGAAGTCAAATCTCTATCTGCTGACAGACAAAAAAAGTTCAGCCAACCACTCCCCTCCATAAGGGAAGTAATGTCGGAGTGCTTTGTCCATCCCCCACCGCCCCACATCTGCTGACAGAAGTTATACCTAGTTCCTGGGCTGCTACAAGACACTGAAGACAAGGGAAATAAAAAGTGAATAAAAATCAGCAGCCTAGTGTTAAACTGCATTACAATAAAGAGTCAAAACAGGTGAGAAGTTTTACCAATTACTTTTGTAGTATCTTCAATGAAAAGTACTACTAGTCACAATGATTTAATTTTATAGTCCATTGTAAGGGACAAAACTAGATAGTTAAGATTCCAGAGTCTCTGAAGGTCACCTTACCTGTCCTGCACTGGGGAAAAGTGGTTTCGTAACTGGAGGCTGTGGGGAGGGTGCTGCTACAGCAGGAGCTGGAGGTCTATTAAGAATGCCTGGTGCTGTCACAGGCTGTGCTTGTGTCATGGGAGGCATACCAGGGCGAGGACCAACAGGTGGTGGCATACCTATGAAAATAGAAAAGAATCTGTAATAAAAACCTCAAGCACAGGTGAATAGAAATATTCCTTTTGAGTACACTATTCCAGAATGTTATTAAAACAATATGTATAGTCTTGACATAGATAAGCCTGTAACGTCAACGTACATTTAATCAGCTTGTAGACAGAGCTGTTTTAGATAGTCATGAATTAAACATATATGCATGTATAGTAAAAATTACCACACTTACCTATAAGAAAGACTGAAGTTTTGTCACCTCCACCTTACAATTACAGATTCAATTTTGAGAGACAGGGAAAGGACAGACAGGAGCTTAGCTATCCCCCACCCCCACAACACAGTTGTACAAGTTCTTTCCACTTAACTCCACATGCAACTCAGAGAACCTGTGTAAGATACACTAACTAAACCTAAGCTGCCAACTGAGTGATAAGGCTGCTAGGAAGCCTGGACAAACTGTCTGTCATTAGTGGAGACTGAACTTATGGGGCTGGTAGCGAAGTGCAAACTCAGATCAGGTTGCGACTGACTGCTCTACAGAGGCCATGGAAATGGCTCCCTCGGACAGCCAATATCGCAACTATTAAAAGACCAAGGAAGGCAACCAGAAACGCAATTCTGACAGACATATTATACATAAAAGACCTTTAAATTAAGCAACTTAACTGACTTACAACATTTAGTAGTAAAAAAAAGATTCAGCCAAACTACTTTTGGACATGTGATTGCCATGGAAGGTTCTCCCAAAATGTTTAGTACAGTTAACAGATGCCCACAATACTGGTTACAAGCAAAACAAGAGAAAGGCTATGCAGCAGTTTTTATAATCTTATAGTTATGATTTAAAGCAAAGCAACACTTCAACACAAAGTAACACATTAAAATACTCAATCACCTAAACAAAAAGTCTGGAGAAAAATTGTTGTTTAAAATAAAAGCTTCCTGAAATAAGACAAAAGGGCTCCCCCAAGCTTAGTGTAATACAGTCAATTCTGGACAGGAATAAACTTATTTTGTACAATCTACCTAATGGGTGTGAATCTTCCAGCCTACTCAGCTCAGTTTAAGACTGCAGGTGAGTTTAAGACTGCACCAATTTCAGCCAGCTGTCAGTAACAGCAGTCAAAACAGGGATACAGGAATTTCTTTTTTCTAGGATCCTGCAGTCCCAGTCAGCAGCTTTTCACAGCTGTCTCAGTGTTTAAAAGCTTGATGCAGAAAACTTCCTTATGAAGTGCTTTACACATAGCTAGGCTAGAGAGGGAAGACTAAAATGCTAATTAGTAACCGTCTACAATTTTTCCACGGCTGCCACAGAGACCCCTCCCCCCCGCAAAAAAAAAGGAAGTGGGAAGAGATGTGACTAGAAGAGAGAAAAAATGCAGAGAGAAGGAAAGGGCCAAAAAAAGGATATTGTAGGGGGAGAGAATGGATAATGAAAGAGGAAAAACTCTCCACATTTTCCCTTTCCAATAAATAAAAGTGTACTAATTAAAAATGTTAGTTTGCCAGCAAATTCTACCCTTTATCTTTGTGGAAAGCCACCACTGAATTCTACAGAGATCTAGTATGAAGTATGGGTAGTATACAGCCCGATTTTAATCATATGAACCCAAAAACCCCAAGTTAAATAAAAGATATAATTTAGCTCACCACAGTATGAGTTCGACATCACTGACCTACCTGGTGGCATACCAGGCATAAGAGGTGGTATTCCTGGCCCAGGAGGCATCATCCCACCCATTGGCATCATCCTATTAAAATATAAAATAGAGACTAATATGAACACTAATGATCTCCTATTGAGACCATTGGCATACACTAATATTAAGCTAAAGGTGTTGCAAGTAACCTAGTTATTTCCACCGATAGAGGAATTCAAGTCATCTTGACCCTCAGTAGACAAACCAGTCCCACTGTCAACGGGAAGAGAAACAGTTTTCATGTGGGACTCAATCCCTTAAGGTGACATCAATCAGATTTAATATCAGACTGCCAGGCTTAGTCTCTCCATTAAAAAGGTACTCCAGCATGTCCTTTTCAATTAATTGGCTGAGTTTCAGTGTAAGTGGCCTACTAATAAATTGTATACCGAGTGTATTGCTAAGCTAATTAGTACCCCACTAACAAAATAGCCACGGAAATTTGTTTAAAATCATGCTGTTACACTACCCCTCATTTTTTAAAGACTCCAGGATAACATAAATGAGAGTCTAACCTTGAACAATGTGTAAAGAGACAGAGTCAACTTGAAATCAAGTTAGTTATATAAAACATTAGTCAGAAGTTTCAGGTAGTACATATGTCTGAGGTCTCAGGCCAATTTTTGTGAATATACAGCCACATGTTCCTATTTTAAAAAAATGTTTCTGCTTCCAATGTTGTCTGACAGACAACCAAACAGGTAAAGATGACCATATAAAGTTCCGTCAAATGCACTGAAGAGGAAACATCAGAAAATCTATTTCCAGTAACTTTGTCTATGCTTTGAACAGCAGAATTTGATTGTTCAAGTTGATTGCGCTCATGTAAGGTTATGGCTTTTTCTCTGTTCTAAGAATACACCTCTACCTCGATATAACGCTGTCCTCGGGAGCCAAAATATCTTACCGTGTTATAGGTGAAACGGCGTTATATCGAATTTACTTTGATCCACCGGAGTGCGCAGCCCCCCGGAGCACTGCTTTACCATGTTATATCGGGTGACGTTATATCGGGGTACAGGTGTAAATTCCTCTCATCTACTGGTGACATCTTAAGAGGATATGGCTGAAGTTTCCTCTAAGACTGAACACTGGTGTCCCACTGGCCCCTCCTACCATCTGTAACTGCTAAACTCCATTAAAATAAGCTAAAAAGACATTAAATACTGTCCTAATATTACTTTTCAAGGTAAGCAATTTAGTTACCACAGGAATTTTATTAAATGGGAGGCAAGGTGTCCACAAGATACCCTATGAAGAATGAGGATTCTTAAGCTAGAAACACCTGCAACCAAGCTAGGGAAAGTAGTGAAGGCACCCCAGCACATCAAGAGATTCTCTCAGCAACTCTTGGATGAGGGAGGCCCTCCCATTGTCACCATGAAGATGCACTTACAAGAAGCAACAGGGGTATTATGTTATGAAACGGACATTTGTTTCTTAGAATCTGAAAAGAACAGGGCTAAAGTACAATAAGTCAGAACATTATTTCACAGGCCAAGGCTAGTTTTACTTATCCTGATGTTCCCTTATTTAAAAAAAAAAAAAAAAAGAATGAGTGGAAATCTGCTTTAGGTTAAGTTAGGCTTTAAACTGGTAACAATGTAAAGTCATAACTACAATCTATAAGATTGTAATTGGTTTGATAGACTAGTGCAGTTTTTTGGCAAATTATGTTCCTTACTATATGGCATAGCATCCATTCAGATTAAAGTTTGACAAAGAGCTTTAAGTGCCACTCAGACTAAAAACCAGCAAAAATTGGCAGTCCTGATTGCAGAATGAAATCCTTCATGCTATACGTTTCAAAGCCAAACAGAAAAACACCCACGTAGAATGTAACTGCAATAATCAGATTTATCACCAGTTTTTTTGGAATTCAAAAATTGTATATTACATTAAGCAGGTCGCTTAAGCTATATATCAATGAATCCTCACCGAAATAATTTCATTTAAAAAACAAACAAACCTCCCACTACTCACAGGGAGTGACCAAATGAAGCTGCAGACTGCTGCAAAATGAAAGGTGAAGTAGGAAACAAGACAGCTATTGCAATGTTATCTCCCTTTGTTTTGTCTTATGGATCTAGATAGAGATTCCTTATTATTCTTAACAATGAAAACCTTAAACTGTGCACTATACAAAACCTAAAGTTACATAACACAAATATTGAATGAGAGGGGCTCAACATGACAGGTTTCATTTGACATAAAATGGCATAATGAATGTACCTAAATTACATTATTAATTAGATGCTTACATGTTTTCACCGCAAAATGACTGCATGTACTTTCTCTGTTGATGTAATCTGTGAAAATGTATGACAAAAATCAAAAAATCTACCTGTGATTTTCCAAACACATTGTGATAGGGTGTTATGTGTTAACCCCATTAACAATTTAAAAACTCATCTGTACACTCTAGAACCAATCTGTGTAAATCTCATTTAACAAAATCTTAAACTGACTAACAAGCTTGTTCCTGGTTGGATCCACAACTGATGAGAACAAGAGAGAAACTCTGATGCAATAATGTATATACACAGCACACAAACTTTGACAATGGGTTCACGGAAGGGTTTAAACCAGCAAGTCAAAATTTTACATCCAATTGTATTAATTGGGGGGTGGGAGGAAGAGCAACACCATCACCACATTTGCGTATGACCTGCTAAATTTTAGTGACATTTTGCTGTTGTGGTATAGCCTTCCAGGCCCTATGTTAACTTTAAAATTAACACAAGTTTATAAACCCCCCAAAGTTCTACAGAGGTTTTGATTTTTTCTAAAACAGTTCAAAGCCGCTAATGACAGATCTAGATAGCAAATTGCTAGTGTGCAAAAACCACTGCATGAACACAGGCCAACTGATTAAGCCTATGTTTTTACTCACCCAGGTGGCATTCCTGGCATAACTGGAGGCATTCCTGGCATCATTGGTGGAACACCTGCCATCAAGGGTGGTATACCTTTAAATTGAAAATAATTTTTAGATGAGTAATAGATTTATCAGTGTGTGACTTCAGACACAAACAAGACTGGATCAACTATCTGCATACAAGCTTTAGAGAAAAATCCTTTTTAACACTGCTTGAAGATATATTTTGCATGAGTTTTCAAGGATGAGGACAGGTGGTATCACTACATTTGGACACGTGATCAGAAAACTGATCTTCTATCACTAAGGGATAGAGACTCTCTTCCCCTTGATAAGTGTACACATAATCTAGCATTTTGTCAGAAATTTAGCCAGCCTAGAGACAGTAATACCTTACTCTTATATAGCCATTTTTATCAGAAGTTTCCCAAAGCACTCAATAGTCTTAAGTGTAATTCTCCTCACAACACGTCTGTGAAGTAGGGAAGTATTAGTTTCCCATCTGTAGGGCACTGCAAGGCTAAAGGACTTCCCCCAAGGTGACTCAGGAAGTCTGTTGCAGAGCAGGGAATTGAACCCAGGTTTCCCAAGTCTTAGGGTAGTGGTCTAACCACTTACATACTAGGCTCCCTCACTAGGGCATTTTCTCTCCTTGACAGAGCAACTCCTTCCTTAAAAGGCAGTTTCCAACCACAGTGAAATTCTTAAATGGCATCAGGACACAGGTTAATGAAAGCTTCTCTGATATAGCCGATGTAGGCATGTTCATCACTTTTAGTGTCAAAACAAAGTCAATTTATATAGTATATAAAAGCAGAAAAATATCAAGGGTAACACGGATAGGCAATGTGGACAAGAAAGCCCTGTCTAAGGAATGGAAGTGCAAAATGATGAACAAATTATACTCATTAAAAATCTGGAATAGGAATATGTTTAAATATGAAGACTACATCTAGTCATGTAGAATTGAACCTCAATTAGGCTTTTATGTGAATAGAGACAAAATTAATCCCTTTATTGCTACTATTTGGAGGGATTTTTTTGAATAAGTTATTCACAACAGAAAGACTCCCCTGCCATTAAATAAAAAGAACCTATCAGTGACATTTAGCTTTTCATGTTTATGGACTGTAACAGGTCAGGAGCCAGCCAATCCTGTTCAATTTATAAGACCCACCTAAGAAGGGGATAGGTGTTTTCTACAAAGGGCTGAGAGGGTTCAGTGGAAGGGGAACTACAGAAAGAAGTCTGGCTCCTGTGACTCCCCTGGAGAGAGGGGAGCAGAATGAAAGGCTTCTGGGTCCCAGCAGCTTGCACTGATTGTGAGTGTGTTACTTTGTGAGTTGTATTTGCACTAATGAAACAGTGCCCTGGAAGAAGGGCCTGAAGGACTCTGGGAGTGGGCAGTGAGCCCCTCCTGGGAAGGCTGGGAGAACCACAGGCAGGTAATTGGCCCAGGAACTGAAGGGAAACTGAGGCAGCAGTCAGCCTGAAGCTAGACCAGAAAGGTGGCACTATGACAATTTGGTACCTCACTTCAGCAATCCTATCACTATTGTGACATTTCTTAATGTTATATTTTCTTCAAGAAAGAAGCTATCAAGACAGCTATTCTTAAGTATCAGTCATAAGTTATACTGTCATATCTAACAGCATTGGGAAGGTGTCAGACCATCATCCTAGAGTTAAAGTAGCATCTCAATAAAAGTATTTGGTTTTTCCACGTCTAGCTTTAAAAGTCTATGTTACCTGGGGGTATTCCTGGTGCACCTGGCACAGGAGGCAATCCTGGTTGTGCCATTGGGGGCATGTATCCCTGTTGTGGTTGTACTGGTTGTGGCTGAAATGAGGTTGAAGCTGTAGATTCATCATCATCATACTCATCAGAATCATCTTGTTGTTTCTTCTTCTGGCTCTCTGCTAAATAAATTTAATTAACACTGTCAGATTAAGAATAACACAAATCTACAGAGTTTAAGAGCATAGGATTTCATCTACTACCTAGGTGTTCCAATTTGAAACTAACTTTTAAACCACCTTGCTAGTAATTTGCAACTATGTATTTTAGGAAGAAGGAAACATTTTACATAACCCTTCCACCCTTGTGTTATTTGTGTGTATGAGTTGGTAAAGTGGGGCAAGAAACCCTACCAGGATCATTCTTAAGAACTGCCACCTAGGTCTGCATGCCACAGGTTAATCTACACAGTAGGACTCCAGGGAGTAGGATAAAATACCAGGGAAATTCACAAAGGCATTCTTAGCATCAAAGAAGTCTGAACCTCTATACTATTTATGCTGTTTTTCTTCTATCCACCCTCAAGTCACAGGTCCTGCTATGTAACAGGATAATCCTTTTCCAGACAGGTACTTGCCAAAGCAGTTACCTTTGGCTAGGAGAAAATATCACTAGTCACTTAAGTGGCTAGCAAAGCCTATCAAAGTAGTTACAGAATGTACCAACTGCTCTATCTGAACCAAAATCACCGATGATATTCCTTACTTCCATTACCTAAGGAGCAAGGCAGCCACACTAATCAAATCTGAATGGCAGTGTAAAACCCAGGCCACTGAGGATTTGCCTTCAAACAAATCCTGTTGCTAAACTATTTCCTCAGTACCAGCTTTAATTCTGTATTTAAAGTAGTTACTTTCACAGAGCACAAATCCCAACTATTATAGTTTTATGGTTTAAATAGACCACTGTAAGACACTGCATTTCTGGATCAAAACAGGGCCACTGTAACATTTTAGTTTCACCACTACAGAAATGCAATTTATACATTCATAGTAAATAGGGATAAAGCTATGCTCCCCTTTATATGCTCTAATCTAGTTAACATATTATGGTGATAATACAATATAAGTAACTAAACATTCAAGTTTACCCTGAGTTTTTTGTTCAAGTAATCTTCTCCTTTCATCCATGTCTTTTTCTGGAATGCCCTCCATACCATAGATTTCCAGTTCAATATCTGTTCTTCCAGGAATAGCATTTGGAACTGCATCTATTGTTTCTTTATGCACCTAAACCAAAAAAGTTAGATTCCTTTACTGCAATCAGCTAAGATTTTTGTGACTGATAACATTACTTCTACAGGCAGTGTCAAATCTTACAGATTATTCTGTTAAGGCTATTCACTTTGTCACCTCGACTCAAACCCATAACAAATGCACATATGTTTAGTTCAATAATTATTTTCTTTTTAAAATCTGTAACTAACATCTACTGGTAATGTCTGTCCCAAACAGCTGCAATTTGTGTTGGTCCCTACATGAAAGCGTTTTGAGCTATTTGTTCCATTACATTTATAATACACTGAACACTTTTTACTCTGTATCAGATTGCGCAATAACTTAACTGGGGGGGGGGGAGAGAGAGAGAGAGAGAGAGGTGTCTGGTCATACTTTCGCAAGGAAGAGAAGTGTCTTTTAAACTAAGGGATGCTGCTAAAGAGGGGCACATGCTACTGTACCTTATTCACAGTTTAGCTTAGATAAGAAAGACATGGTTTATCCCCCCCCTTTTTTTAATACTACTTTAACTGTCTATGTAATTACATCCTCATGAGGAAAAATTTTAGTCTTAGGCTTGGTCTACACTTAAAAGTTAGGTTGACATAGCTACATCTGTCAGGAATGTGAAAAAAAAACACATCCCAGACTGACACAGTTATGTCGACTTACCCCCAGTGTAGACGCAGCTACGTTGATGACTACCATCATTTGGAGACTTGGTATTCCTAGACGGATGGAAAAACCTTTCAGTCAGCACAGGCTGTGTCTACACTATGGAATCATGCCAGCATTATGCAATGTAGCTATACTGGTATAGTCTGTAGTTTAAACATATCCAAGAATAGGTTCAGACTAAGAAGTGCATTTTCCCTTGTCGATATAAACTACAAAGATGTTAAAACCATTTTAGAAACTTGTTTTCTGGAATTAAAACTAACTAATACATCCTCCCCAACGTCAAGTGTGACTGAAAGGCCAAGATGATATATCTAATCTATATGCTACCATGTACATTTGTGAAAGCATTATTAAAACCAGTGAGTTTATAAAAAGGAGTGTATGTTCTTGTATTAGAAATAGAGAAGAGAGACATCAGTGTTTCCTAAACAGGCAACTGTAGCAAAGTTGAGAGATTCTAGCAGTAATAAACAAGTAATCTTAAAAATGTTTTTAATGCAGTATCACTCTAGGGACAAACTGAACTTGAGGCAAGTTACGCATATATTTTTAAAATGCCTTACCTGCATACAATGTATAGCTAAACCGGGTCCTGTATACAGTTTCTTATGACATATATGGCATTTAAAGTGCTTTGCTTTTTGATGCTGTATAAGGATTTTCTCATCATCAAAATCCCTGTTGCAATACCTATTCAAGATGATTAAGGACATTCTGAAGCTTTAAGATTTTTGTATGAAGCAGCTTAAAGGAATAGCAAAGGGCACAAAACCTGGGGAGATGGATCAAGTGCAATACAATTCTGTCAGAAGATAGATTTAAAACAGTGGCTAGGAGACAATATTTATGGCTGCAGCAAATTGAACTGATCTTTAATGCTGCCTTCAGAGCAGCAGTCAAACCTTTAGGAGACTGAGGGAAGCACCAAGTCTCATTAAATGCCAAGGTTTCTCTGACTGTTGTCTGAAGTGTAGTCGTAGCCCTGTTGGTCCCAGGATATTAGCCACACAAGGCGGGCGAGGTCTCTCTAAAGTTTCTGAGGCAGTTTTACCGCCTCTCCCACCAGGGATGAAGATTTCCCCTCCACAAATCCACCCTGTCCCAGCTAACAGCAGTTTGCTGCTGACACTGTCACCTATTCCTGCGGAGTCTCCTCCGCTCACCCCACTACCCCGGGCTCGCTAGGAGCTCGGTGGCGCTGGCGGGGAGGAAATGGAGGGAATACCAGGAAACAAGCCCCAGCCGGCCGAAATTCCAAACAAGGCGGTCGGGAGGCAGACAGAGCAGGCCGCGTCCCGCCGGCGCGCGGAGAGGGGAGAAAGGGAGCGAAAAGCCCGAGCCCAGGCCGCCTCCTGGGGAGGGAGAGCGCGGGGCGACTCCCGGTGAAGGAGAGGAGGAGGAGGAGGAGGAGGGGGGGGGGCGGAAGGAGAGCCCGAGTCGCGTGCGGAGGCAGTGAAAACGTGGAGGAGGGAGAAAGGGCGCGAGTGCGGCGCATCCCGGCCAGGAGATGGGGGATGGGTGGGAGCAGAGACTAGGCCACGTTCCGGGGTAACAGAGACCAGGCCGCGCTCTCCCCTTTACCGCCCCCCAGTCCCGGCCGGGAAGCCATCCCGTTTTGTGGCAAAGGATATCAGCACCAGGGCTTCAGCTGCTTCTTCTTCTTCCGGCCCATCGCGGTGGCGCTACCGAACTAGAGAAAGGCGAGAAGCAGGCACCAGCCGCAGGCCTTCCAGCGGCCTCTCGGAGGAAGACAAAATGGCCGCTCCGCTCTCTCCTGCCGCCGCCTCCAAGCCCTGGGCTTCCCAGTATGCACCGCGGCAGCCGCGACGGGGCTGTCACGTGACATCCACCAGGCTCCCTCTACCGCTGAGTCTCCTAACATGCCCCGCGATTGCCAACGGCAGCCATTTTGTTCCAACCTCCTTTCCAGTCTCGCCTAGAGGCGTAGAACCCTCTGTCATGACCCCCCTGGCGGCCACAGGGAGCTGATAGGGATGAGGAAGGAAGGGATTCGGGTACCCACCAGGCTGGTTGGACAGGACAGACTGTGCCATTGTGATGTGGCGTCTGTGCCCCACTAGGCAACATCAGCAGGTTGCCTCCACACCCCAATTTGCTGAGGCAGAACAGCACTCCAAAACATCACCACAGCCTCATCGCATGGCATCACCATGTCTGCCTGCCACAGCCAAAGCACAGTCCTTTCCCCTAAAAATCATCACAGTCCTCAGCGGTGTCCCAACCCCAACACGTCACGTCAGGCCGTTAGCTAAAGGAAAACATCATCCCTTCCTCTCAAACGTCGGCACAGCATCACCACGTGGCTTCCCCAGGCCGACGCACCGTGTGGTGGCACTGAGGGAAAATGCCATTGCGTTCCCTCAAAATATCAACACCATGTCTTGTAGCATTACTGCACTGATGCACTGTGTCATGGCTCTAAGGCAAAACGGCAGGAATCTCATCCCCTCAAAACAAGGCCTAAGTGGCAAACTTGACCATTCCAGCATGGAGACCAATGAATGAACTATAGAGACTGAACCATCATAGTCACCAAAAGAGGTGATCACACCAAACTTGTCCTTGAGGCATATTGGCTGGTCTGTTAGGAGAAGCTTGCATCACTGTTGGTCAATACCATAGTCACTCTAAGGATAAGCAGAGGATGTCATGCCTATGGACATAAATTGTATTTTAAAATTCACATGTGAAATGGTAATTGACAAGATATGTTTTTTCTTTGCAAAAAAAATAATTTGCTTATAAAAGTATAGAAGAGATTTGAGGAATACAAACGAGGACTTTTATCCTCTGCTGTAAAATTTAGGGATTTCCCCACAAAGGATAAATTGATAGGGGTGGGGGGGATTTAAACAGCTTCAGAATGAATTTTAATTTTAAAATCGACCATGTAAACACATTCAGTAAAATCATTCCTCCTAAGAAAGAGAAGGAGACTTCAAAAGATCCTAAATGAAAGATTCTCCCTCCAAACTGAATGAGGGCAAGTCTGGAATGGGGGAGAAATAGATTCAGAGCTGCCAAATTGGGACTCTTTAAGTGAGAGAGATTTTCAGATTTGTGCTGAAATAGTAAATATCTCATGGGAATACACACAGCAACATCTTCCATCCCAATAGGGAGAGGCTGTGACACCAGCCCTACAATGCATCTGCCTTCCAGGAACTGAGAGAGCTGGAGCAATAGTTGTACGAAGCGGTGTTAGTGTGAAAGGCAGGAGAGGAAACAAGGGCAGCCGGAACCTGAGTGTTTGTGGCGTGAGCGGAGCAGGAAGACGAGCACAGTACGGCAGGAGACTAGAGGGCGGATTTCGTTGCTACACACGAAGAGCTGCTGAGCTGGGGAAAGATGCTGCCGTCTCTGCAGGAATCTGTGGATGGGGACGAGAGGGAGCTGGAGAGCAGCGAGGAAGGGGGCGGCCCGGCCGAGGAGCGGAGGCCGGAGCGGTTCAGTAATAGCTACTACTGTCTGTACGGCTACCAGGGCTACAGGTGAGGGGCTGGATAGATCCCGCCTCCCCAACCCGCTCCACAGTACCCAGCCTTCTGCTTCCCCCGCCCCCCTTTCCTAGCGACGTCCCGGCAGAGTCCAGTGACCTGCAGGTGCCATCTCCCTCCCCTCACACTGCTTCCTGCTGTCAACAGATGATGCAGCTGGAGGGGGGACAAGGGCAGGAGAGAGCGAGGCCATTGTTAGCTGCCTTTAATTCCGGGAGTGGAGGGAGGAGAAGGGAGGGAATAGGATGCAATGAGGATGGCTGAGACTTGTAAAGGTTTGGAGTGTGGTTTCCAAATAAAGGGGAGTTAATCCATCTGATTAATTACAGCTCCTACCCTGGTCCCAGTGGTCTTCATGGCAACAAAAGGGGAAGTGGTAGACGTGGTATATCTTGACTTTAGTAAAGCTTTTGATATTGTCTTGCATGACCTTCTCATAAACAAATTAGGGAAATGCAACCTAGATGGAGCTACTATAAGATAGGTGCAAAACTGGTTGGAAAACCGTTCCCAGAGAGTAGTTATCAGTGGTTCACAGTCATGCTGGAAGGGCATAACAAATGGGGTCCCGCAGGGATCAGTTCTGGGTCCAGTTCTGTTCAATATCTTCATCAATGATTTAGATAATGGCATAGACAGTACACTTATAAAATGCAGATGATACCAAGCTGGGAGGGGTTAGAAGTGCTTTGGAGGATAGGATTAAAATTCAAAATGATCTGGACAAACTGGAGAAATGGTTTGAAGTAAATAGGATGAAATTCAATAAGAACAAATGCAAAGTACTCCACTTAGGAAGGAACAATCAGTTGCACACATACAAAATGAGAAATGACTGACTAGGAAGAAGTACTGCAGAAAGGGATCTGGGAGTTATAGTGGACCACAAGCTACATATGAGTCAACAATGTAACACTGTTGCAAAAAAAGTGAACATCATTCTGGGATGGAGGAGTATTGTAAGCAAGACACAAGAATTAATTCTCCTGCTGTACTCCGCTCTGATTAGGCCTCAACTGGAGTATTGTGTCCAGTTCTGGGTGCCACATTTCAGGAAAGATCTGGACAACTTGGAGAAAGTCCAGAAAAGAACAAGAAAAATGATTAAAAGGTCTAGAAAAAATGGCCTATGAGGGAAGATTGAAAAAATTGGGTTTGTTTAGTCTGGAAAAGAGAAGACTGAGAAGAGACATGATAACAGCTTTCAAGTACATAAAAGGTTGTTACAAGGAGGAGGGAGAAGAATTGTTCTCCTTAACCTCTAAGGATAGGACAAGAAGCAATGGGCTTAAATTGCAGCAAGGGAGGTTTAAGTTGGACATTAGGAAAAACTTCCTGTCAGGGTGGTTAAGCACTGGAATAAATTGCCTAGGGAGATTGTGGAATCTCCACCATTGGCGATTTCTAAGAGCAGGTTAGACAAACACTTGTCAGGAATGGTCTAGATCAGTGGTTCCCAAACTTGTTCCGCCGCTTGTGCAGGGAAAGCCCCTGTACGTCCCTTGGCCCGCGCCGCTTCCAGCAGCTCCCATTGGCCTGGAGCAGTGAACTGCGGCCACTGGGAGCCGCGATCAGCCGAACCTGCGGATGCGGCAGGTAAACAAACCGGCCCGGCCCGCCAGGGGCTTTCCCTGCACAAGCGGTGGAACAAGTTTGGGAACCACTGGTCTAGATAATACTTAGTCCTGCCATGAGTGCAGGGGACTGGACTAGATGACCTCTCGAGGTCTCTTCCAGTCCTATGATTCTCTGATTTTCTGATAGTGTGTGAGTTTCCACTGCTCTACCATGGCCTAGCTGAGTTTGAGCTCTGGTTGAGTAGGACTTATTTGTGCAGGGTGAGGAGATGAAAAACGGAAAGATGAGTGGGACAATACCAGATTTTGGTGAGGAGTGGGTTATTCTCACCCTTGCTTTGGCACCAGAACATATTGTGTTTTGGGGACAGCTCCAAATGCAGACTACTCATAAAGTGGGCATCTAGATAGGAAACTAAGGGATTCCAGGTAATGTTCTTGAAAGGTATATGATTGACAGCACTGAAGCAGGAGGTTTTCAGAGCACAGGCAACGGCCGTACTAGGCTTTCCTACATTGGTCTTCCTAAACTGAAAGGTGGGGAACCCATCCTTAGGTCTGAAAAGGATTTCACCCTCCCTATCTATTCAGTTCTTAGCTGCTCTACTACATTTTTTGTCTCCCCTGGGATAGAGAATGACAAGTAATTTCTTCCCCTCCTAATCACCCCTTTAGTCCTCCACTCCATAATACTTTCAAAGGCTACTTCCACTCTGCACCATCTGCACAATGCTTCTTTCTCCTCTGCCCTGTTTAGTGATAATAGACCTGTATACATGTTGTGTGTCCATATTTAATGTCAATCATAAAAATGCCTTGATTTTCAGTTCATCAGAGCAGGCTGCTGACAGTGATGATGGAAGTCCGAGCAGTGCAACACCAGAAACTCCCTCTGCTCAAGACTTTAGGTAAAACAAACACGGCAGAACCACTTAAGCACCCTGATTTCTCATTCAATTTCTGATTCAGAGCTTTTGACGTCTTCGTATTTGGGTAGATACAGAAAGGAATACAGAGTTAGATAATACATTCCGCATCAAAAATACAAATCCCTCTGAAAGCCATATTGAATTCACCTGGGCATTTTTTTCTGGTGTTTTTTTCTAATAAACAGCAAGATGATAATGGACACATACACCAAATAGAATTTCTGAGTTGGGTGAGTGGAGGCTTAGAATAATAGACCAATGCAAATTATACTCCTCGGGTTCACACTCATTTATTTTATACTACTACTAATTCTTAGCGTATCTACATAATTTTAGGTCTTTGAGTATAAATAATTAACGACTCATTGGAGCAGGGGAACAGGACCTGGGGTCTCCCCTCACACCCCTACTCCAATGTCTTATTTATATACAGTGGAATAGCTTCAACAGGAGAGACTGAAAGAGCCTCACATCAGAATATCCCATAGCCCAATGGTTAGAGCACTTTCCTGAAAGGTTTAGGAGACCCCTCTTCAAATCCTTTCCCTCCCTCAATCAGAGGGGGAATTGAACCTGGGTCTCCCATGTCCCAGGTGAGCGCTCAAACCCCTGGGATAAAAGTTATCAGGTGGGCACTACAACCACCTCCTCCTCCAGCCATTTTGGGTGGAGTTAGGTATCTACCTATGCCAGTCTCACAAGAAACACCTTAGGTGCCCAAACTAAAGGAGAGGGGTTCCCGGTTATGAGTCACTAGAAGAGATAGGTGTCTGTCTCCCTAAGAAGCCTCCCTGCAGCCTGCATTTAAGGACTTATTTCCCTTAGAGGGGCAGAGCTTAGGATACATCCCTTCCTTGGCTTCCCCCAAGGGCTAGCTTAGGTGGCTCCTCACCTAGCATGCTGGCTTTTGTGAATTACATTCTAAGGTACCTATCTCGCCCCATTCTTTGGTTAGGGAGCTTCGGCTAACTCAGGCTTTTTGAATTGCAGTGTTATTTCTGTAATTTTGCAGGCACCTAAAAGTTATGCGCCGTGATGCTTGTTGTCACAAAGTCCCTTTGTGAATCCGGGCCTAAGCGACCTGCTATTGAGTAAATCTGTGTCAATTGATATTAGAATTAAAGAATCCCAATTTAGTGAACAAGACACTGAATACATTTCTGACTTGCCACAGGTCAGATAATGTGTTAGAGGCAGTGCCAGGAACAGATTCCAGGAGTCCTGACTCAGACACTGCTATAACCATAAGGAAGCACTCCTCCCCACATGACATCTGTGGAGTCGGGCATATGCCCAGCTAGAGAATTAAAATAGTTTACTCTTCTTCTCACTAAGAATTTTATCTTGTTTTCAAAGCCTCTCCTTGGTGGATACTAACTTACCAGCTGAAGCAGAGACAGAATTACGCAGTTTTATTGCTAAGCGTTTTATTAAAGGAGCACTTTTTGAGGGGATGGGTAATGTTGCATCTGTGGAGTTGAGGTAAGAGTAAAATGTACTGTTTTTAATTTGTGATAAACATGGGAAGTGATAAGAAATGCTGGCAGTCTCACTAAGTTTACCATCTGCTGCTGCATATGAGTTTAATCCTGATTGCAGCTAATCAGCCTGTCAGCATATTTAAGGCTCGCAGTTTAGTTATGTGCTAGTAGCATTTGCCTTAGACTTCCTTTAGGTGGCAGTGAAAAACTGCAAACACATTAAATAGTGATAAATTAGTTTTGATCAGGTTGTTCTGATCACACTTTCTGTGCAGTTAACAAGGAGGAAAAGATCTAGGAAGATTGTATATGTGATGCTATGTGCAGGTTGTATTGGGGGTTAGCACAATTTTAAGTAAAACACACACACACCATATTTTAGTTGATGCTCACTCCTTTACACATGGCTTTTATTTCTAAAGTCAGTTTATCTTTTGTAGCCTTGTTAGAAAATATGAACAATTGTTTTTTGTTTTGTTTTTTAAAGAGGTTTTAAATAGGATAGTTAAAACTTGCATTTATTTCTGGGATGTACCTCAAAGGTAATCAGAATGACATTACTGTTCTGAAAGCAAGAGTATTCTTTTGGGATCAGGACAGAATTATTTTGATCAAGGTGAAAAACCATAGAGATTCAAAATCCTAATCTTAATCATTATCTGATTATTCACAAATTTATATAAAATGTAGGATAGGAAATTTTGACCCAATTGAAGTCAATGGCAAAACTTGCATTGACTTTAGGAGAGTCAGGATTTCACCTATTGTCAGTGGCTGGTTAAATTCTAATGTGAGATACAAAATGAGATTCAGTTAGAACAATCATTACCTTATTTGGCACATCTGCATCTGATTAATTCAACTTTTTTTTCCTGTCTCTAGCATACCAGAATTTCGAGTTGGTTGTTATTACTGTCTTCTCCAACAAGAAAAGCTTCTAGAAACAGCAACAGTGGAATCAAACATCAGCCCTCCAGAGTATGTAACTTGTTTCTTAGGAGGCTCAGAGAAAGGGCTCGAGCTATATCCTTTCCTTAACCTCTCTTCATGTGGGTGTAGGGAAAGAGCATATGAAAATAATAGGTAGCGTGTTTACCCCATTAACTTTGAAACCTTTTCCAGATCTGCTGCCAATTCCTTGAATTCATTGACTACTAGCCTACTTGTACACATCTTCCAGAGTATATCTGAAAATGTGATTACCTACTATATACTAAATGGGCAAAGCGCAAATCTCAATTTACATATCTTATTTCCTTAAGAGGATACTTTCAGACTTGAGTTGGACATGTATGTTCAAGTCCTGAAGACTAACCTTGATTCAGAGGTAAGATCTAATTCTGTGACTGAATTTTTTGTAAATGGTAAAGATGACATTTTATGAATTGTTAACCTGATTTTATAGGGCTGATTTGTTATAGGCTCGCCAATGATCTGAGCAGAAGATACTTAGGTTCTTGTCAAATCAGGCTACAGAATTAGAGAATGTAGAGAGTTCAATACTTTGTCCAGACTCTCAGGGTGTGCAGCAAGGGCACTCACACTGAGAACACAACCCATGTTCTTGTGGTGTACCTTGTGGTTACCGGTACGTCCCAGTATTTTGGTAAACACATTCAGTTCTCCGTTCACTTCCCCAAAGTCGAAAGGGTAACCGGTAGGCCATTTATCTATCCCAAAGGTTATAAACACTTATGCTAACTTGCTCTAGCTAATCATACAGGATACAGGCCTGTAGGTTCCTTGCATTATAGCCAAATATAACAAAATAATATCTACTGAACTATAAACCAAAATAATATAATCAAACTAATAAAGAAAAACAGATTATATAATATAGCAAGCTGGCAGGCTAGCCCCATGGGCTACAGAATAAGGATTGATTACTCTGACAAAAAGTTAGTACAGTACATGAAAGACCAACATAAACAGGAGGAAATGAGCAACTGTCTATACAGTGAAACAAGTGCATACACTAAGTGCTGCCCACCATACAAGTTAAACAAATGGAAACATCAGACTTTCTTTCCCAAGCACAGTAATCTTAAGGGTTACCTGTGACACTAATAGGTAAATTCAGACAGAAGTGTGAATAAATTGACTAAATCCCTTTAAGAAATTATAATAGCATATGGAAAGGTTAGCAATGAGCATTCAGTCCCCTAACTTTTCTAAGCAGTGGTGACAGGTTGATTTGTATTTTATGTGAATAAACTTGGAGGGGGGGGAAGTTCAAGGAATGGAACCCAGGTTCTGACTCCCAGTCCTGTACCCTATCTACTGGACTACACTGCTTGTCTGATACATGTCAGAATAGATTACAAATATAACATGTCATATTCTGGCAGAATATAAAGGCTTTCAGAGCCGGTGTTTCATGTCAGTAACACTTAAGATGCCAAGCTAATGATTTTAGCTGATTATAGTTCAAAATTAGGAAGGAATTGACATCCAAATTGCATAGTTGGAATGGGTTAGCAATATGCTTATTTTTATACCAGAATCAAAGCTTTAATGTTTCAATTTGCTACAGAAAAGTAACCTGGAGGCTTATATTAAACCCTACCTAAGAAGTTGGTTTGAGGACTCTGTATGCCCTATCCAGAGGGTAGTGCAGCTCTTCCAGGAGAAACTCGCCTTTTTATTACATGCTGTAAGTATACATCAAACTAAAACATCTTCTGAACATTTTCTAGTCAACTCAGTGATCCTGTTATATTGTAAATGTAGCTTGCATTTGGCTTTTCCATTCTCCCTGAACTGAATGAAGAAAACCTCCCCCTTTAGTCAATACAAGTGATTTTTCTCAGCTATATTACTAAGCCAGTACCAGCTATTTCATTCACTAAAATTAATAATTTTATAGTTGACTTATTTTAAAATTGAATGCTTAGTATTCAACTTATAATTAGAATGAGATAGGCAATAAAAATTCCATTTTGCTCAGACTAGGACAAGAACAGCTAAGTGTCTATGAAATTCATTGTAGAAAGATGCTGAGAACAAAAAAATAAGATGAGTCATATACTGCTAGACAATGAAAATGAGACGGATGTGGGCAGAATGGTTAATAGAAGTACAAACTAGTGTACTTTTCAAAATGTATAAATAGTTGTAATGAATATACTGTAGTCTGGAGCACTTATCTAGCTTCTGGTTCTTACTAGACTATTTGGAAAAGAACTTAACTAAGATCACTTGTTACTCTTTGCTAGTAATAATAATAATGAAAATAGTAACAGAAGTAAAATATATACAGCCAACAGCAATCAAATTGTGTGGTTTTTTTAAAGGCTTTGAGTTACACTCCTGTTGAAGTTAAAAATTCAGATGAAAGAACAAAGAAAGATATTCACAGGTAAAGAATATTACTCCTAAACAGAGACAATATAGCCTATAAGTTGCTTGGCTTATTGTATGATCCCTTTCCTGGTTTTGCTGTTTGGGTGGAAACTAGCAGTTCACAATAGTTTTGTATGTCAGGTTTCTGAGTGCTGCCAGTCTCCAAGGTCTCATTCAGGAAGGTACAATGACCTCCTTGTGTATAGCCATGACTGAGGAACAGCACAGATCGGTGGTAATAGACTGTAGTGGACCACAGCCTCAGTTCCATAATGCAGGTGAGATCATGGATGGGGATGCTTCCATCAATTTATCCAGCTCATCTTTAGAGAAGGCTCAGCCCTTACAGGATCATACCCAGAAAGTTTTGGGACCTGGCTATCTTGAGAACACCTTTCTTCCCATTTGATATCACGCCATATATGATCCACAGAGGCACTTGATCTCTGGTTTAAAAGTGAGAGGTCCTAGAGTCTGGAATTTGATCAGCTCTATGATCTACCAAAACTCAGATTAGTTAAGCTTCAGATCAATCCGCAGAGCTCACTTTTTCTGTCAGGCTTTTGATGAGTGGTATATAGAGGGATGTGGATGGTTAGATAATTATCGTTATTTTGGGCAAGTATAATTCTGTTTGATTGGACAGTTTGCTGTAGATTTTAACCTTGTTTGTAGTTTTAAAAGCACCTGGAGCTTTGGGAAAGATGTTTCAAAGAAACTGAAAACAAAATCTATTTTCCTGGCATACTAGTTAAAATAGCAAGAAAGGGGGATTAGTTACGTTTTCTTTTGTTTTCTCATACACATTCTATCCATCTTTTTATGCTTTTGAATATTTATATCATAGGGCAAACATTACTGGTGTTAATTACAATTATTGTGTGAGTGAGATTAAGTACACAGTCACATACATGTGGGTTATGCAGTGTTCTAATGCGCACGCACACATACACTTTTTCTTTACCTCCTTTTCTTTGTTCCTAAACGTGTGACAGGAAGCAACAAATTCTGTGACGACTGGATGCAGGCTTTTCTAAATGGTGCTGAAGGTGGAAATCCATTTCTCTTCCGGCAAATAGTGGAGAACTTTAAATTGAAGGTAACTTTGTATACTCGTATGCTTGCAGGAGACAGAAGGGTTACTGAGTATGCAAATAGTCACTTTTGCATTGATATAGCGATAACTGTGAGAGCTTGCCTAGTTCTTGCTGTACTCTGAGTGGACAAGAACAGAATATCCTCTAAAGGAGACACAGACAGATTTAGAAACCAACTTATTTTTTTCTTAAAACAACCTAACTTTAAAATTACAATGGAAACTCCCATCAAGAGTTGTAGCTAACTGATTTGTCTACTAATGTATGTAATAAAATTCTTACTGCAGACTCTTCCACTTCTCCAAATTCATGTATTGGCATACCTTCCCTACAGATAAAAGGATGAGGAATATTTTCTGTTACTGTGTTTATAGGCCATACAAGACACTAACAACCTGAAGAGGTTTATTCGTCAGGCAGAAATGAACCATTATGCCTTGTTCAAGTGTTTCGTGTTTCTAAAGAACTGTGGCAGTGGAGATGTCCTTCTGAAGATTGTTAAAGTGGAGCAAGCAGAAATGCCAGAAGCCAAAAATGTAATAACTGTCCTTGAGGAATTCATGAGAGAAACAGCAGTAGCCTAAAAATCTTAATTTTTGTACTTGCTTTGTGCTATTGTATAAATAATTAATTCCTTCTTTGCAGATCAGAATTCACTATTGCAGAAACTTAAATTATATTTGAAAGCATTCAGTCATTTCAAACTTATTTCACATCTGAGTCTTTTTAGAAAAAGCAGCACGAGATTTGCTTCAATTTTTGAATATAGTGTTTTATACAAATCCAGACATTCTTTTTTCAACACTTACCAGATTCTGCAACTGATCCTCCTTTTTTGGGGACCACACCATTTTGTTTTTTACTGTCATGTCATAAGAAAAACTTTCACCTGAATGGCAGTGATAGTTTTTAAGCATTTAGAAAATGTTTAATGCATAAGAACTAGTAGAGAGGATCATGACTAAACATTGAGATCAGATTTATTTAAACAAAAAAGTCATATAAAGAACTACAAACATTTGGATAAATTGCATATAGTAAATGAATTAAACATATTAAATTCAGAGAATTTTCTCAGGCAACAAGGCCTATGTTCTTGTCATTTGTTTTCACAAACTTAATTCTAAAGTAGAAAATCTGTACTTCTGTGACCAGATTCTCTCTTTGATTATGCTTACCGAACTGATTTATTTGAAACTGAAAATCTGTAAAACAACCTAACTTTGTTGTCAGGTCTCAGATATATATATTTCATTTTGAAAATGCATCATTGTACTCCAGCAATGAACTCTCTCTCACATGGGAAATACATTTTCTAAACCATAAGTAATTTAGACAGCAGAATATATACACCACTTTGGATGCAGTAGGAACCAAAACTAAAGGGACCTTTATCAAGATTACACAGAGGAGGACTGCAGGAATAGTCCTTATGTAGGCAAAACTCACATTTGTTTCAATTGATTAGCTAGGGAATGCAACCTTTGTACGTAGTGTGTTTTATCATAACTTGACACTTAATGAACTATCCTATTATGAAGAGGTCTCCATCACTAACTTTATTTGTAATAATATTACTGAACCAGTAGTGTGACTGCTGTTTGTTTTGTGAGTGCTGTACATCAAAGTTAAAAGGTACAGGCTTTCTTGTGATATAATCATATCTAATAAAATAAATTAACAATCTTGATCGTATAGTTTACTTTTTAATTCCAAGTAAGTATTTCCAATGAATGAATGAATCTGTTTAGGCTCTATAGCTTATATTGTTCTCCTAGCAATATCTGGAGGAGTTACAGGTATAGTACCCTCATATGGATGGGAGAATGGATGTGCATTGGTAGAGAGGAAAATAAAAGTAGCCTAAAAAAATAAAACCTGTTACCACATCACATCATAGGCTGCATGCAGGATCACTGAGGACTAAACAGTTTCCTTCAGCAAGTTTGATTCATCAGTCAGTAAGCCAATACTAGCAGCACTCAATAACCTATGTTGCTTTCTATCACTTCCATACATTTTTTACTACTTTGGAAAACCGTTCCTTTAATGTTCTAACTGGTTCAGGTGCAAGGGATCTCTCCATGCTAAGAAATATATGAGCATCATGAAGAATGGGTTGCTGATTAATGTCTTCATATCAAGCATTACTAAGGATAAGATTTTGTCATGGATGTCAGATTCTCTGACTTTCAGAGACCTCCGTGACATTTTCTGCTTCAGCCCCAGGGTTGCCGGGCCGGAGTTGTCAGCTGGCAGGAGCCCTGAAGCTCCGAGCCACCACAGGCGGTGTGGACACAGGAGCTCCAATCTGCCATAGGCAGCGAGGACCCCGGAACTCCAAGCGGCTGGTCCCAGAGCTGTCAGGCTCTGTGGGTGGTGGGGTCCCCGGAGTTCCAAGCCACTGCGGGCAGTAGGGACCCCGCATCTCTCAGCTGCTGCGGGCGGTGGGTGCTGGAGAAAAAACTCCCATCCTCTGGGCTCGGGCTCTCACCCCCGCCTCAGGCTTCAGTCATTCCCCTGTCAGTCCTGCCCACCATTATTTTTAGTAAAAGTCACAGACAGGTCATGGGCTTCCATGAATTTTTGTTTATTGCCAGCGACCTGTCGGTTATTTTTAGTAAAAATAACGGTGACAAAATCTTAACCTTAAGCATTACAATCTGCAAGGCAAGAATCTCTAATTGCCAGGGGATGACTGTGGTGATGTGAGAAATGAGGCTGCTCCTCACCCACTTTGGATGGAGCGGTTGGCTGAGGGCCCCCAGTGGTAATGTGTATTGCTTGCGGTCAAGGCTGGCCTCAAAATACCCAGTCTAGTAATGGGCAGGTCATTTTGAAGCTCTAGAATAGAGGTGTTACTGGAATATTAGCAGACTACATCTGTTGGGGGTAATATACTTTCTCCTTTGTGATACAATGACAATCTGCATTCTGGCTTCTGAGTTACCTTCGGGCATCTTTAATGGATAGTGTCATCTGCATATTTGCTGCCATACTCATAGTTTTGTACCAGCCTTGTAAAGTTAAGAGAATTTTCTAGCTCTAGTATCTGAGCCAGGCCAACCTATCCAGGCCAGTCATTGGGGTGATCACTGTTAGACAATCCTGTACTGGCGAGAATCACCTGGCACATTCTTCTTTTTGGAGAAAAATTATTCATGTGGTCCTAACAAGTTCATACTTACCCATATTTAATATATATAGTACGTCACACACCGTAGTTATAAAGCCCAGCTTTTTTAGCCTTTGCTTGTGAGACTTCGATCTCTTCCACTTGCATAGGCCTTTCTTCCCTGAGCAGCTGCTTACCTCAATTTCAGTCTTATTAAGTTTGTGTCCCATCACATGTGGGTTCCAGCCTGGAACTGTCAAACTTTGCATGCCTGGTAGATTTTCTCTTCATTATCTGTTCCTGCTTTCAGCTCTTTCTAGGCTCAATTTTCCCAAGATCTGCACTTTGAAGGAACAAGGTGATTGGTATTTAAAAAAATAAATAAAATCCTCCATGTTGCTATATACTTGATACACTTATTTTAGGCCAGTTGCGTTCCTATCAGCTCTGCAGTGACTTAATTATTCAGGTGTATGACTAACAGAAAGAGTTCAAACTTCTTGAAAGTGCTCTTGCACAAAACTGGGCCTTTAGGGTAGTGGGGCTGGCGAGCCATAGCATTTTACTGGACTTTTTCCTTTTGTAAATTCTCCTGTTAAAAAGTAAAGAATTTAAATTCAATAAATAATGCAGGAGAACCTGGCTAAGCTCATTGCAAAATACTGAATACTTTTTCAACAATAAAATACTATTCAAAGCAGATGGTGAAATGAAACAAAGGACAAGCCATGCTGTACCGTACTATAATAGTTAATGGAATTGGAGATAAACCTGAACTGGGTTTGCAAGAGTATTACAGTGGACTGGGAGTCAGGACTCCTGAGTTCTCTCTCTGCCTCTACTACAAGCATGTTGGGAGATCTTGAAACCTCTGTGGATTGGTTTGCCTATCTACAATTATTTGGAGCCCCATAGGCATGAATGGTGTTCTACAAAAACAGACAACATGGTCACTGCATAAAGGCACTGACCATCTAAAACAAACACTACTTACCTACTTCTCAGAAGCGTTGCTAGGCTTCATAAATTGTTTAAAGAGCTACAAGAGTCTCTGATGAAAGATGCTCTAAGTGCAAATCACTAAAAATAACAGGCGAGTTTAACACTCATGCAGTAGCTGTCAACTGTCACTTGTTATGTTTTAGTTACAAGAGATGTCAAAACTGCTCAAAGGAGTGGCCATGAGTTATGTTTAATTTCTTAGTGATATTTTAACCCAACTATTCTTAATGTCAACTTGCAGAGGAATTTTTTTTAAATCGGGATTGTGCCCCTTTTTTGCTCCCTTACGATGTACAAAGCAGGCTGATTTTTTAAATTTTGTTTTTGTTTTGTATCTGAGCAATTTCAGGAATATCAGTTGTGGTCTTTCCTTGTTTTGCTGGAGGACTGTTAGCTCCATTTCTTAATTCAAGCGGGTGTCAAAGGGTGTCAAATCTATAACAAAGACATATTTTCTCCTAAGTGTTCATTAGACATTGGTGGTAAATATATTTTAACAAAAAAATAACCAAAATAAAGCCTGGTTAGAACAGACTGGTTAAAAATCCCCTTCTTCTCAACCTTTAGGCTGCTGTCTCTTGTGATGACATAATTTCACTAGTGTTCCAGTTATCAGGAAGTGGACAAGACCTGAATTTTTAAAGTTAAAAAACAAACAAAAATCAGACGATACCACTTTCTTCATATCTTATACAGAAACAGAAAGGGGCAGAAACCTAATTTTTTTCCTTTACCACACACTTTAAACAAAATACAAAAATAAGTAATTGATCTCAATAGTCAATGATGAAATAGAAAAGTTGAAATCAAATCACTCATGTCAAAACATTCTTGTTAATTTTTTAATTGTAGATGTACTTATAAAACACAATCCCTCTTTGCAAGTTGGTGTTTTTTGTTGTTTTTGGTATGCTACATTAACAAGCTCAATCTTAAAAAAAAAAAAAAAAAAAGCCCCCCAAATCTTTAATGGAAGCTGTGCTCAAATAATATTTGTTACAACAAAAATATACAGAATGTACACAATACAAAAATATTTGGAAACAGATATCACAACGTGTTACCTTGCAAATATTGTTTTGTTCTCCTAGCCCTTGATGGTGAAGCATCAATCGTTCAGCATTTTTAAGGCAGAATTATATTGTTTGGTGCTCTGTGATTAACACTTGGAGGAGGCATTAGTATTGATAATGAAAGCAAAAGAAAATCAAGCTGCATAAATCTAGCTTTATTTGCAAACTAAACAGACTCTGTGGGGGAGTCAGGATACATTTGGTGACTAATGTGTCTACTAAACTCATTGGAAATTAATGTGTTTTTGCTGCATAAATCAGGCCTGTGGAATTTTTCACGTCTTGTAAAGTGCTCAGCAATGTAAATTTGCTGTACTATGTTCTGGCATTTTAAAGAACCTCATTAGGGAGCTTCTTCCTATTAAAAGCCAAAGATTAATGATGACATTAATAATACATTTACCTTGAAAACAGTTTGTTTTTGTTTCACACGTGATTTATTCTTTTAGTGAACAGCTGAATATATTGCCTTCATCTTCAACCAGTTCTCAGTGTCTGTGCTGTGAAGTGTTGAGCTGTAGGAGTTGTTAAGCAGCAGCACATAATACCCTAAGGCTGTCACTTTTTAAAAGAAAAAGAATTACAATAATAAGAGAGAGACTAAAACCAGAACCCCAAATCTACTGGCCTTTGGCTTGCTAGATCTGAACCTGCCTACGTGGGGTCAGATCTGGTTACAATTCAGGTAAAACCAAAGAGTGGGATATTCAAAAACTCTTAAGTAAGTTAGGAGCTCAAGTCCCATGAAAATCAATATGATTTGTGCTCCTAACTTAAGTGCTTTTGAAAATCCAGCTCGAAATCTTGCGAGAATAAAATGTTGGCACAAAATCATGGACATCTTAGGAGGTCTATTGACTTTGTGAGATGGCCACACTATTTTGGGACCAAGCATAGGATTCCATCTGTTGTATACAAATTAAAACCCATTCTCCAATCTGAAAACCAGAGGCAGTATGATCCATTGGACAGAGCATGGTCCGGGAGATAGGATCCCTGAGTTCTTGTCCCAGTTCTGACAAAGGCTTACTTTGTCACCTTGTACAAGTTGTAACTCCCCTAGCCTCAGTTTCCTCATTTATAAAATTAAATAAAATACTTACTTATTTCTACCTAAGCAAGTAGTGAAGATTCATAAATATTTGTGATATGCTATGTAAGTGCTAAGTATTATTACTGGCTGACTGGAAAAAGGACATGAAATGCTTAGTTAAAGATTTAGCAAAAGTTAAAAGTTTTTTTTTCC
This sequence comes from Emys orbicularis, assembly GCF_028017835.1. Classification (NCBI taxonomy): domain Eukaryota; kingdom Metazoa; phylum Chordata; order Testudines; family Emydidae; genus Emys; species Emys orbicularis. The sequence continues at coordinate 42,147,829 of NC_088695.1, read as the reverse complement.
TTAACCCACATTTAGAGGTTATTTCTCACGAGCTCATATCCCATCCCTCCTTATCTGGCTTCTTCCTTTATTTAATATTAGTGATGTGTGCAAAAAACTGTTTCTAGATCCAAAGATCTAAAAATAAGAGGTGCAACTTGCAGCTCCCACTGACTGTGCACTCGTCTTTTCATTCTGGGTGGTGCTTTTTTTTGGCCACTATTAATTTCTTTCTTTTTGGTTCCCATGAGAAGGAGCTATCAACATGGAGTTCTAAGTAAAAGCAGCTGCCAGCATCAACCTCTGAATTGACCAGCAGGTGTCCCTCAAGGAGTTGTATTACCAGTGTCCCCAGATTCTGAGTCAGTCTTCATTACCCCTCCCGTCCGGTTGCTCCCTAAACCCAATACTGGATAATCCTGTACAGTCGCTGTGCTGCAATTCAACATCAACTATGGGAATAGCTCTTACAGGTTTACCACATCTCTCTTCACCATGAAAAACTTGTCCAAGGACATTAGCAAAAGGAAAAACTTGTTATAAAATATACACCACTCACTAGTGTCTTCATGTTGATCATAACAATTCCTCTCTCTCTGACATTAAGTATCTGTAAGGTCCAATAGATTCACATTTTGTTGAACTACATAATGTGAAATTCTGCTAGCAGCTGAATTAAAAAAAATCAATTCACTATGTAAATTGCTCCTTCATGACCAGATGAGAAGAGCCACTGTAAGTCCCAATTCATCCACAAATGACTGGAGAAGAGTAATGTTAAGGCTCTGGCACAAACTGGCAACAGCAAGGACATCTGGAGGTGAAAGAGAAAATCTATCCTCTGTTCACTCATTGGTGCTGCAACATGCTGGCACAATGGGGTGAATTTAAAAGACAGCATCATTGAGATTGATAGATTTTGACATTATTTTAAAGAGCTTGTGCAGTTTATTTGATATTTTCAAATGGTTAATATCAAACAGTTTTTAAAAAAGGGAGTAAAGATCTCAGCCCAAGTGCCTTGTATTGCCCTTGATCTCTGAGCTGCTGACCTCGAGCATAGATTTAGTGCATTGCCTTGCCTTTGTGTGAATGAATTCACCCTTAATATATTGAAATATAAAACGTTTGATTTATTCATCCGTACGTGTGAATTTAGTGCTGGTTTCAGGTGCCAGCCTAACTGAGAACTAGGATTGGTTGGCAGAGCCCACCCAAGCAATGAAAGGCCTGCTCCTTCAGATGAGGGAGGGAGCAACAGAACAGAAAAATCAACAGATCACTGAGACAACAAAAATGCACAAACAGGGATAGGGAGGCAGGTCACATGATCAAAAGGAGGGATCCAAGAAACTGGTGGCGATCCTCCAAGGAACCCTGCCCAGTTGAATTAATCAACGAGGGACTGGAATATGGTCCCACGGTCAAAGAGAATTCCCCCATCCATCTTCATCCTCCTGGGCTGATGAACAGCCATCTTGGCCAGTGCCAGGAAAAGGATGACAGATGACAAGGAGACTGATGGCCTTGGAGTCTAAAGTCCATTATTAAGCCACTGAACAGGTACAGCAGGGACAGAGGCATTTGTAGAAACAGACCCTTAAGGGCTAATCCTATACCTCTTTCAGTGAGGTCAACAGGAGTTTTGCTAACATGCAAGCTGTAGGGTACAGCCTTCAATTATCTAGTATGGATAATATGTTGATTTCTTTCCCTCTCTCTCATTCAAATACTGACACATGGTGAGGCAGAAATAGGATGTAAAATAGTCTCTCCATCACCAAAGACCCATCTAGCAGCGCTTTACTACAACGAACCTGCATTCTTCATAACAGTGACTCAGAGGGGCAGCTGACACACCTTTACACTGAGGCTGGACAGAGATTTTTAAGAGGGAGAGAGTGCCCTTGAAGGGAGGTTCTTTGGGAATTTGCATGTAAATTCCTTCCCATATGGTGCATTTCAAAAACAAAAAATGTTCAGAAGAAATCTTCATGAGGTTTAAAGTAGGGCAGATTGGAAATGTTCCGTAGAATTTTTTTGATGGAAAACTGAGTTTTTGACAAAACTTCTTTTTAAGTAAGTGTTTACTTTCCTCAAAATTAAAAAGTTAAAAGAATGTTTTTTTGTTTTTTTGTTTGAAAACCAAAAATATTTTCCAGTTTTTGGACAAAAAAATTCTGGTTTTTGGAAGTTTTGACTAAAAATTGTTTCTTGTTTTGTTGATGAAAAGTCATTTTTTCTGCTGAAAACGTCAATGAATTTTTTTTTTCATTTTTATCACAATTTTCCATGTGGAAAACTCCATTTTCTGACCAGCTCTAATTTAAAGGCATCTGTAAAAGGTATGATTTAGCAATATCCAGAGAAGGGGATTGAAACAGAGATGTCCTCCTCCTTCAATCTGAACAATTTTTTTAGCAACTAATTATCTAATCTCTAGTTATTCCTCTCTCCCTGCTCTCCCACCCACTCAAGGATGCTGTCTCTATCATTATGACACAAGATGAGTGAGGCAATATCTTTTATTTACCTCCCTCACCTTGTCTCCCTAATATCCTGCGACTGACACAGCTACAACTACACTGCATCTATCACTATGAAACACCCAGAATGATCCCTGACCTGGAACCAGGGATCCAAACTCTTGCACATGTGATTGTTTAGAGCTGGCTCCGAACTGCAGGGATAAAATGGAACTTGGAATTGGACCCATACCAAAGAAACCCACAAGTGCTCTCAAACAATAGGCCTTATGCTTTCCTATTACAAGGCTTCCTTGAAGTGGCGTCCTATGAACCATGCTTCAGACTAAGGGAAACAATTTTGTTGCTGTTGCAATTGCGCATGAAGAAGGGGAAATAAAAGTTTCCTTTGCAGATAAGGCTCATTTAATACCCTAAAAACAGATTGGGTGAGACCCTGACCCCAGTGAAGTCGATGGGAGCTTTGCCATTGAGTTTAGTGGAGTCAGGCTTTCACCATGGCGAGTGTTTTATCCAAACAGCAGGGATTAAAATGACATGAAGAACATCACTGAGTTAACACTAGGGAGGAGGTCACAGCCTTCAGCATCAGCACTGGCATCATCTAGGTGGGCAAGAGAATAAAGCTCAGGAATGAAGAGAGGTGTTACTGAAAGACAAACAAAACTCGCTGCTGTAGTGACAGCGAGACTGATTCCAAACTGTGCCCAAATCATCTAATAATGTGAGCTTGTCTTTGGCAGAGATTAGGAAGCCACCTGGTAGGGTTCCAGACCTGGTGCCTTTGAAATAGGAGACCCAGATCCCAGGAGACAATGTCAGGGTTCTCTTTTCCCCAGCTAGGGGGAATTACAAGCCTTGCAAATAGAGCTGGTCAAAAACTGTCCATCAAAACTTTTTTTTTTTAAATGGGGGAAAAAATGAAAAAAATTCCCACAAAAAACTTGAGCATTTCTGACCCTCTCAGCTTGTGATTTAGAAGCCATGTCTCCTACCCCCATCTTCTGGGATGGGTGAAATTCACTCCATACACTGGACCAACCAGATCTATTCCCTGATCACGTCTCACCTAAGCCCCCAGTATGTGTCTGAGGTGAGATTTAACTGATGCATAGGCCTCCTGCTGGCCCTCTGCACAGGGGTGAATTTCACACTCTGCACACACACCTTTTCTGTGTTATCAAGGGCATCCATTTAAGACCGAAGATATGCTTTAGTCATGATGAAATTCTATGGCCTGTGTTATAAAGGAGGTCACACTGGATAATCTGATGGTCTTTTCTGGCCTTAAAATCTATGACAATATAGAAGGGACAGAGGATTAAGGGAAACCTATAAGAGGGTAAATCCTCCACCTTCCTGGACTGTTTTTTTTTCTGCTGTGCAGGTAGTTATCAACAGTGAAATGTGAAATAACATAAGCACTTTACTAGAGATTTGTGCTTAAAGCATGGCCCATACTACAAAGGGTTTTACATGGTTTCCCTGGTCTATATAGGCATGGTGAGTCATGCTTTACAAACTGTACTATAAACCAGTTAGGCATCTATAAAACCTATGGCCTAACTACACTAGGCAAAAAGGCATCGCAATTAATTGTTGCTTGGAACCCATAAAGGTCCATTGCCTAGGCAAGACTTTGTGTTCACACACAACAGTTATTCCCAGTATTTTACAAGCATTAGTTGTACCAGCCAAGCCAGGGATGACAGACTTGGGTAGGGAACTAGTGGTAAATAAATCCCTGGTGTAACTCCGCTGACTTTGGTGGATAAACTTGGCCTCTAGCATATTGAATGGTTTGTAGCATGGTTTTATATGAGGGAAATCATGTCCACACTCTTCTAGCAAGAACTGAGTTTAAGCAAACCCTGCTGGAGACTTTCTGATACTCTTTCCAAACTCTTTGCAGACAGGGCATTAGACCATACAGAGCCAGAAAGAAAGAGCAGAATAAAACAACCTGATTGTCAACCAATATAAAACACAACTGACCATTAGCAAAATCCTAAACTGCCTCCACCCAGAAAAGAAAACTCAGCCACATTATTTACCACAATGGGTTGTAAAAATCAAGTGAAATGTACTGATGGTAAGAGCTACCTCTGATACGGTGTCCTGTCTGAAACAACCACTTTATGGTACCCCCAAGGTTTCTAATGCAATCTTGTTTGACATTTAGTTGAAGATCAACGTCTACCATGATGGGTTTTGCTTGCCCCTTTGGAAGTTGCTTAAGACAGTCTAAACTATAGACTAAATATTTAAGTAACCATTCAATTAATAAGACAATGGCAGTGGCATGGCTAGGGTGACCAGATAGCAACTGTGAAAAAACAGGACGGGGGGGTGGGGGGTAATAGGCGCCTATATAAGAAAAAGTCCCAAAAGCCGGGACTGTCCCCTTAAAAAAGGAACATCTGGTCACCCTAGGCATGGCTGACCAGTCAAACTCAACCGTTAAAACCAAATTCAAGTTGCCTTGTCAGCGTCCTCTGAGTCTCTAGTTCAGTGGTGCTGGAACAGTTTTTACAGTGGGGATGCTGAAGGCAGAAACCATGTATTTGGGTTGTCATGACGACGTCAAGCCAGGGGGTGTGGCAGCACCCCTAGTTCCAGCACCTAGGCGCTAGTTAGTAAAAGTGAAGCTTGTTTTTCTTTTACTGTTCAGTTAAACACAGGCGTTTCATAAACCAACTAGTCACGGATCCAGCATAACCTGGAAAAATTTAAGTGACCCAAACTAAACATCAATGTGTGCGCTAATAAACCGAGTGGTAAATGCCCAGTTACAAACATAAGGTTGATCCTGCAGCCCTTCCTCAGGGGAGTAGCCACAATGGAGAGGCTGCAGGACTGGGTCCCGACTGAGTGTTAACAGTACCTGTCTGACTCATGCCCAAACTTCTTGCAGGCCAGTTCTACTGTTAGTTTTTAGCTTAAATCATCTTCATCAGCATACAGTACAGTCAGCCAGAAACTATGTCACACGTTTCCTTAACTTGTGCATTTTCAGAAGACCATTTACTTATCCCCTAATCGTCATATAAAAATAAATCCTTGGTTTCGATTCATTTAACATAGCTGGCAGATGGAAAAGTCTTTTGCCCTCCAGAATTCTCTGTCCCAGGCTCTCAAGGAGGTGGAGGTAGCTTCAGATCCAACAGATTGTAGGCAAAAACATTCCAAAAGATGGCGAACAATACAAAGACGACATAAATAAAAATAAAGATCCACCATAAGGACTGGTCTTGGAGTCTCTGCTCATAGTTCCTTAGGATGACCACGCCCAATGTGATTCCAACCAATACCCCACCCAGGTGGGCGACGAAGCTTGGGTGTGGACATGGGGGGTAAGCAGATGGATGGAACCGCAGCCACACAGCCCTTCCAAATTCAAAGCTCACTGGAATAGAGAGAGAGAAAAAAAAAGATAAGCCCTTTGTCCATCTCAATCCTTCTCTGCCTCTACTTGGGGCTCCTTCAAGTCAACGACTGGAGAACTGCATGTGCTGTTTCATAACCATCTCTTGCTATCTCATGGATAGTGCAGAGATCATTGCTTTACTGAACAGAGAGAAAGTGCACTCTGCTACAAGCAAAGGGGAAGTTGTAAGCCAGTTTTGGCCAATCAGCTCACTGTACATCAGACATGTAACATCAGTGCAGGCAGATAGTGTAAAGGGCTCTTTTATTTTCTATATTTGTCCTGGTGTTTTCTAGAGCTCCTGTTGATTTCTTGCTGACTGGAACTCTACTATTCATTGCGCACTGACCATGTGCTCAGTACTCTATACAGCACAGACACACCATAGAACACAAAGATAATCTTAGCAAGCAACAGAAACTGCAACCCAAATGAGCTTGTGTGTATGCCAGACAGAGAATCAACCTTCATGCAGTTATTGTAATGACAGGGGTTTTTGTTTTGTTTACTTAAGATTGTGTGTGAGCTGGGCCAGGTGGCTGTTGGGCAGTCATTGATAAAAGCCTGGCAGCAGAAACATGTTTGGAAGAGAAACCTGAATGTGGGTTTTGGTTTTCCTTAAAGATGGGGCCGAACCAAATCCACAGCTTTGTACAGCCCCAAACTTTGTGGGAGTTCAGAAACAGATCTAGATCAGAAATTCTCAGCTCTAGATTCTTCTGGTTGCTTTCTGTAAAAACAGAAAGAGACTCTTTCGGTAGAATTTTTTCCTTCCTTTAAATCTCGCTCTTGGTGGCTGTTTCCTCCTCTTCACTTGGTCCAGTCAGCACATGACGTATCTTTTCTCTCCCAAGCTCTCTCCCTAGTTAGGCACATCAGATCACCTCTGTATTCCTATGACATTATCTGATTAAAATGTGACCATATAGATCATTGTTGCAACCACTGTTATATATCTGCAGCAAATCTGGTACAAAGGTTCTCAAGTGAGGTATCTATGAAAAGGTTATGATTTGCTGGTCATGATTATGCTATCTGTATACATGTATCATTTTTGTATTTGAAGTTATAAGTATTGGCTCTATACCCGGATTTCAAATGTTTGCTCCTGGGGTAACACCCACAAGATAGCCAGCCAGCACATCTTGGAGGGACTATTCAAATTGAGTGGCCCATCAAAAGAACGTTTAACTGACAATGGACCATGGGAAACGCCCATCTACACTTAATGGAATTTCCTGCTTTGACTAGGCTAAGTGCATGGACATGTGACTTGCCATGTGACTCCAAACTCCATCTTGCTGCTGTAATTTTCCACAGTAAGAACAATGGGATTCCCTCCACATGGCAGAAGCTATAAAAGGCCTTGGAAACACCTCCTTTTTGCTTCTATCCTGCTCCAGCCTCTTTCTTGCCCAAGCCTCTGGACTATGAATTTATACTAATGGGAGCATTCTAACCAAGGAATTGAGGACCTTCCAATGATTTGGAAGCAACCAGAGACTTATCAAGCCAGCAGTTTATTCCATCACTGCTACAAGCCTGAAGCAAGAACTTTGCATTTATTGTATGTATTTGAGTCCTTTAACCAATTTTAACTCTCACCTTTCTTTCTATAAATAAACCTTTAGATTTTAGATACTAAAGGATTGACATCAGCGTGATTTTTGGGTAAGATCTAAGTTACTGACCTGGGTGTGTGGCTGGTCCTTTGGGATCAGACAAATCTTTTATTTGATGAGACTGGTTGTAAAGAACCACTCACCTTTAAATCCAGTGGTTTTGGTGGTGACATAAGAACTGGAATGCCCAAGGAAACTGCTTTTATGTCTTCTTGTTAGCCAGTGTGGTAAAACAGAAGTTTACTTTTGTTGCTGGTTTGGTATATCTTATGGAAGAATAACCACCAGTTTTGGGTTGTGTTTGCCCTGTTTCTCAGCAGTCTGTCCTGAAGTTAGCATCCTCAGTTGTGACCCACGGAGGCACGGTCACAACTCCTATTTCACTTGATGTAGACACAGTGGTGAATGAGAACAAGCACAGGAATGGATTTAAGTGGCCGGCTGAAATTTTATTAAACTTAACACAGAATAGACCTGTATCACTAGAGCTATTGTGCCCTCTATAAATAACCAGTAGAACTGCAGGTAAAGTAACCTACAACGTAAGGGCTTGATCCTGTATAGATCCAAGGACCTTCAATTCACACTCAGTGCCTAAGGCAGTGCAGATGGCTGGAATCACAAATAAATTATACATGTTAAGTCAGAATTTCTTCTTGAATTAGGACTAAGTGGCAGAGAAAAATCTTAACTGGAGGTTGTGCAAAAGGCATTCTTAGGCTTCCAAATTTATTTCTAGAACTCTGGTTGAGATTTTTCCATTTCCATTTTTGTAATTTAAAAAAGTGAATGTAGCACTACAGAGATAATTGGCTCTGAAAACTGAATGCCCAGAACAAGCACAGCATAGTCAGCAGCAGCAACACAAGCTTCTCTGCATCTCCCGGCCCATGTGCCTGAACACAGCACTGGAAGGGTCACTTCTAGGGGTGAGAGATTTGTTCTACCTTGACTCAGTTCCTGGCTTCTCTGATGAAATTACCAGCAAGGAAACTGACTGTAGTAGTGTTGTCCTCTGGCAACTGGACTAGGTCCATCAGTTCACCTCACATAGATTATTGATAGCTGGTTTTAGTCACTACAGACCTGTGCCTGATTCAGACAAGTGACCTAGAGCAGTGGTTCTCAACCTTTCCAGACTGCTGTACCCTCTACAGGAGTCTGATTTGTCTTGTATACCCCAAGTTTCAGGTCTCTTAAAAACGACTTGCTTACAAAATCAGACATAAAAATACAAATGTGTCACAGCACGCTAGTACTGAAAAATTGCTACCTTTCTCATTATTACCATATAATTATAAAATAAATTGATTGGAATATAAATATTGTAGATATATTTCAGTGTATAGTATATAGAGCAGTATAAACAAGTCGTTGTCTGTATGAAATTTTAGTTTGTACTGACTTCCCTAGCCTGTTACAAAACTAGGCAAATCTCTAGATGAGTTGCTGTACCCCGTGGAAGACCTCTGTGAACCGCAAGGGGTACACATAACCTTGGTTGAGAACCACTGACCTAGAGAAACAGGGTCTGACTTGGACATTAGAAAAGCCCCACATCAATGGAAAAATATTTTGCCATGGACAGCATGTTGGAAATCCATTTTATCCTCTTTTCTTCTCCAGATGAGCCCATCCCTTGCGCACCAGCATTGGGAATTCGTTTTTGCGTAGCATGACAAAAGAGGAGAGATGCAGCCTTTCACTCTCAGTTGACATTACCTCTTGCCATGCCCTTTGTGGCAGCTGTGACCAGCTGGGGCACTCCTGAGTTGGTCCCATGGCTGATCCTGAGTGGGCTGGTGCAGGTGGTTCGTGGTGGAGCTGAAGAACTTGTTTCCTTTGTTGGTCTAGCAGAGCCTGGCCTTGGCTACCCGTAGAGCTCGGTGTCTGATGCTGCCAGCAGTTTTAGCTTTTCTTGGCCCCCCCTCCCAGCTCCTTTTACTTTTTTTATGAAGCTGGGTAGCTTTTGTCTTTTGACCGGTAGGAGTGACTGAGGGCAGAATTAGTCTATAGCCTTTTATATGGGCACTCAGGTGATAGGCGTTGAATAAACCTTTATAATAATACATACATTATAATAATCACTAGTTTGACAGATTGTCTGTAGTAGGCTATTCAGAATCTCTAGTCCCCACTAATTAGCTAACCAAGCAGCTGGATAACTTACCCATTCAAGCACTCAAATTAGCATGAGAAAGACGGTCTAGTGCTTAAAGCCGCAGCCTCAGAGTCAGTAGGTCAGTGTTCTATTTCCACCTCTGGCACGGACTTGCAGTGTGACCTTGGCAAGTAACTGGGGGCCCAACAATGCAGACAGACACCTAGTGGGATTTTCAAAAGCATCTAATCAGGTGAGGCACCTAATTCCTGCCTGCTCGGGTGTTTTTAAAAATCCCACTAGGCGCCTGTCTGCATCTTTAGGGACCTAAATACCTTTGAAAATCTGGCCCTTTGAAGCCTAAGGTCTTGGCTACACTCGCGGATTCACAGCGCTGCCACGGCAGCGCTGTGAAGCGCGAGTGTAGTCGCGCCGCCAGCTCTGCGAGAGCTCTCTCGCAGCGCTGCAAGTACTCCACCTCTCCAAGGGGAATAGCTTGCAGCGCTGCAAGGGAGCGTGCAGCGCTGCAGGCGCTGATTACACTGGCGCTTTACAGCGCTGCACTCGCTGCGCTCAGGGGGGGTGTTTTTTCACACCCCTGAGCGCAGCAAGTGCAGTGCTGTGAATTGCCAGTGTAGCCAAGGCCTAAGTGAGTCTCATCGATAGTCAATGGGACTTGGGCTCCTAAGTACATACATTACTTTTGAAAATGCAACATCAGGGTTTTGGACAATTTTGTCCTTGGTCTCTATCTCTGTGTGCATCACCTTCCCCTTTGGGAAAGCAGGGATGATACTTCTTTGCCATAGGGGTCTGGAGCAGCTTACTTCACTGGTGCCTGCCAAATACTTCGGAGATCCTTAGACTGAGAGTGCCATAAAAGTGCAATGCATTATTATTATTAAAGCATTGCCTATTGCAGTGTTCAAAGAGAAGCAGCAAGCCCCCAGATCTTCATGAATGTCCATACTCCAGACACTGCTAAACAATGACCCGTACACTTTCAAATGCTCCCGTTTAACATTTGGATCCAGATTCTGCATTCCAGAGTGATCAAGTTTCTGCTGCCGTGAATTCCGGCTACTGGTTCCCAGCGATAGAGCCAAATTACCGCCTGGGGTTAGCATAACCACGAATGGCAAAGGTAAACAAAACTGGATTATGTGCGCACCAAACGTATTACAATACTTACTACAGAGCAACGCAAGAGCCATGCGCAGCAGCTTGAATTGGCACTTCATTCCAGACCAGTTCTGGAAAAGGACACAACAAAAACAAAATTATGCTGGGTACAATTTATGCTTCTTTTTATGCCGTGGGAATCTGAAGACGGATCTAGATACTTGCTGAACATCAAGGAACTTGATCTGGCCACACACACGTGTACTCCAATTGGTGCTGCCCTTGCCACATTCCCCAGGTTTCTCAACTCACCATGCCAAAAGCAGAGACACATCAAATTAAGGATTAGGCAGCTCTCACAAGTCAATTGAATCCTTCTGTTTCTTTACTCTGCAGCTTTACTGGCCAGAAGATGAAGATGTGAAAGCACAGTAAATCCACAGAACTGGGAATCCCTGTTTAATCCCTCCGCAACACATGGGCTTTAAACTTCTATTCCTTTTGTCACGCTCTTTTGCTCCTTGATGGATGTTTATAGTTCATACTGGGTGTGAGGGAAAGGCCTGGGGAGGTAAGTTCGGGTTATCCCAGAAGCTTTAGATTATGTTACATGGAAATGATAAGAAGGAGCAATTTGAATTAGAAATGTACAGTAGTGCAATCCACTGTGTGTCTGGGGGCAGGGACATGGTTCCACACAAAGTGAGGACTCAATAAAGCTGTAAATTTGGAAGAAACATGTTGCAGGTCTATTTTTGTGGGTGTGACCTCAAAGCTTGGGAGTCTAGCAAACAGAGAAGGGTTTGTAGTGGGAGGTTAAGGGGGCAAAGATAATATAATTAACACTTTTATCATCTCACCAACGCTTTAAGTGGTTAGGTTCTGAATGAAAGAACAGGATACATACTTGCTTCCTCCAGCTGAACTAAGGGAGAAGAATGTTCTTGGGTAATGAGAGAGGCATTAACAAGTATAGAAAACAATGAGATACCAAGATATTTCTCCCTCTTTACAGTGACATATTTTCTTCCCCTATCATCTCCTTTTGATCCAAAGGAAGGAGCATGGAGACATCAGCATCCCTTTACTTCTTGCAGGCAGGAAATCTGAATGACCTCGCACCCTTGAGCTAAATCACATCAGAGGATCAATAAAGCAGCACTGATATTATCTGCCTCGAGGAAGCTTGCGGCAGTGTTTGCAGTGCTCAAGATTTAAAGGATGAACTCAGGTCTTGAGGGAAAAGGTTAGACAAAATATTCAGGTCTTACATACTAGGGCTGGTTGAAAATGTTCCAACTAAACTGTTTTTCACAGAAAATTGGGGGTTTGATTAATTTTTTGCAGAAAGTCTCTGCTTGCAATGGAAAACTTTGACTTTTCATCCATTTCCTGACCAGCTGTATTAAATACATAGATCATTTAGGTTATGGCCCACAAACAAATGCATGGGAGTTTAATCCTCTCGCTTGTCCTCTTTCAATGCAAACACTTAGATACCAAGTAATAAGTGCCTTAGAAATACCATAAAAGGATATGTAGATTAGATAGGCCATTGAAGCAAATGCATCTTGGAGGCAATGTGTTGGCGTAATGAAACTAACAGAGCTAATTATTTTTCTTAATTAAAGCAAAATGCTTCTCAAATTATTGAATATTTAGTAAACTTTTACTAAATTTTGCCAGCCACAGGAGGCGCTTAGTTCGGTTAAGATCAATTCTGAAACCAGGGAGAAGAAGCAACTAACTTCAGAACACAAGCAGTGTCTTTAAAGCTTGCATTAGAGGAGGGGAGTTTCTCTCGCACGATATAGTCTCCCTATTCCTCCCTCCTTTTACTACTTCTCTCGTGTCAAAAAAGCCCTGTGCTGAAGCAAACCCCTCATTCCAGCCAAGGAGGGTTGGAAACGCTCCTTCTGGACCCAGATGTCTATGGTTAGGATTTATTATTCATTATTATTATGTATTTGTATTACTAGCATGCCTAAGAGCCCTAGTCATGGACTCGTACCCCATTGTGCTAGGCGCTGCACAACCACAGAACAAAAGACAGCACCTGACCTGCCCCAAGGAGCTTAGAATCTAAGTATCGTATTATAATAGTGCCGAGAGGCCTCAGCCCAGATAGGGGCTCCATTTTGCTAGGCAATGTACATGCACACAATAAAAGATGGTCCCTACCCCAAAGAGCTCACTACTCTTGGCTAGCTGTATGGAAGAGCATACACTGTAGATCACATTCGATATCTTAACTGGAATCTAATCGTTGGTAGTTGTGATGGGGTCTGCAACCCCTCCCACAAAAACACAGGCAGGAAAGGGTTAAGAACCCTGCCTGCCTGCCGACAGCCAAACTAGCCACCCCCCAGTTCTGCTGTGAGAAATGCCAATTATGGAGCAACACCCCCCACCGCTGTGGTGACTAATGAGGGAGGAAGAAGAAGAAGAAGAAGAAGGGACAGAAAAGCTTGGGATTGCTGAGAAGCAATGGCTCTCAGCCAACACGCACCAGCCTGCCTCTGAGAAACTACCGACTCCCTTGAGGTTAACTGAGATGAAAGCCCTGAGGATCAAGGGCCTTTTGACTCTGCTTTATGTTATGCTTATAGACTCTGCATTTTTCCTGATGTGATTTGAACCATTGGTGTCTGGGCCAAGGAGTGATCCAGACTGCTGGTGTGGAACTCTGGCACATGCCTGTGCTCATCACAGCTGACAGTCGCAATTCAAGTGTTTCACCCCATTTCAAACTGGGATGAGAAAGCTAAAGCCACTGACTCGCCTTCTCACCACGATTTCCACTTTTCTATCACCTGTTCATTGGTTTCCATCCCTAAGAATTTCAGGCATCCCACTATTTCCTTGAGTCACCCCTTCCATGTAACCAGCCTTTCACAGCAATCTTGGGAAACAGTTTACAACCACATTCAGTAATTTTTGCAGTAAGGAGCCTTTCGGCTGGTCCACACTAACCCCCCACTTCGAACTAAGATACGCAACTTCAGCTACGTTATTCACGTAGCTGAAGTCGAACTATCTTAGTTCGAACTTACCGCGGGTCCACACGCGGCAGGCAGGCTCCCCCGTCGACTCCGCGTACTCCTCTCGCGGAGCAGGAGTACCGGCGTCGACGGCGAGCACTTCCGGGATCGATCCGGGATCGATTTATCGCGTCTAGACAAGACACGATAAATCGATCCCAGAAGATCGATTACTTACCGCCGGGTCCGGCGGTAAGCATAGACGTACCCTTTGATATAATACCACATCTGTTGTGAGCCAGCTGACTGTTCGCTCTGATCTGCATTGCACTCAATTTATACCTGTACTAACCATGGAAATCTGTACACACACACACACACACACCTGGAGAAGACATGTGTTCTAAATAAAGGAGGAAGCCAAAGCATCAAGCATAGAAGTATCTAATGCCTTGATCCTACAAAGACTGAAGTGCATGCTTAACTGTATATAACATAGGCCTGATCCAAAGCCCTTTGAGACCAATGGAAAGCTCCTATTGACCTCAGGAGACTTTTGCTTTCAAAGGGACTACTCAGAGGGCACAAAATTCAGCACTCGAGTAATTCTTTGCAGGATCTCGGCCTGCATCTGCTCCCTTTCTTTACGGACTTGGATTTAGCCTACAGAATAAACTGTACAAAAGAGCTATGGAAAGCAGAAGAGTTGGCGATATAATTAGGCATGCACTGAATTCAGTGAAAAGATTGTCTAGTTAATAATCTATATGGAATAGGCTAATAAAAACAAACAAACACACAAAGAGCATTTTCCTTTGTGTACACGTCTCCCACTGGTCTGTACTGATCTACATCCATATGCATGGAAGGCAAAATGTAAAAAGACAGGTTAGGGAGGGGAGGCATGAAACTGACACTGGCCCAAGCTGCACAGTTTGGAAGTGGACTTCCAAATTCCAGTCCTGAACATTGGGGATCAGTCCACTACAGAGATGGGGCCAATCACAAAGGGCTTGTTCCAAACCCTATTAAAATCAATGGAAAGACTCCAATTGACTTCAATGGTTCAGACTTCTGCAAATTTCTCCAGAGTTTGAGGCTGTTTGGATCTGACAGTTTGGTTTTGGCTCATCTCTACATGAAATACATCCGTCCAAAACAGGGGTTGTGTCTTTGGTTGTTGACGTGTTAAATTGTAAGCAACAGATGTCACTGCCGTTGGATTGAGTGGCAAGTCTCCCAATTTACTTCAGTTGGAGCCGGATTGCTATGTAAATTTCTAGGAGCCCACAAGTAGGTCAGCATTCATAAAGGGGTCATATCTCATCCCAGTTTACATCTTTATAGGTCAGCAGTCTGGTTTGATACTTATATATAGGCTTGGAAGGATTAGATTTTAAATCAGCCAGTGTCTATAACTGACATTTTCTCCCTCCATCCAAAAAGATGGAAATAACTTCTCACATTAATAATAAAAAGTTACAGAATGGAGAAGTTAAATACATATATGTTGCACTCACAGACAGCTAATGCTGTCAGTTCTATCTAGCAAATACACGAATGGGAGCTATTCTAAAATAGGATTGTCTGATAATATTATTGTTCTATTTCTGAATCTTATGAACCTCAACATCTAAAGTAATTAGGTTTAAAATAAATTAGTATAAAGTTTTGTTTTAATTTCCAGCTAGTGCCAAAATTTAAGGTTGGGAACAAAAATGTAAAATAAAAAAAGCCTTGGAAATAAACATTAAACTAGTTGAAACCCATAAGAATAAAAATATCCCAAACCTAATTATAAAAATGGCATTCTATTTAGCAGGAAACACTCAGGGTTTCAGGGATGAAAGATACACCAACTACGGGCTCGTTTACACTGGGAAACTATGTTGCATTAGAACACGTTAACGAAGACGATTTACTCAGCATAGACAGGGACTGTCATGTTTAACATCGTGTCAGCTAATTGGGGTAACTTGTAGGGTTAATACACTGTAATTTCCTAGTATAGTTAAGCCCTATGAGCACGTGATTTCCAAAAGAAAGAAAATGTACAGAAATGTTTGTAGACTTTGCTCTAACAAGAAAATTCCAGCACTGTAATAAGACTGACAAAGCCTGCCTGCCTGCTGTTCGATATGGGTTCACATTGTGCAGACCACTTAGACACTTGCAGAATGTTAAGTCACATGGACCACCACAGGTTCCTTGGGCAAGTCTCTGTCATCCGCTCCAAATCTGTAAACTGAGGATGATAATACTTAGCCAATTCACTGGAGTGCTGTAAGGCAGGCTTAATTTAGTTGTGTTTCTAAAGCGCTTGGAAATCCTCACAAGGAAGATGCTTTAGAGCCCTATTCTATTGAGGTTCTTATATACCTCTCGTCATCTGACGTATCTAGAAATGCAAAGCAGTATTATTATTATTATTAAGCACCTGATCTCAGTTAGATGCTTTCCAAAGGAATTGTGCCTGTGTAAGGTAGTGTGAGATATCAAAGCATTAAGAGGTTCCAGAATAGCCCCCTACAGCCAAACTAATAAACTAAATAATCTGTGCACCAAAGAAACAAATATTAATGGAGTCCAGGGTCCAGCTCCCGATGTAGCCAGTGGCTTTGCAATGTATTGAAAGAATATTTTATAATATATAAAGTTCGATGGGGGATCTTAGTATAAATCACTTCGGCAGCTGCAAGAATGCAATCTGTGCAAAATAAAGTAACTCATTTTCTCTCTCCACAGAGACAGCTAACGTAGTCAGATGGCTCTGAGCTCATGCTGATTAATACTGTTTCCTCCGTTACTCTTCATTTCCATGCAGCTTTGTTGGCTTTCCCCCCCTTATTATTTTCCTTAGGGTGAGATGTTTTATTGCTTGCTCCTGTTCGTTATTTTATTTATTTCAGGAATATTTTTTATTTTTTTAACAAGCAGGGACATTTTATTTTCCTTCAGTTACCAGGAGGCACAAGGGAAATGGAAGATTGAGATGAGATACTCTCCCTTCCCCGTCCAAACTATCCGTGCAAAAAGATGAGTATTGTCAACGGACGCGATGGAGTGGCAAATGCAAAACGTCTTTTTCATTATGTAAGAGATTCTCACAAGAATATTAAGCGAGCCAGGGAGAAAGAAAGAAAAAGCACCAGAAATGGGTAGGCAGGAAAGGTTCATAAAAGTCAGTTCAGTCATTTCTTGGTATACTACTGATCATTTTGCAAAGTGACTTGTGCTACTGTGGCAATCACTAAATAGGAGAGAACTGAAAGGTAAAATGATGCAACACTTTAAGAAACCTGAACAATGCGCTAAAAATGAATGAACTCACTTGTGGGTGGATGGATGGATGTGCGCATGCGTCTGCATGCTGCCCTCTACTGGATAGAAGCAGAAGTGCTCAATAGGGTGTCATAAATCTTCAGCTAACAGAGATTCCCCTTCAGCTACAGGAGAATGGGATGCTGTGTTTGTGGCACATAAGAATCTGAGTTCTCTACTCACTGTAGTCATGAAACTGCAAAGTCGTAGAGGGCTATAGAATTATTATGATACTTTAGGGCCAAATTCTTAAAGGTATAAATCTCAGTATTTACACATGGAAACTGCCAACCGTCTCAGCCGCAAGTGCAACTGCAGGTTAAGTGCCAGTGTGTCTGAGCAAACGGCCACATGCATCAGGGAATGTCCTAAGATTTTCAGGGCCCTACATGAAGTATCTCTTCTGGGGTGCTGAGCAGCCTCAGTGCTCCCATAGAAATCATTGGGAGCGCAATGTGCTCAGCACCTTGCAGGACTGGGCCCTTAATTATTAGATGGATGCCCAGTGATTGGGGGTGAGGACAGGAGCAGAGAGAAAAAAAGAGAAAATGTCACGCTCATGAAAGTGTAATTTCTGCACAAATGTTTGTAAGTACCAAGCCATCAATCAAGCTATGCCTATGAGAAAATACAACCCCCACCCTCAGTTGCAAATGGTCTGTGTCAGGCATTTAGTTAACATGAATTTCACATCTTGGAAATTCATGTGTGTGTGTTTGAGCTCGTGGGAGGACATTGTTTAACTGGCTGCTACACAATAAAAGAGCTCAAGGAGAAGAGAAGAGACGAAAGCACAGAGCTGAACTGTCGTGCCACATGGGCCCAGTTTTTACACAGGTAGAGCTGGGAAAGTAACTTTACAGTGTATCCTGTATATGAAACTAGGAGTCACATACCTGGGCCCTATATCTGTCCAAGGCACTTATATGTCCCCATATAACCATAGCATCTGAGCACCTTACAATCTTTAATGTACTTATGCTCCCAACACCCCCATGAGGTAGGGCAGTGCTACTATCCCCATTTTACAGATCAGGAACTCAGGCACACAGAGACTGAGGTCACACAGGAAACCCACGGCAGACCAGAGAATTGAGCTCAGGACTCCTAAGCTAGCGTCCTAACCACCGGGCCATCCTTCCACCCTATATGCACTACAGAAGTTCAAAGGGCATGAGGGTCTGTGCATGCTGAAATGAACCTTCTCTCTATAAAGCAAGCCACATAACTCTGTTATGCAACCCAAATTAGCGAAAGACCATTTCTTCCAGCTGCTCGATTTTTCCTGATTCTCTTTGTTGATCATTTAAGATAAGTTTTGCTGCATAGCCAATGAGGTTTATTTACATTCAACATTTGCACCTGGATTTGGGATCCTAACTTTGTGTAGGTGCCCTGTGATAAGGGGAATGGAAATCCAAAGAGAAGGGGAGAGTTTGGAAACTAGAAAAAAGGGAGGATCCAGATCTGGACAAACAAAACAGGGTGAATAAACAAACAAAAAAATTCAACAAGGTTGAAGGTGCCAGATTGAAACTGAAGTCCTCTATGCACCGAAGAAGTGCATGGACGGGGCGCTGAAAGCTTCCCACATACACTGTGCCCCTCCAACCAATGTACCTCAACTCTGGGGCAGAGGGATCACCTCTAGGGGCAAGAGGGCAATTCATTCTTTATGGCCCATTCACATCCTTGGCAGGCTGCCAAGCAATCATCCAATTGTGACCATATTTGTCACTATTGACCCAGGCTGGATTCAGACTGCTGATTTAGGCCCCACTGCCAATCTGCCCAGAGCCATCTAGTCTCCCAGAATTTATTCCCTTTCGAATAGGCTTGACAATCGTTCTGGTACTTACCATTATTATGTTGGCCAGATGAGCAGAAATGAGCGCATAAACCCCTCCAGAGGAACCCACCACTGGCGCAGTCATGTCAGCTACTGATACCGCCAGGGAACCTTGGAAGAAGAAAATGGCTAATTACACTTTCCCACTGATGGGAGAACTCTCCACCTGCACCCTCTTCTATGCATTAGGGGCTGCAGTCAGCAATACTGGGGGAGGGGAATAAATTGACTAGAGAACCTGACTAAGCCCAGCAGCACTGCCAGGAGAGTGACACACATTCTTTTACATCGACTTTAAAACTACAATCAAATATATTTGATCAGGGTCAGCCACCGTGCTTGCAGCTGCTCTGTTTTGCTTTCTCTCTCTCTCTCTCTCGGCCTTTTTGGTTCTCAGTTGCTTTGTGTTCTGCCTTCTCTCTCTCTCACAACACACCCCTTGGCAAAAGTTCCTGGGTGGGTTCTGAGTTATGTCAACTGAAGGATGACACACCTGTCAACCTCAAACCCATAACCAGGTTTCACCCAACTCTTAACAGTATCTTAAAATCTGTGCAGCAAAAGGAATCACAGCTTGGGTTAAAACAGTGAAGAACCATCAAAGAGATAAATGTGTCCCCCAGAGGATAAAATGAAAGTGATTTTAGTCCTGGCAAGATAAACATTTGCACAACGAGGAGGAACTGGAGACTTGTGACTTATCACTGGGTTCTGATTTAAGGGTGAACAAGTGCAGTTTATTACTTAGGAAAATGCAAGAGCAGTGAAGGCTAACAGTAACTCAAATGGTGACGAATGGAGGCTCAGAATGGTGCACCAAAGAGTTTAAATCCAGGAGATGACAAAAGGATGAATCGGTTGCAGAGGAAACTGTGTCAAGAAGGCAGCAAGATGCAGTGGCTGGGGCACTGGATTGGAGGTCAAGAGGGTTTTTATTCCTGGCTCTGCCACTGACACCCCCTGTGTGAGTTTCCGCTGTATAAAATGGGGTTCATGATGCTTGTCCACCTTGTAAAATGCCTTCAGACCTACAGAAGAGAAATGCTAACTATTATTAATGCAAGCATGACTTGGTGGAAATCCCAGAACGATTAAGTGATCAGCACCTCCTGCTCCAAACACGTGTGTAACCTCTTGATGGGCCACCCAGGCAGGGCCAGGAGGAGAAAGGCCTAGCTAAAGCAGGGCACAGCCAAGTCACTTTCTCATTTTTATTTACTCTTCATTTTCCAACATGGAAAGAGTTTTCTTCAGCTGGTTTGGGGCCTTTCCCTCTTGACCACTGGGTATCCTGCAGGGCTCAAAATATCTGTGCATCTTCTCCAGTTATCATTCATTGTTAGGATCACACAGTGGCACCAAAAGACCCCAGCTGAGGTTGGGGCCTCATTGCTCTAGGCACTGCACGCACACACGCACAGAGATAGTAAGAGATGGTCGCTGCCTTGGAAAACTCACAATCTAAACAGAAGAGACCCACAAAGTGGGGGGAGGGGAAACAGAGGCACAGAGAGCTGAAGTGACTTACACAATGTCAGTGGCAGAGCCAGGAATTGAACCGCCTGAGTCTCAGTCCAGTGCCCTGGCCACTAGACCTCTCTGCCCTCCCAGCGCTGGGAAAAGAACCATAGCTCCAGCATTAGTTCTCAGTCAGCTGAAGGGCTGCTAGGAAGGAAGGATCTTCCTGTGGTTAAGACAGAGATATGGGTTCTGTTCTCAACTCTGCAACTCACTTCTCGTGTGAGCCTGGGCAAGTCACTTTAGAGCAGGCTGTGGTTCTTCCAGCCACTGGGGCCCTGGGCTGTCTAGTGTTGCTGGCAGCACTGACTGCCCCACAACTTGCACTCCAGGCACCAAGCACTGGGTGCTGAAAGGAGGAGAAGGGCTCTCTGTCCTCTCTTACACATTTATGCAACAGAAGCCCCAGTCTGACCATTGATAACCCCGTGTCTCAGTTTATCCAGCCTGTGAAATGGGTTTATACACTGCCCTACAACACAGGGTATTGGGAAGCTTATGTCATTAATGCGTGGGTGGGGGGTTGGGACTTTGGAGACCCTCCCATGGAAAGTGTTCACATTATTCTATAGACTGTAAACGCTTCAGAGCCAGGATTGTTTTGTACAGTGACTAGCACAGCAGGGCCCCATCCCAACTGGGGCCTTTGAGCGCTACCAAAAGAGAGAGATTTAATAATACAAACCATGCAAAACTTGTGGTGGTTTGGTGTCTTCCCCCAAAGCCAGCCCCAGGTTCTCACACCTCTCGAGCAGATCTGGGCTCAATGCTGGGAGAAACCAGCTGACAAGTCTGCCAGGAAACCAGCTGGTTCATACCAAGCTTCACTCTGAGTTTTTGGATTCGTCTGACATCTTCAGAGGCGCAGTGATGCTGAGCTTTCCAATAATACTCTTGGGTATTAGGTTCTAGCTGCCTATGCTGGGGCTGTGGGGACGTCCTGGAGAACAGCAATGGCTGGCTGCCTGGTAGTTAAACTCTCTTCTATTAACGACTTTGTTCTCTCTTTAATGAAAGCGGGGCCCAGTGCTTCCCTGGTGACTCTGGCTGCCTGGGTTGTTCAGCTGTGTAGCGGTTCTGGCAACGCGCAGCCTGTACTGCACATTAACCTTGTTTACTCTCGCTGTTATCATCAATGTCATTTTGAAAGGAAAATTAGAGCCAGCACGGTCTGATTTTCCCATTAAGACGAAATAGCTGAAAAGCTACAGAGTTCCTTGCTTCCTAAGTAAAACGAGATACTGAGCCAAGCGTGACTGCAGCCCTTCTAAAGCGGACAGAGAGCCAAGGCCTGAGGGGGTGGTCGTGCCAGGGCTGGGACAGCGCACTTCACCAGCACCCCCTCGCTAATCCTCCACGCCGCTGTGAGGGAGATAAGCATCCCTCCCCTTGTGCCGAGACGGAAACGAAGGCAAAGAGAACTCAGGCCAAACCCTAGCAGGTGCTGAGGGCCCTCAACACACCTTAGGTGAAACGCAGGAGGCGCTCAGCGCCGCACAGAATCAGGACCAACGCGACTTGGGTTTGGCATAACACACTCCTGTGCTCTGACAGACCACGACGCAAGAGCTTCAGTGCTGCAGCTCACTCTGCCATGCTGCTCTCTCAAGCTCTCCTAGGCGGAGCTCATCTTCTATGCACTTGTTTTCTGAAACAGCGGCTTGGACACAAACACTTACATCCTCTCTCGGAACTCGCTCAAGCACTGACGGATCAAGGAATAACACCAGTGGGATATCTGCATTTGGGGTCCAATTCCCCTGTGCCAAGGGCCAGCACAAAGCCTGCAAAGTGCGCCCTTAAGCGCCAGGTGCTGCACCCGGGGTGAGTTGAAATGACTAAAGTTGTTGCTTCAGATCACTATTAGATGCCAACAGGGCTGGCCTTATAGTTTACAGGACTCCAAACTGTTCTGAAGAGGGGAAATTGAGCCAGGCATTACCAGAAGGGACCTACAGGCAAGTCTTCTCGTTCCCTTTCTGGTGCCATTATAGAAGAAGGTAATAGAGCCAGCATGTCTAATGGAGTTTCGAAAGCCAGATGCAATGTCTTTCTGAAGGTGCCCTAGCTCAAACAGAAGTTACGGGCTTGATGCAGGAACACTGAGTGAAATCCTCCAGCCTAAGATCATGTCATGCTAGTCATGCAAGAAGTCAAATTAAATGATAATGTTCCCTTCTGGCCTTAGCATCTATGAATCTATGACTCCACGTGAGCTGTACAGCTTATGTGGGATGCAAAACACTATGCCACAGCTTACTTTGCTTGGGTTCATGGCCGGCCCTGGATGCAAACAACGCAAGTGGATTTTACAACTCTGAAAGAAAAATAAAGCATCTAGAGCCAGATGGGTTGGGATACTAGTAGGCAACAGAATAGCCCATCTGCTTCCCATCTTAGCACACTCCCTGGTTAGATTTCCACTGCACTAGCAGAGACAGGGCTCAGCCAGAAAACAAGGACTCCAGGTCATCTTCTCCCTGTCAGGATGGCCAATAAAAGTTGTATGTAAGCTAGAAATTTCAGAGAGCGAATTATGCTGGTACAATAATAATGATGTATCCAAAAGAAGACATGGTTTCTTCTATTCATCTCAATTAGAGGCAGGCTGGGTCAGGTTACAAAGCTCCTTTCACTGTGAATTTTAGAAAGTAATTGAAGAGATGAAGAGAGACAAGGCAGACAAAGCCTAAGCCAGCATCATGAGGCAGGGATAATAGAGATTATTTCTGATTAGCAAGGAAGAGGGGAAAACCACACAACGGCAGAAAGCAGCCGAGTCCTAAGAAGGACAAAAAATTTCTAATGGACTTTTATGACTTTGCTAATTACTCTGCTAATACAGAGCTTGATTGTGGCTTAATCAAGCGTCAAGGCTCCTTTGCACTATTCAAACAACACAGACAGGGTAATATTTTAAAAAGTACCTAAGTGACATAGGAACCTAAATCTCATTTTCAAAAGACTTGGGCCCCTAAGTGTCTGGCAAAGCAGGTTCTGCCCAATTGGGGGAAAGAACTGATGTTGTGTTACTATACACATCTTATCCCTGCAATGGTGGCACAGTGTGTGCATGGGAAGTTTGCTGGGACATGGCTGGTCATGAGCCAAACACAAAGCTGTGTCTGTCAGGACCAAATCTCTCACAGGGCTTGTCTACACGGTGCAGTAGTGTGCAGCAGTGGGGTGTGAATTCTAATGCGCACCAACATGTCTCGCACTAACTGCCCTGTTTAGACTCTGCTGGTGCACGCTAGAAATTCTCTAGTGCAGGTTAACGTAGTCCTTTTTCAAACACCACTATGTTAACGAACAGTAGGGAACTCTTAGTGTGCGCCAGCTGTGACCCAGGGACCTCTTCGTACTAAATGCCAGAGGGCACAGTGGGTGCATGAAGTTTTACAGGGATGTATATATATATATATGCATACTGATTTGCCAAAGGGTGGCATGTGAGGTCTCTACCAAGAGCCAGTAGTCTGCAGGTCATCATAATCATCACAAAATGTATGTATGGATAATATTTAAGAAGTTATTTATCTGTACTAAAAATTATGTTCTTAAGGTCTTGGAGGCTAAGGCAGGTCACCACGAGGTGACACGCCTCGGACAGGCTCCTTTCAGGCAGGAAGTAATGGACACTTATCTCCCTCTCTGGTCATATGTGTATTGTAGGCTTCACATTGTAGGCCTTTTTGCATACTGGGCCAGATGCTGATTAAGAGATTCCACCAGAAATCTACCAGAAAGGAGTACCCAGGAAACAACCACGAGTAGGGGGAGGTCCTGCTTGTGAATAAGGACAATGGATTGTTCTGATATATCTGGGGGTGCAAACAGACATCCGGGATCTTTCACCATGGGGGCAAGCTGACAAGCACGACTTGTCTCATGAATGGAAGATCACAGCCAAGCCTGGCTGTAAACACTGGAAGGACTTTGGGTGAGCATCCCTCTATAAGACAGGAAAGTATCTAGTTAAGTAAGTCTAGGTTCTAGAATGTGTGTTATGATTTTATTTTATAGGTACCCATTTGTTTCAATACTTTTACTAGCTATCACTTGACTCTCTATATTCTGCTAAATAAACGTTCCCTTGTTTTCACTATAAACATATCTCAGTGTTGCGTGTTAAGCCGAGCGGTGACCGCAGATGGAAGTAGTCAGCTGGGATGTACTGCTTCTTTGGGAGCAGCGAATCTGTGAATACTATGAGTGTCCAGTGGAACAGGGTCTGGATCCTCCAGGGAGATGCACGGGGGTTGGAGCGTGCCTATTGTTAACCTGCAGAGAGACTGGGGCCTGGGTAGGCCTAGAGGAGAGTGTGTGTGTGTTACCTGTGGCCAGGGGAGTTGTGGAGCTGACTCCCAACAGGCACAGACAAGGGTTCCTCATGCTAAGGACAGGTGGTAGCGAGGTGCCTCACAGCTCTGAGTACCCCCCGGAGGCGTCACAGCAGCAGGGTCTACGCAGGCCAGTTAGTGCGCAACACGTTGCTGTGCATTAGAATTCACACCCCGCTAATGCATATCACTGTTCTATGTTGACAAGCCCGAGGAGACTGTTAACAGGAGTTTCCTCTGCAACAAGTTAGTAAATATTTAACTATATTAAATGTAGCTGTCACCTGTCAAGTTAGGGTGTTAAATCTGGAGACTCGTTTCAGTCAAAGTGAGAAAGAAAGGGGTTTAGTCCTGCATTACCCGCAAATCTCAGCACATCCACAACACTGGAGCAGATGCCCCCTTAATTCTGGTAGCTGAAAGACACCCCTCCCCAGGGAAACGGAGCCAGGTTCCTGGGCTCTTACGGAGCCTGGCTGAGTGAGTTGTTCTCTGGCTGAGAAGCTAACGAGGAACCATTAATGAGAATAGTATTTACAAAATTAAATCCCTGGGCACTGTGCTGGAAACATCCCTTTCAGTCTCACCAGCTCTGCACAGCAAAAGATTCTAATAGCAGAGCCAAGCAAACTGGAGAGAATTAGATTAGAAATAATGAGCTATCCCTCCTGATGAAAGTCAGTTACGGGCAGGGGATGGGCATGTTTGGGCTGCCCCATTTGTTTACAAGCTCTATTGTATCTCTATTTCTTCCATCTACAGCATTAACATGTGCTCTCTCTCACTCGCCAAGCACAGTTCAAAGCACCAGGAACATGTTTTAAATCAAATGTGTCAAATAACTGGCTAAACCAATGTAACCGCAAAGGGATATCGTGTGCTGGTTTTCTGCCTGTGATTCTTCACATTAACAATGTCCAAGTTGTATTCACCTGGTGATAAGAAGGGATTACTTTCAGCACTGCCTTCCACAGCGTACATAGCACCGTTAATGAAAGGAAAAGCATGTACATGAAGGGAAATCCGAGAATTCATTTAGCATAAATAAGGAGCATGGTAGCCGGGACAAACTAAAAGACATGCCCAGGCCATAAGAAGCGTGTGTGGGCCTGCAAATCCTGGCTGCGGTTAAAATTTGTCGGTCCTCAAGCAAGAGCAGGCCAGAGCTACCAAGGATAAAGGCCAAGGCCACAGATTTTCTCCCTTCCGGTCCCGCTGCTAGAGGTGGCTCTGTGGCAAGTCAATTCCACCTATGACCTCACGAACAAAGGAAGAGATGGAGTCAGCCTGCAGAGCTCGCATGTGATTTGAAACAACAAACCCTAAATGGTGGCTTGCTTTGCTTGTGCTGCCTGGCATGGGCCTTTCTCAAAACAGTCCTAGTTTTGCACTTTGCATTTATAAGCAATTGGTTTTTTTAAGTCTGTATTTTTTGGGAAGCAGTTAGTCAAACGTAGACCCATCTGCCAAGCCCTGGGCTAAGATGTCAAGTTGTAAGCATATTTCCAAACAGTGTCCAACACAGTTTTGCGCCTTGGATCTCAGTTACGCTATGAGAAGCCAGCAGGGTGTGGGAGCTGGTTACCACACAATAGTACCCAGCCTGGCCAGACCATGTTTCAGTTTTGCAGAGTAAGTGGGGTAGACCCAGATTTCAGCTGGATTCCCACAAGCCACATTTCAGCCTCGGACTCTGCAAATCACAGTGGCTCAATAGGCATGGAGTGAAGTTTTCAAAAGCACCTAAGTAACTTGGAGTTCGTCCACACAGCCATGGGCAGCACATGAACCCCCCATTCGGGGAGGCTAGCGTCCAGCCCTGCCCCTTCTACCCGAGGCTCCATCCCTACCCTACCCCTTCCTTTTCCCCTCCCCCACTGGAGCCCTGAGCACCCCCTGCGGTCGGAGGAGCCCCACCCCAGCCAACTCCTTGCCCGGCCAGAGTCCCAGCCCGCCCAAGCCACAGAGGACACAAAGTCGTGATCAGTCTCTGCATTTTACTGCAATGCTGTCACGGCCACATGAGATACACACGTGAGCTTTTTGGGTGCCCAAACTGAGAAGCCTTAAAGGGGTCTGACAATTCAGAGGGCAGGGGCTGGTACATAAACGACTTAGTCACTCCTGAAAATCGTGTGTGTGTGTGTGTGTGTGTGTGTGTGTGTGTGTGTGTGTGTGTGTGAAATATGAATATATCTTGGCTTTTGACTTTGCTTCTCCTTCTGAACTCGTAAATTCCAGCCAGAGTTTAAGGCAGAACAAGAGAGCAATTCTGCCTCCTCCTATTAGAATGGCAAATGTATTGGGACACTTGCTTAAACCCCAAGGGACTAACACTACAGTGATGCAAATGCAATGTCATAATGCCAAGATCATGCCAGTGTTCAGTGATGCCACAAAGGCCCTAAGTTGGACAAGCCCTGGACATGGACCTTGCCAGTACTTCAGCAGTGGTACATCCCTGGAGCAGATCTCACCAGGCTGTGCAAGCACTGCATGAGAGCTCTACAGGAAGTGCTGGTGGCTTTTGGGCACAGCTGCTGTCTTTCAGCAGATAAAGCACATTTGAACCAAGACTGCCATGTGTCTATGCTCCAATCAGCACCTTCACAAGCCTCTGAGGTTTTGCTTAACAGAGGTTTGTGCAAACCACATATTTGGTTTCCAGGCGTGGTTCACGCCCGCTGAGTCTCAGATGGAGCTCTGAGGTTCACTGAAGGCACCTGGGCTGTATAGTTTGCAGAATTTGGCTCAATGTTTAAAAAAATTTTTTTTTTAAACAAATGGAAAATTTTGCAATTCGGAATGGGGGCTACGTTCTTTGAAGTACCTGCCTGGCTTTCCCTGCCAAGTAGAAATGCATGCACCTCAAAGGAAAATGAAGAGCTAAAAATCAAGGCTTCCTTGCTGCTGAAAGAACTGACATGGCAGAGACATGGGGGTACTTTAGTAATTGCTGCCCACATCAGCACCATTGTGCAAGGTCATTCCCAAAATATTGCATCCTGCAGATGCTATTTGCAAGACGGACTGTATGACGCCAATGGAGCCATGTTTCGAGTGTTATAACCTTAGTGCTAGAATTACAATGGCAAGGCTAAATGGCCAGCATCATCCCAAGCATGGTCTTTGGCACAGAAAGCAAAGAACTCCTGCCCAAGAATGCGGGCACCTTTCCTCCCATACCATAAACACCCAAACCCTTGAGAAAATTAAACTGTGATACTTCCAGCGCATGTTCATCTGGAGTCAGACAAACCACTTACCTGCTACAACTCCAGCAATGTAGACAAAGCCAATCCTTGCTGCTCCATGCACCATTTCGAGGGGAACCCCAACCAGAAGCTGAAGAGCAACATTGAGTCCAAGGTGTTCTATCCTGGGGCAAAGAAAAATACCATTAGTTGTGTTCTTTCTGACTGTGTTTTCCCCTTGTTTCCCACAATGTAATTATGTCTTGGAAGAGGAGGCCAAGTGAGCCACAATCTAGATTCTAATCACAGATTTCTTTGGCTCAGTCTATGTAACTTTCATGCATTTTTTTTTTAAGTCACTGACCTACAGCTGTTTTACCATCAATATTCATATCACATGCTCTGATACCTGCATTTGGAGAGACAGGCTGCTATCCCTGGGCATGGGTTTTGTCATGAATCCATGACTACAAACTCCACCGCAGTAAAATCTAAGACATGTGTACGTGGCAAGGGGATAAAAACCAGGTCCTTTGTTTAAAAGCTAAACAAAGCCAAAGCCAAAGCCTAAGGAAGATTCACCACTAGCTGTAGTAACATTGGGGGTTTTAGCCTTGCAGGCTGCAGCCACTAGAAGACAATGTTGGCGCATAAAATTGAACAGATCTGACATCATCCAATAGAGAGCAATTGTGATGGATACAGTTCACACTCCCCAGTCATTTATTATAGGATACCATGGTGGATTCCGTCAGTGAATTTTGTGGGTGGATATTATGTTAGATTTTTATTGTTCCAAAAGAACATTACAAATAATCCCCAGATTAAGTGGGCTAATTCTAGATAGAGAGTGCACTCCCTGATTTTTCTGTCAAACCATTTCATAAGAATTCTGTCTTCTCCCAAGATTACACCAAATTCTCTTCATCTTCCATGTTATAAGGGTCACTCTCTTTACAAGAAGACACTTCACCCTCTCAATAGCATTGGTAATGGATCGCTATAAGAAGTTGTCTGCTGATTCAGACCAGCGGTCTTAGGAATGCTCCACACATTACTCAGATTCAAGCCTGTTACTACGTGAACCTGAACAACAAGGCATGGCCTGGCTTCAAGGAATATATAGCATGGGGAAAATGTGTGAACCAATGCATATAGCAGGAATGTAGAGCCATGGACTATTCACTATGCATTGATCCACCAAATACACTGGGTGATGAAGACGGTTAAGTGAAGATTATGTTTGATTCAGGGGCTAGGAATGCAACTGAGAGAAGATTCCTGGTTTCCTTCTATTGTCCAGTTCTGCAAAATCAAATCCATTTGTGAGTATTCTCCCTTTTGATACCAAATTGTACTCTGAAAAGATCAAAACTTTGGTGGCACAGGTATTACTGATAAAAAGACAGTGAGTAAAATATCCTGCCTGAAAACATTTTTATCGTACCAAGCAGATGCTATGAAATGATTTCACCTTTAAGTGAAACCCTGTTCAGCGTAGTGCTCATAATTGCCAAAGCATAATTGAAGCTACTGATGCATGTATAAAATTAGAAATAGCTTCTGCATGGAAATAAATAGCAATACTAGAGAAAAGCATGGTTACTGGAATCAGGGGACCCACAACCAAGCTGTTTAGAGCACGTTACATCACTTATTGCTTTTACTGCTAATCCTCCTTTGCAGCCCTTCGGTCCTTTCAAAGACCGCAAAGTTCTTTACAAATAGCAATTGGGCCTCACAATACTCTTATTAACCCTTTTCCCACACATGGGTACAATGGAGTACAGAGGAGTTAAGCCAAACAGCAAGACAGTGGCAGAGACAGACAAGAGCCCAAGAACCTTGACTCTCAATCTTCTGCTCTAACCACTTGACTGTATGCCCTCCGGCTCTGCACATCAATTTGACATGTGAGTTTCAAGGCAATTCTAAGTTACGTGCAGCTGTCCCACGACAATTCCTTTTTCGCCTTGCTGATACACAATGCTGCTTCAGGATTCCTGCTAGCAAGCCCCACCCCCCATGTCCTAACATTTGCTGGGCCTGTCCCTATCTGCTCGTAGCAGCCAGGAGCAGAAAGAAGGTAGAGATTTCACGTTTGGCTGACACAGGTTGGCTTCACGTGGGGGATCTATCAAGTGCTAGGAGGGATTGTGAAAAGCACTCAGGGTTGACCTAGCTCTGCTCCTACTAAAGTCAATGGTAAAACGCTGATTGGCTGCAGCAGAAACAGAGCTAGACCCATGCTGAGTGCTTGTGCAACTCCCACCTGCGGTGCAGAACGCAGTGTCAAGGCTGCCTGCGGAACTCCAGCCTGTCGTTCACAATCCCTACTGTGCACGTTAACAAGTGCCATCCTGCGTGGGAGCCAAGCGGAAAGCGTGAATCCCAAGCAGATGCATCTGTGAAAAAAAAAAAAAAAAGACACCAATGCTGTAGATTTCCGCTGTGTTTGGTCATGAGTTTAGAACAGCAAAGATCTTACATCTAATCAACAGCACTTGGCTCACAGATGTCCTTTTCTATTTTTGAAAGCATCGTACAAATATTTACACATCCCCTTTGCTACTAAAGGATTCCCAAGTGCTTTAACAATGGTACTACGCATCCCTTATGCCATCCTAGATAGCTCCTGGTCACCCGTGGTGTTCTCACCACCCAAATGTCCAATCAGTTATCTGTCCCCAGTGCCTTAGTCATCACTTATCTTGGGGTAGGTATATTTAGTTCCTTTGGGCTTTCCTCATGTTAGCATTGTGATTTGCCTAATGTAAATATCAGGGAAATCTTCCTGTTGTGGAGGCTGTAGAATATTCTCCCTGGGTAGGTGGTGGAAGCTTCATCCTTTGGGACATTTTAAAATTAGGCTGGAAAAAATACTAAACATTGTTCTGGAAGGCACAATCCTGTCCTTAAAGGAAGATAGAAACAAACCTATTAAGACATCAGCCTCTCTAATTATCCACCCTTCCCCACATTTGTTCTGCAGTTTATCATTATTGGACATTAGAATCATAGAATATCAGGGTTGGAGGAACCTCAGGAGATCATCTAGTCCAACCCCCTGCTCAAAGCAGGACCAATCCCCAGGCAGATTTTTGCCTCAGATCCCTAAATTGCCCCCTCAAGGATTGAACTCACAACCCCCTGGGTTTAGCAGGCCAGTGCGCAAACCACTGAGCTATCCCTCCCCCCTGTAACCTATTGCTGTAACCTAACTGAATGTGCTTATTCTGCTTGCTCTGAACATTGGAGCCACTAGGCATAGTCACTTTCTTGTGTTCATTCTGCTCATGCAGGTACAGGGGACTCAAGCACTTAATTGGGAATGCCTAGTGAAAGTCAAATAGAGATCACAGGAATGATTCAGAGCATCTCACTGCCCTTGTATAGAAGGAAAACAATAGGCTGACACTTAGTAACCATCCTGGGGAGTGTCCAACATTTTCAAACCAAGCAACTGTCCTTATTTTAGCAAGGCAGCTTTTGCAGGCAAAGCTTATTCTTGTTAGGGACTCTAAAAGCTATTTCAGTGGATCTGACACATGTGCCTGTTCTTAAAAACGTTACCAGGCGTGAGCCTATTCAGCCCACTTTCCCATCAAGCTAAGAGCATCAGAGGTTCCATAGTCAATAAGCACCCATAAAACATAATTAGCTTTCTCCAGCTCTGAATGTGTCATTCTTGAAATGACAATGTAACTGATTTATTAGGACGTTAGCCTTCTCTGGGACCAAACAAATGGGACTGAGAATCAATGCAAGTCATTAGTTACGGCCGTGTTATAAATGGGTAGGCCCCCCAATAATCAACAGCTGCTTTGCATGAAAGCAGAAGGGCAAAATTTACAGCTTCGGCTTGGCTTCCAGGCCTCTTTAAAAAGCTCTTTCCATCAGGACGGAGACACAAACAGTGCATTTTTGGAATCTTTCTAGAAGCGCTGCCAGCTGGCCTTAGCAACTGCCTTCTTCTCCAACACCTTCTGACTGTCACTTTCACTTTAAAAAAAAAAAGCAGATGAGTGCAGTAAATTAAGGAATGCAAATTACCATGTTAAAGTCTCAGCAGGAGGTATAACAGCAATAGACTCCACACCACTGGATTAGCCTGCCCTTTGAAAATGAGATGGGAATAATGGGCTCACAGTAAAAAGATTATTACCTTTTCGGGATTTATCTATTCTCCTGATACGAAAGGGACTTAATACAGATAAGTCAGCAATAAATGATCATTTAACCATCTAACTATTGATGCTGCTTCCTCATAAAAACTGCTACAGGGTTTATTATTCAAGGACTGTGTGTGGTTTTGATGGTTATGTATCTACATGATTTAGAATTCATTGCAAAAGTAATGAGGCTCTCTGGGATAAATCTCAAATATTTACAAAGGTTAGACGTTAGATACTGTCTTCATTATCGCCTCCCTCCGAAACCAGCCAGGGCTGTGAAGTAAACTTGGTAAATAAAGAGCTTGGCAAACTTTTCAAGCAAAGTGTGTGACTAACACCAGAGCGCTGCTTGCTAAGGCAAAGTGGTGACATTTCATGGATTAGAAAGCCATGTTACAAACAATAAAGAAAGAAGTTTAAACGCTAATAATCTTACTTTTCATTCAAATGGATCCCAAAGCAGTTTGCTATTTTATCTGATTGTACAAGCTATATAATACACATACACCCGTGTGTATGTACATACAAGGTATACAAGTACGTATTATGGAGAGTTAGACCTACACATTTTTTACCTCAAGGTAATTCATGCACATGAGCGATTCTCAGGTAAAAACACAGTGAAAACAAGGCTCTTGAGGTTTACTGTGAGGAAAACTTGCCAAGGTCAGCACTATACATACCCCTGCCTGCCTGAGACTGACCAAAGTGAGTTTACCTCACACTAAAGCGACAGTGCCTAGTCTTCACTGTGGCCAAGTCTATGCTTAAAATGTAGGTTGACCTAGTTACATTGCTCAGGAGTGTAAAAAATCCACAGCCTGGAGCTACATAAATAAACCGACTAACCCGCACTGTAGATGCCACTAGGTTGATAGAAGAATTCTTCAACCTAGCTACTGCCTCTCAGAGGGGCAGATTAACTACAGCAATAGAAAAACCCCTTCTGTCACTCTAGGAAATGTCTACACAATTGCGCTACAGGAGCACGACTGAAGCACCGTAGCTGTGCTGCTGTAGCACCAGTAGTGTAGACATTGCTTCAGTTTTTACCTCAGGATAGCTCATGGGCATTAATTATACTGAGGTAAAAAACACAGCTTTTTGACAGTGAAGACAAGCCCTTGGTTGCTGCTCAATAGTTAAGGTTGAGAGTAACTTTCTGTTATAAGGCCAATTTTCCCCTCATCCTCACTTGAGTTCCTCAAAGATGGACCTTTCCACTTCACATTTTGCATGTGTGGTCTGTGTCCTGTCCAGCAGAAGTGTCTCTTCCTCTGCCCCCCACCATCTGCCCTCACCACCCTCAAGCTGGAGATGTGTTTGGACAAGGCCGTTTTTGGAGGGCCATGGCATGCAGGAGACACAGGTGTTTTGGAAATTTCTTCTAACTTTTTCTTTTTTGCCCTGTCTTTCAAACAAAACTGGTTCCTCCTAGGAAATTTACCTGATGTTTACTTGAAAGATCTGGGTGAGATCTTATGCACAAGACCAATTGCGAGCTGAGTAGAGGCATGTTTAGGGAGCTATTCACTAGCAAATTAGGAACATCAGATGGGTCTTTTCAACATTTTAATGGGCACCACTGATGAATGGAAATCTAATCTTTCACTTAAGGGGGGGAGGAGGAGAAAGGAAGAGTCTCTAGCCATTTCCTTGTAAGGTTCAAATTATAAACTATTGCAGAGAAGTTTGTCACAATGATTTTTCCAGTGAAAAATTTAGGGGAAAACCACAACTTATCTATCCAGACATTTGCAAAGATAGAGATCACTGGCGCGCGCACATACACACAAAAGCAGCATGGACATTTCAGCCGTTTACAGGCTCTTCTGTGGTGCTCATTCATCACTATGGCATCTGAGCACTTCACAAATACCAATTAAGCAAGCCTCATAAAACCCCTGTGGGGTAGAGAGGTCCAGGGAATGGGACACTGGCAGGGAATAGGGATTCTGTTCCCAGCTGGGCTTGCAGACTTCTTGTGTAACTTTGGGCAAGTCCCTTAATTCTGTGCCTCAGTTTCCCCTTTGATTGTCTGTCTTGTTGCCTCTTCAGGGCAAGAATTGTCTCATACTGTGTGTTTGTACAGCGCCTAGCAAAATGAGAGTCCTATCTTGATTTGGGGCCTCTAGGTGCCACCAAATACAATAAGATAGCAAAATATTAAGTAATTATATATTATAGGCACAGAGGGATTAAGCAACTCACACAGGCTGTCTGTGGCAGAGTCAGGACTAGAACGCAGACCTCTTCAATCCAAGTCCAGTACTTTAGCCATAAGACCAGATTTCATCTCACAGCCAAATGTGGCAAATTTGGTATAAAATTCAGCTACATTTTTGCAGTTTTCTTCTCCATTATCCACCCAGTTGTACTTGGGGGAAATTGGGCAAATGGACAGTTGGGGAAGCGCAGAGCTACATAGCCCCAGATATGTATGTTGGGGTCACTGGCTCAGTAGTGAGAGACAAGCACCACCTATCGAATCACTAGTACCATTTCCTCCAGTACAAGGACTTTGAAGGTATCCCATCTGAACAACAGCCCAATATTTTACCATGTCCCTCAACAGCATGCGATTTGTTCTACTTCACAGCATGGCCGTTTGCAACAGAAAAATCTTTTATAAAATCCAATTCTGAACTGTTTCAAGTCAATCTCTCTCTCTCTGGAAACTCAGCTGTGGGGAACCTCTGAAATTTGTGAAGTACTCACCCGGCATGCATGAATATGTAGGTTAGGTACCTCCAAGCCTGAGCACGGAGCTGAGGATGATACACTAATGAGTTCTTCAGGTATAAAGGATGGGTGACTTGCAGCACAAATCTGTCTAATACCACTCCGTTGTAAAGAAAAAAGGCAACCTAGAAAACCAGGGAGATTCTTCGGTTAATGAACACCATCCCCCCGCTGAAATAAACTACAATCCAACATCCAACTTGAGCAATAGGTTCCCCCAGCTATTACAACATGCTTAGACAGCACTATAGCGTACTAGCCATTTACAAACATACATGATTACAAGGTTCCTGCTCTGAGGAACTAACAAACTACAATTAAGATACATTTAAAAAACCCCTCAAAAACAAAATTATTTTAAATCTACATACAACCTTTCACTGCAAAGGACCCAAAAGCACCTGACAAACTGCAGCTGGACAGCACCACTGAAATGCAGTCACCACGAGCAGGGAAGTGAGGAAACCTGAGGGGTAGGGACATGTTTTATTGAAGAATGATAAGGCAAGCACCTACCCCTTATGAAAGGTACCAGAGTCTTTAGCATCCATGCAGAACCTTGCTTTGTATGGTCTTCTAAAGATCCCCGGATGGAGTAAACTCCATAGAAACCAAATTTATCTAGCTCAAAGGCTAAAGGGGATTTGGACCAAAGGGACAAGAGGTTTTAGGTTTTCCAGCCAGATGACTGGACCACTGGCTCCACCCTTTGCCTACTGGCCCATTGACAACTAACTTAAGCAGAACTTTGAAGCCGTACTGAGGTACCACACCAGAAGCTCATGCAGTGGGAAGCAGCAGATGAATGACCTAGACTTCTGCAAATCTCCAATTTAAATGTGAAAGTGAATGTGTTGATTTCACCCTACGGCCTATTCATGCAGATCACCAAATGAGCATCGAGTGTGGCCACAGGGGCAATGCGGGTTCAAGAGAAGCAGGCGTGTTGGCAGAGCCATGGTCTGTACGTGTGGGGTAAAAGTCTCCCCACACTTGCTGGTGCTCTGGGAGGGGTTTCCAGGAGCGGCGCAGTAAGATACCTGCCTCTACAATGGTGATGGCAATCATGAACCAGGGCGGAGGACAGCAGGTGTAACTGTCGTAGTACCACTTCCGGTCTATCTCGCGTGGCAGGGTCTCATACGCAACGTGTCGAATTAGCCTCTGGGACAGGCTTAGTCCCGACTCCTCCAGCAGTGCCTTGCTGCACAGCCTCCTGTTCCCCTGCAGAATGGCTTGGCGGAAGCTATTGGACCTTTTGTTGCTCATCTGAAAAGAGAAAAGGGAAAAAACATGAGCCCAAACCATGGGTCAGTGCGACTTCTCAGGTGGGAGTACTACCAAGCTGGGACCATGCAAGCCTAGGCCCAGTGTGACTGTCCGTGGGGAGTGTTACCAGGCTGGAGCAGCGGGATCCTGAAGATCAGTCTGTGACTATCATGAGGCAGTGAGTTCCACCTGACCGGGGCAATATGAACTCCCTTTGACTGTCAGAAAGTCCGGTATCCCTTCCCACTCCCGATGGCCTGCTCCCTTATCTATCTCTTGACTCACTTCCCTTTGCAATTAGCTGTCAATTAACATACATTGAGCATCCTCCATTTCTACCTTCAGAAATCTCATGAAAACCCACCTGATCATGAAGCATTCCCACTGTGGTTCAACCTGTGATCCACACACACTCACACCTTTCCAGCTCTTCAGGACATGCATTTTCTCTGTTGTAAATGACATGTACATTTACGGCACCACATCACTAACAACTGTGTTCCTAATTTGCAGCAGTTGGTGCTAGTGCAGGTTTTACACAGAGTTTCGAAGGGAAAATGCTAAACTTGTATTGTGTACCAAAATGATCACACTAGCTACAGTAGACAACAGATTTAACTAATATTTAGAGAATCCTAGCTATTATAAGCTTGCAATGTTTGTTTATTTTTTAATTGTTACTATAACAAACAGAGGGGCAGATTTTCAGACAGTTTGGGCTTACAACTGCATGACTAAGTTGCATATGCAATTACCATGATTGAATATGTACAGCATTAACTTATTATCTTTTTGCGCACACAATTTCCCAATTTGCATGCACAATAAAAGCACTTGCACTCACAGATTAGGCATATGGAATTCTGTGTCTAACTTGTCTTAAAAATCAGGCCCTAAATACCTGGCAAAGGGATAATTGGCCTGTATGTCAAACAAACCTGTTGCACAGAAGCATCACATAGCTCAGGCCTGCACAACTCGTAAAGCGGCGAGGGCCATATTACTCCAAAGAAAACAGCTGAGGGCCGAAACCTCCCGGCCCCGCGGAAACACCCCCCCCCCCAGCACCGCCCAGCACCGCGGAAACAAACCCTCCTTCCCCAGCACCGCCCCGCCGAAACAGCTAAGGTTTGGGGGGGAGGGTGTGTGATACTTTATTAAGAATTTTTCAATTAAATCAAACAATTTTTTAAATTATTTTAAATTTTTTTATTAATCATGGAAAAATTAAAAACATCTGTTCCGTTGAAAGAAAACATTTGTACTTTTCATAATTACCTTGCAAATTTAATGAGAAATATTACATCTCTTTTCGGCAACAAGCTTGTCGCATTTGGGGGTCATATTTGAAGTGGATATTTTCATAATGTCTTCCAAATGGTCGTCAGTCAGAGAAGAACGTTGCTTGTTTTTATTCATGTTCATGATGGAAAATGTTTGTTCACATATGTAAGTGC
This sequence comes from Emys orbicularis, assembly GCF_028017835.1. NCBI lineage: Eukaryota > Metazoa > Chordata > Testudines > Emydidae > Emys > Emys orbicularis. Next base: position 42,110,243 of record NC_088695.1, on the reverse strand, counting down.
GTCCAAAAATGCTGAACGTTTTCAGTGCAACTTCATTGTCCAGACTTTTGTAGAAGTCCCGCAAGCTGCTTTCTCTGTGCTTATTTCGGTAAACTGCTGAACACTGAAGTTCAATAACCTCCAACTGCAAATCTAGTGGCACTTCCTCTGGATCCACAGAAAAGGGATCTTCAATCAGCTTCAACTGGACGTCTTCTTCTTTAGACAAAGTAAGTCTTCTGTCAAATTCTTCAATCAAAAGAATGATGTGCTTTGCGTATTTTTCTCCTAACTCGGCGTGTTTGTGCTGAGGGATACGCTGTGCACAAGTGGGAAAGTGACACATTTCACCTTTTGACAGCTGACTTCTGAAAAGTTTCAATTTCATTTTGAAAGCTTTCACTGCTGCACACATTTGAAATATAAGTTGATTTTTTCCCTGAAGTTGAATGTTGAGATCATTCAGGTGTGCTGTAATATCACAAAAGAAAAAGAGATCTTGATTCCAGGACTCATTTTCAAGCTCTGGGAATTTTATTGGCCCATTTTCTAGGAATTTTGCTACCTCCTCTTTCAAAGCAACAAAACGCTGGAGCACTCTTCCTCGACTCAACCACCTCACTTCTGTATGGTAGATTAAGTCATTGCACTCGGTGTCTACCCCTTCAAGAAAGGCTCGAAATGTCCTATGTTTTAGTCCTCTAGAACGGATGTAGTTTACAATGGAAACTACCACTGACATTACATGCTCAAATTTTAAGACTTTGCTACACAAAACCTGCTGATGCATAATGAAGTGATGTTTGGTTATTTCTCTCCCGATAAATTCTTCAAGAAGAGTAACTGCTCCAACATTTTTTGGCACATAGCTGGAGCACCATCAGTACAAATGGCCACCAAGTTTGTGAAATCTAATCCCGACTTATCATTCGTGCACTTTATCATTTCACTGGAGATTTCTTTTCCGGTTGTGCGACCCGTCATGGAGCACATGCCAGCAAGTTCTTCAGTAATTTCAAAGTTTTTATCAATACCTCTAATAAAAATAAGAAGTTGGGCGGTGTCTTTTAAATCGGTGCTTTCATCCATAGCTAGGGAGTAAAAGCAGAATTCACTGATTCTCTGCTTTAACTGATCACTTAAATTGGTAGAAATGTCAGCTATTCTTCTCCGTACAGTCATGCGTGATAGACTGACATTCTCAAATATTCCCCTCTTTTCTGGACATAACTCAGATACAGCAATCAACATACACTTTTTTAATAACTCGCCTTCTGTGAAGCATTTCCCAGCAGCAGCAATTTCCTTAGAAATTTTAAAGCTTACTTTAGTAACTGTATCGTTCTCAGTGCTCACTTTCTTGAAAATTTGCTGTTCTCTACTAAGGTTTTTCACTAAACTGGCTGCTTTAATTATTTTTTCATTTGGGCTCAATTTGGCGAGATTGGGATGCTTAGTTTCAAAGTGCCACCGAAGGTTGTATTCTTTCGGAACGGCTAACGTTTCGCGACACACGAGGCACAGTATTTTGTCTTTGGAAATAGTATATAAGTATTTATTCGTCCATTCAGTGTTGAAAACTCTGTGCTCTGATTCTATTTTTCTCTTTTTCTTTTCACTCATGGTATCCATTATGAAGCTCAAGATTTTGTTGAATAAATTCACACACAAGGGAAACACTCACAGTCACACACAAAGAGAAGAGATATCTCACGGCGCATGGCACACTAGCAAGGCACTGACGGTGTGTGGAAGCCTGTAGGTCCAGGGGTCACTATATTACTGCACACAGCAGTCAATCAATGCAGTTGTAGATAAATCTCTGCATTATGCATTTTTGTATAACTTTTATATGACTTTGTATTGAACCTTGGTACTATGTTATAGCGGGCTCCTAAGATAGTATAATTAAGGTAAAAGAAAAATTTCTTCTGTGCAAATTTTTGAAGCAGAGTTCAAATTTGTGTGCCATGAGGCAAATGCGCCCAAGTGAGTAAAATGCTTATACATTTAAAAAGTTTTAATTTGCAATTTGTGTCAATTTATATGGGTTTTCAGATAGACATCATAAGTAAAAAAAGAAAAACAAAAGTTTGTGTTTTAAATTGAAAATTTTCCTAAAAAATATCAATAAATGATTATCAGCCAAGAATAAGATATGTAATTACAAATGCATTTTAATTTCCTTATTGGTCGAAATGTCAAAGACGGCTAAACTAACCTTACTGTTTTTCCCTGCGATCTTTTTCATTTGCCCATTCAATATAAACTCTGTCCAGATCTATCAGTCCTCAATCCAGCTGGTAACTCTTAATACACATCAGCACCCCACACAGAACCCCCCCACTCGCTAGTTTCCCAATACACACAGATTTCTCCTCCCTCCCTCCCAGTGCCCTTCCCCACAGCCCCACCACCACAACTAAACAATGCCCCACACAGACCCCCAGTGCCCTGACACACACAGATCTCCCTCACTGCCCAGCACCCCCCAACAGGCCCCCACTGCCTAGCACCCCAAAACACACAAACCTCCCCCACTGCCCAGCGCCCTCCACACCCTCACAGCCCAGCACCCCCCGCACATCTCCCAGACACTCACTCCACCACACCCTTCCCCCTTCCCTGGCCGCACTCACCAGCCCTGCTGGGAGGTCTCTGGCTCCTAGGGTGAGAGCGGCAAGGGGAGTCTCCAGTGGTGAGCGGGAGCCGGTTCGCACCGGTTCGCGGGAACCAGTTGTTAAATTTAGAAGCCCTTTTAGAACCAGTTGTCCTGCGCGGGACAACCGGTTCTAAAAGGGCTTCTAAATTTAATAACCGGTAAATTGAAGTGACCAGGACCGTAGCTGGGGGGGAGCAGAGGGAGCGGCTGCTCCCCCTGAGCACATTATCCAAAAGTGGCGCCTTAGGAGCCGACCCCATGGGTGCTCCAGCTCTCCGCCCCGCTCCCCGGCCCCAGCTCACCTCCGCTCCGCCTCCGCCTCTGAACACTCTGCCCCGCTTCTCCCCATCCCCCCCCCCAGCTTCCCGCGAATCAGCTGTTCGCGCGGGAAGCCTGGGAAGGCAGAGAAGCAAGCGGTGGCTTCGCGCTCAAGCCCAGGGAGGCGGAGACGGAGCGGAGGTGAGCTGGGGTGGGGGGAGCCGCCCGCGCCACAGCAGGTAACCCGGGGGGAGGGGCGCGGAGGGGAATCGCTCCCCGCCCCAGCTCACCTCTGCTCCGCCTCCCTGGGCCTGAGCGCGAAGCCGCCGCTTGCTTCTCAGCCCTCCCAGGCTTCCTGCGCGAAGAGCTGATTCGCGGGAAGCAGGGGGGCTGCAAGCTCAGCCTGACCCAGTGCTCCAGGCACTGCACGGTGACAGCGTGGCCCGGCTCCAGCCGAGCGGCGTGGCGAGAAGGGGTGGTTGGATAGGGAATCAGGAGAGGAGTTGGATGGGGCGGCGGAGGGCAGTCAGGGGACAGGGAAGGGGGTGGATGGGGCAGGGGTCCCGGGGGGGGGTGGGCCAAAAAGCGCTCAGGACGGGGGTGGTGGCTGAGCCCCGTGTCCCTGCTGGGGGGGGGGGGGGCGAGGGCTCCGTGCCCGTGTCCCGCTTGGGGCAGTGGGGAGGGGCAGCGGCGCGCGAGGGCTCCGTGTCCTGCTTGAGGCCTGGGGGGTGCGGCGCCGCGCGCGGGCTCCGTATCCCACTTGGGGCGGGGGGGAGGCGCGGCGGCGCGCGAGGGCTCCCTGCCCGTGTCCCGCTTGGGGCAGGGGGGCCGGTTTTGCGCGCCGCGGCCGCTCCGGATCTCCCCCTCCCTCCCAGGTTTGAGAGCCTGGGAGGGAGGGGGAGACTCCGAGTGGCCGCGGTGCGGGCGCCGCTTCTCCCCCTCCCTCCCAGGCTCTGAGGGAGGGGGAGCAGCGGCGCGCGAAACAGCTGTTTCACGCGCCGCAGCCGCTCGGGATCTCCCCCTCCCTCCCAGGTTTGAGAGCCTGGGAGGGAGGGGGAGACCCCGAGCGGCCGCGGCGCGCGAAACAGCTGATTCGCGCGCCGCTGCTCCCCCTCCCTCCCAGGCTTGAGAGTGAGCCCCCACGGGCCACACAGTGAGCCCCCACGGGCCGTATGTTGTGCAGGCCTGACATAGCTGCTATATAATATGCCTAGTTTTCTCTCTGGATGAACCCTTGGTTCTGTGGGATTAGAAAGTGAAAGCATTTGTGGATGAGCAAGCTCGTGGCGGAGTGGATTTTGCATTACTCAGGCTTTTACACTGACAAATATACAAACTTTTATTAAAGCTAATGTTTAAAATCAAGTTTACACAGGTTAAGAAGGAAGGTACTGTACATCTGGGGTCAGGCTTGAGTTATGAGAGACTACAAGTATCAGTTACAAGGTTCACAAGAGACATACATAGTACATAACCAGCATAGACCCAGATTGGAGTGCGGGAGTTTTTAAAGCGTCAGTGAATAAGTGATCTCGGGTATGCCACCCACAGAATGTATTTAGAGTCCAAGTCAGTATTGGTGAAGCAAATAGGTACATGGGCGGGGTGCGTCCCTTGGTTTGCCAGGGAAGGAAGTGGGTTATTTCCCTGACCGGTGTTCTCGTTTACTCGTCCTAGTTCTGACGGTGTCCCGTGATGTGCTCCGTGTAGATGTCTCTGGACCAGGGCCAGCTCCAGCTTTTTTGCCGCCCCAAGTGGCGAAGCGGAAGAAAAAAAAAAAAAAAAAAAGATAAAGCCGCAATCGGCGCGATCGGCGGCACTTCGGTGGCAGCTGTACCGCGCCGCTTCATTCTTCGGCGGCAATTCGGCAGCGGGTCCTTCGCTCCGAGAGGCACTGAGGGACCCGCCGCCGAAGACCCGGATGTGCCGCCCCTTTCCATTGGCCTCCCCAAGCACCTGCTTCCTTCGCTGGTGCCTGGAGCCGGCCCAGCTCTGGACCACCTGATGGTGTCGGACACCATGAGCTGTCTCATGAGTCGGCTACATATGCAGTGAGGTGAATTTGATGGACTCCTTCCAGTTCTGAGTGAACAGGTGTCACATCTCAAAAACTACCAGCAGACAGGCTGAGGACAAAACGGGCCGGTGAGACTGAATTACCTTCACAGCCCTAACTGGGTCCCCTCCCAGGCAGGTTCGTGGCATGTCAGTAGGGCATTGTGTTGGGGAAGCATGCACTTCCACTGCCCACTCTGAGGCCTGTTCTGTGGCCACAGTGGAGGACTGTCAAGCTAGCACCACTCACCAGCAATCAAAATGCATTTACAAAAACTGGAACGAAAAAGAAAAATCACACAAATGCTAGTATAACACTCAGCACCGACAACGCACGTATGGCTGTCAGCATCCAGGCTACGCTACTACAGCTGGAAAAAAGGCTCTTTTAAGGGAGACACCTGGATCTTATTCTGCATTGTAACTTTAATTCTTGTGTGATAAGCTGCTGACAATAAACAGGGTGTGCTCCCTGCCTTCAAAGCAATTACAACCGCTTGAGTATTACATTCCCGCATAATCGAAGTGCAGCAGAACTCACCCCCTCTCCTTACCTTACAAGCGGGAAGAAAGCACTATGCGCTAGCCAAAGGCCAAGCTGTGGACCTTTCCCCTAACTTACTACATTTTCGCAGCCTCATAATCCAAAAACATCTGCTCCAGCACAGTGCCAGGGCTGAACAAAAGAAATACAGTACAACAGCACTGGCCTCTCTGGGTTCTTGGATCACTTTGTTTTTGACGAATATCCTCAAGATGGCAAAGTCTGAACCTTGTGCTTTCAGACACATGTAGGCTGTTGGGTAATCGTTCCAAGCTGCTTCAAACACGCCAATCATTGCAGTGAGCAACATGGATTTAATTGCTGTGAGGCAGAGCACTGGGCCATTTTGGGTGGCCATCTAGTAGCCTGGCATGGTTTTTTGAGCCTTGCGCACGCTCCCTGAGATCCAGCATCACAGTCGCTGCACTTTCATTACCATGCTTGTACAACTGGGGTGGGGATGGGGAGAGCTCCTTTCTCTCCTCAACCTCTCTCTCCTTTTCTTACTAACCCTCCATTTCCGCCTCACTCTCACTGGGGAGTCAAAGTAGGAAATGGAGAAAAATTCCACTCCTTCCCCTCCAAAAACTTTTATTTTCGTTTTCAAAAATCCAGATAAAATTTTTCAATTCAAAATGAAAGTTTTCATGACAAAATTTGTCAGTGACAAATTTTGAAGTGAATTATTTTTGGTGACGTTTCGGTTTAGCTCAGACAGCTGCTCTTCACTGAATAAAAGATTTCCGGGGGGAAATGTCAACCGGTTCTCATGCCTCGTGCCACAGAACACCAATGGCTACAAGCAGCGGTGTGGGCTGGCCAAAGTCTTTGCTGCTTCTTCTCTCCACCCTTTTTATTAGTGTTTCCAACTAAGGCAGGTGCAAGTTTTACAATCTCAGGCAGGTCAATGGGTTCATCAAAGGGCCATGGCCACCACACTGAGCAAATACACACACTGCCAACAACCTTATTCAACATCTCTGGCGTTCAGTAGAAGATGCACAGTGCAGCAAAAGGATATGGGTCATGTAATAGGACAGCCAACAGCTTGGGCAAGATTCTGTGCTGCATCTGTAAGGGGAGGGCAAAGATAGCCCAAAGAGAGGGAGGGCTAAGCTGGCTTCAAACCTCATGTATGGCCTCCCGTGTAATGACCGCTCTAGGGTCCTATTTGCCCAGAATCTCTGTAGGGTTGTGTGCGTGGTTCTGCCTACGATACACCCCGCCTGTCCCACACCTGGAACTGGAATACAACCTAAACCAGAGCTTGCCAAGGGTTCTCAGAAGACATCCTTACAGCTGTGCTCCTGTGGTGCAGAAATCCTCCTCCCAGCTGGATCCCAGGCTTTTCAAACCCCTTTAGGCCACTCCAGCCCTTTTCCTTGGCATAAAGGGGCTGAAGCAGTGGTCAGGAATCTCACCCAGTATTTCTGACCCAGCAAATAAGTCTTTACTTAATGTTCATGAAGTGTATTTAGCTATGGATTACTGTGGCAGAGATGTGCTGACATCCCCGTTTCCTGGGTAAAGCACATTTAAAATTCTAAGGACTCTACTGTCTGGAGAAGCAGGCATCTATTTTGTGTCCAGAGCGACACAGACTGTCAGTGTGCACCCTCTCACGGAGACTTTACTTCTGTTCTCTCTTGCTTCACTCTTTTTGCAATCAAAACCAAATAGTAATTCAGGCTGAAAGTGTGTGTTTGCCCATTGAATACGGAGAAACTTAGCAATCCCCAAATGCTGCTGCTAACACATCACAACTGAGCAGAGAGAGGTAACAACTTATTTTCTTGGCTACTGCAATATGCGCCACTACCACTGCGTTACCTTCAACCTACAACAACAGAAAACCATCGTTTCCATATTCAGCAAAAGAAAGTGATCATTAGAGTTTAGAACTGAGCGGTGTCGCCAGCCCTTGGCAAATGATCACATTCTCTCTTGACAATACATATCACCATTGTAGAGATTAGCGGCGGGGGGAGTCAGTTTGGAAACATGAGAGGCCCCAGCATTGGTTTTGCCATGGATGGTTTGTTTGCAATTGTTATTCAGCTCTGGAATATGGACTCATTTCATCGTTACTTTACTGGCATCTCGTTCCCAAGTGTGACAAGGATACAGTTGCATTCAACACAGAAATGTGAATTCAGAAGTCCTGCTGTGCACTAGTATTAATCCAATTAATCATATAGCACTGTCCAGCCAAAGATTTCAAAGCACAACGGGAAGGGTGGTATAAAGCTCTCAGCATTGGCCTAACTCTGTTCCTACTGAAATCTCTGGTAAAACTCCTTGATTCCCATGGTCAGAGTTGGACAATGCAGAGAGCTTCTGCAAATCCCACCCTGCATGAACCGAGTCCCACAATCTCCCTGGGACCTGGATATTTTTATCCCCAGTTTTCACACAGGAGATTGGAGGCAATACAGCAAAGTCAGTGGTAGAACCAGAATTAGAATCCAGGAGTCCTGAATCCCAGTGTCCTCCTCTGATTACTAGACTGCACTGCCTTTGAATGCTACCATCGAGTAGAGAGTTCAGCATTTTTTTCAGGAGACGAAGGTAAACACAAGCTCCACACACAAGCAGAAATGGAAGGTCTTAGCAAAACTACTTGCTCAGAGGAACTAAAGATGAGACCCCTTTGTTCCCACCGCTACCTGTGTTCACGTAGCTCTACGAGGTGTTCCCATATTCAATCCTTCTGATCACATCTGGATGGTAAAATGCCAAAAAACATTTAATTGGTAATTGCTGGAAAGCATCAAATGTTGGCATCATGAGACAGAGTGAAAACCCTCAGGGAGTGTCCTGACATCTCTCCAGAGAGTACCTGAGTCCATTGGCACCGACTCTGTGGGTGCTCCGGGGCTCAAGTACCCACAGAAAAAAAAAATAGGGGGTGCTCAGCACCCACCAGCCACAGTGGTTCTGCGGCCCCTGGGGCTGGCCACGGATCAGCTGTTTGGCGGGTCCCAGGACTGGCTGTGGATCAGCCAGAGACTGGTGGGAGGTGCTCAAGGGAAGGGGGCTGAGAGGAGCAGGCAGCAAGGGAGGCAGGCGGGGGGTGGGGGCTCGGGGGGATGGGGCAGAGCAGGGCGGGAAGAGGTAGAGTGAGGGCGGGGCCTCGTAGCGGAGTGGGGGTGGAGCACCCACCAGGAAAAAGTCAGCACCCGTGCCTTAGTCTTTCAATGTTCTCCCTCACACCCCCGCAATAAAAAGCCCAAATGCAGGAACAGCAAAAAGGAGGATTAGTTGCACTGAACTCTGTTACCATCATGCACAGTAACGAGCAAACCCCCCCACCCCCGCTGTTCTTCCCTCCCAGCCATAGACAGGGATGTACTAACCAATTCAACTACAGGTGCAAATAGCAAATACAGCCCTCCTCTACCCAGCTAGGAAAGGTTAGAGACAGTGGGCTCTCAGACATTTACGGTGTCATTCTAGCTCTCTGGCAGTTATATTTACATTCCACACCGTATTCTAACTAGCTTTCGAAGTATCCATTTGGACCTGGCCTTAGGAATGGGGTGTTCTTTAATCTGGGTTCAATTAGCTTTAAATGGGTTATGTATAAGAAAAACATTTTTAATCTAATCTTCCTGGGGACTTTTTTTTAAAAGATACATTAAAGAAATGTGGCATTTTAGAAAACACACTGCACCGGCAAAATTGTATTAAACGAGTAACGATCGTTTCCCCATTACATAGGTTTCTTTAGAACACCTGTAAAGGAACTGGTCCCTCTAGTATATTCACTCTGCTGCAGGAGGCTATACTGGGCCCTTTCAAACGGACACAGCAATGGGACTGTATCCATTTAGCATCTTTTACATCAGTTGGTGAGCTAATTCTCCATTATCTTGATAAAAACCCTAGAATATCTTTAAATTGCTGAGGATTTTCTGAGTCTATTTTCCTGTCAACTAGACTTAGATGCAAATACTGCAAGGTGTAGGGCTAACTCCTGCTCCCCTCAGTCACACAAGCAAGCTCCTTCACTACTACTTGTGTGAGTAAAGTGAGCAGCGTTTGTTCTTGAATCATTTGCTCTATGAAAAGTCTGTGCTGACTTGTTCTCTTATCATTCTACATTCTGTCTTAATACCAAGGGCTGTGCTTAGAACAGGAGTCCTGGGTCTATGGACTCCAGTTGCCAATAAATTATGCTGAGAAGCCTCAGAATTTTATTTATTTGGATTTATAGAATGATAAGGTGATATCTGTCCAAGTGCTCTGGGCATTCTGCCATTACCCACTTATAGTTAAATCAGACAGAGGGCTATGGGATCAAAGTAGATAGGGCAAGGAATCAGTCTCCTTGCAAGGGCCAAACGCAGTCCTTTGAAAGAGAATGTATCTGATATTCAGCATACAGGGTCTTAATCAATAAAAACAATTGCAAATGAAGTGGCGTAAGAGTCTTGCATTGCTCCAGTGCAGTCTACTGGGTTTCCAAGAACTGGAGGCTTTGCTGGCTCCTCACACAGATGTTGGAAGGGATTTGGTAAGGTAAGAAGATGGTTTGTGGTGTGCCACCTCTCCAATGGCTGATTACAGCTCAGGATACAGACAGAGGGTCCAAATTCACCCCAGCTGTCACACCACTGAAATCAGCGGCTTTACACCAGGAATGAGTCTGGCCCAGAATCTCAGTTAATGAATATGGAGAAAATGTTTACAGCACCACCCCCGCCATAAGATGCACTTCACAGAGCCCAGGGAGAGGACGTTCAGATCTCTTCTTTCTCTAAGGATATTTCTTTGACACACTCTCCAATGGATCTTCTCCCAGCTCTCCATGTATAAAACTACTACTCCAGAGAGATGAATGGAGACAATGGGGTAGCTGCCCATTTCTGGCAGGTGGATGTCTGTTTGCAGCACTTGAGTTGCTGGTGGAGCATTCCCCAGAGCTGTCACACACAAGCAGATGGTGGCAGCTCACTACTTCTCCTGGCTGGGTGTCCCAGTACACAGGTGCTCCCCTTGCTGTACGGCTCTCTAGGGCTGGGTGAGCTGACCACTTTGACTGGAACTAGGGAATGGCAGCATATCCCTTCCCAGGTGCCTGATGCAGTGTCACCGTTCTAAGAACCTGCCTTTGTGCAACTTGTTTGCCTGCTCTTGGTGTGGACTTGTTCCAGCCCAACGCACATTCCCCACAGCCTTGCATTTTGTGTCACCATTTACCCCTGGTGGAGTGGGTGTACAATGCTACCAAATCACAACAGTAGCACTTTACATCCATTCAGCACAGGCAGCAAATGACCACACAAGATGCACGGCAGAGTCAGGCCCCTTGCCTCTTCTTAGTCCCCACATCCATTGCTCATCATCTAGCAGTCTTTTCCTACAATCTCACTGCTACTAGCAGGAAAGCCTTCTCTCCTCTGCTGCTACTGCCACAGATATCTCCCTGTCTCTCTATCGAATCTCAGTTGTAAACAGTTCTGTTCTCCGTTACCTATCGTCGCTTTCCTCTGCTGTTGCTGGTTGCGCTAGAAAAGATTATTTAACAGCATTTCAAGGATGCAGATTGTGATGAAAGACACTGGGCTGCAATTTTCAATGGAGGAGGGAGACAGAGAAGGAAAAGCTTGGGGAGGATGCAAAATGGCAAGATTCCTACTGCCGGGAATTTGATTTCTGCTGGAGGGGGCTGGTTGTGTGTACTGAGCCCCTGTTCGGATCAGGCCCCGAGATAAAGAGCCTTCATGCTGGACCCTGATTATAGTCATGGCCCAGTCAAGTGCAAATGCTCCAGTGCACAATAGAGCTCCCAAGATCCAGGGCCATGGAGTGGGGATACAGCAGAAGTCTCAGGACATGATCCAAACTCCATTGAAGTAAATGGGAAGACTTTGGATCAGACATTAATTTCATGAACTTGTTCAGTCCCCTGAGAAGGCTGGGACCCAGGGCAGTAAAGACAGACAGACAAACAGCAGATTAAGAAACTATTTTTGCTTGGACTGAGGCTGGATGAAAAGCCTGTTTTTTCTTTGGAAGAATCCAATCTTCCCAAACAGAGCTTCCCATATGGTCACAATTTACTTACTTGATTTTGGAGGTTATATAATATTGGTATTTATGAGCCAAGCATTTAATCACCAGCTGAAAGAACACTGAGTCCATTGTTGGCTCACACGTTATTGCGGATCCAAAAACACAGGGCAGGCCACCCCATCCTCTCTTTGTGCAACTGATCTGCAGCTTCTTTAATGAGCATGATATTAAAGCTGCAGGCAAATGGGTATATAAAGCATTATATGAAAAAGGAACAAAAGCCACACACTCATTTAGGGCTCAGTCTCCTCTAAATGGCTCTCTATTATTCAGGATGCAAGGGAGAAAGAAACCTCCTTTGTCAAACGGCCAAGTGGGCACAGGCCTGTAATGATGGCAGAGCTCTGAACCTGTAGGCACACAGCTCACCTCTGATGGCAAGTGGGTTCCTTCTGGTATAAACATCCCAGACAAAACAGAGTCCAGAGTTTAGCTCTGAATGTCTCCCCACTTTCAGAGTGCTCAACATCGGGGTGTTGGGTTGAGTCCGTTCTAGAGAAGGGACTAACTATGCCCATTTGGATCTGGATCTGAACTGTTTCTAAGATCAAGGGTGTCCAAACCCTCAAGCCATTGTAAGAAGGGGCCAATGCGCCATTCCAATCTAGAACCAACTTTCCCCATGACTTCAGATCGAGAGCTTTGGGTCAACCTGATCTTGAAAATCTGGAAGCATCAAAATATTAGATTTACAGGCAGCTTTTCACAAGATCCGCAATGGCAATGGGAGCTTCTGGGTACAGAGCATTTTGAAAAAAATCAGACCCACTTCATTAGGTGCCTAAATGGGAGCTGCTGGAGTCTTTTGGCCGATAATGTTCTCGTCCCTACAGACACCTGCCCACTGGCTCCCATCTCTGCTGAAATCTATTAGAAAAATCCCTTTAACTAGGGATCAATGAACTACTTCACCTCAAATAGGACGTTCCCTCCCACCCTGAACCTTTATCTGAAACTCAAACTGAATCTTAGAGGTTCAGGAGACCCACATCTCACCAGCAGTGGCTCTGCTATTAGGGGACCATCCCAGAGAAAAGGGAGAAAGAACTCTCTGACATACACATTTAATATCACAACTATGGTGCATTCCCTTTCACAGCTAGTAATTTACTAATACAGCTCTTCCAAAGAAAGGATCTCTGCAGGGGCAGCTGCCCCAGTCCCCTGACTTATGAGGGGCACACTCCCTTAGAGTATTCCCAAAATACCACAAAGAGGCTGCTTTCAGCCCAATTTTCTGCCCCTAAGAGGCTTGGAAAAGCGTCAACTTTTGCCCACTGAGGAGCCAAAACTTTAAGGTTTGCCCCTGGCTACTTTTAACACATCCAATACACTGTGACAGGCAATTTGCTCAGCCTCCCCGCCCCATATGATTCTCCCAGAGACAAAGCACTAATATGAGAGGTTAACGGAGGCCTTTTAAAAGCCTCCATCAGATTCAGTTTTACAATCCACTTTACTTATAAATGCTGTATTTCTAATGAATTTTGCTTTCAAGATTCACACTTATTTCCTTCCCTTATCCCACACTTCCACAAAGCTCTACAGTGGATATGCGTAGGCTCTGTCCAAAGCACACAGCTCAACATCAATTTCATTTCCCGCATATGCTTCACATCCTCCTCCTTTTCATATTAACATAGGAGCACCTTCCTGGAGAGCCTCCACTGTCACAGAGGAAAAACCAGTCGTCTTTAAGGTCTTTTCTTTAACCTGGCAGTGGATTTTTAATTTGAGGAATCATAGAAATTACAGATGGAGAAGATCTAATCAATGATCCAGTCCCGCTCCCAGCCAGCGCAGGATTGTTCCCTGTTCAGTACTTTGTCTGCACTAATTTTAAATGTCCCAAGCTCTAGAACGTCCACCTTTCCCTTGAGAGAGACCTACCCAGCTGGTAGGTCTCACTCTCAATGCTTCTCCTAATGTTTCCCTTTTCAGCACATAATTCCACCCCTTCTAGTGAATTCCCTTTGAACTGCACCCAAATAATTCCTCTCCTACCTTGGAATTTATACACTTCAAATATTATTTCTAATGTAAAGGATTTTTTCAGGAAACGATGACTAGTTATTATTATTATTTTGCGGGAGTTCTATGGCTCGTGTTCCTTGGGAGAACAGCCTATATGATCACAGTGGTCCCTTCTGGCCTTGGATCAATGAATATTTCAGACCATCATGTCCCCCCAATTTAGGAGAGTCAGTTTCAGATGGTAAGTCGTGTTGCTCATGGGGCAACGACAAGAGGTGAAGCATCTCAACACTGCTGAATGGAGGGATACAAGTAACTGCATTCCCAGTAAATTCTAGCAGTCACAGCTTAGCCCCTTCTGGCTTTCACAGCCTTCGGCGCCAATTACATTACAGCAATGCTGTAGCTTGGCTACAGGCATATAGCAAGAGAAAACACGTTCTATACAACTCTTCGGCCCGCTCCCACAAACACTTACACATGTTTGTAACTTTACTACCATAAGTACTCCCACTGGTTTCAAAGTTAATCAAGTGTACAATGCTTGCAGCATGGGAGCCTAATGTCTCTATTCAACTCTCTCTCTCCCTCCAAAACACCAAGACCAACTGACACACCAGAAACTTGCGACCTTTCATTTTTGGTTTAGCTGCTGGGAAGGAGGCGTGGAGACATCTGAGCTGAAAAGAGCCCAGATTTAATTTTCTGAAGTGACTGAATGTTTTTAAAATGTATTTATACCATTTCATAATATTATATATATATATAAATTAAAATGGCCATTTAACTTGACATCTCGTGTATCAAGTTTCAGCCATAAGTGATTTGAAACAGCTGAGAAATCATGGCTTAGGATGGAAATTCCTATGCCAAGTTCCACTCTAATAAGCGTAATGATTAGTTGCTAGACTATTTCACTGGAGAGAACATTCTCTCGTCTGCTGCTGCATATACCATGTATCAGATGGGCTCAAAATGACACACAAGCTGAGCGTGCTCAGACAGCACCTCTTGTATCCCAGTTATTAGATTTCAAAATCCTGGCATGGCCCCATGACAGCTCATATAATGGGATGCATGCAGCACTTTGTGTGTCAGCAATGACATGCGACAAGATCCTACTGAGATGGGACCAATGGGAAAGCAATCCACACAAAATTGTTACAATTTACTTGTTTAAGGATGGCCATGTGGATGGGGCCCTGTGATGGGTCAGCATGTGGTGCATCTTCATTGAACTCCTCTTCTTGAGAGGAAGAACTTGGCATACAAGTACTGTAAGGGATTCACATGAATGAACCAGGGTTTTCAAGTGCCACAGAGAGAAGCTATGTTTTCTCAGCTTCTCCCCCTCAAGATATCATATTATTCCTGACCAAGGCATCTTGTCCTGTTTGTGCATACAAGAGCTTGTCACGAATTACCACTATTGACTACAAACATGTTCCTCACTTTATACCTCCCTCCTCCCCTGCCCCAACCATCAACCTTAAGCTCCGTCTATGCTAGGGAAATGTGCACCAGATTAACTGCACCAACACAGATTAACTGTTACACAAACACAACCCCCCTAATGAAAACACACCATATTAATGCAATGTGAGGTTTGCATCAGTGAGGCCGGCTCTAGTAAGTTCAAGCCCCTTTTACAGTGGTGCAGTGTGTCTACATTGGTTTGTGTTGCCGTAGCTATATTGGCGTAACCACGTTGGTGAAAATTTCCTTAATGTAAACAGGCCCTAACATACTAATCATGCACTAAGCATTATGTTGTATGTATTGGACATACATAATATACACACCAATGGGGCTCACTGCCACTGAAAATCTTCCCCATATACAGAATTTTATTAACTCCCATTATGTGAGTTTCGATAGGGGTTGGGTACCTACTTGTCACTGGTGTCCTTAAAAATTCCCCCCGATAGGTCCTTCAGTAAACAGTATAATAACACTCTCTCCCCGCAAGTATCTCCCAGTGCTGTAGGTTCACTATCACGTGACTGATGACTTCCCACTGCATCCAAATAGGAGGACAGTATTTGAGACCCACTGATCAATGTTTGTTGCACTGTCCCCTGTGCTGTGACAGATTCACTTCCTCTAGCTTAGGCAGAACGAGGAACCCACTGATCAGTGGGTTATATACACCCTCCGGACAGAGGAAGATTATCCCAAGCTTTTAAGGCCAACAGTTTGGATCCTGGACAGGCCCCCACTTACGTGGCAGACACCATCGCGACCAATACCAGGGACCTCCAGAGCTAACTGCATGAGTCTTTACAGCTTGACCTCAAGAGTCAGGCTGTCAAGCTGAAAGTTGCAACAGGCCCATGTTCTCTGTGGCTTAGGCACAGAGTGGGGCATGTGACACACACGCTGACCAGCAGGGTATCTGCCCTGCTTTACAGATTGGTAAACCGAGCACAGAACAATTGAATGACCTGCCCAAGGCTGCACAGGAAGTGAGAGGCTGATCAAAGTTTGCCACACTGCATCAGATGTGTGGCCCATCTAGATCAGAATCTTCCTCTCCAACAGTGGCCAGCACCAGATGCTGCAGAGCAAAGTGCAGGAAATCCTGCAGCCGGAAATTGCGGGATCACCTGTCCCTTGAGGAAGTCTTCTCCTACCCTCTAAGAGCTAGAGATTGGCTTAAAATGAAACATGAGGTTTTATACCCCTTCCAAAACTATTTCTCCTCTTTCCCCTCCACCCCCGTATTTACTATTATAGCTCTGGATGTTAGTCAGGAATAGAACCCAGGAGTCCTGTATTCCCAGCCAGCAAGACAGCCAAAGAGAAATGGAGTGATTTAAGTGCTTTTGCATGGTGGAGCTGAAGGTCATGTGACAAAGTTCCTCCTCTGCGTTGGTGGGTCTTGCGCTTATTGGCGGATTTGCTCGCCTCAGAGATTCACAGCAGCCCTCAGTTTGGCCACGTTTGCTAGTGGCTCAAACCTGCCATTCACTCAGCTAACCTCATCACTGCTCAGCATGGGGAAACAGAAGGAGACCAATCTCCGCAGTCTCTGCTGATCCACCTAGTGGGTCATGGGACAGGCCAGGGACCTTCCCCTCTGGTGGGACCCACAATCCATGACAACTCCTCCTGTATCCAATAGGGAGTTGGGAGGGATGGGGGGAACCCAGGCCCACCATCTACTCCGGGTTCCAGCCCAGGGCCCTGTGGATCACAGCTGTCTACAGTGTTTCTTGTAACAGCTGTGTGACAGCTATAACTCCCTGGGCTACTTCCCCATGGCCTCCTCCCAACACCTTCTTTATTCTCACCACAGGATCTTCTTCCTGATGCCAGATAGCGTTTGTACACCTCAGTCCTCCAGCAGCACACCCTCTCACCCTCAGTCCTTGCACGCCCCTCACTGACTGAAGTGAGGGCCTTTTTAAACCAGGTGCCCTGATTAGCCTGCCTGTCTTAACTGATTCTAGCAGCTTCTTAATTGGCTTCAGGTGTCCTAATTAGCCTGCCTGCCTTAATTGGTTCCAGCAAGTTCCTGATTGTTCTGGAACCGCCCGTTACCTTACCCAGGGAAAAGGGACCTGCTTAATCTAATCTATCTGCCTTCGATTACTCTCCTGTAGCCATCTGGCCCGACCCTGTCGCAGTCATCCATGAAGTTAATAACTAAGCTGGGTTGAGGGATGGTGCAGGAGGCTGCCCTTCTCCAGAAGGTATCACTCACAGGGCACAAAGGAGAGAAGAGACGGAGCTAAAAAACCTGTGTGGTTTCTACACTGAATATTTGCAGGTTAGAAAGAATGAGAAGATCCGCCCAATGGAAATTACACCTGGCTGGGGGGAACTGTGAAGATACAGATTCCAGTTTTTACAGCAAAGGTCTTTTATACGTAAAATGGTTACTGGAAAGGGAATGGTGTTTTAGTGTCTAGGGTAAGACTTCATCGGAGACGTGACTCATTTGGGCAACCTTGGGGTTTACTTGGCAGTGCCCCTATAATCACAGATTTGGGGTTTATTGTGCTGTCGAATTACACCCAGTGAGTGCAGCGCAATGTTTATATAATCCTTCTATACAGACTATCAGACTATTTAAATAGAAGCACAGACCCTAGGAAGCCAGATAGTAGGAAACTGGAGATATGATTTATAGCCTTTTTATGACTGCGCTACAAAATATTCCCAAGTACCATTTAAAAAAAAAAGAAGAGGGCTTAAATCATTCCCCACTCCCCATTAACTTGCAGACGGGATACGGTATGCAACTCCTTAAAAGCTCATCCCATCAAAGATAATAAAATCATCATGGTGATAGTTGATCCACCAAAAAAGTCAATAGATTAAATCTAATGTTTTCTCCCTTTTTTTATTTGCAGCTTTTCACTGCTACAGAGCCCCTCCCCCGCTGGTGATTCTCAAGCCAAGTCTGACTAAGTATAATAACCAAGTGTCACACACACCGTGGACACTGCACCACTGAACAATGATCTTGTGTGAAGCAGATCAAGATACTGTACGGAAGGCCCGCCGACAGCAATTCTGGGTCCCAGGGCAGAACAGTCAATGAGCCCCCACGCACGCACAAGCTGCACCCGCGCGGACGTGGTCCGCCTGACATTTGGGCAGTGCCGCGCCTGTGCTGACTGGTGTCCTGCGAGCTGCCAGCTGCACTGCTGGGCGCGCTCTTCCAGCACGGCCAGGGCTTCCATATGCCCGCCCAGAAGGGGTGCCAACTGTCTAATCGCGCAAACCCAAAGACCCTTGCCCCGCCCCTTCCCTGAGGCCACACCCCTGTCCTGCCTCTTCCTGAGGCCACGCCCCTGCTCACTCCATCCCCCCTCCCTCTGTCGCTCGCTCTCCTCCACCCTCACTCACTTTCACCAGGCTGGGGCACGGGGTTGGGGTGTAGGAGGGGGTGTGGGCTGCAGGCTCTGGGAGGGAGTTTGGGTGCGGGAGGGGGTGCGGGCTCTGGGAGGGAGTTTGGGTGTGTGAGGGGGTGAGGGGTGCAGGCTCTGGGAGGGAATTTGGGTGCAGGAGGGGGTAAGGGGTGCAGACTCTGGGAGGGAATTTGGGTGTGGGAGGGGGTGTGGGCTCAGGGAGGGAGTTTGGGTGCGAGGTGCAGGCTCTAGACTGGGGCAGGGGGTTGGGGGGCAGGAGGGGGCCAGGGGGTCGGTGCTTACCTTGGGCAGCTCCCGAAAGCGACCGGCACACCCCTCTGGCAGCGGCTCCTAGGTGGGGGACTCAGGGGGTCTCCGCGCACTGCTGCCTGCAGGCACCGCCCCGGCAGCTCCCATTGGCCGCAGTTCCCGGCCAATGGGAACTGCAGAGTTGGCGCTGGGGCAGCGGCGCCTGGAGACCCCCTGCCCCCCCGGGCCATTCCAGTTGCTTCCGGCCGCTTCCAGGAGTGGTGCGGAGTGAGGGTGGGCAGGAAGCCTGCCTTAGCTCTGCTGGTGGTGGCAATCAGGGGCCCCTGGGCCCTTTTAAATCACCTGGGCCCCTGGGCAATTGCTCTCTTTGCCCCCCCCCCCATGGGCAGGCCTTCTGTAAGGTAAAAAAAAGCTGGAAGCACAGAAAAAAAAACAAAAAACACAGAGAGCTGTATTCTACAGCCAAAAGCAGAACTCCTATAAAATGCCTCACCTCATCCCTTACAGACACCTCACTTTAATGTTGTTCACGACTGAACCCTGCCTGCCCCAAACAATTGCTGCAATGCCCAAGAAAATCCCTCATATGAAGCTACTGTGCACAGGCATATGCCGGAGATTCTGGGTGACATTCTGGCTCCATTGAGGTCAATGGCAAAATGCCAATTAACACCAACAGAACCAGGATTTCACTCCATGAGAAAAGATGCACTGAAGGTGGAATCAGGAGTCAGAAGCACAATAACACCCATGGGAACCAAAGCAAATCAAGTTACACCTCTGAACTGGTCCGGAGGTGGGTGGGTTCAGATCCTAGGTTTGGTCCATTTCCAATCTGAACATTCCCAGGAAGTTGGCCTGGTGTGGATCAAAAAGATCAAGAGGTGGCTTGATTACAGAGTACAAATACCACAACAGGGAGAAAATATTGGATTATCAAAGGCCTCTTTAATCTAGTGGAGAAAGGCATAACAAGAAAACAAAGGCTGCAAGTTAAAGCCAGATAAACTCATATTAGAAATAAGGCACAAATTTTTAAGGGGGGGGGGTTATTAGCAATGGGAACAAATTACCAAGAGAAGTGGTGGATTCTCCATCGCCTGTCTGGAAGACATGCTTTAGTCAAACACAAGGTATTGGGCTCCATATGGGAGTAACTGGACTAAATTCTGTGGCTTGTTTTAGGCAGGACTTCAGACTAGATGATGTAATAGTCCCTTCTGGACTTAACATCTATGAAAGCACCCACACTGTTCACCAGAGCTAGGCAGGACAGAGCCCTGTTCTTAGCAATGTGCTACCACCAGGATAATGGGGTGGTGGGAGTTTGCCATGTGATTTGGAAAGCATCTTAGGAAAAATGTAAGTACATACATACAAAGCTTCTAAAGCAGGTCAGACGGAAGTCACTGGGGAGACTGTGCAGTTAGTAGTTAGAGCGTGGCTTGAGGTGGGAGCTGGGGAGCATGCCACATCTCACAGGAGGTTCTCAGCACAGCTTGGATCCTGGGTCATGTGTGCCTACTGGCTCTGCAACGCTCCCCCGCGTGAGCCATGTCCCACCCCTTTAAAACTAACAACATGTGGAAAGTTCAACTTGGAAAAATCCTTTCAGAAACCAAAACAATGTGAACTTTTCATTTGCAACACAGCTGATAGCGGGGGTGTGCGGCTATCGCCAAGATCTCTGGAAGGGGAAAACAGAAGAGCTCAGAGAGGCTGCTTTTATGGTTCCTTTCAGTGGCGTAAGTTGCCAACAAAAGGTTTTGTACACAGAACAATTGTCAACAACGCGTGACCCTGAAAAAATGCAGAGGGAAAAGGTTACGAAGTTCCAAGACGACAATGTATTTGAAGGGCTATAAAACGACGTGCTGCACAGAGCCTTTTACAACCCAAAAGGAAAACACAACAGAATTTCATAAAGGCAGCCATCTATCTATAGAACTCTGGAACCAATCGATAGAATTCTGTAACCAGGATATAACTCTCCATTAAATTCTAGAGACTGCTTTAAAAATCCAGTAAAGGACACAATTCTCTATTCAATTTGATCGGTTTTTAGAGTAATTTCAATAGAACTCTATTTTTTATTTTCAGTTTAACTCTATTGGTTTCATCCTTACTAAGTTTTACAGGAGTTTTCCAAAAGGGAAAGATCCCAACAAAACCTCATTAAATTCCCCAGTTCACCAAAAAGTCCTATAGAATTTAATAGTGATTATGGCCCCAGTCGAGGAAACACTTAAGCATATGCTTATTTTTAAATACATGCTTATATATCATTGAGTTCCAGTCAAATAGCTGCTTAAGTGCTTTGTTAAATCAAGGCCTGAACCAACAAGGCCTATGAAACTTTAAAAAAAAAAATAGTATTAAGTATTTCATGAGATCTTTTCTATGGGTTTTATGAGCAAACCTATAAAATTCTATAGCCAGGCTACTGATGTCTATTACTTTCTATACGGTGATTCATAAAACCTACAGAATAGTGATTTTCTATTAAATTCCGTAGGATCTTTTCCATAAGATTGCCCAGAGCAGCACATTTTAAAAAGCATACTAACCGTTAAATTTCAGGAACCAAATTTTGGCCCTCCATTTTTGCCTGCAGAACGGGTGCAGTGAAATGCTACCAAGGCAGAAATATTTTGCTCTGCTATCCAGCCAGCCATGGGCCTTGGTTCAGATGCCCACACAGCTCACTTAGGCCAGGACCCTTAAGTCTTGTGGCTCAGTGCTGGAAGATGCTACAGGGAGCTGGCAGAATGTCACCTCCGTTGATTTTGGAGGAACTAGGGGGGTTCTCCTTCTGGCTGGGGCTTTTCACACGTACAGACATAGCTGGATATCAGAATTGGGCCCCAGGTCTTACACTAATGTTATTTTTACAGCACCCAAAGCCTGCTAGAGCAACTAGACTGTGTGACCTCAGGGGAGTCACTTCACCTGTCTTTCCCCTTCCACATTTTGTCTGTCTTGTCTAAACTGGAAGCTCTTCAGGAAAAGGACGGTTTCTCTTATTATGCATGGAGAGCACCTTGCCCATTAGGGCCCTGATCTCTGTATATATTACTCATAGCAAATTCTGATACAGCGCCCCCCCCCCACACTCCATTGAAGAGGGAACTATCCCAAACTAGCCTTTCCTTCTCCCTCTCCGATGACCACCAGGCATGCGTCACTGTCATGCATGAGCAGGAAGAGCAGAGGCCACAGATGCTACCCAGCCTTTTCAGCTTGGTTTATTTATTTGCTTTCACAGAGAACAAGTTGGTGTTGGAGGCTACCAGTGCATGGCCTGGGCAGTTCAGAGGAGAAAGGGTGGGGAGCAGGAAGGCTGCTGGGCTGTTTCCCTGGAGGAGGAACCATGCTGGTGCCAGGAGTGCTGGAACAATTTATATAGTAGGCGGGCTGAGAGCCATTGAACCAAACTGTAAACCCTGTAAATGATGGAAACCATGTCAAGCCAGGGGGTGTAGCAGCACTCCCAGTTCCAGCACCCATGGCTGGCACCTATGAATCTCGGATTAGGGTGATTTGATTATTGTTGTACAGCTGACACAAGGTTAAAAAAAATGCCTTTTGCTAGGATTTGCCTCCTATGAGAAGCCATTGAAATCTAGACACTGACTGGGGGCACTGATCCCAGACCTGGGTAACAAAGGATCTGGTTTAAATTAGCGGATACATTTTGCTCGAAGCAAAGATGCTGCATCAGCTTAAAGTTACTACAAAGCTACAGCTAACTATTTATTTTGGAACCCACTGTATTGCGTTTCGTAAATCACACTGAGGGCTGTTTCTAGGAGCTTGCCTGACATTCCCAGGGTGTTGAAATAGCCAGTCCCTTCCAGAGACAGCTGTTGCCCCCAACCCTCCTTGCTCCAACACAGCTTCTCTCCACAATCTTCATCAAAGAGCTGGGACAACACAATGAAACAATATCTGGTATTTCTGCCACATCTTCCACTGGAGGATCTCAGCCAGTAGTTACTAATATTAAGCAAGCCACAGAAGAGGTAGGTAGCTATCATCGCCCTTTTACATACAGGAAATCAGGCCCAGAGAGGTGAAGGAACATGCCCATTTCTCACAGTAATATCTGTGGCACAGCAGGGACTAGAACCTAAGTCCACTGGACTTTTAAACCTGCACTTTATCTACTGCAATACACAGAGACACAGATGGAAAAGGCCAGGTCTACCGCAGACACTTGCTGGTATAGCCATGTTGATTAGGGGTGTGATTTTGTGCTTTTGCCAGTACAGCTTATTTTGTTCAGGGAACTGGTGTAAGCTATACCCGCAAAAGCACTCCTCTGCAGGTATAAGCTATACCCACAAAGCTTTTCTAGCGCACACTAGGCCTTAGGCTGAAATTACCTTCCTTAGATAGTCATGGCCCCACGATATGCAAGTGATTTTCATAAGAGAAAACTGTAAGCACAAGGCATGATGCCAGGTTATAACTCTATTGTATTACAAGGTACCAAAGCAGCTTGGAAGTTGCTTTGTATCACTCTTCTGCTATGATATAAAGTAGAGGCCAGGCTGCTGGCTGTACTGTACCAGCTGCTCCCTCCCTGGCTCTGCTGCCATATCTGAGGAGGAACCTGGTGCGGCTCGCAGGTCGCCTGGTTTGTCTGATGTAACAAATCTGTCCCATGTTTCCAGAGAGAAAAGAAAGAATGCTTGGCCGGGAAGCAGAGACTCCATCTCTACGGGGATCCGTAGCTCTGCTGCTCAGCATTGTTGGAATCGCAGGACACGGTGTGAAAAAGTTGACCTGCGAGGTCCCCGGCTGCCAAAGGCAAGTTGTGTTCAACTCAGTAAATAATGTCTCGGCTGTAATTACTTTCTGGATCATCTCATCTCTGAAGGTAGCAAAGTTAGTTAAACAGCTTTGGGCTTTATCTCCTCCTGCAGCTGTTGCTGTTTGTTTACAGCCAGCACTTTCCTTGTGTACTTTCAGTGTCTCCTCTATGCCAGAGAAAACCAACCGGATAACAGAAATATACAAAATACATATTCGTTTTCCCAGCAAGCGGCTTTTCTTCCCAGTGTCTCAGACAGGAAAAAGCCACTTGTGATTGCTTTTTGCTGTTCTTTGTGGCTTCTTGAAAACATGTTATTTTATAAATAAAATATGTATATGATGCAGTATTATGTTTTATACATACTCAATGTGATTCTCATACATATAGATGAGAAATCATTCAAAATGATTCATTTACCTGATGAATTTCACTCTGTTTGTGAACTGCATCAGCAGACTTCAATGTTCTAGAATTTATTCATTATTCTGAATTGTTTGCTGAATAATTTCTAGGGATAATTTTGGGGTCTGTAGATTATTCCGAAGCAGACTGTTGCAAGTTTTCACTATTCAAAATTCAAGCAGGGCATGTGGGTAATATTTATGGTCCCTTATTGGATGAATAACTCTAAGTTTTCAGTGTGATACTGAATTCTAAATGTGGCTTTTTGTGAATATCCTCTAAGATTTGCTTAGAGATCACTATTTCCACAAACATTCCAGAACCAAAAAGCTTGTTTGTTAGAATATTTCCAGAAAATGAATACAGAAAGGACAAAAAGAGTTTAAACAATATGTTTAAAGAATATGAATGAATGTTAGTAGAATTTGCCCACCCGTCATATTACACAGACACCCATGCTTTTCAATTATGTATTTGATTTTTTTAAAAGATGTATATAATGCCACCATCCTAGTTTCTCTGGGCACATATAGCATATGTAATGGCGCCCTGTCTGGATTGCACCGACACATTGCTCCAAAGTACAGGCCTCTACCTCTTAAACTAACATGGAAGCTGGAAGCAATTGCAGGTGGATATCTTTTATGTGGTTGAGCCACTAGAGGGGGACAAAGACAGTTGACCATCATCAAACGCACACACTGACAAACATCAACTCAATTCATTGAAACCTGCTCCCAGGTTACCCCACAGCACACAGCTGCCACTCTCAAGGAAGAGTCTAGTTTAAAAGATGAGCTTTAAAGCAGGCTCTGAAGGTCATGCCAGTTTTGGCTTCGCTGGACCAACCCGTGAAGCAAATTCCAGAACAGAAGGTCCTCCACCAAAGAAGTGCTTCCATTAGTCCCTACAGACCAAACCTTGGGGACATTAGTAGAAGCTTCCTGGCTGATCTGAGAGGTGGTATGTAAGGGGAGAGGTAGGCTGTAATGCATCCAGGACTGGAACGGGTCAGGAATTTTCTGACAAAACCTGTTTTCGTCAGAAAACACAGATTTGGACCTAAACGTATCAGGTTTGACAAACCACAGACAGGTTTCCTGCCAGACTGCATGGTGGGCTTCCATGGAGCCAGGGCTTCTGCGGTATGTGGCCCCAAGGCAGCCCCACCATGCAGAGTGCCCCAGAGTGAGAGACACCAGAGCTTCCAGGCTTCCTGCCACAGAGCCAGGAAGCCCAGTCTCTAACCAGGACTCTGTTCCTGGCTCTGCAGCAGGGAGTCTGGCAGCCCTGGGAGCCCCATGTACTGAGCTGCTGCCATGGTCTGTGAAAGCAGCAGGTGTCTAGCACCTCTCAGCGTCAGACCATAAGTGCATACCCAGGCTCTGTTACAGCCCATCAAGATAAACAGATCCCTGATTTCTGATTATTTATGTTTTGTGTCACTGCAGCGCCAACATAGATTGAGGCGCCACTTTGCTGGGCACTTAGAACTGACGATCCACAGAGACCAGACACGCAAAGGATGGCAGGAGAAACACAGTGGGGTGAAACAGATGGGCCAAAGTTGCAGTGGCAGAGCTGGGACTAGAACCCAGGTCTCCTGATCCCAGCCCAGTGCTCGACTTCCTGTCTGAGGGGCTTTTTATTTGACTTTCAGACTCCAAGTGACAGTAAGTGTCACACCCAGCCCAACTTCCCTGTGAGCGAAGTTTGTGAAGAAACCCGTGAGCTGCTTTTGTGACATGCAGGAACCCAGGGATCTCCCTCCTTCTTCATTCCCTACATTACCAACCACATCAGACATGGCCTCTGAAACCTGCCCCAGCTGGCTGGCCCCCCTCCCCACCCGTGACTAGAGTTCTGTTAGTGCCATTTTGGCTCCGGTTCTTGCTGCTAATAAAGTCACAGTAACGTGGACTTGTTTGGGAGGCCCCACAAGAAACGAATCAATAATGTTTTAACAGTTCAGAATGTTCACTCATAAATATTGATAGAAAAACACCCAGCCACACTCAAAGTCCCGGCGGTGATGTGTATAACAGATGATCTATGTTTCCCTCCCCCAGATTCATCACCACAATCTCTGAAAGCAGATCAATTCATCACACTAACTAAGCCAATGAAATAGGAAAATCAATCCTCAGACGAAGAGCAAAAAGCAGAGGTATTTAATTATTACCCAACACAAGGTATTTACTTATTACTGAGCCAGGGTCTTCAGTGCTGTGAGTAATTCCCTACACAAGACTGCAACAACTGTATCCAGTCTAGACTTCAAAGTACTTTAATGGACTGCAAGGACACTTACATGCAAGTACTTCAACGCAGGTATTATCTATCATACACGTTCCATTTTAGCTATTTGTAAAGTGCTCATCGGCATAATTCTTGGTGCCATGCCAGGTTTTCCTTGATAATAAGAAAAACGTCTCTCCAGTGGTTGAGCTTTTATAAATGTATGAAACATCCCAGGTTTCCCCATCTAGTCCAATGTCACCCCATTCCGCTGAAGGAGATTTATCACTGCTTGTGCCAGATGGAAGTTCATCGCACTCACAGGTCCACGCACCTTGGGCATTAGATTACAGGTATTTCCAGTGGATTTTTGCATTGAAGTAGTGGAACCATCTCTGGCTCAAGCCTTCCCTCTCCGCTATTTGCTGTGAGGCCTTTGTGGGTGGGTAAAGTAGGTGAGTGAGAGGGAATAAAAGGGGCAATCTTTGAGGACCACCAGCCCCCATCCAAAGTGAAAAATACATCTTAGGCTAAGGGATGGTCAGTCACTTCCAGGAGTATAAAGAGTTCTGCTTTGAACACCTTTCCACAGCTCAGCGACCCTAGAGAGGAGGCTATCTGCTGGGCACAGAGTGTTCAGATCTGCCCTTTGAGCTTTCCTTCCTGTCTTTTGATAAGGTATCTGAGGTTATGTATAAAATGTTTTCGTATTCTTCTGATGTGCCTGACAGACCACAACCAAGCTCAGGACCCCACTGTGCCTAAGAGACCCTCCCTGCCCCCAGGAGCTTACAAACCAAGTAGACGGGGAAGCAGAAGCACAGAGCCGGGAAGTGATTTGCTCAAGGTCACACAGGGGCAGGAACAGAACCCAGCCCCACGGCCAGAGCCTTAGTCACTAGACTAGTGGTTCTTAACCTGGGGTGCACGCACCCCCTGAGAGTGAGAGATGCCCTTTCTGGGGGTGCGAGACAGGCCAGATTGAAGGTAAATCACCAAAAACACAAATTAAGCACGAGCATGCAAGTACAACTACTTTGTTTCATCAAACCTATGTATTTAACAACATTACAGTGGAGTCGCATCATAGGCGCATTTAACTTACGCGATTTTAACTATGCGCGCTCGGCAAAACAAAACAAAAAAGAGAAAAATAACAATTTTAATACTGTACCTGTAGTGCGGGCGATTCCGCCCGCCATTCCACTCAACGAGCATTTGACTATACGCGATTTTCGCCTTACGCGCTGACTTCAGAACCTAACCCCCGCGTAAGATGCGACTCCCCTGTATACATTTTTTAACGATTACTGTAATATACAAACAACAAATATATCTAGGTTTAAAGAACTGACCTACTTCAATGATTTTTGATAAGGGGTGCGAGAACATATTTTGAGAACTAAAGAGGCGCACGCTGCAGTAAAGGTTAAGAGCCACTGCACTAAACCATGCTTGCTTGTAAACAAACAGGTTAGAGCCCAGCTATCAAATGAATCAGATGGGCTGGTTTTACAGCAATCTCATCCATGCTTTTTCTGATCAATTTTATTATTCCTATGTTGCTCTTTGCCTATTTCCCCAGCAGGAGCATGGTATGAATCTTCTAAGGAGAGTGAAAGACTACGGCAAGGAAAAGCAGCCTTGGAAAGTTTGATTAATAGCACCCACTAAACAGCCTGGGGGAGGTGAAGAAGAGGCATTTATAAGTAATTTAGCTTTTCAGCACCTGTGGGTCTATTGATTAGCTAGAGCCAACATGTAAATGAGGGAGATAAAGGGAGAGGTGATAGGAAACCAATCACTTCTTCTTATCAGGCTAACTCCATAAAGTATAATGACGTTTTCCTTTCTGTACAAGCATTTCAGGCAGAAACGGTTCAGGATTGTCTCTCTTCAAAACCTGCAGCTAACTCCCCTTCCTACAAGCGGGGATGATGTGCCTGGGTCAAAGAGGATCTTTGGGTGATGGGTCCCAGACAGTTCTCCAGACTCCTAGTGTTAGCTCCATCAATCACATTTGCTTTGTGTCTGGGTGGACTAGGCATGCTGTTGGTAGTCAGAAAGGCCTATGGTTCTAATCCCACTGTTAACAACAATTCACTGTGTGGCCTTGGGCAAGTTATTTCACCTCTCTGCCTCAGTTTCTCTCCATCTATAAAAGGAGTTGAACGATGCTTGCTCCCAAAAGGTGTGCGGCTTAAGTAGAAAAATGCTCACACGGGACTTTGAACACATGAAACTGTATATGGGTGTGAAATATTATCATTTACCATTGAACATGGGGTATTACTGACCACTCTGTCCATGAGCCTTCAGCTGGTGGGGCTAGGTGATCACTCATCAAACTCACAACATTCAGTTTTATTGCTGCTGCATTTCACGTGTACATAAAACCACACAAGGAGCTGCTAAGACGGCATGATTAAACCCAACAGATCTATTTCAGTGCCTCTTCCTAGGGTAATTTCACCTCGCTGCTCACCCACAGCTGAGGATGCCTGATAGCTCGACCCTGGTATGCTTTTCCCGTATTTATTGAACTCAGGCACTACAGGATACACAGAGGGAGCCTGCAGCCTAAACTGAGAAAACAACAGGTAAGTAATAAAATGGGGGGATTGCTGGTGGGCCAAGAGAAATTTCCTCTAACAAGAGTCCCACTCTGCAGCAGGACCATGCAGCACCTTTCAGCAGGGCCTCCAAGGCATTTTAACAGGCATCACTAAGGTGAGGCAGGAGCGCACTATTACTCCTATGTTATTGATGGGGAAACCAGAGCACAAAGAGATAATTGGAGCAGGATTGCACCTTTTGGAGTCAGTGGCAACACTTCAATGGTGCAGGATCCAAGCTCTTTACCCCTGCACCAATGGAGTAAATGAGAGCTTGCCACTGGCTTCATTGTGTGCCAGCCCACGCCCTAACCTGCCTCTTCCCCCTCACCGTTCGGCTGCAATGCCCATAGTCAGTGCATCCCATCTTTGCCACCCCCCATGTTCTCCACACTGTGCTGCTGCTGTCGGGAGAGGAGGCGGAGGGGAAAAGAGAGTCAAGGCAGGTGGTGATGGTGGAAGCAGGGCAGAATGTGTAACGTAGCCAGAGCTAGTGAAACTAGCGAGTGTGTTTGTGGCGGGAGTTGGAGGAATTGTGGATGGAAGGTTCCTGCTGAGCAGGCGACACAGGAAACGTGTCCCAGCCCTAGCTGCGATAAAAGGAGAAGATGTCCTGTTTCCCCAGGATTCAGCTGGCATAAAGGGGCTCGTACCCGACACCACGAGGCACAGGGGCTCAGGCAGCAAACCTCACTGTAGCTTTTAACCTAGCCCTGGGTGGGCCAGGGCAGCTGCCGGTTTCAGCTTCAGAGTCTGGGCTGGCCCGTCTCCCCTTGGTTGGGTTGCTTGCTGGTTTTATTTTAATGTCAGGCAGCCAGACTGGTCATTTTCACAGTTTACGCCAGCTCCTGCGCTGGAGAATTATTACGGCTCAGTGCCTCATTAGCAACATTCTTTGGTCAGATGGGATCAACACAGGCTTAGTTAGAACTTTTTATAGAGTGTGAGATTCCTATACCTACAGCTACCCAGAGAGAAATCTACCTTTGAACAAAACACATCATGCAGTATATTGACTGACATATCGAGAGAGACTGAGAGTGCACGACGGAAAGAAAAAGGAGAATCTTTACTGTCAGCCGAGAACCCCCGGGAGGGGCAGTATGCCCAAGCAGGCGGGTCTCTCCATGCACATGGGCAGATGGGAGCAGAGTGGAGGGAACCAGCTTGTCAAAAAGCACAGTTTCTCCCCCTTGTTGTCACAGCAGTAGCTGTTTATGGAGCACGAGACTATTTCTAGTGCTGCCTGTGTGATCCTGGGCACAAACAGATCCCACAGCCAGAGGCCAGCAAGTGAGACAGAAATAAAGGGTAACATTTTCAAAACATTTTCAGATGATGTAGGAACCTAAATCCTATTTTCAAAAATGACGTAGATGCCTAGGCATCTAGGTCTCATTGAAAGTCAATGGAGCTCAGGGTCCCAAGTGCCTACGGGTATGTCTATATACACAGCAAGCGAAGGTGTATCGTAGTGTGGGTAGGCATACGCAGGCTAGCTTTAATTAGGTAAGAAGTAATGAAGACATTGCAGTTCAGGCTTCAGCACAGACTAGCAACCTGAGTACATCCCCAGGCTCCCCAGAGGTTCTAGTCAGGTTGTCAGCCCGCGCTGAAGCTCAGGCTGCCACGTCTATGATGCTATTGTTACCTGCGCAGGTAAACTTACCCACGCACCTCAGCTGCAGACACAGCCTAGGTCACTTTTGAAAACATCACCCATGTCCCAGGCCCCTCTGCAGTGGGAATGGAACCACATGATCAGTTTTCAGGGCCCATGGGGTATGGCTGACAACAGCCCTCGCCTCAGCATCCAATTTGGACAATCACGATTTCCGCTCACAGACGCCTAGGCGGAGGAAGGAAATCCTAGGGCTGGGAAATCTGAAGTCAAACAGAACCTTTTTTTCTTTAATTATTCGCCATCCTGCACAAGAGGTCACCATGAGCAGTCCCGACTGGCAGTTTCGAGTCTGGAAATCAGTCCCACATGAGTTTATTGTAAACATGCAGCCCTGCAGCCTGTCTCATCAGAACCCAAGCAGCCTGGTCAACTGTCTCCCCTAAGTAAACGCTGAGAGTTGTTGGCTTCTCAGTGCTTCCCCTGAAAGTGTGAAACTCCTGACAGGCTGCCATTCTCCCGAATGCCTAAAAGCTAAAAGTGCAGATGGAGGGTAAGGAATGTTCCAAGGGGAGCACCTTCTAACTCCTTTAAAACACACACAGTGGGGGATTTTCAGAAGCGCCCAGCACTGGCCTAACTTTGTTTCCATTAAAGTTGATGGGAGCTTTACCATCAACTTCAGAGCTCGGCTACCACTGAGCGCTTTTGAAAACCCCACCCAGAGTTTGCGGAGGGACCCAGCAAATCTTTGCTAGAAATGGAACAGCTGTTCCTCTTTGCTTAACATTTTACGTCGGAAGCAAACCCAGCGTCTAGGACTGAGATCTTCTCCTCCTGATGGCTCACTTACCAGGTTGACGAAGTCCTGGTAACAGATCTTCCCGTCTGAATTATTGTCTGCCAAGGCCAAGAGAACCTCCAGTTTGTGTGGGTCCAGCTCAGAGCCGTGTCTTTGGAGGAGGTTTCGGAATTTCTCAGTGCTGATGTAGCCAGTGCTCTCGGGGTCAAACTGAGAGGGAGAAAACAAAGCAAGAATTATTTCCTCAGCATTACACAACACCTACAATGCTGACCTCCTAAGGGTTCAGCCTCAGCCACAGGCCCAGCAGTGCCATGTTGCCATGCAAGCCATCACAGTTTTATCACTTTTGCTGGTAGCATTGTGGGATGCACAGGTCTCTGCTCCAAGGGATGGAGAGAATTCTTCTACCATCATCCAATCAGTACCAGACAACCAGTTATACTAGCTGTGGGGACACTGTCTTGGATGTAGCCTCTGTGCTGGAGAATGCCAAGGTTATGTCTGCCTGAGATAGGGAAGGATGCTCCAGGTAAACATGAAGGGGAGAGCATGAGGAGACCAGATCAGTGGGCAGGAAAGAAAACCTCTGCATTTCCCTAGGGAGCAGCCTTAGGTCTTTGGTTGCTGGTAGCTTGGCATGATCACCTCATCTGTGGTCAGGACACGTGAAAACTTGATTAGCTAGAAATGAGGAGGGGCACTGCCCTTGTGAGTGGACACCAAGCCAAGCTGCCAGCAATCAGAGACATAACCCAAAAACTCTAATACCTGCAGGGTTGCTAACGTCTGCTTTCTAAAGTTAATTCCAAATCCCAACTGCAAGGCAAGTAGGGTTATGAGGACAAAGGAACCTCCCTGAATGAGCTCTGTATTCAGGTACAACAACCCCCTTCTCATCCTGATCTAGTTCAGTGAGCAGACGTGCCCAATTAATGTTCCCATCAGCCTCTTCATTCAAACTTCTTTTACCTACAGACCTTGCCTTGTCCTACACATTCACAGATCTCTCTTGGAGTCTGCATTTCAAAGTAAACACCACACACGGAGTCTCAGCAGGTACTGCTCTATTTGGCCAGTAGATGCATTTAATTGAGTGGTTGTTTCTGTTCATGCTTTTATTTGTAAAGTTAAAACTGTCAACACTTGCTCTTGTCAGGCAGGCAGCCAGATGGCGTATATAGATTTTCAGATTCCTTATCCTGTCAAATTCTGGGCAAAGAAACAACACAACTTGCATTTCTTGTCGAGCACTTTCACCCTAAACGATCTTGCACCACTTGAAAAATATTACCCACATCACCACCCCTGAAACGCGGGCGCGTCCCTGGGAGTGGAACAGAGTAGCCATTGAAAACCACGCACAACAATACCAAGCAGATCTGGATGAGCAGAGAACAAAAATGATTCAAGGGCTGGAAAATCTGCCTTACACTGAGAGACGTAAGAAATTCAATCTAATCTCTCCAAGTAAAAGTTAAGAGGTGACTTGATCACAGCCTATCGGCAACTACATCAGAAGATTTCTGATAGCACAGGTCTCTTTAATCTAGCAGACGAAGGCATAACATGATCCAATGGCTGGAAGCTGAAGCTACACAAATTGAGACGAGAAAGAAGAGGCACTTTTTAACAATGAGGGCAATCAACCATTGGAACAATGTACCTCAGACTGTGGTGTGTTCTCCATCACCTGAAGTCTTTAAATCAAGACTGGATGTCTTTCTAAAAGTTATGATCTAGCTCAGCGATACTCAAACTGAGGGGTGGGGACCCCAAAGTGGGTCACAACCCCCATTTTAATGGGGTCACCCGGGCTGGCGTTAGACTTGCTGGGGCCCGGGGCTGAAGCCAACACCCCAGGCCCGAAGCCGATGCCCGAGCCCCACTGCCCTGGGCTGAAGCTGACGCCCGAGTCCTTCAGCCCTGGGTGGCAGGATTTGAGCAGGCTCAGGCTTCTGTCCCCACTTCTGGGGTCATGTAATAATTTTTGTTGTCAGAAGTGGGTCACGGTGCAATGAAGTTTGAGAACTATCAAAAGTTAGGGGCTTGCTACAAGCAATAATGGGTGAGGTTTTATGGCCTGTGTTATACAGGAGGTCAGACAAGGTGATCAAAAGGTCCCTTCTGGCCTAGAAAAATCTGTGAAAAAAATAGTGTTCCCAAGTGACTCTACAGAGAGTAAGAGAGAGATTATCTGTCTCAGTTCATTCATTAGTACAGCTCTGAGCTCACATGGTCTTCCTCAAGCCAATCACTTATCCTGAGGAGATGGGACTGGAAGCATTGCAAATCTTAAGATTTACAATGTCATTAAAAAAATTAAGGGTGAATCGCAAGATAATAGTATAAGAAATCTTTGGCTGCCTAAGATTTCTCAGTTATTACCAGGATGCACCCCATGGTCATCTGTAGCTTTACAGCAACAGCAGGGATAGAACTCAGACACTCCTATTCTAAAAAGTACAGGACTCTTCTATAACAGCCAAAGGAGAATCTCTGAACGAGACGGAATGATCCCCTCTGGACTTGTTAATTGAAAAGTTGCTTCTTTTTGGACATTGTAGACCCTATTTATTCCCTTACCTGTTCCCTTCATTCCATTCGGCCCAGACTGGTTCTGCGGCTCACCCTGGAGCTGCTAGAGCATTCCCCCTCTCCTGTCATCTGGACCCTCTTTCCTGCATCTTTCCATCTTACCAGCTCTCCATCTCATTTCAAACCTCAGCTGAAATCAGCCCTCTTCTCCCTTCCTAATGCATCTTAATTTCTCTCTTCTTCTGCCGTTTATTTAAATTTAAAACTTTGTGACTGAACATTTAAGTACATGGGGGATGCAGCCTGAACAAGAGAAGCTAACCAAAGAATAGTTTTACATCTGTATTTATTAACATCTTTTCAAAGCAGGAATAATATAGACTCTTCCTCAGGCACAGTGCTGAAAACTGACAAGCAAAGCAGCTTTTTTACGACTGCTTCCAAATCAGATGTATGTTTTTGGTGCTGCAGAGATTTTTATTTCGAAATGGATTACAAGCAGGTTCTTGGGAGTGTGAACTATGGAGATAAATAACATATTAAACCAGAAATGACAAGGCAGCCACATGCCATTTCAATTTATCTTCTGAAATGCTCAGTAGAAAGAGATTCCCACATTAAATTCTGTATTAACTCCCCCCACTTTTACCAAGAACGCTATTGCTTCCTAGCAGAGTACAGAGAAATCTTGTCTTCCACTGGTGACAATCTGTTAACTTTAACTGAGTATCTGCAGGATGTACTGGATTTCCATCAAAGCTTAGAATTCACTGAATTACTTGGTGTCACTTGAGTTCATTGATCTACAGCGGTATCTCCAGGCATTGAGGAGAGAGAGACACAGAGGCTTTGGGTTTTTTTTTTTTTTAATTGTTATAAAGAATCCTGTATTTTTTATAAATACACTTTATGGAACAGGCCTGCACTGATGACCTACGAGATCTTTTCCAGTTCTAATTGCTACATCTCTCTTAATCCAGTCTTGAAATGTCATATAGGCTTTGTAGCTCTGAATCCATAAAGATGTTATATTTCCTCTCTTTCTTTGGTGCTGGTGAAAGCTGCTGGATTGAGAACCCTGAAAACTAAAGCCCCTTATTGATTCACAGAACAGATGGAGGATGCAATACCACAAAGCTTCCCTTGCATGTCTTCCCCCTTCCAAAATGCCTTATCCGTGACCTAGCCACACCAGTTGCTGACAACATAGTCCGTTCTCCAAGGCCCTTCCATCCTTGCCCGCTCTGGCAGCCAACGAAGATGACAATGAGCACCAGTTAGGGACAATGGTTTTTGAGATACTCAGCTGGACTGGAACCTGACAACGTCACCTTTGCAAGGAAGTTTGAACACCAGCATGGGCATGGCACTACAGTTGGGTTCCGTCCTAACGCAAAACCATAGGCCAAAGTGCTGCCAGCTTGTGTTCTCATCTGGACGCAGCATCAGCCAAAATGCGACACGTAGCAAATTAGAAACCCAAAACTGACATCAGATCGAACTCATTTCTTTTTAAACTTGGAAACTAAACAGACATAAGCGGCTGGACCAATTTGCTGTAACTTCAATTCGGTCTAGTCTCAGCCGGCTCTCATTTGCTGGGAGTTTTGCCTTTGATTTTCGAACTTGACTCAGAAGAGTCTGTATCCCATTGGCCTCTCTTTGTAGATAATGATATCAAGCTTGTTGGCTGGATTAAAAGATGGAAGGAAAAGGGGGGCGGGACAGGAGCATTTCAGTGCAGGAGGTATATTTCCATGGAAACATTTTGGACATGAAAGGGAGTTCAGTGAAAGCAACATGATTTCAACAACCTTCACTCTTTCCTAGCAGTGAACAAAAGCTTGAATGCCTGCACCTTTTGGCTGGCTTGGTTTGGACACAGCAAAAGAAAAGCTGGCTTGGCAAGTGGCCCAGGTGGTGGGGAACAGCATGCCAGCAGCTAAATCTGGCAGAGTGCTCCCCATCAAGCGGAGCAGCTGAAGAATCCACAGTACAAAACTGACCTCAGCGCAAGGCCAATTGTTTTGAAGAGGTAGTCTGTGCGTATGGCTCCAGCTCGCTCACTGACCCAGCTGAGCCCCTAATCAGAGGGCTTCTGCTGCAAGACTTCAGCGTTCAGCTGCCAACCTGCTCACTCGAGTGCTCCTGAATAGAGTCGTGCCGCTGCTTCCCTTGCGATACTCTCTCTGGATCGACGCTCACAGCCTCCACAGTTGCTACCAGTCTTAAGCGTCTGCTGAAAAACCTCCTTTTTTTGTTTTGTTTTGATAGAATTGTCCAAAAAGGGGGATGGGTCAGGGGGTTAACAGCAGAGGGGAGGGGGCTGCTGCATGCATTCGAACTGAGATGGAGGAGTTGCCTCAATACAGGAGCTGTCAGTGGGGGTGGATGATTGGAAACAAACAAAACAAACGATCTGCAGAAAGTCAATGCTGTATGTTTTCCTCCATGCGCCAAGTTATGTCTTTGCAATGCGCCCTGTGACGTGACGTGCCTTCCTGACAACCGGCATCCAATCCCAAAGGTCGCTTTCTTCACCAGTTCCAACTAAAGAAGGGGTAAAATTAATCCCCTTGATCCCAACATCTCAAGATTTGGAGAAGTTCAGATATTAATGCTGCATCTAGCCCCTCTGCAATCGGATGAGAGCTGGAAGATTGGATCCTAATACCATAGCCAGACTCAGGGCTTGCCTACACAACCATCTAGTTCACGGCAAGCTGGGGAACGAATCTACCCTGCACTAGCCTGCTGCGAACTAACTGTCCACGTGCACCCAGGTGATGCACTCTGGCAGTTCATTAATGTGCTTTGATCTAGTCCTCTTCAAAAAAGGACTCAATCAAACCACACATTAACAAATTGTTAATGTGCGTTAGCAAAGTGCACATGGACAGTTACTCCACGGCAGGCTGCTGCAGGATAGATTCATGCCCCAGCTTGTCGTGAACTAAATGGTCACAAAGACAAGTCTTTCGACGTCTCAGTTCAGGTCCATTTTTACTGCCTGTTGGCCCTGTCTGTAACTCAAAGGCCAGTCTAATTTTGCCCTGCCCAACACCAGAATAAAATGGAGTTGTCAAAACCATACATCCAAGGAAGAGTGCATCATTAGCATAATAGCAGATATAACCTTTATCGAGGAGAATTTATGCTGCCTTATCAGAGGCAGATAGACTCAGTCATCTAATAAAGCCATCTCCAATACTTGTGATCCAAGGTACACTGCTGTATTTATGCTCATTAACTGACAACATTCGATCCAACACGGTCATTTTACTTCACTGCATTGTTTAACTATAGTCTCAAATTTCAGTGAAAGGATTTATCCTGCTCAGGGATGATACATTCGCACCTCGTAGGTTTAAACGTTTCACTACTTGAGGTCCATGTGTCCAATGGTTAAAGCAGGGGGAGGAGTCAGACCCCCTGGACTCCACCCCCAGCTATGTTATTAGCTCACTGTTTGACTTTGGGAAAGTAGCTTGTGGGTAGGAAAGCCTATGAGCAGCAATTTGAAGTGTGTACATTTCTTTAACGGGCATGAATTACACCTTCCTGTAAGCAATAAGAGCTATAAAGATCACAAATAGCTTTAACTGACATTTGTTATATGCTGAAACATGGCAAAAACATTTGTAAGAATAACCAGTAGTTATAAAGCTTCAAAACACGGCACAAACTAATTTTAGCTACCACTGTGATATCAGCATTAGAGTCAAAACAGATCTGATCTCGTCACTCAAGCTGATAGCAATTGGCATCGAAGGGACTAACTGACTTCCCAGACATCTGAAGGCCATGCTGGTAATGTTAGAAGACTCTCCAGTCAGAGAAGGCCTAACTATTACACACACACAACTTTCGCTTTTCATGCCGCTCTGCTGCTGTGCTTTTCCCAGAGATGATCCAAATGAAAGGATCAGCAGCAGGTAGCGGGTACTTCCCAAGCATATTATAACTGGAACAAACTCTATTCCAACAGTACAGCCGGCCTGTTCTTGCATTTCATGTCGTTTGCATTCATTCATTCATCGATACTGATTAGAAATGGGTTTGAATCAAAACCTGGGATCTGAACAATTCTGAAAACTGAGATTTGAATTGTAAACTCCCCTAATCTGAATATTTACAAATGGCCTCTCTCTTTACAACGGGACTGACCCAATTTGGAGTATCCATGTCTGAAATTTTTTGCCTGGAGCCCCAGCTCTAACATAGATGCTGTAGGTTTTTATATTTATTTTTTCTGGATTTGCTTGTCTATTACAAGATCTAGACAATTTGATCTTAACAGCACCCCCCAATCTCCTCCACACACAAATAAATCAAACTCCTCAACCCTTATTCCAAAACAGCAGCTAGCTACAAAATCAGATAATTTAGTGGCTTCTTCACATTTCCCGTCACATGATAAAACAACAAATAACTGCACAGTTTAAATGCTCCCTTCCTCTCCCCACCCTACCCCAAATCAACTAGCTGTAAAAAGAAACTGACCTTAACTAGAAGATGCTTCAAATATTGATCCATGGTTAATTTATTCCTGGAAACTCATCCCCCAAGACAGGACTGGCATATCCAATTCCATCAAGATTGCAAGTCAGGGCTGACATCAGATCCACACAGCCCCTGAGCTCCTAACCTCAACTGGGAGCCACTCACCAGACAAACACTCCTGTGATCCAACTCAAGGCAGTGGCTTCCTGTTTTAAGCTCGGCCGTATTACTTCTCCCTTTGCCTTTATGTAAGCGAACAAACATAACCCAACTGCTGGGGCTGAGGAGTGTGGAAGGCTGGACGCCCATTTGGCACAATAGGGCACTAACGACAATTTCATGCAAGGTTTCCTCTGCATCTCAAAGACAATTACCCTTAATTCCCTTGATCCCACACCAGGCTCTTAAGCAAAAATGTAAATATGTTAATGACCATAACAACCACCGGACTTGAGGCACATGTTTTTCCCACCCACTGCAAGCTCTCTTATTAATTATGATTATTATTATGAACTCGTCATAAAGTTAAGATGCCCCAGCAAGACTGCTTAGAAAAGGAAGCAGCTAGAAACTTTGTTTTAAAGGTGGTGGTGGTGGTGGTGAGGGGTGAGTGTGTTAAATTAAACCCCAGACTGTTCTGCCTCTTTAATTAAAGGCACATCAGCCACGACTGAGTGCACAAATAGGGTGGGGGTCAGAGACGTGCAGCTGTTAAACAATGCACTGATATCTTGGGAAATTGCAGACACTAACACAGCCCAGGCTGCTGCTCCTTTCCCCGATTCCAAGGATCTCATTTGAATGAGGTCGACGGATGGCTTAGCAGCCAATGGCAAACACTCACCAGGGACCAGAGCAGCCGTGGGAGTCACAGACTGAAAGGAGCATGAGCGGGAAATCCCTTTCTGGCTTTGGGGCGACAGATCTATCCTAGGCCCAGAGAATTTACTGCAGCCTGTGGTTTCCCCAGTCACGGTGACATTATCTCAGCGTGAAGGGAGGAGATCAGCCCTGAGGGACACCCTCATTTCTGGTGAGAATATGGGCCTCGCAACCAGGACTCCTGGCTCTAGTCCCAAATCCGCTGTTAACTTGGAAGAAGTCACTTTAAAAAATCTGTGCCTCAGTTTCCCCCAACAGTAAAATGGAAATGACAATCGGTTCTTATCTTTCAAGGGCGTGGTGGGGCTAATTCATAGGGGGGCTGATTCTCATTTATACCACGGCCCCTGTATACCACCCTGGCACTGGAAAGAGGCCTTAAAGTGGGAGTATGTCGCATTTGAATCACCTTCTGGTGAAGGTGATTTACACCCATTCTTTGAACCTTAAGCTGATGGAGCAGGGTAAAGGGGCCTTAGCATACATGAGAATCGGGGCCTGTGTGTTTGTAGAGTATTTTGGGATCACTGGATGAAAGGTACATATGCAAATCCTTATATAAAAGGATGATGCCTGCTTCATATCCCAGCCCTGCCCCATTCTTGTCTCACGGAAATCCCCATGCAGGGCAGGTCCTGTCTGCACAGTTCCCCCTCGCTGCTAAGGGAAGCAAACCTCAGCAAGAACAAGAAACCTCCACACATGTCAGGTGTCTCTTTCTCTCCTGGTGCTCCAATTGCATTTCCCTCCATCTGACTCTCGGCACTGGCTTCCCCTCTTCCTCCATGTGCTTTTGAAGCTTTTCCTGGTCTCTCTTTCTCCTCATCCTCTTCAGCCCACTCCTGACTGCTCTCCTTTGTCTCTTTAATCCACGCGCCACATTATTCTTCCTCCTGTCACACCCCTCCCTGTTTGTGGAACAGCCTCCCACGCTCCTCCCCCTCCTCTGACAGTGAACACCTTAAAACCCACCCGTTCCAGCGGTTATTCCAGAGAACGTGCCGTTCTATGGCTCCTGTATGACACATGCCCATAGTGTCTGCGCTGTAACCTGCCCCCTTGTGCTCTTCCATTATGGAGTAGAACCGGAACCAAAATCCTGCATCCAACCACCACTGAAACTCGGATCCTCACCCAAGCCTCGTGGCTCAGGCCAATGCTATTAAACAGCTAGCTCTTCAGTTCATGAATTCCAATGTGCATTTGCAACATCAACCTCATGTGCAGGAGGGCAAGGATGGCCGTGAGGCTAAGGCACTGGGGCTGGGACTCAACAGCTTGGGTTATTTCCAAGATCTTCCACATACTCCATAAGGAAACCTTGGGTGAATCAGTTAGTCTCTCTGCCTTACTTTCTCCATATGTAAAATGGGGATATTGACATTTGTTGGCAGGGGATAGGTTTCTGTTGAAAGTGTAATTTCCAGCTCTGGCAGACATACCTGCGCTAGCTCTGATCAAGCTAACTCGCTAAAACCAGCAGCATAGCAGCCACAGTGCCAGCAGTGGAACGGGCTAGGCTCTCAAACAGGATTGTACTGGGGGCAGTTAGCCCACTGCACCACCACAGCTACGCTGCTATTTTTAGCACAGTAACTCAATCAGAGCTAGTGCAGGTATGTCCACCCGAGCTGGAAGTAACACCTCCAGCCCTGGTGCAGACATACTCAACAGCTTTTGTGAAGTGAACAGATCCTGTAGCAATGAGAAGTAGCTAGACAGACAGGTACACTTCCACCATTAGAGCACTGATTTCACATGAGCAATCCCTTTTAAGGAAATTTATGAGGCAGGCAGAGAAACGCTTCCCAAAATAGCTGTAGGTCCCACTACGTTGGCATCTCTAGCTTTCACCAGTCTCCGAAATTCATGCTGCTAGTCAGCTTGAGCTCACACAATATTTTATCATCTCTGCACACAGCGGTAGAATGTGCAGCATTAGCTGCTTTGATAAAGATTAAAGGACTGACCAGGAAGCAGATCAAATCCCAT
Source organism: Emys orbicularis (assembly GCF_028017835.1). Taxonomy (NCBI): domain Eukaryota; kingdom Metazoa; phylum Chordata; order Testudines; family Emydidae; genus Emys; species Emys orbicularis. The sequence continues at coordinate 42,069,152 of NC_088695.1, read as the reverse complement.
CTAATAAACCAAAGGCGAGAGCAAAAGCAGAAGCTGTTGTACCAAAACTTTGTCCGCAACGATTTTCCCAGGGGCCTAGAGAAACTGCTCTCACTTCTGGTAGTGGGAGGACAATGGTGTATGGAGATTAAACTGGTCCAGGATGGAGGAAGGTGGTATGTTGCAAAATTTGCTGTGAGATAACTCCCCACACACACACACACTCCACTCCCCACACAATTAATAAAGTCACCTAAACTGAGTCCTTGAAAACCATACACACAGTGACGCATTAGTGCGGTATCCGCTAAGAGGTTCTCTCGTTCTCTCTCACTGTAAATAATGAATTTAACCATCACCACACAGCCAGCATCAAGTGATTAAGTGCTGTCCTGGTGTACTTTCAGTCCGCTTTAGATTGCTTTGCCCTGAGGTGAACCTTAAGGCTGGAAACCGGCTCTCAAAAGCCAGAGAACATCCAAGTGCCGTGATAATACCCTCACTAAATCATTGGGCAGGCCCTCTGGACAGCGCCGACTCCTGACAGAAGGCTGCCGAGAAGCTGCCATGCTGAACATTTGGTGCTACCCAGTACAGAGGGTCTTTTGGGCGGAGAGCTGTTTGAGTAGCAGCGCTGCTTTCCTGGCAGAGGGCAGATTTTGGGAAGTGCATGGCAATCGCCCAGTATAGGGCTAAATGGTGCTCTGCACGCACCATAAAGCAAAAGACGTGGAGGTTGCAGCAGGGGCTTGCTGGTTGCACCTTTCCCATTCCTTTTCCTCCAATGCCATGATAACTTGGCTCGGAGCGATTACTGTCTAGACGGCCAGCAGGGGGAGGCAAAACAAGATCAAGATAAACATCTGTTCATTTGTTTTCTTTGCTCTCTTGATGTTCCCATCTGCTGAAACCTCACTTGAAACTGTCCATAGGAGCATCAATCTGGTGCACACACAGGCACATGTTTTTCACCACCCAGCTTGACTGCTAACCGGAGAGGAAAAATGGCCTTGAGGTTCAGGCCTGGGACCCAAAGATCTGGGTTACGTTTCTGGTACTGCCACAGATTTCTGGAGTGACCTTGGGCAAGTCACTCAGCCTCTCTGTGCCTCAGTTTTCCCCTCTGTAAAATGGAGGTTATGTCCCTGCCAGGGCACCTGTGAAGCTTAGTTCATTTAGATTTGTAAAGTGCTTGAAAGGAAGGTGATCTACAACTTCAAAGTAGGAGAAATGGGCAAAAATCCCTCAGGTTCAGAATGGTGGGAGAACATAAACAGAGCTGGGCCTTCTCTCCCAGGGTAGGGAGAGAGGGGGTGATTTGGGTTTTTACAGACAAAACCCAGTCAGTCAGGTGTCCAAAATCAAAACCAGGGTGGCTTGGTCCCACTGATTAGAGACGGGCCCAAACTGGATCCCTGTCCCCCACCACACTTAGTGGAAGTTCAGATCCAGGTCCACATTGTAGCTGGCCCAAATCTATAATAGGCTGAAGTGAAACCTGGGATTCAACCCCCCTTGATTTTTAGGGATGTACCGATCCAGATCAGACCTTGGCAGTGTAGGGCATCACTACAACATGCCGAAATGGAACCCTGAAACTGAACGCCTCAGAACTTTGGAACCAGAAGGGATACGAATCCAAACATTGCGCCTCCAGCTCATTTCCAATCTGAACCCCTTTCCCATCCCTTCCTCAGCTGGTTGGGATCTTGCTGCAAGGGAGGGTAGGATGCGATGTCAAGAGACACCCTGTAGATTTGCTGAATTTGAGCCCACCCTTTCTGACCATTTGGAATCACTATGATCCACTTACAAGAACCATCCTTGTTTTCTCCTGCTCAGTTTTTTGGTAGCACTGCAAGCAGCATTTCAGAAGGGATCAGCCTGCAATCCCACATTTCCCCATCACATTCAGCGTTACAGCCATGTGGATCAAAATTATACCCAACACGCTGCCCTGATGACGCTGGAGCTGAAGAGGCTCTCCAAAAAGGATCCAGAGTAAGTAAAGGCTGCCCCATTACCAGCAAAGTGAGATGCAGCTTTTAAAGTGAGACAGACAGTCATATTAGCAATGAGTCCCCAAAGATGGCATGAGATGCTGCTAGATGTCCTGTTAAAGGATGTGTTTATAGACTGAGCCCTCCCCAGATCTGCTTTTTCCTCTTCCATTATTAATGTAAGTGCATTAAGACTAATGGAAAAAGGGCCGGGGGCCAAAGCAGAGAAATGATTTTATTTTTGAGATAGAAACATAATTTCGAATCTTGCAGTATCAGGTGAGTGGCACGTTTTGCCAGATAACAATCTTCAGAGGTAACAAGGGTCCTAGTGATAAGGGGAGGTGATGTGGTCCAGTGGCTAGGGTAACCAGACACAGTCAGTAGAGCTGAATTCTAATCCAAGCTCTGCCACTGATTTGCTGTGTGACCTTAGGATCAGTCACTTCACTTCTCCTCCCACACTTTGCCTGTCTTGTCTACTGAGAATGCAAGTTCTTTGGGGCAGGAACCATCTCCTACTATGTGTTGCTTGAACAATGGGACCATGATCTGGGTGGTGATTTCTAGGTGCTACAGTAACATACAAATATAGAGATTATTTTCAATCAGGAATTGGATCTAATAGAGGGATGTTGAGAATCAGGGAAAAGAGAACAACATTCTTCTACTTTAATGGACTTCTTGCATATTTCATAAATCTTAGGAAGATTGGGTTTGAGCCAGCCTGTTAATTCCTAAATCCATTTAATCCCATATCTGCATCTGGGCACAAAATGGTTTTCCCATCCTGCGAAAATTTTCAAGATTTCTAAAATTTTCCCATTTAATGTGGGACAACCAGAGAACTTTTGAAGTTTTTCATGAACAAAGAGAGACCACCTCCCCCACTCCCCTTGCTCCCAAAATAGCCAATAGCCCAGTGGCTAGAGTGCTCAGCTGGGATGTGAGACATCCAGGTTCAAGTCCATGCTCTGCTATTCTCTCACTGTGTAGGTGAGTCGCCTGGCTAGGACACTCATCTGGAACATGAGAGAATAACTTGGGATATTAATGTTTGTTCAAGGTTTTTTAAAAATCTTTTTAGGTTTCTGGTCTTAGCAACATGATGTGGCAATGAGTTCCACAGTCTAATTAAAATCTAACCTACTTCTCCCATATACAGACTACGGGTCAACTATCAAAAAACTGAGCATTAGAGAGATACTTAAAACTACCAGATTCATAGATTCTAGGGCTGGAAGGGACCTCGAGAGGTCATTGAGTCCAGTCCCCTGCCCTCATGGCAGGACCAAATACTGTCGAGACCATCCCTGATAGACATTTATCTAACCTACTCTTAAATATCTCCAGAGATGGAGATTCCTCAACCTCCCTAGGCAGTTTATTCCAGTGTTTAACCACCCTGAAAAAAACACTGGATATTTGATATTCACACTAAATACTGTGACCTACTAATGTTAAGGTACTTTGCACCTCTGTAGCAGCTTTTCATCAGAGGAGCTCAACATACTTTATATTAACATTAGCTAGGTCTCTCAATACCCCGGTAAGGCAGGTGAGGGATATACAGGAAACCACTTCACCTACAACTGAAGGGCAGTCACCTTTGGGGTGGAATGCATTTACAACCGGTACACAACTCTAGTATGCACAGAGTAAGCACTGGGGTTTAGATAGAGTCACAGCTGTGAGTGCTAGCATGGCGTACTAGGGAATTTTACAAAAATATTCACAGTGGTGCTAAAACCAGTTGTTGGAGAACTACTGTAGACAAGGCTCCTACAGCCAGGTCCCTTCCTATGACCAGGTTAGTTAAACCTGCACTACTGGGGAGGGTTTTTCATTTTGTTTACTATTCCCTCTTGAACACGAGGCTTCCTGTTGCCGTCACTGGTTGGCTGAATCATTGCTGGAATATAGATACTAGGTTTTCTAGCATAGACAGACAAAGCCAAAGATAGCAGCTGAATTCTTTTCACCTAGATAAGGTGAATTTAATGCTTTAAATTTCTGTACTGTGCTGAAAATTATTTTCCTCTGGGTTTATAAAACATTAATTTGTATTTTTTATTTTACTATTTTTTTTTTGTTTTAAATCAATAGGTAAATCTAGGACCAGCATTAGTTTTGCTAGCCCTGGCATTTGCTCTGTACATAAGCTTCAAAGTTTCCTCGCATTACTAGCTAGAAATGGGAGAACTGTCAATAATAAGGCAAAAAAGGCAGAAGTGTTCAGTAAATATTTCTGTTCTGCATTTGGGAAAACGCCAGATGATATATTCATGTCATATGAAGATGAAACACTTTCCATTTCAACAGTAACACTGGAGGATGTTAAACAGCAACTACCAAAGTTAGGGTATGTCTATACTACCCGCTGGATTGGCAGGCAGAGATCAATCCAGCAGGGGTCAATTTATTGCGTCTAGACTAGACGCAATAAATCGACCGCCGAGTGCTCTCCCGTCAACTCCTGTACTCCACCATCACGAGAGGCGCAGGTGGAGTCGATGGGGGAGCGGCAGCAGTCGACTCACCGCAGTGAAGACACCGTGGTGAGTAGGTTTAAGTACGTCGACTTCAGCTACGTTATTCACTTAGCTGAAGTTGCGTAACTTAGATCGATCCCCCCCACCAGTGTCCTCCGGGACTTCCCCAGTGTTCCAAGACTTATTGAAAATCTACATTAACAGTCAAGAGAGCTTATCTGCCAGCTCTTTTTAAACTCTTGGATGCAGAGTTATCCAGACTCTGCTCCCTTCTGGCCTTGGAATCTATGAAACAGAGAAAAAACCAAAAGCAATGAACAGGCCTAGCTTCTAAAAACAGCAGCCTTGGCACCTGTCTTTTCACAGGTTTGTAACATCAAGATCCCATCCACACTGTATAACATGGTGAGTACCAAAGCCAACAGTGACTCTCATTAAGCAGCACTATTTGCCTGGGAAGCATGCTCAATATACAGTGACTTCCCATCAGGCACTGCTCAGTCACAGACAGGGATTTGGAGCAATCAAATTTTTGAATTGCTCCGCTCCAGCTCCGGGCAAAAACCTACTGGTCCGCGTGCCAGCTCCGGGCTCCGCTCCAAAGCCCTGGTCACAGAGTCCATAAACTGCCCATGAAGCTCCTGATAGAAACTTCTCTGCTGTCCAAGACACATGGAAATAAACCGTGTAATGCAACCTCACTGAGAGAAGACTTGGGTGCAGCATAACTCCACAGATATATTCAAAACTGAGCTGCTGTGATGAAGTCTTCTCCGAGTGCTCGAGGAGCTAGGGGATGACAACACTGATATTTAACACTTGTGAGTGAGCATTCATAGCTTGCAGTGCCTTAGGGTAACCACTGGGGTTATTGCCATAATACAGAGACAGGTGGCTAGAAGCTGTCTTGTGACTGGATACTGCTCTTGGAGATGCTTTGAGAATAACTCTTGGCAAGCCACTTTTAAACCTCAGCAAGTGTTGTCGTTTTCCATGTCAATATGAAGAATTCATTACAAGCAACAAAAAAGAAAGAAATGACTAGTGAAGGCAGGGTTAAAGGAAAAAAAGTTTTGGATCTTCATAAGAGAAAGGATTCCGTTAGCAAAACAAAAGCTTATTGTTGGGGGAAACCGAAATTAAAATATCCGCAGCTGTCTCCATCGGCAGGCGATAAGGAATTGTTGCCATCCTGGGCAAAGCTTTGTAAGGAATATTCAACACCCACTGGAGGCTTACTCCCCTGCTTAAAAGGCTTTGAGGAGCAGCACTGTGGTGCTTGTTCCCTCTCAGTAGCTTCCATGTCAAACATGTTTTAGTTTAAAATTCTAAGAGACCTGTCCAAGTGCCAGCGTCACAAATCCAAAGGAGGCACAGAAACTCAAGCTGTGTTTTTGGCTTCTAATAACAGGTGCTGTAGTCTAGTGGTCAGAGCAAAGGACTAAAAGTCATTCCATTTCTTGATCCCAGCCTCACTGCAGGACTTGGAGAAGAGCCTCTTTGAACCTTAGTTTGTCAAACAGATGTAACCCTTGCCTTCCAAACTCTCACAGCTGTTGTGAGGATCTACCTACATTTGCAAAGTGCATCGGAGAGCTTGCTATGAGCGATCCTCTACAGAAACATTAAAGGTAAATCTTTATTATTTAACAAAGACTCTGCAAGAGGAATGCAACTGCAATGTGTTGAAGCAAACTGAATCCAGCTCACTCCGCTGCAGATGTACTGGCTTTCCGTTGCAACCCATGGGGGGGGGGGGGGGGAACTCTACAAAGGAAAGGATTTTTTTTTTTTTGGCCTTTTCATCTGCTTATTTTACTGAGTAATTTCTTTATTTAACCACTACTCTGAATGTCATGTTATTTGTACTGCAGTAGCATGCGGAGTCCCAACCCACATCAGGGCTCCACGGTGCTAGGCACTGTACAAATGCATACTGTGTGAAAATGAGCTGAATTCAGCTGCACTGTCTAGCACATCATCAGCAAAATTGCCACTTAATTTCTCCTGCAGACTATTACTGGCAATGCAAATCAATATTAATAATCATATTTTACATGGAGTGACTTGTATCTGAGGATCTCAAAACACTCTGATATTTGTAAAGTAATCTCACGGGATCCCCGGGGTGCAGCCTGGGAGCGTAGGACCACTGTGCCCCCTTAACTCTCTCCAGCCTCGGCTGTCTCTCACAAGGCCTTGCTAGTGACCAGCAGCAAACCCCTCCAGGTGCTGTGATCACTCAGCACAACAGCATGTGGAGCCCCACACCCAGCTATATTGCACAAATGCTCCCAGAGCCACTCATGAATCACACAGAGAAAGGCACCAGAGCCAAATCCCACCAGTTCCCAGCACTGTACTGCCGGAATATACCGTCTTGCACTCCTCAAGATGAGCAGTGCAAATTTATTGGTTCACCACTTCATCAATGGAAAGTGGATATATACTAGCCTTTGCAAACCTGAGCAGATTACCAAACACTTCAGGCAAACTCACTGGTAAAGATAAACAGTAAAACAAATGTATTGACTACAAAAGATAGATTTAAAGTAATTGTAAGTGACAGGCAAAAAGTCAGAGTTAGTTATCAAACTAAAATAAAATATAAGCACGTAGTCTAAACTCTCAATCCTATTAGACTGGGCAACATCTAGATTAAGCAGTTTTTCTCATCCCACTGGATATTGCAGTCCTTAATATACAGGTTTGTCCCTTAAACCTGGGCCAGCCTTGTCTGTTGGAGTCTTCAGTCTTCTTCTTAGTGTCTTGGTGCTTGCAGCATAGGTGGGAGCAGGAGAAAGGCCAAGCATGGGGCCCCTGTGTTCTGTTTTATACCCTCAGTCCTACGTGCTTGGGGAACACAAGTCCAGGCATGTCTGGGGGGCATTGCTGAGTCTCCAGGCAAGATTGAGCAATTCCCCTGGTGTAGCCTCATGGAGGTGAATCATTGCATTGTAGCTCCCTTGCTAGACAATGGCTGTTGATGGGTTGTTTGACATCCCACCCGTGCATTGGTTACTTTCCTTGCTATTGCCTCTGGGGAGCCAATATCTGGCTGATTCCCCAACTTACAGCATGTTTTAGTGATAACCATACAACACAATTCTCATAACTTCATATGCATTAATGATGTACATATATGGATAGAGAAATTACTTTCAGCAGATCATAACCTTTCCCCGACACCTCACACAGCCTGCTTTATATAAAAAAATCACAATTACATATACAGATGAGGAACATGGGAGTTACAAGACGCTCCCCCAAGGTATAGAATATCACGGGGTGTTCTGAGGCAAAGCAAGATCCCTATTTTACTGAGGAAGAAACTGAGGCACAGAAGGTAACATTTCCAAAATGCCTAAATGGTTCAGAAGCCTAAGTCATCATTTTAAAAGTCCCATTGAAAACCAATGGTTCCTAAGTCACTTGTCTACACAGCAAGTTACTGTGCAACAAGTCAGGATGTGAGCGTACACACACTAACTTGCCACATGGTAATATCCCATGTAGACACTGCTACAGAGCACTGAAAGTCCCGGAGTGCGGCTTGGCTTACTACTACCTGAAAGCGTAGCATGCCAAGCAGTAACATGCCATGTAGACAAGCCCCATAGGAAAACAGAACCCAGATGCGCACACACCCCAGCTCCATGTTCCATCCTTTAAGCACAAGACCATCAGAAAATGCACGGGTGGGTCCCAGGCTGAGCTTCTGATGCAACTACAGACCTCATCTTTTAGTTGTATAGTCCATATTCAGCATGGCTATCAATGGAGCCACCCTTACAGACCCACTTGGCTTGACTGTAAGCAGCACTTGAAATATTTCTGCCTGCTTTAAAATAATTTTAAATAGGTCATCAAGGGGAGTAAGCCTCCAGTGGGTGTTGAATATTCCTTACAAAGCTTTGCCCAGGATGGCAACAATTCCTTATCGCCTGCCGATGGAGACAGCTGCGGATATTTTAATTTCGGTTTCCCCCAACAATAAGCTTTTGTTTTGCTAACGGAATCCTTTCTCTTATGAAGATCCAAAACTTTTTTTTCTTTAACCCTGCCTTCACTAGTCATTTCTTTCTTTTTTGTTGCTTGTAATGAATTCTTCATATTGACATGGAAAACGACAACACTTGCTGAGGTTTAAAAGAGGCTTGGCTCCTCTAACACCTGCTGGCCTATGTCTTCTGCCTCTCTAAATGCTCCCCATTTCCCTGAATGGACTAGGCTGAACAGCCCCCCCTTCGGAGGCAGAAGTGCTTTGATCAACACATGGCAAGGAAATCTCGGTGACAGTCAAGAAAGCACACATCCCAGTCAGTTGTCATGACATGTTACAACAAAGAAGATTCACAGAGCTAGCTCCCTTGGTTGAATTAGGCCAGAGTAACATTACACAATGCTGGCGTCAGTAAGAGTTGGGAGGTCCCATTCACAGAGTGCGTGGGATCTTTAAATGATCACAAATGGTCAGCACGGTTGTTCTGAGTCTCGTCTGAAAGCAACACAGTGCCTACGATCACCAGGCTGGGGTGCTGGGTTAGTGCTGAGTTGGAATTAAGAGCTACTGACTGATTCACTAATAGTATTTCCTGAATATCACCTTCACTCTCATCCAAGTCCTGAGCTGGCCTGGTCCAACTTCGCTTTCAAAATCTGATGTGGTCCCAGCACAGAAATGGTCCCAGCACAGAAATGGAGAAGATACAGGTGATGGCAACAGTTAAAGGAGAGAGACAGTTATGTGAAGGCCTTAGGAGAGGTAGAATTACATTCTTTAGTGATGGGAAATTAGAGCAGACACTGAATCATACCTTGGAACTGCCCGAGAAGTTGAAACAGCCTAAAACAAGAGGTCAAACAGAAGCAGGAAAAGACAAGACAGAAGGAAACAAAGAACTGGGAATGAAAAGGAAGGCAGGCCCCAGTAGCTTTGTATTAGTGAATTGCAGTGTGCTTCCTATTCATTGCATTCCCCTGGCAGACAGCCCACACATCTACCCATTTGTGGAGGAGGGGAAGGGACTTGGAAAAGCTTTTAGCCAGTAAAACATATATTGCGCCAAATCATCCTGGTGCAGCTCTAGTGGACCACGATTCGGGATGGGTTGGGCCCCCCAATCGGAGCAATTTTCAGCACAGTGTCCTTACTAACCACCTCCATCAACCATTGCTTGTGGAGGGAAGATTGTAAGGCACAAAGGGTGGGCCGGGTAAGAGCGGAGAAGGAGAAGACCCCCTTGATTGACCAAAAAGAATGCAGGGATGAATGGAGCAAAGGAAAGCAGAGATGTGAATGAGCAGGGGGGAGATGAATGGTACCGAAGGCAAGAAAGTGTTACATGGGGCAGAGAGCAAACGGAGACGTGAATGGGGAAGAGCTAAAGATGTTGCTTGAATGAAAGAATAAGGAGGTAAATGAGGCGGACAGAAAGCAGAATGGTACAAAGTGCAACTGCAGAGACAGAATGGCCTCCCACATCACTTGACCAGCCCTTATAAAGAGCGGTGAGTGACACAGCATGAACTTTAATCCAGGAGCAAGAAAAGCATCCCAGAGCAGACAGCGTTACCATCTTACAGCCCCTTCTAATCCCTTCACATGCGGCACCTTCTCTGCTCCCAGTCCACCGAGTTCTCAAGAACTCTGAGCAACTCAATCAGCAGCAGGCAGACGCCAGCCACCTGAAAACTCATCCCCCAAGGGGATGCTCAACAAAACCAAGTGGAGGAAAACCAAAAGGCCAAAACGCTAAAAGAATTAAAAGCTGTGGAGGAAAACCAAGGCAATAGGATACATCCACAAAGGGGAAAAAACAAACAAACAAACCATGGCAGTGAGTTTCAGAGCCTGGGTCAACTGAGTCAGGCTCACACTGCAGGGCTAAAAATAGCCATGTAGCTGTTCAGGCTGGTGTGGAAGCCCCGGCTTGAGACTCTTCCCCCCCGCACCGGGTTTCAATGCCCGGGGCTCCAGCCTGAGCCCAAGCATCTAAACTGCTATTTTTAGCCCCGCAGCGTGAGCCCCACAACTAGCCCGAGTCAGTTGACCTGGGCGCCGAGACTTGCTGCTGTGGGTCTTTTTTTCCTGTGTAGACATACCCATAGGGGGAAATGACTTACCCATGGTCACACCGCGAGCCAATGGCAAAGCTGTAAGTATTACCCAGTCTCCTCACTCCCAGTCTAGTACCCTATACATAGGGCCAGGATTGCATATACAAAGAGGTAACTGGAGGATCTGTGGGTGAAGCATGGGATGGGGAGTCAGGAGATCTGGAATCTGTTCCCAGCTCCGTCAGTGACTAACTGCATGATCCTGGGACAAGTCATGTATCTTTTCTGAGCCTCACTTCCCCATCTGTAAGATGACGACGATGACACCTCCCACACGGGGCAGCTGTGAGGCTTAACTCATTAATGTTTGTCAAGTGCTTTAAGATGTTCATATTTCTTAATATTAATTATTGACTTAATTTAACATTTGAAGATCACGTCGGACATGCTTGGAAATGTATTTACGGTATGTGCCACTCTGGATATCACGGGGGGCACAGAAGGCTATAACAGAACACAGCATTCAAAAGCAAATGCAATCCAGAGAAAACTGGACTGAATCTCATAGCATTCCCCCATTCTGCCTTTTTAGCGTTTCCATCACCTTGTGGAAGTCAAACATACACCAGGGTTTTTAAGAGTAAGTGTAAGGTGCCCATCTGTGCCGTTGCTCAAGAAGCAGCTTTTCTTCCCCGCATACCTGATGTTTCTTGTGCTGAACAAATATTATAAAAATAGAATATATTTAAAAGCATATTGCAACAACAGCACAAAACCAAGCAGTATATATATAAAAAAAGGGATTTATCTGAGAGAAGAAACCAGGTTAGGAAAAAAAAGGAACTAGACGAGAGAATTTAGAGACCTCAGAGGGGAACACAAGTTAGGCCAGGTCTACACTACCGCGGTAGTTCGACAGCTGGCAATCAAACTTCCGGGTTCGATTTATCGCGTCTGGTCTGGACGCGATAAATCGATCCCAGAAGCGCTCGCCGTCGACTGCGGTACTCCAGCTCGGCGAGAGGAGTACCGCGGAGTCGACGGGGAGCCTGCCTGCCACGTGTGGACCGCGTCTGAACCGCGGTAAGTTCTAACTAAGGTATGTCGACTTCAGCTACGTTATTCACGTAGCTGAAGTTGCATACCTTAGTTCGAATTTGGGGGTTAGTGTAGACCAGGCCTCAGATTAGGGACTCGGGTGTAATCAACCTAATGTGTTTATGCCAGAGGTCTTTGGCATGCACTGTACTTTGAAATAACAAGTTATGATCTTTACAAACATTATTTAATCAATGCTCTCAACACCTCTGTGAGCTAGGGAAAAAGCAGTCTGCTTGTAAAGATGGGGAAACTGAGGCAAAGAGATTAAGTAATTTACCCAAGCACAGAGGGAGGATTAGAAGAGAGTTCTAGCAGAATTCAGCTACCTGTTCTCTGATTACTTGCTTATAATTTCCCTCTCCTTGCTGAGCAGCTCTGGGTGCTGCACAACCGCTTAACAGGAAAGGACAAAAAACAAAGTGCCAAATAACAGGCCAAGTGGAGGGAAAGTCCTATGGAGGAGCTAAAGGAGATTAACGCCAAAAATGCCACTGGGAAATTATACTGTGTTGGAGACATTTGAAAGGTATCCACAGGAAGCAGGAAATGTTATCCATGTCACAGTGATTATAATGGAAAAATAGCAGGAAGAGGAAACAATCAAGATCATGAGGGCCTGTAAGGAACTCCAGAAGGGCCGAGCTGCAGAAACCGACAAGCTTGAACATTGCAACGTCACAGGACAGACGAGCCCACGAAGAATCATAATTGCAAATATAACCGCTTCTTGCTCTTCCATCTGCCAGTCTGGGCATACGCATAGCATGTTACATATGGAGTGGGGGGGGGAGAGAGAAGATGAATTATTTTTGGCTCAGTGCAGGGAGCTGTAGCTGTGCATCTGCCATCAGTGTTCGTGAGACTTTTGGGGCTAATGCTGAAACGTATCCGGTCAAGAGAACGTAGCCCACTTTTTAAACACCTTTCCAGCTTTGAATGAGGCTTGCACTCAATTTTCACCCAACCCTCTCTTCTTCTTTAGTACCTGTCCACAAGCATGCTGGAGGGAATCAATTAATAATGAGGAAAGGTTAAAAAATACGAAATATGCATGGCTGTGTTAAGTGGTGACTCAAGGCAGGGAACAGAACAGTCTATGAGTATCTGAGTGGAGCAAACGCCAAGGAAGGAGAGGAATTATTTAGATGGAGCAAAGGGATGAAATTAAGAAAGGGACTAAGTTTAGTATCAGGAAAAACTTCCTGACAATGAGACACCTCCCAAGGGAAACAATGCAAATCCCATCACTTGGGAATGGACACACATTACACAGGTACCTGATGGAACAATCCTGTACCAGCCAGATGTACTGGCTGATCTAATAGGTCTTTCCTTCCATCTTTAGCTTCTTTAGACTGCCCAGCAAGGGCTGCTGTTAAACTGGATCAGATGCACCTGTCAAGAGGACAGCATTGCCAGGTCTGTAGTCTGGCCCCGTTATGCATCACCCCTGGGAAGCCCAGCTCCCTCCCATTCCCAAATCTAGGTGTCCCACATGGGAAGGCGGAGGCATGACCACCACATACCACAGGCTGGTTAATCTTCTTATGCAAATAAGCAGAGGATGAGTTCTTGACAATGTTTGGCTTTGTGAGTATGGCGGCAAACACTGAGCTGATTTCTGAGCATGGAGAATAGGAAGAGGGAAAGATGACCACTCAGCTTCTGAGAGGAATCACAGGAAAGTGAATTCTGCTTTAACTCTAGGTTGCTAATACAAAAATATATGCCACAGACCCGAAGAGCAAGCAGATGCTGTGGCAGTGGACTGGGAACACTAAACGGAGTCATACTTATGAAAAAAATTAGCATTCTGGCAGCATCCCCATCACTAGAAGAAGAAAGATGGCCATCAAATTCCCCATGGCAGCTAACTGTCCAAGTCCTGGTTGCATCTAGCCATCGGGTCTTCTGATAATACTAGTTTCTTGAGAAAGTCTCTCTTTTACAGATGAATGTGACCCACTAATTTTGAACCCAAACTCTCACGAAGTTCAGGTATGTTTGGACTTGGGACTGGCCCATAACATTAGTTAACATTTCAGATTTGGATCTGAACTTCCCTGAAGCTTGGGCGTGTTTAGATATGGGGCTCTGGTCTGAGCACTGCTCTTGTTAATGCTCTTTCTCCACAAGAGTCAAAGATGTCCTTTGCAACTGATCATTCGGACTGTCTCCTACCACTTCACTCTTCACCCCACAAACATTCCAGTATGGAGAGGAGTTTACTAATGGATCAGTAACATTTGCCTCAGATACACAGTGGACAGGACTCAGATGCCCAGCCAGAGCTCTCACGGACGCTAGTGATGAGTGTGTGCATGAATTTGTGGGCAGAAATCAGTCCTGAAATCATGCCGCAAACGTGACATGACATTCTGATTGGAGAGGTGTGACCACAGGGGGCTGAGCTGCGGGAAGGGGGGAAATAAGGAAAGGAACTAAAGTGAGAACGAGAAGACAGGATGAGATGGAAGAAGGAGAAATGAAAGTGGCAGCGAACGTGAGAAAACAGAGGTGAGGAGGAAACTGAACTAGGAAGGGACCTACTCAGTGTGGTACTCTGGACCTTCTACTGGTGGACAACGAGGAGTCCAGTGGCACCTTAAAGACTAACAGATTTATTGGGCATAAGCTTTTGTGGGTAAAAAACCCACTTCTTCAGATGCATGTGGGTTCTACTCCTGGGTGAGCCACATATCAAGGTTGATGAGCCTGACGCAGCCATGGCTAAGAAAGCCAGATCTTTCAACCTGGGCAGTAGAAACCCATGCTTTAAGATCTAGAAGTCCCAGGTTCAGGCCCCACAGCAACCACCCCTCGGAGCGCAACATTCCAGAACAAAGAAGAAGGGATCTAGCCAGAAACAGCACCAACCCGCCAGTCACACACAAAACACTGCCCTCCAGGAAAACCAGTTGCAGCATCAGGAAGGGGCAGAAATATCAAAGGACAACTGATCACCTGCTCCTACCTAAGAAATATTTTTTCTCTGTGAAAGTCTGAGGGAAAAAAGATACAGGGATATCCTCCTACACTTGTAAGCAAGGATGGAGCAGCAGTGGCAGGTGATGTTTCTACACAATCTAGAAAGCAGAGCTGGGCAAGAAATCCATATGTATTTTCATAAAATAAACTTCAAATAAAACAATTTAGTTCAAAATGTCTTGTGGAAAATTGTAATGTTTCAATAAAAAAAGAAAATGAAAGTGTTGGTTTCATTTCAAAATTTAAATTTTTGTTTGGTTTTATTTTTTTTGCAAACCAAAAAAAAAATGAAAATTTCAATTCACAATGAAACATAAGTTTTCATTTCATTAAAAAAAAAATTTTTTGGCGGGGGGAGGGAATGTTGAAAAAACAAAAACCTCTATGAAATTGAGCTATTTTGATACACATTTAAATGTTTAGAGGAAAATTCATTTATTTAATGAAAAAAGTTTGTTGGAAAAATTTCAAACAACTCTACTATCAGCGGCAGCATGGAGTAATGACCAAAGCACTGAACTGGGACTCATGACACCTGAATTCTATTCCCTGTTCTGCCATTGGACTGCTGGATGACCCTGGGGAAGTCATTTTGCTGCCCCGTGCCTCAGTTTCCCCACATGTAAAATGAGGATAACGACACTGCTCCTCCTTTGTCAAGCCCTTTGAGATCTATGGATGAAAGAGCTAGAGCTTATTATTCCTAGAAAGGGAGGTTTGCAAAATTCACAGCAAGATTTCATAAGCGGCATGCACGGGGTCTAGGACGCGCCAATCCTTGTGTTAGCACAAAGAGCCTGGTACAACTGGAAAGACCTGCAATCAAGATCTCTCGCTGCTGATTATAGCATGCACTAATCCAGGGGTTCTCAAACTTCATTGCACCGTGACCCCCTTGTGACAACAAGAATTACTACATGACCCCAGGAAGGGGGACCGAAGCCTGAGCCCATCCAAACCCCGCTGCCCCAGGCGGGGGGACAAAGCCAAAAGCCCAAGGGCTTCAGCCCCCAGACCGGGGGCCTTTAAGCTGAGCCCTGCCACCCACAACGGAAGCCCTCGGGCCTGGGCTTCGGCCCTGGGCCCCAGCAAGTCTAAGCCAGCCCTGGTGACCCCATTAAAATGGGGTTGTGACCCACTTTGGGGTCCTGACCCACAGTTTAAGAACTGCGGCCTAATCTATGGGTTCCTGCTGCTCTGACCGAGCTGTAAGAAAGGAAAGCACATAGGAAAGGCTATTACAGGCTAGCTGAGCGAGTTGTGACTCCAGCTGGACCTTCCCAGCCTCCTAACTCAGGGGGTATTTCTAGCAGCATTTCGGGATCACTGGCCAAGAGAAGCAGCCCTGCAATGCGGGCAGAGAACTCACGCGGTTGTGTGATCACGCTGAAATCCAGAACTCAGGGGGCTGCACACACAGCAAACTTCCCTAGTCGGAGAAGGCTTTGATTGGGGTTTTGCCCCAGAAGCCGACAGCACTGGCTGAGGTGCCAAATGAAGGAGGAGGTGGAGGGGGGCGAAGCGGGCGCCACAATGGAGTGGGATTTACATATTTTATTGGTGCTGCCAGAGCGGTCTGTGGCTGAAAGGCTGTAGCTGCCCTTTGTTCCCGAGCCCCAGGGAGGTTCCCCCTCACACTGGTCATCATTAACTGGAGCTGTGGGTGGACAACGTAAAACCCCTCATCTGGAGAAATGATAGATGTTCTCCGGGCTGAATCTGGAGTGGCTGCATCTGGCAGAGTAACTCCCCCTTCTGTCACTCCCCTTCGCCAGACTCAGGGTGCTCTGGCCCTATGAATTTCATATGCATGCTCCGCTTTGTTGTACTCTCAGGGCCCAGGGCAGCAGCTCTAAAAGGAGCCTAAAAAAACAAAACAAAAACCTCCCCCTAAATCCGGTCATGCAAACAAGGCCCTTCCCACCCACCACCACAGGGGATGAATGGAGACAGATTGAAAAGCCCCACCCTTCCCTGCCCGGTGGTCTTCTTGTCTTGAGACCGTCCCCACATAAACACAACCCCACAATCATTCAGACAGGGAACATAATGTGCCAGTGTCAACTTTCCCAGCCCTCCGTGACAAGCTGGGGGAGGGAGGGGTTAAAAGAATTTCACGATGAAAAACGGACCATAAACAGGGAGGGTTGCCCTCAGACAAAGCGAAGGGATCACAACAACAAATCACATTTTAATTTCCAGGTGTTCAGGCCTAGAGGCTGCTGGCGGCCTGAACAAAGATACAAACAAACAAACAAACAAAAGTTAAGAAAGCTATAGGGGAAGATTTACAAAAGTGCCTAAGGACCAGATCCTCAAAGGGATTTAAGTACCTAAATCCCACTGAAATCAATGAGAGTTAGTTAGCATCGAATTACCTTTAAGAATCTGGGCCCAAGTGACTTAGGAGCATAGGCCCTTTTGTAAAGAAATGGGACTTGTGCTCCTAAATTCCTGAGGCGTTTTTGAAAATTTGTCCTTACCATCAAAGCAAACTTGATTGAGTAACCGAGGCTGGTGCAAGTCCATTTGACGGTGATACTTCATCAAGGGCTTAGCTTCCTTTGGGCTTTCAAGTCTGAGGCAGGTTAGAGCTGAAATTTTGCCTTGGCCCTATTAGAGAGATGTATCAGCTGTGAAGCCCTGATTGTGGAACCAAACTTCCTCAGGGTTCTGGGGTGCTCAGATCAGGCCCAAAGCTGGTTAGAACAAGCTCAAGTCCAATGCCGAAGAGACTTGACATCAGGAAAAGCTGATCAATGTTTTCACTTGAGTTTCTATCCAAAGCCATAAATCAGCCCCAGAACTTGGGCCAGGTTCACCAGAAGGTTCGTGAGCTGCAGAGAACATGGTCCTGCTTTGTGGTTTGTGACAAAAACTGAAGCCAGGCAGATTGTGACTGGAGAAGAGGGTTGTATTACTAATGTGCAACACCCTCCAACCCCGTTATCGGTGGGGGCTAGAACCTTTATCATCAAATCTACCACTCTTGAGCTAAAGGAATAACTCCACCGTGTGGTAGCAGTAGTAGGCTCTTAACCTCTTTGTAGAGCTGCCAGTAGGAGACATGAAATACAGCCAATTTGTTATAAATACTTTATAAAAGCTCTAGTAACAAACAGCAGCACCATGCCTAGAAAATCTCCCAGTTGTGTTCTTCTCAATAGGGCTCGGAGAACTTGTATGTACAAGCAAACCAGTTCAAGCGTAAAATGTGGCAGAACACAATAACCAGAGCCTGCTCTCTGCAGTTCCCTCATCAGCCTCTCATCCT
The DNA here is from genome assembly GCF_028017835.1 of Emys orbicularis. Classification (NCBI taxonomy): domain Eukaryota; kingdom Metazoa; phylum Chordata; order Testudines; family Emydidae; genus Emys; species Emys orbicularis. The sequence continues at coordinate 42,051,258 of NC_088695.1, read as the reverse complement.
AAGCGCCACCTTTCGAGAAAGGATGACCTTTGATCACTGTAGCCACACACCCCACCTTTATGTAACAACAGCAGTTGCCCCACGCACCAATAGCCAGTGACCCAACCCAAGCTACCAACAGTAACTGAACAGGCAAGATGGAGCCATGCCACACAGTTCAAGGGAGGGGAGTTTCAAACTATAAAGAGCTGCAGAGAAGAAGCCGTTTGCAGAGGAGAAAAGCAAGTCTGAGTGATCCTACAAAACCCAGAAACTATGCTATGCATTCTTGAGTGCCATCTACTGGCATTTTCACTATTTCCATGTACACAGGTACAGAGCACTCCAGTGACACAAACCCAGGCGGCTAGTCTGATGTCCCCACTCTATTAAAAAAACATTTTAGCCTTGCCCGGGGAATGCCGATGCAGAGTCCATTCTGTGAACTAGCCATTTATGAAATTCTAGGCTGGAGGAAGCCACACCAAAGTCACAGACTGAGCTACATAGTAGGTGCTCCACCATCTTAAGCAAAAAATACTTTCTGACAGAGAATGATGGGATGTTTGGAGCTAAGGAAATAGGCTGAGGAAAAGGAAATTCCTCAGTTCCCCATAGGATTGTGGTAGTTGTAAGAGACCTATTAGATCAGAGAGGCTGGTTTAGGAAGAATAGGGGAGAGGACAGGGAGACAGAAGTTCTGAGCTCTGTTCTGACATTAACTCACTTTGTGGCATTGGGTAAATATCCCATTGAAAGACTAGAAACACCCAAGAATATCTTGTAACTATGTAGTAACTACGATTTCACCCTTCTTTGCCTCAGCTTCCACATCAGTAAAATTAGGACAATCACAGGGATGTTGTGAGGCTAAATTAGATTATATAAAGCACATTGACATCCTCAAATGAAATTTTCAGTCCAAGGGCAGGGAATTACAGATAGAGGATGTGTCAGGTATAAAATTGACACTGCGCTGACTTTAGCCAAAAGGTCACTTTCCTGACTAGAGGACCCAAATCCAAGCCCATACACACCCCATGTACGTAAGGCATTTGTCTTGTAGAAATGAACAGGAAATCCATGAGAATCACTGTTGCCAAGCAAAGTATTGTATTAAAGATGAACCATGACATGTCAGGGGCTCACATTTGATGAGCACATATCAGGGAAGTGGATTTCAGTCAAGCACATTTAAAATACTAGCTAATTCCCTTTGGATTTAGCCATTCAACCCTATGAGTGATGGAAGCTGCTCTTTCCTCCAGGATCTGTACTGTACACCTCATGAAATCCCGTAAAGCCAGGAAAAGCTACAGTAAAAGGCTATCATGATCTACAGGCACATGAACAATCTAAGGAGCTCATTACAGCCTGTTAAGGAAATGGTTTCCCAGCTCGTACTGTTGAAGCATTCTGATAGGCTGCAAATGATGTCATGCCCATATTTATCCTCATCCTCTGCACTTAATAAACCACAACTCTCGCCAGCATTTGCACACTGTTAACTAACCTGTGAGCCAAGTTATTATTATCCCCACTCCACTCATGAGCAAACCAGACAGCGGAGTTAAGTGATTTGGCCAAGGGCACACATGGTCACTTGCAGGGACGAGTTTAGGATGAAGGCGGCCAGTCTCCAAACCTTGTGCTCAATCCCCTAATCTAAACTCGTCTGTTTGGCCTGCCCATGATCACAGAGGGTATGTCTACCCTGCAATTAAACACCAGCAGCTGGCCCGAGTCAGCTGGCACAGGCCAGCAGCAGGTATTTAATTGCAGTCTGTAGCACAGAAGGGAAAAGAACTCACCACTGACTCCTCCCACAATCCTTGCTCTATGTACTAAAAAATGACACTTCTGCCCCCAGTGTCAGTTCTAGAACTGCAATAGTTATAGAACTAGCCTTATGACAGCAAAAGTCGGGGCGGGGGGAGAAGAGGGTTCTACTGAAGCATGTAGCTGAGCCTGACATGAGTAATTAATACATGGAGGGAGGCATCATTTGGAAGACAGAATTAGGGAAGTAAATGCATCATCAGGTTGAAAATAGAATATTTTTTGCTCAATAAAATAAGCAAATTGGTCAGTAGGCGAAGACTACATTAGATAAATGTCTATCAGGGATGGTCTAGACAGTATTTGGTCCTGCCATGAGGGCAGGGGACTGGACTCGATGACCTCTCGAGGTCCCTTCCAGTCCTAGAGTCTATGAATCTATGAAGACAGAATGTCTGAACCAACTAAGATCAGAGGGAGAACACCCAGGGTCCTATTTACTATGAACTAGATAACAAGGGACATGGAATGTAGAGAAGAGGTAAAGAGGAAGTCAAATCATGGACAGTGCATGCTGCACAGAGGGATTGGTTCCTGCAAAGTAACCAATCCAATCCAAAAATGTGTGATGCAACGTATAGTGAATGCAATCAGATGTGTAATACATGTAAAGGGAGAAAGTTTCTGTGCAACTTTGGAGCTGTGATGTGGCCTGCATCCCTCCCCCCTGCGTTTGAGTCTGGTCAACTCAGTGTAGCATCGCTGTATTTAGATACCTGAGTGACGAAGGCTGGAGTTGAACTGAGTTTATTTATTTATTTGCCAAAAATTAACAACAGCGAACCATAGTAATTAACAACTCTTAACGTTGCATACTACAGCCGTGCTTGAAAGCCAAAAGCTGAGGTACAGTGTAGTGTCAGTGTAACAAACATACAAATAATACCCAGACACATACCTAACGCCTTCCATCTAGAGGTTTCGAAGAAGCATATGAAGGAGGGTCAGCATCATTACCCCGTTTTACAGATGAACAAAACACAACTAAGGTGCCAAAAGAATGGCAGAGCTGAGACTAGAAGTCCCAGCTCCAAACCCATGTCCTGTCCACTGGGACGTAATGCCGTCATCTGGGGGATGCTATTGGTGGACTACATTCTGCTCTTTATAGCAGGCTGGATCTGATAATCTAATAGGTCTTCTCCTCCCCAACTATATTCTGATCCATAGAATACAATGCAGTTTAATACAGAAAACCATCTATAACTGCAGATCTCTCTGACTGCAGGACTGCTCACCATTCGTAGGGTTGCCAGCCCTCCAGGATTATCCTGGAGTCTCCAGGAATTAAAGATTAATCTTTTAATTAAAGATTATGTCATGTGATGAAACCTCCAGGAATACGTCCAGCCAAAACTGGCAACCCTAACCATTCGTTGTACGCAGGCATGCACCATATCACAGAAGAGTCCAGGAAGAGCTGCTCTAATCATGAGCCAGATTAATCAGAATAACAGCCACCAATGGTTCTTGTGCATCATGGCTGGCAAACTCCCTCCACCATGACAGCATCAGTCCCCCTGTCAATCCACTGAGTCTCAATCCTCCAAAGAATGATTCCAGCAGCACCACACTGAGCAGCAATCCCTCAAGCCAGGAGCTGACAATTAATGACAGCATGGGTGTCGTTTTCCCAGAGAGGCACGGCCAGGATCTGCTCATCGCTGAACTTGCAGGTTCCCTATGAGGGCAGAATAGCAGGACACACTTGTTCAGGCTGCACAGCCAGCAAGCATTTACCTTGACCAGGGCCGCCCAGAGGATTCAGGGGGTCTGGGGCAAAGCAATTTCGGGGGCCCCTTCCATAAAAAAAGTTGCAATACTATAGAACACTATATTCTCGTGGGGGCCCCTGCGGGGCCCGGGGCAAACTGCCCCACTTGCCCCCCCCCCTCTGGGCAGCCCTGACCTTGACTGCCCATCTATTGAAGACAGACCCTGTACAGTAAATGGACGTGACAGTAGTCGATTGCACCCACAGAGAGGGAGATATAGGACAACGTCTGTGTCTGTCTCACTAAATAGGAACTAGCCCCTGCCACAAGAATTACCCTGGGGATTTGAAACTTGTAGAGTCACACACGATGGACCAGAAGCAATACCCAAATTTAGAGACTGGAACATCTGACCTGAATCCGGAGGATTCCCAGCATTGGAAAAGGTTGGGATTTGATGTTTTGATTCAACCCATTCCAACAATAAAAGTTTTTGTTGCAAATGTAACGGCCTTCGGCCATCAGCAGGGATTGAACCCAGATCCTTCAGCAGCACAGCACAGCCCACTCCCACCTGAGTTAACCAAGGCTGTTAGTTGTCACCAGTAGTAGGCTACCATCCGCTCCATGTATTAGCCAGTAAGGGGAACACAACACACTTTCAAAGCACGTTATACAAACTGATATATGCCCAGATTCAGAGTTTTGGGATGGGCCCACTCTTTTACACATTGAGTGTGCCTTTTCCTGGTCTTTCCTATGCCAAATGTTTCATTGTACATATCATTCTTCATTGCGGCAAACCAGGCAAGTGTAACCATCTAGTCGATCTAACAGACATTCCATTCCTGCCCTATCACATATAAAAGAATGAATTTTACTTTACATTAGTCTTTACTAAGGCAGTGAAAATTATGGTGCCGTTTTAATGGACCAGGCCTGATCACCACAGTTATAACCTCTAATACCTTACTGAGGAAGCAGCTAAAGTAAAAACGACTTTGGAAACATCAAGCTGGGTTTAAGGAGTCATTAAGCAGGGGCGTGCAGGTGGCAAGGAGGGAAGAGGGCAAATGAAGCTTTCAGGGAATTATCTTTTAGGGTCTGAGATGCTCCACTCTCAGACCACCTGCATATCACCAATTGTCTCATTGTTTCTTTGTACTCCTGCCCTCCCAGCTTCTACATCTGTCCACTGTCTCTCGTCTTATACTTGGACTGTAGTGGAAATGGGGAGGAGTGGGTGACGGCCTGTAGGGTCGAGTTCGAAAGTCCAGGCAATGACACACTCTCTCTGTAGTACTCAATACAATCAACAGAAGGCTGTTCTACGGTCGGTCTATGGCTCACCTCCTAGGACTTTTTTTTTTGCAGCTGCCCACTCATGCTCTTGAAGCCCTTCATTTGCGACTTCTTTGTAACCATATGAAAGCCACACCACCTTAGTGGCTCTTGGAAGGGAAGGGGTTAATGGCATCCCAAGTGCTTTGGGCTGGACTTCAACAAATTAACCATTTGGAAACATTTCCCCACCCCCTCAAGAGAAATGTGATTGGAAGACGGACTCTCTCCTTGGCCAAAAATTACAAACGTGGGCACCTGAAGTTATTTCTATTCAGGAACTTAAAGAAGTAGCTGATTTCCGAATCAGGAGCTGCTGAGTACCTGCAGCTCCCACGGATCTCAGGGGGAGTTTTACCTGCACACGGGTCCAGATCAGGCCCATAAATATGTTAATTCAGGGTTACCAGTAACCCAAGACACATCTATATTAAAAACTAAACAACAGCAGGAGGAGGAGACCGATGCAAAGCAGCTGGTTTTGCCTGCACATTCAGCTGATGCCTCTGCGAACAAACACAGCTGCTTTTGCAAATTAAAAGAGGGGCTTACTTCAGTAGTCAATGGCAGATTGTGAGGATTTACTACTGGGAATAGCGCCTACTTTAAAGGCGAGACATCACCAAACACCCATATCTGCCTCTTTTTTTTTTTTTTTTAAACCAAATTCACTTCTCTTTAACACTGAGAATATGCACAATGGAGCGGTGCGATCCGCAGATAACAGCCATTTTACACTGAAATTTTGTTGTTGTTACTGTCCCCTGCTCCCCAAGAAGTAGAGTTTTCTTTATTGAAATGTATTAAACTGTGCTCATTTCTTGACAATGCCAAATGGAGACATTGTTCCAGCTAACCCCGAAGCATTAGCATGTGAGAACAGGTCAGTCCGCAAGATAGATGCACTGTGTGTACACAGAGTCCCACATCATTACAATAACAATGGGCTTTTCTCAGACCAACTCTGTTTGATCAAACCCACCAGCCTTTCGGAAAGGTCATGTTCAGGGAGGCTGCTTGACAGCAAAGTGCCTGCTCATAGGTGGTGCATTTTCAACTAGATAGATATTGGCTGTTCGTTAGCTAAGCTTGGACTCAACGTTTCATTTTTTTAAAAATTAAACTCTCAATCTGCATCTTTAAAATATTATGAAGACCCTTTTACAGACACGAGAGAAAGAATTGCTCCAGTCAAATATCTCCCCTTCTCTTTGACACACAAACTTTAATCACGCTGTACTTCTTCAAAGTCATTCCCTCTCGGCATATTTGCGAACTGTAGACAAATTTAAATTTTTATTAGAGAATATTTAAAAATAAACGGTACAAAAGATTTGAAGAGTCAGTTGTCGATCATTGGGGGAACATACAGAGTATGGGGGGGATGTTGTTATGTCGGGGTTGGCAGCACACATAATACATACAGACTGTGATGTCTCCAATGGGGGGGTAAGCGGTGGGCGAGATCAAGACACAGTTGGTAAGCGGTGAGGATCAATCATCCACATAGGGGGTACAAATAGTCATGGGTACAAGTAGGTGGGCTGGGTAATGGTGATGGGGCGACCCTCACGTGGTGGGATTCAGTTAGGTTGGGTAGGTTCGGGGTTCAGGGAAAAAGGCCCAGCGGGGGGGGGGTTAATAGGTCCCTTCCCCCTTGCGGGTGGGCGAGGTCTCCCCGGCTCACTCTTGGCATTGGCGGTGGCCGGTGAGGTTGGGTGGGTTCAGGGCTCAAGGGATAAGGCCCATCGGGGGAGGGGGGTATATAGGCCCCTTTCCCCTTGCGGGTGGGCGAGGTCCCATCGGCTCACTCTCGTTATCGGCGGTGGCCGGTGGGGTTGGGCTGGTTCAGGGCTCGGGGGGCGGGGGGGATATGGGTCCCTTCCCCCCTTGCGGGTGGGCGAGGTCTCCCCGGCTCACTCACTGAGTTGGCGGTGGCCGGTGAGGTTGGGTGGGTTCGGGGCTCCGGGGGTAAGGTCCCGTAGGAGGGGGTTTAAAGGTCCCTTCCCCCTTGCGGGTGGGTGAAGTATCCCTGGCTCATTCTCGGCATTGGAATTGGCCGGTGGGGTTGGGGCTCAGGGGGTAAGGTCCCTTCCCCCTTGTAGGTGGGTGAGGTCTCCCCGGCTCGCTCTCGGAATTGGCGGCGGCCGGTGAGGTTGGGTGGGTTCGGGGCTCAGGCCCAGGGGGGGGGGGGGGAGAGGGGGGGAGGGTTAGTGAGTCCCTTCTCCCTTGCAGGTGGGCGAGGTCTGCACTCAGACTCAGCCCAGATGCTAGTATGCAGATGCCTATTTCCCCATGTTTTCCGAAAACAACCAATGCATTCATCTTGCAGTGTAGAAGGGAAAAAAGAGATGCAGCAGCTACTTCAGAACACAGACCCAAAATGTCTGATTAACTATAACAATATCATGCTCTTGAAAAATGAAATTTACCACAAATATTTTCCTAGGAAGTAATGTATCCTATGCAAATTTCCTTTACTAACATCCAGCTCAAAGGACTCAAACATTTTCATATCTACACTTTTAAAATAACAGGCTTCAGAGTAGCAGCCGTGTTAGTCTGTATCCGCAAAAAGAACAGGAGTACTTGTGGCACCTTAGAGACTAACAAATTTATTTGAGCATAAGCTTTCGCTCAAATAAATTTGTTAGTCTTTAAGGTGCCACAAGTACTCCTGTTCTTTTTACACTTTTAAAGAGAAACTGTCAATTTACAAATCACGGGTGAAATCCTGATCCCACTGAAGTCAGGGGCAAAACTCTCATTGACTTCCATGGGGCCAGGAATTCAGCCCATATTTAAGAATCCACAACAGCATTTCCTCACCTCTCTCACTATACCATCTTAGCTGCTTAGAATGAGATTTACAAAATAAGTCCAAGGTGCTTTTATTCACGATCAGGGCTGTTGGTTTAATTGCACCTGCCTGGGACAATGAAAATAAACTGGTCAGTTTTGCTTTTGGTTGTAGTCAGTTTTGCTTGGTCCCAATGCAGTAGTACAGCAGTCTCATATCTGGGTTGCAAATGCTACAAGGGAACGTTTGAGTCCTAAGGATCCCTTTTCCCCCTCCCTGCTTCCTCCCTCGAATTAAAACCATTAATAAAATTATTTCTATCAATACTTGGTTTTGGAAAAAACAAATTAAAACTATTAAATGTGGGACCTAAGCTACCCAACAGTCTGTTGAAGTAAGAGTTGGAGGAAGGCGAACTTAGACTGAAGTTTATTAACTACTTTTTAAAATACTGTTGCATCATTTTTAAATTCTCTCACACTTTGTTTCAAATAATGCCAGGTAAAGAAAATGCTCAAGTGAAGTAGGCCACATGCCAACCATAGTACATCCAACCGTCCAAAGCCATGAGGTCTCCTCACTTCTATTGGTACTGTAATAAAATGGCCTGAGACACTGAATGCCAAGTAAGATATCCATTTGAAGGCTCCTTCAAAATTCAAACCAACCATTCTCAGGCAACATTAAATGCATTCATTTTTACGGGTATCAGATCCCATCTATTAATAGATCAGTCATCCTCTGTAGCTTGCAATTTACATATCCAGCCTGCAAGCTGCTATAGGGTCAGTGGACACAAACTACATGAATACATTAATTCCTAAAAAGGAAATTAACATCCATCGTAACTCAATTTAATGGTCACACTTTCTTTACATGTGATAGTAGTGAGGGGTGCCCATGTCTCACTAAGACAGATGGGCAGTATGAGATATATGGGCTGCAAAGCCTGCACTTAAAAGTTATATTGGTATGTAGAAAATGTGACACATGCAGGTTTCACAACTGAAACAAGTGCAAGCATCATACCAGGAATAAATCATCTCTTTCTGTATGTGTTTTCAATAAGTCACATGACCAATTTTATTGCATATCTATTGAGTGCAAGACCTTGTCTTCAGTATGAAGAATATGTATTTTTAACATGTGCTAACTAACACGGGTCAAAACACTAGAATGAAATTCCAACCCTACCACAGTCAATCATCATTAATTTAAATGGGGCCAGGATTTCACCCTTAGTGTAGATAAAGCAGCTATCATTTTAACATGTGTTTAGGTCTCCAAGATAGACTCTAGACCTTACTCTAGAATTTACCTTAATCTGCTAACACATGGTAAAACTATCACTTGCCCTGCCTATATCAGGATTTTAACACATTAGTTACCTCAGGTTTATAACACACCTTTTCCCCCTAATATAGACATAGACTAAGGGTACGCTTTCACTGCACAGTTAACCCAGGCTTTTACCCAGGTTTAGCCCAAACCTCCTACCAGCCACACAGAAAAATCTCTGACCCAGGTTTAGAAGTGCTTTTAGCCAGGGCTAACTGACCCAGCTGTGGAGTGGATTAGAGGCCAAGCTCCACTTTGACCCACTCACTTTGCAGTGAGGATACAGGCAAAAATCACCTGAGCACTGATAGTCCTCCAATGCCTTCCCACAATTCCTCTTGAAGGACAGACAGATTCTCCCGCAATAGACAACTGACTGGGAAAGAATCCTAGAGCATCGCAGCACAAAGCACCACAGGAAATGCCCCCAAAGACACACAGGAGAGCAGAAACAGTGAGGTCACAGTAATGTGGGTAGGGCTTTGCTATAGGAATGCTCATATCTGAGCTAGGATAACCCAGGTGCTCAGACCCAGGGACCAGTGAAGACACCTTAATATTACATCTAAAATGTGACGAAACTGGCCAGTTTTCATTTGTAAGAATAAAAGAATCCAATGTGAATCATGAAACGGTAAAGAGGATTCAGTTACATTCTATAGCCTGACAGGTGACAGGATCCAAAAGGAAAACCTCCATCGCAACAAATAAAAATATCAACACTACTGTAACTTTACATTGCATTAGAGACCACATTAAAGGCTTAATATATGTTGAACCAAGTATGTTGCTGTGACACTCTGTACTTCAAAGTAGCATCCCGGAATCCCCATATTCACCACTGTGATATGATTATGATATGTTTGGTACAAATACATGCCTTGTGAGGTATCATTTTAAAAGTCTTGATTTGTTGAACACTAATATCCTGTTGGATTGTATGTACTGTCATTGTATGTGAAGTTATGAAATACTGCTCTACGTGCTATTGAAATATGTCGGGAGGTTGGGAAACACCCACAGCCAGACTTTCAGTAAGGGCAAAGGAGCACCCATCACTGGCCACACGGGCGCTGATGGCCCATCAGAAAGGAATCTGCTATCCCAGAGGCTCCTTAGAGAAGGCATGTATGCAATGAAGACTGCTTGACCACCATGTCACAGCAAGAATCTTTCTAGCAGCTGAAAGAAGGTATAAAAAGAAAAATAGTGACATCACTTGGCCTCTCTCCACCCCCATCTCAACACCTGGAAGAACATCTGGAAGAAAAAGACTTTGAACTGGGGAAGATTAGTCCCACCAGGGCTGGAAGGGGGGTCCAGTCTGTGCACTGAGGAACTGTAAGCTACTTGTACAGTCTGTTAGGGTGAGAGACTGTTTGATTCAAATCTTGCTTAGTCTGTTTAAGTTAGAATTTAGACTGGATTTATTTTTGTTTCTTAGGTAGCCAACTTTGATCTCTATGCCTGCTACTTATAATTACTTAAAATCTATCTTTCTGTAGTTAATAAATCTGTTTTATATTTTACCTAAAACAGCGTGTTTTTGGTTGAAGTGCTTGGGAAATCTCAGCTCAGTTTACAAAGGCTAGTGTGTGTCCATTTCACACGGAGGGAGTGGCGAAATAATTAATGAACTTGCACTGCCCAAGGAAGGCTTGAGCAGTGTAAGACGATACAGCTTTGGGTTGTAGGGCTGGAGCTCGGGGGAATTGGCTGAAGCCTCTCTATTGATGGCTCATGAGTGGCTAGGAGATCATTCGTGTAACTCCGTTGGGTGTGTCCCTGCCTGTGGATGACTGTGTAAGTGTCAAAGGCTTGTAGCTTGACATTCGCATCACAGTGTGAGACACAACAACCCAGGCTGGTGGGTTTGGCGGACTCAGCAGTCCCTCAATCCAAGTTGCACCCCAGGGACCCCATCACAGTTGCTTATTTTGTGACTCTTACAAATCATCTTGCCACATTGTCAGTAGAGCAACCTTTAGCTAATTTCAGCAGCAGGTTGAAGGGGGGAAAAAAAGCCAGTTCATGGAATTGACCTTCTGATAAAGAAATTGGCCTCTATGGGTACATCTATGTTACAGCATGGCCATGGATGGCCAGGATCAGCTGACTTGGGTTTTGGCCGTGGGGCTATAAAACTGCAGTGTAGATGTTTGGGCTTGAGCTGGAGCCCAAGCTGTGAGACTTTGCGACAGGGGAAAGGTATCCAGAGCCCGAGCTCCAGCCCAGGTCCGAATGTCGACAATAAAATTTTTGGATCCACATCCCAAGCACCACAAGCCCAAGCTAGCTGGGTTACACCCAAGAGGGATGGATAGAGAATTTTTGAATAAGAACCTGGTGGTCAGAGCAACTATTGCTGAGTCCCAAAACCTCCAGACAATTGAAAAGGCTAGTGACTATTAAAGAAAAAAACCAAAAGGTCTTCTGCTTTTTCCTTGGGTTCTTGTCTTGAATGACAGCTCACACAGTGTGTCTTCTTCGCCAAGACCAATGACCGAAAGGTAAACTACAAAATCTTTCTGGCTAATGTTTAAGATCCCAAATCACTGGTGTAATGTTTATATGGGTTAAAAGGCTGACATTTCCCAAAGCTGCTTAATAAATTTGGATGTTTCTATTCAAATTAATAGAAGTTGAGTGCTCAAACCCCCTAGGCAGTTTTGAGAAAAATTACAAATATTCAGTCTAGTTACTAGAAGCCAGATGCCATTTATTATATAACTAGGACCGGCAGTCCCGACCATCTCTCACCAGCAAAAATAGAAAACATACAAACACTTTAGAAGCATCTACTGTCAGACTCTTGATCTCAAAATAGCTATAGTGGAGCTGTGTGCATCTTTTATTCCTCCTGTTGCAGAGACTCTCTCTGATATTAAATTACAGCTCAGACTTTTTCAGATGTCCATATATAGAATTGAGAGCTACCCTCCCAGAGGTAACTAACCCTTCTATTATACCTAAGACAGACAGCTGACCTAAATGAACAGCAGGAACAGTGGGTGTGCCAGGGACTGTTACTGGTTTGGCAAGGAAGGAGACTTCTATTTTAAGTTTGCTTAGGAGGTAATTAATTGGCTCTTGCAGGAGGAAGGGGGGCTCTGGGCAAGAGCCTTCTGTAAATCAGTACTGCTTCTTTCTGAGTTGGATTCTATGTGGTGTAAGTTTTTTGGGGCAAGGACTGTGCCTTTGATTGGGCTTGTACAGTATTTAGCCCATTATGGTGCTGTAGGCTGGAAAGACAGAAGTAAATGCCAGTGCAAATGTTAACTCTCCCTCTTTGGAAGAAAAAAAAACAACCCCAAAACAAATAGTGGAACTGATTTTCAAAGGGATTAAGCTCCCAGAATGACTTCATCTAAAGCTGCGGGGGCTCGGGCCTGATAACACTGCTTAGGAAATTAAAGGTCTGTCCATGTAAAGTATGTGGTTGTTTATAAGAAATAAATAGGAGTACACAGAACAGAACCAGAAATTAGCTTCAGTCTAATATAAAGCCTATATATTAAAGAGCAGAATTTTGAGAGGAAGAAGAGTCTTGGAATTAAGGAACTGGACCAGGAGCAAAGAGATCTGGGTTCAACTGCCAACTCTGCCATAGCCTCTCTGTGCTATGTTGGGCAAGTCACTAACCTCTGTGCCTCAGTTTCCCCATCTGTGAAGCCAAATATACTGACGGTTCTGAAATGCTTTGAGATACTTGAGTGAAAGATGCTATACAAATGCCAACCGTTGCTGATTTGCCTCCATATGAGCCCAGTTCTACAGCCCTGATGTAGGCAAAAATCCCAAAGATGCTAAAGGATAAGGTCCAAAGGAAGCTTATGCGATTGGGAAAGGGAGAAAGGAAGCTTAACCTGGAAAGATAATGATCCTCTGAACCTGTACAGTGCTTTTCATTGTAATTTTTCGATCCCCACAGCACTCTTGTGAGATAGGTAAGGATTTTGCTGATGGGAAAATTCAGGCAAAAAGCCTAAACAACAGGCCAAAAGCCACAGACGGAATCAGTGTCAGAGTACAATTAGAAATCAGGAACTTCTGGCACCCAGCCCTGTGTTCTGGCCACTAGGTCCAGCCCCTCTCCTCAGAAAGATCTGTCTTCAATGCTTCTTATTTGTTCCCCTCCAATAGGCATCAGCGCTAACAGTTTAATAGGCTGAAGCCGTAACTATCTATGCAGGAGGCATGTAGCAAGTTGCTTGATAATAATGTTTTGGTTGTGAGCATTGCTGCCCTAGCAAGTTGTCTGCATCAGATGTCACTGAGATAAGCCCCTCTTAAAAAAATACACCTAATCCAACTAAGATGCAGGTGAAGTTATAAAGGTTAATCAGACCTCAGCCACTGGGTCTCTTCAGGCTGCTGCTTATTTAGCAAAATACTTGGCACGTGCCATTACTGACAACCAGCCCAGTCAGGAACAACGGTGCAAAACAACCCAGGCCAGGAGTGAATTACTCCAGAACAGTTTCCTGCTGCATCCAACTGGCTTTCCAACACACATGCTTTGCTTTCTTGCTTTAACAGCACTGGTAAAGCTTCAGGCAGCCAGGGATCGCTATGCGTGGTCTCTTGTGCTGTAATGTTGATAAGCCTTGTAAGGTACCCAGATGCCATGGTGAGGGACATTATTCAATAGATGCTTGCAATTAATAATAATGCAGCATGTTCAGGGTGAAGCCAGTATTGAGCCCTACAGGCACATCACCTTTGTGGCCAAAGATCAAAATTCAACAAGGAGGAAAGCAAACCTTGCCCTTAAAAACCACAGGCAGCTCCCCTCCATAATCATCACACCAGGTGTGTGCACCATGCAATATCAGGGAGCAGACAGGGCTGATTGCAGGGACAGTAGAACTGGGGAGCTGCTCCAAGTGGCATGTTCAGACTTCCCGGAGGACTCCCTTGTATAAGTTAATGTGGCTCCCTGCACCATTACACTCCCAACAGGCTTTCACAGCCCCCCCACCCAAGCTTCCTAAGGGACAGGAAGGGCAGGACAAGCAGGCTGTTGTCTATCTGCACTTTAAGGCTAACAGCAGCTCAGCCACAGAGCTGGACATGTTGGCAGGGACGGGGGGGACAACAAGCCCCATGACAGCATGTGGTTAGTGGGGGAGCAGGCAGCATGTGGGCTGGGGATCAGAATTCCCCGTGGTTAGCGTGCCACTGGCATGCAGGCCCTGATCCCCTCTCCCATGCCAGTTATGCTGGGCTTGGTGACCCTTCAATCTGGGTTCTCGTAACTGTCCCCGCTATAGCTCCATAGGCACGTGCTGGGTAAGGGAAGTGAAGGGCCAAGACAACCGGAACTCTGCAGCTCCCAGCGCTGAGGGCCTCAGTCAGACCTTTAACCCGGTAGGAAACACGAGCCTAGTTGTGCGCTCCGTCGGCTGTAAATCAGCACCGGCCCGCTCTACGGGGAGAGTCAGGGTGACAAGCGCCTCCCCAGCCCTACACACACCAGCCAGCCACAGCTGCCCAAGGGCCTTTTAATTAATGGCCATTTCAGCACCAGGAGTCAGGACAGAGCTGGTCCAGGGCTTTGACTGAAGCAGCCAGAGTGCTCCGATGGCTGGGGCACGTGCAGACAGCTCCTCAGGAACAGCCGATGGTCTGTGGGTTGAACTGTTTCACAGCCATTTCACCATTAGCTGGAGGCCTCTCCGTGAGCTGGGAACGCCAGGAAGGGAGCCTCACGCTCCTGGTGACGGTGGTCTGACAGCTGGAGCAAAGTGCAGCGGGGCTGGAGAAGCCAGGACCTAAAACAGGCTTGTAGGCCAAGACCACGAGCTGATGGCCTCAGGGTTTCCATATCAAATAGGCCCTGGGAATGGCTGTGTCCTTGGAAGGCTGGCTTGCAGGGAGTTTGCCATTTCCCTTTTGTCTCTCAAAGCAACAACAGGCAGCCCCGTGAATGTCAGGATGGAGCTTTCATAAGTGCCCGGCTCTGGCCTAACTATGCTCCCATTGATCTCAGCAGGAGTTTTACCCTAGAGCCGAGTTAAGCCTACACTGAGCGCTGTCAAAAATCCCAGCCAGGGCAAATGCCATGTGTGTCTACGAGGGGGATGGAAGAGACCTATTGGCTCATCCAGAGCGGAATTGCTCCCTATGGTTCCCTAGTATAGATTGTTCCTACTACATATGCCACTGTGTGGGGACTGGAGCTTTGTTCTGCGCTGTGACACTGGGCAGTTGGAAGTGTTACAGGACAGGGTCTCCTAAATAATGCTGGTGTATTTGTTATACCTGTCGCACTCAACAGATATTTTTCTAGGAAGGACCAAAACTCCAGACCCAATATACACCCAACTTTCTACTTCTGACCCTGGCCCATGCTTCACAGCTGGGTATTTCTATAACAGGCCACACCAAACCCCCTGGTTCAACCATGGCCTGCCCAGACCTCGGTGAAGCTTGTATCCAGATCTGAACTTCAGTGCAGGTTGTCCTGCAGCTGCTGTGCTAGTGCTGTGGACAGAGAGAGACCGCCAGGCCTGGCAACCCAGCCCATGCTACATTGTCGTCTTTTGAAAAGAATGGAAAATGGAGGAGTGGTTCCCTACAGGGCAGTCAGAACATAGCGACCCAGAGGGAGAAGGTAACCATTCCAATGGTGCCACTGTCAAGAACTGCAATTAAGAGAACAGTCTCTATTCCAGTAACAGAAGCTCTCTGCCCTTTGCATGGTTTAAGATGATGCAATTTCAGCCCCTCAAATGAACCAAAATACACAGTGCCCGTTCAGGGGCAGGTTTGCACCTCTACCCAAAGCCACATGACATGCAGTGAAGCTCATATCACAAGCCATGAGCCAGACATGAGACAAACTACATTTTAGACTCCAAACTGGAAGTGTTGGAACATTTCAGAGTAAAAATATCCCCCTTTTACACAGTCTGCCAGGCTGTCAGATATGGAAGGGAGGTGAAAATCTGCAAGGGAGCTGATTTAATGTGTGAAGAGAGCAGAATTGTATACCAATGGCTATGAATATGCACTAAACATAGGTCAAATACCCATTGGTTCTGTAATGTTTTATTGGGATGAAAGAACAATAATCTTGTGCTAGGTGGTCCCTAGGTTACCCCACAGCTCAAGCTTGCCCACCACAAGAAAGAGGTGGGGGAAAGCGGCTTGGGAATTTATCAGACATTCCACTTTTAGTGGCCCGGGTTTGGTTTCTCTTTCAATGCCCAAGTATCTTTCTGTTCCATCGGCAACCAAAAAGAGAGTCATTGTACTTGGTCCAAATGCTGGGAAAAAGTTCATTGTTGCTATTGCTCTTTGTTATTACAGATGTAGTGGGGGCGGGGAGGGATAGCTCAGTGGTTTGAGCATTGGCCTGCTAAACCCAGGGCTGTGAGTTCAATCCTTGAGGGGGCCACTGAGGGATCTGGGGCAAAAACAGTACTTGGTCCTGCTAGTGAAGGCAGGGGGCTGGACTTGATGACCTTTCAAGGTCCCTTTCAGTTCTAGGAGATAGGATATCTCCATTAATTTAATTTTATTTTATTTTAAAGCACCTTGAGGCCTCAAGCAAGACCAGGGCCTCCCTGTGCTGAGTGCTGCACAAACACATAGTAAGTGATGGTAAACTCTGCAGGGCAGGGACTAACTAGACAGACAAGACAAAGAAAGGAAGGATAATCTCAATTTGACAGAGAGGGTGCTGAGGCACACAGATTAAATGATTGGCCTGAGGTCACACAAGAAGTCTGTGGCAGAGCCAAGAACTAAATCCAGATCACCAGAGTTCCAGCCCAGTGCCTTCCCCTCTCATGCAGAAGGCTGCTTGGGGGATTTAGGAGTTACTCATGCCTTTTTAAACAGCCTGCTTGCAAATCAGCAAATTGTTCCAATACAAACAGCAGCCCCGCATTCCCCTATATGTTCCAAAAAATGTGCAGAGCAGGGAATGCGTGAGGGGGGCAGGAATGCCACACATTTTCCATGGGTTCTGTGCGGAAATCCTACCCAGCTCTTTGGGGAAACACAGTTGCATTTATTTAATACAGAGCAGTCTCTGCACAAGGTCCAACGCTGCTCCTCGGGAGCAGGCAGTACACACATTTCTCAGTAATAAAAACCACAACCTGGTTGAATGATGGTGTCACAATGACTTTAAAGAAAACTCTTCCATTCACTAGCAGGTGATTGCCTCCAGGGGCAGGTGGAAGAGCAGGGACGTCAGCAGGCATACTACTGCATTTTTCCTCATCTGCAGGGTTAAACAGGTATCAGTCTCTGGTGACAGCTGCTCTAAAAACGCAGGGAGAGAGAGAAACGAAACAGGGCGTCTCTCTAGATTGTCTTCACCACTCAGATTCCAAGAACAACAAATGGGAGAACTGAACGCCTTTCCCGCCCCCACTGAACCTCTCCAGGGAAGAGTAAAGCGGGATTCTCCAGACCCTATTGGCAAATATTCCAGCAACCCTCACTGAGCAGAGACAAGGCCAGGAGCAGGACAGTGGGGCACTCCAAAAACATTGCGCCCTTGGCTTCGTTTATCATCACCGAGGTGTGGAATTCCCTCCTCTGGTAGGGCTAAATCCGAGAGGTGCTGAACTCCTGATTCTCCCGTTAACTTCATGGGAAGCTACAGGTGCTCTCCTCCACCCCCTGATTCATCCCCTGCTATTACCATTGGAGGGAAAGGGCTGGTGCAGCAGATACCGTAGCAAGAGGCTCTCTGTGAATAACAGAGATGGATCCTAGGGGAGAAGAGCGCTTAGGGCACTCCAGACCCAGTGTCCTCCACTGCAGATTGAGCATCATTAAAGCTCAGGGTTAAGTTTGCTTTACATTACTCAGCCTGTTTAAAGCTGCAAAGAACCTTCCTGGGTAGCTTCATTTAAAGCCTCAACCAGGTGAATAATTAAAAGGATGAAGTGTAACAATAGACCTTGAACTCCAAGCTATCTCCAGTGAGGCAGAGCTCTCCAAGATGTCATTTGGCCTTAGAAGTAGCCAAAGGGAACACACTTTGTGTGTTGTGGCTACACTTTTTGTCATTAATGCAGGCTTATTAGCCCATAAACTCACGATTGCTTGCAAGAGCAGAGTACTTTGTTTTTCAGTAGGCCAAGAAGTTAATTAGTTTTCCCAGCTTTATTACTCCACACGGTCAAATAACGGGATGGAGCTGCTAGTCAACTGGAACCAAGCAAGGCCCAGAGAATTCTCACTGCACCTTTCATGACTATTTACCAGGCCCATAAATCAGCAGCCAGCAAATGACTTTCTGCTCCAGCTCTTCTCGGCCACCAACAGCAATCCTAAATTGTCCTATAAATCGACGCATCATGCCAGAGTTCAACCCTGGGGGCCCCAAAAGGAGAAGGATGCAGCTTGGTTCAAATACATATGCCAACTTTCGCGGAGGCAATTGTAAACATGCTTCCCCATGGCGAGTTCTCCTTGATGGCTGTCACGTCTGGAGAGATTACGTGGCCTTAACACCATGGCTTGTTAAGAACCCATAAATATGACCTTAAGGCAAAGCTCAGTGTCACGGTCTCTGCCCTAACACGTGTCCCAGATCAGGTGTGTGTGTATAAACAGCTCATTGCACCTTTGGGGAAGAGATGTGGTTTGCTCTGGTGTCCTGGGCCTTATCCCCCTCTGCTGTGAAGGGTGGGGTGGAGTGGCTGTCCGCCTTACACACTCCTCTACAGATGCTGTGAAAGGCAGTATATGAAAGTAAGCTAAGGGCTCCCACTCAGCATGTTATTAGCTGTTGTGCATGCAGATAGCACTTCAGAGGTCCCTGCGTTGCTGTCCTGGTTGGAGTGCAACCGATGGGAAATTCACTTAGCTGTATTCCAGTGGGTTCCTTCAGGATGAGAGGCTGTCTCATACACACACGATGTTAGCGAATCCTCTGAAGGTCCTCAGTGGTGACATTGTGGGGTATGGATTTTGTCAAGGGACTGTTCAGTGCAACAAAAGTAAGTCTCCTCACAGGACTGCAGGCTGGGAACTCGCTGCTTTGTTCAACTGCATCACAAGGGTGGGGGGGCTGGGGAGGGGTGTGTGTGGAGTGTGGCCCCATCCCATATTACTCTCGGTAACTCAGCCAACCCTATCCTAGCCACTTTACTACAATGGAGTTCTAGGGCAGACGACAAGGGTAAGATGCCGGACTATGGAACATGCTGACAGACATGAGAGCCATTATGCACACGCAGCCTATATCTGGGTCAATGCAACCCAATATAATTATCCAAAATGGCAAGCAGAATACAGAAAATGGCAAAGCAAATGAATGGCTTTAAAAAATATTTTTAAGCAGTGAATTTAGAGCTAGAGCTAGAACTGGCTGATTTCCCTGGACACCAGCATCCTCTATATATCAACAAAAGTGGTACAGAAAAGGCAGTGTCAGTACAGCCTCCCACACCCTGCTCTGCTAACAGGCTACAGCTTTGCTCTGGAGGGAACACTTCCCAAGCCAGGTTGTCTGAGTGGATCGTTCAATTAAAAAAAAAAAAAAGTCCGAAATAAAATCACCATTTTTGCAGGACCCACAAAAACAATGTGTGAGCTCCCTCTGCTGACTCTGAAATACCACAAAACAAACAGCCCCCAGTGCTGAAATGACTGGTACATGAACGAAGGAGTCAGACAGCATCACCTTTTGTCTCCACTATCAGAAACACAGAAGGCGAGTAGCTGGGGGAATAGACACCAGTACTAGAGGAAAGGAAGGAGGAAGATCCACGAAGGAAAAAGATGTCAACTGACAACATCCTTATATAGAGTCTCTCTAGAAATGCCAGCCAGCCAGGTCTATGTCTGGATTCCCAAAGCATTCCACAATCCTTCCCAAAGGCTTCGCCCAGCAAGGGGGTTTGCTGTTGCCGCTAGCATTTGCTACTTGATTGCACTCCAGGAAATCAGGAGAAACCCAGATGAGAGCCAAGCTAGTGCCCCTACCTCAGACTCCAATGCCACCTGGAGAGCAGAACTATGTTATCACAACCAGGACTCTCTCAAACATGGTTGAACAGAGATTTCGACCCTTTCCTAAAAGCTGTGGTATTAACCCCGTCTATAGATTACGTGGGCTCTGGCAAAGCAGTCAGGGGGGAAAAATAATCCCTGTCAATTGCTCCTGCTCCCACTGTAGGCCTAAATGAAAGCTCCTGTGAAAGGCTGGCAGGAAATCAGCAGAAATAAAACATTTAGTTTCCAATATTTTGGATGGTAGAGCATATCACCTGTTTCTTTGAGGGATCAGTCCTGCAAGGTCCCCAGCACTACGGTGCCAATCCAGCAAAGTGTATTTAAGCACATGCCCAACTTTAAGTAGCTGAATAGTCCCATATAACCACTTAGGTAAGTGCTTTGCTGAATAAGGATCAACGTGCTCAGGACCACGCAGGATTAAGCTCTTGTACTGGTCTGTATCATGTTTCCCGTTCTTCACCTTGGTTGAGATGATTGTCTCGGTCTTGGAAGCAAGCAGTCTGTCTGTCCATCCTCAGGATATCCCCAGCAAACCATCTCATCACAGTCAGATGCCAGAAGCTAGTTTGCTGCAGAGGCCAGGGTCTCTGTTACTCTCAGGGCATGTCTACCCTACAAAGTTAAGTCGACTTAAGTTGACATACAGCCACCGCAGTAACTATGTCGGTTGTGCATGTCGACGTGATGCTCCTTGTGTCGGTGGAGCGCGCACACAGCAGCAGCACTTATATTGACACAGAGCGCACTGCATCATGAGCAGCTATCCCACTGCAACTCTAGCGCAGGGTGTCTTAGGAAGGGGTTGCAAAGTTCAAAGCACAGGGGGAAAGGGTGGGGGGGATATCACTCTGTGATCATAACAAGAGGTACATTTGCAGAGGATAGCATACAGCAACTTGTAAAAGCAGCATGTCTTCGGCTCCGCACCAGAGTGACTGCTCTGGGCAGCGGAGTTGAAAATGGCGACCAGAGCGGTCACAATGGGCATTGGGGGACAGCTCCTGGAGGCCAGATAAGTCATCGTAAGCAATGTACTACATTACGCCTCTCTACAGCCTCTCACGGAGGTGGAGTAATTAAGTCAACATAGCAGGCAAGTGACATCAGTGGGAGGAACATTGTAGTGTAGACACTGACATTATGATGTCGACATAAAGCAGTTTATGTCGACCTAACTTAGTAGTGTGTACCAGGCCTCAGTCTCAGCCACGTCTCCATAATTAAAGGATTACAGCAGGGAGGGGAGAGCTCCTAGGGAAAGAGCTATCCAAGAAGGGCTTGGCTCCAGAGATTTATCAATAGCCATCAGGTATCGGACCCTTGGCTTTTCCTCTGACTACCTAGATTATTTTTACCCATCTGATTGTCTCCTCCCAAAAGCTCCAAAGCAGACGCTACATACAGTATGTCAAGTATCAGAGACCGTGAAGAATGGTTTCTAAAGGGAAGATTGATCGGGCTTGTTTAAAATCAGTTTCACCCATCATTACTCTAGTCACCAGCCGCGTAAGGTTGCCCCGCACAGCTGTTCCCAAGCAACAGCGGGGGGAAAAACATCTCACCAATGCAAGGGGTTTATTTTGGGGTTTGGGGAGGGTAGAGAGAATTAAAAGCTGGAGTGAGACTCCTTCATCTGATGGTTCCCTGACCCCGAGTAGGCCCCAGCATATGCGCAGTGCCAATTATAATCAGATCCCATAGCAACCCTGCCAGGGATCTTTGCGTTTTAAGTGAAAGATGAACTCCCATTGGGGACCCTCTCTCAGAAGCAAACTGTGTGACATGCATGGTGTCAGGTAGTCACCCTGACAAGCGTAGCCTATTATTCAAGAGCAGGTCCTCTGTGGATTAGCTCCAGTGCAGCTGACAAGGGGGCACAGTGAGATGGCAGCCCAGCGGAACATCCCTCTTGCATAATGACCTACTTAGAAATCACTGGCATGATATGGCAACAGCCCTGGGTCAGATGGCAGCGGCTGCGCTCCCTGCTGGGCTGAAGCAGCTGAAAAGGGCCTGAGCTCAAATATACTATATACAGCATATGATGGCCTTGTCAAAGAGGCCTAATGGAGTTAGGTACCCAACTCTCACTGAGCTGGGTGCCTAACTCTCTTGGGGCCTTTGAAAAACCAAGCCACACACAACAGGGGAAGTGAGATCCAACTTTTCCAGGTGAAACTGCAGCATTGTCAGCAGCACACAATTAGCCAGCTGGGAATTTGGCCAGGGCACTAGGCTTAGTGACTACTCTTGCAAAAATGGAATTTACACGAACACAAATGCTCCGAGGCCTGCTCTCACTCCAGCATGGTATCTCCATCCTCAGAGTGCCCCTGGCACTATGCTAAATGACTGGCTCCGAGAAGAGAATGCCATCTACCAAACCACTTGCCTAGGAGGTCTGCACGCTTCTGAGTTCAGGAGATCTGGCATCATCAGACACTGAACAGTTTTCAGACCAGTGCGTGCAGCCACTAAGTTCGACAGAGTGAGGAACTGGAGGCAGACCATAGCCTCAGCTAGGCATTTCCTGGATTTTGTTAGCCTATGTCACACCCACAGCTGCATTTATTTTCTAAACATATACTTGTGGGTTTGCAACAACCACCTTATAGAAACACAGTGTGACCTTCATACCTGAGGGGAAAGCGCTCACCTACCAGATCTCTTGAAAGGTAACTTTGGAAGCCTTTCAAATGTGACAAGCATAAGTGATGATGGGGGGGGGGGAGAAGAGAGAGAGAGAGAGAGAGAGAGAGAAACCTCCAAGTTGTTTTGACTAGCTAGCCAGCTGGCACTGTTCCTATAGAGACAGGACCCGCAATCATATCAGAGTGCTGAGGAGTGAGACTAAGCACACAGGCAATTTGCATTGCAGTATTTGGCCATGTTGCCTCTAAGACTTTAAGAAAAAAAAAAAAAAAAAGATAAAAACCACACACAAGCTTAAACATTAATATTGCTTTAATGGTTTTTCACATGCAGGACAAGATGTTCCAAACAACGCATTAGTAAGAATAAGCGTGTATCTAAAAAAAACCACTCAGCATATTAAACTGAAATGGAAGAGTAAGTATGCCACTGAAAATCACACTGACAACGCTGAGGTAAAATCATCTGAGTGCAATTTGACTTCCATCACATCTGGTTTCCCAGGCATCTCAGAGATGGAGAGGGGGAACAGAAATATATTTTTGTAAAGAAACTTCCTCAAGCTTTTACAAATCCAGAGATGCATCAAGCTGACAATAAACTTGCCTGAGCTGTTTAAGACTGGACTCATCCTTCTAGCATTTTTTCTGTGTATTAATTATATTTATTACAGTTTCCTAACACACTTGGGCCAAATCAACTAGGAAGTGCCTGCAATGTTTGAACATGCAGTCTCTGCACAGGCAAAACTCCCATTGGAGTCAGGGCAAAGATGGCAAGCCGCAGCCCATAAGCCATTTTATAGTCTCCAGATATGCCTATGGAGGTCCCATCAGGTGATCCTCCCATGGTGCCAGCCGAGCCAAAAGAGAAATAAAGCCACTGGTTCTGGCATCATTGGTTGGGAGAGAGGCAGGCAAGTGAAAGGCAATAAGCAGAGAGAGCGAGAGAGAGCAGGATTCTTAACTTAGATCAAAGGGGAGGAATCAGAAACACTCACTCTAGCTCGAAGAGGGGAACCGATCAACTCATTGTAGCCAATCAGCCCTGCCACAACCTGCACTGCTCCACTGCCTTCAGCCAGTCTGTCCAATAGGTCTGGTTGGAAAGCTGTCACCCGCATTTTTCCCCTTAAAAATCAGAAGCGATTCACAGCAATTTGTAAAGAGAGAGAGAGAGAGAGCACACGCACGAGTGTGCGTGAAAGTGTAAAAATCACTGGCATGGTCAGAAGCATCCATTCTTCTAGTCCCACCTGCCAGAGCCCCTGTCTCCACTGGGGTACCCAGTCCCAAATCATGATGGTGGCTTCTATTCCCAGCAGGCTTTGCACTCATGGCTAACAATAACCAACCGAACAGCCTGATGCAATACCTGTTGGGAAGTTAGTGGAAGGGAAGCCAGCCCTGGGAAATGGAACGGCCAATAGAGTGGGGAATCTGGGAGCTGAGCTGCATGGGATGGGCTTCTCTAGGGTAGCTGTTACTCTTGTTGTTTGCGCTGCATGTGGTAAGAAGATGCTAATAATCTGCATGTAACTTTTGTGGCACGTGCATGCACGCACACACACACGCACTGAAATACTGAGGAGCAAACAAAGTAATATTCATTCTAGTATATGTGGCTCTCACCACAGTGATCCATCTAACGAAAGAAAACATGTTAGGCCAGATTTTCAAAGCTAGGCAAATTACATTGAACAGATAGACTTCTTTGGCTGCCTAAATCAGGTGTGCATACAACCAAAGAACAAACACCTGCCAGGTATTGCATGAGTAAGTGACCAGTGAGATAGGATGGTCCAGGGGTTCAGGTGCTAGCCGAGGACGTCAGGGGCCTGAGTTCAGTTCCTTGCTCCAGTACAGCTCTCATAGGTGACCTTAACCACCTCACTTGCTCTCTCTGTGCCTCACTGCCCCATCTGTACAATGGAGATAATTGCCCTGCCCTGGGTGTTGAGAGGCACGCATATAAGAGCCATATGAATACTTGGATCACTCCTTGAATGCTACATGCAGTTCTGGACAACCCCATCTCAAAAAAACCACCAACCATTAGAATTGGGAAAGGTTCAGAGAAGGGCAACGAAAATGATTAAGGGGATAGAACAGCTTCAGTATGAGGAGATATTAAAAAGACTGGAACTGTTCAGCCTGGAAAAGAAATGACTAAGGGGGACAGGATAGAGGGCTATAAAGTCATGAATGGGGTGGAGAAAGTGAATAAGGAAGTGTTATTTATTATTTCATATAACACAAGAACCAGGGGTCACCCGATGAAATTAACAGGCAGCAGGTTTAAAACAAACAAAAGGAAGTACTTCTTCACGCAACACACAGCCACCCTCTGGAACTCATTGCCAGGGGATGTTGAAAAGGCAAAAACTATAACGAGGCTCAAAAAAAGAACTAGACAAGTTAATGGAGGATAGGTCCATCAATGGATACTAAGATGGCCAGGGACGCAACCGCATGCTTTGGGTGTCCCTAGCCTCTGACTGCCAGAAGCTGGGACTGGATGACAGGAGATGGATCACTTGATGATTGCCTGTTCTGTTCATTCCTTCTGAAGCACCTGGGATTGGCCACAGTTGGAAGACAGGATACTGGGCTAGATGGACCATTGGTCTGACCCAGCATGGCTGTTCTTATATAGATAGATGGCCATCTAAAGGCAAACACCTGATGTGAGTGCACAAAGCAGTGCTCACCTGGCTTCAAAAATCTGACTCATGAGGCATTTAAGATCAACTACATTTATCTGTCTCCACCACACCTGGTAGCATTTCCCCATCTCTTGGGCACCTACCCACTCCTCCTTGATGATTGCAGTCTTGGGCCCGCAATGGAGATGAAAGCGGGCCTTCTGGTTAAAGCAGGGGATTAGAGCTCTGTTAGTGACCAGTTGCACCATCTTGAGCAAGTCTTGACTGCTCTGTGCCTCAGTTTTCCTTCTTTCATAGTCGGACGATGATAAATACTCACCTCTCAGGGATGCTGGAAGGTTTAATGTTTGCAAAGCACTTGGAGACCCTCAGATGGAAGGGCACCATGGAATCATTATTATAAGAAAGAGGGATCCATATAGTATCAGCACACAAGAAACTTCCCATCGTTCAAGAAAACAACAACGACACACCACCGCCCACCCTCCCAACACATTCTCTCTTAAAAAAACATACACAGTACAATTAATTTCCATTGACTTTTTCCAACCCAAAGCCCAAAATGGCAGAGTCAAAAGGTTAATGCTGCGTGACAAAGGTCAGCAGCAGTTTGGGGAGGGAGGAGAAAGGGAGGCTTTGTGGTCTCAGACAGCGACTGGCTGCGCCCCCCCACTCCACTTGAGAAATGTAACGTGATGGCGGTTGTGGGAAGAAAGAGGATTGAGAGCCCTACTTAAGCCCCGAGTCTTTGTGGCTTACAATAGACCCTCCCTTGACTCATTAATCGTGTGTTCCATGGGCAGCGCGCCTCAAAGAGCAGCAGATGACACATGTCCAGCTGCCGTCGTTGCCCCCTTCTCAAGGTAATGGGGCAGGTGCTCTCAGCGCCCTCTGCTCGAGACTAATATATTCTGCCTCCTTGTCTTCTCCCTTTCATCTCCTCCAACAGGCCACAATGACAACTGTGAATGAGATTAGACTTCAGGGTATGGGACAGATGCGGAGCCCCCTCTGTGCAGTATCAAATGAGCTCTCCCAGCTTTTAAGTTTCTTTCCCCCTTTTACAAGCCCAATCTTGGTCGGGAAGGAGGAAAAATCCCCTCGCTCCCACAAATGTGCCTAATTCAATGAGCTGGACAGAGAAAGCTAGACCCTGCTTTTAGGGCCTGATCCACAGCCCCTTGGCATCAGCAAGAGACAGTCCATTGACACTTTGATCAGATCCATAGTCCACATTTAAAAAATAATTATCCCCCTCCAGGAGTGTTTCCTAGTTTATATTATATCCCACAAAGTTCTGTTTGTTGACACACTACGCTTAATAGGGACAGTTGTCATGATTAGGATTGGCCAAAAGATGTTTAGTGTTAAAGGGATAGCAACAATTTGACATCTAGCCAATGTTTTAAAGAACTTAAAAGTAGTTTTAGAAAATACTCTGCATCTCCGTGAGCCCCTTGTCAGTTTCTGCAGTTTGATAACCACCATTTTCTTCTTCCCCATCCCTGCTGCCATGTGTAAGACCCACATAAAGAAGGGGAAAGAAGTGATTTTACAGGGCAAATGGAAAAATTGGCCATACACTAAGCACTGTCAATACCTCAAATTAAGCTATCTCACTGGTTTTGCTAGACATAGCCAGTAGATGTTTCCTGGAACAAGAGTAGGGGGAAATAATTCAAACTAAAGTGTGACTTTTAACTCAATAGTGTCCACATGAACAAACTGGAATCTCTTTTATAGCATGGGAAATAGATAGTGTTAAACTGTGTTTAACTATTTGTTAAAATAAAGATAATTTACTTAAAAATAACTCTTTGCCTGAGTTACCACCAACTTTGATCAGTGGCCCCAATTCTGCGAAGTACTTTTCACCTTCAGTCATTCAGGATCCAAGCCTATAGCCAAAAGGACTTAAAAGTCTCATTGACTTTCCCTTGTCTATGCTGTTTGGTTTTTGCATTGCACTCATCAAAGCTAGCCTAGTCACTTTCACTTTCTGGCTGTAGTCCTTTTTCTCATGCACTAGCACAAGGCTCTTGTGTTTGCCTCTCCACAACTGCAGGGAAATGGCCCTTTCCAAGAAAGCTACCTACTCCTTGTCATAAGGCAAACAGCAAGGACTTCGCTGCGAGCAGCTTCTGAAATGGCGGCAAAATGGGCTCAGCTGCACCTGTTCCTAACACTATTGTCGTCAATTTAATTTTCTCTGGCACAGACAAGAATGCCTCATCTGGTCTGTGGTATGTCTGCAGAGTTCTTACTGAGCTCCAGCTTCCCATTAGCTGCCCACACATCGCCTGAGATTCTCAGCAAACTCTTTTTCTCGGATACCATCACACCCACATAGAAATTTCATGAAAGAATCCATGCCTTCTCACACAGCTGCAACAAAAATGCAGCCCAGACTCATAGGCAGATGAACCAAGGTGATGGGGTAGCAAAGGCTTTGTCTATTTAAAGCAAATACCCTGCTGTCACCCACAGACACTGACCAAGGTGTCAAGTATCAGAGGGGTAGCCGTGTTAGTCTCAATCTGTAAAAATCAGAGGGTCCTGTGGCACCTTTAAGCCTAACAGAAGTATTGAGAGCATAAGCTTTCGTGGGTAAGAAGTGAGGTTCTTACCCACGAAAGCTTATGCTCCCAATACTTCTGTTAGTCTTAAAGGTGCCACAGGACCCTCTGTTGCTTTTTACTGACCAAGGTGTGGGTAGTGGGAGGTGGGTACTTAGACATGGGAACCCATCCCATGAACTGATCCTTGGCAGCTCAGACACGGAGGCCTGGATAAAGTGGCACCTGGTCTGAATTACTCCAGCTTTTGGAACCTGACCAATGAGCTGCTGAAAAACCCACACCCTCCCCACTAGGGGAACAGCACAATTGTGGGTCTGTTGTGACAATAAACATTGCACATTTCTATAGCCCACTTTCATCAGAAGATTTCAACACACTTTATCACAGTGATTAAGTTTCACTCATCCCTGAAATGGGGATAATTGGGGCACAGAAAAGTTAAGTAATTTGCCCAAAGCCACAGAACAAGCCAGTGGCAAAGCTGGGGAAAGAACCCAGGGGTCCTGACTCACAGTCTTCTAATTTAACCACCAGGCAACTCTACCTCCACATGGGAATTGAGAAACACCCCTTCATTTCAGTGAGAGAGAGAGAGAGAGAGATAATTAACCGGGGTGTTATTTACGCAAGGCAAAAGACAATGGCCACATTTGCCTTCACGCTGCCAAGACCTGCCCCCCAAAGCTGTCTCTCTGCCCCACCTGCCATGTAATCCATCTCAATGGTTAGCAAGAAATGAGGCCTCTCCAAATGAAAAGCAAATGAGGAAAAAACCAAGAGATCTGAGGGAGGAAAAGAAGAGCCCTGGCATTGCTCAGAGTTAGGATTTTAAATGGAAACGAATGTGTGAAGCGCTCAAACACGGCCTGAGCCCCATGGGAGGTGGCAGATGCGGAGCTAAAGTGTGCGTGGTCGGGGGTGTTTATGAGCACAATAAATAAATGTATGAATCCATATAAAAGTAACCAATGAGTTACTACTGGCTAAGGGCCATGGCCCCAAAATGAAAATGCATCACAGATGGACTCTGGAATAGGAGCTGCAATACTGAAAATCTGTCTGTTTGCTCAGCCCCACTGAAGTCCAGGGAAGTTTTGCCATTGGTTTCAATAAGCCCAGGATTTCGCCCTGGGCCTGGTATATTAAAACCTCACAGAAGAGCTGTCAGTTCTGAACCCACCTGTTTTCCAGCCTTTTTTTAATTTTACTTGTTTAAAACAGAAATTGCCCAACTCTCATCTCAACCTCCAGGATTTTCAGACTGGCTGCCTAGGGTGCAATTCACCCTTCTGCAGGGGGCGACACGGATCATTGGCAGTGATCAGCGAGACAAACTAGAGCCAGTTGCACATTTTCCATCCAAACAAATATATAGATCTTATAATTAACACAAATGGTTTCTGATTAAACGGAAATTTTTGCCAAATTTTGTTTTCATGTTTGGGTGTTTTACACACACACAAAAAGCCAACCCCAAATTTTGTACTTTTAAACTGAGAAATGTCTAGTTTTCCCAGGGAAACCCCCAAAATTTAAAAGACCTTTTTTCAATAGAAATGAAAAATATTTTATCAAAAATTCTTGGGGGAGGGAGAGCAATCATCTTCCTACCAGCTCTAATCACTACATTTATCCTCACGGTAGTTCCATTGCCCTAGCAGCGAGAGCCTGGATCACAGCCTGTGAATTCTCCAGGGCTCCCACACCCACTCTCCAGGGCTTTCACCTGCTCTCCTCCTCCCCAGCTGTTCTCTTTCTCCACAGGAGTGACTGGAGAGACCTGTATGCTTCAGCTAACATATCTTGAGCCAAGTATCAAAGTGGTAAGAGCACAGGACTTCCGGGAAGACACGTCCTCCCTTTATTTTAATGCACACAAAATCCTTGGGCACCTGTTTCGCCCTCCAGACAAACATACAGAAGGAATCAGGTTTAGCACTGTACAACAGAGCTGTATGTTTCAATGCATCTGTGTTCTCTAGCCAGTGCAGCAGAAATCCCTTATATTGACCTCATGTTTCACACAGATTCCAGTTGGCATTAAACAAAACACACTCCTCTCTTGGTGCAATGAATTTCTGGATACAGGGAATGTGTTTCATGACAAACAGCATCTCACTATTCATTGCTAAGCTAATGGGTTTTCTGTCTTACTGATATAATGCTGAAGGAAGACGTCTGCTTTTTGCTTTTGCCCAGAGGCAACAAAGGCTGTATTGATTTACTCAGGACTTGGGACTGTTTTTTCGTGGGTTGCATTCTCTTTGATAATAAAGCCTTATGGACAGGGTTTAAATTTCAGTTGCAGCCCTAATTCAAATGTGGCTAATTATGAGAGATTTTGATTTACAGTCGGTTTCCCTTGTCATTAGGGAAACGTACCATAAATCCAACTGCCATCAAGCCATTTTTAAAACATGACACTCCTGCTGTTCGGTCAAGATCTCTGCACCCCACTTGGAACCTGCCGATTCCTCTCTGAGTCCAAGTCAGCTACAAGCCAAAAGCCCCATCCTGCAAGGATTCAATGACTTCAGAGCCGGGTCAGGGAGCTTGCAGGATATGTCCCAAAGTAAAGCAAAATTTTGAAACAGGGAAAAATTCAGAATGGTTGAAACAAACATTCAAGCCCAACGAACGACTGATTCCTATTGCAACCCCTGCCTTCTGAATGGGAGCAATCCATGTTAATACACAGAATGCTAACAAATTAAAACATACTACAGAGATTTAAATATGATTGACCATTTCAATAATCTAGTTACTACGCCTCCAATCACCAGCTGGCTATGGTGCAGCACACTGACAAATGCTACTCAACCTAGATTTATGGATTAATAATAGATCACGGCTTAGTGGGTTATAAAGGGACACTCGTCATGGCTAGCAGTCAGATTATTTACTGAATGATAACAGGACACCTCTGGCCACAGGGGCATCCCTTTGAGGAGGCTGCACCACAGCCTTTGGTTTTGTAGTTTATTCACATTCAGGAACAGCGTTATTGCCTCATAAAGCAGTGGAGAAATCTCATCAGAACTTTAGTGCTGCTAGAACGATGCCAATGTAAGAGGAACAGCTCACTGACCCAAGGTGATAGTCACACACAGAAGTCTATGGCACTAAGAGCCATAGTTTACAGTTTCATTTTCACAGTGCTTCAGTTTAGAAGCAAGTCAAGGAGGTAACCATAGAAAAATCCTGGTTATAGCTACTTAGCATTTCATGGTGCTAGATGGAAGGAATGCCACAAAGCAAGCATGCTAGTTATAGCATCTAAAATTATAATCCACGCTCCAAACTGAGAATCTGGAGTGTGGATTATAATTTAGATGCTATAACTAGCATCTATGTCAGTGGAGCTACACCAGTTTACACCAGCTGAGGATCTGGTTCCTATACATTTCGTTGATAAAATTATGGATTTCACTGATGCACGTGATTAATTTTAAAAGTAAAAACAAAGGAGCGCATTCTCTGCTGGCATAAACTGAAGTAGCTCCAGTGAAGTCAATTTACCAGCTGAGGATCTAGCCCAAAGAATGTAACAATCATTATGAAGGTGCTGGATTGACAGCCTTGGAAAGTAAGGTCCCCTCGCCAGAGAACAGGTACAGCACAATTGGTAGCAATGCACGCACACACATACACAGACCACACACAGAGCGCCTCAGCTCTGACCTGGGGGAGATCACCTCTATGGACGGTAGGGTAGTTCAGTCTCCAGGGCCCATTCAAAACCTTACCTGCACTAATGGCACTGCCAATGGGGTTGGGGGGGCAGGTAACTGCAGTGGTGGTGTCTATGAGGCGGGCACCAACGCGCTGGGATTTGGATCAAGGCCAAACTCATTTCACATGGGCCACATGTTAAAGCCCTAGTTTGAAAACGTGCGCAGCACAGCGCAGAGGGGAAAGTCTAATGTACAAAGGAAACCGAGCAGGGGTTAAAGCCTTTCTCACCAGAAGCAGGATGATAAAATATGGGAATTGTTCACATACCTGATCAAACAGAGCTTTCCAGTGCTGATAGGTAAGAGGCAATGCATAAAGGAGGAAAAAAGGGAAAAAAAGGTATAAGCAATTATATTCGAGTGCAAATCATTCTGGAAATATACTTTAACAAACAAATAACTGAATGATCTAGTGGACTAAGCATGGGAGTCCTAGGGAGCCAGGAATTCCTGCCGTCTAATCCTGCCTCTCACAGTATCTGGCTGTGAGGTGTCATACCCTCTCTGTGCCTCGTGACCCCATCTGGAAAATGGGGATAATAATGTTAGCATCTGCTGGCAGAGGGAGGCGTTCTGAGGCTTAATGCCTCTGCAGTGCTTCAGGGGTGTCAAGTGCCAAGGGTTTGCCCAATAAATCTTGTGCCATCAGCTGTGCAATTAAAAGAACCGTGCAGGAGTTACCTGAGAATCCCCTCTCTACATACAGAGTCAGGTGCGTGTTTAGCACTCACACCTCTGGTTGTAGCTTTTAAGTGCTTTGGGAACACTAAACAAGCTAATCATTGGCTACATTTTACACAACCTCAGATCTAAAGCTCTCATCTCTGCATCCCCCATCACGCTCACAATCCATCAGAACAGAGGAAGCCTGAGCAACAGACAGCTCCCCAGTAGGGCTTTCAAACCTGACATAACAGCGTCTCACTGCCTTGTTCATATGGGTCATGGTGAGAAGGAAGAAGTTGCCATGTGGCAATGTGAAGGTGACACAGTAACCCAGGTAGTTCCAGCGTTCCTGTAAGAGTTAGTCCCAGGATAGTATTTGAAAGCCCACTCATACCCTTCCCCCCCAGCTGGCTACCCCAGCACAACACTCCTGATTTGTGTCTCCCTCACTTATGAAAGCAAGGTGAGAAAAATATTGGCACCAGATTTCACACAAGCAAAATGCATCTGCTGTTCTATGCAGAGTAGAGCTCTGGTTAAAGTCTTGGCTATTGAGTAAGGAATATTTCCCTCCAATCAATTTTGGAGCTTTGCCTACCTAGTGGAGAGACTGTGGGTTACATATTAATTCACTGAATTCCCACTGAATTAGTTAAGCTGTTGTTTGAGTGGATATTCATGTATAAACTCCCAACTGTCCCTGTAAATCTGCCCAATGCTTTAATGTTTTAGGAAATTTTAAATCCTGGCTTTGTTTAATGTCACTCCAAGTGCTGTAATGACAAATTCCTTTGCAGCCAAGGCTGTGGCAGCATAGCCTCCCTTGTATACCCCCCCACACACCCCAAACCCTTTTTTTTTTTAAGTGATTAGCAATGTATAAGAATCGACTGACTGTGTGTCAGTTCTTGGCAGACAAGCCAGCGATCTTATCTCAAGTTTCCAATTAAAAAAAAAAAAAAGAGAGAGAGAGAGAGAGAGAGAGAGAGAGAGAAAATCAAAGCCCAGTTTGGCCTTGGGTGTGCTTCTAACACGGTTTTAATTTTCAGAGGGTATCCTGCAGCCTGCTAGTCCCAACTTGAAATTCATTGACTGATTACACTGGGGAGGGGGACTTTCACAACATCTTCTGTAACATTTTATTTACAGATGGCACTTAAATGATTCCTGGCATTTCCACAGCATCAGCAAAATAAGCCTCACAACAAGGCTTTCAGGTGGGTGTGTGTTATCTCCATTTTACTGATGGGGAAACGGAGTCACAAGACTTAAAAAGTCTGCTCCAACTCCCGCTGAAGTCAATGGAAAGATCTCAGAGTGATTTCTATGGGAGCTGGAGTGGGCCCTATGTGACTTGCCCAAGGTCACACTGCAAGTTAGTGGCAGCGCCAGGATTAGAATCCAGATCTCACACAGCTGTGTGCTTTTACCTTGAGACCATTCTTCCTCTCCCATTCCTAGAGTCCACTCCAGCACAATGCTCAGCACTTTCAACATCTGTTGACTTTAAACGCATGGGGATGCTGCTGAGCACACTGCAGGATCAATGACTGGATTCGACAGCAGGCTGGAGTAGCTCAAAGGCATTGCTTGCTTCTCTCTCTTCCACAGCAGAAAGGAAACCAGAACTCTCTTTCCTAAAGGCCAGCTAAGCAGCTACAGTACTTACCAGAGAGACCCAAAAACATGATTCTGGATAAATAAGTGCTGGGAGGCTTGGGGCTCTAATTATATATGCTCTATCCAGGCTATCATGTAATGTTACACATGGGGATTCGCCGCTGATCACATATAGTGCTAAAACCCAGAAACAAACTCAGTTCCTGCAGCTAACAACACTTGGTTCATTACCCTCTGGGAAAGAAATCCAGTACAAAACCAGTATCTACATGATTCCAGAAGGATAGGCCCACGAGGACAGAAAACATTCAGAATTTGGTCACTTCTCTCTGTGACTCTGGGCAAGCCACCCTTTGAATGTTATAGCTATACAGAGTGGTCATTTTATATGTTTTGTATTTATAAATGTTATTTTATTTTCTTTCTTGCTGATGCCCCAAGTGCCTTGGTGGAGGGCACTTTAAAATAAATGTATTAATTATTATTATTATACTTCTCTGCTTCAGCTTCCTCCATCTGTCATTTAGGTAAGGTAAACAAAAAAATCTACCTAGAGTAGGATGACCAGATGTCCCGATTTTATAGGGGTCTTTTACTTATATAGGCTACTATTACCCCCCACCCCGTCCCGATTTTTCACACTTGCTGTCTGGTCACCCTACCTAAGAGACATTGCAATGGTTAGATGGGCCATGATCCTGATTTCCTCATGCACCCAAAACTCCCAGCTAAATAATTCAGCATACAAGGAGTGAATGTTCATCTGGCGCATGAGAAATGCCAGATTGGCCCACTAATGTTTGTAAAGCACTTTTATACAGGGAAAATCCACACAACAATTCAGTATTTACATTGAGGGATTCATATGAAGAGCATCAGATTTTGCCTGTGGAGAGCACTGGTGTCTCCCAAGTCACTGGGAGCAGGGGGTGAGCAACTGGGGACAATAACCTGCCAAGAAACAGCAGGACTCTAAAAATAGATTGGTAGTGCAGACTGAGGCTTAAATAACAAATGACTCTTTGACCTTAGGGCCTGATCCAGCACCCATTGAAGTCCATGATGTGAGTGTTTCCACTGATTACTATCAGCACTGAATCAGGTCCTTACACATCTTAGGCTCTCTCAGCACTTTATCACTTCACTGCCCATCTCTACTTCTAGAAGATTCAAAGCATCAAGACCACTTGCTAGCCCAGTATCAGCATTCTGCATGGGGATACGGGAGACTTGGATTGGAATTCCAGTGCCAGGTCCCCCACTCCACAGGTCAACAGAGGTCAAAGCTAAATGGGTAGAGTGAGGAGTTTTGTGCTTCATAAATTAAATAAACAAACTGTTCAAAGGATGGGGGATGCACAGCAAGATGGGGAGGCAGGGAGAGTTCACAAGGGTCGACTCTAGGGGGTTCCAATGGAGATGTGAAAGGCTCCTGGAAACAAACGTTTTTTTTCCTCCATCACTTCCCTGTACCGCTGCTTCATGCTTCAGACATTTCGAAAGGGTCTGCTAGTCTCCCTCCCATTGATGCTAATGAGAGTTACTCAAGCACCGATGGCAGATCAGCCCCCTAAATTTGACCAGTTGGATTTTGCATCAGGAAGTGCAGGACACCGCAGTCAGAAACAGGATAATGAGAAGCCTAACTGTAGCACCGCCAGTGGAATAACTGTCAGAGAAACGAACAGCTCTGTAAGTACTTAGCTGGCTGCATACTTTCCCCAGTATGAATGCACTCATCATGTAGTGATTAATCTTTTAATATCCATGGGTTAAGAGAGATACAGGATCCCTAAATCTTCTGAACAGTTGAAGGGAAGTGGGGGGGGGGGAAAGAGGGAGGAAAGATGTGTTCTCAGACTTATAAACACAGAGATGCTGCTCTTGGTAAATAAGAAGTTCGCTGTTTAAGATTCTTTAGAGATTAAGGCTTACAACTAAGTTAGGCTGCTTACCGGGGACCAAATTTAAGGCGGTGTGTGCACAGAGTGAAAATGAAAGAACATCAGATCACACACCTTGAACATGGACCATGTGGCGCTCATTATAAAGTTCTCCTAAAATTATTGTAGGGACAGATTCCTTTATAATATTCTTGAAGCACAAACAACCTTGTAGTGCCAGAAAATATTTATGCTATCATAAATATTTTCTGGCACTACCAAGTTGTTTGTACCACCTAGAATTCATAGGAAGTTAAGTGTTGGTGGGTGGGTTTAAGTAAACCCACCAACACTTAACTTCCTATGAATTCTAGGTGGTAAGAATGCACAGTATAAAGTAAGCACGGCGACAGAAGAGATGAATGTTTGTAAAGGATTTTAAAATGAAAAAAGCCTAAAATGGGGATTTTCAAATAGAGTTAACTACGGGGCTCCTGCTGAAAGTCAATGGCAGCTGAGTGTCCAACCCTCTTATCCCCCTTTGGATTCCCAGTCTCAATGTATGTAGATAATAGTAGATTATAAGCTTTTAGGGGCAGGGACCATGTCCTCACACTCATCTGTGAAGCAGCCAGCATGCTGCTGGCACCATAGAAATTCCCCCTTCCCAGCTTTATCTGTTGGGGGAAGATTTGGCTCTAGGCAGAAAAGTCATTGGAAATGCTCTTCTGCCCCTTAATTTCACCAGTGGCTTATGTGGTTAAGGGATATGGAGGATGGGGGGCAATTCAAACAGGGTTCGGGGGGGGCTCTATTCTTGCTGACTTTCCCTCTCCCCGGTGTCACCAACCCTCCTCCCTACTTGAAGTTCAGTTATAAATAGGTTGATCCGATTAAAACCGCTGAGGCATGGGGGGGGGGGGGGAATTAAACTTACATCCTCTGTGGCCATAGGCAAGACATCCTCCGACTCCAAAACCTCTATTTCTTCTGCTTCGGAGCTGGCAGCCACGGCAGGGGAAGAGCTGGCGTGAGTCTCCGGCCGCCTGTCTCCCATGCTGGGAAACAGCCCCCCGCCGCCCCGCGGATCTTGACCGCAATTAAACCTAGCGGGTGTCTGGCAAACTTTCAAACCCGGCCGAGCTTCGCCTCCTCCGTCAGGGCTCCTGCAGCCGGGGGGATCCGTGCAGGGAGCCTCCCGGGCGCGCAGGCAGGAGCCGTCCCGCAGACATGCCGGTGACAGCGGCGGCTGCTGCCCGTGTGTTGCGGCTCGGGACGGGACAGGTGCCCCCCGCCAGCTCCTTCGGGAAAGACTTGGCCCCCTGGGAACCGCCGCCCCGCCGCGGTCCTGCCCAGCGCCCCGCACTCCGCATAGGGCCCGCCGGTCATGGCCAGCCGGCCGCCCTCGCCCCGCGCCGCCCGGAGCCAGCACCTGCGCGCCACGCGGGGAGCCAGCTGCGCTGTGGCCCCCGAGCCGGGCTCAGCCAGGCTGCGATCTCCTCCTCCGCTCCCGGGGGGGGGGAGCGGCGCCTCCTCCGGAGCCTGGGAGGCAGAGCCCAGAATTGCAAATCAAGGAGAAGGACGTTCAAAGAGCCGGGGGGGGGGGGGCGGGGAGCGGCGGCTCCGGGCGCGGGGGGAGGGGGGCTGCGACAAGGACGTGGCGCGGTCTCCCAGCCAGGCGGCTCCGCCGGCAGCCCCCGGCAGCCTCCGAGACAAGTTCGCAGACACGCGCCAGGGATCGCGGGCGGGCGGCAAAGTGCACGTGGGAGCCCAGACCCGCGCGGCGCCACGTAGGACCAGCTCCTGGTGGTCCTGACACCGTCCTCAAACTGCCCTAGGCTCACAGCCCCACCGCAACCCCCCCAGCAACCCCAAAGCCCTGGGCTCACCCCTGCCCCACTGCAACCCCCCCAGCCCTGGGCTCACCCCCGCCCCACTGCAATCCCCCTCCCCGGCCCCACTGCAACCCCAAAGCCCTGGGCTCACCCCTGCCCCACTGCAACCCCCCCAGCCCTGGGCTCACCCCCGCCCCACTGCAATCCCCCTCCCCGGCCCCACTGCAACCCCAAAGCCCTGGGCTCACCCCTGCCCCACTGCAACCCCCGCAGCCCTGGGCTCACCCCCGCCCCACTGCAATCCCCCAGTCCTCCCAGGCCCCACTGCAACCCCAAAGCCCTGGGCTCACCCCTGCCCCACTGCAACCCCCGCAGCCCTAGGCTCACCCCCCTACCCTCTCCTGGCCCCACTGCAACCCCCCCCCCCCAGCCCTAGGCTCACCCCTGCCCCACTGCAACCCTCCAACACTAGGCTCAGCCCCCCCGCGGCCCCTCAGCCCTGGGCTCACCCCCTTGCCCTCCGACGGCCCCACTGTAAACCCCCCCACCCGGCTCATCCCTGCCCTCCGCCGGCGCTAGCCCGTCACCCGAGGAACACTCCAGCCCGCTGCACTAGCTGGTCCGGAGGCGGCTCACACAGGTGCGCACCTGCCTGGCTGGCGCCAAGCCGGGGGAAGGCGCAGGGCAGCGGGGGACCGACCCCCAGCCTGGGCCTTTATTTCTGCAGGGCCTGAGGCGGCTGAGCGCGCTGGCTGCCCTTCCCCGGCAGGGAGCGGGTCCCGGGGCGCCCGGAGGCAGCTACAGGCGGAGCGAGCGGGGCTGTGGCCGAGGCTGGGTTAAGCGCATCGTCCGCCGCCCTGCAAAAGGGCCGCGTCCCGCCTGAGCCTCCATCCACAGTCCCGCGCCCAGCACCTCCTCCAGGGCCAGGCTGCAGGGAGGTGACGGAAGGGGAACCCGCTCGGCAGCGTAACCTCGCCTTCGTGTTTGCACAGGGAGGAGAAGTAGAAGGTCCCCAGGCAGCCTGGCTACCCTGGGCACAGGCAGTGGCAGAGAGAGGCGGGTTTGAACCACGGTGTAGGCATCCCTCAGCCCCCCCCTTACTAAGTCTTGCAAACTTCTTCCTCCGCACCGTCTAACAGCCACCTCTTCCTTCTGACCCTGACAGCTGTACTGGCTCTACCCCCAGCAACCCGCCCATAGGTTCCCTTCTCTGAGCCCTGCTGACCTCCACTATGCCCCCCTAGGGGCAGCCCCTGCTCCCTTTTCTCTGCCCTTCGGATGCTGTACGGGTTTTAACATTAAACCCCTTTCCATCCTCCCTTTGCTGAGCAATTGGAAACAGGGGGCAAGCTGCAATTAATGGTTTCATTATTATTTTTTAATCAAGGCTCCCACCCTGGGCAGGCTAGTGAACGTCGTAGTTTTCAGGATTTTTTTTAATCCTGCACTGTAAGAATTTGCCCTGAGCTCACAGTTATGGAGATGTAAACCTTAGCCATCTGGAGTTTGGATTAGAAACTTCAGGAAACCCTGATTGGAAGGAAGAGAAAGCCAGCAAGTTTGGTGTATTCCAATCAAAATACAGAGCTAGCCTATTCTCTAAGCAGGGGTCGTGCAATGTAGCACTACTGAGCCACAAGGGGAAAATGACTTTGTTTCCTGCTTCAGTTAGAGCCAAAGGAAATTAAGAGTCAAAACTCCAGCACCTGCCTGGGGAAACCCAGCAGACCAGTGATAACCAGGAAGAGGTGATGAGGCAAGTATCATTCTTTGAAAACAAGGAAGGACAGAATGGCCCAGAAGCTGGTAATGGGACCTAGAATTTTTAACTTCTCAGTCACTATTTCTACCCAGACCTGGTTTGCAGAAGCTAGAAGAGCTTTACCATTCAGGAGCTACGTGATGACATGTGAAACAAAAGGGTGGCATCTAACTGGTAAATAGCAGATGGGAGTCTACAACACCAAATCCCACCACCGAAGGCACTCAGAGAAGGCAAGGGCAGAGATCTAGGACCTAGTGGCTTACTGTCTATGTATACAAGGCACGCACTGCATGCCTGACTGTTGTGTACTGTCCCGCTGGCAGACCACGGGCTGGCTATGACCTATGGGCCGATTCCATCGGGCCCCGAGGACACCACTTTGTAGAACAAATGTCCATACTGCATGACCTCGCCTGCACCATATGTGCGAGGTCCTGCTGCACCGAGGATGCCATTCCGGACCACCAAAAGCATAGAGTGAGTTGTTGCCTGCCTTACTAAAATGGTCATGGCCCACCAACTGCTAGGACCCCATGGAATCAGTGGGAGCAGGATCACAGCCCAGTCCCTGTCCTTTGACCTCCTAGAGGGGGTTCCTCCAGAAGAAATTTGAGAATCTCTGGCAGGGCTGTAGGGAGAAGCTTGCCCTGTATTGTTTTATCTGCTTTGTGGCTGAATGAAAGACTTGATTAAGTACTATCATTCCAGCACTATCCATTAACCCTGAATTAAAAGAAAAAACTAGGAAGCAAACCATTGTTTTGAAGAGTACTGGGATATTCCTGTACAGAAAGC
This sequence comes from Emys orbicularis, assembly GCF_028017835.1. Lineage (NCBI taxonomy): Eukaryota > Metazoa > Chordata > Testudines > Emydidae > Emys > Emys orbicularis. Next base: position 42,011,063 of record NC_088695.1, on the reverse strand, counting down.
TCTATGTTGATAAATTGGGCTCTAGCTACATAAATCAAATCTTTAGTCAAAAGCGGTTAGGAATTTTCATTCTAATGCTTTGGAGCTAAAATTGTAAAGCAGATGTGAGAGGTAAATGATAGCCCTGAAGCTTGGAACTGAAGTGTGAAGCTTTTATACCTCTGGGTTACAGGTGCAAATTCAGCCAGGGAAAGTGAATGATAATTCAGTCCTCATGTAAGGGCTGTTCAGTTGTCTTCTATGGAATAAATAAATCAGCGAGTCTATATTCACACGATTAACAACAACAACAAAATCATCCTTGCCAGTCTCACAGAAGAGACCGAAGGTCTGAACCAGTGAAGAGGAGAAATCATTCAGGTTGAAAGGTGATCTTTTCAAATGAGGATTGAGGCAGGTCAATGTAGGGATCTTGTATTGCAAAGGCCTGTCTGGCACCTAAGGAAGGATGTCCAGTGGTTAGGAAATTAGCCTAGAACTTGGGAGACCCATGTCCAGTTCTCTGCTCTGCCACAGACTTCCTGTGTGACCGTGGGTATGTCACTTAGTCTCTCTGTGCCTCAGTTCTCCATCTGTGCAATGGGGATAACAGCACTGTCCTGCTTTAGCAGGGTGTTCTGAGGATAAATACGTTAAAAAGAGTGTGAGGTGCTCTGATATGTCATGCTGAAAAGCTCTACATAAGAGCTAAGTATTATTTATCATCATTCTCTCAAATTAGGATGGGCTATCAATCTGACACCTTTCACAAGTACTAAACTTCCCTTAAATTAGAAACAAAATATTACTGGAAAGTTGAAAGCCTGTCCCATCTCTGAGGATCATTTTCACCAACTCAAAGGTGCAATAAAAATTAGAGTTTTTGTAAAAGAGAAAGATCTTGCATGTGTGAGTTATATTATGTTCATCTATTGGACAGGAAATTAACAAGGTTATAATTAGGAGTTTTATTACAGGCAATTTACTATCTTATACATTTTTGAGAGCTTCATAATTTAGACGACTGTTTCCCACACTCCACAACCTGGCAGCTCTGCCTCGTAATATAATAATTGCAACGCAGAATGTGGAATTGTGGATTGCTGCTGAGGATATGGAGCGTGTAGGTACTTCAGAGGAACATTTTCAAGACCCCATAAAGGAAGCCTTGAGAATATCAACCATGATTTGCCTTTGCTACTTCTTATTCATTTGTATTGCAGTCTTTGTGATGTCTGGTATTCCAGGCAAAATGGTATTCGGTTCTACCCACTACATATGAAGTGGCTGAAAAGGTCAGTTAACATGCAATAAAAAGTTCCAGGAGTAGGAACCTACCCACATGTGACACAAAAAAGTAAAGTTTTCTAAACAAATCAAACCAGCTTGTTAATGGGACTTCTTTCAGCTCACAAAATCCCAAAGTGCTTTTACAAACCTCAGCCTCGATCCTGCAACTGGAGCTGAATGCATAGACCTGTGTAGATCTGGCTGCAGGAGCAGGCCTCAGACTGCATCCACCACTAAAATGCAGCAGCTTCTAGAATTAAACAGAAGTTTAGGACAGGAAGTGAAGAACACTCCTTCCAGCTGAAACTTCAAGAGGAATTTAGATAGAACGTATTTACCCAAGATAGAACTGGGCCAGGACAGTGTGGTTAACCCTTTGTAGTTTCATGAGAAGTGCCAGCAGAACTTGCACGACCACATGTGGTTAGGACTTGGGTTTTACATTTCACCCCAAAGATGGCACAACATCCCACCTAACTCTATGCTGGGGTGTTCATTTTGTGCTGAATCAGGCTGCATACCACAAGCCACTTCTCACAGTGCCTAGATGTTTAGAAGAGGAGTCCTGTCCAAGTATTGCCCAGACCTGACCATATTTAGTTTTAGAGAGACAAGGTGGGTGAGGTAATATCTTTTATTGGACCAACTCTTGACCCGAAGAAGAGCTCTGTGTAGCTTGGAAGCTTGTCTCTTTCACCTACAGAAGTTGGTCCAATAAAAAAATATTACCTCACCCACCTTGTCTCTAATATCCTGGGACCAACACGACTACACCACCACTTAAAACAAGTTATTTAGCTTTGTCATCTGACGAGACCACAACACAGGTTGGTATGGCTTATTCAAAAGTAACAGATCTGTCTGAAATAGAGACCAGTTAGTATCTGAAGGTTAATTGCCAACATAAAACGAAGTCATGCTCATAATTAATTCTGAACTGACAGGCTTTCAGATAGGAGGGTCAAAGCTAAGAGGTGAAGAATGTCTCTCTAAGGAAGATGAATCAAAATCCTTTCCCAATTACTTTACACCAAGTCCTAGCATAGGAACTTCAGAGATAAAAATGGATATGGGGGAAAAGTCACATTTCTGGTAAATCAAATGAAACTACGAGAAAAACAAATATGCTGCTCTTAGGAGTCTGTGATCTGACATGGAACATGACTGGGCCATAGCCTCTCCCAGCCCCCACCTACAGCTATCAGAACAATTATTTCTACCTTGCAGTATTTCAACTTTAAGCACTTTCTTCCTTCCTTCACTCACTCAGAGAATGTCATATGCTGACCACCTCCTGTATCATCCTCCAAGCATCTTAAAGTGCTTTACAGATGATTGACAACTCCATGGATTTTACAGAGGAAACAGATGAAGGGGTTTGGCCAAGTGGATCAGTGGCAGAGCTGGAAACAGATCTTAGAAGTCCTGACTCCCAACTGCCAGCTCTAGGCACTAAACCACTCTCCTTCCCTAAACCAGTGAAGAGGACCGGATTTGGACATGGGTAGGATAGCAATTCTGCTCTTCTTCATCTGCAACACTTACCTTCTCCAAAATGGCGGGATTCTTTGGCGGTTTGGAAAACAATAAATAATACTTTTCACATTCAATGCCTCGTATGTGGCATTAGGCAAATTTTTTTTTTTCACGATAGCATTTCCACAGCTCCCTAGCCACACTGGAAATGAACAAAATAAAACAGAAGAAACATCGCTTCTGGAATGCCCCACTTGCTACGGGATCTTTAAGAGTTTTGAGAGGTTTTTGAGTTCAGTTAAATTCCCCTCATTATTCACTGGTTCTGAAATAAATTTCTTTTCCTCCCTAGTTTTACTGTAGCTCGGATCTCATTTTAAATGGCACAGTAACAATTCTGACAGCTTCCCTTAGATGTTTTTTCAAGGTCTGAGCTACTGCAGAGTACCATGTAAGTACAGGCTCCAAAGCCCTTTCTTCTTCTTCCTGAGGCAATTGAGTTATGTTTTAAGTTGAAATATAAGACCAACTGCAGCAGTAGTAGAAAAATGGTTGAACTAACGATGGTTTAACTCCAATCTTTGTATTATTTAGCTGTTAAGCCCATTGTAAAGTTATCTGGACATTTTTAAGCTATTGATACATTTTAAATTCCTTGTGTCTATCTTATCTGTAGGCAAAAACTAACAGAAGGTCTTTAACAGTTACAGAGCTAAACGAAAAGTAACCGACTGAGTTGAGAACTCTTGATTTTAAAATAATATCCACAGAGAAAGTAATAAAGTACTCATGATAACTTGTGAAAGGTTCATGCTTCTGAAGTTGTATTAAGGTTATAATAATAATAATAATTAATGGAGATATCCCATCTCCTAGAACTGGAAGGGACCTTGAAAGGTCATCGAGTCCAGCCCCCTGCCTTCACTAGCAGGACCAAGTACTGATTTTGCCCCAGATCCCCAAGTGGCCCCTTCAAGGATTGAACTCACAACCCTGGGTTTAGCAGGCCAATGCTCAAACCACTGAGCTATCCCTCCCCCCAATTATTAAATATTAAATAAATATTACCCTAAAATATTTTTAGGGTAATATTTTCAAAAGCTGTCAAGTGACTTAGGAATGTAAATTCCATTGACTTTCAGTGAGATTTGGGTCCCTAGGTGCCTAATTCATTTGGGTGCTTTTGAAAATTTTACCCGTTGCCTCTGAAGGTTGAAATCACTGGGCAACCGTAGGTCTCAGCTCCTGTCCAGCAGAGAGCACTGGCACACATGAAGATATTGTGGAAGCACAATGACAAATGTAGCATGTTGTATATTTTGCATAGGCACATAACAGAAGACATGTTAGGCAGTGTTTTGTTTGAGGCCTGGCCTTATAGATGAATATGTTCATATGATCTCTTCAACACAAGATTTTCCATCGAGTTCCAAAGTGCCCCTTCATTCCATCTTCCCGATTTTCCTCTTTCCTCCCTCAAAGACCCCACGCAGGGGCAAGGTGTCAGGCTAAAAATCAGGAGAGCTGGATTCTAGGGGGAGGGATAGCTCAGTGGTTTGAGCATTGGCCTGCTAATCCCAGGGTTGTGAGTTCAATCCTTGAGGGGGCCACTTAGGGATCTGGGGCAAAATCAGTACTTGGTCCTGCTAGTGAAGGCAGGGGGCTGGACTTGATGACCTTTTAAGGTCCCTTCCAGTTCTAGGAGATAGGACATCTCATTTAATTTAATTTAGTTCCAGCTCTGCCACTGAGCTGCTGTGTGACCATGGGCAAGTCACTTTGCCTCTTTGTGCCTCAGTTTCCCAAGCTGCAGGGTAGAGATGTCACTGTTTTGAAAAGTGCTTTGAGATCACCAGATGAAAAGTGCCAAATGTTACCTGTTTTGGTAATTTGCCATAACCACCCCTAATGCAGATATCAATGGCCAGACACATTTTATCATTAAATGCACACAACCACAGTATTGTGCCCGTATCAACCTTGGTCAATTAAAATAATTGGCAGGTTCTTTACCATACGAACTTGACATAGATCAGCTTTGTCTTCATCCTGAGCCAACAAGGAAAGAGGAGGGCTATAGTAAGGACTCTTCAGGCTATGGTGGGGCAACTTCTGCTCTACTGGTAGATCCAGGGGCCATAATGGAGAGAGGTGGAGACAATGGTAAAGGCACTGCCACGAACTGCAAGTGGAAGAAAAAATCCTGTTGTTGCAGGGCCCTTACTAAACCAATCAAACTTGCCATGCTGTCACACCGCGAGAAGGTGTCAAGGGTGGGTGAAGACAAAATGGGGCCCCCATAGGATCAAGTGTCCCCATCCCCATCCCTTGGAAAAGCGTTCATGGTCCTGCCGGGTCCTTGCCATACCAATGCTATGTCCTGTTGTGTTGTCCCCAGGGGTTAACCCTAGCTCGCTCCAATCTCCAGTTATCATGGGAGTATGTTTAGGACCAATGAAGTGAAGCTGAAGTTTATGGAGTTTGTGTTATTTTATCCCATCAGACAGGGGAGCCAAACTTCTCTTTCCCACTTGGGTTCCATGGAATTTCTGAAGAACAAGGTGGCAAAATGGATTTGACTGAATCAAACACAGAGGGGACCCAACTTTCCTGCTTTCCTGCCTTCCCATCATTGTATTTAACTGGGTTTGTAGTAGAACTCACTGAACATTGTAAATACCATCTGCTTGGAATCCTGCTCATGCTGGGAAGTTAGATAAACATCTTCCTGGAGGGTGTGTTTTTATATCATTCATGCATAATGTAACTTAATGAGTACTGTATCAGGACAATAGAAAATGAGAAATCAAGCCTAAAAAGTAGGTTCAGAGGAATGAAGTTGACCTGCTCTACTGATCGGCCACAGTTGGAGTGGAAGGTATTTTTACACTATGATTAATCTGGGATTTATAGACCGAGAACCTTGCCCAGTTATTCTTTCCCACGTCATGTGTCTCAAATCCGGCATCACTATCCTTTTTGGGAGAGAAGAAATTGCTATAAAATGACATTGCTATAAAAATGGCTTCTAAATGTCAGTTACGCATGGTAGCTTCTCTTCACCAAAGTGGATCCAAGATTCTCCTTGTTTTGCTTTCTGGCACCAGCCATCAGACCAAACATTTGCCATTTGGAAGAAGGGATATTAAAGAAACATGAAGTATAAATAAAGCAGGATTCGGTGTCAGTGAACAACAGCATGAGAAGTGACAGAAAGATGTGGCAAGACAGCAAACATTTCCCTTTAAAGATTATATTCCAGGATGCTCCAGGAGCAATATTTCGTCAGTGCATTTACTTTATCCATCTATTGTTCCAAGTCAGGTCTAAAATCATGCCAGAGCATCTCATGCTAGCTCAAGCCTAAATCTATAGCTGTTCTGTGCACAGAACTCCAATTAACTTCAAGAGGATCTTGCTGCAGTATGTTTCCTGGTCAGTATCCTTTCTGGTCTTACCAAAGACCAAATATAAAACAAAGACCTACAACAAAAATCAGATCATTAATAACTCTGGAAGTTTAAAAGATGGGAGAGGGAGGATTCATTTCTTTACCAGGAATATTTTTTGCCCTCTTGATTTCATGCTTCTGCATTTCTGTTCTCCCCTGTTTGGTGGTAAATTGATGATGCCTCATTGGTGAGGGATGCAAAGAAAAAGGTGGGCCTGGAAAGCAGGAGAGTTTGGAGGTCTGACTGCTGAACACTAAACCCTCACACTTCTGTTTCCAGCTCGTGATCTTTTTCACAGCTCCAGCAGCTCTGCCTATTGTTACTCCTAAGAGAGCAGTCAAGGTCCAGTGAAAAGGTAAGTTGCCAACCTCCCTTTCCACTGTGAAGGGCATCCTGTTACTGAAAATAAAACCTTCCCTCCCTCAGCCCCTGCTCATTTGGCTCAATTCAGATTCAAATTATTTTTGTTTTCCTTTGCCCACTACGATTAATTGAAATACTGGTTACAAAGCTGGAACAAAATTCTGGTGCTTGAGGCCGGACTGCAGCACTAAGGAGGAAGGGGAGAATCATATGCATAACATTGCTTTGTACTACTTAAGCCATTGATCGGCATGATTTGCATAGGTGCTGAGAAACAGGGTAATGCTTCAGCAAGATTTTACAACATTTCTTCCCATCTGCAGCAATTTGCAATAGAGCAGAATGGGCTGTAAATCAGAGAAGTGGCAGGAATTCAGATGAATATTGCAAAGTTTCCAGATGCTCCACTAAAATATTTTGTTCCCCCAGGAGAGGAAGGTGGGAGAAAGGAGGAAGTTTATCCTCAGAATAGATTAGATCTGCTGTGGAACTGCAACTCCTGAAGTTTCAGGATGCCTGTTCTGCGTGCTTGGATAAGCGTCCATTACATCTCAGTGCATTATTTGATCCATTTGCATAGAGGATACATAGGAAAAGCCCTTGTGTTCTGTGTGGCTGTGAGCACTGCTGGCCCCAACTGTTTAAAAATCTGGAGTCAAGCCCCCAAAATCTTGAGTTTTTTAAACCTTTTGGTTTCTGCACCGTTAGGTTGTCCTTGGATCAGGTCTTCCAGCTTTTCTCTGCAATCAAAAGGGCTAGAAACTTACTTCTTTTTTAAAGGAAAGCCGAGATGCTCACCGAATTACACGATTCCAGGAGCTGGGGCTTTTAACAAAGCAACAAATATTGTGAGAGCTGGCAACACTGAACATGCATGTTTATACACACAAGCAGAAATCTGCGCCTGAACACACACATGCCTTTTGGTGCAATAGACCTGCATTCAGAAGGTAAAAATGGGCTCCTCAGAAGCAACTCTGAAAACCAGGTGTAAGCATTGTCCTTGCCAGGGCTGGTTTAGTAGTAACTGATGCAGAGTGGGAGGAAGAGCTCCTATCAGAGACAGGGAAATCCTCCCTTTCCTCCCCTCCAGCTGAAACCCTCTCAAAGCTTAGGGGTAGTTACTGAACGTAGACATACACCATCAGATTGCTGCATTATGTTCTGAGTTGAAGTATTTTCTTAACATGAGGAAGTTTGCATCCCTGGTCAGTGAATTGGTTGTGTTCAGTGGAAACAAAGCACCTGCCTTGCACTGATTTTGTACCTTTGTTCTACAAGGTTCATCTGGTCTCCTTGAAATAAGACCAGCTGTTCTAGTAGAAGCTGAGGATAAAAAAATAACAGGCACCATTACTTTGAGTAAGAGCACGCCATTAAAATCAGTCTCTGGAAACACTGCAGCATGCCAGGTAATGTACTATTATTGCATCAAGGTTGCAGTGGAAAGTAGTTTCAGGGAAACTGAGGTCTTGAAACCACACTGCCCTCTAGTGGCAGCAAAGTCTCATTATATAAATGAATAAGCAAAGCTCTTCAGTGATGAGGCTTCATATTGCTATTGTTGGAAAGATAAAAAGGCTAATCTTTGCTACAGAATCACTCCAGATTTACATCAGCATAACAAAGATCAGAATCTGGCCCTTGGAATCCACATGGGGGGAGGGATAGCTCAGTGGTTTGAGCATTGGCCTGCTAAACCCAGGGTTGAGTTCAATCCTTGAGGGGACCATTTAGGGATCTGGGGCAAAAATCTGTCTAGGGATTGGTCCTGCTTTGAGCAGGGGTTGGACTAGATGACCTTCTGAGGTCCCTTCCAACCCTGATATTCTATGATTCCTCTTTACACAAGGCTCACACACTTTCAGGAATGCGGACACATTTCTGGGCTGCTAAAATGAGGTTTTTAGGAGACCCCATAAATGCAGTGTTTAGCATCTCGGCTACAAGTTCTCACCCTTCAATGAATCCCCTGTGTTAAAAGTAAATTCCACCTAACAGAGTTAGGAGAGGTCACTTTACACAAGGCTGTTTAATTTCATATTCCTCCAGGAATTCCTCCGGTTAGATATTCCCATCGTCTCTAAAAACCCTTGGAAAAGTATCCAGTGGCTGTTTGCTGGCCTTGGCAAGAAGAATTCATGGTCTCGATCGCCTCAGACAAAAGCCTGTGTCACATCAGCCACCTTGGCTAGCAGTGTCTGGAGTCAAGCTAAAGACTGAATGGGAACTAAACCCCTTATTCACTCTTAGAAGTGGTTTGCCCCAGACCAGGGCCGAGACACAGTGGTGGAATGGTGCTATGGGGGGCAGCTTGCGCTGTCAGTGACTGTGCTGTCTCTGGTGTGGATAGAAGAGTTCAGCCTCTAAGGCAGTGTCTCTATCCCCACTCTGCCCCCAAGAGTAGCCCCTGAATGCAGGCTGCTCCCTGGCTGATCTAGCAAGGAGGGCCCTCTCCAGCAACATGGTGACTCCACAGATTTAAGGCCACTCTAAGGCCGAGGTAGCAGAGTTATCACTAGCCCTAGGTAAGGGGCAGTGCATCAGTGCTCTGCTTCAGGAGCAGACACAATGAATGGTGACTCCATCACCATTTGGTTCTGCCTTGCTCCAGGGAGGAATTAAGCTGCACCAGCTTTGCACCTGGCACAGTTTACTCCATGCAGGCTCAGCTGTTTGGGGGAGGGTGATGTCAAAGCCAAGGCCCCTCCCCTTCCCTGCCTGTCTGCCCAGCAGGGCAAGTAGCAACCCTGTGGTGGTTGCTTTCCCCATCACACACAGAGCGGCAATGTGGGTAGGAGGGAAGTAAAGGGGCGCCTCACACTTCCATCACTCCCTGCCTGAGCAGGGAAGACAGCTCAGGACTGAGCCCTAAATGAGCCTAGATAATGTTTTAAACCACTCAAGTCTTTCCCACCAGCATCTTTTCCTCCTGCCCAAGCTCCATCCTACACAGTGGCCAAGTATCATTTCACCAGTCGTCCAGCCCCTAATGATCTATTGAGCCTTGCCTTCAAGTACTGGACATGGGCCTTACAAACAAGCAGATGCATGCATTTGAACTGCTTTGCAGAACCTGCACTGAACCTAAATCAATGTTTAACTGGGGATAATTTGCAAAACTATGCTTAGTTATATCCTGAATGTGAGGTGCTTTCTACACATCACAAAAAAGGGGAATCTACATCACTACGTAGCCTGAGAGCAGAACAGAAGGGTTATAAATACACACAGAACACACAAGATAAATTAGAGCAATGACATTTCAACCCCAAGGTCTTTGCCAGGAAGGATTTGTAAGGGAAATGAATAGACTGGAGAATTCACACTGCTCCTTTCTCCTTGGATATTTGCCATTTTTAAATAAGGCTTCCCCCCGCCCAAACACTCAAAAAGAACAGGCCATTAGCAACAACCAATGTGAGCGGCATGAAAATAAACTTCCTTTGCCTCTGGATCAGACAGACCCACTCGCTAGCTGGACTTGAACTACCTGATCAGATCCGTGTTCAGGATGTGACCACATCTAAAGCATGGCAGTAACAGCTTAAAAACAACTGTTGCAGGAAGTTTACGGGACTCAGGCCGTAGCAGGTAAATAGTTTTTCATCTCACCTTCACTATTTTTTGTGTTTATTGTTTATATGGTGCTTTGAAGATCCGCCACAGGTGTAAATTGTCATAGGTCATTAACTGAAGTCAAAGGATGTTTGTCAGTGTACACTAACTGAGGATGTCAGTGGAGCAACGCCTATTGACGCTAGCTGAGGATGTGGCCCATATCTTGCTATATTAATACCCCGCGCTACATAGTTTGAAAGAACATCCAACTGAACTTGAAGGCTGCTACAGCCAATGCATGGAGTTCTGTTTGTCCGTCTTAGCAACGTGTTTATTTGTAATTAGCTGGCTACTTTCAGTTGCTTCCATCACCAAGTATAATTTTCCTCACAAGTAGCAATGAGTCATTGCTGGCAACTTGCTCCCATCTGCAGGAGCCGGGAGCAGGTCAGATATTTCAAGAAGCTCTTTTCACGTGTTACCATGGAAATAAATGCACATTATCTTTTAATGCTTGAAAAACAAAAATTCAGTACAAATAACAAAAAATTAACCCAAACAGGGAAAAGTTTTTAAAAGCAACAGTGATCCCAGATTGGAAACCTGAGAGGAAAAGCAAAGGAAACCCCATCTATCCAGCTTTGCCTAAAGAGGACTTTTGTCCTGAACGTTTTCAGGGATGGATGGGAGCAGCTCCCTTAAAATTAATAGACTTTCTTTCTTAGCAGCCAGTGGTTCCTTCTGAAGAGCTCAGGGCATGAATTCATCCTCTGCTGGGGCAGCGCTGTTGACAGCAAGACATGGATCACTCTGTGTGTTCTGCGCAACAGAAGTAGTGCAACCAGCTGCTCCATGCTGCTCTTTAGCATCTCCACCAATTTCCCCTAATGAAAAACATAATACAATCGAATCAGAGGAGGTTTCCATGCCTGCAAACTCTCCAGACTGTATTGTGCAAACCTAACTCAGTCTGTCAAACAACAGCTGGGAGAACATTGGCGTCTAACTCCCATCTTCACATGGTCTCTCTGTGGCTGTGCTCCAGCGCCTATGTACCCAAATGATACAGGCACTGAGAAATTACAGAGCTGCAAAAAGTGTTGGGTCCCTATTGATTCAAACAATGGGCTCCATCCTTCAAAGACCAGCTGGATGGAGTGAGGAGCTCTCCACCTTGTTGCTGTTTCTTTATGGTGCAATTTGAAACTCAGCCACTTCCTCAGTTGTGTTCAAAACTATTCCAACCGCCCCTTCTTCCAACTGGCCAGGGGCTTGGCAGAAACTGATGCCTCCACAGCTAGCATCAGTGCCGATGCTTCGCCAGCCATCCAGGATATCCCATTGAATGGAGAGGTCTGGTGCACTCCATTCTGCTGTGGGCAGGCAGAGCCTGCCATGAGGTCCCATGTTCTCTATGGCAGTCTGGACTGACATGCTATAGCAAGATCCCACCGCATGTTTGTGGCTTCCTAGTGCAGGAGGCTGGAAATCCGACAGCAGCTCCAAGTAAGTGTAAAAGTTGAGGGTTTTGCTGAGTTTAATAGGTCACTAAATAATTGCAGTCGTCCAGGTTCCCATTTTATGTTTATATTCATTTTAACCCAAGCCTCTGCCTACATTCTCAGTTGTTGGCATGCCACAGACTTCTGCATCGACAGTACATAACTCCTCTGTACAAGCTGCGGGGGGAAATCTGGAAGCTTTGGGAGTGAAATAGGGCACAGATGTGGCTTTAGCAGCCAGGAAGTTGAGAGAGGCAATTTGGAATAAGCTCATTAGCTACATATTTGTGCTAAAATGATCAGCAGTGAAATAATAAACTTCTTGATTAAACTTTCATCATTAGGTTTCAGAGTTGAGGCCCTGCTGAGGTGAACATGGCAGTTCATACTCAGTTATTGTTTCAGGCTGTCTGCTGACTCAGGAAGACCACAATGTATCAGTTTATATTAAGATTGTCTTCACAACCATAAGGACTAGAGACTTATTTTTTCCTTTAAAGGAAAGATTAGATTCTGAAGCACAAATCCACAGCAGGGGTAGATTCCGTGGCAAATTCTATGGCCACCCAATGGTGAAGTGCCGGAGTCCTGATTTAAAAAAGCTCAGACAACAGTAAAAATGGTTCTTAACACCTTCCTGTTACAATAAACCACCCACAGAATGATTTTCTTCAGCTACTTGAGCTAGGCATTGTTTGCTCACCAATATCATTACTAGCCTCAATTTCCTTTCTCCTGAAACTTGGAATTACATGGGTCAGACCAGTGGTCCACCTAGCCCAGTATCTTATCTTCCAACAGTGGCCAGTGCCAGATGTTTCAGAGGGAGTGAACAGAACAGGGCAATTATCGAGTGATCCATCTCCTGTGGTCCTGTCCTAGCTTCTGGCAGTCAGAGGTTTAGTGACTCCCAAAGCATGGAGTTGCATCCCTGACCATCTTGGCTAATAGCCACTGATGGACCTATCCTCCATGAATTTATCTAATTCTTTTTTAGCCCCGTTATACTTTTGGTTCTCACGACATCCCCATAAATAACAGAGGCCTCATCTTAATTAGAGTCATGAGCTAAAAAATAAGTGAAAAAGAAATAAATAGCAGCACCGTTAACAACAACACTGCTGGCGTTATTCTACTGAATCCTAAATGGTTTAGTCTCCTGTCAATGCACAATGTAATGATTCTATAAAACTTAATCACCACCTGTGGCAACAAAACATAGCTTAGTGTTTCAGATGTTTGTGCTTATGTTGTATATGCTTCAGGGAGTTTTATGGGACCAAAGACCTTGTCTTCTTACTAGAGTTCCACTTCCTGGATAGTGGAAAAATGTGTTTTTTCACTTCGGTGACTGGCTATCTTAAGTAAAAAATGCTTATGAAAATTAATCACCAATATCTAAGGTACTTACCTGACCCCATCACTGTGGTATGTGAGCACCTCACAAGCCTTAATGAATTTATCCTCACAACAGCCCTGTGAAGTAGCGAAGTGCTATTATCCCCATTTTACAGATGGGGACCTGAGGCACAGAGAGGCTAAGCGACTAACCCAAGACCACACAGGCAGTCTGTGGCAGAGCAGGGAAATAAACGTGGTCTCGAGTCCCAGGCTACCACCCTCGCCATTGCACAATTGTTCCTCTCTAATATTAGGAGATATTTGGTTCCTTATTTTGGGGGCTTTTGCTCCATACCTCCTTCCTTTCCCCCTTTCCACTCTTATCACATGAGCTAAAGAAGAACCACTGTTAAGTACAAAGCTGTATTATTTATAGGGCTTATATCCTGTGTAGATCTCTAGCCACTACAGCAGTCTGGCAAAATCACCATAAAAACCCACCAGCACGGCCAAAAGATCTGCCCACCCATCTTTACAGTGATGACGGGGTTACGGGATTGGTGTTGACAGTGGTGGTAGTGATATTTTAATCAGCTGCCATAAAAATACCCATCCAGGCTGAGCAAGCACATAGTATTTTTGCAAACCTGCACACAAGGGTGACCTGATCATCAGCACTTGAGTAGGTTTGACGCTGAGTAGATGGCAGAGGTGCCCACACACACAGTCACGGGTTGTCTAGGGAATGACTCCCATTAATATTGAGAGAGGAAGTTGTACAAGTGCCTCAAGAGGTGAGACACCCTCCATCCCTGGGATAGTAAACTGAGTCCCCAGCAATAGCAGACAGTGTAGGAAGACTACAATAAGCGGAGGGAGATAGAGGCAATCCTCTTAATGCTTTGGAATCCATTTAAATTGCAGAGTAAGCCAATATCACCAGGAAAAAACTGATCAATGGCAGAATCAGTCCACCACCATGGTTACCTACTATTTTAACTACTAGGTGGCAAATGGTTATGGAGTCCGGAAGGAGCAACATGACCTTCTCCAGCCGATTTCTTCCAGATAGATTGGAAAGGTTTCATTGAGCACAGGCATTTGAGGTTTGGTTGGGACCATTTGAATGCCTGAGGGAACAGGTAAAGCCTCCGCCTTTGTTCTTTTCTACCCTTATCACTGTTACTCACCCAAGGCTACTCTCCATACAGATGCTTCAGGAGCCAACTCATCAGCCCAGTGAGATACAACAGCTGATTGCATGGGGGAAATTTAGATCCCAAGCCACTAGGCTGGGAGCACAGTGGAGGACATGCTCTCAGCCCCTGGGAGCAGGAAGTTGGTACCTTGCTTTGATACAATGGGGCTTGTGGTGCTGCAGGGATCCAGAAGCAGTGTAGCCTAGCTCTTCTACTCAATAGGAAGATCGCAGTGATGCAGAGACTGTCCTGAACCCAAACCCAAACCCTTCCCCTTAACACTCCCTACCTTTGGGAAAGTTTGAAAGCACATTAGAAATTAGCAGTTGGCTCCTACCTCTATAGGGAGCCCATCCAAAACCCCCTAACTTTGGAAAGTTTGGATCCAGATCTGCACTTTGTGGTACCATAGTAATTGTTGAGAATTGAGAAAATGCAAATAGCTCACCACATTTCCCACGGTGACAGCTTTAATATCACCACTGTACTCACCTATCTCATCACTAGCCTTGTCTTCCATGGTCTCCACTTTTAGAGTTTCATAAATAGCTGACTCTCTGTCTTCATTAAAATCTTGATTCAAAAGAAAAGAAACAAAAGAGAAATATCAGGTGGACTTTTGTTAATGAACTAATTATTGATTTGTTTGAGTTTCTGAACCAATGGTTTCGATATATGGTCTAAAACTTAGAACAAATGACAGAGTCAGGACACTTGGGTTCCATGCCCAGTTTGCTGCCGAATCCTCTGTAATCTTGCGCAAATAACAACTCCTCTTTGCCTCCCTTCTGCAAAATGGGTAAAATAACATTTACCTACTTGACAAAGATAATGAGCCAGAACATTAATAACATGCTTTGAGATCTCTGGATTCACGGTGCTTGAGAAATGGAAGTATATCATTGTGAATAGGAGTCACAAGTGTAATTGTTTGACATGATGCAATGACAATGATGTTTTAGAGCCAGACTGCTAATGAAACAGCAGGACCCCGTTTCCCCCCAAGCCTTCAGAGACCTCCCTCAGTGTCAGTGGGGTAAGTTACTCAGAGAAGTGTTTGCACATAACAAAAGGCAGAAAATCCTCACTGGAAGCCCTTTGCCTTTTAAGGACATCCATCATATTTGAAACAAAGTTCAAAACTCAAATTAAATATGAAAGAACTCACTAGAGGTATGAAAATCAGTGGTTTTCTTGGTCTCCTCTGATATTAAGAGATCAGTGGCCCTGGATGTGCAGCTAATGGTCTCCTCGACATAAAGTACAGTGTTGTGATGATTTTCTTCCTTATGGTCTCTAGCAACTTGAGCTCTTTCCATCAAGCTAGGAACATCATGCCTAACAAAACAACAAACAAAATGTAAGAACGGCCATATTCGGTCAGACCAAAGGTCCGTCTAGCCCAGTATCCTGTCTTCTGACAGTGGCCAGTGCCAGGTGCCCCAGAGGAAATGAATAGGTAATCATCAAGTGATCCATTCCCTGTCACTCATTCCCAGCTTCTGGCAAACAGAGGCTAGGGACACCATCCCTGCCCATCTTGGCTAATAGCCATTGATGGACCTATCCTCCATTAATTTATCAAGTTCTTTTTTGAATCCTGTTATAGTCTTGGCCTTCACAACATCCTTTGGCAAAGAGTTCCACCGGTTGACTGTGCGTTGTGTGAAGAAAACAAGCCTGACATACCAATTTCGAGCATCCATCAGTCACTGTAGCATATGCTTTCCAGCTTTCACATACTAAAGACATTTCCTGTACATTTGGTGATGTGAGTGTGCTAACAAATGCTGTAAAAATTCAACAATTGGGACACAATTTGCTGCTCCAGTCGGGGTCACCAATTCAGTAGCTCTACACAAT
Organism: Emys orbicularis; assembly: GCF_028017835.1. Classification (NCBI taxonomy): domain Eukaryota; kingdom Metazoa; phylum Chordata; order Testudines; family Emydidae; genus Emys; species Emys orbicularis. The sequence continues at coordinate 41,995,037 of NC_088695.1, read as the reverse complement.
TTTGAGGGATTATTTTTTACATCCTGGAGGGAGGAGGAAGACGTCCCATCACTACTGAGGTAAGATGGCGGCTGGGTGGGGGGGGAGGGTGAATATTGTCCAACTAGATAGACAAATTTCCACAAAGGTACCAAAATCAGAAACTTCCCTGCTAACTTTCCATAATAACCTAGAAAGCAAAGGTATGTTCAGGCACTAAATCATGAACTAACACAAGTTACCAGCTGTTAAGGATGCTGTGAATGCAGGATGACAAAATTCCCATTTCTTAGGAAGAGAAAGCAAGTGACTTAAATAACTGAGGCAGGGCTGAAGCTTTCCTAGATCCCCTAGACCTTCTTGCCCAAAGCCTCTAGTTCTTGTCAAGCTGGGAATCGCACTACCTCTAGGAAGATCACCACAGGCAACTGCACGACATTGAATTTACAGCTCAAGTTTTACCACGTGCAGGTTGACTGTTCTCTGCCAGGCCCTGGCAGCTGCATCGATTTCCATAAGATTTCAATCCAGGCAGTACGTAAATCAGCAGATTCTGCAGACTGATCGAAAAAGAAGTACAATCGTTAGGGACATTTAACTGGAAGAAAAGGATAGACATTTTATTGATGCATGTTAATTTCACAAAGCCTGTTGTAACCATTTCCTCTCCACTTCCCCGAGTCCAGGCCTGTATCTTTTTTCTTACTTGTGATCCTTTTCTTTACATTGAGGCTAGGGATGAAAGCTGAACATTCCAAGAAATTGGATAGCAAACTATGAGCCTGATTCAAAGCCCAGTGAAGTCAATGGAAAGAGTCCCACTACAAAGGTCTTTGGCCATAGTCGAGCAATCTTATATCTGTGTACTGGATCAAGTCATTGGATAATGTTATAATAGAGCAACATAGCTTGAGACTGGAGAGAGCTGGGGCAGCCCTGGCTCCACAGTGGGTTAGGGAATACACTTTGGCTACCATGTCACTACAAAACTCACTGAACTTCCTAAGTGCCAGGTATTTGATAGCACCGACATTCTGTTCTTACCAGGAGTTTCTTCTTTCCGTTTGCCATTGTGATCTCAAAAGGGTAATCGGCTTTCACAGCTTGTGCCTCGCGTACCGACTGCACCTAAAAAGCATTTCTATAAAGAAGCCTCCACAAGTATGTGCAACCTCTAAGATTTACTATTAGCACTTTTAAAAAAGTTTTTTAAAAAACCTCTATAATCCTGATAGATGAAAAGACTTAAAACACGTTGGGCCAATTTTTCCAGCAAGTATAAATTGGCATAGCTTCACTGACACCTGAGGACCAGGGCCAGTATGACTTGACCTCTTTGGTTATGCCAAGTTGAACACAAGACCTGCCATACTGGGTCAGCCCAATGGTCCATCTAGCCCAGTATCCTATTTTCCGACAGTGGCAATTGCCAGAACAGAACAATTATTGAGTGATCCATCCCATTGTCTAATCCCAGATTCTGGCAGTCAGAGGCTTCCGGACACCCACAGCATGGTCTTGCATCCCTGACCATCTTGGTTAATAGCCATTGATGGACCTATCTTCCATGAATTTGTCTAATTATTTTTTGAACCCAGTAATACTTTTGGCTTTCACAACATCCCCTGGCAATGAGTTCCACAGGTGGAGTTTAAATTGTGTGTAGAAGAACTTCCTTATGTTTGTTTTAAATCTGCTGCCTATTAATTTCATTGGGTGTCCCCTAGTTCTTGTGTTATGTGAAGAGGTAAATAACACTTCCTTAGTCACTTTTTCCACGCCATTCATGATTTTATAGACCTCTATCACATCTCTCCTTAGTCATTTCTTTTCTAAGATGAACTGTCCCAATCTTTTTAATCTCTCCTCCATAGAAGTTGTTCCAGCCCCTTAACAATTTTTGTTGCCATTCTCTGTACTTTTTCCAATTCTAATATATCTTTTTTGAGATGGGACAACGAGAACTACATACAGCATTCAAGATGTGGGTATACCATGGATTTATATAGTGGCATTATGATATTTTCTGTCTTATTATGTATCCCTCTCCTAATGTTTCTTGAAATGGTTAGCTTTTTTGACTGCTGCTGTGCATTGAGCAGATGTTTTCAGAGAACTATCTACGATGGCTCTAGAACAGCAGTTCTCAAATTTTAGCAACCTGAGGACCACCATTTTGATTTAAAAAATTTTGCAGACCACCAAGCCGGTTTCTAATTTTCTCCAGGAGTGCTCAGCCCCAGGCCCCGTCCCCACTCCACCCCTTCCCCCAAGGCCCCATCCCCACCCCACCTCTTCCCGCCCCTGCTCCATCCTGCCCCCTCCCCGAGCGGTGTGCAGGAGACACTGGGGGAGACGGGGAGGAGTTGATCAGCATGGCCAGCAATCTCAGACATGACTCGTGGACCCCCTGGAGCTGGACATGACTCGCGGACTCCTTGGAGTACCTTCACGGACCCCCTGCTCTAGAATCTCTAGAACCCTCTTTAAAAATCAGTATTAGCTATCCTCCAGTCATCTGGTATAGAGGCTGATTTAAGTAATAGGCTACATGCTGGAGTTAGTAGTTTTGCAATTTCATATTTGAGATCCTTCAGAACTCTTGAATGAACAATATCTGGCCCTGGTGACTTATTACTGCTTAATTTATCAATTTGTTCCAAAATCTCCTCTAGTGACACCTCAATCTGGGACAGTTCCTCAAATTTGTCTCCTAAAAAGAATGGTTCAGGTGGGTTAATTTCCCACTCATCCTCTGAAGACTGATGCAAATAATTGATTTAGCTTCCCTGCAATGGTCACGTCTTCCTTGAATGCTCCTTTAGCCCCTCGATTGTTTAGTAGCCCCACTGATGGTTTGGCAGACTTTCTGCTTCTGAGGAACTTAAAAATATTTTTGAGTTTGTGTGTCTTTTTCTAGTTGCTCTTCAAATTCTTTTTTGGCCTGCCTAATTATGCTTTTACACTTAACTTGCCAGAGCTTATGCGCCTTTCTATTTTCCTCAGTAGGATTTGATTTCCAATTTTTACAAGATGTCTTTTTGTCTCTAACCGCCTCTTTCACTTTGTTGTTTAGCCATGGTGGCATTTTTTTTGGTCCTTATATTTTTTTTTATTTGGAGTATAAATTTAGTATGGTGTTTTTTTAAAAGGTTCCATGCAACTTGCAGGCATTTCATTCTTGTGACTATTCCTTTTAATTTCCGTTTAACTAGCTTCCTCAGTTTGGTGTAGTTCCCCTTTTTGAAGTTAAATGATTCTGTGCTGGGTTTCTTTGGTATTTTCCCCCCTACAAGAACATTAAATTTTATTACATTATGGTTGCTATTACCGAGCGGTTGAGCTATATTCACCTCTTGGACCAGATCTTATGCACCACTTAGGACTAAATCAAGAATTGCCTCTCTCTTTGTGGGTTCCAGAACTGGTTGCTCCAAGAAGTAGTCATTAATGGTATCTAGGAACTTTATCTCTACATCCTGTCCTGCGGTGACCTGTATCCAGTCAATATGGGAATAGTTGAAATCCCCCATTATTACTGAGTTGACTTTATACCTCACATGATCATTTTCTTTGCTCCCCGGCAGAACTACTATAGCCCACTATTTTGTATTTGAAAAGAGAAGTGTAAGGAAGTGCTGCCCTCTGGAATCTCAACTTCTGTCCCTGTGTGCATCAGTCTTAAGGCTTTGCAGCACACCGGCCCTCAACTTCGGGTAACGAGTCAAGTTGAGTCCATCTTACCCTCCTCATTGTCCAAATTCTTAGTAGGCTTCTCAAAAGTGATAGTTGGTCATTTAGGAATCACACAAGATCGGTTTGCATTCTACTCCCATATGCGTACAAAATAGAAAGGATTAATTCTGTGTGGGTCCAATCCTGCCAGCTCTTCTGGTGTGGAATTCGGTAGGTGTCGAGGACTTGCAGGACTGGGCCCTGTCTTTGGTAGGACTGTAAGGAGGAAGTCCTGAAGTCTCAGGTGATACCAACTATCCTTCCAGTCTAGGAGGGCTAACTGCAGTTTGCTCTCCAGCTTGCCAAGGCTACTCTTGCATGGTCCGGGAGGGTCAATAAAAAGCAAGGTGAGATGCAGCATCTGTAGAGAGGCATGTGCCATCTGTACCACTCTCAGCTCCAGAGTGTTAAACTCTGATCCTCCACAAGTTACAGATCCTCACTACTGACTTTAAACATGAAATTGGATGCAGAAACTATCGCCTTGGTTATAGAGGAAATCCTCAGCGAGTTAGTCACTGGAAGATTCCCCTCAGTGCAAATACAAATACAAGAAGCACTTCTGAGAGTCTGGCATGTATCTGATCACAGGTTTTACTTACTATGTATATGGAGTAGCGTCCACGGAGGCATAACTGCAAAAGAACACCATATTATCAATAGGAAAAAATATCCATGCTATCAAAGATGGAAAAAGTAAATAATTTATACACCTACTGCATCTCCATGTTTCTTCGTAAAGTAGTAGAGGGTGGTATTGTGAAGTCGGAACCAATACTTTGCCCATGTAAATTTCTATTTAAACAACAAAACAAGTGGTAGAAAAAACAAGACGTAAATCAGTGGTTGATTCTCTCATGTATTCCAGACTCTGCCACCAACTCACTATGTGACTGTGGGCACTCTGCACCTTAGTTTTCCCAGCTGTAAAATGGGTGGTATGACGCTTAATGTGTAAAGTGCCTTTAGATTTAAAGACGAAAGTCATTGTAGAAGTGCAAAAGTAGTTATTACATATAGATACATGCACACGCACACATATGCCATTCTCTTAGAAGCCAAACGTTTAAGGGAGTTAAGTTCCCAACTCCCATTGACATTTAATAGGAGTTGGGTGCAGAACTCTCACAGTCCCTTTGATAGCCCCAACCTATGTTCCTTTTCATATAGTTTAAGGTCTTGCCTTATTAAAACTGAATGGAATATGTTGGTAGCAAACTGAGAAGGGCTTTTGTAAAGGCAAGTGAATGAAAATGGAACTATAAAAACTTCCCCAAAAATGTTTGTGACTTATTTAACAAAGATATAAACCAGTTAAATATGTTGTTTTGGCTAAACCTACAGTGTATGGCACCAGGAGATGAACAGAGACCCTGTACCCAATAAACATACACATTTGATTTACGTGGAGACTGGCTGGTCACACGGGCTGGGATGAGCCTATGGAGACTTTCTCATCTATAAGTTGCTGCTCTGAATCCTTTTCCATCCAGTTCCTCTCTCAAAAAAAAGCCCGGTGTGAGCATTTGTAGCAGGTGCATCTTAGATTATTAGTGACCTTCGAAAAATAATTTTAAGAACATTCTTTTTCATCTCTTTCCTACACATCAGCAGACTCCCCCAATGGCAGATACTTTTTTTTTTTTTTTTGCATATTCCCTTAAAATAGACATCAAAATTAATCAGCTGTCACATACATGGGAACAAAGTCTAGCTATGTACAGAACTGCTAGCCTCAATTAGCATGGTGTGGAGTTATATGGCCATCTACAAATGACTAGCTAGATTTTCTGGAGTGCTTAGAACCAAGTAGCTCCCACTGAGAATCATGGGAGCTCATGGGTGAAGAGCACTTTCTAAGACCACTTCATTTAGGTGTCTGAATGGGAACTCTTGGGCACTGAGGTCATTCAGCAATTAGACATCTAGAACCTTTTGGGCCATCACTACTCCCCTTTCATCATCTTCCCGTGGAATTCCAGTTAAAAAAACAACTTTACACTTGTATATGCTCTATTAGAAGATCTCAAAGCACTTTACAAAGATGAAGTCTCAGTATCTCAGAGATGAACTAAGGCACAGAGATTAAGAGTTGCTCATGGACATTCAAAAAGTCAGTGGCCAGCCAGGAATAGAACCCAGGGTCCAGGATTCTATCCACTGAGCCCTATTTCCACTCCCTACCGAGCAAGAAGAATTAGACTGGACACTCCTAACAGCACATTAATGCTGCTCCCATAACTTAAAATGGGTCACGGATGAATTATACAAAGTACCATCTCCCACTATCTCTGTGCAGAATTGAATATGGACATCTGGGAATGCATTTACACACTACAAATTGAAACCTATTCCATTTAGTGGCTATTAGAGAACCTTTACCAGATCTCTTCTGACTTCTTTGGAAGGAGTGGAAGAGTCAAAACAAGAGACAGCAATGCTACCCTAAAAACCAGAATAAAAACAGCAGGCACTGAATACAAATTAGATGTTGATACAGGATACAGACCCTGATTTAGTACATGCTTAAATCCATCCCTATTCAGCAAAGCACTTAAGCATGTGTTTAACTTTCATATATACTTAGTTCACACCACCACACTGAAGATCAGTGGGATTTAAGCATGTGCTTAATTGCTTTGAATTGAGGCCATATTCATAAGGCTATCACATATATTCTAAATTGTAGTCAGACAAATCCATGTTCTTTGTTAAATTGAATGAGAATGTAGATAAAAATCCATTCAGTTTAACTTTTTCCAGCTTTCATTATCTCAGCAATCTGTTGGGTTTTTTTAAGTGGTAAAATAAGGAAGCTGTCAGAGCTACACAGAATCTTCCCACTCCTGCTGTGATTAAATCAGCTGGAATAAAAAGGGAAGTTAGAAATGTACACACCAGACTTTGTCCTAGGCATTCTCAGCAACAGTGCAAATATCCATTCCCTTTACAAATATTCTGATAAAATGTCAATGGCTATGAAGAAATTAAAGTCCATTATTGCTATGAAAGCAATATTTTGATGTAAATTGATTTACTGTGTACTAAGTACATTGCTTAAATATTTATACTAAAAATGACTTAAGCAATGACAGCACTTTTAAAAGGTGCAGACCTAGCTTCCCATCCTACAAACATTTAAAGAGATATGTAACTTTAAACTGTAAATGCTTGAAAGAATTGGACAGCAGTAACACTTTCAGATTTAAAAAAAAAAAAAAGATGTCCTTTGAATTAGCAATAAATACTAAAATATATTCCCCAAATACATATTGTAATTTAATGTATTTTTGTATTAATATGCAGGCTACACAGTAGTGAGCACATAGTAAAAAAGGCAATAAAACTTGTTTAAAACTGCAGAAGAATCATTTTACTTTTCTAACAAATATTTATAATCAAATGTCAAAATAAGAAATTCTTAATCCTTTGATAGTCAATTTTGACATGTCACACAGGCAAAGAAATATCTAACTTATTGTATAATCACAGAAATTAAGAGCCTTAAAACACATTCCCTTTAATTATACATTTAACTTTTGTTTTGGACTACAGACCAAAGAGGACTTTAACTAGATTTCTAGTGACTACCTTTCCCATGAAAGATTTTATACCCCAAACCATGCATCTGTCCAGGAAGAACACTAACCATTTTATCTTTTCTTTTCTTCAAGAAGCTTTCAAAAATCAAATCAGCTTCAACAGCCATTGTAATAAAATTCCCTGGGCCAGGAGCTTTTCAGTATTCTGATGTTGAGTAGAGCAGGTGAACTTCCTCATTTATCTTCTCTCTCCACCACTTCTCTTCTCTGGCGAGGTCACAGTGTAGCAGACAGCTATTATGCTTTTAATCGGTTTTACAAGCTTCCCACTTCCTCCCCCACTCTGTTTTGCACATGCCAGTAAACACACGATTTCTCTGCTGCAGCTCATCTCTGTTAACAAATTCCAAACTGGCTAAAGCTTGCCTGCCTTCACTATTTCATGGGAAAGACTTCTGGTCAATGGCAGTTAGATTGCTGTCACCTCTTTGATCTGCCTTGTCTTATTCCAGCCCCCAAACGTTGCAACTGGGCTTCCAAACCTGTCTAGAAACTTTGTAGTTGTTGCTCCAACAGAAATTTGACTTCTGTCTGCAAGTCAACCCTCAGCCCCTTCCTGGGACGACTCCTCATGCTGCTTTTATTGCTTTTGTGAACCTTCTAGGTCTTGTTTTAAATTATTTATGTCCATCTTTGATTTCTGCAAGCATCACCATCCCTTGCTCCATTTTGGGTCAACAGGAATACCAGCTCACAATTTCTCTCCTATGAAGCTAGATCCCATTGCTACCAGTGTTGCCTCTTTTCTACCCAAGTGGCTAGTCAAACTTCAGGGCTATTAGGGATGTTCCAGCTGGAAGCAGAAATTGATGGAGTCTAGTATTTTGTTTGATGCAGTTTATTTACAAGGAATGTACAAAGTCCTGCTCCTCCAAACACAGGAGTAACCAAAAACAAAAGGAGGAGTTTCTAAGCTTCCAGCACCAAGCTTCTTTAGCCAGCAGATCCAAATGTGCTCTCTCTAGCTTTTTACAGGGTACTGTGCTCACACAGGCTACTGCTTGGCTTTCTTACTTGTTGCCTCTGCCTGAGCCCCTCTTTCTGTTCTTGTCTGTACTCAGTTTGTGTCATCTTTTACACATCTAGCCCCAGGATCTAATGGAACCTCCCGCCCACCTGGGCCAGTTTCTGAGCAGATTCTATTAGGCCTTGCTTTAGGTGTGGCCCTTAAGTATTTCTTACGACTATCTTAAGCGAAGGGCATGTTCACACATCAGTTTGTATGAGTTTCAAGGTTTCACCCAGCTTATAACACAAGGAAATACAATACAAAACTAAAATATTTCTCTGCTTTTCTACCAATAACTCTCTCTTCACTGGGCTCAGCATATTAATGCATCCCTCAAAGACCAGCCAATAGTAGGTCCTGCAAAAACCAGCCAGCTATAAACTGGAACCTTTTAATGTAACTTTTGGTCAACACTAGATGGTTATTGCAATTACTCTCCTTAGAGTACATAATCTTGAGAAAAACCTCTTCATTTTCCCATTGCATCAAAATGCATTAGAATATGGTTAGTGATGGAGAAAGTTTGAATTGGCAATATATTCTCTTGTTTCAGTGGAGCTTAGTACCCAACACTGTCTTCCTCTGGTGAAAATCAGGAGTAACTGGAGTGACTGTAAGCCAGAAGAATCAATGTATCCAAGACATTTACATCCTGACAGCTTAAAGGGCTGCTACAGTATTCTCTGTGATGAAGAGTAGGTTTTTACAATCAACAATACCTTTAATTAAAAAATAAAGATATCAAGACAAAGCACATTACACAGTTATTTATTGAAATACTTGAAAAGGCCGGCAATGGAAAAAATAGGTTTGTCATGAGGATTTTATATTCATTAGATTACTTGATCCATTAAAAAAAGGTGCTGTCTAAAGGTAATTCTAACCAGGTATATAACCCACTGTGAACCATGCAACTAATACACACTAAAGTAGAGTAAGCACTGTGTACTATGTTCGTTCTGCCCCATACACAGCTTTTACAAGAATGATTTCTAGTGAGGAATTAAACAGCAACACTTTTTGAATTATAAACATTTATAATATACAAATTGTTTTCCATCGGATTTGAAAGGGCTATAAAACATAGTGGAAAGTGAAGCAACACAGAATTACACAAAGCATATGAAGTCTGTCTGGCAGTTTTTAAAGTTTACTTTTTTCTTTTAAAAGAGGAATCTCAGACAGTTAAACATGTCACAGGTCATGTAACATACAAAATCATTAGGCCACATCTGCCACAGTGACTTTTTCCTTAGAATATAGTTCAGTGGGTAAATTGGCTGGCTCTTCAGTTAAAAAAGAAAAAGAAAGAAAGCCACATATTCTGCCTTGTATATCTTGTAGTCCCAAAAAGAACTTCAGATGCATATGAAATAAATAAGTAATCCTTGAGCAAGTATGATCCTTGAGTTGAACCTATTCTATTGAAAATGAATTCCGATTATACACTCTCACTATGCTGAAACATCTAAGAACAGTATTTCTAATAACTTTTGGGGAAGCAATGTCTTACTGCCTTAATATATACAGTTTATTTACAACATTCCCTTTTGGCCTCACAAATCAGGCCATTTTAGTTGGCTGTTACGATGCAATTTTTTCCACACATTCAATACTGTAGTTATAGCTTTCATTTAAAAGAATCTTATGCACGAATTACAAATATTAATAAAGTAACTCTGCATATATAAATATTTCTAGCAGAATTTAAAGCATTCAGAATGTACATAATTTTTATTTGGTAGGGGCCAGCTACTGCTTTTCAGATCATCGCTGCTTTAATAATGCTCTGTACATGGCAAAACCCAAAACTGCAAAGACTGTAGCACCAAAACTTGCTCGAAGCCAAAATGTGGAACTTTTGAGGTCTGCTTGTGTCACATGCCTGCAGTTTAAAAAGATAAAGAATTAAATTAATTTCATAACAGGAATGTCAGGCAATTTATGTCATGTCAAATAAAAATCTGCTTTTGGAAATGTATTATTAACACTTGTCACGCTTAAGCAGCACACCACTAGGGTTACAAAGTTTTAATCAATGCAAGCATTTATACTTCTCTTAAAGGCTTAGGACCTGATGCTGCAGCCCTTGATCACATTAGTAAGTCCCACTGAAATCAAAGATACTACGCAAGTGAAGAGGGCTGCAGGATCAAGCCATTAGTCAGCTGTGAATGGGGGGAGGGCGGAACAGACTTATTTGACAGCAGCAAAAACTACTCCGTAAGGGAAAGCAGCTACAAATAATTAATTGCCCATCCAGAGCGAGCAAATATCCCAGCACAGTGAAATACTAGTTAGATAATATTTTTAAAGGCCTCAGTTCACATATTTCTGCTTTTCAGAATTAAACCTTCCAAGCAATGTTGTACTACCAGTTATTTAAAGTGCTGTCTTGCAAGCAGTTAACTGACAAGTGACAAGTAATACTTCTCCAAAAGCTAGAACCACAACAATGACAATTTGCAAATCCCTCCCCAATATATAATCACAAAAAGAGCAACAGGTAACTGTTCATCACAATACTAAATTGAAAACTGTTAAGAGAACGACATGCTAGTGGAACAGGCAGTGACAGTGACATGAACAGAAAAAGAAAATGTAACAATAGGATGAAAGTGGTTGGATGACAGAAAAAGCCACATTATTCATGACAAGATAGATACAGCCAATGACCCACATCTCCCAGATACCACAAATAAAGTTTGTGAGCATGCTCAGTTAAACACCGCTAGCCATCTTCAAGAGTCTCAAGTATGACAGCTTACCATCAAGTAGTAGATAAAGCGTTAAAAGTTATTACAATGATCTTAATTTAAAGCACACCAAGTTTCAAACTAATTGTTATGGAGGTGATTTAGAGAACCTACATAATATCGCTGAGTTTATATAGCTTGTATATTTTTATAATAATGGGTTATTGGTTGGACGCTTTAAAAGCAGTTACAGCACAAGGAGTATACAGTTATTCTGTGCATATACCATGTGCAAAAACAGAGTTAGCTGACTATACAATGTGAATTACAGAACGATCATGCTGCTTTATAAAACATGGATTGTGTAATTGTTGCTACCACAACATACAAACCAGTGTAAAATATTGTTTAGCAAACATTTATAGTAATAACAGGTCCTGTATATAAACACTTATTGTACATATAAATTTGCGCACTAGGGCATCACATGCTGCAGAACAGATACGGGTTCTTCTGTTTATTTCTACTGAAGTGAAATGCAGCATATGAACAACCACTCACATCTGCTCTCCAAATTCCTATTCTTATTCAAAAGTTCCCTGTGAGATTATGATCTTGAAACAGACCAAACTCATGGTTTCTTGCAAGCATTAGTTCCCACAACAAATTTCTACAAAATATCTCAGAACTAAATGTCAAGTAGTTTGGTTGTTTTTTTAAAGGGGAAAAATGCAAGATCACCCCAGTTAGGATATTGTTACCTGTCTTCAAGTAAATGTGGATCAAGAGATGACTCCATGAAGATGGAATCTTCTACAGAGCTGACGGCGTGCACCTGATGAATAATACTGCTCTCCTCGTCTGCTAAGAGCATGGCACCCAACTCATCTATATGGAGTCTTAACCTTTTTTACACATATGCACAGTTTGCAGTTCATAGCATGGTTCAAACAGGAAGTGACTCAATGTATGCCACACTTACATCTCACACAAGTTATATTCAGCTGCTAATTTGTTTTCATCTAATCCTTTGCTCTTGTGCAGTTGTTAAAAACTTAACATATAAAAATAGGAATTTGTTCAATGGCTAACTAGGTAACTAAATTAAATACAAAAAAAGAGCATGCTTAAAGACCTAGGAGGCTGCAGCATTAAACAACAAGAGAAAGGAAGCTGCTATAGAAGCTGAAAACCCATGCTTCTTGGCTTTTATTTTACCCCAGGATAGTGCAGTACACCTTACACTGTACACTACAAGCATGTCTTCACTACACACACTAAAAAAGGTATGTTCTTAACCCAGGTTAGCTAACTCAAGCTAAAATAGTAGCAAAGACACAGGAACTCATCTTTTAACTCAGGTTAGCAGCTTGAGTTAAACCTATAAGGGATCCTGGGGTTGGATTCGAGTTGCTAACCTGTGTTACTAGCCAAGCTGCTAAATCTTCACTGCTATTTTAACCCAAATTAGCTAATCTAAATTAAGAACACCTTTCTGTAATGAAAACATACCCTAATTGCAGTACTTCAGCAAAACAGGCTGTGTTAATACAGGAGTATTAGCTCTAATTCTGATGAATTTCCTTTACTACTGTTGGGTCAAGTCTGTACTTTAAGAAAATGTAACTTTAAAATGTTTTTGTAGAGTGAATATGTACACTAAAACCTCAGTTTCAAAACTCCTTAAAATATAGAACAGCGTGTGTATATACACACAAACTTTGAAGGATGTATACTTTTGATATAATTAACAGCTCAAAATGTTTTTAAATTATCTGACAAAATATTTACATATATATTTTAAATGCATCAGTTTAAAAGTTTCAGAGTAGCAGCCGTAAAAGTGTGAATCTACACTTATTTAATTTAGATGCATCTCAACTTGTCTACTGAAGCTCCATCTTTCGTTCAAGTCTATAGTTTGGCCTTTTACAACATTTCTGCACCTGGGAACATTTAACAAGCATTACATAAGAAAGTTATTGAGCATGGTTAAAAGTTATCATGTACCTTTAAAAGCAACTAATGTAATCTCATGATCATGCCAAAATCCTATTCCCATGTCAAAGCATCAGAGAATTTAATGACAGGTTTCAGAGTAGCAGCCGTGTTAGTCTGTATCCCCAAAAAGAACAGGAGTACTTGTGGCACCTTAGAGACTAACAAATTTATTTGAGCATAAGCTTTCGTGGGCTACAGCATCCGAAGAAGTGGGCTGTAGCCCACGAAAGCTTATGCTCAAATAAATTTGTTAGTCTCTAAGGTGCCAGAAGTACTCCTGTTCTTTTTTAGAGAATTTAATGACTCACTCATAGCATAGAATTTTTTTCCCATTTAATCTAAGTCTAATGGTAAAGCAGCTTTTCCTTTAACTAAATTAACCTGACCAAACTCTAAGGCCCAAGCCCTTGCCCACTGAAATCAATAGGAGTCCTTCTATTGACTTCAATGGGAACTCGATCATCCCCTGTACTTTTTGGCAGAAATTCTTCCAAGGGAGCCTAAGGGAGATAGGAGTCCAGAACCAAAATTCAGTGGGACTTTGGTATCCAATTCATTTGGGCTCCTTTGAAAGTCCGAGCCTTTACTTATAAATGTTTCATAACAATCAAAGTACACAGCCAATGGAATCTTTCCGCACCTCAGTGCCATACTCATGTCTCTTATGAAAATAACCCCAAATAACAAAAAGGGGAAGTTTCATTTCTGATATAACCTGTCAACTTTACTGTGGTTATACCACATAACATTTTGTCCCAAAATCTACAGCTTCCATATTAGTATCAAAGAAAGCGTTCACATTTTAGGAGTTTCTTCTGTTCTCAAATACATAGGCAAGCCAAATATATTAAAATAACATTTCAAAATTTTAAAATGATGTGTGTGAGATTAGGAATCTATAATGTATAAATGGTATGTCAGAAGCTATTATACTAGTGTCAGTTAGCCACTAATAGATACTTCCGCTAACTCCAAATGAGGGAAGAATTTGGTCCCTATCTTAAACCGGAAGAGAAAGATTATCCTAAATTAGAACTAGAAACAGATGCAGAGTTTTATGAGATCTTGCCTGCTAGTAATAAGATTTAGCTAGTCAACTTCCTGTAGTTTATTAAGCTTCCAAAATAAGATTTCTATGTTAAGACACATTTGCTCCACATTATATTTAGAAACAGAACCCAGGTTTAAAAATAATTTGGAAAGAAAAAGCACAGAACTTTTATTCAAATTGCCCTTAAACATTGAGGCAAGTAGCTGTTTTATCACCTGCTATTTTAGTGACATACGTTGCAGTCTAGAACAGTGTTTCTTTTAACAGACTTTAACAACTCACAAGAAGTTAGCATCACAAGTAAGCAAGATATTAACTGAGCATGCCTATTAATTACACATGGGAACCGGTTGAGCTGTGGGCCAACATAGACAACCTTTTTAATCAACATTAGTAGCAGAAGAATCCCAAGTTTGGGAAGATAATCTTAATTATAAAAACAAATCTCCAAAAATTATCCACATGCTAACTGGCAAAGAATATAAAAAGAGTAGCAGATGAGGTCAACACAACCTTGTCATGACGGAAATGGACCAGCCATATGGATACTCACACCAAATGATAAATAAGAAGTTAACAAACAGCAAGCAACAGCAGTTTACTTTGACAAACAATATGTTTTAGCCACAAGTTGTTAAGCAACTGAATTTAAAATAAAAAAACACTAAGTATACATGCAAGTTGTTGCGGCTTTCATTTAAATATTACATTTAGGCACATAATTTTCTATGTTATAAACACATTCTGGATATTAGAATTTTTTCCCCATTAGCCATCTAAAATATGAAAAGCAACAAGTGCATTTTAGTGCACACACAATGCCTGAGGCAATGTAAAAAGCCAGTTCAAGATACTCCATTTGTAAAATAGTGCATTAGCATAGCTTTGCAAAATTCTGCTTGGCTATAGCCCGTAATGAGTGGTAGGAAATGGTCAATAAAAGAGCATTAATTTTCATCAACATCATCATGGTAAAAGTAATACATTTTTTTCTTTGCCTGTATAATTTAACAGATTTTTATGGTGATTTTGGAAGGCTGTAAGAACATATTGCCTAAAAATGTAAGTGCACTATACTATAAAGTCTAAACACTTATACTGGATTCAGAGAACTACTCTTTTCTCCATTACAGTTAGTAAATAGTGCTTTTTCCAGATTGGGTTTCACAGAAGGAGGGTTTTACAGGCAACTGAAACTATATGAACAAATCCTAAAACTCTTGAAATAATGTTTTTATGTGCAAGATTATTTTTAAAATATGTTAAATAAAACCCCACTCTTATTTCCACTATTTCAATTTCAGAATCTAAGAATTAAACTTAACTGAAAAAATCTCCCTGATGGAAGGAACCACCATCATTCTCATGCATAAGAATTACTTCAAACATCTTGTTTTTAACCATAAACTCAATTGCCAGAGTAAAATGCAGCTATTGTATAAGAGAAACAAGATGAATGAATTATTTAAAATCAGCAAAGCAGAAAGATAGAAAAAAATCTCATTGAACATTCCAAATAGATGCACTATAGTTTATAAAAAAAAAAAAAAAAAAAAAAAAAAAAAAAAAACATGCCAAGTTGATGGTTAAAAAAGGGTTAGAATTACACAGAAAAATGTTTTTAAAAAGAGGTAAAATAATGTAGTAAAAGGAGAGTGAATGCCAGCCAGACAAATGAAAATGAACACCTAAAGGAAAGAACAAATTAAAAATATAAAAATACAACAACATACGAACAAGTGCTTTCTCTCACACATGCAATTTGCAGTGTTTAGAATGCAGTGCCGTCTTCCTAGTGGAATCTATGAACAAGGATCCTGGGTAGTTCAAACCAACAATCCTGCTCCTCCATAACAGATACATCAAATGGATAAACTTCCACATTTCTCTCAATTTACTTTTCTGCTAAGCTAGGAAATCCCCAAAGAATCTGTGAATAGGGTCAGACCCAAGAGACGTTGAATGTAGGTGGATGCAGGATTTTTCATTTCCACAAAATCATTGCTATTGCGTTAATTGCTGGGTTTGGAATATTAAAAATGATTACAAAATAGTATGTTTGTCATCATGATTATATATAAACACTAACTAGCAACACCAGCTAACAATAGCAATTAGGGGTTAAATCTAAATGCATTTCAGTTTACAGATTAATCATGCATTCCTCTGCTATCTAGACGGTTAATATTTTGGGGGTGGAAGGGAGATCATGACAGTAGCTTCTCCACTCGGACAAGCCTCTTTGCTTACTAGCTAAGTAATGTTTTGCCTGACTTTCTGGCTTAGGGGTAAGCAGCTGTAGAAGCAAGCAGAGAAAACCATACAAGGCATAACAACTGCATTTTATAAACTTCTTAATTCAAATGCATTTTCTGTTGAGGCTATTCTGTTTTATAGACATTAAACAGACATCAAATAATGTTCCCTCGTTATATATCTTTCTTTAAATACCTTGTTTCCCCTATGAAAATGTTCTTTAAATCTACCTATTCTGTTAAACCAGAAAAACACCTCCAGTGGCTCTCCTTGTTAGTCTATAATTAAAGGCTAATCTCTGCTTTCATTTTATGAAACAATATTTCTGAGAATGAACACACATGCTAGCTCTATTTTTCTTTAAAATACATTTATTTACATACACACTACTCACTTCACTCTGCTGAAGTATGGGGAGACTGTGTCAAGCTATGTATCCCATGATCCTTAGGGGTTCAGTAAGGAAATGCTATGGGAGGAAAAGGAAGAGCTAGAAAGGAGGGGAGCTGGCTAGATGAACGTATTGGTGGGCTGGACTCCTACAGTAAAGACAATTTGCTTTAAGTAAATGATCCATACAACAAATCATAGCAAGCAAACATTTTTTCCAACATGGTTCGGGCAGAAGCTCTTCCATGAATTCTCCTCCTCCTAAATTACGAACCTGTCACAGAGAAGGTGGCATATTCTGGGGCTTGTGATTCCCTACTGTACAGTGTCAAGGGCTGGGGGTGACTGCACAGCAAGACTGGCCAACAGAGGATAGCATATCAGCCAAAGCCTCTACTATTATCTTGGATCAATCTAGTTAGGGATCTGATGGAGGATTCTCAAATAGGAAAGCAGCAAGGGGAAGAAGCAGCATGTAGCTAAGAAACAGGGACAACTATCCATGACCATTTTGAAAGGGGAATTGGGTATGGATTATGCGACTCCCCCACCCCTTTAGGGCGGTCACAGCCTTCCTATTGAGGAGTTTGAAGAGTTGCTGTTTTCTGGGATTTTCAAGTGTGTTAAATTGGCTGTGTGGTTGGGATAGAATAAATGAGTTGGGACAAGTTTCAAGGGGATTTGTTTGAGGGACAATTTATGTAGAAAAGATGCAACACGAATGAACAATGTCAAATGTTTCATTGTCATTTCTAAGTCAACAATCTTAATTTTCTGAGCTAAAATGTTTCTCTTCTATAAATTCACATTGTACTGTTATCAGTTGTGCGCTGAACTCTAAAAGGTACATTTCACTAAAACTCTCTCCATACTCTCGACACACAAATCAGAAATACCATCAGAGCCCTTGTATACGTACAGCCTGCATATGCCTACTCTGTTTTATGACTATAATGATCTGAAACTAACAAAAGGTATCACACAAAACATGCAACACAACAAGACTTTCAGGATATAAAAGAATGCATTCTAATCCTGACCTTCCAAGATGCATATCACAACCATCTGTCACTCCAAGAAAAATATGGAACATGAAGCCACTGCACTACAGAATTATTGTTCGGTTTGAACTCCCATTCATTTGCTGGGCCAAGATGACAGAATTTCAGCTGTTAGTAATTTGAGTGTGTCAAAGACAAGGGTTTAACAAACACAGCCTGCAGTACAAGTAAGACAAGATGCAGCACTGTTTTCTATTATGAAAAATGTTATCGAAAACATTTTAATGTTCATTTATCAATTATTTTTTCCAAAATATTTGAATGTTTGGGTGGTTCAAAGTTTTCTACAGTGGCTAATTTTCTTAAAGTGTATAAGCAGGTTGTGTTTTGTTCAAGAGGAGCTGGCTGTTAAAGCTGCAGATTTCTTCACATCATATCCACTAATCTGTACAAACTGAAGATCAGTAAAATGTGTTTTGTATTAACTGCCACAAAGTTAAGTGGTATGAATTGTATTATAAACATAATTACACTGAATAGTACTGCTCTACATAAGCCTTACTTTTGTCTGCAACAATACCTTAAATAAAATGAAT
This sequence comes from Emys orbicularis, assembly GCF_028017835.1. Taxonomy (NCBI): domain Eukaryota; kingdom Metazoa; phylum Chordata; order Testudines; family Emydidae; genus Emys; species Emys orbicularis. The sequence continues at coordinate 41,976,721 of NC_088695.1, read as the reverse complement.
TTCTAAAATTCATGTCTAAGAGATATACAGATCTAATTCACACTACATAGATGTTTTATATATTATTCCAGTACTAAACAGATTTTAAAACGTTAATAGTTTTTCATTCTCTACTATCTACCTAAAAAGATAGATCTAATTCTTCAATATTTTGCTACCACCTAATTGACCGAGTTGAGCATCAAGTTGGCAATGCTTCAATACATTACTATTAGATTAAGCCCTCAGTGGTCAACTATACTTTTAAGTTAAAGAGGTCATAAAACTTGACTAATTTTACTGCAAATATTAAGAGAAGCATCTGTCTGGTGGATATGGAGTGAAAATCTGCATCATATAAGGTTATCAATTGCTTTTTTTTTCCTTTTTTTTTTTTTTACGTATTTTAAAAAGCACGCCTGGTACCTAGTAAATAAAGTTAAGGACCTGTTAAGAACTGCAGTGAAGAGTTTGTTCTTTACAGATTGCAGCAAGTCTGAGTTGAGGAAGTTCTGACAGATGCAAAATGTACACCTGTTGCAGGCGCACATACAGCGTAATCGGGCATGGCTGCGAAAACACACAGAAGGACACATGTTGAGATCTTGCTCATTAAATCAGGCACACATTAGGGCTGTGCCAAAACCAAGAGATTTAGGAATAAATTAGTTACATTTGAAAGCGGAAAAGAAAGGTCAGCTGGGGAGGCAAGGGTAGACTAAAGCTGTGCAGAATTCCAGGGCTAGATGTTTTAAGTCTAGATGACACACTAGCGAAAGCATCCTCCTACACAGATAAAAACTGGAAAACACAAACATTAATAAAAATGTTTGTTATATCTGTCTTCAGGAACAAAGTATCATAAAGGTTTAATGGAATGTGTCTGCACAGCAATAGATGATACCCTCTTTTCAATCAAAGGAAAGGAAAATTGAAGGTCACATTTTCTATCACTCAGTAACAGAACACATTTTACTTTATAAAGTGACACAAATAACCAATTTTTCCATACACCCCCCCCCCCCCAACTAATATACACATGCTTGAAAACCAGGGAGGAATAAGGGATATTTATTAAGACAAACAAATACTCAATGCCACACACAATTTTAAATGTCCTAATATTCCAGCACTACCAAATAAACCAAAGTAAAAAACAAAACAGAAATCTTACTGATCTAATTCAAGAGAACCTATTATTCAAATCTAGATTTCTGGATGAAGATGACATTACTTCTCTTTAATTTTAAAGCCAATGCCAGCTGTCATACTAGAATCCATCTGTTATTTAATAATATATATCTAGTTCACCACCATACATAAAGCTCCACCTACCAAATAAAGAGGAATGTAAAGTATGCTTAGCAACAGAGTGAGATGCTTAGTGAGAAGCAATGTAAACTTAAATATATTAAATCTGAAGTCTGACAAATATATATATTTGGGCACCATTTAAAATATGTAATAGCTAATAGATTTGTGAAACAAAGACACAAACATTATTAATTACATGTCCTACATAGGCATTATTAGCCAATGAAACCTCAGTGCGTTTCTAGGGAATTATTGTACACTAAGTAATGTTATGAACCCTAATTGTCTCTGGATCTGAATTACAATAATTGTCAGGTAAGTCAATTTTATTTTTTTATGACTATGACTTGAAAATATTACCAAGCAGTACTGGGTCATTCATCTCAGTGGTTACTTTCATTGCTTTAAACAACCAATAGGGCACACTGTGAATGTGGTGAATATTTAAGATACATTTCTATATATCTAAAATAATTGCTACAAATATGCTATGATTTTACTATTTTAGTAGAACATGGATTGCATCTCATTGCTAAGGGTTATAAAATTTGGTCAATGTTGTGTCAATTCATCAAATATTGATTACCATTTGGTATGTAAGAAAACAGAAAAATACTAGATGTCACTTTCTTAGTTATGCGGTACATGACTGTAGTCTCAGTGACTTTCAGTCTTAAAGTAATCTCCCAGAAAGGCACTTGTTTGTGTTATTGCTCTCAGACTCATGCATCTACTGGATATAAGAAGATAGGGGCATAACATCACCAATAGCCATTCAAAAGCCACCATTACTGTCCAGAGTTCTATATCTAAACATGGACTCAAAAGTGCTGAGCACCTGCAATTCAGTTTTAAGTCAGTGGGAACTGTGGGTGCTTGGCACCTTTGAATCTTAGGCGCATATATGTATATGAAATATTATATTTTAATTGCACTCACTGTTACTGTTAAGACATTTTGTAATAATTATACACTGCATTATTAATATTATTATATTAATAAACTCACTACACTAGTAGTTATGACATATGGGAGTCTAGTCTCTTCTGCATATGCTCACAGTTCCCCACTGACAATGATTAACAGCAATGAGTTATGTATGCACACATGAACAGAACTCTGTGTCTATTGGATTAATGGAACCTTCTAAATCACTGATATCACTAGCACCTCTCTCTGTTGCTAAACAACTCAAATGAGGCAGAGAGTTCCATCCTCTTGATTAAGAATGGCATGCAGTGTTGTCATGATTCATGCAGTATGAAAACTATGATGCTTGACTACTTACGGATACATGGCCATTGTTGTCAGTTTAACAAAGATATCCTTACTCGGTATATCAACAGTGTGACAAGTAAAGGCTTGTGGTGGAGGCATTTTGTGTTTCTTGCAGAAGTCAGCAGGGGAAATGCTATATTCTTGTTTAACTTCATGTAGGTCTGACTTTGCAGCTACCACTAAGCAAGGTATTCTGCTGTCCACGAAGTGTTGCTGCAGATTTAAAGAAAAATATTGAGACAAACAGGAGTTCATGTGTTCAAACAACTTGGAATAGCCTATTATTATTATTATTGTTTCCTGTGGCAACATCAAGCATTCAAGGCTTAGCTGAGCACAAATCTAGAAGCAGAGTGCTCTGCACAGGCAGCTAAACCATAGCCAGGCATTAGTAACAGAAGTCCACTGAGCTCTTACTGCATTTTTAAATGCATCAGCTGCATATAATCAGCAATCATGCAGGAGTCATATGCACTTCTGGTGCCCAATTCAGTCAGTCAGGAATGCTGATAACTGAAAGTGAACATTTATTTTCCCCCTGATTAACCAGTGTAATGAGATACGTACAAAAGATACAAACCTTAAAAATCCTAGCACAGTATTCAAAGGATTTAGGATTACTGACATCATACACCAAGCAAACAGCATCACATATGGTCTCGGCATCAGTTAAAAATTCAGATTCACTAACATCATGTAGCTGAAAAAGGAGGAAAAAAGCTTTGATATTATTATTAATTGCATAACTTTCTCTTCTGTTTTCATTTCTTTTTTATTTTAATTTCCTATTATTCTTTTGCGCAGAGACTGTCTGGTTTGGCCAACGTACATGGCAGAGGGGCATTGCTGGCACATGATGGCATATATCACATTGGTATCACACTGCACATCTACATTCAAAAACCAGTATATATATATGCATATATAAAAACAACCATGATGTAAGTCTTACCAGCAAGTATTTTTCTTGCCCATATACATAGACTGTATTCATCGCATAGTAAGATTTGTGCTCTGCACGTATTTGCCTCTGTCTCTGAAAACACACAGAATTTAAAGATTAGACAATAATCAACAGCAACTTCCTCCCCATAAAAACTGTATTTAAATAATTTTTCAGGTTCCTACACAGTTGCGCCTGCTTAATATCAGAGAACTATGGTGAAGTCTTATATTATGAAGACTTCATAGTATGCTAGTAAACCTGTAGCTGTAGTACATTTTGTCAGTCATGAAGTATCAAAGATTAAAACTAATGAACAAAGCAAATTTTGCAAGGCAGTATCCTCGATTGTCATATCTATTCACCTACTTGATAATTTGTAAAATTCTGCAATCCACGATGGGTCTCCCAAACTTTAGTGCTAACAAGTAAAGTTCTAAGGCAGCTGCATGCTGTCAACAGAGTTTTGTTGCCTAAACTTAACTCTCAATATTATTCAATTACAACTCACATTAAAAAGAAAATGTTTCTTACCATTAGATTTCTTCCAAGAAGTGCCTGGAGAACACCACTTTTCCCACAGCCTTTCATCCCAATAACATTACATCTGAACACATTCCTTTGAGTCTGCTTTTTCTGGAGGTCTATCTTTTTATCTCTAGTTACTTTAAAAAAAAAAAAGTTTTTTAAATTCCTACAGTAAGAACAGTTAAATTACTTAAATCATATTTGAAACATCTGTAATTAAAATCTTTAATATCCCAATGGCACACACTTTTAAAACAAGTTCAAGTCAACAAAATGCGAACTAATTCCACAGGAATCAAGATCGTCTTTTCATATGTGTTGTTTATAAAAGTCATAATCTTTTACATATATACTTTTTTTTTACTTTTATAAACAAACTAGAATGCTCTCCAGGATATTACTCCTTTTCAAAATATGCCTGCGTTCTAAGCAGAAAGGAGAAAAAAAAACTACAAAGGACATTTCATTTAAACTCAATTTACTGCTTGGCAATTGGGCGTATGAAACTGATCTTTTAAAATAAGCTCCCAAACTGTATTAACAACATTTCAGATAATTACCTGTAATTGCTGATGCTTGAGACTCTTGCTCTGTCAGTATTGAATAGCCTAAATAGCCCAAGTACTCCAGGCAGCGCTGTACATCTAAATATGTAGTTAGTCTAAGGAAAAAAAGAGAGGGGGAAAAATCCCAAAACAATCATTCCTAAATTGCCAACATCCACCATTCCAGATTTCTATTAAAAGTACTTGTGCCCTATGTATTACATCTGGCAAAAGCAAAGTGTTCTGGTGCCATACAGTAATGAGAACACACATGTTTGAAAGTTAAATGGCCCTAGTTTTATTAATATAATAAACCCATGATACTATGAGGGCAGCCCCTGCTAAGATCAAACCACTCATGCTGACCATGTACACAATGCTTTCCACATCACAAAATGAATGTGATTGCTCCCCCTCTGTATTCCCAACTCACTGTCAAGAGGAACGCAAACAGAAGACAGTAACATCTTTAATGTTTACTGGAGGTATATATAGAGAAAATATCGACCAACTATTGAGAAGGTGACAATTAATGACTCTTAATGATCATACTACTTCAGGCAGATTTCCAAATTTTGGTGAGAGTCCTGAAGCAGTGATCATTGGACACTGCCCAAATTCCAGAACAGCCTGTAGTTCTCTGAGCAGCAGGCCCCACAGTGGCTCCAAAAAGCTCTATTGCTTTGGTCAATTCTTCAACATTTTGGCTTGCTTCCTTTCTACATAATAGCAGATCTTCAACAGGAAGCTTTAAAATGGGATCTTATAGTGAATGTCCTCAATACTGTTCCTACATGTTAGTTCTCTAAAGTGCTTTGCCACGTGCAAAGGAAACTTAAGTGGTACCTGAAATGGAATCATCCAAGAGCTTTTCTTAGATAAAGATCAAAAATTCTCTCATAGGTGATACACTGATAAACTATGCATTAATTACATAGCAAGTACATGGTTATATTTGATTTAGCAATTATGTAAATCAAACAAACTGGATTTTGGGGGGCTTGACTATCAATGCTCTCAAATGAACTAAGGACAGCAGGATTGACAGACAAAATCCAAAAATATGCATCCCTTAAATATTTTTGTGACAATGGCTGGTTGGCACAGAAAGTTAGTATTTCTGGAGACCTATGTTTCAATCCTATGTAGGTCTAGTAAGAAGAAATTTAGTGATTTCAGATTAGCCCCTTCAAGCATGGATGCTCATATAAAAACCACACCCTGTAATTTAATTTGGCTGGTAAATGTTTGGATAGGAGAAGCAAGTGACAGGATCCAGGTGGATGGGAATACAATGGCAGAGGTGGGGTAGGTGGGTGAAAGGACCAAGACTGGTATAGTCAGGGTGCTGGAGATCAGGACTGATTTGCGTTGGCTGAGCAGTATGGAGAAGCTTGTACATGCTTTCCATGCTATACCTGGCTCTAGTCAGCGATATTAGTCTGCTTCTGAACTAGCAGAGCACTATGAAATCAGTGATAGATATTTAAGTGAATTTCTCTACAAGTCAGTTATGTAAACATGATAGACATAAAAGTTCTGGAAAATGTATTGAAAGTTTCCAAAACAACAAACAAAAAGGAGTCAGCCAAAAAAAATAATGTGAACTTCTCTGAAAGCCCTATTGGAGAATGACCTCCAGCTTATTGAGGAATTACCATTCTCCTCCAGAGTACAAGGAAATTCAACTTCCATTCACATTAAGTCAGCACGCCTCTCCTGGGAACACTGGTAGCTGAGCCAAAGGTGTGCAACAACTTTATAATGCAGACTAAACCCCATTAAGGGAGTAAACTGAAACTTCACCAAGGCATTTCAGGGAGAACCTCTGGCTCCAAATAAAGCATGGTTTCATAAATGGAAAGGACAATGTTTTACTGAGCAAGTAATTTAGTTCTGCAGTCTCTATAGCAATAATCTTTCCTATTCCCTTTAAAACAAGAGCTGTGTGTCTAACTCTGAGAATTACAATCAATTCTCTGAATATGGTTACAGCAGTCTCAGGAACTCATCTGTTAAGTAGATCTCCACAGTTTTGGCACCACATTTGCTAAAAACATTTAAGCAGCTGCACTGCCGGTGCTATCTATATACTTGATTAGATCTGAATGATAACTTAAAAATAAATCACACTGTAAAACTGTGGCATCTTAATTAGCATAGTTATTTAAAAGTATTCAATGAAGCAGATCGCTCTGACAACATTCATCAAAAATTTTTTTACTCTAGACTGATTTTTTCAGTTACCTCACTAGATTTACTATTCATTTTTTAAAATAAAAGATTTGCATAGTATATTTAGAACTACGCATATAAATGTGCAATAAAATAGGTTATTACATCACATGAAGTACTAACGTAAGGCCACTGGTAAGGTCCTAATGTAATTCCTGGGCAACAGCAACATATAATGTACCATACTTACGTCCACTGAGAAAGAAACCCCTGGTATGTTATCCATCCCCTTTCATTTGTACAAACAGTGTTGTTGACATCAGGTCCCCATGGTATATAAGGGAAGACTTTGAACAAATCTTTGAGTTCATCAGGGGACAAAGCACAATCTCGATCCTGGAAATATGCACATAGTTATACATCAGATACCAATAATATTGTCATCAAAACATACTTGCAAAAGTAAAGTATTTCTTGTATGGGATTTGAATGGCCTGTGCAGCATTCATTCCATAAAAACTACGTTAAGGATTTACTTACAATAGGTGGATAATCAGTTTTTTAAAAGGATTCTCAGGACTTGTATACACTAGAAAGGGTAAATATACCAGCTGCGTATACTGGCGTATGAGTGCTTCTGCTGGTATAACTTATGCATTTTCCTGAACAAAATAAGTTATACACCGCTATAACACGAATTCGGATATAACACAGTAAAGCAGTGCTCCGGAGGGGCTGGGCTGCGCACTCCGGTGGATCAAAGCAAGTTCGATATAACGCGGTTTCACCTATAACGCGGTAAGATTTTTGGCTCCCGAGGACAGCGTTATATCGAGGTAGAGGTGTATATACAAAAGCGCTTTTTTGCTAGTGTAACTGCATCTCCCCTGGGGCTTTTGCTGGTATAAAAGTGTTGTTTAAAAGAAAATTGCACCCCTATGTGACAAACGTTTCTAGCGCAGAACAGGCCTCAGACAGACAACAAAGGGTCACAACTATTCCTTTAAATTAAGAATCTGAATACATAAAATGGAGAATAAGCCCAAACCCCCAAAACATTGGATCTTTTGTTAAAGCCTTATTCAATCTTTATTCCTACATAGGCATTTGTCATTTCTAGCATTCTTGATTGTGTGTGTAAAATAAATATTTTTAATACAATTTCATAACATGGTAAGAACATTTTTCCTGGTTTAGGAATATCACTGATCAATACAACATTTAAAAGGGTAGCAGAATCTGACCCTGCATAGGGAAGAGCTGTTCTGTTGACTCAACCTGTCAGGAGTCAGAACCCTCACAGAACTGCTGCCACATTGTAACCAGTGCTGGCTATTCAACTCCAAGAGCAGAGGGAAGCATGATCCTTAGTCCAAGAAAACTGGGAGAAGAAACATGGAAACCCTACCGGAAACCTTAGGAATTGCCAGGCTTCAGCAGAAAGCTTAGGCTGAGTTTTATTCTGTTGTTACTTGAGCTAACAAAGCCTAGTCCCAAGAAGGAGATAAATTGACATCATGTATAGACTTTATATGGAGTAGGGTACTAATGTTACCTGCTCACAGAACAATTTAAACACAAGGAAGATGGCTCTCCCAATATAAAGTATTGATTTAGTTTCCTGTGCCACATTAAAGATGAATATTGACTCCTAATTCTTTCTTTGAGTTTGAAAAATAAATTTGGTTCAGCTTCATAAACTTCAATCCAATCCTAATAGAAGGTAAAAAGGATGGCTGGACATCAGGGGTTGGATTTTGTTGCTAAACATCCCGTTGTACAGATCAAGTCAAAGAGTTAAGATTTAGAGAGCAATTAAAACATTATACAAGTACCACTTAAGTCAGACTAAAAGCTTACCAAATCATGCTTATCAAAAGTGCTTTGGAGAAACAAATACACATGGTGATTCAATTCTGTTGTGCAGTCAGAAGGAATTTTAAGCCTATTTAAAAAAAAGAACCAAAAATTAGTCACATAATAAATAATGTAATTCTTCCAAGAAATAAATATGAAAATAGCATTTAGTGGTTTTGCAATCAGCTCCTTTTCTGTTTCACGGAAAACACAGCAAGCACTGTTTACTAGGCGTTCTAAAATCATCTGTAATATAAGGCACTTTCAGATATAACAGGAATATCATCAGCATTCTATGAAAGAAATAAGGATGGGATAGTCAAAAGAAAATAAGGGACTTAGGCACCTAATTCCCTTAAAATCCTCTGAAAAATCTCATCCTAAAGGAGTTAAATGTCATAAAAAGGGCTGGATAGTTTTATAACTATCCCACTTGTAACTATGCCTGGTAAGAGAATGACCTCACCGCACATTAAGCAGTTGGAACTATTGGCTGGCTTATAGGAGAAGATGTGTGGCCCATTTAAGGACTAGACACTCAGAGAGTGACTTCCTGCAGCAGCTTCAAACCAGGTCAGCAGGGACACTGATCCATCCCCCCCCAGATGACCAGAAGAGAGGGGAGACTATTTAGGCCTATGCCCGGGCAGGAAAAGCCCTCTTTTACCTGGACCAGGTAGAGTAGCACCCACCCTTCCACCAATGGCCATAGCTAAATACCGGGTTTTGTCATGATCCACGGTGGGTATTACACTAGATGCTCCTTTCTTGGGGGACTGGGAAGGAATTTTTTCCCTCACCACATTGGCCAAGGCAAGTGGGTTTTTTCCCCCTCTTCTCCACAGTGGGTAGGGGCTTAGTTGGGGCAAACATGAAATGGGAGTTAGGCTATCATGTCACAACTCATTATGTAAGTGTGGGGCGGATGTCCAGTGCAGTTACTCGGTAGGGAAGGGATATGGTGATCAGATAAAATGGATTGGTAAAGGATTTAAAGGAGGTATTCTTTAAAAGGAGTGGAAATGGGGGACTTGGGGCTCCTATGACTGGTACGGCAAGGCACCTGCCCCCCCTTTACAGTCCCCCTTAACCCTTATTCAAGGGGGGGGAGAGGGGTAAGGTCCAAGCAGCAGGTTGGTTGGGGACCGAGATGAGTGAAGGGGGAAGGTGGACAGCAGCCTCCTCCTCCCCCAAGTACATGTAAATGATTATGGAATTACCTGCACTGCACACTTTTATCTGCTGGGTACTCCCTGATATTTAGGAATAAAATAGTGGCCTAATTAGACCACATCCAGTGTCTCCTGTCCTTCTTCTGTCATAGCTGGACAAAGGATAATTAAGTCCCATGTTCTGGTCATAAACTGATTGTAGTGTTCAGGGAAGGAATTTCCTTCTTTCGCCATCTGACTCCTTTTGTGCAATTGGTTATGAGAGACAAAAGTTTGCTTTCCTCTTAAGAGTGAGATATGAACCTCTGCCAGGGACAGCATTCTGGAGTGAAATGAACAGAGTCTGATCTGGTATTGCAAATCCCTTGGCCTGCTGCTCTCCATATGCAACCCACAATGAAACTAGGTGACACTATGAAACCTAAGTTTAGACATTTCTGCTAACACCCCGAAATTGGAATTCCTTTATCCTTCTACTCGCTCTATATAAAAGGGTATTCTGCTCCAAGTCTGATCCAACACCCAAGGAAGTAATTGGAAAGAACTTCCATTTACTTCTGTGGGCATTGGATTAGGCCCTTAATGCACACGCATAATTGAAGTGACACATACATCAAGAGATTATTATATACTGTATACTCCATAATGTGTTTATGTAAATGTAAATATTGCTGACAAAGTTGGGAGTTGTGTTTGTATAGTAAGTAGTTGATTTAGCAATCCCAAGGCATGACATACAAGTTCTATATAGAGTTAACATGTGAAAATTAACAGCTGAAACATACGGAGGAAACAAATACTCTGGTGTGAGCTCTAGGTCATCATCATATCCAAAGCGGCGTAATACTGTCCAAGTAGTTTCATGTCTTCCTCGCTGAATAAAAAGCGTATGTAGAAAAAGAAAACCTGAAATTAAATGATAATTCTTAAGACTTTGAAGGCTTTCAAACATTTAACATTTACATTGAGAGGAGTTGTTTTTTTTAAATCGAGTGAATATAAAACAAAATACACAAACATAACAGCACAGTGTGGAATATATAAAATCTTAATGAATACATGACATTTTCTGTACCTTCAATTTGTACAATTATAATACTTCTATAATCGGATCGCCAAAATTATTATTTTCTTAAAATTTGTTTCCTAAGTGTTAGCACCAGCATTTTGATTACAGGGTTGGTTTTAATTTGTAACATGCTAAAAGTTTTTATACAGTCTCCATTAAACATACAAAGAATGACAACCTTCAACAGTAGTTCCACGGAAGCATGTATTAGTTTTCCTACGCCAAAATTCAAGAATAATTGCTTAAGTACTTTCCATATCTTACTGAAAATTGAGATTACTCCCCCAGTTCAATCCACACATGATTTTTTAAGGCTGTGTATAGATTAGGCTTTTCCCCCTACAATTTTTCACTTTTGCTTTCACAGCTGCAGCTCCCACAAGTAGCAGAAAAGATATCGCCTTTAATTTTTACCACTTACTCCGAACAGATCTACACAGCAGTCATTAAAATGCTGGTGGGAACCAACACTTTTATCTATGCTAGTGCTCCCTCTGATAAAACTAACCAAATAGCCTATTCTAAATGGAAACGATAGAATTTGCCCAAGAGGGAATTTCTTAGAATCAGCACACTTAATTCAGACATTTTGGTCCCTTAAGCATTCTCCATTGGAACACCATTTCCTTCTCCCCCATTATTCCTCAGTTTATCCCATGCCACAGCCAAGTTATGACCAGCTCTTGTTGCCAAGGGAGCAAGAAACTGAAATCATATTTCAATCCCGTTTTCCTCCTTTAACAATAGATTACACAGGGACTTTTATCTTGTGTCAACTTGAAATGTCTCTCTTCAAACAATACCTACCTTTTAATGTTAATCCATTAGCAGCAACTCCATCACTTAGATTTTTTCTGACCACATTCTTTACATCTTCCAATGCTTGAGGCGCTAGAGGAGTATTAAAACAAATTCTCTAGCAAACAAAGAAAACACATATTAGAAACACTGATACTAAGTCAATCATACAGCATGTCCTGCTCAAAGTGCAGCCCTAAAAGCTATGTTAATTTAATGGTAGGGGCAATTCAAGCAAACTCTAAATGAAAGCAGAGCAAGCAGGACAGTTCCTTGCTCGTTGGTACTGCTCCCACGTAAGAGCAAAATAAGACAGTATCTATTAAAAAGAACAGGAGTACTTGTGGCACCTTAGAGACTAACAAATTTATTAGAGCATAAGCTTTCGTGGGCTACAACCCACTTCTTCGGATGCATCTTTGTAGCCCACGAAAGCTTATGCTCTAATAAATTTGTTAGTCTCTAAGGTGCCACAAGTACTCCTGTTCTTTTTGCGGATACAGACTAACACGGCTGCTACTCTGAAACAGTATCTATTATTTGCTTCAGTTTCCAAGACTGTTAAAGAATCACAGCCACCCAGAGAGGAACAGGTGTTTAAAGAAACTGAAATGCAATACTGGGGAACCTCAGGATTGTATTTAAACCTGCACAAATCAGTAGGGGTAGGGATGTAGAAAAACCCTTTTTAGTTTTTCGAGAAAAATGTTGCAAATTTAAACTGACAAACGCAGGATATTCAATTGAATTACAATCTTAGCAATAGCTAGCCACAATAATGTGAATTCAGGTTTGAGGAGAAGCTTTAACTCTGCATTCCATTTCCTAGCTCTAATACTTAAGGTTAAATGTAGTTCGGTATCTGAAATGTTACACCTGATTTTCATCTCACTCATTTTACGCCAGCGTCATTCCATTGACTTCAGAGGAATAACTCACGATTTTACACCAGCATTCAAGAAGAATGAGGCCCAGTATCTGTTATGGGCATCAACAATACAAAGATGATTTATATAGGGCAAGATTTTGTGCTACCCAGTGGGAGTGTGCAAAGAGACTTCCGCCACCCCACACACAGGACTAAATTACACAATCCCAGTGGAGACACTGAAGATGGTAACAGTTTCCCAAGAGGAACAAGGCCTATGGCCCCTTCCCTAAATCCACATCAGCAGGAAGGATAGTACATAATGCACCTATTTGCTATGTGGTACAGTGCCCGTTGTACTGGCTCCCCTATATCTCAAGGAGAAATTTCGGTCAAGTCAGCCTCCAGTCCCCAAGCACAGGGCAGTGCCTAAAATGGCACAATCTAGCCAGTGAGCAGTTTCATGATTAAAAATAGGTATCCAAACGTTACCAGTCACCTCAACTTGTTTTGATAGTATTTTAGAGCTGAGCTACCATATACTCAGTTTGGAGAAAATAGGGGGTGATAAAAACAATAGTAGGGAGCTACCTGAAAGAAGTTGAGCTCTGCATCACTGAGAGTGCCATCGTTATCCTGATCAGAGATTCTGAAGATGCGAGTCAGGGCTTTTATACAGGCAGGTTTCATCTACAGATCGAGAGAGAAATTAGGACCCACTTTCACAGGGAAATTACCTTTTTTTTTTTTTGGCTTGAACATGAAAATCATCACACTAACAACACAAGAGAGCACTAAATAGAATTCAAATAGGTATTGGCAATTTAATGTTTGATTTGGTTTAGATTTTCAGAATGGGCACCTAGAAAATTAATAAATACAAGAAACAGCAAAACCCGGCAAGAGTAAATTTATATTCCGAAAAAGATTACAAAAAAGTCAATTTTGAGATTAAACTTCCTTAAATTCAATTATATAAAATCTTGAATCTATCTTTGCAGGCTGAACAATCCAAAAATACAAATATCCAAAAATACTTCTCTGTATTTGTTGCCTTATTGTGATGTAAAAAGTTTTTAAAAACTAATTTGTTGACAGAAATTTGAAGAAAATAATTTTCCTACCCTTTCCTAATATACATTGAGGTGCATTAGACAAGTAGTTTTCAACCTGTGGTCTGCAGACCCCTGGGGGGGAGTTGTCTCCAGACTATCTAGGGAGTCCGTGAAAGGTTGTCATTACCATAGCACTGTGGTTTTCAACCTGGGGTCCACGGACCCCTGAGCATCTGCAGACCATGTCTAAGATTTCCAAAGGGGTCCGCACCTCTATTTGAGAAATGGTTCCGCAAATAAAAATAAGGTTAAAAACCACTGCATTAGACTATTATGCCCTTGCTCAGCCCCTGTATGATCATCTTTTAAAATATTTATATTTTAAGATAATACATTACTCCACAAGCAAGCAACAAAACTAAGAGGTTTAGAAAATATGACCTACAAGGAAAGTTTGAAAGAACTGGGCATGTTTAGTCTTGAGTAAAGAAGACTGAGGGGGAAACCTGATAACAGTCTTCAAATATGTTAAAGGCTGTTATGAAAAGGATGGTGATCAGTGTTTCTCCGTGTCCACTGAAGATACACTATGAAATAATCGGACTCATCAGCAGCAATGGAGATTTAGGTTGGATATTAGCAAAAGCTTTCCAGTTATAAGGATGGTTAAGCACTGGAACAGGCTTCCAAGGGAGGTTGTGGAATCCCTGTCGCTGGAGGCGTTTAAGAACATGTTAAACACATGTCACGGACAGTCTAGGTATTCTTAATCCTACCTCAGCACTGCAGGATGGACTAGATGACCACTTAAAGTCCCTTCCAGCCCTACGTTTCTATGATTCTACTTATAATTCGAAAATTAAAGTCTATTTATGTGATCAGACTAGACAATAATTTTCTGTGTATCAATGAAGAGAACTCTAATAAGGCATCTTAAATGGACATTCCACACACAAAATAAATTCAATTCAATGGCTCTAGAGCTACAGTGAACCGTTATTGAACAGGCACCTGATCCATGTTCAACTGGTTTAGGCAGGGTTTCAGGAAGAGCCCCGGGGACAATCACAGTAATTTTAACTGTCCTCTCTCATCTATTAGACAAAGTACTGAGCATATGGACCAACAGCATTTGAGAGGAAAAGCTGTTGAGTTTGCTCCCGGGTGAGAAAGAAAAAAGAAAGCTAGGGAATTCCCTCCCAATAAATAAGATGGTGAGGGGGAAAAAAGAGAAGAGAGAAAACTCTTCTCCGACTACCAGCCACAAAATGGTGAGGAGTGAGGGAGAAAGAAAAGGGATGATGACATTAATTGCACTGTGGTGATACAATGTGACTACACAACAGCACCATGCAAAATCAGGATGTGCAAAGTCAAGCTGCGATTATTTTGTGGCTTTCTATTACTCAATGTTTGAGACTGAGTGGCTTTCCCCACTGTTCAAGATGAAGTGACAATCCACAATAAGTGATAAATTCAGTACCCCTACTATAAAAATCCACATGCACCCGGGTAATCCATTTAATTAGTTTCCTTGTGTACTAAGAAACTAGCTATGGCTGTTACTAGAACACTAGAAAAAACATGCACTCATCTTTCTGAAGCTCTCTTGTCAAAGTCTCACAAGAGTGCTCTGAAATAATTTTGCTTTCCATGACACTGGAGTAAATCTGGAGTAACTACCCTGCAGTAAATAGAGTTACTTAGAATGTACATCTGTGTTAATGGAGAAGGAATTTGGAACCAGTTATATCAGATTACATTTGGCATAAATGTACAACCATGACCAAATCAAATCTGAAAATCAATTTGCAATTGTTTGTACATGTAATTAATTGGGAAGTAAAAATGAACATCTTGCAACATTCTCCCCTCCCAGGATTTAGTAAAAGTCACAACTCTGATTAATGTCACAGACTATAGGCATGACGGACTGGCACATGATGACTGACACTTAGACAGAAATAATCAAATAAGAAATAAATCTACTGGGGTGGAAGTAGCGTAAAAAGCAAGGCGGCAAAAATATTTTACTATTTTAACGTAATTGTCTTCTGAAAAGGGTTTGGCAAAACTAAGTTTATTACTACTACACACATATTGGTTTAAAAAGAAACAAAGTACCTCTTTTTCCTCTGGACAGTAGAGAGGCCCTGTAGGATGTAAAACAGCTTTCTGTGCATAATAGAACAGCTCAGATATATTCTTCAGGTTTTTGGCTGAACACTGGAAAAAAAAGACTTTAAATTAGTTAGTTAACTCTTTTGAATATTTCACCACCTCTTTGGGTGTCTAAATGGAAGCTGAACTCTTGGAAATATGGTCCTTAATAGTGGTCCTTTGAAAAAAAGGGAAATATGGTCCTTAGAAAAAAAAATTGAGACCTATGTGTTTGCAATGACTAGCTCAATGGGGACTAGCTCCAGCTCAGTTGCAACCTCGTAGCACTACTGCGATACAAACAACAACAACAACGTAGTAACTCTGAGTGGCTCTATCACTACTACAATCGAAAAAGTTCAAGTATAAACTTGGCAGCAATGTGGTACTTGTTATTCATTCAGAATGAATTCCAAAATTTAGGAGCATACCTCTACGCAAGTTTCTATCGCTGTGTATTGGTTCATAATGGGAAGGATGGTCTCCATACTGCTATATTCCACTAGATCAGATTTGTTTCCAACCAATATAAGAGGAAGCCTGAAAACATAAGATTTATCAGAGGAGATTTACAAGGAGAGGGAGCTGAAAATATCTATTTTATTTCGCAACTTACTCTACTTCAAAGGAAGTAAACAATCTGCATTTATGTTGTTTCTATGAATAACTAGACATCAATGATAAAGGGCAGGAACAAAAATGAATTAGCAGTTTTAGATTTATTTCATAAGTGTGTCAAATAAATTAATGTGACAAGGATTTAACTTACAAAGTGCTTTACTTGTTTGGGATTTTTTGGAAAAGTTAAACAGTGTGGTTAATTACTTATAAAGCTTCCATTATACACAGTAACACACAAAATTTCATATGGATATTTTGTGGGCATTCCTACTGCACATGCACAGTGTATTACCCTTGTATTACCCTTGAAAGTTGGTCCACTGGGTAAAAATAATCATTTTCCACACTTCACTATAAGAGATCCCCAAGTAGCTCATGATTACTCAGAAAGAGCAGACATGGACAATAAATGGACAACATTCTCACGAACGATTTTTTCCCTCTGGATTTTGTTTTTAAAATAGCTAAACTAGAAATTCACACACAAAAATGAGGGTCTGGCTTAAGCCAACCAAAGGCAGGAAGTTCAGAATAAAAGCTGTCTCTCCTATGCTTAGCTTGTCACGGGAACTTCCTTCAAAGCTCTCCTTTAATTTCTCAGCTTCCAACAATATTTCATAGCTCTGTACAAAACTTAAAATATCTGGTGCCTGAAGAAGCCTAGCCATGGAGGCAGCATTGCGATCAAGCCATGGACTGTCTCTTAGCCTAACTGGCATCAGAAGAAAACTCGTGCAGGCCATTACAGCAGAAAAAGTAGGAAGACATTCACATATATGGTGCAAGTTATCAATGACATTTTAAAAATAGCATATTTGATGGGTTAAAAAGTCACTTGCTAGTTGAAAATATCTGTAAAAAATGTAGGCAATGAGGCTACTTCAGACTAACTTCACATCTGTCTTTTTTTGGCTGAACAAGACCCTCGATGTTATTTAGCCACCCCATCACCTTCATATTTAGGTCTATTTCATGTTTTTTCCTCCCTCTCAGTACATACCTGCTATCTTTGTCTGTTCTTTCACTGATGAGAGGAATCCATCTGCTTGTTACCTAAAGCAACAAATTAACGCTTATCAAGAAAATGTACACTTAGGCTAATATGACTGAATTGCATCCAATAAACTTGAGAATGGCTGGTCCAGGTCTCTTGCTTTCTGGGCTTATTGTGAGTTGGAAGGAGCACCACTTTTGGCCACGAGGGAGTAGGAATTAAAAAGGAAAAGCATAAACTGACTGATAGCAACAATCCCAGCTGATTATTGCATGGCATTAACAAGCTCAGAAGAGAATTTTATCCAGTACTCCTTGTTTGTGAGAATGGCACACCCAACAGAAAACCCTGAGGTGTCAGTGTTAAACAAGGAAAAGAGACGATTGATGGGGAACACCAGAAAAAGAATACTATTGGTAGATAATGTTTTCACCCCTCTACACCATGTAATATTTTCCAGTGAGATTTTATGCACTTTAAATATTTAAGAACAAAGTTTTCACTGTGCCTATCCTCCTGTCACAGGAGATACATCTTAAACAGCGGCTAGATACTATAAAAGGTGTTTTCATCATACCTTGTCAATAGAATTCTTGTTGTTAACAGCATATACTATGCAAATTACATTAGCCTAAAATGAAAAAGAGAAACCATTGAATCCTGAATGTGTGGATTCCCTAGAACAGCAAACAGTTAAAAAGCATACCTAGCAACATCACAACAAAAGAGTAAAAAATGCTTCATTGTTGGCCAGTGTTTGTGCCCCTAGCTTGCTCATACAATTTGAAGCCGGACTGATGGTCTGAAGAGAGCAGGGAAATGAAAGATATTAAGAAATGCCCAAATCAGTTTTTTTGCAGAGGTACATTCCAGTGCAATGGTGGCATAGACTTCTAAGCTATCTACATTTGAGCTGTCACAGATTATCTATTTTTCCTTGGTCCCAGAGCTGCCGTTCTCGAGTTTGGCTACCCACCAAGGATAGGACATGAAAAAACTGCCTCTATATAGAATATACAAAGGTGCATTTAAGATGCTCAGAAAGCACTGAGGGCAGGAAATGAAGGATTCTTACTAGCTCCACAAACACCCCACTGCAGCAGTTCACTTGTAAGGGTAATGCAACAGGTTGACAGGAAAAAAGTTAACAGGATTTTTCAGGCACTGGGATCATTTTGCTGCAAACGCTGTCAGTCGCTCGGTTGACTGCCTAAAAGAAAGCTGATTTCTCCCTTTCCAACCAAGCAGGAACATGAGCCCAAATTGCCAAAGGGGGAGGAATATTGTGCTGAGAGCTGCCTCTTCTCTGGGCATGCTAGTAAGTGGAACAGGCAAAGCTGACCATTTGCAATGGTTATGCAGAAAGCACAGCATCCCCTGGAACTGTGTGTGTGTAACGCTGGCCCTGACTAATATTACAAATGGGAACCAGGAGAGGTGGTGCTATGTGGGTACAGCTGTTTGTCTAGTTTTCAGAGGTTAAGAGGATTTAAGTTTGATTTGGGCTTTGCCATCCCACCTATACTTCACTGTGATCAACCTGGACTCGCCAATATCACATTCTACCATTGACAGGTCACAAGTTTGCCCCTCTCTCCACCATACAGGAACACTGCAGAGGCAGAGGCTCAACCCTCAAAGGAGTAATGATTTGAATTACAAAGCAATCACTTCTCACTAATAGTGATAACTGCTCTGATGCACTTCCTAGAAAACAAACAGCACCCAATCTTCCTCAACCAGAGGAAGGTTTGCTGTGACAAAAGGCTCTAACAGGAAGGTGGGGGAAGTGTTGAGAGAAAAGAATGGGAGGGCTCTCTTCCAATAATTCAAGCCAGAAGCTCTCTAGAGTGAAAGACTTTTTTAAAAGTTTGTTAAACAGCAGAGGAAAATCAAGGAGCAGAAGCTGCCTAATTAGATTCTAGCTAATCCCAAACTGTCACTTACCTGTGATATTTCATGGTGAAGCTGCTCATCACTTTGCTCTGCTTCTGCATGTAACAGGAAAAAAATGCCATTGAGATTCTATATCATCATGAACTAAACTAGAGAACATTTTACAGTACTCATTCCAGGTACAGTCATCCTGGCAATGGCCCTTTTGATTTTTAGCAAAGTGTGTGGAACAAAAATATGCTTCTAATGCAAAGGCAGTGAAATTGATGCCCTTGCCATCAGGCTGGAACTGGCATTTGCACACAAATTTCCAGGATGAACTTTAAAGCTGAATAATTGCACTGGCAAGACAGGCTCCCTCTGGAAAGCATCAAGGATTGGGTCCGCTACATTTTCTGCCATTTTCTTGGGGTGCTAAAGTGATGCTGTTGTTCTACAACGGGGCGGCCAGGAGCCACAGGCGGCTCTTCAGAAGTTAATATGCGGCTCCTTGTATAGGCACCAACTCTGGGGCTGGAGCTACAGGCACCAACTTTCCAATGTGCCGGGGGGTGCTCACTGCTCAACCCTGGCTCTGCCACAGGGCCTGCCCCCACTCCACCCCTTCCCGCCCCCTCCCCTGAGCCTGCTATGCCCTTGCTCCTCCCCCTACCCCCTCCAAGCATCCTGTACACCACAAAACAGCTGATTGGGAGGAGCGGGAGGGGGAGGCGCTGATCGGCTGAGCTACCAGTGGGTGGCACTGGAAACTGGGGTAGGGGAGCTGCTGGGGAGCTGCTGATGTATTACGGTGGCTCTTTGGCAATGTACATTGGTAAATTCTGGCTCCTTCTCAGGCTCAGGTTGGCCACCCCTGTTCTACAATGTCACATTTTATGCTGGAATTTACATTACAGAACAACAGCATCAGTTTAGCACCCCAAGAAGGGGATGGCAGAAAATGTAGCGGACCCAATCCTTGATGCTTTCCAGAGGGAGCCTGTCTTGCCAGTGCAATTATTCAGCTTTAAAGTTCATCCTGGAAATTTGTGTGCAAATGCCAGTTCCAGCTTGGAGGCTATAATTTTACTAGCTCCACTGCATTCCTAGCAAATCAGAGCTTTTGCTATATCTGTCTGAGAGATTTTATATACGAACATGGAAAACCCTTGGCTGCGCGATAGTTAATCCTAAACCCACGGGGAGCTTATCATAAAATACTTTGTACTAAACTGGGAAATAATTGCGGATAGCATCAAAAGGGGACGGAAATATAAAATCATTTGTAAAGCATGTCACAAAGAAGCAAACTTCAAAAGTGTTGTGGGCAGAGTTTGGGGAAGTGTTTGCTACTGAGAGAAAAGTACGGCTCTGTCTTCAAATAGAGGAAAGACTAGCTGCACTGCCACTACTGTTCACATGACAAGACAAACCTGAAACAGGGTGGTGGTAAGATCTTTAGTTAATGTAATAATTTAAAATCACATTTATCATAGGAATTGGCTCATGTCAACTGTAGAATTGCCTCAAGCATTCCCAAATAATTGAGACTAAAAGGAAAAAGACTCCGATATTTGACTTACCTAGGTTTGTATGGTTTAAAATTCAGAGTACGTACTAATATTAGTGGACACAGAACATTAAAATTAACACTGACACACAAACTGACAAAAAAAAGTCAACTTTACCCCTGAGCAGTCATAACAGTTGAAAATCTGTTGATTCAGCCTCACCCTGGATCCCCGCCATTGAATGTCTGAAGGGAGCTTTCCTCAGAGGTTCTTGACTTTGAAATCGCTTTCTATATTGCCTGACAGAGTCTGAGTTTGTTGACTTTTAAGGCATGGCTTAAAACTTAACTGTTGACTTGAGTTTCTGCCTGCTGGGCAATGGTAGGATTTATTTATGCCTTCTATTCGATTTCAGTATTCAGCCTACTAATATTTATTTAACAAGCATCAGACGAGATGGGAACATTTAAAAAAAAATGAAAATAAGAGTAAAGAAATTCACAGAAGTTTAAACTGTTGTGCCAAGATAGCACAGTACATAGAATATGTAAAAGTTGCCTACATTTTTAGTGACTTCTTCACTAAATGGGATGAGAGCAGTTTTGGATCTCCCTGAATTTAGTTGCCTTATGCCTGACCCTGCAAACACTTACTACCATGATCAAACCACCCACTGACCTTATTAGAACATTGCTACTGTTGACTTCAGAGGGACTACCCACAACACTAAGCACTAGGCTCAGTGGAGTTTGCAGGATCGGTCCCTGTCAAACTACCTCAACACCTCAAAAAACCTACATTAAAATAACATTAATTTCATTTCCAGCTCCTGGCAGAAACTGGAAGTTTTGATGAGGCTACTGAAGCAGGAAAGCAATCCTGGAACAGAATAAGTCATATAGCCATGTGTACTATAGAACCACTACCTGAATAATCCACTATGTGCGTTGGCACTCTTTCAGGGGTGACATCAGCTGGGATGGTGATTTCTTCTGCACGTGGAGGAACCTTGATTTGTAAACAAACAGTAAGAAAGAAAAGCCTCTATAAAAACAGTCAATAAAGCAGGTAAATGAACATCTAACAATGGTTTATAAAAAGAGCATAGATAAATTTCTCCACGGATTAGGAAGCTTTAAATAGAAGTGATTATTAATTTTGTTAGATTTTTCAGCAAAAGTTTTTGTTTTCTTTATGTTCTTAAAGCCTCTGCCACTTTGTTATACTGTATTTGCTGTGCGAGGAATTTCGAGTCTAAGCATTGCTGTGCCAGAGTATCATTGTTATGAAAAGACCTGAAATGAAGGCTCAGGTAAATTTCAGACCCAAAATATTAGAAGCAACATTATTACAAGGCACCCTACAAATAAACTGCTGTCTGAATTGTAAATCAATTTACCATATTTAACAAAAATTACACCTTAAGCTTAAATATATCATTTAAGCAATACTATTCTGTAGAATGGGTAAATTTTTGGTTTCTTGTTTATTTCAACTATTAGTACAGATATCTCCACATCCATTTTCGAGGACATTACACTAAACTAGCCATTATGGGTAAGTGTGCAATAACACACCCACTTGGCTGGCCCGTGTCAGCTGACTCAGGCTCATGGGGCTCGGATTGCAGGGCTATAAAATTTTAGTGTATACGTTCAGCTCCGGGCTGGAGCTCAGGCTCTAGGACCCTGCAAGAGGGAGGGTCCCAGAGCTTGAGCCCGAATATCTAGACTGCAAATGTATAGCCCCGCAATCCAAGCCAGATGACATGGGCCAGCAGTGGGTGTTTTACTGCATTGTAGACATATCTTAAGGGTACAACTACACATCAAAAAATGACCTGTAGCAGCAAGTCTCAGAGCCCAGGTCAACTGACTTGGGATTCCAGGGCTCACGCTGGAGGGCTAAAGACAGTGTAGATGTTCAGGCTAAGGCTTGAGTCTGGGGTCTGAGACCCTCCCTCTTGCTGGGATTCAGAGCCCAAGCTACAGCCTGTGCCCAAACCTCTATACTATTATTTTTAGTCCTGCAGTGCAAGCTCTGCAAGCCTGAGTCAGTTGAAACACCCTGCCACAGGTTTATTTGGCTGTGTAGACATGCCAGATTAAAAGTGCTGCCAAAAATCTCATTTTAATTTTTCTGTTCTTTTGCACAAATGACCTATGAGGCCTGATCCTGCTCCCATTTAAGTAAGTGGCAAAACTCCCATTGACCTGAATGAAGCAGACTGGGCCCATGAAAACCACTCTTCTTCTCCTAAGTATGACAAACTTGTCTAATAGTGATGACATGCAATAGATAAAGCTCTCTCTCCCAAAGGTCACAACACGTGGCAGGCTCTTTTCTTTTATAGGTTCTGCTAAATATTAAATCTACAAAAGTTTACAGGGAGCTCAAAAATGATACTCATGAAAATTAATGCTTTGAAAAATTTTGTACATCAACCATGACAGGTAATTTATTCCCCAAATTACCAAATAGTACCCATCCAGATTCAGGAACATGGTAATAAATAAATAAATAAATATATCAGTCTTATATAGTGCTTTTCATCCATGGATTGCAAAGCAGGCCAGTCTCATCATCCCATTTTACAGATAGGGAACCCTGAGGCACAGAGAGGTGAAGTGACCTGCCCAAGGTCATCCAGCAGGCCACTGGCAGAACTGGGAATAGAAACCAGGTTTCCTGAGTCCCAGTACAGCGCTCCATCCACTAATCCATACTGCCTTCCTAACAGTGCAACACCAAGGTGTAACATCAATCTTAAGTCTCCAGGAAATTCATCCAACTGACCACATTTTTTGCTTGGCAATTCTGTCCTTCTATATCTTTATGTTCTTTTAACAAGCCTGACTGCTCAAAGAATGGCCTTGTGTAAAGCTGCAGACCATAGTCACATTTCTGCCAAGAATGATTATGGCAGCACCTGGTGCATGAAATAAGACTACCCCAATGACACATCTACACAGTCCTGATCTGCATAACAAAGATGCATGATTCCAGCAAGTCCTTCTGAAGAGTTATATAGGATACAATTAGGTCTGAAATTATCTTTGCTGTTTTCAGCAATCAGATTGCTGTGCTGAGCGTAGATGAAATTTTCCTTTAAAAAGGTACTTGTTGAAGTGGACTCTACTGTATAAAGACAAAAAGGTCATGTAGTGCTGTAATTCGTTTAGAGGGATAACAATGGCCAGGAGCCCCAGTAGTGACATCAGTAATGTAATAGTATTTTAAAACATTTGCAGCCTTGCTCTTGGACTTCAGACATATACTGCCTTACATTAGGAAATACGACATTGCAGTTTTAAAGAGTGAACACTCATGGTATATGAGGCCAGCTTCAAGTCCCACATTCCAAACGTTAAACATTTACTTAAATAGATGATAAACTATCTTTCCCCTAATACCGTGCCAAGAAAAGGAATCCAGCGAGGGTTAACAATAAGACACTACAAGTTTTATTGTCTGCTGCCTTTTTCCAAGGAATAGCCTGAAAATGTTTTAGTATAATCCAGTCCATAACCAACTAAATAAAACCCAACCATTTCTATATTTATCTGAAAAAGGTTTAGACACAATTATTTAGATCAACAGGTTATGAAAACATGCTTCAAAAAATAACACAATGCAAAGTCATTCTTAATTACAGATACTGACTAACTACTACAGCAAGGGCTTCACAGCTTGACAAGTTTTGAACTCTTCACCTTTATTTATATAATTAGATGCTCACATTTTTACAAGTAATGCCTTCTGGCAGAGAGATTACCCCCCTTCTCCTTCTTCAACATCTTTTCCTCCATTATGCCCTTCTGTTGACTAAAAATAGTCAGAAAATAACATAAAAGGACTAACACTTCAGGCGTACGTGGATCAATAAGAACAAGTGTGAGTTCAATTAAGCATACGAAAAGAATGAGCAAAAATAAGTAACTTAAATATGACTCCTGTTCTCCATACAGAAGTGTTTCTAATCAATTTAAGTCATTCTTCCAGGAGAAGCCAAAACCTTTTATCACCCTTTTAAATACTTTAATAAGAAAAGCTCCACATTAAAAAATCCACTGATAGATTTAAAATTACAAATTCACTAACTTTAACTTACATGCACATTTTTGTGAATGGTAAGTAGCTTTTCTAGCAGAGAAACACAATTTAGAGGACAAATAGGGATGTCCTACCTCTTCTGGAAATTCTTCACTGACAAGAGACATAATGAGTGATGTCTTTCCAACTCTGGCTGCAAAGGGAAAAAAATAATGGAATTAGACTATTTGTTTTAACCTTCTGCTTCACTGAATAGTTACAGTTCTATCTCAAGATGGGAAGTATTTTAAAAACATTTTACAACTTTTAATATTAAAATTTTAACAAAAATGTCCCTTTTAATAAAATCTAAACATGGGTCCTCAGCTCCTTCACAGGGTCGCTTTAAGGACCTTTCTGGTAAAGAAATGTGGGTCAGTCTCCTATGTGTTTTCAAATACATGCCTAAACTTTTCAGCTAAGGGAACAAAACATCAAATCTTGTTTGCCTTGTCCAGCTTTACATGATTAAGGTGAGCAGGATTTAGCCTCAAATTACTACAACATGTAGCACCTCTGAAAATATTTAGGCATGCATACAGAACATTTACTTTAGCACAAGAAATCAGGAAGGAAAGGGATGAAAAGAATTAACGTAACAAGAAAGTGACATCTGCATTAAAAAAAGATGGAAGAACAGGGATGTCTGCAATAAAACCAGATTGAACAGTGAAGAATATACTACAGGGAGCAAACATTTATGGACAGCACTTTCTGAAGTTAGTTTGGATTGTAAACTCCATGAAGATAGGACTTTATTTTTTCCTATGTTTGCCAAAACGCTAAGCACTCTTTTGATGTATAGTTAAAAAAAAAAAAAACTGGTAAGAAGAGTTAACTCTAGCTGACTTTGTGCTTCTCTCATTTCTCATTATTTTAAATATTCTTGTATGAGACGATCCTGTAGTTTCACATGGCTAGCTTCATCACAAGAAAAACATTAAGTAGAGGCAAGTATATGATCATTAGTCTCAACTCATCCAGGTAAAAAGTGAGGTTCTCACAGTTCAGAAAGAAATTCTGCTCATTACAAGAGGATATTTAATCCAACAAGTACCATACGCTATTACTGGGCAAATCAGAGCTGACCCTCAGATTACTGATTAGATTCTGTACTGACTTTTTAATCAACTAGGCTACTGTTGTACCATGTTCTAAAGTGATTAGTGACATGACCTTAGTAATTACATAAAGATGGAGCAAAGGAGACCCGTCTACCAAGTAACAGAGTTTTACAAAGGCTGCTATTGAAAGGAACTTGCATAGTCCTCCAAAGAATATTATGCTGTTGCGTAATTATATATCAAGGATCCCCAAACTTTTTCACAGAGTGGACTACAGCAATTACTTACATTGATAATAAATATTATGAAAGCATTAATGTATTTTTAACTTCTTTTAATGCAATTTAGCAGTTGGAAATGAGGAAAGCAAGTACTATCTGACCAGCCAGCTCTCCACAGATCAGAGGTTAGGAAGCTCCTATATGTTATCCCACTTTTATACTATAGTTATTCTTGACATGATGATTCCACCTCAGTCCCAGATTCTTATTGTCCTTGGGATAAAGGGCATGGCTCTTGTTGGACTAAGAACAATGGACTAAGGCCTGGTCTATGCCTAAAACTTGGGTCGACCTAGCTACCTCACTCAGGGCTGTGAAAGTTTTCGTGCTCTGTGTGATGTAGTTAGGTCGACCTAACCCCCACTGTAGGTACAGCGAGGTAACAGAAGAATTATTCTGTCAATCTAGCTACTGCCTCTTAAGGGGGCAAAAAAATCCCTTCTATCACTGTAGTAAGTGTCTGAGCTACAGCTGCATAGTTGCAGCTCTGGTTCTGTATTGCTTGTAATACTGACATACCCGGAGTCTTCACAAACTGTATTTTGTCTGCTTTGACATTACAAAAGATGGCAAAATGCCTCATGATGTGAAGAAGCTTATTTTTTTTGTTAATAAAAAATTTAATATTTCTAAAAACAAGCACTGCTGAATTTTTTGCAACCAGAAATTAAAAAATGAAAACATCATGGTCATGATCCCAGTTTCTACTCTGTGGCACATAAACTGGGCAGTGTGTCCCGTGATCTGGGATTTTTACATTATCACATTTTGACTTCTTAAGGTGCAAGTGCTTCTGGCATTCCTGAATTTAATTTTGGGGGTAGTGAATGAAACTGCTTGATTACTTCATTTTCTGAGAGCCCTCAACTGCCACTAACTTTCTGCAATAAGGTGGGTGATATCCTGGGACCGACAGGACTACAACAACACTGCATACTAACTTTCTGCTCATTTTGGAGTCCCTAAAAAGTTGTGTTGCTCTGACTGAATTTCTTCTTTGAACCTTCATTTCAAAGATTTTTGAGGCAATTACTTGGAACTACATGAAACTTTTGCCAACATTTGTATGGGAAGAAAGAGACTAATTTATTACAGTTTTGCCAAAAATGTTCCTTTTAAGTTTTACTAAAATATTAACAACTTTAAAGACTTACTTTTATCCCATTCATATATCATTTTCCCTTGTATTTGTGCTTACCAAGCAAGATGTTACATGTATTCATCTACCTACCGCCATTCAAGGCTTAGGGTAGTGCATCTGTTAGAGCAATACATAAAATATAGGCTTATCTTATTAATTGCTGTCTTTTAGGGCTGGTGTTAGTTGTATTCGTATTGAGCTGATCTCCTTAATTGCATATGGTAATACCAGTGCAGGGAGCAACTACACTGAGACAGATTATGTTCGGTTATTTTAGACAGTGCAGAAAATGGTGTGTAATAAAATGAGGAGGAAGTCAAACTTACACTCTAACAACCTATCCAAGTCTCTTTCTGGTATAGTAACAAAGGCCTTTTGCCATCCATACGAGAGTCCCTTTTCCTCACCAAAAAAGGTAGTTTATTTCAAAAAATTAAGAAAAGCAAAGATAAATTTATGTTGGGAAGGGAGGCTACTGTGCATACAGTACTCCTGGGGAAATTCTGCACCACTGCACATGTGCAGAATTTATGTCCCCCTCAGATTTCTTTGCTTCCCTGCAGAAAAATGACTTTTTGATGGGGAAGCAAAGGAAAGCCACATGCAACCCTCCCCAGCAGTGTTTCGGGTGCCCAGGGTAGCCAGTTGAGAGGTAAATCACTGTGGGGCAGGAGGCGGCACTGAGGAAGACCCAGCTGGTGGCTCCTACTCTGTGCTGGGCTCAGCTGCTAGTCACAGCTAGGCTGGGGAGAATGGGACTTCCTCTTCCCCTGCACGGCATCCAGGGCTGGGTCTGACCCATCCCCAGATTTCTCCCCCAGCTACAGGAAGCTCCGCAAACTCTCACACACACACTTCCTACACCCATCACTCCTCAGCTGCTGAGGGAGGAATTCCTATACAGGGAGCTGAGGAGTGATCTGTCCCGCATCTGCCCAAACCCCGTGCATCCAGATCCCTCATATCCAGACCCTCCCACTGAGGCTCACCCCCTGCACTCAACCCCCCACCCGATGAGCCCCACTCCCCCTGCACCTGGACCACCCCAACGAGCCACCCGCACCCAGAACCCCACCCCATAGATCCCCAACCAGTTGCACCTGGATCTCCACACCACTGAGCCCCACTCCCTCAGCATCTGGACCCCCCACTGAGCCCCCAACACCTAGACCCCCCACCAAGCTCTATCCTCCCTACACCCAACCCCCCCGCTGAGCCCCATCCACTTTCACCAGGACTCCCCTGCAGAATCCCATTACTGTTGCACCTAGAACCCCCAATAAGCCCCCGTGCATCCAGACCCCCCCTGCACCCAGATCCCCCACTGAGCCACCTGCACCCAGATTACCCCACACAGAATCCTCTCAACCCACACCTGGATCCCCCTCACATTAAGCCCCTCCACACTTGGATCCTGCTTTGCTGAGCCTTCCTACCCACACAGAAGGGCAGGGCCCTGGGGTGTTTCTGGGGCAGGCTGGGTCCCTGTGTTGTGTCAGGGTTGGGTGCAGCCTCACCGCTGAGTCCAGGTTCCGGGGGGGGGAGGGGAGGAACTGCACAGTGATCTCCCACCTCTGTGCAGCCAGTGGCCTGTGCTCCCCAATGGCATGCTGAAGCCTTATTTTGACAAATAAAATTTGCAGAATTTTGCAGAATTTTAAAATATTGTGTGCAGAATTTTTAATATTTTGGCGCAGAATTTTAAATGTTTTGGTGTAGAAAGCCCTCAGGAGTAATACAGGGAACCACTGCAGTTCTTTTCAGTGCTACCATCTGGATTTCACTTTGGGGAAGTAGCAAGATGGCCGCTACCATATAGGTCTCTTAATCCAGAGATGCAACTGTGCTCTGGTGAGAGGTACTTTCTTGAGTCAAACCGTTATTACTTGCTGTTCCCTTGCGCTGTATACTGTTCTGAGCACACCCATGTTTTATCCTCACATCACCAATTACGACATAGGCCAGAGGTGCAAAATTCTACCTGGTCCCTTGCCTGGGCCAAGTATTTTTTCTGATAGGCAAATAAAATATTATTAGTATAATCATAGTATAGGAGGATGAGCACATACTATTTTCCTTGATTTATATGCAAGGCTAACATAGGCCAGTTACAGCTGTTTTATTTTCAATCACTTAAAAAGCTTATTTGTATGAGTGGTTAGGCAAAGATACTTTGACTATTAAAGAGCTTTTGATACACTTTTTAGAAATAGACTAATGTAAAAAAGCTACGTTTTTAAAGAAACAAGCATATTAAAATCAAGGTGGTCACAGATTAATGAAAAACATTAGCAGGCTCAATTTAAAAAATTAAATAGTGTGTGAAATTCATACAATTTATTTATAGTTAGTTAAATGTGCGGGACAATAAGCTATTTGTTCTTCCCTTCCTCAATTAAAAATAGGATATGTTATTAATTAAGGACTCAAAACTGTGCCCACATATGAATAGTCCTTAATCATGAGTGTAACCCCATGAGACCACTAGGACCATTTGTGTGAATAAGGGTAGGCAATTTTTAGGATCCTGCTAAAGATATATTTTAAAAAATCCTTCCATTGTCATTGGACCCCCTGCCCTTTGATGTACTATTTCCAGAAGAAACCTGCTGTTTCTAGTAATGCTGCTTCAGCACAACGGAGCCAAGCAGCATGATGCCTAAGGTAAGAGGTCATTACAATCTGCAGCATTTGAGCATGAAGATGCATATTTGACAGAGCCCCAGAAAAAAAAAATAGCAGTACCCCATAACTGATTCAGTCTGAACCTGATAAACAAATTACAGCTTTCTCGCAAAAATTGAAAAACAAAGATAAAAGGATGAAATTTTCTATCTAGAACCATGCATTACTATTACTGATCCTGTTCAATGTACCATACTACAATACTTAATTCTGGACTACATGCTATTTATACTACCATTGGAAATATGAACAATTTTCTCCCTGGAGAAGTGGAAATGAGAAACCACTCCAGACCTATGTTAGTCATTATATTAGTTTTACCTTTGGAGGATGCTCAGATACGATGGTGATGAGCATGATATAAGAAACTGAAAAGAAAAGAACTATTCTATTATGTATTCCCTAGCTGCACTCTTGATGCTGTCACCAGGACTTGATGCTGTCACCAATTTGCTCTAACTGAGCAAGATAGTTGCTCTGGCAAGTGGGTGAAACTGAATCTTTAATATCTGCAAGCTTTGCACTTTCATGTTTTTTAAAAAGTGTCTAGTTCTTTTTATTGCAAAGATAGCCTTCCAAACATAAACCTGCCAAATCTGAACCAAGCATAAACAGACACAATGTCATTTTCCTGAGTCTGCAGACAGATTGCATCAGTGCCTCTGCTTCTGTTCATTGCTTTGCCAAGCAGTCAAAGAAGGAAATTAACAAGACTCTGGTCAGGTTCACAGTAGTATATCAGTCCTAGTTGGGAAAGTTCTTTGCAGCAACAAATGCAAGCAATGGAATTACTCATTAGGCAAGAGGGCACAAAACCTGGAGGCTGAGTGAGATGTATACTGTTGAAAAGATCTTCAGCAGCCAGGAAAAAGGGTAGAAGTGAGGACCCACCTTCCCACTCTTGTAGCTGCCAGGCAAGAGAGAGACAGCGTTCCTTCTTTTGCAGCAAGAGGGTGGAGTTTCAAATTTATCAAACTCCATATTTGGTACCAGGTTTGGTTAGTAGGAACTCCCAAGCAGGAACCAAAGGCAGGACCCTAGAAGAAAGCTCATCCCTTCTCAACAGCTTGGGATGGCAGGTCTACTTGCCATTTTCTACTTCCAACTACTAGATGTTTACCAAATGTATCAAGCTCTGGTAATCAATCCCTACATATCTTTGCAATATCCAGTCCTAAATGTCAGGTAATTTCCTTAAACTCGCATCTCTAATGAAACAGAAATGTTTTTTTGTTGAACCTAATTACCATCTTGGCTCCAAGTTACTATCAGCTATTTCCATTGATAACTACCAAACTGGTTCAGATTCATCAGGCAAGAAGAAATCTACATTTATATTTCAAGTTAGATGTGGGACTACAAATTGCTTTGCTATTTACAGAATATTGATAAAGTCTGTTAATTTTAGTCTCAATCTTCCTTCATTTAACTACAAGAGTCTATTGTAAGCAGGCCTGTTGCTTTGTGTTATCATTAAGTCATTACTCATGAAAGACCTAAGTATACCTGAGGTCTTCAGTCTGCCAGCTATTAAAGCAGTTGAGGGAAAGAAACACGAGAGATCAACCTCTTGCTACACATGAGCCTCCTGATAGCTGATTCATGGAGCAAATTTTGCATTGGCCTCAGAGGTTGCACGCACACCCTTCTAGAAAAGGAGGGGAACATAACTGTAATAAAAGCAAAAATAAAATAGGATGAAGGGGTGGGGATCTCAGGACCTCATGGTATTAGCTGGGTTATTTGCAGGCAAGGAAAGAACTATTGTTCCAATAACTGAGTGGAAATGCCATTACTTTTTTAAAAAACTAGACTGCTGCAATTCTTTAAGAGCTGGTTTAGTGGATAAGATTTTGCATCATTTAAACTGATGAAGAAAATGGTTGCAGAAAAAGCGCAGCATCTCTCATAAGGCGTTAGGTGCTCTAGGTCCAGAATGTTACACTGACTTTATTTGTAACATTCCTGGCTGGGTTGCATTTTGTTTTTTTGTTTTTACAGAATGGCTTAGGAAAATCTGTGTCACAGCAAAATTTGCCTGAATGTTTAATCTGGTGGAACCTCTACTGTCTTGTTTCTCTGGAGTTCTACTGCTTGAGATGCAGGAAACTAAATTTATTCTGCTTAAATCTGGGTTGAACATTTATCTTTCCAATTTAGTTTTATTGTTTATTTAGTCTTAGCGATAATAGCTTATCTGTCGGTTAGATTTACTATATAAAGTTTTGTGGTATTGTGAAATGTTTAACCTGGATTCTCTCTTTTCTGAGCATGACAGTTAAACCTTTCACATCACGAAGTTTAAAAATAGCATTCTGGAGCTTCTCTGCAAATTAATGGCTATTAAAGATTCATGACAGCTTGGCTGCTTTGGATCCCAGTATTCGGTTTACAAAAAAAGCCTCAAAATGCAAACCATGGAAATGGGGACTGAATGAATGTGGGGATATAATAGGATGCAACGGTTTTCCCACCTTATGTCACAATCTGAATCTGATTCAGACTGGTATTACCATCTGATGGCTCTTTTTTGGCCTAGGTGAAATGAATTGTGGTTCCAGTCCAACGGATGTGTCCACATCACAAACAAAAAAAACCTCACTATCATCAGTATAACTGGCAGTTTCAGCTGACAAGCCAATATTCAAATGAGCATGTAGACTGAACTAACTTTTCACCTCTATTAGAAACAGTCCCTAAAAAATAAACAGTTGAGGAATATTGGTAGAGATGTTTGAACAACCCATGCTGTATGTATGTGTTATTATCGATACAATACAGTTCCCAATACTATCAATTTGGCATCTCTTAAAAAACCCATACCCCAGCAATCCAATGCACTTTCAGCCATAGGCCTAGTTTGGGGGGAGGGACTGGGAAGGCACTGCCCTCCCCCCCCAAACTGCAAGCCTCGGGCAGGTGTGCAATTTGCCCCCCACACACAGCCCCACTGGCCTGACCGGAGCTGCCTCCGCCCCCCCAATATAGAAGTCAAATGACCCCTGTGCTTTCAGCTCAGTACTGGTCTTTGAAATGCAGAAACACATATCACCTACAAAACATGATCTGTGCCCATTTATCAGATATGAACTGAGCCTTGTGTTGCATCTGTACTTAAATCACTGTAGCAGAACCAGTCCAAAATACTCAACTTTTTATTACTGTAGATCTGTGACATTGAAATATTCTGGTTGTTTTTCTACTAAAAATACACTAAGCACATTTTCAATTTAGTGACCTTGGAATTCGGTTTTTCTCCCAACCATGTTTTTATCTCTGAAGAGTCCTCATTTCTCACATTATAAACATATCTTCTGCAAGTTATATAACATTTAATCTAATATTGTACAACAATGAACATCTTTAACAATTTACATGACTTTATCCTGTATGTTTTCTACCTAATCCACTAGCTAAATAGATTTTTGATAATTCCATGCAATGACAATATATGAAAGACTGTGTAATTTAAAACACGCTGCCTGTTTCCTTACAGAGTGAGCTTCACCTAGACTCAGCCCAATTTTAAACTCTATACTGTCTGTGTATTAGCAAATCAGCTTGGCAGGCAGCGGTACCTCTCACAGTT
This sequence comes from Emys orbicularis, assembly GCF_028017835.1. Classification (NCBI taxonomy): domain Eukaryota; kingdom Metazoa; phylum Chordata; order Testudines; family Emydidae; genus Emys; species Emys orbicularis. Next base: position 41,943,127 of record NC_088695.1, on the reverse strand, counting down.
GTGTTACAGAAGCTAGTAACAAAGAAACTAGGTTAGGGACAGGTTCTGAAAAGAAGTCACATAGGAAAAATTCACTTGTATATTCAAGTGAATAAAGAATATATTTAAAGCCAAATAAACTTGTTATTTTAAAATCTGGCCATGTATTGCCTTTATCTACATTGAGATTTGAAAGCATATTAACATATTTCTAGAGAATCATGCTGTAACACTGTTCTCTAGAAAGGCCCTAAAAGTTTCCCCATACGATGTACACAGGACCTACCACACTATAGAATAATTTTACAAACCATGCTAGGCCTACAGTTGCCAGGGAAATTATGTTAGCAGTACCTTTCAAGCAAGAACTATATTCTTAATATAATTATGTATTATATTAAATACTTGTCACTTATATAGTACTTCTGCTTCCAAGGACCCTAAAGTGCTTTACAAATTAATTTCAGTGGGATATTTGTGTGCTCAGCACATTTGAAACGTAGGCCCCTGATTTAGGTGTCTAAATATGGACCCAGGGACCTAACTTTAGACACCCATTTTCTAAAATGTTTGGCTGAAAGTTCAAGGGATTTGTCCAAGGTCACACAATGAATCAATGGCAGAAACCAGGAGTCTGGACTCCCAATCCCCTGTTCTAACCACAAGACCACAGTGCCCATCTGATAACCGTATTTAACTGAGTGTTTGCAATTTCCAAATTCAGAATATAAAAAACACCTTACTATACTTTCAATCCTGGGCCAGGTCACCACCAAATATAGGAAAGAGACAAGAATTCTGGAATGGCCAGCTCAGAAGTATGCAAGCTATGCATGCAAAGTTTTGTGATAGGCTATGAGTTGGGTATCTGAGCTGTAAGAATTCAAGCCGGTAATTGCAAACTAATTGGATACTCACAGCCTCCTACACTACCTATTTTATTCCTGGTGTGGTTTTAATTAAGCTGTTTGACTTGCACAACAGAACTCAGCTACCTGTTCTCCCTTCACTTTGGTAGGGAGAAGAGATCCGCCAGCTGCGGGCGGGGCAGTCTGCATCACATGGGGGGTGGAGGGTGCGATTTTATACCTTACTAAGGATGGTCTCCGGGTCACACATACAAAGCAAGGCTCCTGGTCACCAGTCTCAGAAGGCTGCCTTGAGATGACCCCACCTCCGAGCCAGGGGGTGCGGGGAGCCCTGGGAAGGGGAGGAATCCCCCCTCGCCTCTCCACCCATAAATACAAAACCGAACTAACGACGAGCCTCCCCCCACACCCCTCGCCTCCCCACACCCCTCTAACCCCCGCCTCCCCTTCCCCCCTACACACACCCCTAACCCCCGCCTCCTCTCCCCCGTCCCAGCCCTCCCCCCACACCCCTCTAACCCCCACCTCCCCTCCCCCGTCCCAGCCCTCCCCTAACCCCCGCCTCCTCTCCCCCGTCCCTGCCCTCCCCCCACACCCCTCTAACCCCCACCTCCCCTCCCCCGTCCCAGCCCTCCCCCCACACCCCTAACCCCCGCCTCCTCTCCCCCGTCCCTGCCCTCCCCCCACACCCCTCTAACCCCCGCCTCCTCTCCCCCGTCCCTGCCCTCCCCCCACACACCCCTAACCCCCGCCTCCCCTCCCCCGTCCCAGCCCTCCCCCCACACCCCTAACCCCCACCTCCTCTCCCCCGTCCCTGCCCTCCCCCCACACCCCCCTAACCCCCGCCTCCCCTCCCCCGTCCCTGACCCCCCACCCCACCCCTAACCCCCGCCTCCTCTCCCCCGTCCCCCCACACCCCTCTAACCCCCGCCTCCCCTCCCCCGTCCCTCCACACCCCTCTAACCCCCGCCTCCCCTCCCCCGTCCCTGCCCTCCCCCCACACCCCTAACCCCCGCCTCCCCTCCCCCGTCCCTGACCCCCCACCCCACCCCTAACCCCCGCCTCCTCTCCCCCGTCCCAGCCCACCCCGCACACCCCTCTAACCCCCATCTCCCTTCCCCCACAGCCCCCTCCCCGACTCACGTTCTCCCACCAGCAGGATTCTCACGTCCTTCTTCATCTCCCCACACCCTGGGCCCAGGCTCCGGGTCCCGCTCGCATCAGGGTTGGGGGGGAGGCTGCGGCCTGCCCTTGCCTCCAGCACGCTCCGGGCCCCTCAGCCGGCTCCGTCCTCCGGCCCCCCAGCGGCAGCGGCTACGGCAGGCCGAGGGGGACACGCTAGCGCGAGGAAAGAGCATGAGCGCGCGAGAACGAGCGCGCCCCCTGGCGGTGAGGGGCCTGTACTAGGCGCGGGGCTCTGCTGGCCGGGCCAGGGAGGGGGACAGTGGTGGAGCCTGTGCTGAGTCTGTCTGTGTTGGGAGTGAGTGAATCTGTCTGTCCGTGCTGTGTCAGTCAGACAGACTCACCCACAGCAGAGACAGTCTGTCCATGCTGGGGCTGTCTGTGGCATGGGGGTCTGTCTGTCCGTGCTCTGTGTCTCTCTCCACGTTGAGGGTCTCTGTATGTCCGTCCATGTAGCAGGCACGTCTGTAACATGAGTGTATCTGTGTATGTTGGGTGGCTCTTTCCGCTCTCTCTCCACACTGAGTGAGGGCTGGCGGAGGAGAATTTCAAACACTGGGGAGCTGGGCCATTGCTATCCCTAGGTGCATAGGGGCAGGGAGACCATCTATGCATCTCGAACCGTCAGGATGCATAGAGGAGTCCTTCTTCTCAGCCGAGTGTGAGGGGCAATACTCCCCACGGTGCCACCTGTGCACCACAATTTGACACCACACAAAATGGACCCTGCAGGCGTAAATGTTACATGGACTTTGTTTCCACCTCTGTTTGTGCCCCAATGTTTACCATAGGCCTAGGCGGTAAGGTGTCCTCACATGGTGTTTCTATTTTATAAAGACAAATAGAAGTATCCGGTAATAGGGTCATTTAGTTACAATAATCAGAAACTTGAATAAAAAGTGCCCGTTAAATACCAACCAGGCATTCGATCACGTGAAATACAACACGCTGACTAGTATTGTGTAACCGTCCCTCATTTTGTATGTGTAACCTAGAAACTAACCACCAAAGCCAGCACTCTTTACTCAGGTGTAAAACTACTGAAGTCAATGAGAGTTTTGCGTGAGAAAAGGCAATAGGTTTAGGTCCCAAGAGCTACATTTTGATTCCATCAAAGTCATTTGGAATTTTGCCATTAGTTTCAATGGGATTGTGATTTGGATTTCAGTAATGAAAGACACACAGTCAGATTTTCATATATTTTAATAAAAATATCATCCACATCAATGACACAAAGTAGGTGTAGGTTAGATAAATGTCTATCAGGGATGGTCTAGACAGTATTTGGTCCTGCCATGAGGGCAGGGGACTGGACTCGATGACCTCTCGAGGTCCCTTCCAGTCCTAGAATCTATGAAAGACAGCAAATGAGACATGCAGACGGTATGTATGAAAAGCCGGAACCAATGTAAAGTGCCCATTTTCAGATTATACAGGAGGATTATTTTACAAACAATGACAAATTACAGTCTCTGAGCTGCCGCGATCAGCCTGCATTTGGGAAATTAGAAGTGCCCAAATCTCGTTCAGTATGCTCCCTGCTTTGTTGCTGCTCTCTCTCTTTTTTCCAAGTCGACTTGGGGAAAGAATTATCAGTGTGGTTATGTGCCAGGGCTAACTTGCTTACATATCAGTCATCCCACGTGCATCATCTCTCACATCCACACAACAGTCCTACATTCCTAGATTCCTGCAAAAACTTATGAATGTGCTTACCTTTACGCACAAGTGTTGTCCTAATGACTTCAGTCAGTGGGAAGACTTGTGCTTAAAGTTAAGCATATTTGTAAATATTTATGAGATCAAGGCCGTAAATGCCAATGTTCTGCTTTCCCTAATCATGCAGAAATCTTCACTGTTGGAAATACACAACTATTGGAGCCTAGATCCTCCATGAAGATCAGAGAGCAAAATTTTACTCTCCGGGCCCTGATCTTGCAAACACTTAGGCACATGTCAATGTACTCTGTACTGCAGCATTTGAATTTTGCAGGGCCCAAAGAAAGGGGAGAGAAAGCAATGGGGAGAAGACAGACTTGTTTGAATACTACATCTCTGCACACCTGCAGGACAGGGCAACTCTGCTAGAAGGGACCCAAAATATGCAGAAGTAGGGTGTGGCAGTCACTAGACACACTATAGCATCTGAGATATCATCTCTGAAAGAAGATCACAGAGGAATGTGTGTACCCAGGTATAGAAGTGTAAATGTATGTTAAAGCCTTGCATTTAGATATATGTAACAACAACAAAGCAGGGAGGTCTCTATGGGAAACACAGGAGATTTATTACTTAATAGCTTTAGAAAAAGTATTCCTAAGAATTCCAAATATTATTAACAATGTTTTTGAGTGTATTAAATGTTTGTGTGCCATGAAAATGTAGGTGCTCTCTCTTTCAAGCTGACTGGGAACTGTTATTAACAGCTACATTCAGGATTTTACATACAATAGCTCTGAGGTTTGACTCTGCCTAATGCTTTCTGAGAAGACACAATTCTGGCCTGTGCTTGAGCAAAAAGTTAAGCTAAGTTAAGGTGCAGGGAAACAGGGAGTGTAACTGAGTTAAATATAATACCCCCGAACCCTGCTTTAACAAAGACAGGGCGGATCAGGCAGGATTTGTAACAAGGAGGGGAAAAATAGAGAAAAGCAGAGGAAGAAAACATATCAGCTGTTAATTTCCCACCATGCGAGAGATGGTGGCCCTGCATCATGATATAAAAGCCTCACATCCAAAACATAAAACTCTATAAGAGCTCTATTCTTGCAACCCTGCAATTCACAGCTTAAATCTTCAGTTTCCATAAGAACTGCAGACTAGTCCCTGCTGATATGATTTATAGTTAAGGATCCTTCTTCATCCAAACCATACAGCCAGAAAGCAGGGTAAACAGGATGTCGGATATTGATTTCAAATCTATGCAAGAGTGTTTCTTTATCAGTGAGAGAATAAAATGACAGGTGCTTGTTTGCAAGATCAAGGAAAACGCCAACCTTCAGGGGTCTGTCTTCACTTAATCGGGTTTCCTGGTTCCTGTGCCATGCTGACAACTGTTTATTCTTACCAGTCCATTCCACACACCAGGATAGTTCAGTTCTCCCCAGTTGATCTTTTCTACCAATATTTCCATCAGCAACTCCAACAGCCCATCCGCCGCTGTCCTTGGTACTTACTTCCCAGTAATGGCGTCCTTCAGAGAAACTTTGGGAACACATCACTTGGCTGATGCAGAATCTCTTGGGAGTTGGTTCATACGGAGGTGGAAAACGGGATACAATCACTTTCTTATTCTCAGATGTGATCTCCAGGTTACGATGGATTCTTTGGAGATCAAAGGTCACGTTCACTGCCCCTAAAGTAGATAACAGAAAATTTCCTAACCTGAAGGCACCAGGGAGACTGGGCAATGAAACATTTTCAACAAAGGTGAAACACAGCCGAAAGTTGAAGTGCCCTCTGCATACTCCTGGATGTGTACCCCATTAGGGTAATCCAAATGCCAGCTTTCTAGTAGTGATCAGACACTGACGCTTAACAAAATAAAATTCATAAATTGCCTGATCCGGCAAATTGCTGAGAACCATTAATTTCCACTGAACTCCCGGGGCCAAATCCAGGGCCCAGTCCTTACTCAAGCAAACTCCACTGACTGGCTGCCAGTACTGAGTAAAAACTCACTAAGGACTCCGGATTTGGCTCACAGACTTCAGTAGAAGCTGAGGGTACCTACCACTTGGACTCTGTCCCCAATCACAGTCTTACAACACAATGATCCCATTAGCAATATAAATGGAATACTTACCACACCCATCAGAATCAGTTACTGTATGGTTTTTAGACTGATAAGTTTGAATAGTGGTTAAGCTACAGCTTCAGTACTTTGTATTATGTTGTGAAAATTTCTTCCTTTAAAATAAATAATGTATTGAAAAGTAAACAGCCAGATCCTTAGCTGGTGTAAATGCGCATTGCTCCTCTTATGTCAATGAAGCTACACCAGATCAGAGCAGCTGAGTATCTGGTCCTGTTGGTGAACATTCTAAAATCCTTCATTTTAATGTTGCTATCCAGTTGTCACATTGGTTTACATACTTACACTGAGAAAACTGACTTGAAACAACTGGTTCTGGATTGTCAGATGCAGACACCACAGATGTGGAACAGACACTCCTCTCCTGAAGTAAACCTACAGGTTCTGATAAATGTGGAGGGGGAAAAAATCTTTCTGTTAGGAGTTTCTTTGAATAAAAGGCAAACAACAGATCTATGAACCAAAATACAGTTGCAATGGCTAATAGCTACAGTACATGTCAAATAGGAAAAAAATAATAGCTGGCATTTTTATAATGCTCTCTGACCTAAATTTCTAGATGAATGTGTATGCAATTACTCATGCAAAGATATTTGTGCAGTTAGTATATATACTTTACATCCACAATTATCAAAACATTTTGCATGCAGCTGCAGTCACTGTACCTATATATGACCAATTAGATGTGTAACAGACCAGTTAGGCATGATATTGTACAAGTAATCACAAATTAACTATCTGTTCTATAGAGGTTCTTATACTGTGCTCATCACGTGTGTAATTGCAAGAGTATTTCTAAAACATTCAATACTTCCACTCATGGAACTGTCTCTAGGATTTGCAGTAACACTGTACCACATATTTGCAAGACTGCCACTTGGAACTCTCTTGATATGTCTGAGTCACTCTCAACATTAGTCGGCACAGTTCTGGTGAAAGTTTTTTTGGCACAAGTGTTTTGGAAACAACTTTGCCTTTAAGTTAATACTTTGTACTTCTATTGCTGCCTGCTGCAAACACCTATATGCATGCTTAAAATTAAGCGTGTGAATAAGTATTTGCAGAATTGGTACCCCAATCCCCACAGTATAAGGACTATACTTGAGAGGAGAAGAAGAAAAAATAGAAAGACTACTCATTGGAAACATTCACTAGGGAGGATCTGCTCACAGGTAACCCCCTCTTGGTTACATTATTCTGGTGTTTTCTCATTAATGGGGAAATGAGACTCTTGTTCAGTTTCTTATTGAATTTGAAAAGTTTTTAGGGCAGGGACCTTGTCTTTATTTCTGTTTGTACAACAACTAGCACATTGTGCTTTATAAGTAATAATTTCTACTATAGGCCTGTGGTCCTTAGGTTGAAGTTCTCCTAATCATCTGCTGAGTGGACAGGCCCCCTTCTTAAGCATAAGAACTGTACCTGAGACACGAGCAAATATTGAGCCAAATCCCAAAGTCCTTGCTAAAGCACAACTCTCTGTGAGCAAGAACTTGGGACTTTGGCCCATTCTCAGTAAAGACTCTACTTCTGGTCAGCATTTCTTTTAGGAAAATTGTTTATATTGATATCTAAAGAGTAAACAGAGAATGAAACATAACCGATCTGTTTCCAAATTGCTTCTAGTCCGTTTCACTTTCTGGTTCCCATGGTCCATGGAATAGCACATTATTATTTTGGTCTTCAAAACTGCAAGGGAATTTGGAACACTCCCTCCCCCTCAAAAAAAAAAAAAAAAAAAACCAACAAAAACAAAAAACCCAGAGTTTTAAAAAAATGCTACAAACACCTCTCTATTTCTATTATACTCAGCAATACTTTTTAAAAACAAATCTTACATTTTGAGCCCAAATTTCCTAGCCGTATCCCTCTAAGTAATACAAGTACAACCCTGCAAACAAGGTGCCGAACAAGGTGTTGACTTCAAAGGGAGGTGACAGTGCGCAGTCTCCAGGAGTTGCTCAGCAGCACCTTGCAGGATCAAGTCCTGTAACAAGCCAAGAGGTTTCACAACAAAAGAAAACACAAATAAAGTAAATTTACCTTGTGGCAGCTGGGCAGGATATTTCTTCATTATTAACATTTCCAATTGTTTCTTGAGCTCTTCTACAGCACTTGTGACAACACTAATCTTCTTCGCATCAAGCATAATTTTATTCATTATTATCGGAGAGCCTATGTACATTTCTCTTTTGGATGATGTATCCTAACAACGACAGAAAAGATGAATGCAAGGGTAGCTCGAGCTAAACAAATGGCAATAATTCCATCAAGAATTTCTGGTGACTTCATAAATCCAGGAGAGGAAAGCACCAGTAAGCTCTCCAGAAAATCTTATACTTTACAGGGAGAGTTTTCTTTATAATATTGTGATCAGAGGAGAAGAACCTGAAACCCTGCTGAAAATATTGAAAGATATGTTCTTGATCAAAAATGAAAACAACATATTTTCCCCAACAGAACTCATACAGGTACTTGTCTCTGTAGTCAGATCATAGTTTGTTTAAATAAACAACCACCCAACCCCCACAGATATGATTTCTTTCTCTCTAGACTTTCTTCTCAGATTCTAGAGATCTGGGGGGAGAAATTAGAGTTTTTAAAAACGAATCAGTCTTAGATTAATAGAGTCCAAGGCCAGATGAGACCACTGTGATCCTCTAGTAAGACCTCCTGTATAACACATGCCATAGAACTTCCCTGAAAAAAACGAGTAGAGCATATCTTTTAGAAAAATATTCCAAACTTTAAAAATGTAAAAATTGCCAGTGATAGAGAATTCACCGCAACTCTTGGTATTGTTTCAATGGTTAATCATCCTTATTTCCAGTCTGAATTTATCTAGCTTCAACTTCCAGCCATTAGATCTTGTTATACCTTTCTCTGCTAGATTGAAGAGCCCATTAGCAAATATCTGTTCCCCACGTAGGTATTTATAAACTGTAATCAAGTCACCGCTTAACCTTCTCTTTGTTAAGCTAAATAGACTGAGCTGCTTGAGCCTTTCATTATAAGGCTCGTGTTCTAATACTTTAATCAACCTCGTGGCTCTTCTCTGAACCCTTTCCAATTTTTCAACATCCTTCTTGAATTGTGGACACCAGAACTGGACACAGTATTCCAGCAGCAGTCGCACCAGTGTCAAATACAGAAGTAATATAACTTCTCTACTCCTACTCGAGATTCCCCTGTTTATGCATCCAAGAATTACATTAGCCCGTTAAATAGCATAAGGCCAAGAAATGATCCCTGCAGAACCCCACTAGAAACACACCCTTTCAGTGATTATTACATTTTTGAAACCTACCAGTTAGACAGTTTTTAATCCATTTAATGTGTGCCATGTTAATTTTATATCATTCTAGTTTTGTAAACAAAATGTTGTGCGGGCCCAGGTAAAATGCCTTACAGAAGTCTAAGTCTATTACATTAGTACTATTATTTGTATCAACCAAACTTGTAATCTCATAAAAAAAAGATGTCAAGTTAGTTTGAAAGGATCTGTCTTCTATAAACCCATGCTGATTTACATTAATTAATTACCCTCCACTAATTCTTTATTAATTGAGTCCCATATCGCCCTCTCCATCTTGCCCCAGATCAACATCACACCAACAGGCCTATAATTCCCCAGGTCATCCTATTTACCCCTATAAAAGATTGACACATTAGCTTTCTTCCAGTTTTTTGGAACCCGCTCCCCCCAGTGTTCCAAGACTGTGAGCTCCTCAGCCTGTTCTTTTAGAACTCTTCAATGCAAGTTATCTAGACCTGCTGATTTAAAAATATCTAACTTTAGCAGCTGTTGTTTAAGATCCTCCTGAGATACTAGTGGAATGGAAAGAGGGTTATCATATGACATGATTTCATCATCTTTCTTTTTCCCAAATACAGAACAGAAATATTTATTGAACACTTCTGCCTTTTCTGCATTATTAATAATTCTACAATTTCCATCTAGTAATGGATCAATACCATCATTAGGATTCTTTTTGATCCTAATATACTTAAAAAACTCCTTCTTATTGTCCGTGACTCTGTTGGCCAAGAAATGAAAGACTCGTGCATTAAGCCACCATACAAACAAGCTTGCCTCCCTCTGCAAAAAAAAAATAAATAAAAATAAAAAACACCTTTGGTTCTGAATCTGCACCCAGAAGCTGTGTCAACGCTAATTTTTTTTTTTTCAAATTCCTCACCTGTAAGCTCTCCCAGGTGCCACTCCACCAGTAGCAGCAGCGGTGGGAGCCCTAGTGTAGACCAGCTGCCGGCGCTGTAATTCCTGTGTTGTCTAACCCTGCTCAGAGCAGGTCTAAATGGCATTGTGGTTATAATGGCAGCATCCGATCTACACTACTGCTCCCACTGTTACTACCCTGGTTGTTCTATACCAGTGAGAGTGCAGCATTGGGAAATCTGAAGAAGAGTACTAGTGCAGATAGTGAAAGTTGCACGTGCTCAGTACACGCTCATTGGCCCATAGATTTCTACTTACACTCAGCTGCTCCATTGCGTTATTTTGCAGCCCGTTTTCCAGCTGGGTTTTGATTTCTGTGAGCGTGTTCACTTTCGCGGCGAGCTGGCTGATCATTTCTTCTATTTTCTGGTGAGACACTTGTTGCTCTTGTTCAATGACCATCAGTGTGGCTCTCTCTTGTATTTCAAGGTACTGTTTCATGGCACAGAAGTCTTCAGTAATCAAGCCTTTGATCTGAGACACGTATTCCTGAAAGGCAGCAGATGGGGAGTGAGTTCTGTTAGCAACAAGGAGGTGAGGAACATCGGCATCTAAAGCCTGATCTAACCCGCTCTGGCAAGTGACCACTTCATTTCAGCATGATTATTTTTATTCAGAGGAAGACAGTGCTCTTAATAAATACACGTACTTGGCACCATCCTGAATTGGCTGCAATGGAGGTTTTGGGTTGCGCTAGGAATACAGGGTTGGGCTACTGCAAGGACAGCAGTCCTCAGCCATTGTCCGAACACAGAGACTGAGATTCTAGCTCAGTCCCTTGTGCTCAGGGCTGCAAGAGGCACAGACGTATCACATGCAACTCCTCCGAGGGAGGCAAAAGAGGCAAATGGTGTCCATAAGTTTGGCGCAACCACTCTGACCAGCTCCAGAGCACAATTATAACAGTTGATGCCATATCCAGCACTCCTCAGAGAAAACCACCAGGGGTGCGGGAGTAAAAGGGGGACTCACAGGTGGATGATCCTGGGCAGACCCCTTGCTCCATGTGGTCCTAAATAAAGGTGGTCATGCATTTCTCAGTGATGGGTAAACGCATAAATTAAGAGGGGTTGATCATGTGTATACGTACATTCATTTCAGTGTTGGCCTGCTTGCTGCTGCTGCTGGCATCTTGGGCCATTTCAATTTGCTTGGAGACCTCACTTATTTCCAATTTCGCCTTTAAAGTGAAACATATGAATGTTTATTTATAGAACCCGGGTAAAAAATGTGATAGGATTAGAGGCCATGATGGGAAAAATACCTGTGCCTTGTTAACACTGCCTTACTTAGCCCCAGGTCCAGCAAACAATTTAAGCGGCATGTGATTAGCTTTAAGCATGATGCTAATCCCATTGAAGTTGATGGAACTACTCACATACTTAAAATTTGTGATAGGTTGAACTGCCTTGTTGGATCAGGGCCAGAGATTGTAGGGACTGTCTTTTCATTGTATTGTGTGTAGGGTGCCTAATGCAACAGGGCCCCGATCTCTGATGCGGGCTTCCTAGAAGCTACCACAATGCAAATAATAAATATTCATAATAGCTAATAATAACTGTATCTTTCACTGCTCTTATCCTCATGGAGCGTCACCTGTGTGAACGAGACACCGGATTTCCGTTGCTGTAAATACACCCCAAACATCCATCCATACCGAGCTTCTTTGACGAGCCAGCCAACAAGGTTCCAGTTGTGGGAATGGTTTTGTAATGTGGTCATTTGTCTACTGGGAAAGTAACTGAAACCAGTAAATTCCATGCAGGCCACCAAATAACCGTCAGACGTTAACAATACTAATCTAGGGCTTAGATTGAGCACTCTGGCCCCTAGCCAGAAAAACATGTACTTAAATCTGAGCCTGTGAGCAGTCCCAGTGAAGTCAGATAAGATCTCCATGCTCATATGGCGGGACCTCCCTGCAGCCTTTGACACAAGGTACTACATGACACAGCAAGAGTAGACGGCCCAGCAGTACAGTCTTTCTAACCAACCCTCTCCAGCAGAACTCAGAGTAGTGCTGGGTAGCTGCTCCTTTTCTCCTCAGGCCCCCACCTGTGGCGGGTCCCATACTCAAGCAGGAGTATGCATACCCCTGGTGGTACGCAGAGATCTTCCGGGGGTCCATCACCTCATTTAAATATTTGCCTAGTTTTATGCTAGGCTACATAAAAAGCACTAGCAAAATCAGTACAAACTACAATTTCATACTGACAATGACTTGTTTATACTGCTCTGTATACACTGAAATGTAAGTACAATATTTATATTCCAATTGATTTATTTTATAATGATATGGTAAAAAATGAGAAAGGAAGCAATTTGTCAGTAATAGTGCTCTGTGACACAGTTGTACTTTTATGTCTGATTTTGTAAGCAAGTCGTTTTAATGTGAGGTGAAACTTGGGGTACACAAGACCAATCAGACTCCTGAAAGGGGGACAGTAGTCTGGAAAGGTTGAGAACCACAGCCATAGGGCTCCTGACGATCCCTGCTTCTCTCCAGGATCTACAGGAGAGGGCTGGGAGAGACGGTGGAATTAGTGGCCAGCAGGAACTGGCTGATGAGGACACTCAACTAGACAGCTCCCTGGCGCCACTGGACTGTCACAATGGCGACAGGAAATGAGCTGGGGGAGGACAAGGCAGGGCGCAGACATAGCTGGGTGAGAGGGCAGGTGCTGCTGGCTGGAAAAGGAGGAACCCTGGGAAGAAGGGGTTGGGGGCGGCGGGTGACAGGCAATAGAAGAAGGCGGTGGGGGAGGGCCAGAGATCGGAGACAGATCAGAATGAAAGAGAGACAGCAAAGCCCGGGAGGAAGAAGCCAGGTGGAGGCAGCACATGCAGGGGGGTGGCCAGGGTCTAAGCAGGGGGCGGAAATTGACTGGTCAGGGGGGGTCAAGCAGCTGGAGGCAGGATTAGGAGAAGGGCTAGATGGCAAAATCAGGGATGGGGGAAAGAGGAGGTGGAGTTAAGCCCAGGAGTGAGGCGCTGGCAGAGAGTGTCAGAGGGCAAAACCCAGCACAGGCAGGGGCAGAGGGGGTAGCAGTTACCCCAGTGGGATTGAGACACCGGTGTTTGTCAAAATAGTTGGTTGGGGGGGGGGCGAGAGGCTTTTTTATTTTATCAAAGTGGCTTTTTTGTATGGTCACATGAACTGAACATGCTCAGTAACATCTGCTGAAGCCACTGCCCTTCACCCTGCCCTTATTAGCCATAAAATTCTGCTGGTAGCAGTTTTATACAATAGCAGTTTCTTACAATTGAACGTATCAGTAACTGCTACCAGTAGCACATTCCTACGCGGAGCAGTTTCATACACTACACCTGCTCCATCCTTCTTCCCCTGGGCCCCGCCTAGGCAGGGGAGGGGGCTCTGCATTAGGAACTGCAGACCCATCCACCCCGCCAGGCGTGGGATCTACCTCAGGGGCTGCAAAGTTCCCTCCCAACTCCAGGGAGTTCCCTCCCAACCCCCTGAAGGGGCCTCCCCTTCTCTCCCTGGGGATTCCCTCACACCGTGGGGCCCCAGCTTGGAGGATACCTTGCCCCAGGGGCTGCAAGCACCATACCAAAGGTAGAGGAGTCTCATTTACCCCCCCCCACACACACACATCTCCACAGGGCTGAATTATTTGCTAAAGCGCCCTGTCCAAAATCACTCGCTACACTAGCATTGGATCCACATGGCCTTGGGAGCAAAAGAGAAACAACAACACTACTAGACTGGGCAACAAACACAGACTGGGCAAAGGACAATGATTAAATACACCTCTTCCCCCCAAAAGGGAAGCCAGTGGTGCCCCAAAATAGCCTGGCCTGCCTGGAGAGACTTTCCCAGATGGCTGAGGTTTGGCCTTGTGAAAGCCACCCTGCACCACTAATGTATTTGTGAGAGGCAAGCCCAGGAAATCTACTTCTACCTTCCCCATCACTCCAACTGCCTGGTTTTCAGCCCAACCTAACTGAGCCTCTCTTGTCAGAGCTGCAGAATTGTAATGTGGGTGCAATTCACACCATGAAGGCACTGCAGCCACAGATTAGTTACTTAGCGTCTAGAGCCCCTAAATTTCACCTGCCGTTATTTGGTCCCACAAAGTAAATAATATTTTTTTAAATTAAGAAATGAAAGAGCAACTGCAGGGAGGATTACAACAAAAGTCGATCCAAAAATACAATATACCCATTATTAATCATGCTGGACAAACCTACCTGCGCTACACCGAGTTTTTAATCAGTATACTGGTCCTGGAGGGATTAAGGTATTTTTGTCTTTGCTATTTTAGTTGGACTGTTTGCTGTTTGGGGAGGGGCACTGTGGGTGTCTATACACAGCCTAGTGCAAGGGTCTCTGATCCTGGCTCAGGCCTCTAGGGGCAACTGTGACACAGATCAGTAATTATTTAGTTTTGAAAAGAAATAAAGTGCAAATAAATAAATGACATTAAAAAACTTTAAGGCTGAAAATTGAAAGACAAGAAGGGCAGGAAATGCAGATGTCACGGCAACATTAACTCCTTCCGCCCACTGAATACGTGGAGTGGTTTTGATTATCTACAGGAGGGGTTCCCAACCTTTGTCTTTGAGGCCCCCGAACATGCTATAATAACTCCATAGCCCACCTGTGGCACAACTGTTTTTCTGCACATAAAACCCAGGGCTGGCATTAGGGGTAGCAAGCAGGGCAATTGCCCTGGGGCTCCACACCACAGGGGGTCCCCCAGAACTAAGCTACTCAGGCTTCAGCTCTGCGTGGTGGGGTTCGGGGCAGCGGGGCTTTGGCTTTCTGCCCTGGTGTGCCCATCATTGGGATATCTAGGTGCCAGTCAGTCAAGTATTATTATTAAGGAGGTTATACCTTGGCACCTCAATTACACCTGGGCAGCCCCGTTGTCTTTCCAATGACTTCAATGGGCTTTGGATCAGGCCCTCCGGCCATTAGTCATTACCAGAAATAAATGCTGCTTTAGGAAAAGTAACCTGCCTTCCTGTTTCCCTTACATCTGCCCACTAACGTTATTGTCATGGTGATGCCGGAAAGCGAACACAAAGCAGTCAGAAAATGCAAAATGAATGTTGTGAGAGCAATATTAACCTGTTGGCAAAGACACAGTCAAACTCTCTTCTCACAACCCCAGGGGAATATATCCTGAATTATGGCCCAGTCCTGCAAGGTACTTACTGAGCACCCTCATCTCCCAACTGACGTCAGGCCCTATAGCTCTTACAAGTGCTAGGTATTATTAATTAATTATTATTATGTCTTTAAATATGCAGCACACAATAAATACCCTGTTCTCCCATGCTCTCCTGTCTGGGGGAAGCCCAGCTTGAGAATTCCGAGCCCAGGATTCACTGGCTTCTTGATCATCTTCACAAAAGAGTTTCAATACTTACTTCCTGGTGTTTCTCTACCTTGCTCTCCTCTCCCTGTTTTTCGGCAGTTCTGTTCAGGCACTGGACTATTTCCACCATGTTGGCCAGCTGCCTGTTTGAGATTAAGTTTTCCTGCTGAAAGCTCTTCCTACAATGAGGACAACGGACGTCGGTTCCGGGATCTTTGCAGTGCTGGGTGATACAGGCTCGGCAGAAGCTGTGGGCACATTTTGTGATTATTATTGGGTCTTTAAAATACTCCAGGCAAAGAGAACAAGTCGCTTCGTCCTGGAGATTTTTGACAGGATTAGCAGCAGCTGCCATGGCCCCCAGGAGAGAGAAAAGACGTGAACTTTCAGTTTCTTTTATGCTTATGAAAGATTGTCCACCAGTGAACTCAGAGGAGGAGGAGCCCTCTATTCTCTTTCCACTCATCTGTTACATAGGAGTCCAACCCCAAGTCGGAATTCTGCCTTGCCAAACATTTGCCATTGTATAATCTAAATCATTAGATCTATAATAATATTTATAAGGATTTGTCCAAAGAGATGGGCTCCAATCACAAAGGCAGATCAGGATCTCAAACCTCTCCAAGTTTGGGGCAGTACAGATCTGGGATCTGGTTTTGGCTGGAAATACGCTTTTCCATGAGATGCCTCCCTCCTTCCGAGTTTGTTTTGGATGTTTGGCTCAATGTCATGCATTGAATACACAAAGCCTGGCTGCCCAGGACTGAGTGTTAGCAACCAGAGATCTGGCTGAAATTAATCATTACACGCTTAAGAGTCTCATTATACAAGAAGCCTCTTCAAGGGGAAGTGAACCGAAATAGTACTGCTCAGAAAAATGTCTCCTTAAAGGTATCGTATCCATTTTCAGCCTGGTCAATAAGTAGAGCCAGCCGTTCTCCCATTCCTTGTCCTCTGCCGCTCTCTTGTGGCCATTTAATTTCACACACAATCAGCCTGATTCTGAAAGCAGCTGAACATCTGCAATTTCTGTGGAAGGCAGCAGCAAACCCTTAACCAGCACTACAGGGAATCCTCCATTCTTCTTGTTAAAGACAGGTTGAAAAGAGCAGTTCAGTATTTAAAATGTACTGAAAAAGACAAGCAGGATAAAGTAAATAAAAAGCAATAGACAAAAATAAAACAAACTGATGGATGGGAATCAAGAGACGAAGCTCTAGACATACAAATAAATTGGGCCAGATTCTGATCCCCTTGCTCACACTGATGGGGCCTACTCCACAAGTGATCCCAGCGGACCACAGAGGCTGCGCTGGGCCAGGGATGGAGTCATGACTTTAGCAATTGGCACTATGGAGGATTGTGGGCTGCTGAACAGTCCTGAAGTAGCTCTAGGAGGTTGACCAATGGGATGACTTGTGGAGTATGGTGCCACTCCACACGAGTATCAGAATCTTGTCCAGAGAAAGCATATAGGACAAGCATGTCTCAATAAGCATGTCCTTTTCACAATGAAGCCCCAAACTATGATTTAAGTTAGAGAGGGGTCTGAGCCACGCAGGTTATGTCTACACTGAAGGGGTGATTGCAGGTCGGGTGGCATACCCACACTAGCTTTAATCTGTACAAGACCACCCAGTCCCCTAGGTGTGTACTCACATTGCTAGCCCAGACTGAAGCCGATGCTGCTGTGTCTCCATTGCTATTTTTAGCTGTGCTAGTTAGATTAAAGCTAGCCCAGGGATAACTACATATGCTGCAATCACACCTCCAATTGCAGTGTAGACATAGCCTAAGTTCAGTACGTGACCCAAACTTCCCCAAAGTTCCGGGGAGCTCTGGTCTGGGGATTTGGTTCAGACTTAACTTTATTTTGAACAGAGAAATAAAACCAGCCATGCAAAACTTTTTGAGGCCCAACAAAATGTTTATTGAAGCTCAAAATGCCTTCTTTCGTTTTCTGAGAGTGAATTGCCTGGTTTTATGACAACACTCATATGACAGCTGGTGACACAGCAGATCTTTGGCCCCCAGCAACCATCAGCTGCAGCGTGGACCATAATTCTCGTGGGTCTGCATAGTTGGTAGCGTATGAGACTTTCCTGGGTGAAATTCTACAGCCTGGGTTATTCAGGGGGTCAGACTAGATGATGTAGTGGTTCCTTCTGGCCTTAAATCAATGAATCGTTGTTTTATGGTTTGGCTTCACAGCGTTTAGTTTGGATAAACTCAGAGCAAAAATCCAGGGACATAAAATCGTGTGGCTCAAAACCGAGCTAGGGCCTGAAACACCATTCGAGTCAACCGGGAGCTGTGCTATTGATTTCACCGGACACAGGATTAGCCTGTTAAAAGATTTTTGAATAAGAGGGTGAACGGAAACCAGCCTGATTCATCGAGTCTCCTGGAGAGGCAGAGGCATGATTATTGATGGGTACAGGGACAAGTAGAGCTTGAGAAGCAGATTGCTCAGGGCTGGATGATGATGAACTCGTTCGGATAAATAAAAGGAGGATCCAACCCAGACCTTTTTCTCAGAGATTCAGAAGAGTTCAGTTGAAACATTTCACCCACCCCCTGGCCTACAGGCACTTCCTTGTTTCAGCAGGAAGAGCGAGCTACTCTGGGTGTTTCAGGCAGACTGGAACATATCCGTAAGTGCAGGCAGCCTCACCATACATTTTGCTTGCAAGATTTCCAGCCTGATCTGCAAACTAAACCAGTCCAGATACAAAGAAAAACATGCAAATGTCTGGCTACTTGACTGGACCAGCCCTCTGAACTTTCACCCAGCCCTAGCAGTGAGAGGAGAGAATATTTCTCCATGGCTAGAGCAGAGGACAAGAGGCCCAATTCACTGTTGCCCAATATTCATTGACACCGGCGCAGAGTGGGGATAAAACACTACGACATTACGCTGGGGTGTCTGCATTCCCTTTGCAGTGGTGGAAGTAACTGCATACGGTGCAGGGTAATGGTGAATCAGAGCCTTGGAGTCATGGCCCCTGAGTCCTGTCCCCAGTTCTGGCACTGATTCACCATAGGCCTAAAGGCAAGTCAAAAGTGGCCTCTGATTTGCTGTGCCCAACTTAGGCCTAATTGTCAAGAGAATGTTGGCCCATAGCCCAAACTGTATTTGTGTGGATTGTGAGGGCCCTGTACTTCTGAATATCAAGCCCAAGGTGCAGGGCCGGCTCTAGGATTTTGGCCGCCCCTTCCCCCCCCGTTTTTTAATTACCCCCACCCCCGGCCCCGCCTCAACTCCGCCCCTTCCCCAAATCCCCAGCCCTGCCTCCTCCCCCCAGGCTCTCAAGCCTGGGAGGGAGGGGGAGCAGCGGCCGCTCGGGATCTCCCCCTCCCTCCCAGGTTTGAGAGCCTGGGAGGGAGGGGGAGACTCCGAGTGGCCGCGGCGCGGGCGCCGCTTCTCCCCCTCCCTCCCAGGCTCTCAAGCCTGGGAGGGAGGGCGAGTAGCAGCGCGCGAGCGGCAGTGGAGGTGAGCTAGGGCGGCCGGGGCACATTTTTAGGGGCGGCATTCTGGTGCCGGCCATGCCGCCCCTAAAAATGTGCCGCCCCAAGCACCAGCTTGTTTTGCTGGTGCCTAGAGCCGGCCCTGCCAAGGTGTCTCCGACTAGATGCCCAAGATCTGTCCTTGCTTTTGACAAAACTTGGCCTTACTCTCCCTGTCTGTCTGAGTCCCCATCTGTAATATGGGGTCAGAGTTGAGATCCTGGGATGAACGGTGCTGCACAGGGATTCCTTACTATTGTTATTACATAGGCAGTCAGAGCAGATCAAAACTGTCTTTTATTTTTCCATAATTTGGGGATTTTGTCACCAAAACGTACAACCCAGCAAAGGGCCTTAGACCCACTTATAAAAAAAGGGGGCAATCCTTTCATTCGAACCCGTGGGACGCATCCTGGGAGGTTCCGAGAACCTGCTGAAGCCAACAGGAGTTAGGGCTGCACAGCCCCTCATCCATAGGCTGGGTGCTCAGCACTGGCAGAACACTGCCCCTGCTGGAGTCAATGGTAAAACTCCCACTATGTCACAGCTGGGTTGTGGGCGGCCAGACCTAATAGAGCCAAAGTCCACGGCCACGAGACAGGAGTCAGAATACCAGGAGGTCAGACGCAAACCACAAGCTGGGAACCAGAGTCAGGCTGGGACAAGATACCAGGGGATCAGAGGCAGGAGACAAACTGGATGTCGGGAACCGTGAGTCAGATGCCAGGAGATCAAGCCAGGGGAGCCCAGACAGGGTAGAGCCCAGTTGTTCAGACAGCTTCCTGTTCCTGCTGCTGGCTTCAGTAGGGCCAACGGGCCAATCAGTTGCCCTGGGACTCTGCCATTTGGACTTCAGGAGCGGAGCCTTACACTGGGGCTGAGGTTCCTGGGTCTCAGGTAACCTGCTGCCAGCTGGCTGCTGGGTGGAGAGCTGGAGCGTGGCTGCTTCCATGAACCTTGTGGGCCCACGTTTGAGACCCGTGGGTCATGACACACTGATTTCAGTGGGAGCAGAGTTTGGCCAGTGCTAAGCCCTTTTGAAAATCCCCCTGTAGGCCTTAACACTGGGATGCGGCGCTCTCTTCTCCTGGTCGCTGGCTCCAGTGCAGTCCATGTCGGGAGCAGGCAAAAGGCTCTTTGGACATAACAGCGGCTGACGGTCCCATGAACTGAGTGTGGTTATCTCTGTCTGCTTCCTACTGCTCAGGTGACCACATCCCACCGATCACCATGGCCCTTGTAGGCTGGACTGGAATGAGCCCTGGAAATGCAATTCCGCGCTCCCCTCTTTCCAGGACAGAAGACAAAGGCAAAAACAGTTGTCAGCTGGTAAAGTGTCTCTGAGTTTATCTTCCCACCTCAACCTCATCTCTCACTGAGCAAAAGGGGACATGGCTAGAGGGCCTCTGTGCTCCAGCTCTTCCTGACTACCAAAATGGCCTGCTGGGGCCATGGGGAGCCAAGTGTAATGTAGAGCGATCCCTGGCCAGCCCCAGAGCTGAGGAACTGCAAAGCGGAAACCACAAACCTTTGCCTTGCTCCTTCCTCCCCACCCCAGGTGCTGTACTGAGCAGAGCTTGGCCAGGCAGAGGGACTGGGCCCTGAGACTGCACCGCAAGCACTTGGGATTTAGGGTCTGGCTTGATGGTGCATTCAGTTACATTCAGGGTATGTGGCTTCCCCCCAGACCTGTGAATTCTCCTTTGGCTCTGCGCCTTTGACCCTCCTCATGTTCATTCCCCTGCTGATTCTGCCTGTCAGTTTTGCGAGCTATTTTCAGCCATGCCTGTGAAGCCCTATTATAGCTGATGCCTCCTTTGGAACATTTCCTACCTGCAGCCAGGAAGCTCTGAGGGCTGAGCCCAGATGACCAGGCTGGCTACACCTTCCTCTCCCCACCCCGCCAATACAGTGCTTCTCTGCAGCTTGAGAGTTATGGTGATGTGAGTCATCAGACCGAACCATCACAGAGCTTCCAAGAAACAGGAACCCTGCCTGCCCCAGCGGCTGGGCCAGCGCCAGGGGACCAGGTTCAGTAGTGTCTGTGAAGCTCTCAGAGGCTCTGGTGAGGACAGCCATAGAAATGCTCCTAAGTAAATCCCTTGTTTGGCCATGATTTTTAAGCTGACGTTGTCCCACTGGTCATGAAGCGACAGGGGGCAGATTGATCCCTACACTGTCACAGTTGCCAGTGCAGAAGCAGCTTGTGCCCCCTCTATTCAGGAGATCTGGAGACCAGTGCAGCCCCAATTCAGTCTAGAGCTTCCCTAAGTAGTTGCAGGGACCCCAGTGGGGTTCTGCTGGGGCACAGGTCCCTCTTGGCCATGCCCGGTACCACCCACACTCTTCTCTGCTCTGCCCATGGCTGCTGCGCTTGGGCAAAGCAGCCCTACCACCAGGGATATTCGCTGAGGGGACCCTAGCACCAGCCTAGCTGGCATAAAGGGGCCACAGAGCAATGATGAACCAGGCACAGAAAGTCCAGTTTTCTAGAACTCACCACTAGTCCTAGGCTGTCACAGGCTGGGAGAGGACTTCATTCAAAGCCGCTATCCACTCCTTCTGCTCCCTGTCATTTTCACACACAAACACAAACTTCCTATGTGGCGTGACTATGGTGAGCCCAGCTTTCCACCTCTTCCCCCTGACTTCTCTGGGCAAGCCAGCCTGGACCTCATATCCCTGCTCTTTGCTTCCAATAAAAACTCGGCCCAGTTCAAAGGCATCCTAGGTAGGAGAAAGCAGGACAATCACGGACCATATTACAGGGGTTCATTGCTGCTCAGGGGTGGCACCATGCTGTCATCGGAAAGGCAGGAGCAATAGGTTCCATATGGAGGGGAAATTGCCCTGGACCCAGTGTAGGTGGACCCAGGGGTCAGGGAAAATCCCTGAGATTTATAAACCCAAAAGCATTCTCAAAATAGGGAACTGCAGATTTTGGAGCTGGCGGGGGCACGCTTGGTCATACCAAGACCACAGGGAGGATGTCCTGTGTTTAAAACACAGCACTGGGAAAGCACAGCGCTGGGGTCCATTCCAGGCTCTGCCTTATTGTTCATCTTACCCTAAGTACCCTAGACAGCTGCTACCCAGGGGCAGGGAGGTGGGCACAGCCAAGCTTTCAAAAGAGCTCAAGGCCAGATCTCCACGTGCTCTGCTCCCAACGTGCACAGCTCTCTTGAAAATCCAGCCACTCGCTACGGGGCCCAAATGGGTGCTGTCACCGGAGGGTGGGTGGGACAGAAACAGCCCCATCCCTTCCCTCTGCGAAGGGGCTCCGCTTACAGAATGAGGGGTCCTCTTACCAACGGGTCTTTAAAGTAGAGCAGGTTCCTCTCCTGGGAGTCCAGGCTGAACCAGCGCTTCTTAAAGGCCTCCTTGTGCTACAGAGAGAGAAGCAGCTCTTTAATGATCGGCTCCCAGGACCAGGGGTTCTGCCAACTCATGGCAGGCCTCTGGTATCCTGCTAACGCTGTGCATTGGCTCAGTTTCAGTTCCGCAGTTCTGTGGTTCACCATTGAGCCTCACTTCCCTTCCCCCTCAATGTTAACACGAGTGACTTATGTACATTCGTTACCAACGTATAATCTTCAGCGTAGGCAGAAATGGAACTGAGCCGCTCGCTCCTCTGCGCTGAGCTAGGCAGGCCCTTCTCTGGGGCTTGCTGCTGCTTCCGCAGAATTTAGACTTTCATTAAAAAAACAAGTGTCTCTAGCCCTCCTGGTTGGGAGCCTTCCAAGGCCAGGTGCCATGGTGCTACCTGCAGGCAGACATACTGAAACAACTCCTGTTTACCCTGAAGCAGCCTAACAAACGCTACTTTCAGACCAGCATTATGTGCGTCACTGCTGATCCTTTAAGCAGTAGCACGGACTCAGGATGAAGCCTGAGTGTGTGGGGGGGGAACTAGGGAATGTCAGAGAAGCAACAGAGCCTCACCACTTGGTTTCCAATCTGACCCCTGGTCGTGATTCCAGCAAAGAAAACTGAATTCCCCCATTCCACTTACTGAACCAGTGGGCTAGGACTATGGGCCTCCATACAGGAGGAGAACAGATAAGGGCAGAGGATTGCATTAGGCTGATCAGCATTGTAATGCTTCTGCTATACTGGGTGTTATATGGTGTTACAGACCTGCAGTTAACAAAGAAGCTCATGATACAGCCACCTCCTTGTGATAAATAATATAACTTTGCAATTCCAGAAATACTGGCCCCAATCATTTCATCACACTTTTAGTTTGTCACACCGTAGAAGGAACCCTCAAAGTTATCTTCATGCAGAAATAAAACAGGATCCCAAAACACTTTATAAACTGAAATACAGTCTATTCCAGGGGTGGCCAAACCTACTGGCCCTCCAAGCCACATACGACAATCTTCAGAAGTTCGAGAGCCAGGGATCACCTGCTGGGAGCCGGGGGTTGGGGCTTCAGGCACCTGCCAGGGTTCAGGGCTTCAGCAGGAGCAGGGCTGAAGCCCCAAGCCCTGGCAGGTGCGCCCTGCAGGGCTGAAGCTCCAAGACACCCCCACCCCCGCTGTGCAGAAGCCCCGAGACCCCCTTCCATGCTGGGCAGAAGCCCCCACTGCACCCCCCTGCTGCACGGCAGAGGTCCTGAGCTTTCCCCCCGCCCCAGTCTGGTAGGTGGAGAATGGGGTGGGGGTCTCCGCGAGCTGCACTTTAATGGTAAAAGAGTTGCATGTGGTTCACGAGCCACAGTTTGGCCACCCTTGGTCTATTTCATTTAACTGGGGCTCACTTAAACATGACTCCTAGCAAACTGCTTCATCATAATCATGGCAGTATTAGCAAACATACTACTTCAGGGGAAGAGTCATGTTTGGCTAGTGCCAAGCATTTAAATGGTGCTTAGCTAGGTATGAAATTCAAGTGGAACTACCTTTGGCCCTGTTTTCTCCATATAGCCTTCTTTGAAATAATTCCTTGTAATCCTGGGTATGAGCTAGAAGAACACAAGAGACATTGGTTACCAGCTCAGTCACACCCAGCGTTCTGGTCTAATTTGTCAAAGCAAACAATCAGCAGGGTTTTGCTTGTTTATCTGTCTGTCTACTTAATAAAGGGAAGGAACATATGTTCATTCTGTTAAGGGTCACATTTTAAATGGAGACCATATTTTAGATCCCACGCTTGATCTACCTTTGTATACTGTATGTATACAGCATGTTCCCCCTTTCTACGTTGTCCTGAGCACTCCCTACCAAAGCTTACCTGCTAACCGGTACTAAATGAGCTGTTGTCTGGTTATATTGGAAGTGGAGACGCTAACCCTACCTATGCCTGATCACGTTGGGGACAGAAGAAAAACACACACACACACACTCACTCTCTCTCTCTCTCTCTGTCATGTCAATGGAAAGGAGAAACACCAACTAAAATGCAGAAATAACCTGGAAGCTGCCCGATTGATTGGCAGACTCCACAGGGTGTCTTTCTGCTTACGGGAGTAACATTCAGTACTACACTTCTGTGTATGGCTGACCATGGAATACTCCACTAGGAAAGGACCAGTGCTAGCATCTACAGGGATATGAAGGGGTTAATGGAGTCTAGCCTAGGTGCCAGAAGATTGAGAGTAACTAGCCATTGGCAGCACTGGAGAGAGAGGATGAGAGGGCCTGATGGGATGCATGGAAAGTCAGACTGTAAGTGACTGACAAATATAACATGGAGCGTGAGGGTCACAGCACATGGACAGAAAGAAAATGGCTAATGGAGAAACAAAAATTCAGTCAAGCCATTAATTCCCCATTATGGGCTAGAGAAGCTTAGAAAGAGACATCTGGTCAGTTTGAGAAAGGATGATATTTTGCCCTTACACAGCGTCTGAAAGTTCCTTTAAAGAAATCATTGAATGATGCTTCACAAGACCCCCCTTCAGGTTGGTCATTATTACTAGATGGGTAAATTGGGGCATGGAGAGATGAACTGACTCAGCTGAGTAAGCAGCAAAGCTAAGAACAGAACCCAGAAGTCCTGGCTTCCAGTCCCTGGTGCTTGCCATTAAACCTGACTTCCCTCTATTTATTTTATTTATAGCAAATGAATCCCAAAAAAGAGAATCCCCAGCAGTTCAGGTTGAAAGATCCTAAGAACATATGGTGCCATGGAGAAAACAGATGTATGGTCTCCCAATAGGTCTTATCTAAACAAGCATTACAGAACTACACTCTACAAAATGGCCTCTATATGTGTTTGGTCGGCAGCTGTTTATACACAAAAGTTACAATTCCCACACAGAGGAATTTTTGCCCATGCCCATCAGGTACTTCGATATCTAAGTACCCAGTCTGCGTGCATCAGGGCCAGCTTCCCACATGACATTGCTTCCACATGCAGATCTTGCAGGCGGAAGTTTGGTGGCGAGGCTGATGTAGGCTGGAAATTAGGTGCCATATGAGTCTCTATCAAAGCCCATCATTGTGGTCCCTCCCACCCCGCAAGAAGGGAAAATGAATGCAGGAGGAATTCCCAACGCCGTGCTCCTATTGAAGAGGGCACAAGCACAGAAAGGAAGATGATGCTTTTTCACGCTTAAAGCACCTTCAGTTCTCACCTCGGCCTCAGGAGCGGTGGGGAAGGCGGTTCTAAGGTAATGGAAACGCGCTGCCCGAATGGCATTGAACCAGTCAACAATTTCCTAGGGGAGACGGTAAATACAGATGTAATGACAGGAATAATGTGGTGGGATAATGCTGCTGCCTCTCTATAGCACCAGTCACCCAAAGGGTCTGCAAACATTTATTGTTTCTTCCAGCAGCACCTCGGGGAAACTGAGGCGCAGAGAGGGTGACTCGCCCAAGGTCACATAGTAAGTCAGTGGCAGAGCTGAGAAGAGAACCCAGGAGTCCTGCCTTCCAGTTCTTAGAAAGACATTTCCTAGAAAAGACCAGCGTCGACTGCCATTAATGGGAAGTAGCACACGTTGCCTGTGGTTCATGTTTGGGATGAATGAATCACATTAACACATTACAAATATAAGGTATATTAATTATCACTATTCATAATCATAGAACCATAGGAACATAGGACTGGAAGGGACCTCGATAAGTCATCTAATCTAGTCCCTGCACTGAGGCTGGACTAAGTATTACCTAGACCATCCCTGGCAGGTGTTTATAATAAATTTGAGAACAATGCTATTTTAGTCACTGTTACAGCAACACCTGTACTGGGATCAGGCGTCGTGGCCTGTTCTCTATGTGTTTCCAAGACATCCCAGATATTAAGACATCAAACATCAAGAATAATTTAGAAAATGCCCTTTCAAGAAGGTTCTAGGTATAATGGGAACATTCCTATTGGGATACTGATTAGACTCTAACTCACAGAGACTGTGGGAATAATTTTTAATTGATTCGATGAGCACTTGCTTAAAACCTTTTGAATTTGGATTTGTCTTGGGTGTGAGTACCTGGCTTGAGGAACAATCATGCTTCTGAGAAAATCAGAAAAACCTCTGTAGATTTGATCTAAGACTGAGAGTTGTTTTGGAGAGAATTAAAATGTACAACATGCCGATACTCATGAAAAACACTGTATAAAATAGAGACCATCACAACACTTCCTTGAATATAATTGCAGAATTGTATAAGTCAATTATACAAAGTTAGGTCCCAATCCTGTAAAGACTCATGCACGTGCTTAACTTTTGGGACAGCAAGTCGACCCATTGACACTAATCACAGCACATGAAGTAAGCACGTGTAAGTCTTTGCAGGGCCAGGCCCTTACTAGGGTTGCCAACTTTCTAATTGCACAAAACCGAACACCCTAGCCCCGCCCCTTCCCCAAGGCCCCTCCCTCGATGGCTCGCTCTCCCCCACCCTCACTCACTTTCACTGGGCTGGGCGAGGGGGTTGAGGTGCGGGAGGGGGTGAAGGCTCTAACTGGGGAGGGAGGCTCCAGGGTGGGGCCAGAAATGAGGGGTTCAGCGTGCGGGAGGGGGCTCCGGGCTGGGACAGGGAGTTGGGGTGTGGAAGGGGTGAGAGCTCTGTCTGGGGGTGTGGGCTCAGGGGTGGGGCTGGGGATGAGGGGTTTGGGGTGCAGGAAGCCTCCATGCTGGGGGGTGGGGCTGAGGGATTTGGAGTGCAGGAGGGGGCTGCAGGTTGAGGGGTTTGGGTATGGGAGGGGGTATGGGCTCTGGGGTGGGGCTGGGGATGAGGGGTTTGGGGTGCAGGAGGGGGCTCTGGGTTTGGGGGGGCTCAGGGCTGGGGCAGGGAGTTGGGGCTTGGGGTTGGGGCACAGGCTTGCCTTGGAAGGCTCCCAGTCAGTGGCGCAGCTGGGCTAAGGCAGGCTCCTTACCTGTCCTGGCTCTGCACTGCGCCTCGGAAGGGGCCAGCTGGTCCGGCTCCTAGGCGGGGGGCCAGGAGGCTCCAAGCACTGCTCTCACCCGCAGGCACCCCCCCAGCTCCCATTGGCTGCGATTCCTGGCCAATGGGAGTGCAGAGCCAGTGCTCGGGGCAGGGGCAGCGTGCGGAGCCAGACCTGCTGGCTGCTTCCAGGGCACAGTACAGTATCAGGACAGGTAGAGACTAGCCTGCTTTAGACCTGCAGCACTGCTGACCAGACTTTTAACGGCCCGGTCAGCAGTGCGTTCCGGTCGAAAATCAGACACCTGGCAACCCTATCCGTTACAGAGCAGCAGGAGACAGATATTAACGGGTACTTGTAGCTCATAATACTGTAGAATTCTGCAACTATAGTCTGCAAATCTCTTGTGATTTCAGCTGAGATTGAAAGAGAGAGATGCAGAGACATCTTCCATGTTACAGACTCAGTGTTCAAGAGTCTACCTTATTAATTACAAAATCAATGTGGTATTTACCTTTCCACTTTCATGATAGACAAAGAGGTTCCTTGTCTGACCTTCTTTGCTGTAGGTGATCTGCAGCCCATGAGGGTTTCTGATTTTCTCCATCTGGAACATTGCGTTCAGATCCTTTACGCTGATCACAGCTTTCGGCCCTTTAGACTGTGGAATGGAAAATGTCACCGGGGCAGCAGTGACCTTACAGAGGCTAATCAAGAACTATGGAGACAAATGACCAATAGGCCCCTGTGGAGCTGCAATGTCTGATGCTGGCAAGGGCACTGAACTGACCACCCAGCACTAACTGAAGAAGCCTGATGCCTTGATTACCCGCGTCACGTATAAACCACATTTTACTCTAAAGAATGACTTTTTCTTTGAGAAACGATGCTGTGCAACTCCAGTCTCTCCAGTCTGATTGTCTAGAGAACCATAAATTACAGGTTGCCATAGATGGTAGACATGCGTGATGCGGGAGGGACGAGGTGGAGTGCAGGGTCCTATGCATGTGCATCGAGAGAGCTCTGCTGGTAAAACCAGAGGTGACTCCTGACAGCAGAACCCTTCTTCCTCCTCCTGCTCAACTGCTCAACTCTCTTTCCCCTGGTTCACCAAAGAGACGGGGATGAGGCTGCCGGGGGGCCAGAGGAGGTGGGGAGAAGGGCCAGGTGCTCCCACGTAGGAAGGGAGCTGAATCAGACATCACAGATGTTACCTGGCACAGGGTCCCCAACCCCCCCTTCAAATGCAGGGTTGGGCCTGGCAGCAAAGTCTAGAAAGCAGCAAAATGTTCAGTAGTTGTGCCTATGGGGACAGTGATGGTGCACTGGTCAGACTGGACACTGACCGGTCGCCGGCTGGGGCACTCACCTCTTTGGTGTAGTACTTCAGCACACCTTCCCTTGCCGACAAGAGGAACTGCCTCTTCAGGAACTGCCTGCTGTCCCGCCCGCGCTTCCACAGAAATCCTTCACGGCTGCCTGCAGACGCTAACAAGAGCAAGGGCGCCTCAGAGCTAGAGCCAGGGCAGCACACGAGCCGGGCAGTTTGTCTAAGTGGATTTCTAGGCACTCATTTCGCCTTGGAACTACGGAGCAGTGGAGAACAACCATCTTTCCTTCAGCCTGACGCCGGGACCCAATCCTGAGAGGCACTGGATGTCTCCCGGGACGGGGTGAACCTCCTGGAGGTCGGTGAGAATTCCTCAGGTCCAGGCTGAGCCTAGCACGTTTTGGGCACTCCTGCCATCTAACTAACACTGATGACATGCTTCCATCATTTTAATGTTCTCTCTTCATAACCCTCCCTGGACTGAAAAGCTCCTTTCTATAGGAGGAATATTAGACACTGGAGTGGAGTGGTTAGAGCAAGGACTTGGAAGTCTGGACTCCTAGATCTTAGTCCTGTTACTTCTTTTGCAGGATCGAAGTCAGTTAATCATTCTGTGCCTCAGTTTCCCCACCTGTACAATGGGAAATCTGGATGCCTCACAGAGTGGTGGGGAGAATGACTGACTGTTTGGAAAGCCTTTGGGAGCCTCACGAGGAAGCACAGGCTATAGCTCTCCTACTGTTCTCTGTTACAATTCACAATCTCCCGGGTAGAGCAAAGATCAGGACCGGATTTTCTCCGAACGAAAAGTGTGCTTCCTTCTAACCCTAGTGGTGTTGCTCTGTATTCCCGTGGTGAGGGTAACTGCTAAACAAATACAAGCAGCTTATATGATATGGGCTGACAATTATAACTCCAGTTGAAGTTAACAGTACCTGCAGGGGCTAAGCTTCTCTGAAGATCAGGCCCGAAGGGAATGTCTAGACTGCAGTTAAACACCCATGGCTGGCCTCTGTCAGATGACTCGGGCTGTAAAACTGAGGGATAGACGTTGGGGCTCATGCTGGAGCCTGCGCTCTGGGCCCCTTCTCCCAGAGCGCAGGCTCCAGCCCAACTGTCTACATTGCACTTTTACAGTCCTGCAGCCCACGCCGAGCCAGGGCAGCCAGGGGTGTTTAATTGCAGTCTAGACATACCCTGCAATGACTTGTCCGAGGTCATAGAGTCAGCCGGAGAGCTGGGAATAGAACCAGGTCTCCCAACCCCGCTGCTCCAACAACGGCCCATGTTGCCTCCCTAAACCAGGCACCTGGGTGCTCACATTGGACTTGAGGTGAGAAAATGACCGTTTTAGTTGCCTAAAGGCCAATCTGAGTGTCCCCATGTGGGATTTCTTATTCAGATGCCCACCCTCAGAAGCTGGGCCTCCCAGGTGAGAGGATTTGGGCTGGCCACTCAGACAGATCAAACAGGACGAGGGTTTCGCAGCTGACTGAAAACAAAGTCGCTCCAGCTACTCCTTGGCATCAGGCTGACACACACAGGGTTCCAGTTCTTGGGACTTGGGCCTCACCAGACTAAAAACCCTCCACAGACAATCACCTGAGGAACCTGTTTCATGGCAGACACTGGTGGCAACAAACGCTTCCCGCTCGTATTTAGCTCTGATCCATTGTTCTTTTAAAACCCTGAAGAGAGGAAAGACGGGTTAGTTGGATCAACCTATGTTTCCTTTCACTGACGTTGCACAGCCCTTTCCAGCGACGTACAGAATGAGGCCAACCAATACTTCCTGACACATAGAAATAGACAGCTTCTGCGTGGTGCAAACTCACTCTAATTCCCCTGACTCCAAGGAGAGCAACTGAGGCCAGCAAGAAAATATAACTGGGAAGGTGGGCAAAACATTTAGTAACCGTTTGCCTAGGTAACACAGGCTGGTAGGAATGGCTATGTGCTGGCAGCAGAACTAAAATCACGCTCATGTTATTTCTCTGGCTGCAGTTTCCAGGCAAGCTGCAAGAAGAATCTTGCTCCCTAAAGGGCAGAGTAATTAACACGTGTGTTTTTGTGGGGAGGCGGAAATATAAGCGGCGAACGGGAGGAAATGAAAACCACCCAAAGAACTAGCCCAGCTTTCCTAGCTCTCAGATACACCAGAGAGATGCTGCAAAATGGAGTTTGGGGCGCATTCGGATCCCAGTCAGAAACCACTGCTCCTGGGAGGGTTCAACACAGAGGAATTTGCAGATTCCCTGCCTGCACCATGCAACCTAAAGCTGGATGACCTGTTCCCATCTCGGATGCTGGGATGTTTGTGAGCAATGCCTTGTACGACGAATCTTTGGGCTTGAGGCGAAGGCAATGTAAATTGACAGAGCCCCACTGATTCGCGGCAGAAGAGGCTCTGATCCTTAGATTGCAAGCTCTTTGGGGCAAGGATCATCCTGTTACATCCTGCTTAGCACAATGGGGCTGTGACCTCTAGGTGCTACTGTGACCCAAATAATAATAGCAGTAATAAGTCACTGTGAATTGTTGAAAACATCTGGGACTTAGAACTGGAAAATGCTCTGGGACACGCTGGAGCTAAATCACAGGCAGCCAAGCCTAGAGTAACACAGGGAGAGTGGGGAGTTTTCTCTGATCGATCCTATCGCTGGAAAAACCAACTCCCCACTTTCTGTTCTCACAACCTTGGGCTCTCCTCTATAGCCTGGGACCAATCCTTAAACTGGGGGAATTCACGTAACAAGGCAGGCTTGAAATAGGAAGTGGAGCAGAGTGAGGGGGTAGAGGAAAGAATCATAAAATTGTAGGACTGGACGGGACCTCGAGAGGTCTAGTCCAGTCCCCTGCACTCATAGCAGGACTAAGTATTATCTAGGGGAACTCCTGTTATGCTGGAACACAGGGCTGGGATTAAGAGTGAAGCCCAGGAGGGAGATCGGGAAAGCAGGGGAACTCCTATAATTCTACAGCACAGACAGGCCTGAGAATGAGGGGGAGTCCAACTAGAGAGCAGATCCCAACAGACCTCTCATTTAATCCTCTCTTTCCTACTTTAGTTCCTTTAACCTTCTATTCCAGCCTTTTGCATCTTCTTAAAACCTCAGGTGACATCTCGGTGCTGACTTCCTGCTCATTCTGAACATGGCCTGAGAACCAGGTCAAGGCCCTAATTGCTTAGCCAAGATTAGGGTGACCAGATGTCCCGATTTTATAGGGACAGTCCCGATATTTGGGGCTTTGTCTTATATAGGCATCTATTACCCCCCACCCCGTCCCGATTTTTCACACTTGCTGTCTGGTCACCCTAGCCAAGATTAATGTCAGAGTCAGTGACAGAACCCAGGAGTTCTGACTCTGCTAATCAAGGACCTGCTCCTGCTACACTGAAGACAATGTCAAAACTCTCAGACCCAGATCCCTAAAGGTATTTAGGCACCTAATTCCCATTGATTTCAATGGACATTAGGCATTTAAATATCTTTGAGGATCTGTGCCCCAGTGACTCTACTGGAGCAGAATTGGGTCTCAAGCCAATGGCGTGCACATGGAAACTTAGTCACGCTTTTACAAAGTTGCTGAGTTAATCAATAATATTTAGAACAGGCCTAATCCTAAAGACGGGAACATCACATCCAACCCTCCTGAGCTTTAGCGCCAGGTCTAGAATTCACGGTCCAGGCCTCTCTCTATTATAGAGGTTTTTAAGGTCAGGCTTGACAAAGCCCTGGCTGAGATGATTTAGTTGGGGTTGGTCCTGCTTTGAGCAGGGGGTTGGACTAGAACCTCCTGAGGTCCCTTCCAACCCTGATATTCTATGAGAGCCAAACTGGTATCCCCAAAACCTATAACTCATAGACTCATAGACTTTAAGGTCAGAAGGGACCATTATGATCATCTAGTCTGACCTCCATGATCATCTAGTCTAACCTTTGTTTTAACATCCAAACTCCAGGACTGCTCCCCATCTCTGTTAAACCTCCTCCACACAAATGCATGGAACTACTGTACCGGTTTAACAACCTTCAAGGTACAAATTGACACTAATGGGGATTGAACCTGTGGTTGTTAGGCTCCTAGACACCAGAAATCCTAATGTTTAAGCCATTAAACCACCTCTCAGAGAAAAAAAGTTTACAACTACAGCCCTCAAACTGAATTCATGGCTCACATGCTATTGGAAACAAGAAGATAAAAACATAAGTCACTTAATGACATACAAGGTATGGCCAAGATACATGATTCTTTCCACTGCAGCCCAGCATGACCTGACATTCATTCAGATTACCGAACATGCTATTGGGAATTGTTCGTGAAGACACATTTATGGGGGGAAGCAACAGTTACTGACTTGCAAAGGTTTGCAGCACTGAATAAGATAGCAGCTTACAGGCAGTCCTTGGAATGGGGGATGTAATAGAAAGGTGGGACTTTTGCCTCATATTTAGCCTTGGCCCAGAGATTCCCATGCGTCTTCATAAACTGCAAAACAAAAGACATTTCAGTTATCTGACTGGCAACCAGAAAAATCAATACTGTGACATGAACATGGAATGAAACTAGGATCAAATGCAGCATTGTGCTCTGCTCAGATTGTGCATTTTGCCAGCCTCCCCATGCCAGTATGTGTTTGTCTCTAGTCATTTATAATCTCCTCTATACATACACCTCTCCACAGGGAGTTGGGAGGCTGAATTAATGTTTGAAAAGGGCATCGGGATGCTCAGATAGAAGACACTATATATGTGAAAATCATTGTGTGCCTATAAAACACAATGTGCACTTATGGGGCTATATAAATAATACATCATAATACTTTAGAGGCACAACCACCTATTAGCGTGCTTTGATTTGACTTGTGGGCAGAGGCAGCCCAGATTTACCAGCAGGGATTAATTTGGCTCCATGTGGTTTTTGTTAATCTGACCAGGCTATTTTGGAACACGGGACAGAAAAGGCTGTGCTGAAATACAGCAGAGTGGGCGTGAATTCTTGCTTTCTCCATCTGTACCTCTACTAGATCATTCTCCCAGAAGTCAAGGCGGATGGATTTGACCCTGCTGACTTCAGGAAGGTTGCGATGAATCCCGGAGCAATTCAAACAAATGAATATTCCAAGCTTGTAAGAGGCCCACTCAGGATCTAAACACAAATTGAAAGAAGGCAATAGTGCAATATATAATAAAGCATGTAGCAAAACACTGAGAAGGGGACAACCATATGCAGGGTTCATCTTCTAATCCAGGGGTAGGCAACCTATGGCACGGGTGCCGAAGGCAGCACGCGAGCTGATTTTCAGTGGCACTCACACTGCCCGGGTCCTGGCCACCGGCCTGGGGGGCTCTGCATTTTAATTTAATTTTAAATGAAGCTTCTTAAACATTTTAAAAACCTTATTTACTTTACATACAACAATAGTTTAGTTATATATTATAGACTTCTAGAAAGAGACCTCCTAAAAATGTTCAAATGTATTACTGGCACACGAAACCTTAAATTAGAGTGAATAAATGAAGACTCGGCACACCACTTCTGAAAGGTTGCTGACCCCTGTTCTAATCAACACCACACTAGAAGCTGCATCAAATCCAACCCATGTGTATGTGGAACTCACTCCATTGCAGTCAATGAAATGGCACCTGCTTACACAAGCAGGGAAAATGGCCCGTTATTCTGCAGCTTTGCCATCAAACATCTGTTTTAAAAATAAATGTGGATGACAAGCTAGAGAGGAAACCTGTACATATGGGCAGGGCGAAGAGGCAGACTGGAGCTCAGTGTGCTGCATAAGTCAAACTCAGGGGGGAGGGCGGGGCACATCTACACTAGAACTCCTGCAGCTGCACCACTGTAGCACAATAGGTGGTTCTTACATCAAGGGAAGGGGTATTTCTTCTGCTGTAGTAAATTCACCTCTCTACATGTAGCGATTCTTCGCTTTGCCTAGCCACCTCTACACTGGGGGTTAGGTCGACCTAACTACAGCGCTAAGGGCATGACATTTTCCCCAGCCTCGAGCAAGGCAGCCAGGTGGGTCTAATTGTTAAGTGTAGCCCAGGCCTCACACTCCATTCAAATCAAATGCAGTGCTTGGCTGCTGCTTGGGATAGCAAGAGGGAGAGTGGAGTGGGGGATGCACACCACTTCCCGGGTGACCAAAGGAGAAGGGGGGGGGGGGGCTAGAGTGTTTAAGGAGGGACAGGGAGGTCCTGAGTGATGAGACGTGACTAGGGACAGAAGAAGTCCTGGATAATGGAGAGGGGGAGAGATCTTGAGAGAGTGGTACGGGGGATGGAGAGAGAAGTCCCGAGCAGGGGGTGGGGGTATGGGCAAGGGAGGGAGGGGTGTCCTGGGGGAGTGGAGATTCAATCTGGACAGGGACTGAGAGACCGCGGGGAGGGGACTTGGGAGGAGGCAGTGGGGAGACGAGGTAGCCTTGCACCCTAGGGACATTTCCTCTTACCGCGTGTCCCGCAGTCTGCGCACTGGGAGTTCCCTGTCCCGGCTGCTCTCAGCAGCTCTAGTAGCAATGTCTTGTTGAACTCCCGATCCACCATCCTGCCCCTCGCCGCTCCGCCCGGGGATGGCCACACGCTGCCGCCGCCCCGAGACTGCTAGGGCGAGTCTCCAGCCTAGCCCGGCGGCAGCAGCACCGGCTGCACTTCAGCCGAAGTAGCCTAGAAATGAGGAAACGTGACTCGTGCTCCAGCCCTGGTGGGAGAGTGGGGGAGGCTCGGTCACCGCCCCTCAGGGCGCTTCCTCCCCCTCCCACCGGCCCTCAGCCCCCCAGATCACCACTGCCCCCTGCCTCTCTCTCGCCCGGGGCTGCACGGCCCAGGGGAGCCCCCCAGCCCAATGCAGGAAAATCATAGCAGATAAGGGTTGGAAGAGACCTCAGGAGGTTCTAGTCCAATCCCCTGCTCAAAGCAGGACCAACCCCAACTAAATCATCCTAGCCAGGGATGTTGTGTTGGTGGAGGAACAACGCTGGCCAGGGCGAATTCTCGGGGGAGGGGGGGGAGAACAGAACAGACCCCCCCCCCTTTATCCTGCTCTCTTACAGCAGAACGTCCCGCTCCTCTCTGCCGCCCCCCCCCCCCCCCGCCGCCTCCCTCGCTGGCCAGGGGAGAGCTCTGGGGCAGTACTGTGGGCAGCCCTCACAGATGGAGTCTAGGAGGGTTGGGGGCTCTGGGGCTGTGGCTCACACAGATCAGACCCTGGCGGGTTGTGAGCTCTGGGTTTGTGGCTTTCACAGATCCGATCCTAGGGGGGTTGGGAACTCTGTGGGCGGTGGGTCACACAGATCAGACCCTAGGAGGGTTGGGAACTCTGTGGGTCACACAGATCAGACCCTAGGGGGGTTGGGAACTCTGGGGGCTGTGGGTCACACAGATCAGACCCTAGAGGGGTTGGTAGCTCTGGAGGCTGTGGAACACACAGATCAGACCCTAGGGGGGTTGGGAACTCTGGCGTTGTGCCTCTCACCCTGGGGCTAGGGCAGTTGTGGCATTGCCCCGCCCCGCTATGTTGCGCTATTCCCCCCGTTTGCTGGCAGTACAGGGGAAGGCCACTGTGGGGAGCCAGGCCCAATCTCTCTACTGCCCGGCCCAGGCTGAGGCCGGAACGTTTCTTACCAGCCGTGCGGGCCGGGGCCTCTTTTGCCCTGACGCACCGGGGGAGTGGGAGGGTGGCCCGGCGGGGTAGGCAGGATGAGTTTCAGTGCCTGGCTCCCGAGCCTCCTCCGGAGAGGTAGAGATGGGGGGGATTCCAAGGGGGGTCGGTCTGTCTGTGGGAGAGGGAGGGATTCCAAGGGGGATCGGTCTGTCTGTGGGAGAGGGAGGGATTCCAAGGGGGGTCGGTCTGTCTGTCTGGGGGAGAGGGAGGGATTCCAAGGGGGGTCGGTCTGTCTGGGGGAGAGGGAGGGATTCCAAGGGGGGTCGGTCTGTCTGTCTGGGGGGGAGGGAGGGATTCCAAGGGGGGTCGGTCTGTCTGTCTGGGGGAGAGGGAGGGATTCCAAGGGGGGTCGGTCTGTCTGTCTGGGGGGGAGGGAGGGATTCCAAGGGGGGTCGGTCTGTCTGTCTGGGGGAGAGGGAGGGATTCCAAGGGGGGTCGGTCTGTCTGTCTGGGGGAGAGGGAGGGATTCCAAGGGGGGTCGGTCTGTCTGTCTGTCTGGGGGGGAGGGAGGGATTCCAAGGGGGATCGGTCTTTGGGGGGGGGAGGGATTCTGGGGAGTGAATCTGTCTGTCTGTCGGGGGGGGGGAGGAATTGGGGGGAGGGAAGGTTTCCTCAGGGGGTCTTCCTGGGAAGAAGTGTCTCCCCCTTTGTGCTGAGCAGGGGGTACCTGGTTATGGGTGATAGGCAACAGCAGAAACCTGCTGCTTGGGAGTTGCCTGGCCCTTATCTGTGCC
The DNA here is from genome assembly GCF_028017835.1 of Emys orbicularis. Lineage (NCBI taxonomy): Eukaryota > Metazoa > Chordata > Testudines > Emydidae > Emys > Emys orbicularis. The sequence goes on along the minus strand of NC_088695.1, from coordinate 41,906,110 downwards.
CTTGGTTGCCCTCCGTCAAGCGCTGGCCTGACACACTAGTCCTGTTGGACTCCTTCCTAGGGGCTGATCAGACAGCACCGAGCATGTTTTGGGGGTGACAAGATTGATGAAAGAGACACGCTCGCCAGCCCCAGAGAGCTCTTCTTTCTTGTAGCTGGAAGCTCATCTCTTTCACCCACAGAAGTTGGTCCAGTAACAGATATTGCCTCCTGCACCATGCCCCTCTAATATCCTGGGACTCTCAGGCTACAACTACACTGCAAACAACGCTTTCTGGTGATCTTTCAAGGTTCACCCACGTACCCGGTCCAACACTAAAACAAACACGCAGAGTTAAGCCTCCCCCCCGCCCCTCTCCAATGCCTTATGGACAGCTTCATAGTGTAGAGGAGGCCTCTCTGACTGGTGGGGGATTTGCCCTCCGAGGCCCATGGATGACACTGCTCTTCTACTGCTGCTCTTATTCACTATACCTTGATGAATTTACCTTGACAGCCCTGTGGACTAAAGTGGTCCATTTGCCTGCAATAGGCAGTGGCAGTACAAACCCCGCTTCTTCTCCAATGGGCCTCAAGCCAACCTTGGTTCAGATTAGCAACCTTTATGGCTGAGAAGGTAATTCAGTCTCCATGCTCCTTGCTGCTGCAGCTAGCATCTGGTGAACAGCTAGTAGTAGTTGTGAATGTGACAGTGGTAGCTTTTGTGAAAGTGATACTTACCCCCTAAGAAAGAGACTGAAACAATCCACTAATTTCACAGGTCATTGAACATCTATCCAATGGGTTTGGGTCATTACTTACCAGGGCTAGATTTAAGTGGGGTCATAGAACACTTAATGGGTGGCAATACATTTCAATTAAAAAACCACCAACACAAATAGCAGAAGTTTAAAATGATGGGTGGCCCTTTTCTCTAACTCTGAATTTTTCTATAACCTGTTTGAAATGTTAGATTTCTGATGCCAATTTTAATTAAAGGGAATTAAAAAGCTGGCCAACACTTTTTCTTTGTATGCCACAGAAGTAAATTTGTGAGGTGGGCGCCTCACAATGAAGTATGGATGTATGTGTTCAGTAAGTTAATGAATACACTGTTTTAACTCATTTTTTCTTCAGGAAGGTATTTCTTTCATGTCCCTTTGGGTTCATGTCAGCTTCAGTCCCTGCACCATTCTTGGTGTCAGAAAAAATCAACATCTGCTGTACAACACAACTGTATCAATTCCCCAACGATGAATCAAACCTTCAAGACACCAAAAGATGCACTCTCTAATTTGTACTCCTCTGAACAACAATCTGCCATCCTGCAAGTGCTCAACACGGCATCTGAGAGAGAGCTTTCCGCCATTAAACTATTGCAAGGAAGAAAGTCTGTCAATGTAATTGAGCATAGGGAAAAATATGGACCATTTCAGAACTTGCAGAGTTTATTGAACGTCCCTCTCTTTCAATATAAAACTGTTGTTAAGGTGTGTAACTTTATCCTCAACCCATCTGAGAAAGGAGATAGAAGAGAGAGAAAAATACAAGACACCAGGCCTTCAATGAGGTTTATTAAACCTGAAATAGAGAGAGAGAGGTTGGAGGTATACAACATTTTAAATTTGATTTTTATCAAGAAACTACTTATTTTCAGAGTAAACTTCTGTTATTCCCATAAATCAATTTTAATAATAATTCATCAATGAGTAGATATAATACATTTATTTTAAGAAGTGGTATTTTTCCCAAGACATCAAATAATATTTAGTACTTAGTGATTTACATCTTAAAAATGCATAATTTTTTTTTTCTCCTTTTCAGACTTTAGATAGCATTGTGTCTGTTGTTTTTGGCACCCGTAAAATTGCATGGGCTCATGTTGATCGAAATCTAGCAGTTCATGACTGGCAACAAGAAAAGTGTGGTAGATTCATGAAAGGAACCTATATTCCAGCAGTATATCTGGAAGAAGTAAGTAGCGCATGCTTGAGACTTTAATAAGCGTCAACTCCTCCCCTTGTAGCTCTGTTAATCTTAAATTGCTTATTCTTAGGGCTGTCATAGTACAGTATGTAAAAATTGACAATTTTCCAAGGCAGGGCCTTTTTAGCAATTCTTTTAAGCTGTATTTATTTTGCTAGTTTGATCTCATTAGAAATCCTTTAGAGTTGAAAACAGACCCTTATAACATTTGTAAAGAAGAACTGTAACTATGCAATCAACCTTTGATAAAGAATCTAGCAGGTTAGTAGCCCTTAAAATGTATCCTATAGTCAATGTGTGCAGGATGCAGGACTTGAGTTGCAGATGGAAATGGGAAGGCTGGCTTCTTTCCAACAGTTTTTTTGGATCTCTGCAAGTACAAGAGTCTGCAAGAAAGATGCACCCACTCCCTCCCTCTACACTGCAGGTAGACATCCGTGACTTGGGCTCACAGGGCTCAGGCTGTGGGGCTGTTTAATTGTGATGTAGACGTTCTGACTCATGCTGCAGCCCCAGCCCTGGGACCCTCCCACCACACAGGGTCCTAGAGCGTGGGCCATTAAACAGCTCTGCATCCTGAACCCCATATGCCCCAGTCATCTGGCATGAGCCAGCCATGGGTTTTTAATTGCAGTGTAGACATACCCTTAAAGTACTTACAAATGCTACGGCTGAGCTGCTTGTAATGGCCACTTTACCACAGTATTTATAGTCTCTGACACCTTCTTAGTACAATTTGTGTGTGCTAGAGGACTGGTTAACTTTCTCCCATTTTCACCATAATTGCAGTTTCTTTAAATTTAGGCTGAAACAAGTGATCTTCAAAGTAATACAGAAGCAGAGTTTGTCAAAAATGTGCAATTTGGACACTTTTTTCATTGAAATTCCCACAAAGTGGGTAAAGTTCTCATGAAGACTACATTCCACTTTTGACCAGACAGTTACGTTTCTTATAAAAACCACCTTCATCTTTGAGAGACAGTAACCATGAAATCTGTTGCTTTGATTTCTGGTTTAAATGAATCATGCTTATTTGTTTCCCCCTTCTAGATTTCTTCAGTAGTTTCTAAGATTCCTGAAGCTGATCTTTATATTCTGGAAAAAAATGGACTGCCTGCTCAAAATTCAAATCTCTTTCCTATAACATTACATCTTCGCACTGTGGAAGCTATGCTGTATGCCCTATTACAAAAGACATTTATGCAAGATGGCCAGCACAAGGTACTAAGTATGGCCCGAAGCACTGTAGGAAAACACTTTGGATTGATGGTAGGAGACTCTCGGTCTAGTGGAATGGACCTGGTGAAGCAGTTTCTCTTACAGTCAATTACCCAAGAACAGCCCCGGTTGTCCTTTCCCCGGAACAAGGTGGTACGTTACAGAAACCTATTTTCTTCAGTCACACAAAACAGAGATGAGGAGATGTGTGATTCATTACTACAGGCTGTAGCCTTCTATGAACTTATATTAAACAACACTACTTAAACCTTTTGCTGTTATGAGTAGAACCACAATAAACTTACATCTAATGTTTTGATCAAGTATCAGATATTTACTGACACATTAAATGATGTGCTGATGAGCAGAAACCAAGTTTATGTGTGCTGTTCACTGCTATCTAGCAAGGCAATCTCAAACTCTGATTTTTCTGTATTCAAAATATCTTTGGAGGACTTGTATGTCACATGAGGCTATAACCTCAGCTGCAGCAGCTCATCCTCCAAATGAACAGATGCTGATTCTTATGCTTTTCTACACACAGAGTTGTTCCTGATTAATTTTGTGTAGAGACATTTATTCAGGAATAAATCCAGAACCATTCCATGTGTAGACAAACGCTTGTCTACAATCAAATATGATGTGTCTTCCAGAGTGATTGTAAAATAAGAGGTGACCTTCCCCACCCCTCTGGTCACATCTCCAGCAGTATCAGTCTACTTTCCTCCTAGTCTTTCCACTTGCCCCAGTGATCCCATCCCGATCTCCCTTGTGCCAACTCCCATCCTCTGACTCTCCCCCTCATACAAACATGTTTTAGTCTCTCCCATCTTAAACAAATCCACCCTTGACTCTACTTGTCTCTCCAACTACTGCTCCTTCTCCCTCTTGATAGACACTCTGGGACTGGTGGTGAACACTTTGGACTTGATGTGTTCCAAGGGAAGGGCTGGAGTAGCTGAGGAGTAACATACCCTATCAGGCCAGAGGTCCACACTGATCAGCCACTGGGTAGTGCACCTCATCAAGCTAGCATATCTCAGCTTTTTGTTATTCCTGGGGGCATTCTGCACCAAAAAATTAAATATTCTACACACAATTTTAAAATTCTGCAAATTTTGTCAAAATAACACTACATAATCACCCCCCTTTCAATTATTTTGGTAATTTATTTCAAAATACCTGTCAGCAAGTATGTCTAACAGTACAGACACACAAAAATTTCTCCAGTGGTAGAGAGTTAAAGAAACCTCTAGGACAACCCAATTCCTGTTTCTCTGGGAGAGGGGCAGAGCCCAGCTGGGGGGCAAGACACCCACAACCCCTCCCCCCCAGAGCCCACCTGCATCCCTTCCCCCCCCCCAGGGTGACCAGATGTCCTGATTTTATAGGGACAGTCCCGATTTTGGGGACTTTTTCTTATATAGGCACCTATTACCCCCCACCCTGTCCCGATTTTTTACACTTGATATCTAGTCACCCTAGCCAATACACCCAAACCACCTCCTCCCCAGAGCCCAGCTGAGGGGCCCCCCTTGCCCAGATGCCTGTCCCCCTCCCTCCCAGAGATCCAGAGGGAGAAAAAGCCTGATGCTCAATCCCAGGCTTGCATGGAGTTGCCTACATGCTGCCCTCTCCTTCCCTCAGAGCATGCTGGGAACTGCAGCTGCCAGGAACCCTCCAGTTCAGGGGTCGGCAACCTTTCAGAAGTGGTATGCCGAGTCTTCATTTATTCACTCTGATTTAAGGTTTCGTGTGCCAGTAATACATTTTAACATTTTTAGAAGGTCTCTTTCTATAAGTCTATAATATATAACTAAACTATTGTTGTATGTAAAGTAAATAAGGGTTTTAAAATGTTTAAGAAGCTTCATTTAAAATTCACTTAAAATGCAGAGCCCCCCGGACTGGTGGCCAGGACCCGGGCAGTGTGAGTGCCACTGAAAAGCAGCTCACGTGCCGCCTTTGGCACACGTGCCGTAGGTTGCCTACCCCTGCTCTAGTTCTCTCTCCCTCCCCCCAGCAGTGTCTTGTGTGTGCAAGCTAGGCTCTGCCATGTTCAGTGGCAGTTAGCAGCACTGCAGCCCATTTCTGTGGGGGAAAGGAAATTCTGCTTGCATGTTAATTTTTGCAAAATTCTGCATTGTGCAGAATTCTTCCAGAAGCATTATGTGCACCATCAGTGGCATTAGAGGCATAAGGGGTATGTGTGTGTGTATGTGTATGTATGTGGGGAGAGGGGAGGCAAAAGGCAGAACTGCAGCACTTCTTGGGTGGAATATTTTTTTGCGGGGGGAAAAAATTCTGCACTGGACATGAAATCTGCGCATGCACAGAATTCCCCCAGGAGTAATAAATGAGGGAGTGGTTGAGAGCTCATCCAGAACTGTAACACCAAACATTACGCCGAGGCCATGCGGGATGCATGTTCCCCTTTCCTCCCCACAAAGAGGACCCAGGGACACTACCCCCACATCTGGGTAGAGGAAGCACTTGAAAAACTTTGAACATTTTTGGCAGGTTGGGGTTTTGTGGCTTTTTTTGTGTTACCAAAAACAAGCATACTTTCTAAACCTAAAAATAAATAATCTGAAATGGGATTAGGATTTGTGTAGTATTAAAACCTTTAAATGGGTTATAGCTACATAAATAACCGTATACAGTAGACACTGTGAAGATAAGTACACATTTACAAACAGTGGGCATATTTTATTCTTTACAAAACTGTACAGAATCAATTGATATTTAAAATATCTAGTGCGTTTAGACCCTTGATACAAATTAAGAGTTGTTTAGCTACCATTTAATAAATATACACCACATTCTGTTGCTTGAAATCCTGCACTAATCTTAAAATAACAATTTACTTTGTCATAAGCATGTTCAGAAGTTAACTATAATAGAAAGAAGCCAGGAAAATGTAGGGTGAAAAAGCAGCTAGAGGGTGCTAAAACAACCGGTCTCCTCAAAAGTTATAGGAATGTCTAATGAATTGATGTGCAATTTTGTGTCCCTATACTGAACCTTACACATCAGTCTTTAGAGCAACACTCCAAACGTGATATTGGCTGTGAAAAGAGGGTATTTAAATAAATGTGTCATTTAGAAAAAAATACTTTCAGGTGATAAAAGGTAGGGGGGTTAGATTACATTTTAAATCTTATCTATCATACTGCCAGAATATAAAGAGTTGTACCAAGGTCTCACCCACAAATTTATTTCCTTTCAGATATAAAACAGATTTTAACCTCAGGTAACTGGGCTGAAGTCTTTCAAATATAAAATACAATATAAAAAAATAGAACACAATATACAAGATTACCAGAAGTTATAGGTTACTAAATAATTCAGAAGTAATACAGATACAGAAGTGTTATTTACAAAATTTTGCCTAATCTGTTTGGGCCCCATCTCTGACTACAGTAAACATTTTCTCCCCATTTAAGATAAACATACTGGCCTGGCAACTGTAAATAAAATGCATGGAATAAAATGAAACTGAGGTATACAAATAAGCAAATTATGAGGCACAATACTTTAATTTATTTCATTTTAAGCATTTTTTACTCAATTTTTCCTAATATATTATTGTGATTAGTTAGAGGCTTACAGTTTTTACAAAAGTCTTGCATCAGGCAGGTTATTTGGCAACTCTTTTGAAGATCCAGGCTGAAACCACTGCCTATGCCAATGAAGCAGTCTTCTCATGGAAAAACACTTTCTTTGAGTGGAACTTGTGGCAATGGTTCATTACTCAAGCACCTCTTGCTACCCAATACATGGATTAATTCTCCTTAATGGAAAGTGCACCTTGAGGGCAGCAATCAGAGGAAAGAATTATAAAGTGGTCCCGAAAGGTGCACAGATAGACTAAATGCTTTTGAACACACTTGGGGTAGATAGAAGCACCAAAAGAACCCACATTTGGATTGTGGAAAGCAATACTATCACAGCAGAAATATACAGTTTGCATTTTTAAATACTCAAAGATTTAATATACAAATCACTTTGAATATACAATAAAAACTAAATGATATGGTAAAATCAAAGTACCATATAGACCAGTCTGTACAAGACACTACTCGTATAAAATATTTTAAGGGAAGTCAGCTGCCAGACTGTAAACTGTTTCTTTGGGTATTTCAAGATGAATTCCTTCAAGATAATGCAGGAACCTGTCAAAAGAAATCAGAGTGAACAGAAGAGGATTGATAATGTCCATTTTCAAAAATTAGGCAATGATTTTGAATGCAGCACATTTAAGAGACAAACTGTTCATGCATTCATTTGATGAAGTTACTTGATAAACGTTTCTAAAGTTTACTAAACACTATCATGCTAAAATGTAACAGAGATTAGGGTAAACCTAAACCTACCTTCTTTTAGTCTTCCCTTGTTCTTTAAGTTTCTCTGACCTACAAATATTGCGGAGGGTGGGCAGGTATTCAGTTATACTAGCCTGCCTGTTAACCAGGCTTAAAGGAGTTCTAGTGGAAAATACAGTTTTGAGGATTTCCAGCCTCTTCTGTGCTTTTCTGTGAATGCTGAAAAGAAGGAGAATGAATCCTTATTATTTCTTGTTCAAACACACAAAAGTACCAGTATAACTCCATGAGGATCAAAAACACTGATTTAAAACTCCACAGAAATCACAGTTGCCAACTTTCATGCAGTGAATAGGCATCCAGCTTTCACAATAAGCCAAAAAAATCAAGCTAATCCCATTTCAAAACAAGGTCAAAACAAGCCAATCCCTAAGAACCCCAACACTCTGTGACTAGATCCCCCCGGTGTGCAGTCTGGGACTGTGGTGGGCCTGCTGTGCACCCCAGACTCTCTCCCCCCCTTGCCGGGAGCCGATAAAAAAAAAGAAGCAACAAGCTAGAACAAACTACAAGCCACTTAAGCCAAAAACAAGCCCCATTTCTGCGTTTTTTTCGCGGGTTTGGCATGTCTGGTCACTATCCAAAAATGCCCCAAACTATGTCTATTACACAGTACTAAATCATCTTATGACTCCAGGAATCTTAGGATCAAAATCTGACTTGTAGGCTGTGTGTAGACCCCCCCCCCCCAAAAAAAAGCCACAGCCAGAGGAGGGACCACAAGACAGAAGCTCTCTGCTCTGCAGATTCTCCAAGTTCATCCGTGAAAAGAAGTTTTGAGGGAGGTCTTTCTAGGCATGGTCCTCATTTATGTTAGACACAGACACCCCTCCCCCCCCAAACATCTGTTCTTGGCAGCAAAGAGCCCTGTGTTGGGGCTAGCCAGAATACAGGCTTCACACTATATCACACTAATTTTTTCATGTCACAACGTGTGCCCATTTTAGACCTTTGCGTCATTTTGATACCATCTAAATACATGTCAACACATTTTTACATTTGAGCTCAATCAGGCAGAGTGACTTGTTTTAAAACAATTTGGAATGGCTAGAAGATTTATTTCTCCATGTATCTATTTTTACAGTAATTAGTTAAGTAGTTAAGTATTCTTTACCATATGTGACAGAAGTTGGTATAATAGGTGATTACTCTGTTTTAGACTAAAATCAAACCTTTATATTAATACTTGTTAACATTAATAAAGACAATTTGCTCTAATGCCATATTCAAAGTTTTTCTTCTCTTGATTTTAAAAGACATACTACAAAAATATCCACATTTGATCTAGTTTTAATGGTCTCAGGCCCCAATCCTGCAAAAGATATGCATGTAATTTGGACTCACAATGACACTATTCACATGAGTAAAGTTATGCACATGCATAAGAGCTTGCAGGATTAGGCTTGCAGGCAGCATCAGTTTGCCTATTCCACTTAATTCTCTAAAATGTGTGGTCTTTTCCAGGCAAATACTCAATTTTTATAGCAGACCAGAATAGTGCTAACACTCATGAGCAAGCTTATTATAACCAGTTGATTCAAAACAATGGAGGACTTTAAAAAAAATCTTAAGTATAGATTACTATTAGAAAAAAAAGTTCTTAAAAATGAAAAATATCTTGCCACTGTCCTTTCTGAGGTGTATAAAAATTAACAATAGGCATACTGGGCCATTTGTTTTTATGCACAAGTCCACATCCAAGAAACAGTACAAATATTAGTGGGATGAGGGCTGGTGAATCCTTCCCCTCCCCAGCTGATATTTGTACTGCATTGCAATGTATGTTAGTGAGGTTTTAGTCTTACCTTAGATCAGCCGATTGACCAAAGTATACATCATTTCTGTCTTTTGAAATATGCAGAGTAATTTCCTCAATTTGATCTCTTCCTAGTGTTTTACAGGGGTTCAAGGAGGCTTCCATGCTTTGTGAAATACTAGTAGAGCACTTATTAAAACTGAGTGCTTCTACAACTGCCTTTAGTTCACTACAACTTTGAGAACTCCACCAATCAATGTTTTCTGTACTAAACTCATCAGAAAGACCATTTTTAATCTTGCCATTTGTCCAATTAAACCCTTCATTTTTACAAAACTCTTTTGGTTTCATTACATTAGTGTTTAGGCAGCAATCTAAGAAAGACATGTTCTCCACAAATTCAGTTAGTGAATTTAGACAATGAGACGCAAGAGCAGAGCTTTTTTTCCTTTCTGGGATTTCAGTGTTGAATTGTTTTTCTTTTTCGTTCATCATAAATTTTAATCCAACTTTGTTTTCTTCCAAGCATGATTCAGGAATGTCTGATGGCAAAGTTATAAATTCAGCAGAGTAGTTCAATTCAGTATCAAATAAATCACTATCATCCAATAAAGCAATCTTTCTCTGGTGCTTCATCCTTTTAGGCTTTTTGACAGGGGTAGCTTTTTCAGAGTAATCACTATCAAGAGGTATGTCATATGAAGAATGTGCTGTAGTCCTTTTAAATGAAGGATTAGAATTTTGTGTTGGCCCTGGAAGAACATGAACTGGTAAAGGCAGAATAAATTCAAGGTTACTATATATAAAATCGACTTTCTTCATCTGGAATTCTGTGAGCAGCTGTATCAGTTTACTCCATTCTTCTGTTGTTGTGATTTTATGCTGTAAAAACAATGTATTACCATAATTGCTTTAATAAATGAAATATGAACCACAGTATGTTATTACACAAAGCTGCCTATTCACATACACCTCAGTAGTAATCAGCCAAGGGATTGTATATTATTGGGTTACTGAGGATTTCCCAATTTGGTTTTTACATAATCCCTGAAGCAGACCTTTTGAAGACTGTGGCTAAACATTTTTGTAAGATAATTGTGTTTGCTATAAATGCTACAGAAAATCATCAGAACATATAAAGAGCTATAGCAAATCCACATATGTTTCAGATAAAATTAATTCAAAATATTAGCAACCAGACCTAATCATGAAGATACCTTAAGAAATGAAAACAAATCTTCTGAAGGCAAAAAGATGTTCTTAAGGCCGAGCAAAGTCTCTATGAAGCCAGTATCGCATTTTGGAAGCTCCATCTCAGTTTGAGGAAGATCATTCTCGGAACCAGTGTTTTCAGTACAAGTTATCTGATCTGTTCCTTCTGGCTCCTCTCTTCCTACTACACAGAAGATATTAGGTTTTACTTATAAAGTAAACAAGTTGTGCATGAAAATTCAGTGCTTAAATTATCCCTTTGTTGTCTCAGGTCATTCTTTTGCATGCTAAAAAAATCAATCCTATTTATATTTTGACTTCTTACTGTAATTTTGAATATTACTGACTTTCCAATTACCGACGTCCCCTTACCCATGTTTGTTCACTCTTCCAAATCTCTCCCTTCCCCTTCTTCCTCCTTTGCTACCTCTCCATTGTAAGCAATCAACTCAATCTCTGCTTCTTGCTCCTTCTGTCCCCCTTTAGGGTATATCTACACTGCGATTAGACACTCAAAGGCTGGCCTGAGCCAGCTGACTTGAGCTGCTGAGCGCAGGCTAAGGGGCTGTTTAATTGCCGTGTATACATTCAGGCTGGGACCCTCCGATCTCTCAGAATCCTAGAGCCCGGGGTGCAGCCCAAGCCCAAAAACCATCTACACTTCAATTAACTAGCCCCTTAGCCCAAGCCTGCTGGCATGGGCTAGTCATGGATTTTTTTAAATTGCACTTTAGACCTACCCAGACTCTTCCTCATCCACTGAAAATCCTCACTTCCTTTTGGGGCCAGGTTTTGCCTTTTCCCCCTTCTTCCTTTCTCCCAGTCTGTTATCTTATCCATACCTTCCCAGCCCCCGCCCCCGCCCCCATCCCCTCTCCTTTTTTCCCCAAGCAGCACTCCTGTGTTGGTCTAACTGCAGTCCGAGGTGCCTATAATCATGGCTGCCTAACTCCCTATGCTGAGAGGGAACTAGGTTGGCTCTCTGCTCTGCCCACTCTTGTAGCTCATAAGAAGAATGAGAAGGGGTAATAACCATGAAAAGCCTTAATCTCAGACACAATTGTGAAGGGCAATAAACAGGTGCAATAAATGCAGACGTCAAAACTTCCAGTCCCTTAATTATTGTAAATATACTGTGAGAAAAAAGCCTAAAGTAAAATTGTTGATTGTCTAGACTTCTGTCAGAAAACGGTCACATATTCAATGGTATTTTAAGAACTGTTTCATAAAAAGTGTAAGAGATCTTCATCTTAGAATGAATCTTAATTTGTTATATTATGGCTGTTCTTTAAAATTAGATCAACTTACCATGCAGTGCTAAACCTTTTTCTTTCAAGCATCCACCTCCGCTCCTAACCCAAAATTGTAGATAAAGAACACTTTGTCTGATGTCACAGTTATTTGTGGTTAACAAAGTAGCAAAGTCTTTTAAATCCGTTCGTAGATTCTCAGCCAAACAGAGCACTTGTAGATAGCTAGCTACGTTTACCTAGAATAAAACATATGAGAAAAACCCGTTGAAAGACAACACAATTATCCATTCAGACCATGGCTAGTCACACTAGAAGCAAATTACTTTTGTATACTGTAATAAGCCAAGAAATTCCCTCCTATCTAGTGTTCTCTCTGGCAAAGAGGACTAAAATTGCTGGTAGACAGAATGGTGATCCTCAAACCCAACTCTAATTCCTACTGTGTGTACACAGAAGGAGGCATCACCATACTGGACTTCACAGCAAATGGGAGTGTAAATTCTTCTGCATGGGTTCCTTCAACACCTAACGGTGACCTCTTTCATTACCATGGAGGGCCCCCACGATCAGTAGTATTTACAGAGCAACATTTGGCCTAGAGGATTTTCTTTCCATTAACTCTTATCAGCAGGTGGTCTAGCAGATTTAAAATCCAAAGACTGGAAAGTGAAGGGAAAAGAACAAAAATATTTTATTTTCAAACATTAGATTCAAGTCTGATTTTAATTTTTTTTTGAAGTTTTTAAAAAATAGGTTTTTTAATATACATTTGGCCTTAATTAAAACTATTTGCCAGTATATATATATATATATATATAATCATATTGGGCTGTTTCTTTTATATAAATACCCTGCAGTAAGGTTCTTTCAGTGACTGACACTAATTTTGGCAAAATCAAGTCTTTAAAATGGAACTTCTACAGATATAAAATATTCTGTATCTTGTATGAAATTGTTTACTTTAGTCTGAAAATAAATCCTTGTACAGAAGTGAAAAGTAATCCATTTTCTGTGGTAATATAATGGATTACATATAACTTGTTAAACCTACAAATTAAAAGTTACAAACTCAAATTTTAGGTTTTCAGTTATGCTAATTAAATCCTAAACTAAAATATATTAACATTATCTGTATTCCAAAAGAAAAAGACTTACCAAAGAGGGTGTTTTAAAGTTGATTTCTTCAAAGTAACCATCAAACATTAAACTAAAAGTTGGATCTACACAAAAGACAAAATTAAACCTTGTGAAATTTTATATCTTCAGAACTATTTTTCCTTATTTTTTAAAGCAGCCATCAAGAAAACAGCAGTGTCTTCACCTTAATATTCAAATATACCATTTGTAAAATAATCCTTTGTAAATATAAAAACACTGTTACTGTTTCAATAGAGAACGCCAGACACATTAACTTTGCATTAATGTTTCCATCCTAATCTATCTGACCCTGATACTGTAATCAGATTTATCCAGGTGGACCCTTACATCTGCAGAGTCCCATTACTGAAATAAGTATTACTCACCATTTGTAGTAAGAATTACAGGCCTCTTTGCAGTGGCCATGAATGTCTTTATTGCACTTAGAAATCCAGCATCTTCATCAAATATTATATCAACCTATAGAAAGTACAAATAAAGTGGAAAATGTTTAGTAATAGTTTCATAGTTATGGAAAATCATGTAGTTTATTTTAACAGTGTCCAGCTTTTACCATTAATATAATTTTCACCTAAACACAGTGAAGCTAAGGAAATATAGTTGCTACAAATAAAACCCACTAGTTTGTACCTAAAGCTTTTAGGACAAAGTCTTATATGTTCAAGTTTTGCAATATTTTATAGCATTGTAGTAGTGATGTTATTGTTAGGGCACTAACTTTCTCCAAATTACATTTTGAGCTGTAGTTTCCCACGCTCATTCTAAACCAAAACAAAATTTTATTTTTATTTGGGGGAGAGGGATAGGTGTGGCGGAAGTGTCATAAAAGCCATTCAGCTCTTTATGTTAAAATATGAAAAAAAAAAGAAAAAAAAATATTTTAATGCCTGCTTAGAAATGCTTTAAACATTATTTGGTACTTGGAGAATTTAAAAAACAAACTTCACACATTGTATTTATGGTTCTAAATAAGAATCTAATAGGTTTGACAGAATTAAAGAAATTTAGTTTAGAACAGCCTTGCAAAATTTTATTTGTCAATTTGCATACTCTGAGTAACTTTTTGATGGGTGGATAAATATATAAGTAGGTTTCTTCACTCTTAATCATCGTGGTACAAAATTAGTAAATTTTTCATCTGGGATAATTTTTGCAAGTCTGGTTCAGAAATACCTATATGGGTGAAATGACCTCTAGCTGAATTAGTTTAAAGGTGGATAATAATCCTTATACTTAAATAAATATGACTGAAATATTAATTTTTCACATCAGTGACATATTTAAGTTTTACCTCTTCAAAGAGTATCAGAGATGTTGCATTTTTTTTGTTGGGTTCCTCTCCTCCCACTTCCTTGTTTGTTGACTTAGTTTGAATATCCACTTTTTCTTTAGTGGAATTCTGAGTATTTGCTGCATATAGACAGAGAATGAGCCATAAGATTAATGTAAAGTTAAAAGATTATTCAAGCAGTTTAATAGGCTACTGTACAATGCATTAGTTCCCTAGCAATGCCCTGTATGTATGAAGTGGAAAAAAAAAAACTGCATCAACATAAATATTCAAACACACCTATTTTCTTTTCTGATGTCTCTAGAGGACAATGATCTGCATAGGTTCCTGGGGATTACTGACTATTTGGGAAATGCTGACTGCCCAAGGTGCATTAACTCTTAAAAATAAAAATTAGATAGGAGAAACTCATTAGGATATCTAGTCCATGCAGGATTGTTGGCTGCTGTAATGCTTTCTTTCTCCTATTCTTTATCAGAATACATAGGCCCAGTCCTGCAAAGACAAACACTTGCTTAACTTTCCACAAGTGAACAGTCTTATTGAAGTCAATGAGGCTACTCACTTTGTAAAGCACATATATAAGTCACCCCCCTGAGTGTCATAAGTTACACCGACATAAGCGCCAGTGTGGACAGTGCTATGTCGGCGGGAGAGCTTCTCCTGCCAACATAGCTTCTGCTGCTCCCGGGGCCTAGAATAATTAAGCTGATGGGAGAGCTCTCCCCCTCAATTTAGAGCGGCTACATTAGAGAGCTTACAGCAGTGCAGCTGTGCCCATGTAAACTCTCTAGTGTAGCCATGCCCTAAGTGTTTGCAGTAACTGGGCCTTTCCAGGGAAGGACCCTTTCCTATTACGTGTTCATACAGCACCTAAAGAAAGGGGCCCCAATTTTGGATGGGGCCTCTAGGAACTACTATGATACAAATAATGTATTTTCTAGTGCTTTGTCTAGTCTGTGTCGTAGCTGATTATTATTCCTCAATATTTCATGTTATCCATTTCTATACATGCTAGCCTATAGTTGGGATGTTAGAATGCCTACAAACAGTTTAAAACGGTGGTGGGCAACCTGCGGGCTGCACGTGGCCCGTCAGGGTAAACTGCTGGCAGGTTGTGAAACAGTTTGTTATTTTGACTGTCTGCAGGCACGGCCACCCACAGCTCCCAGTGGCTGCGGTTTGCCGTTCCCGGCCAATGGGAGCTGTGAGATGCGGTGCGGGCCGCAGGTTGCCCACCACTGGTTTAAGGTATAGATATACATTTGCTTATCATGCTCTCTTGCATTATATTGTCTGTGAAGGAAACAGACAGTATGATTCATCGATTCCAAGGAAAAAAGGGACCATTGTGGTCCTCTCATCTGACCTCCTGTACAGCGCAGGCCAGACAACTTCCCCCAAATTCCTTTTGAACTACATCATCTTAAAATCTAACTATTTTTCCAACCCCAAACAGAGTAACCCCATTATAAACAGTAATACCTACCTTTGTTTTTTGCTTGAGATTTTACTATTTCTTCATTACTCTCAGGCTTAGAAGATATTTTGAAATAATTTGCTAATGTTTTAGGGGGTAAACTTCGTTTTAATCCTGTTCCTTTGGGTGAAAGTGGAGGTTTTCTTGGTGAAATAGCTTTCCTGGGAGAATTTATTTTTTCTGAAAGACAAGGTTTACATTAGCCTTCAACTTCTCAAATACTTCTCAGGTAAACTGACAACAGGGTTTCGTTCAGCTATTTTGTATGTAGTACAAGATAGTCTAACGTAAGCAGCAGTACGCATAGTTACTTTTCTTCTTGTTTTTGTTAATTCACCTATGGTTAACATCCCATACAAGTGCTGCAGCACTTATTCTACAATGCAGAAATAATTATTGGGGATAATCAAATTAAAAGTCACTGTAAAACAGTGTAATTCAGTAAATAGAGTGGGGTGGTTTTTTTTGGCCTGAACCAGTGAAGCAAAAACATTCAGAGTCTGACAAAACTGAGTTTACCACTTTTTATAT
The DNA here is from genome assembly GCF_028017835.1 of Emys orbicularis. Lineage (NCBI taxonomy): Eukaryota > Metazoa > Chordata > Testudines > Emydidae > Emys > Emys orbicularis. The sequence goes on along the minus strand of NC_088695.1, from coordinate 41,889,862 downwards.
GAATGTCTTTTAGCTTCCTTCTGATGGCCTCAAAGGAAAAGGTAAGATAAATGCCACACTTACTCGGGGACTTAGTGCTGCTACAACTGTTAAAGAAGCAAGGTTTATGTGCATTTACACCTTGTTTGTCCACTTGATGAGACTGAGTAGCCTCCTTTAGCTGAGATAGGATCTGTCTACCACTTCGCTGGCAAGAGGCATTAACTTCAAATATCTGCAAGAATAATTTATTAAAAGGGAATTCAGGTGCCTTTTATTTAAAAAGTTGTTTTTATACTTCTACATACAAATCAGAAAAGCAGATTAAAAACACACCTTAAAACCAAGCTCCTGAGCACAAGCATACACTGCAGCAGTCTTTCCCACACCTGACGGGCCAGTAATCAGCACAGTATTGCAGAGAGTATTCTCTTCCTCACTCTCAGATTTGTCATCTTTAAAATCCATGCTGTCCATAGAATCTACACAATTATTTCAACCAAAGGAAACAATTTAATAATCATTTTAACCATTATCAATTCTAGCCATTTCACATCAGAGGGAAATAAGACAGTGTGAACACAGAATACTTTCCATATTTCAAAAAAAAACAATTTAAAATATTTTTCAAACAAAGAGTGTACGTCTTTTAAAGTCAGTATTTTGCAAAATGTGGAAAAATTCCAGCACCTTGCTGACTCTCTGTGTCATCTTTTTCATTCTTCTGATTTCTTTTTTCCTCCCAATCAGCTCTTTTTTTCCATTCTTTCAGCCAACTACAGAAAAAAAACCCAGGAGATATTAAATATTACTCAATAAACTGACCCAAGTTCAGATGGAATAGTTCAGAACTCTTTTCAAGGATTCCTTCTTCACTCTCCATTTATTCAAGCCAATTGTAGAAACAATTATATTCATTTTTTTCAAAGAAGTATTTGAAATAAACCACAGAGAATAGTGAGACTGATCAAACAGATCGATTAGTAGTTTATTATTCTAAAGTAAATGGTTTTTAGTAAAACACTCAATGTATGTCTTTGTTAGGGTTTTGTTGAGTTCACAATCTGAATTATTCATTCCCCAGAAACATTGCATTTTACTGTTAAGGCACAATTGATGCCATTACTAAAACTGACAAACTGCCATGATTACAGAGGATGGTCTAAATATTAAACATGCATTTTAAAGGTACGTTCTCTTCACAAAGATTGCTGTTAGTCCTAGTGGTGTTGAGTCACGGACACTTATCTAGGAGCATGATGAAGATCAATTAGGTTTACTACAGGTCCCCAAAACACTTGTCAGATAACATCTTTTAGTCACCACCCGACCTGGGCTGCAATTAGTTACCATTTGTTTAAAATACAGAGCCTTTCATTTGCATCATAAATGAAAAGTTCTAATATAGCACAAATGGTTGTAACAAAAATCATTACCATAAAACAACTATTTGATGGTCTCTGAGACATGAATTGTGGAGGCAGTTTCATCATTAGGGGACAAGTGCTGGGAAACTCCATTGATAGATGCAACCAAAAAATTAGGCGTCCCTATCAGAAGAGCCACCACAATAACTAGCACCCATCTAGGCAGTCTCAAAAGAAGAGCAAAAAGGATTGGATGATCATGAGGACTAAACCATCCTCCATCCTGAAAATAATCTCCATTTTATAATATATCTGTCAGGTTGAGGCATATGTGTAAAAAACCATGGGAGAGCTCTGACTCCTGTTGCACGTTATGCCCATTGTGTATAAATAAAAGATTTCAGTCCCCACTGCTATCAATCTGACAAAATTAAATTTACTGAAATACTAGAAAGCCTGAATATTGGAAACATTTCACTCCATCCAGAATCCAATCTAGAAATTCAGTGTCTGTTGTGCTTTAGTGCCAGAAGGCCCCAATCCTGATTTAGACTCCAATACACTACCACAGGGGTAGGCAACCTATGTCAAGTGTGCCGAACGTGGCACGCAAGCTGATTTTCAGTGGCACTCATACTGCCTGGTTCCTGGCCACCGGTCCGGGGGGCTCTGCATTTTAATTTAATTTTAAATGAAGCTTCTTAAACATTTTAAAAACCGTATTTACTTTACATACAACAATAGTTTAGTTCTATATTATAGACTTATAGAAAGAGACTACCTAAAAACATTAAAATGTATTACCGGCACGTGAAACCTTAAATTAGAGTGAATAAATGAAGACTCGGCACACCACTTCTGAAAGGTTGCCGACCCCTGCGCTACCATAAAATAACTTAGGGATAGCGGATCATTTTATATCAATTGGCATTAAGCTTGTTCCCACAGTATTGCAAAAATCTTATTGCAACACAATACTAAACACTGCAGATCTTAAAAAAGACCCCAAGTATTGTGATGTTCAGAATTATTTTGTTAAGACAACAAGCATAAAAATGTAAGGCTGGAAGGGGCCTCAGGAGGTCATCTAGCCCCCTGCACTGAAGCAGGACCAAGTATACCTAGACCATCCCTCACAGGTGTTGGTCTATCTTGTTTTAAAAAATCTCCAACAATGTGGATTCTACAACCTCCATTGGAAGCCTATTCCAGTGCTTAACTATCCTTATAGTTAGAATTTTTTTTTTAAATATTTAACCTGTCCAACCTTGATGTCATCTGCAAATTTCATAAGCATACTTTCCACTCTGTTATCCAAACCATTAATGAAACTATTGAATGGTACTGTACCCAGGACAGACCCTTGTGGGACATCCTCCCAATCTGACAGTGAACTATTGATAACTATTCTGAGTATGGTCTTTAAACCAGTATTGCATCCACCTTATAGTAATTTAGTATAGGCCACAGTTCCCTGGCTTGCTTATGAGAATGCCACGTGGGACAGTCTCAAAAATCCTCATTAAAATCAATGATAGGTTTATAATAGGATACATTTTCTCATATCTGACCTGTGTAACTTTTTTATTTCTGTTGAGTTCCCTATAAGTTCACCGGAGTCCTGAGGTTGATATTTTTCTGTCCAGAGCACATCTTCCTTTTCACCACCTATAGCGTAGAAAATAGAAATTGTCCATTTTAAACATTTCTGCATCTAGAAAAACTAAGCAAGTTGAGTTCAATTTTATAGCAGGCTTTTTGGAGGAACACTGGAATTAAGAGAATAAGATGGGGAAAATGGACCAACTCACACAAGCAAAAAAGAGCCAAGACACTTCTCAACAAGTGCTTAGAGTCAAACGCTGGTCGTTGCGCACAGCCTGAGTAAGTGGGCTGTGTGCAGGGGATTACATGAAAGTTGGGGGGTAAAGGCAAAGAAAAAGAAAGAACAGAATTCACACTGTTGGAGGATCATGCACACACAAACGTCCAAGTTCATGACAGTCTCTATGCATCGATTCATAGAGTTTAAGACCAGAAGGGATATCCATATCAGACCATTCAATTTCACCCAGCTACCCCTTTATTGGGCCTAATAATGTACGTGTGAGTGTGTGTACACATACACATGGGGCTAAGCAGGATGAAAATAATTATTTTTAAAAAAATCAGTGACCATTTTTTTTAAAATTAAAATTGGCTATTTTATTTGGATGTTACTCGTTCTTTACTTTCTTCCCATTTCATATAGTCTTTCTATAGTGGATATTTTGTTTCTTTAACTAGTTTCCTAGTGGTCAATAGAATTTCAGATTTTACTGAAAGATTTTTTTTCTGCAAAAAAGTTTCACATTTAAAATGATTATTTACAGTGAAAAAGAAATCTAGGACCTCATTAATATCCTTGCTGTGAGAACAGCACAAATTAACACAAAATTGATAAGCAAATAACCTCTGCTACATTTGCAACCAACACTACCTTCTGATATACTGAACTTCCACATGTCAAGAAAGCTCGTCCATCAGGGTTTGCAATCAAGTTAATGGCACTATTCAGGTGAGTAAAATTACAAACCTATTTGCAGGATGATGGCCTTAATTTTCAATAGTTTGGTTTCTCGTTACAAAACTATAGCCATTTTGTAAAATTCAAGTAAGATATCCTACCAGTAGTGACATTTACAAAAAAACAACAATAAAACAGCATTTATAATTTCATTCATTACAAATTTTCATCTAATGTTGCAATAGTACAAATTTTCAAGTTAGTTTTACAAAGTCTCAACCTGATTGAAGTCAATATTTAAAAAGTAAAGCAAGTAATTTAAATCATGATTTATACTGGCTTGATTTAAATCACTCCATTCTGTGGTTAAGTCATTATCTCCAGAGTGGCTTATCCATTTGACGAGATTCCCAACTCTCCTCCATTCCCCCTGTGGATCTGCCAAAGAGACCATTTAGAACTGTTCTCTGCAGCACACTGTGGGGATTCCATAAGCCCCATCTAGGTCCATTCACTTAATAGTATGAGAGCATGTTCTAAGAATTTAAGTAGCAAATGTAAAAAGTTACCAGAGACAGGGTTTAATTTTGATCCAAGTTCACTGTCTTCTATTGTTTTAACATCAGATTTCTGGGGTTTATTTGTTTCCATGTGTGTTACTTTTTCTGTGTCTGCTTGCTTTATACAGGATACTTGGGTAACTATGCTCTTGGGAGTTTTGGATTTTAATTCAGTCTCTGCATTATCAGTTTGTTTTCTTCGTTTTGATTTGTGGTCTTCGGGTCTTTTTCTTTTCCTCTTGGTTTCTTCCTGATTTTCAGAATGCATTTGCTCTAGTTCAGAATTTGTAGTTTCATGTTCTTTCATGCATACTAATGAACAAAGAATAAAATGCATTACATCATTTCAAAACTTCAAATGTACTGATACAGTACATTTCTCACTGTTTCCTAAAATTTTAGAAATACTTTAATCACAATGACCCAAATAAGATTACTGTAGTTTTATTCAGATTATGTTTCTATTTATATATTTTAAAAAACATTTAAATTGTCCTGAAATTTACTTGTTTCTATATCAGTAGTTTTAGTTATATACATCACTAACCTTGTTTTTTATTTTTGAAAAGTACATGTTCAGTTTGCTTTTTCAGAAACTGGTAAAAAACTTTTCTCACAGGAAACTGTGAGTTAGAAGATCTGATCTCTTCCAACAGATACTTCCTTAGTATTTTGGGAAAAACTGGTCTCTGTCCAGACAACTGCAATAAATATAAAATAAAAAGCCATTCAAAATACCCAAAAGCATTGACCAAATAAACCTACATGAAAAGTTTCACTATTAAAGCAGAATTGTTTAACTAGTTTGTTAAGCACAATGACTACATACCCTCTGACATGCTATAACAGGAAGGAGCAAGCTACATTAACCAACTTTGAGTTAAATAAATTAATCATGGGCAGATGCCTTAATTAAGGCCACAGGATTTTGTAAAAGAACAAAAGCCCTGAAAATGTAAACCATTTTGACTGACCCTTAGTTATAGCAATAAAAGACTAAAAATACTAACCACAATTGAAGAATTGCTGCCACTAGGTTTTGAATTTATATCTGAGAATTCACCAAGTGAAATAGTGAGTTTTGTGACATCAGTTACTTCAGTGTTTAGTTCTCTTAGCTTGGTTAGAAGAGGACAGGACGGTGATGTCAACCTCCACACCACACAACCTATGTAAGAATTAAAAGATGGTTAAGAAAAAAAGTACTTAATCCATGAACTCAGCCTCCTAGACCAAGTGAGAAGTAACTGCTATACCCTCAAAGCCAAGCCTATTTAATTTACACTGCAACATCTTCACACCTGGGCTGCTCTGTTTTTTCTTATCCCATTTCCTTTCAGAAAAGAATCAGCTGCTTCCATGTACCACCTGGCCAAAAGCAAGATTTTTACTCTCTAAATAAGTAGTTTTTTCAAGTCCTATTTTATTAGGAATTATATCTTTTAAACATGCTATTTGTCTACTTATGAATTTATATGTTCCATATTACTGAAGTATTTCAGCTCTGTTTTAAAATCTGTATTTGACAAGACTATTTTTAATGCCAATAAACTTATTTAGTTTTGTTATTGCAACACAAAGAAAAAGTAGGAGCTGCCAATTATTCCATCATAGTTATACTAAAAAGCTTGGTCTCTGAAACTTTAATTTTCAGCACAGATCTCCTAGCAATCTACTTGAATTTACACAGGCTCACAGACAAATAAAAACTTACAATCATCCTTCTGCTGTACATGGACAACTCTCTGAAAACAGCAACTTGCCACAGAGTATGCTTCTAATACCGCTGCTTTCTTTGCAATGTGTCTTTTTAGAGACTCTGGCAAACCACTCATCAAAAATTCACGTTTTGCTTTGAACTGCTCATCGTCTTGAGAATTTTCAGATGTATCTTGGCTTTAAATAAAATAAGTGACAATGAAAAGCAATCAAGCTACCAAGCATGCAGAGTTCACAACAGCGTTTAATATGAATAAAGTTTACTTATCCCTACCAGCAATTTGACACATTCCAAACTGTGTCAGATATGCAATGCTGAATTAAGTTTAATACCTGTGGTATCCATTGTATTAAAAATGATACTGTTTATGTGTTATTGTGAAATTGCATATAACTTCTCTAGGAGAAGGGGGATATGCTAGCATAATTCTTCTGATTATCAGACCTTTGAAGTTTCGCCCTGAAGTGGGGACCCACTGTCTGGCTGATTACCTATCCATGGTCTCGTCAAAGGTTCAAAGTGGATTCTTTAGAGACCAACAAACAAAGAAAGGACATAGGGATAAATAACTTGGTGATCAAATGACTCAGGGCTTTTGTTCTGACCCAGCTAAAGGAAAGGACCACTGGTCCATGGTGGGCCCCCGTCCTTAGGGAAGGACTGGAAAGACTTCAGCCCACTGAGGCCCCATAAGACTGGGTGCTTGTTCTGGGTAGAATCTGTGATGAACATGAAACACAAAAAAAACCCTAGGTGGGATTTGAAGGACTTCTTCTGCCAGAGCCTTTGTTTTTATGAGGGGTTGAACTCTGGTAAGCTTATTAGCATGCATTTAGTTTCTTTATTGTTTTTAATATATTTTCTCTGTCGTGCTTTTACCGTAAAAATAAAATATGCTTGCTTAGTAAGAACTGTGTGGTAACTTATAACTGTGGGCAACTGCACTGTTATTACTCTCTAAAAAGAAGGCAAAAAGAAACCTGCTTGAACAGACTGTCTTTTTCTGGGAATAATACACTGAAGGCAGGAAACTGTTCAGCCTGGAGATACCCCTGTCAGATGGGAGATAGGAAGTGGACAAGGGAGCCGAAAACCTCAGAGTGGGTGCCATTGCTGGACCACTGAGTGCAAATATAGGTACAGTTGCCCTGAACAGTGCCACAGATAATTTACATATTACAATCTCTGCTAAACACTAAGGTTTACTAAGAGTAACAAACCGGAAAATGGAATATACACTCATCTTCCTGGTTCCCACAGTTCTAAGGCATATTTTAAGAAGATATGGTAGATGTGGTATATCTTGACTTTAGTAAGGCTTTTGATACTGTCTCGCATGTCTTTCTCATAAACAAACTAGGGAAATACAACCTAGATGGAGATACTATAAGGTGGGTGCATAACTGGTTGGAAAATCGTTCCCAGAGAGCAATTATCAGTGGTTCACAGACATGCTGGAAGGGCATAATGAGTGGGGTCCCGCAAGGATCAGTTCTGGGTCCAGTTATGTTCAATATCTTCATCAATGACTTAGATAATGGCATAGACAGTACACTTATAAAGTTTGCGGACGATACCAAGCTGGGAGGGGTTGCAAGTGCTTTGGAAGATAGGATTAAAATTCAAAATGATCTGGACAAACTGGAGAAATGGTCTGAAGTAAACAGGATGAAATTCAGTAAGGACAAACACAAAGTACTCCACTTAGGAAGGAACAATCAGTTGCACGCATACAAAATGGGAAATGACTGCCTAGGAAGGAGTTCTATGGAAAGGGATCTGGGGATCATAGTGCATCACAAGCTAAATATGAGTCAACAGTGTAATGTTGTTGCAAAAAAAGCAAACATCATTCTGGGATGTATTAGCAGGAGTATTGTAAGCAAGACACGAGAAGTAATTCTTCCACTCTACTATGCGCTGATTAGGCCTCAACTGGAGTATTGTGTCCAGTTCTGGGCGCCACATTTCAGGAAAGATGTGGACAAATTAGAGAGTCCAGAGAAGAGCAACAAAAATGATTAAAGGTCTAGAAAACATGACCTATGACCGAAGATTGAAAAAATTGGGTTTGCTTATTCTGGAGAAGAGAAGACTGAGAGGGGACATGATAATAGTTTTCAAGTAGATAAAAGGTTGTTACAAGGAGGAGGGAGAAAAATTGTTCTTCTTAACATCTGAGGATAGGACAAGAAGCAATGGGCTTAAATTGCAGCAAGGGTGGTTTAGGTTGGACATTAAGAAAAACTTCCTAACTGTCAGAGTGGTTAAGCACTGGAATAAATTGCCTAGGGAAGTGGTAGAATCTCCATCATTGGGGATTTTTAAGAGCAGGTTAGACAAACACCTGTCAGGGATGGTCTAGATCAGGGGTCGGCAACTTTTCAGAAGTGGTGTGCCGAGTCTTCATTTATTCACTCTGATTTAAGGTTTCGTGTGCCAGTAATACATTTTAACGTTTTTAGAAGGTCTCTTTCTATAAGTCTATAATATATAACTAAACTATTGTTGTATGTAAAGTAAATAAGGTTTTTAAAATGTTTAAGAAGCTTCATTTAAAATTAAATTAAAATGCAGAGCCCCCCGGACCGGTGGCCAGGACCCGGGCAGTGTGAGTGCCACTGAAAATCAGCTCACGTGCCGCCTTCGGCACACGTGTGCCGTAGGTTGCCTACCCCTGGTCTAGATAATACTTAGTCCTGCCTTGAGTGCAGGGAACTGGGCTAGATGACCTCTTGAGGTTCCTTCCAGTTCTATGATTCTAAGATGTTTCATATTACAGTCATTATTAACTAAATGCAGGTTTAGATTTTGAGCAACATAAAAGGACTCAACAACAACAACAGTATAAAAATCAGCCTGTAACATTTTAATATGTAACATACCAATTGATATTGAAACCCAAAACATTTTTACTACACTTTGATGTGTACTTTAAATATTATGTAACATGACAGGCTTACAAAAAAACCTGGGTATTTCAATATGACCATGAAAGAATTCAATACATTTCTCATAAATCATACACAATTTGTACTGGACTGACCTGCTTTCATCAAAAATTAGGATTGGTTCATCTGCAATGTTTTGAGCTTTTTTGCCCAGGAATGAAGGCGGGGCTCTTACTTTTCCTTTAAAAATTAAGCAGATCTGGATTAGTACTAACATCCAAATAATTGCTACGGTTATGTTTTCATCCTAATTTAATCTCCATATTAGATATTTTTGTGTTATGTATAGCAATATTCCTAAAATCTAATATACTTTTCTTCATGAAAGACTTATTCTGTAACTTAATTCCCTTAAAGCTTTCTCGCTCTAGAGACACTGTCAACTTAAAAACTTCTGTCTAAAAATATTTTATTTAGCACTGTTAAATATTTTTCTCTAGTTTCACTTTTACCTTCTGAGTCAGACAGTAATTTGTGCATAGTCAGCTTCTCCTTCAGTACAAGTGTATAAAAGTATGATTATAAAAACCACATAAATTAGCAGGACGACGAAGAGGAATGGTGGAGTACCAGAAATTATTTTAGTTTCTTTAAATTAGAGATTTCCAAAATTGTTCTACTCTATTTAAAGGACACTGTCAAGAGGACATATACACATAGTTTCTTTGTTGTTAATTATATATTAGTGTAGCACACAAATCAGAAGTCAAAGTAGGTCTTGGTGTTCAATATTAGCACTTTATACATTGAAATAAAAATTAAATGCGTTTATTTAAATCCAATTACCGTGTGAGCTCTTAGTAACCTTCATATTTCTAGATTTTTTCCCTAATACATCATTTAAACTTCGAAGTTTCTTTTGCTTTTTCTCCACACTCGGTGTAGAAGCAGTGGTACTACTTGGGCTTGAGTCTAAAATTATTACTGAATCCTAGACAGGAAACAAAAAGAAATTGATAAAAAATGAAATACAACTTCCTCCCCAAATTGTTACTTTTACTGTTTCCAATTGTGAACACTACCAATTAATGATAGGTATTGCTGGAACTGATAAATTAGACACTGTTGCAAAGCTCAAAAATTGCTCTATGTAATAGTTCTACTTGTGTTTCCTACAAAGGGGTATATAGAGTAAGTTACAGGAAAAAAAATCAACTCAGGCAGCAAGTACACGAGTGAGCTTTTTTCCTACAAAAAGGAATTAAGGAACATTGTGAAAGTGGTATGATTTTAGAACTTTTTTCCAAAAACTGTCCATGAGATGTCATTCTGTTTAGGAACAGTTATGCGTATAGGTCATATATTTCTGGCCTGCCCCATCCCTTTTGGTTGTAACTACTAGGGATATTAAAGAAACCAAGATCCTGCATCTTCTGGGTAAATGACCAGTTTCCTGTTAATAAAATTGACATTTTTTACTTAAAGTAAAAACCTCAATCAGAACACTATAGTAAGCTATGTCCTGTTAGAGTCTGATTCCACAGCCCATATGGTTGCAGGAATGATCCCTTAATCTTCAGACCCAGCTCATACCAGTTAATAGTGTAAAACCAAAACTATGCTACCACATCATCACCATTCACTTCACATGATCCCATAGCAGAAATATGTACATAGGGTAAGAAATTAAAACTAAATTATTGCTTAAATGAGACTTACTACTCAAAATTTGCAAACTTACTTCATTTTCTTGGAATTTTTTCTTTTCAGCAAGAGCTTGCTGTCGAGACGAGCGTCTTACAGGTGTTGGGGTGTCTTCATTAGCCTTTGATCTATTATGTTGTATGGCCTTTGCTTTTTCAATCAATTGTTTAGCTTTGGATATATTTTTAGAAGTATAGCTCATCTATCAACGAAGTACAAAATAACAAAAACGCCTGACCATTTATAGCCATATATTCTACATTTAAATAAAAATCAGTCTACATAAGTTACATCATTCTTAAAGCTCATGTGGCATACAATTTACAAGGAAATAAAATGATTGTGGGATTCATTGTTTTTCCTTAAAGGAAATCTTATTTGGTGCCATTTTATACAAGCACATTATCAGAAGACTCATTGATTTGCAGGCCAGAAGGAGCCATTGTGATAATCTAATTTGATCTCCTGTATGACACAGGCCATAGGTTGTTCCCCAAAATAGAGAATATTGGCTAAACTGTGATCATCATGAGGACCATAACTCTTACAAGTCTATTGCTATCACTGGATACCACTTTTACAAAGACACCGCATAAGTTATCAGAGCAGAAGGGAGGGGATTGCCATTAAAGATTAAAAAAAAAAAAATTAAGTGTGGAACAGCAGCAGACACTATGGAGCAGACAAGATATAAACATTGAATTAAAAATAATTTACCGCCCATGAAAGGCGCCTAACTGACAGCCACACAAAAAGAGATTTTGTAATTTATCCATGAAACAAACAAGTAGAGCACAGACAATAATAATTTAAGCTTTCTTGTACTGCACCCAATATGATCAACCCAGTTCTGGAGGTACTTAGGTCTCTGAATAATCTTTGCTCCTGCTGCTGAAAATGCCAACTAGAATGCCAGGTAGTGCCAAGTCTAAGGTGGCTTGTTTCTGCCATATAACTGTACTACACTATCATTCTGATAAAGATTTCTCAGGTACGTTGTAGAAAGCAGCTTCACACCTACTGAAACATGTTCAAGACTAAGGTACTGCATCATCATCACAACTGTATACTGGTTATCTGTCCACCTGAAACCAAATTCAGCCCACCCATGCTGGAGGCGTAAACCTATGAGCCAGAAGTAGAGATGAATGAAACTGGGAGGCTCCGCCAGTGAGGTTTGGTTGGTGACAAGAAGCCCAACCTTGCCTATTTGGAACAAGATGCTGAGTTTTGCAAGGAGGCTATCCCTGGGCCCTGATCAGAGACTCTGTATTTTGTATCAGCCTCTGGTCAGAAGATACCTTATAATTGAAGCTTCACTCCCTTCCTCAGAGCAGCTAGAGAAGGAGCTTTCTGGCTCTTGATATCCCTGCACAGCCTCCTCAGTGATGTTGATATCTCTTCCTGACAGACAACTCTATCTTTCCCTCCTCCCCACAGCCTTCAGTATTTGGGTCTTTTTCCTCTAATTAAGAATTCCAGTGCATGCCTCAGTTGCTACTTATGCTTTTCCCAAGCTACAGCAGGAACCTGATATGATTTTTGAGAGTTTTACTGCTGTCCACAGTATCGTGAGTAACAGCAGTAAAACAGAAGTCCCATTTCATTCAGATGTATCTTGGTAAAGCTAATGCCACTGGACCCATCTTCCTGCAGACAGACATTGCATCTGATTACACTAATCTTCCAAATAAGTTTTATTTTTAAAAGTTTAGCGTAAGTTCTGTAATAATTAAAAATTTAGGTCCCCTCATTTACCAGTGCACCTGAGGTGAATGGATTTTTCAAGTCTTAGTTGATTAACTTTACACAATGGGGAACAAGAAGGTGCTACACTTATTTACTTTAATGTTCTACAAGTGACTTTTCAAACACACACATAACAGACTTGATTATTTAAGCTACCTTTATATTTCTTGGAGTAAATTCTTCATTTTCCATTGCTTCAGCTTTGTCAGATTTTTTAGATGCATTAATTCGAGTAAACCTCATTCTAAACAAGGAAAAACATCATGAAATTAATTTTTTTTAAAGAAGGCATCAGTCTCCACCCCAGATTCACTGGAATTTAAGACTGACTCCTATCAACAGATGCAAAAATCCTAATGAATAAAGGAGCTAAATGTATTTTTTCTTTGAGTACAGACATACACCCAAGTGATATTAACATTCATGTCAGAGAGAGAATATTTCCAAGTGTGTCAAGTTACTGTAGTTCATTTATTCTACAGTAGAATAGGAACTTTTGCTTCCCTATCCCATTCCACTGATTTAAAAACAAAACCTGAAAAAAAACAAAAATCAGAATTTTGACTTGGGTAAATATAAGAGGGAATTCTTAGCCGTCTGAGGATACTTAATCTTGCATACCATTTTCTACTCACCTATTGTGATCTGCTTTTCAACAGATTAGCAGAAGTTACAACATCTTCCCATATGCCAAAACTGAAAACATGCTCCAGAATGTAACAATATTCTTTCATCTATGGAAGAAATGAATCTCCAGACTTGGACTAAGGATCTGATGCTGCAAAGGTCTAGGTATATACAGCAGCTGCAGCATAGGGCTCTACTAGTTCTAAGACCAGTAAAAAGTTCAGTTCTTCCATGTTGCTATTCAACCGGCCCGCTAGTTTGTAGGAAACCTAGGAATGCTTCTCAATCCACTTACCATCTATATCCCGCCTTTAATGCTGAAATTTATACAAATAAGCAACCATTCTAGTAGATAAAAATTATTTACCAAAGCAAAATATACCAGATATTCTAAAAATGCAAACTTTTACCTTATTGGGCTCTTTGCATCAAAGGGTACTGTAATCACCTCAGCCTTATACATGTTACTTTTCCTCAAGGATCTATTGCTTGATTTTGGTGTGGAAGCATGTAGGGGACTATCACCTAGTGCATTTTCAGAAACAGTATTACTAATCCTAGCTTTTTCAGGTGTAATGTTTTTGAAGGTTTCAATTTTCTTTTGCCTTAGGCTCCTTCTTAATTCGTTCTGTTTCGGATGTGATAAGATTCTTATATCATCTAAGGTTTTTTCTTTAATATGAGCATTAGCCCCAGTATTTTCGTTATTTCCACTACTATTTGGAACATTTGTTTCTTTAGTCTCCAAAACCTTCTTTCTTTTCTTTTTAAGCATATTAGTTCTCTCCTTAGTAGTACTACTTTTTTTGGTACCACAGTGTGAATGTTTGTCAATATAATCCTTTAGTATTTCACTTTCATGTCTTGTATTTGAGGCTGCTTCACTTTCTTCCATTCCCTCATTTTGTTTTGAAGGCTTTTCACTGACTTCCTTCAGTTTTCCAGGTATTTTTTTAATTCCACTTTTTACCGTATCAGATGTTGGTTGTCTAAAAGCTTTCATAAATTGATGTCTTTCTTCTACAGTACATTTTGGCTTCACAGCTTCAGGACCTACAGCTTCTAGTACAGCTAACTCCAATTCTTCCTCCTCTATAACTACATTAGATTTTCTTTTCTGAGTCATTTGTTCAGTCTGTTCAATCTCAAAAACAGATGGACTGCTTTCTCTTTCTATTTCATACCCTTTTTGCTTCAAAAAGATAGAAGCTATTTTCCTAGAAACCTTTTGCTCCTTTAGCAGAGAGGGAGATTTGGGGGGAATGGGATGAATCTGTGCAAGGACAGTTACTGTCCGAAGAGGTAGTTGCTGAGACTCCTCGCCATTTTCAGGGTCACTGGTACTACCACTTTTGTCTGTTTCACTTGCTATAATAAAATTGTTTAGTGTTGGCATTCTGGTTTCTAGAATTTGATCCACTTTATTTTCTCCTTGACTTTTCAAAAAGTCCTCAAATGACACCGTGACTGTACTATCATTTAACTGTGATGTCTTATCCACATTAACTTCAAGGCTTGAATTACTTACAGTACTCTTACTTTCAATTATTTTAGAAGATGTGATTTGTTTTTTATCTTTTAGTTCCTGTTCATTCAGCTGGTTTTCAGAGGAGGAATTTTCAGACAAATCAGTATCATCTTTGTGCTTTCTCTTCGTTGATTTTTTAATGTAATTTTTTGATACATTTAGTTCCGATCCAGTTTTCTTAGCATCTTTTCTGCAGGTGACAGTGTTTGAAGAGTTTTTGCTTTGCTGATTATTTATTGCTAATTCTTCTACATATTTTTGGGCAAGTAGAGCAGAAGCACTGTTAGCAATAAAACTTGTATTTAAACACTCTTCCTTTGGTTTCATCACATCTGTACTGTCATTGCTATTAATTTCTATCACACATTGATTCTCAGGTGTTTTAATATCTCTTAATTTACTATTTAAATTAACTCTCTTCCCTCTCCTTTTCAGCTTTGAAAAAGATTTTGAAGAAGGTCTCAAAGGTGATTTACAATCTTTACCATCATCAACACACAGCTGGTAAGACTGGTTTATTTTATTTTCTCCAACTCCAATGAGTAAGGTGGTCTTCTCATTTGTAGAAGTCTTTTTAAAATAATCCAATATGTTGTTAGATTTTGGTGGTGACACTTTATCCACTGTTCTTGCTAATGGTGAAAAATATTTTGTAATTGTTTTTATAGGGGGATCTTCCTCTCTTCGTTTCTTGCATGGCTACAAGTAAAAAAATTCAACATTAATTTTAACAACGAGTAACAGTTACTTAGACTAATGAGGTATGTAAGGTGGTAATACTGAACAGTACATTGCCAAACTATTTAACAGGATAAAAGAAAAATTCAAGTCTTTCTATAAGGAAAGCTCATATGTATTTCAACAGATGTTTCAACTTTAGATAAAGCTATCCAGCAACTTGGGTAGGGAAGCTCACTTGAAATTCACTCTGCAGAGTAGACCCCTGCACCTCTGCACAGCCACAAGGACTTCAGTGAAACTCTGCACAGAGGTCTGCCTGCATGAAGTTAATTGCATGATCAGGGCCTAAAATAACTCTGAAAGGATCCTGGACTACCTTAGTTAAGGAAGCCTATCTTCCAGAAAAATTATCTATGACTCGGGGCAGTGACCAAAGTGCACCCTTTGTACAGCACCTAGTCCAACCTGATATTGATTGGGGCCTAAAGGCACTATTGAAATGCAAATATTAATATTAAAATATGTCTCAAGGAAGAGAAACTACATTCTAATTTTTTTCACGAAATAGAAAATAATCTGTTACATCTTTCTCCAATATATGAGCAGTACCACTTATTTGTCATACTATCACTGAACTAACTTCACAATGTACAAATGTCATTATTTTGTAATAAACTGTTATGCTTCTTGCATTTGCCTATGAATTTGATAGTAAGGGATGGTCTACACTCAGTTCTTGTACTACTTTATACTGGTTGGAAACCAGTATAATTAAAGTGGTACAACCCCTTAGAGTGGATGCAGATGTACTAATATAAAGGTCCTTATACCGGTACAAATTATTACCATAAAATTAGGGGAATAAGCTATAATATAATAAGGAACCATCTTTATACCAGTATAACTGTTTCTATAGTAGGGTGTACAAATTATCTATTTCAGTAAAAATCAACCACACTCACAAAAGCTAAAATATTGTGGGTAGATGAGGCCTTAAATATCAACAACAGGCTACACTACACTAGAGTTTTTGTTGTAGGAGATAAATTGAGTGGACTCGTTCAGCCTTCAGGGAATCCACAAACATTATGAATAAAAAGACTGAGCCATAACTTCGGTAGCATTAGTGACGTATAAATTCAAGGTAACAGTTGTTATTTGACATTTACCACTGGGATGCTGGGTTGGTGGGATGCAACAGGACAACATTTTCATGTTGAATCTTCATGTCTTAGCTCAATAATATTTAGCATTTGGAG
This sequence comes from Emys orbicularis, assembly GCF_028017835.1. Lineage (NCBI taxonomy): Eukaryota > Metazoa > Chordata > Testudines > Emydidae > Emys > Emys orbicularis. Next base: position 41,873,291 of record NC_088695.1, on the reverse strand, counting down.
AAGTTTTACAAACAGTAAAACAACAACAACAACCACCACCACCACCCCACAGTAACTCCTGATGCAGCACCAGCATGAAACATACACCCCCACAGAACCAGGACATCTGTAAAGTGCAATCCCATACCACGGGAAACCCACACCACAACAGCAGGAGCAGGACTCCCGACCCCAGAGCCCTCCACCCCCCCGCAATTCAACGCCAGAGCCCCCGCAAGCGCCATGAACCCCACCCCAAAGCACCTCCCTCCCACAGCCGGGCCCTAGCTCCCGAGTCCCGTGGGGCGGGTGTCTCACCGGGGCGTCACTGTCCTTCCCCGGGGCAGAAGTAGCCGCCGCGGCCATGGTCACTCTCCCCACCATCCCCCCCCGCGGCAGGGGGGAAGCAGGATCCCTCAGTCCCAGGGAGACCCCTGCCCCAGAGCCATGGGGCAAGAGCGCCCGGCCCGGCCGAAGCCGCCTGACAGGAATTAACGCGCGACGGAAGCACCCAGGCAGAAAAGCGCGCGCGGGACAGGTTCAGAGAGCCCGGCGCGAGAAGGGGGCGAGGCCAACAGGCCCACGTGACCAAAGCAGGACTACACATCAAGACTTTCCAGCATCACGTGATGCTGGCGCAGCTCGGGCTGCCCCAGGGACTAGCCTTTCTAGGGTCACGTGATCTAAGCGCCAACTGGTCACGCCTACTCCCTTCGTAAAGTCACGAGGTCTAGCGGCGAAGCAGGGGCTTGTCGCTGTCAGTTGGGTTTTCGCGCCGCCTGCACGTTGATGAAAAGGGGGTGGAGCGCGCATAGCGTCATGACGTAAAAACGGAAGGTAGAAATAGGAGGCAATAGAGGTCAAACTTTCTGCAAATGCAAAGTAGCCTCGTCTCAGTCATCTCGGGGTGGGGTTGTATTGCTGGGGGTGAGGTGGGGGGGGGGGTCCCAGAGGAGATGGTCGTAACTGGCCTCTCCTTAGAAGTGTAGGTCACATGCTCCCCCTCCCTCCTGCGCCTTGAAATCACCCTGGGGTGCCTATACAGTGCACCATCAGTGTCAGAGTGAGCTGGCCCTCTAAGGGGGTTGGGCTTGCTCACTGTGCCAAGTTTGGGTGAAAGTAATGAAAGATAGCTGGGTCACATGCTGGAGGAGCACATGTCTAAGAACCAGGTTTGTTGTATGTACAATGGCTGTCTGTAGCCATTCAGAGGCAATCTGGGAGTGCTTCCTCAGCTCAAGAGGGAGAGGCTCGCTAGACAGCCAGAAAAGGGCCAGTGAGGAGGTTGAGTTGCATAGGTGGGAAAAGACCCTGGGAAAGAAAGAAAGAAAGGGGGCAGTTTGGGGCCTCTACCCTGCAACCCAATGGTTTAGGGACCTATAGTAGAAGGTGAGACGGGACTGACTGGAGCCTAGGAGGGGTAGAAGCTGAGCCCCAGAGAAGGGCTAAAGATTGTTTAAATATGATTTGAGTCTTTTGATTTGCCATGAGCTCTGAAGCAGTGCTTTCTCTGTGCCTAGCACAGTAAGGCCTCAATCCTGATTAGTGCTTTTGGGTACTATTGCACTATAAGACTGTAATTGCACAAAGACTTTTGTGTGTGTTTAACTTAATGCCCTGTGAAACTTCAATGGACTACTCATGGTGCATTAAAATAAAGCACATGTGTAAGTTTGCAAGCGTGGGTCCTAAATATATAGGGGAGAGAAGAGGCAGCATGAGCTAGTGGCTAATGCACTGGATTGAGACTCAGGAGGCATGTTTCTGTTCCCTATTCTGCCACTAACCTGCTGTGTGACACTGGGCAAGTCACTTCACCTCTCTGTGCCTCACTTTTTCCTCCCACCGTTTGTTAGTCTAGTTTGTTTAGACTGGGGCAAGGTCTGCTTCTTGTTATGTATTTGTACATTGCCTAACATAATGGGACCTACTATAATATAATATGATAGGCCCTGGCACAGTATAGGTGTAGAGGTCAACCCAGCTGGAGTTACTTGTAGTATCAGGGTCTTAAGTGCATAAGAAAAAAATTACTTGTCTCTCATGATTGGACAAGTTGATTTTTGCAAGGCCAGATACATCATATAAGGGCTAGTCTACACTGGCATAGCTCCCAACGCTAGAACACTGCCTACACTGGCGCTTTACAATGCTGAAACTTGCTGCGCTCAGGAGTGTGTTTTTTACACCTCTGAGTGTTTTTTTACACCCCTGAGCAAGAAAGTTGCAACCCTGTAAATTGCCAGTGTAAACAAGCTCTAAGTAATTAATACTATGTATCTATCCTGGGTACTTATCTGGCTCTCATTACTTTCCCACTTGAGTGCTTCACAATCTTCAGTGGTATTTATCTTCGCAACAGCCATGTGAGGAAAGAAAGTACTATTATCTCCATTTTCTAGTTGGGGAAGTGAGGCACAAAGCAGCTAAGTCCCTGATTCACAAAGGTATTTAGGTTCCAAGCTTCCATTGAAGTCTATCATAGATGAAATCTAGATTCCACATTGAATCTATTTCCCCATGTTAAGTATCCTCACACGTTCTTGTCAAACTGTCTGAAATGGGCCATTTTGATTATCACTACAAAAATGTTTTCTCTTAATTAATTAGCCTCTTAGAGTTGGTAGGGCAACTCCCACCTTTTCATGTTCTCTGTATGTGTATAGATATCTCCTTACTATATGTTCCATTCGATGCATCTGATGAAGTGGGCTGTAGCCCATGAAAGCTTATGCTCAAATAGAGACTAACTAATTTAAGGTGCCACAAGTACTCCTGTTCTTTTTGTGGATACAGACTAACACGGCTGCTACTCTGAAAACTGAAATCTAAGTGACTTGCCTGAGGCCATGCAGGAAATGTAACCTAGTTCTCCCAAGCCCCAGGCTAGTACCCTAACCCCAGACCATCCTTTCTCCTGTGTTACAGAGTGACTTTTACATTTAAAATTAAAAATAGTTTCATTTTAATGCAATGACTGTATTTTCATTGCTCTAATGAATTAATAGTTTACTAGTGTGTAGACGTGTAAAATGTAGCAATAAATTCAATGGTAATTTATTGTACATATCAATGTATTTGTCTTATGCAACATAAGTATAATGAAGTGTTTGCTTTCAGTGATAGGCCTGAATGAACATAGGTAGCATTGAATTCTGAATGGGCTTTTTGCAATCGGGACCTGGGTTTGGTGACTGTGCTTTCCTTCTGCTCCACCAATGCTAGCTTGTGTGCCATATGTACATTTTGGGGTATCAATAAAGTTTTCCTTGATTTAAAAAACAACAACAACAAAACCCCAAACTTATGCCCCGCCCTCCTGCCTGGCTCATTGCCCGGATGTGGTTCGCTTCCGGGTGTGAGGCCAGCCCGGGCGGCTGTTGCCAGCAGCGGGTCCCCACAGCCCGGGCAGGGAGTGGGATGGATCCGGAGGGTGAGGCGCTGCTGCTGGAGGCTCGGGAGAGCGTGGAGGCGGCGCGGAGCTACCGGCGGGAGCTGCAGCAGAGGCTGCGGGGGCTGCAGCAGGCGCGCAAGCAGGTGGGGCATTGGGGGTTGGGGGGGAGAGCTGAGGGTGCGGGGGCAGGGAATGAGGTCAAGGGGAGCTGGGTACAGAGCTGTGCTGGTGAGTGCAGGGTCCTGGTGCTGGCGGGGGTGGGGCTGTGATGGGGGAGAGGAAATAGGGGGTGGGGGTTGGGGTGACTGGGAGGCGGGCAGGGTAGGGACACACCTAGTCCATAGGCTGGAACACACCACCTCTCTTTCCTGGGACAGATTCAGATTATGTGGCGTCCACGCTTCAATTTAAAACAAGTCTCTGGCACTTTGAGGGGGAAAAATCTTCTGAACATGACCTGAGCGAAACTGATGCAGGTAGTTGCCTGCCTCAGACTGAGCAGGTCTGAGATGAGAACTGCCCCTGTTTTGCCAGCTCCAAGAATTAAAAATTAATGAGTCCGCCCCCCACCTCCCAGATCATGAGATTGTCTTAAAAATAATGAGAGGTTAAAATTTTGGAATTTTTATCAACCTTCTGGTTTGGGGGCTTTTAGAGTTCCCATTTTAAAGTTTTTCTTCTGCAACCTTGAAAGATAGAAATCTGCTTTTAAGGAAAAAAATCGAAGCGAAGATTCTCATATAATCGCCTGACTCCATACCCATGCATTCAGACTCAGGTATCTATTATCTGATTTAACTCTTCAGTGTAAACGTACCCTGAATGTCTTTAATTTTTGTAGACCTGAGAACACCCTCGGTGTTAGTTCATCTTGTGGAGTTATCTTTCATTTATTTTAAATCTTACAGAATTTTTCTCTTGTGATCAAGTGTCAGAGGGGTAGCCGTGTTAGTCTGTATCCACAAAAACAACGCAGAGTCCGGTGGCACTTTAAAGACTAACAGATTTATTTGGGCATAAGCTTTCGTGGGTAAAAAACCCACTTCTTGAGATGCATGGAGTGAAAATTACAGATGCAGGCATAAATATGATGTGCTGGAGAGGTTTTAGCTTGGGGCTGTATGTGATGGCCAGTGGTTTTCTGCTATTTTCCTTGTTGGTCCTTTCCTGTAGTAGGTGACTTCTGGGTACCCGTCTCGCTCAAGTTTTACTTAAATCTACAATACCCACCTGGGGAAGTGAAGAAACAGATTGACAGAGCAAGACAGGTACCCAGAAGTCACCTACTACAGGACAGACCCAACAAGGAAAATAGCAGAACACCACTGGCCATCACATACAGCCCCCAGCTAAAACCTCTCCAGCACATCATCAACGATCTACAACCTATCCTGGAAAACGATCCCTCACTCTCACAGACCTTGGGAGGCAGGCCAGTCCTCGTTTACAGACAGCCCCCAACCTGAAGCAAATACTCACCAGCAACTATACACCACGCCACAGAAACACTAACCCAGGAACCAATCCCTGTAACAAACTCCGTTGCCTACTCCGTCCCCATATCTACTCTAGCAACACCATCAGAGGATCCAACCACATCAGCCACACCATCAGGGGCTCATTCACCTGCACATCTACTAAGGTGATATATGCCATCATGTGCCAGCAATGCCCCTCTGCCATGTACATTGGCCATACTGGACAGTCTCTACGTAAAAGAATAAATGGACACAAATCAGACATCAGGAATGGTAACATACAAAAGCCAGTAGGAGAACACTTCAATTTCCCTGGACATTCTATAACAGATTTAAAAATAGCCCTACTTGAACAAAAAAACTTCAAAAACAGGCTTCCAAGAGAAACTGCTGAGCTACAATTAATTTGCAAATTTAACACCACTAATTTGGGCTTGAATAGGGACTGGGAGTGGCTGGTTCACTACAAAAGCAATTTTCCCTCTCTTGGTATTGAGACCTCCTCATCAATTATTGGGCATGGACCAAATCCACCCTGATTGAATTGGCCCTGTCAGCACTGGTTCTCCACTTGTAAGGTAACTCGCTTCTCTTCATGTGTCAGTATAATAATGCCTGCATCTGTAATTTTCACTCCATGCATCTGAAGAAGTGGGGTTTTTTACCCACGAAAGCTTATGCCCAAATAAATCTGTTAGTCTTTAAAGTGCCACCAGACTCCTTGTTGTTTCTGTTGTGATCAGATAATTTCCTTGAAACTGATCCCATCACCATAGAAATCTGTTGTAAACCTATGTGGGTTAATGCCCTGATGTTATGACCAAGTGGAAGATTAATGTTCATTAATCACAGTGGTTTTCAAAGTTGTTGTTATTGCAAACTGCTCAAGGTAACGAGCCTCATAGATGCCTCTAGTCCAGAGGTTCCCAAACTGTGGAGCGCCCCCCTCCCCACGGGAGGGGTGGAGGACTGTTCACGGGGGTGCAGCTGGGGCCTGGGCCAACCCCCATGCGGGGCAGGGAGGGAATGCCGCCCAGCTCTGCTTCTGACCCTGGCTGCCGGCCCTGCACCCGGGGCTCCGCTCCCGGCCCGAGGCCCCAGCTTCTGCCCACACACCTGCCCCCAGTTGTGGCCTTGGCCCCCTTACCCCTGTTCGCATCCCGTCCCCACTCCTGGCCCGGGCAGGGGGGCAGACAGGGGTAAAGGAGGTATGACCCTGAAAAGTTTGGGGACTGCTGCTCTCATCCAAACTTTGCTATCCCTGCTGCAGTGGTGCTGCTTATTAACATAAAATATAACGGGACAAATGACAGTAAACTTGCATTAGCATGGTGAGTATAACTGCTCTGTTACTTTGGTGGGTGTGACTGCTTAGTTACCTTCACCTTTATTTGTGCTGTTTGTTTCCTCTCCCTGGATACAGAACTTTGCATTCATTAGTACTGAATCTTTCCTTGTTCCTGCGACTTCAGTTGATCTCTTTGCTGTATGGTTCTGTGCTTGTATGCATTTGTTTCTGTTCCCCTGGATTCACTTTCCAACTGTGGGCTCGGTCATCTGCTGAGTTGGCCACAATTGAGTTTACGCTAACGAGATATCTGACAAAGGAGGATATGAATCAACTATGCAGGATGCCTTTGGAAATCTCAAGACTCCTAGGCTGGGCTACAGCTAGCAGGACCACTTAGCATTGCAGCATCAACCTCCATTTTAGGACCATTTTACTACAGTATTCAAATCCATTTTCGAGCCTCTGTGTGTGTTTTTACTTTCCAGTATTTTCGTCCTCTCTTCTGTTTGCACATCCCTAGCTCTAGCATTGAGATTCTGATACTGATTGAGTTTGTATACGCATCTAAAACGGTAATGGGTTTGGGGGAACAACCATTCTCTTCTGTCGTCCTCCACCCCGGCCTCGAATATACACTGCCAAACACTTCCTTTTTTTCTGAAATAGTAAAATAACAAGGGAGGGGAAGCCAAGCTGTGTGGCAGCCGCAGAGGCTTATGAAGATTGCTTGAAGAGGAAATTTACTTTACCTAACCCAAGAGCTTCCTGTGTTGGTTGTCAGTACTTCTAAAGATCTAGAAATTACATCTAGGGCTTGGCTTATATTGCAGCATTTCCTTATGTGTGTAAATCATAAAAGCACTTCATAGTAGTGTATTTAATTCTGACTTTTAGCTCGTGATTAATTTTTCACGAATTCAAATGTTTCCTTCTTTAAAAAAATCATATGCAGTGGGTTCTTAATTGACTTTGTATTAAACTTTTTGTAACAACAACTTTTTTGTAATAAAGATTCTTACAATATCCATAGAATCAAAATGGATATGGTGGCATATTCACTATTCACCCTGACTCCTAACAAAAGAACAAGGGAAACATTAAATGGAACTCAAAGGTGATCCATTTCCAGCTGATTTAAAAATAAAACAAAAGTCCCCTTCACACAAATGTGCAGTTGGCCCATGGAACTCCTTGCACCAAGGTTGAGGCAAAAAATGTAATAAGATTCAAACAAATGATCGGTCACTTATGTGGATAACAAGACTATTCAGAGTTGTAATAGTAAATAAAAAAAAATAAAGTTTTGGAAGGGATTCAAACCCTCACGCTTCTGGGGTTAAGCCTCTAAATATAGGAGGAAAGAAGAGATTTTTCACTGGGGACAGCATATTTCATAACTACTGAATACAGGGTTTCTTACTCTTCTGGAGCACCGGCCATGACAGGATACTTGTCTGATCTGATTTGAGACTATGTGATAGTCTTCTTGTAACTTAGAAATTGCCTGTTAAAGATAAATTAGTGACTCAAACACACAGATGGACAGACCGAGTAAACATTGAAACCATTCTCTTTCCACTCTGTGGAGCTGAATTTTCTCCAAATACTGGCTGGTCATATTTCTGATAGGCCTAAACCAAAGCTCAATGAAGTCAGTGAAGTCTTTCTACTAACTGCAATGGGCTTTGGATAAGGCCTCTGCATGCTGAAATATTCAACTACAATGTGGTGAGCCAACAATGAAGATCTTTGACATGTTAAAATACACACAGTTATATCTCTGTTCTAATGCTGTGTGCTGCAGTGCCATTCTCATTACTAATGTGAGTCCAGTGTGTGGGAAGGACCGGCTGCACAAGGAGTGGATATGTCATTGTCTTAGTGCTCTGGATGGATGGGAAATACCACACTGCTGCTTAATGTGTTAACGCAATGACAGGTCCTGTGCAGTTGCCTAAGACACTCTCTCTATCTAGCTTTCAATACAGAGCCTTAATATCATTGGTTCTAACTCTGTTCTAAAACTTTTTGTGTAGCTGAGCTGCTCTCCCTTTTTAATGCACCTGCTCAAGACTTGCAGCTCTAAGGAGCAGCCTGTAGGTTACAGTAGTGTCTATGGATGTTCTTATTGCGGATGAACACAAATTCTGCTGAGAGGAGAAATTTCCCTGACTTGAGAACAAATAAGCTGCTAATACATTTACTTTCCTCAGGAGACTTAAATAGTTTATAGATACTGGAAAGGAAATCTGTTGAGTAAAGTAGAAGAAGGGTTGTCCAGTGGTTAGGGCACTAGCCAAGGACTTGTGAGATGTGAGTTCAAGTCCCTGCTCTACTACAAACTTCCTCTGTTATGTCAGGCAAGTCACTTACCCTTTTCGTGCCTCAGTTCCTCATCTGCACAATGGGGATAATGGTACTGCCTTACCTCACAAGGGTGTTGTGAGAATAAATACCTCAAGATAGAGATGCTCAAATACTACAGTAATGAGGGCCACACTTTTATCGTCTAATAGTCCCAGAATAAATTGATTTACTTAATGTGTTCTGGCTTGATTTGAATTGGTTACATTTTTAATATGTCTTATTTGCATTGGGCTATTTTGGCCATGGCATACATAGCCTACCTCCTAGTTGGCCAAAGGCATCCTGTTGTCCACATGATTTGTGACCCTGTTACGGTAGGCTCATCACTCTTAAGTGTGTCTTTAGTTTGTTTATGGGGGAGATAATTGTCCTAAAGGATAGTCTCCTCTCTTCCAGTTTCATGTGGCTTTCGTCATTATTTATAATCCTTCTCTAAAAGATTACAAGTTTTGCTTTGCTTTCATCGCTTGTCTTTCTGCTTGGGTAGCCTCACTACCTTTTCTCTCCCCTGCTTGGTACCCTTAATCAAATGAGTATCCTACAATGAGAGTATCCTAGTAGGTTTGTTAATTGTCTGAGAGCCTTTGTAAAAGTTGACCTAGCATAGAGCTTTCCACCAGCAAATGCAGGCAATGTGATTCGCAATGATAAAGGAATATTTCTTTTCAGCTGCTCACCCTGAATCCTTCTCTTTTCTGTTGTCTTGAGTCAGATCAGAGAGAGTGCAGCTCTGACAAGGGATGTACTTGAGCAGCATTTTAATGATTTAAAAGGGACCCTGAGGAAGCTGCTGGATGAGCGACTAGTGTTATTGCTGCAGGAAGTGGATGCCATAGAAGAAGAGAGCATCAAGCCATTGGATGAATGCCAGAAACTAATAGAACATGGAGTCAGTACAGCTGATGACCTGCTCCAGGAAGGTAGGGGGCTGTTTAAAATATACATTCCTATAAGTCTTCTCTTAAAGATTAGTGTAGATCAGTGGCGAGCAAACTATGGCTCCAGGCCACATCCGGCCCATCAGACCTTTTAATCCAGCCCTCAGCTCCCGCCGGGGAGCAGGGTCGGGGGTTTGCCCCGCTCCGCGTGACTCCCAGGAAGCAGAAAACATGACCCCCCTCCGGCTCCTACATAGTACGCGGAGGTGTGGCCAGGTGGCTCTCCGCGATACCCTGTCCGGAGGTGCCGCTCCCGCAGCTCCCATTGGCCACAGTTCACGGCCAATGGGAGCTGCAGAGGTGACGCCTGTGGACGGTGCAGTGTGCAGAGCCGCCTGGCCACGCCTCTGCTTAGGAGCGGAGGGGGGACATGCTTCCAGGAGCTGCTTGCGGTAAGCGCCGCCCAGAGCATGCACCCCTGAACCCCTCCCTGTGCCCGAATCCCTTGCCACAGCCCTGATCCTATCCTCCAAACCCCTTGATCCCAGCCCGGAGCCCCCTCTTGTACCCCAAACTCCTCATCCTCAGCCCCACCCCAGAGCCCACACCCCCAGCCAGAGCCCTCCCCCATCCCTGATCACTCTCCTGCCCTCCAAACCCATTGGTCCCAGCCCAGAGCCTCCCGCACCCCTACTCCCAATTTCGTGAGCATTCATGGCTCACCATACAATTTCCATACCCCAGTGTGGCCCTCAGGCCAAAAAGTTTGCCCACCTCTGGTGTAGATCGTAGTGCATGTTACGAACAGCATGTTTTGGCTGAAATGGGCCTATCCTAAACCAACACTAGTAAAGGTTTAACGATCTCTGCAGAATTGGGGGTGGGGGGAAACATATCAATGCTTGCTTATGAGGATCCATATTTTAGCATTTTGGTATATAACCCTAGGATTATAGTATAAATATAAGTATAAATATAAATGGGCTGAAGTATGGAATGATACAGGGGGAGAGTACCTACTTTCAGAGGTATATATTCCCATAAAGTTAACTTCCAGGCCACCAAAGTAGAAGCAATGGATTGTGTTTGGCCTCTTAAAATAAAATGTATCTCAGATGCCCTCATAAATAACAAAACATCTGTGTTGTTTTTGGTACTGTTAAGCTGGCAGTTTATTTTAAACCTAAGTGGAACTTCAGTGGTGCATAGGTCTTATGCTAGTCCAGGGGTTGGCAACTTTTGGCATGCGGCCCACCAGCGTAAGCACCCTGGTAGGCCGGGCTGGTTTGTTTACCTGCCGCGTCCGCAGGTTGGGCCGATCGCGGCTCCCACTGGCCGTGGGAAGCGGCGGCCAGCACATCCCTCTGCCTGCGCCGCTTCCCGCCACCCCCATTGGCCTGGAGCAGCGAACCGTGGCCAGTGGGAACCGCGATCGGCCGAACCTGTGGACGTGGCAGGTAAACAAACCGGCCCGGCCCGCCAGGGTGCTTACCCTGGCGAGCCGTGTGCCAAAGGTTGCCGATCCCTGTGCTAGTCCTTTGCACAGGGGGTAAATTTCACCCTATGTGGTCTAATTGCTTTTGCTCTAGGAGAAAATAATTTTGGATTTGAGTTTATTTTATATTGGAAAATGAGTTTCTGCCAAAATAGAGTGAATGTTTTTTCCAGCATTTGGGACTGGAGGGAAGTTATTTTGAGTCTGTGGAGTAAAAACATAGTGTACAAAAGTTCAAGGATTATACTGTACTGCTTGTCACTGACCTTTCCCTCCCTCGCATCCCATTTATATCTGCAAGGAAAGTCCTGCTTTTCTCCAGGAGATTTGCAGTTGGGACAGAAAACAATAGAAGTGTCGAAGTGTACCATTAAGGGCGAACTATTCCATATCATTACCAAATAGCTAGTCACAAAGGAATGTCGCTATTGACTGTGTCCCTGCACTGGAGAACCTATTCTGTGGCCTGTTTCAGCCATGACTGGGCTGGTTGTTTCCTTGCATTGTTCTTGTCTGTCTTAGCTTTAACTTTCTTCCACTGTGCTCTCTGGTTTGTGAACTGCAACGCGTCGTACAGTCTGCTACTTGTACTTGGATGTGAGTTTTGTGCTTAAGGAAGTTGCTGGCTTGGCTGTCTGAGTGAAGTCCTGTATCCACCAAAACAATTTGTCACTTTCCAAATAGTTTCGCCTACTCCTGTGAAGCTGGTATTAACACCATCTCCATTTGACCACAGGAGGTGACATAACTTGTATAAGTCTGACTGATAAGCTCCCAGATCCGTGGCTACTAGTCTACTTCTAATCCACTGGGCCACAGCTGCCTATGTGGACAGTGGCAGTAAAAGTTTTGCTATACAGTCGCTCTATTCTAGAGGGGCCACCTCTGAGCAAGAAGGGGTTCAGTCTTCATGCACATTCAATCTTTTGCTGCCAAATATAGTGTGCGTTTTTCTTTTTTCTAAATGTTGGCAACTGTCCACTTGGAACTGGACTGAGCTCACATAGCTCCCACAGATCACTGTACACTCATCAGATGATAAACTTGGGAAGAGTCCAAGCTGAATTTAAGCAGAAGTCACTGTAGATCTTCCTGTAACTTCAGGGGTTTCCACGTAAATGTAGGGGATCAGAGCTGATGTGTTTGAAGAGCTTTCTATTTATCTATCCCTACCTTGAACTGCACAGACTATCATAGAATGTTACATTTGCAAAAAATAAAGGGCCTGATTCTGCACACTGTTGAAACTGTTATAATTTCTTTGCCAGTTTTAGCTTTTTCAGGTTCTAATCAGTAAAGATGCTCTGCATTTTCTGTGATGATGTTTCCCTCTTAAAGTAGTTGGGCTGTCAAGTGATGGAGCCAGAGGATAAGGAGCCCTGATTTCTTGCATCTGGTCCCAGCTCGGTTACTGTCTGGGACCTTGGTCAAATCACCTAACTCTCTCATAGAAGTTCCTACAAAGCTCTTTAAGATTGTCATCAAAGGATGCTATATTGTCATATATTATTAACAGCAAGAACATCCAAGTGTTGAAATTCTATTAAAGTGTCTTGCAGGAGCATTGAAAACACTGAAAAAAATTTTTTAACTGTTTGTTCACTTCAGCACTGGTTATTCTTTGATGTGAAGAATGTTTTTCTTGGACATTTTTCATACTAGGAACATTTTTTTTTTACTCTTTCATTCCAGGAGAGAGTGTCATCCATGAGGTCATCGGAGAGCAGAATGAAAAACTGTGCAACTTTACAAAAAAGGCTTTGCACATTCAGCTGGATAGGTAAGAGACATCAGTATGGTGGGGGGATTTGAGAATGCAGCAAGGATCATGATTAACATGCCTCTACATAGGGTTTTTTGTTTGTTTGTTCCCTTTTAAGGCAATGGACATTAGGGACTTTTATTTCAAAGGTTTATTTCAGGCTTTGCTGTCCCACTTACATATAGATTCTGGAAGGGGTTGGCCTTGATAATTCAAGTAGTGTTCAGTCCTAAGATGGTCTCTCTTGAAATATGGATTGTCTGTTTGCAATAGTTTTCATCAATCCCAATGAAAGAGAAGAGATTACTGAGACACAGATGACATCATTAGGCCTAAAATATTAGCTACTTCCTCAGTCTTTTAAGTCTGAAATCTGGAATTCCTTTAATGTTCTAATTTTTAAAACCAGTCCCTTGAAGTATAGAGTTAAAAAAATAATCAACACCACATGTGTTGTCTTTTAAGTGTATGGCTGAAATAGAATTGTATACAAGCTGCTCCCTTACATGTCAGCAATTTTTCTTTCCTTAGCTTGCCAGAAGTGCCCGCCTTGGTTGATGTGCCTTGTTTATCTGCCCAGCTGGATGACTGTCTTCTTACTATAGTGAAAAATCAAATCTTCAACCATGGGACTGTAGCATCTCGGCCGCCTGTACAGGTAGAAGAACTTACTGAGAAGCCTGGCGGTATCCTAGTCCGGTGGTGTAAGGTGAGTAAAATCTCTTGAATGAATGTAACTCAGATTCTCTTTTAGACCCAGTTTCAGAAAAAAGAAGGTATCCTTTCTCAAACTGAATGTCACTTTCACGCTGCATTTCTTCCTCCATCAAGGGAATCATTTCCTTTTGACTTGGGATTTAAAATACACTGGAAGAAATTGTATGTTATGGTTCGATCCAGGTGCACATAATGGTAGATTTTGAGGCACAAGTGTGTGTGGAGGAAGACTTTCACATGAGAATCCAGCCCTTAGACCGCTCAGTCTGGCACTGGGCTACCTGTGTGCTGCTTGATAGTACCTACTGTCTCCCAGTATCTGCCAATTAGTGCAACAGGTCTGTATACAATCTGTTGTGTAGAAAAGCCAGCAGAGCTAGCTGAAAAAACTGCCCACTCTTCCTCTTTTCTGGGGCCAAACTGTTGGAAATGGAAGAGGCAGGAGATTACCTCCCCCAGCCCTCCCCTCTCCCAAAACACAAAAACCAGCCTATAACACTTCCCACTAAACAGATGAGTGCTACAGAAATATTAATTCTGTGACACTATCAGCTAAATAGCAATTGCCGAAATAGGTCTTAGTGTCATGTATTTGTCAGAAGCACAGATTGACCTAGAAATAAACGTCTTGTAGAATCCATAGTTGGTGGTGATATGTATTACAGTAGGTAATTGCAGGTAGGGCCCCATTGTGCGAGGTGCTGTACAAACAATGGAAAACTCCCATTGATTTCAGTGGGGCCAGGATTTCACTCATAGGGATAAACATTAAACTTCTGCACCCTTAAATATTTGGTACTCTGGTAGGTACAGTGGGTGAGTAAAGAACCTCAGATTTTGTATCAGACGCTTGGCTAATTGCTTTCTTCAGTATTCAGAAGGCATTCCTTTTTTATTCACTAAATCAAAGGTATGGTTGCTAGGTCCATACATATTTAAGTTGCTACTGGATGGCTCTATCTTCCTTGCCATTCCTCCCCAGAAGTATGAAAGAATGTTGTGTTTCGGATTTTGTTTTAACAAAGGCCAACCATTGGTCACCTTACCTTGCGAAGGACAAATGTTGCTAACTTGCACTGCTACTGGGATACATTGTAGTTCAAAGAAATCCAGGGAAGAAATGGTCATGATCCCTTGTTAATGGAATAAATGTCTGTTTAGGTGGATGATGACTTTATACCACAAGACTACAGGCTTCAGTATCGCAAGAGTACTGCCAATCACTTTGAAGATGTGTATGTTGGCTCAGAGATGGAATTCATAGTACTACATATCGACCCCAATGTTGATTACCAGTTCAGAGTCTGTGCCCGGGGTGACGGACGGCAGGAATGGAGTCCATGGAGTATTCCTCAAACTGGCCGTTCTACATTAGTTCCTCATGGTATAAACTTTTGTTGTTAGTCTTCTGAAGCTTATAGTGTTTGTGAAAAACCCATAATGTGCTGTAGATTTTGTGGAGCTGTTTGCTGTCTGAAGACAATGGAATTTGCTGCCTTGCAATATATGGAATTAAATGTGTATCTAGATAATACAAGGTAATTAGATACATACCCTTCTACAGTTGGATTCTTTGCTTAATTTTAACTGCAACTAGTTCTGTAGCACACATGGTAGCTATCAACCTGATGCTTGGGCTGGAGCAGCGCCTGCACTTGGAAAATGCCAGTGTGAGATTCTGTTCTATGTTTCATGAAGAATTTTAAATTCACATTTGTCATTGCCTGTTGTGTCAGAGCCTGTTTGCAGGGGGTTTCTACCTACTTCCCTTTTGTATTGGTTGTAATGAGAAATGGAGCGTTAACTCTTGTTCTGGCTTTCCTCAAGGATTTCTGGTTTCTGTAATAGCCTGGGGTTTTGCTTTCCTTGAGGGTGGAAAGTTAGGCTTCCATTGAGAAATGAGTTCCTATCTCATCGTGATGTTATTTAGACAGGTAGCTGAGGGGTTAGCAAGATTCACTGAATGACAAAACTGAAGATCTTTCCTATTTTTTCCTCATTATTATAGAAAATCTACATCTATTAACTTTGTAAATGTCTATAAGGCTAGTTCTTAAACTGGCTGAAAATGAGAGAAATGCCAGGTTATCTTTAGTCCCAATTAATTTTATAAGGAAACTGTGTAATATGCATTTTTGTCACTTCTTTGTAAGCAATCATAGCCAAGAGTCAAATGCAGGTTAATCTTTTTGGCAACAATCACGATATTGCAAAAAATGCCTCATTTCTCTCTCACTCCTTTTGCACATCAATGAGAGGTTAGCCCCAGAGCTATGGTAACCTGACTCTAACTTGCAGATGAAGTAAAAAGACTGGATGCAGCCAACTGAAGCTCCTTCCCCACATGATAGCCAGTGAAGTAATTCATGTTTTTGTTTTTGTTTGAAGAATGGACAGCAGGTTTGGAGGGTTACAGCCTGAGCAGTCGAAAAAACATAGCACTTCGAAATGATTCTCAGTCATGTGGTGTGCTCTACTCCAAAGCTCCTACTTACTTCTGTGGGCAGACATTAACGTTCAGGCAAGTACATGCTGTATTGCCATTGCATGCGGCACTTACGCAAACGGAATTTCCTGTTTTGTCTCATTTTGCTACCGCTGTGTTGTACAGAGAACTCAAGCCTCACTATGCCTTTAAGTTGTAAACTCCCAAATCACTGACTGAGTGGTGTGTACATAATACACAGTCCCATTTGTGTGTGAAGCCTGAACCTTCCTCTGTTTGCTTCCACCTCCTAGTTCTTCAGGACAAAGTCCAAGACCCTCTTGTAGGATCCATCCTAACCTAGAACAGGAGCTGAAGTGCTCTATTCCTTCCTCAATGAGGTCCCCAAATTAGCCTAGACTGAGTGGAGCTGTGGGGTGTTTAGAGCTTTTTTGGTGCTTCTCAGCAACTGCTATGACCTGATCTAAAGCCCATTGGTATTCTTCCATTGACTCCAGTGGGCTTTGGATTAGGTCCCCTAAACAGTAACCTCTTTCCTTCCCAACCCTCCTAATTCTTCTAGGACTGTTGGAGCGTTGTTTTCATGTGACAGTGTAAGAATGGCTGATTGGCAGTGGAGTAAGTTCTCAAAAAGATACCACCTCCAGCATAATTATAGCTCTGGTCAGATGACTGTTGGTTGCCATCTGTAGAAACTCCTGAGGGGAAAAGATAGCATGGGGAATTTACTTTCAGGGTTAAGAATTTAATTTGGCACAACAGTGAGATTAGAAACCTTGGCAGCTTTTCTGCATTGAGCCCTTCCCTTGAGATGATGCTGTTTGGCTGGGGAAGAGGAGAGTCCCTGTGGAGATGTCTCGTCTGCCAGGCGGTGTCAGTTGTGATTGTAGATCTAAGAGACTTAGCCATAGTTTTTCCCCACCTTTCTCTTATTACAGAGGCACACAGACTGACAGTTTTTGTGTAATAGGCTTGACAATCCTGCTGCAAACTCCACTGGTAGCTTAGGGGGTGTGATTATGGTGTTTATCCATGTAGCTTTTAGATGATGTTACATTAATCCTAACCCTGAAACTTAGATTCTGTTGGCTTTGGATGGTCATAGGGCGAGGGCATATTCAACTGTCCTCTGTCTGCCATGGATGCAAAGAGCTCCACAGCTTCCATCTCAAATAAAACAATAGGCTTAATATTGCCTGGCACAGAAGCATCTGTGCTATTAAATGCAGAGCTTTGAGGCTTTCCCTGGTTCTGTTTCACACCAGTGTCTCTCTTACCTTTTCATATTGGTAACAGAGATGAAAATCCTTTTGATGTGCAGTTTTTTTGTAGTGTGGATTTTGCTCGTTCTCTCTGAGGAAAGATCATGTTTCTGTATCACAGAGCACTAGCCCACATGTGTCTTCAAAAGATGTGATGGAACATGTGTTTTTTTTAAAGAGAATCTCAAAAGTTAGAAAATAGATTGTGTTACTTTCCCCAATCCCCGCAAGAGCTTCCCATTTCAAAGCATATATTAGATTCTGCTAGTTCACTAGATGCAATACTTAGCATTTGGCTTTATCCATCTGTTTCAACAGTACATTCACAAAGGGATAACCAGCCTCCTGGATAGAAACGGCCAAGACTCATGTTACAGATAATCTTCTTGTCATATATTCAGGAAGCATAATAGCCTCTCCAGTGAGTAGCAAAGCTGTAATAAAACCAGCATCTCGTATGTCCCCTTCTCATAACTAGATCTCTTTAATCGGAGTGTCACTAACCAAGACATTTAGATGAGGCTATAATTGGGGGTATGATGTAATTGGCCTGGGCCAACATTATTCCCAGTTCTCTGCTACCCCCATGGAGCTGTGCTTGGAAGGGATGGTGAGAGATTCTCCAGGGTGACCACCCCCTGCTCTTCAGACTGCAGTTGTTTGTAATGCTTATCCTTGCAGTAGGAAGACAAGATTAGTCCAGCTGCGCTAGCAATTCAAGGTGATACAGCCGGGTAAATGAGGCAGTCTGAGAGGGGCGAAACAGTGTGCCCCGGTGACTCTGGCAGGCTTAGTCTAATCTACATATAGCTAATTCATAAATTAGTGCATATGATGGATGGTGGCTTGTGCATCTCTCTGTTTTGAGATTAATGGAAACTGTGGGGTGTTCAATTTCACTAACCATAAAAACCTATGGTTGATCTTGTATATCTGTCTACTCCCTGCAGTTACAAGGAGACGACATCTTGTGGGCTGCATGCTGCCTTCCAACAAAGTGATGATATAGGATTTAAAACATGGTCTGTTAAATAGTATTTCTACTGCATGTTCTAGATACACTCAACAACTCCAGGTCACAAGTTCTCCAAAACTGCAGAGAAAAATAGTCATCCTAAACATGGATTCTAGACCAAATGGTTTTCATTAGTAAAATGAATAGCAGTTTATCCCTGAACACCACTGAGACATTCATAGCTAAGTCTTTCTAAAAGTTCCCTTATATACGACGACTCCTGTCTAGGGCTGTGCTTCCTGGGATGGTTTGCTGCTGGAATTGACAAAAATATTAAGCTAAGAAATGGTGTCCTGCACCAAACCCATAGGCCTGTTAACAATTTAAGCTTACCCCCTTACTGGGGTGCCCAGCCTGCCACCATGCCCATGGTCTTTATAGTGCGTGTGTTGGCATATTATGTTTGTAAGGACTTCCACACTGTTGCCCTTGAATCCAGTGGTTCTGTCCTGCTGATTGTGTAATCGCTCGGTCTTCCCTCTACTACTAGTCTAGCTTGTTTCTTTGATCTGCTCAGTCGTATACGCCAATGTGCATGAAGTGATAGATCAAAGCCATGGATCACTTACTTGAAAATGGGTTTTAAATGTACAGATAAGCTAGTGCACTTGGTCAGCTTTGTGTTATGCAAACATACATATTTCCAGACAAAAAAATCAGAGATGCTGCATTAACTGGAGAGGCATAGAATTGGTGTTCTCTAATGTACAAAGACATTAACGATATCTGAACATTTCTAAGTTAATATTTATAAAACTGCAGTAATGACTAGACCTAATGAACACAACCTTATCTAAGGTTCTTTTGTACAAACAGTTTTCATTGTGGATCAATTCAAAATGCAAAACTTCAAGATACTTAGATTTTTGTTTGTTTTCTTTGCTTTATAACATAGCTTTCAGCTATCTCAGTGATGATTTCCAGAGAACTGAAAAATCTGATAGAATGAGAGTACAACATGGTTCCAATTTGGATTTCTCCTGTACATCTTTAAGGAACTAACTAATAATTTGCCAGACCACTCTCAAATCATAAAATATAATTAAAAGGGGCTTTATTAATTTCCAGTTCTTCAAGAACTGGAAGCTGCTGTTGCATCTTTGTGAAGTTTGACAAATCATAGAAATGTAGGATCTCAACAGGTTATCAAGATGAGCTTCTTAAGCTGAGGCAAGATCAAGTATATCTAGACCATCCCTGACAGATGTTTGTCCAACCTGTTCTTAAAGACCACCAGTGATGGGGATTCCATGACCTCTCTTCAAAGCCTATTCCAGTGCTTAGCTACCCTTACAGTTAAAAAGTTTTTCCTAATATTTAACCTAAATCTCCCTTACTGCAGACTAATCCCATTACTTCTTGTCCTACCTTCAGTGGACATGGACAGCACAGCACAGCCTGTAACATGTTTGAAGACTTATCAGTTCCCCCCTGCCCTCCGTCAGTCTTTTTTTTTTTTTCCCCCCCCCGAGACTGAACATGCCGAGTGTTTTTTCCCTTTCCTCATAGATCAGGTTTTCTAAACCTTTTATCACTGTTATTGCTCTTCTCTGGCCTCCCTCTAGTATGTTCACATCTTAAAGTGTGGTGTCCAGAACTGGACACAGTACTCCAGCTGAGGCCTCACTAGTGCCAAGTAGATAGAGCAGGACATTTACTACATTACACTCCTTTAACCCAGAATATTAGCCCTTTTTTTTGGTGATCCACTGTAGCCCCTAGACCCTTTGGAGCAGTACAGCTGCATAGCTCAGTGTCTTTCAATCTGTGGCCTGTGAACACCTGAGGGGCCACAAACTATGCCTAAGATTTCCAAAGGGGTCCACACCTCCATACAAAATTTTTTTAGTGGTCTGCAAATGGAAAAAAGATTGAAAACACCTGGCATAGCCAGATATTCTTCATTTTGTAGTTGTGCATTTGATTTTTCTTAAGTGTAGTACTTTGGTCTGGTGTTTCATCTTGTTGAATTCAGATCAATTCTCCAATTGGTCTAGGTTCCTTTGAATTCTAATCCTTCTAATTCTAATTGCATCCCCTCCCAGATTAGTGTCATCTGCAGATTTTATACGCATATTCTCCATTCCATTATCCAAGTCATTTATGAAAATATTGAATAGTACTCAACCCCTGTCTACACCGTACATCCTTCACGTTTGACAGTGAACCATTGATAACTACTTTGTGCACCAACCTTATAGTAATTTCATCTATACTACATTTTTGTCAAGTCAAGATTGTCAAGTGGGACTGTGATAAAAGCCTTACTAAAATCAAGATATATCACATCTGCTTCTTCTCCACCATCCTCTAGGAAATTAACCCGTCAAAGAAGGGAATTAGGTTGGTTTTGCATGATTTGTTCTTGACAAATCCATGCTAGCTATTTCTTATAACCTTATTATCCTGCTGGTGCTTACAAATAGATTGTTTAATAATTTGGTGCAGTAGCTTTCCAGGCTGACTGGTCTATAATTCTCTGGGTCTTCTTTGTTTCCCTTTTTAAAGATAGCTACTATGTTTTCCCTTCTTCAGTCCTCTGAGACCTCACCCCCTGCCATGAGTTCTCAAAGATGATTGCTAACAGTTCCAAGATTGCTTCAGCTAGTTCCTTAAGTACCCTAGGATGAATTTCATCAGGCCCTGACAACTTTAATACATCTAATGTCTCTAAATATTCTTTAACCTGTTCTTTCCCTATTTTGGCTTGTATTCCTTCCCCCTTGATAATATTAATTGTGTTAAGTATCTGGTCATCATTAAATGTTTTAATGAAGACTGAAGGAAAATAAGCAATGAACACCTCTGCTGCCTTGATGCCATAAAGTATTAGTTGTATCAGCTCCAGTGAAAACCAATCCCCCCCAAAACAGGGCAGGTTATGTTTTCAAGAGTGCTCAAGGGATTTAGGAGTGACTTTGCCACTTAGTAGTCTGTTGCTTTGAAAGTCAACATAATGTAGTATTCGAAATCACTTGGGCTTTTTTGAAAACTTTACCCAGCATCTTTAAGGAACAACAAAGAGTAACAGAGGTAAATGTATGATTCACGGGACAGAAGAAAACAGATCCATTTATAGAAGTATCTTTAAACATAAAGCTTATATGGCCTCCCTCTCCTTTATAGGCCTGATTATTGGCCTTTGGCTGGGATGTGGGCATTCGTTTTCAATGGTTTGTCCATACACACACGTTTGTTTGGTTGATCACTGGAAAAGTCTATCAGTTCTTTATCAAAATTATAAATTCATCTTGGCAGAAGCCAGGCTTGCAAATTACTTGTTTTAAGATTCTGTCCCCACCTAAGGCATGCTCTCTCTAGCCAAAGAAAGTTAGCAGGATAAGTTAGGGTCCCATAATTGTTAAGGGAACCTGCTACTCTTTATAATAAAAGCTAGAGAAACAGCCTGCAACTGAGGGATTAATCCATGACCCAACACAGGGCTTCATATTAATAGGGCTATATGGCTGGTCAGTCTCTTAGTGACAGTCACTTTATTAGAAGTTAAAGATTAGAACAAAAAAGGGTAACTATGCATATGGCAGAAGTACACCAAGCTCAGAAATTCTGTAGTGGCAGCAGGCTGCCTCTGAGCACTTAGTTGCCCAGATCATGGGTTTATTTTCAATACCCTAACAATTGATATTTGCAAATATCAGGTATGATTCTATTCACATTAATACATTTCCATTCTAGCCTCTCTGCAATGACTTACCCTTTTACAGTTGACTAGCACCACTGATCCTATTTTTCCTTTCAAATAGATGAATGGCAACTCCTTAAGAGTGTACAGTGTTAATCTGATAGAGATTGCACCTTGTTCTTCTGCATGATTCATCCTCCTTTTGTCATGGATATCATCTCTATTAAACCCACTTTCAACCCCTCTATTAGTAACTTAAATCAGGGTTATGTTCTGAGTCCCTTTTAAGGAGCTTTTGCTGCACATAGGGCCTTCTGTACCTGCCAGAAGTGGAGCACTTTGCCTTAAAAATGTGATGTTGACAGTTTGGTAGACAATGACTAAATTTGTGATTCTGCCTGGATTGGTACAAATACTAATAGATGGGACAGCCAGCCTAAGGCCATGTGCCACAACTGTTGAAAGTGGCAGGCCACAGGCCACATCACTAGGGGAACAGTTAACAGAACAAACCAAAAAAAAGAAAATTTTAAGATTGTGAGAAAAGATACAGCTGTAATCTCTAGGCCTGCTGAGCATCTGCTACAAGCTGAAGAGAAGTATATGGTGAAGCTGGTCTTAAGGACCTACATGATCAATTACTCAGTAGAGGTGGTCTCAAAGTTTGCGTGAAATTGTGGTGGACACCTTGGGGCCATTGTAAAGAGGTCCTTTATGATAAGGTAGTGCTGATTTGGTATGAACCTTGCTGCAGTTTTTACTGTTTTTTGTTAATTTAAAACTTCAGAATTTAACAAAACTTTCTTCTTCATAGAATTGAAACAGTTGGTCAGCCAGACAAACGAGACAGTATAGGAGTCTGTGTGGAACAGCAGAACGGCTATGATTCTTTACAGCGAGATAAAGCAGTATGCATTAGTACAAATGGTGAGCTCATTAATATTGCACTATTGAATATAATCTACTTGTTTGTGAAGATCTTGGCTATGTCTCATGTCTATTCTGTGCTTTCCAACATATTTATCTCTAACGGCTGGATCTTTTGCTGAAGTGTTGTTACAGCTTCCAGCAACCTGAGCAGTCGAATTCTGTTGTTTGAAATGAACCACATGGAAGTGTACTGCATCTTTAACATTCACAAGTTTGCTTAACACTGTGTATGCTAAAGTAATTTGCATGTGTTGTTCTAAGACTTCAAAAAAATCAACTCAATTCCTGAGACTAGTCCCCATTTAGGAAAACCTGCTTGGAGCTGGGCTTTCCTCTTACTGACTGCTACTATTGAAGCCTGCCCTGTGTCTTGTGTATTAGATAAATTCATGGAGGATAGATCCATCAATGGCTGTTGGGTAAGAATGCAACCCCATGTTCTGGGTGTCCCTAAACTGCTGAAACTGGCTGACAGTTGATATGGATGGATCACTCAATAAATAGCCTTGTTCTTTTCATTCCCTCTGATGCATCTGGCACTGGCCACTCTCAAGACAAGATACTGGTCTGGATGTATAGACTTGGTCTGAAATAGTATGGTCATTCTTACTTTCTTAAAAAAGAAAAGTACAACTGATTTTTACTTAAGGTTACATTGATAAAAGAGAACAGTACAACTGGTAAGCTTCCATTTTATTCATCAATTACCCAAAACTTTGCCAAACACCACTCAAACATCTAAAAAGAGAGTCCCTGCCCTCAGGCACTTACAAGGAAAGAATTAGTGGTATGGACAACTTTCCTACCTTGATAGTGCAGTCAGTCCATGATAAGCAAATGCACTGGAGATAGGAAGAGGGATAACATGTTATTTTAAAATCATTTATTTGATCTATGCTTTACTGGCGATCCTTTGTTTCTTGACCCAACAATTAGTTTGCCATAGCCTTAATTTTTAATAGTAGATCAACATAGTATATGGTCCTATCTTTGATCATTAATTCTTGTCTATGTTTAATGCTTGTCAATCTCTGTATTTAACTTAAATAGAATATTTAAGAGCTATTGTGAACCCTAGTTTCTATTTTATTGCTGAAAGTCAATGGTTAATAGTTTGGGATAGAGGGCAAGTGAAAACATTTTTAAGTTGATTGTTTCCTGATGTGTATAAGGAATGTAATAGTGGAGCTCTAATGCACTTGTGTTTCAGCTGGTATATTTGCTTATTATGCCAGTGCAAAGTGTCACAGGAACTGTTTAAAATGTTTTGTCAATACCACCTATTCTGTTTTTGGGAAGAGCTAAGACTGGCACAGAATTAGTGTAGCTGTTATAAAGTTCCATTATGATTTTACATGTCAGTTTTCTTTGGGTTTGAGTAGTGAGCAAATCACGTGATGATATGCATTCTGGGGGGGCTGGGGGGAGTGCTGGGGCTTTATCAGTGGTGCAGCCAACTTCTGCCCCTAACCATTATGCACTGTAAAAAAATGTTTAAATATCTTGACTGTTTCAGGGGCAGTATTTGTAAATGGCAAGGAGATGACAAACCAATTGCCTGCTGTTACTTGTGGATCAACTGTGACATTTGACATGGAAGTTGTGCATTTAGGTCCCAATAACAACGAGGGAGGAAACACCAAACTCAGAGTAACCATCAGTTCTAACAACAGGGAAGTAGTTTTTGATTGGGTACTTGATCACTCATGTGGTTCTTTATATTTTGGATGTTCATTCTCCTACCCAGGCTGGAAGGTGTTAGTGTTCTAGCCTCTCTAGTTGTTTGCTCTAAATTTTAAACGTTGAATTCATTTTTCCAGCTTTTAATATCTAACTTAGGTTTAACAAAACTTGTATTTACATCACTTGAAGGTCACTATGTTGTACTTAGATCCATTTCAAAATAATGGAAAACATGATTTATTACTCTATAAAAAGCTAAACAGGCAATTAATTTCATACAGCCTTGGAATAAAAACTGGAAAAACCTCAGGGTACATGTATTGAATGGAATGAACTTTGCTTACTGCTGCTGTTCTGTGAAACAAGCCTGTAACACTTTTGGCTTAGGGTTAATGGTCCAAAGTTTTCTGTCCCACCTACAATAAGAGCAAACTATCTTAGGGCTAGTCTACACTTACCCGGTAGTTCGACGGCTGCGGATCGAAGTTCCGAGTTCGATTTATCGCGTCTGGTGTGGACGCGATAAATCGAACCAGGAAGTGATCCCCGTCGACTGCGGTACTCCAGCTCGGCGAGAGGAGTACCGCGAAGTCGACGGGGGAGCCTGCCTGCCGCGTGTGGACCGCGGTAAATTCGAAGTAAGGTATGTCGAATTCAGCTACGTTATTCACGTAGCTGAATTTGCGTACCTTACTTCGACTTGGGGGGTAAGTGTAGACCAGGCCTTAGTAAATTTCAGAGACTTAGTTACAGAATACTGCAACTCGAACTTTAAAAAAGCAGAACTTTTGTGGTTCTACATAATACATTTTCTTCTGGGTGTGGTACGGGTTGTCATCATTCCCCAAAAATAAGAATGTCTGAGCCTTAAATAAGTTGAAATATGTAGTCAGGCTGTTAAGTGTCATTTCTTTACCAATGTGCCTTACCTTCAAATACTGAACAGTAGTTTTTGTGTCTTATGGAATAAGTTTGATAAACCACATGGACCATGCTTAAGACCCAACACTTTAGTACCATGAACTATGGAACTTAAGTCAGACCATAAAGCAAAGAATGGTAACTTATTTTCTTGCTCTATTATAATAAAGTGTAGTAGTATAGGAATTTACTATGAATTTGAACAGGGTAGTTATAAATGATTGGGTAACAGTATTAAACTAGTCCTGTTTCTCGTCCAGAGACTATTAGTGTTACTTGGTTTACAAGAGCATGTTAACAAAAGAGTGTTTAGAGCCCTAAAATACAATAAGTATATAAAAAACCTTTGCTTACCTCAAAGGCAAATATTGTGTATATAAAGCAATTGTGGCAGTTTTTTTTTTAAATACAGGTGGTGATATTTTGTAAAGCTTTTTTTTAATAGATCATACAATCATAAGATCTTGCCCTATTCCTTTCATTTAAATTTACCCATGGCTGTGGTAGCTACAGATGCCCCATATACTAGTCACAAATAAAGTTACCCCATTTGGACTATGTGAATTTTTCCTGTCTTTACCCTAAAGGATATAGGAGAAGCAAGTTGATTTTAAGACAGGCAACAATTAGGGGCATGGAAAAACTCAGAGGGGAGGGATTATTCACATTAGAGAACATGTTGAAAGTGGTGAGAAGCCAAAGTAGGAACTTTTATTCCCCTTGTTACACAAGAAATATATTAAAT
The DNA here is from genome assembly GCF_028017835.1 of Emys orbicularis. NCBI lineage: Eukaryota > Metazoa > Chordata > Testudines > Emydidae > Emys > Emys orbicularis. The sequence goes on along the minus strand of NC_088695.1, from coordinate 41,847,285 downwards.
GTAAGTGAAAAGTAGAAATTTCAAACAGATACCAAAAATCTCTTCAGCCACCACAGAACTAGATTAAGATTTACTGTGAAAAGATGGTGAGAATTAAGAATTAGCTACAGGTAATAATACCCACTGAGATTTTTGGATCTTCAAACTTCATCATATAAACTGTTCATTGGGGATTAGGAGGAAACTTTGTCTGGGAACAGGTTAAGTGCAGGATTTCTTCCTTTGAGGCAGCTGATAGAGGACATTTAGTGTACTGGATTAGATGGACCACTGATCTGATGCAATTTTTTTTTTTTTTTTAACATAATATAGTTCATCTATACCTAGGAAAGTGCTTTTGAAGACTATTCATGTAGTATCCCTATTTACAGCAGAACAGAGGGTACAACTTGCCAATAGTCAAGTTAGCACTGAAGCTGGTAGCAGAACATAGGTCTGTTTCATATGCCCATGCCTTATCCACTGGATATTTCTGATCCCTTTCCCTGTGAGTCCAGATGTTAGGTACTGGGTGTGTATGATTAACCTCCATAAAACTCTACTTCAAGCAAAGAGAGCCAGATTGCGGTCTTTAAGAAAAAAAAGGGTATTCACTCTAAGAGGCAAATGTATGCCTCCCTCTTCTTGTGAAAGGGCTGGTAAGAATAGGTAACTATCAAAATATAAAATGGAGATACATTATATAGGGCTTTGTTCACACAGTTCAGTATACTCCTACCCGAGATAGTTCTGTCAGCTTGTTCACAGTACATACTACAAACCAGCTTAAAAAAATGTAATTTGTAGTAAGGGCTGGTACATTTGTACAAGATTTGAGAAATGTCCAGCATGGTAAACTAGCCCCTGCACTACTGCAAACCCTCACTCTCTCTAGCTTTTAGGGAGGGTATAATTGAGGTCAAATCAGTCTTACCTGAAATCATGAAGTTTAAGGAGATAAGTCACTTACATTAAAACCCATCTTTTGCCATTATCCAAGATGTCAGCTTCCAGCTGTTTGTAAAGACAGATTTGTTGTAGATGATCACAAAGGCTAGACGCATGAACTACTAGATAGGTACTCTTCAAACACCAAAGTACTCACCTGTACTGTTAATCCTTTTAAAGAACATTACTGTAGCAGTAGCTTCTCCAGAACAATTAAAGGTTTCAGCAGATTGAAGGCTTGACACTTGCAACTGCTTCAAAACATGTTCCACATCTAAATACTAGAGTCATGCAAAAAGCTTGTTGTAAATACAAAACTGCTTATGAAACTTTGAAAGTATGTTCTCTGAAGCCATAATACTCACTTACCTCAATGACAGATGTTTGTCTTGTGAAATTATTTTTTAAAAATAAAAGTTGATCCCTGAACTCTGTTCATGTCTGTTAATTGTTAGCACTGCTTATATTGCTCTCCTCACCCCTCCCTCCGGAATAAACCTCAGCATCTGTTCAAACTAGGTATACATGAGCCCTATACTAGTAAGTCCGTAGATCAGATGACCAGCATAACTGGGTCTGTCCATAAACATGTCTACTCAGACCAAGTGCAGCTTTACTATTATCCTTTCTGTATGGAATTCTTTTCTAGTAATTTTCACAGGACCTGCTACTGAAGTGTACATAAACACTGTTGGTGATTCTTCCCTCTAACCTCAGAAGTGCTACTGTTGGGAAGAACAAGACAAGCATAATTTCTCCCTTTAAGCCACAGCTAGTTCATTTGCCACAAGACCAAAGATGGTATACTTGAAACTTGCCTTGCTCATTATATAGGTCTGCAAACCTTGCCACAACCCGCATTAATTGTTGTTCACGTACATTGCTAACATACCTATGCCTTAACTTCCTCTCACTGCAACTCCTTTCTGTGGCTTCCTACTCAGTTTAGCCTATGCTGGTGCCTCCTTTCATAAAATAAACACAGCCTCTCACAACTCCACTGGCTCCCTTTGTTTCAAGATCCATTTCTAAACTGCATATTTAAGCACTCTATGAACGTTATGCAGCCTATTTCAGGCATTGCCTCACTACACCCCTGCCTTTTGCTCACCTACTATTGGCCATGACTCTTCCTTCCCACAAAAACACAGCTGGTGAAACACCAAGCCTTCCCAGCAGTATCTCCCCATCTCTTCTGAAAACTCCTTTCATATTGACTCCATTTGGCCATTACTATTGTTATTTGCCTACTCCAACTAGTCAAGCAGCAGCTTTGCTGAATTTCTTTGTGTCAAAGTCCACCTTCCTTTGAAAGAAGTATCAAGAACACCACCACAAGTGTTGGGAGGTGAGTGTCACACCCACACACAGAGAGAGAGAGAACGCGCGTGTGGGGCATTGCCCCTTTAACCATGCTGCTCTTTTAAGTAGACCGGCATGTCCAGATGCAGCAGCAGCTGCCAGCAAGTTCCCTCTGTCCTGACCCGTCATGTGTCGTCCCCCCCAACCCCGCTCTGTGGAGATGGGGTACAGGGGCACACCCTGACATCAGTGCTCCCCACCCTGCACAGCAAGCAGGAGGCTCCCAGGAGCAGCTCCAAGGCAGAGGGCAGGAGTAGCATAGCAGTGGGGGGAGGGACACCTGAAGTGCACAGCACTTGATAGCCTACTGGGCAGCCGCACAACTTAGAGGGGCCTTAGCTCACAACATATACACCATCTACCCCAAACACCCACCCTCAAAAAATGATGAAATAAAAACCTGTAAATGAAACAAAAAATCTCAAGCGGATTTTTTTAAACCTTCAAAAGAGCAAGAACCAGAGACTCCCTGAAAGTCCATTAGGGATTTCAATACTGATTTTATGGGGAAGGCACTCAGATACTACAACGATGGGTGACCATATAAAACTCTAATATAGACAGGAGAACTGTAACAACCTGACAGATGGAGATTGTAGATGATCCAGATTTGGTCAAAACTGAAAAGAAAGTTACGTTGTTCAGACAAGGTATTATTTGTGGCCTTTTTGCACGCACACAAAATGACTGGACAACAATGGTGGCAGATTTTATATTACTGAACTTTATGTACAAAATCTGATTTCAAATAAACATTTAATGTAAAAACAAAGGTTCATTTAAACAACTGAACTTGCTTCTTTCTTTACATCTACTGTACCATTCAAATGCTTTTTAACCAGCTTACATGATTTCTTCAAAATTTCTTGTTAAGGGTACATATAGAAAAGGCATCTTTATTATAAATAGAAAACAAAGGGATTTTTTCAGCTTTTATTATAAATTGACATGACATACAAAGTTTACTGGACAGAAGTAATTTCATTACTTTTTTGGGGATCACCAACTTTTTGTGCAAACAATGCTAGCCTTCTTTTAAGCATTAAGAGCATAACTGCTTAAGAAATGACATAAGCAATAATTCTAGAACTACATCTCCCCTAAAATAATCTATTTTTTTTACATATGTGCACAGCTTTAGCAAATTAAAGCCAGAGAGAAATGCTTGATGTACTACCCAGAGGCATAATTAGAGTTTGCTATAACTCAGAACTGACAAATCAAAGAGTTTGTAATGAAAGCTGCAGTTTCCCTCTTTCCTATTTTTACACAAAATCAGTGACTAAGAACTTAATACTGGATGACAAATCACATCCACACCATTAGTTAAATAGTCTCACAGTTAAACACATCTTAAGGACCATCAAAATCAGTATTTACATTTTATAAATTTCTGAAGACACCATTAGAAAGCTTATATATCCCTTAAACAAAATAGGGAAATGCATCTTATGGTGATGGAATGAAATAAAAAAATTAAAAATACCTGTATTTACAGCAGCATTGTTCCTTTATAAATAAAGAATATGAAAAATGCAATATCTTAAGGATAATAAAAAATTGAGGTGATGTCACAACCACAGTGCTTGCTTGAATAAACCCTTCGGTGCTGATACTGTACCAGTAGTGAAACCACTTTCCATTGGAAAAAATCTGTAAACATATGCATAAAATGTGTTAACAGCAGTGCAAAACTGCTCAAATATATTTAGTCAGCATCTTAGTATCTGTATTGAATACAATACATCACAGAATACTTGCATAAGAAGTGCAACACATTTTCTGGTCCAATTTTACAGTGCATTTTTCCTGAAGAGTGGTATCTCAAAAGCCCAAGCTAAATCTATTGCCTGATCCTGCAGTCTGTACTCAGGCAAAACAGTATGCATAACTCCAACTGGAGTATTTATCAGAGTAATGAATGACTACATACTGACTGGGCCTTAGCATGGCACACTACGATGCAACCCTTTAAAAAAAGAGTTAGACACCAGATAGTTCTTTTGTAGCTGTGTAAAGGTGTAATAAAAATAGAAAGTAGCTAAATGTTCAAGTTTAAAATGGTACACTGGGCGATCAATACATCAGAATTATCCACAAAAAACAAACTGCCAGTAACCTCAAAAAGCCAAGATGGTATTTCACTGTGTCTGTAATGTGAAAAGCCAAGGTCTTTCCAAACAGGCACAAGACAAAGAAGTGCTATGTTAAATTTGCAAACTTTTACAATTTTAGTGTAAAAAAATTATCAATTTGTGGTTTATGATGATCATAAATTGATAAATGATTCCAAAAAACAAGGATCAAGGTTAAACTTTAAATAATGATGCATATTTTTACAAAAAAGCTAACTGGAGCATTTCTAAATTAAAAAAAGCAAATTGTATCCCAATCCCTTCCCAATGTTTCACAACTTCATGGTAGGAAAAACAGCCAGGTACAGATGCAAAAACCTTAATATAAAAAACTGTTTTACATATACTTAAATTATGTAAATTCAGTAGAGTTCATAAGATACTAATTACTAAAATTACAAAAAGATTTTTGTATTGCTCTTCATGCTCAAACTCTTAGAATATTTTCATTACATCACCAAAACTGATATACATGTAGTACTTGCATAATTAACTGAATAGGAATCTGTTGTAACAATATCCTTGTTGAAATCATTTATTTCCATCCAACAGTGCCTGTTTGGAACCTGTGTAATTTTTTGTTTAATTCTTTATATAGCTCATGCACCCTAGAATGTCACTTCAATGTTTGTCCATTGAATGGCATTTGCCTTTTCCTTCAGAGCTTTTGTTTTTTGCTCTGTTTTGTGACCCCTGAGACACTATCTGTTTCTGAAACTCTCTCTCTCGTGTTAGTTTCACTATATCCATTTGTTGTCCCACTTTGTTCTTCAGAAAACTCCTCATTTGTTGGGGTAGTTGATTCTCCTTTTTCTAACTTCTGCTGCATTTCTCGAAGCTTAGTAACAGCTTTGTCTATTGACATTATGCTAATGAGGTTAAAGTCATGCATGCTGACCAGATGAAGCATAAAATTTCTACATAAGTTCTTCTTAATAATTTTCTGTCCGTAATTTTCAACAAACAGCATACAGGCATGATTCATTTGATTGTCAGCAATAAACCTGTCAAATTAAAAAATTGTCAGTATGGAAGTAAAACATTTTGGAAATCAAAAGCAATATAACATGTAGTTCACATCACTAATAGTAATGTCACTATCAGAGCCTGGGAGCTTCCAGATATAAAAGCTTTCAAAATTTCCAGAGATTAATCTAAAATAGTAAGAAAATGCAAACACACTGCAGCACATTCCTCTTTTAAACTGATCTCCCTTTGGATTTTAAGTGCTCTATATCTGTTCAGTGAATTACAAACTAATCAATTAAATCATGGTAGAGACTTGTTGGATCAGTTTCAGAATATGTCGTCATCCTTAGTATAAGTAAATAAGAATGTAGAGATAGTTCTAAAAGAAGTTATTTGTGGGACTTATATTTCGGTTACATCAAACCACAGGTATACTTCACGATTCCTGGGTCATCATTGATGCAATACAGCTGTGGTCTTAGCTATAGAAGGTATTTGACTTGCTGGATTTATGTTTACACCACATCAGATGTTTGGTTTTCCTTTTCAACTTGGCTTTGAAAAATTAAGGCTAGAAAATAAATACACTAGGTGTAGAGAAAAATTCCTTTACACATGCTACACTGTTTAGCAAAAGTAGCGTCTCATCCAAGATCCTAGGCAGCTGTGGCTACTGAAGATTCTACTGGACTTTTTGCAAGAGAAGGGAGAGTTAGCATAGACGTTCTGGCAAATTCCAATTCAAGCAATACGAATTTGCCTACCTAAATTACCTCTTCCAATTTCCATTGAATACAATATGTTTACGTCCTTTCTAAATGATGTCTGTGCACTGTTAAATAGTTGCTCCATTTCTCCCCAGAGCTGGTTGTAATTTAGTGCTATGTGAAGCATTTCACTCAGTTTTAAAGTACTTTGTGATCCCTCCAGGATCAAAGGCATAATTAGAAATAGCATCCCAAATGCCCCAGCTTCCAGAAACTGCAATCAAAATGCAGGATTTTAATATCCTCTGATAAGGTACTGTTCAAGATTGAGTATAGCGAGTAAAGAGGAAAGGAGGATCCACTACATTTAAAAGGTTAAACACATACAAATTAATTGTGTATTTTAAGTCAACTTCGATGCAGCAAAGAATGGTATAAAATAAGTCTATTCTAGTAAAAGTTACAAGAAACTATCATACCCGTGCTTCATAACATGTAGATTCCACAATTTCATCACTTCTTTCTCTCCTTCGTTAACATCAGAAAATTCTTCAATTTGCTGCAGTGAAAATATCAAACAAACATTAAAATCCCAAGGTTAGCAAATACAGTACTTGTTCACTTTGAAGTTCCTTTCCTGGTTTTCAATCACCTATATTTCACAGAAACAACTGCTCCTGTAAATTCATCAAAATACTCTTCAGTCAGGGTAGATCATGGTGTAAAAACATCATGTGCAAGTCCTTTATTACTAAACCCACATTTCCGTATGTTTCCTATTATCAAGTGGTATTCCTGCACTAAATAATAGCAACATATGAAAATGAAGGGAGCCTGTAAGATTATGTGAACTGCAACTGAGGACAGACTTCACGTTCACTTTAGTGCCTGCAGTTCAAATGGATAAACATTTCATGTAAGTGGTGCAACTCTAATGAACTCAGGGCTTTAATCCCAAAGGCTAGGTTCCATTTGACTAGTCTAATAAGAGCAGGTGTGTGTATATATACACACCACTATTTGGATTTCTGACTGATGGAAAACTAACTCTGCTTAGCAAAATTGATAAATTGTTTGCTGGATAATTTTAATAAAATATAGGCAAGGAAAATTCATCTAAATACATTTTTGTACATAAATAATTTACTGTAATAGTTTTCTCTCTCAGCCATTCAGGATCTTTTTCATCTTCACTGTCTACTTCCATTTCTTGTGGACGGAGAGGTAAACAGGTATCACTGTGGAAATATAACCGATTGTGTCCACTGCTGTATGTTCTTTGCTGTTCCACTTCTCCATCTTCTGATTCAAGAAATTCTGACATACTTGCTTTTGTACGCTTTGGCCTAATGAAAGAAAAAAAATAATTAAGCATGCTTTACATGTTAGTTTTCAGTTCTATCAGACTTCAGCTATGCAAACACTAGTCACCAGTGGTACTAATTACTAATACTTGTCATTTTATTGGGTTGTGTATATTGTAGTTTCCAAATCTAATACAAAAGATTAAGCATAAAAACCATATTAGACCTCAGAATAAGTTATTGTGCAAGTATCTGAATAATATAATTTAAGAGCGCAGTTACAGTCAGATTAAATAGAATATGAAAATACCATATTCTTACTTGACTGAACATACATGAAGAGCAAGGTTTGTCATATCTGCTTGCTTCAGTAACAATACCCTTTTACTACTTTTTACTCCTGTTAGCATTAGAGAGCCAGTACATATAGAAGACTCAGCTGGATTCTTTTCTGTCTCTCAGAGATTTGTAACTATGCTCCAAATTAAAAATCATCATTACTGGTGAAGCACAAGAAAAAGAACATACCTTATCTTTCAGAACACAGGATGAGCTGGGTATGGCTGGCAGCTATGAAAGCACCTTTTTACTTAAAAAGTGAACTAGTTTTATATGGAATCACTGGTGATGATAGCCCTCAATACCACTTTACAAGGTCACTTTTCAAAATACAACTACTCGTTCACTTTGAATTTCCTTTCCTGGTTTTCAAACAGAGGAACAAATTCTACCCTCAAACCATGTGCAACTTTACAGAAACCAATGGATATATAAAGGCAGAGTTTGGTCCATGCAATATATATAGAACACCACTTCACTTTTTATTCCCCTACCTGCATACAAGGATGTGTGTGATAGGAGTTCTTTTGACTGGTCCATTGCGACTGAAGGCAAATCCAGGCTGACGATGAATATCCTGAGGATTTCCTGCATAGGAGCCATCATAACACTCATTGATAGAAACATCTATCCTAGCACCTTTTGGATGATACTGTAACAAACAATAGTAAATACATTTAGCATAATAAAGGAAAGTCACTATTGCAACAGGATTTATCCTCTTTTTCTCAATCCCTCAAGGAGTTTTAGAACAGTGACTGTTCAAACTCAAAATGCCTTACAAAATCATTGCATCCATAGTATCAAGTCTCACATGGTTCTAGTTTTCTCTTCCTTCCCCAGAGATAGTGAGACAACTTAAGAAATAATTTTTCCTTTAGATGCAAACAAAGGCCTCTTCATCCTGGATGTTTCATTCTCACCCTTTTCATCCAAGGATTTTAATACAAAGCCATCAGTCTGGTTTGAAAAACTCAATAAAAGTAACAAGTTTAAAAATTAATATTCAGAAGCTCACAAATACAGAAGTGATTCAGAAGAGTGCCTCAAAAGTTTTATGAATCCTTTAGGAAACCTGCCAGTCCTTGCTCTATATTCTAACCAGATCTCCAAGTGCTGAAGCTACAATATGGACATGATATAGACAAAAAGAGGAAATAGGAATCTTAGAGTTTAAAATGAAGGAAATCAGAAATAAATTTAGTGATTTGAAAACACTGAAAAAATGCATTGGAAAGGAAACATTTCTTAAGTAATCTTTTGGATAAAGTCCCTTACTAAACTAAAATTAACAGGACTTGGAATCGTTAACTGCTTCCTAAAATCTCAAGAAATTCCTGATTTTAAATCTAAGTTAAATTACTGACTACATCATATAAACGAATACACAGTATCAAAAGACAACTACAGTGAAGAAAAATATTCTAAACTGAAGTGATTCTCCTGTACTGTTAAAGATTAAGTCAATCGGGGGGTGGGGAGGGGGAGGGATCGATCTCTTGGGGCCCAATTTTGGCTTCACATACTTAAACAGGGAGCTGACCCTGACTATGTTACTTACAACAGAATGGCAATGATGTCACTGCGCTATACAATATCTATGACAGACTGTTTCATACTGATAACTGTTGAGATTACTTACAACATAATTAAAAATAAATCTGCTGTGACAAAGCTTAAGATGTTTGAGTAAACTATAAAGTTTGCGGCAGTTCAACGTGCACCAGGGGCAATGCAAGTCATCTCTGGCTTCAGTCTGCTGTCTTGTATTGTTGTTATACAGGAACTGATGCCAAAAAAAAAAAAAAAAAAAAAAAAGGTTGGTATTAGCATTATCTGAAATATTTCATTTATTAGTCCTCCACCCTCAAAACCCAGTTAAAAACCCATCACTTTAGCGCACACACATATTCCCTATGGGAATGATCTAGGGGAAGTGCTATTCTGCTGAAGTGGCAACTGGGACAGTGCTGCAGATATAGCTAAAAATGCCTCCTCTTCCACACAGATGGGAAAATCTGCATAAAGATCAGGCCTGAACATTTAAATTCTATAATACTTATGTACTCCTCCATTCTTAATGGTGTTAAACTTCCAATACCTGGTAAAATATTCGTAACTTTTGTCGAGGTTCATTTAAAACATCTCTCTCTTTTCTTGTTTGTAGGTCTGTTGGCAAGGATTCTTTCACAGCTACAAAAAGAACATATGTATAAAGACATGCACACCTGTTTAGCGTGATGGGAAAAGGACATTGTTTCTTACCTGAATAGAGCAGCTCTGTAAAGGGTTCCCCCATTCTGGAGGGAATGAGCTACTTCATTGTACTCTGAGTTGGGTAGCTCACCAAACAACGAGTCTTAGTGTTCAGCTTCCTTCTCAAATCTATAGTTACAAATATCATTTAAATACCAAGTGGCTCTCCAGATTGGGGGAACCCTTCAGATTACCTGAACATTTCAAGTTAAGAACAATGTTCTCTTTTCTGGTCAGGGCTTCTCCATTTAAGTTAAGACATTTCTTTAGTAATAGTCAAAACAGACCTGGGTGGGAAACACTGAAAAATATAGCTTCAGATGACTGCACTCAGAACACATTGCCTAAATTCAAATTTCAAAGATTTCTTAAGTCAGACAAGAGAACACACAGTATCAAATGCAGCTATAATGTAAAAAACAAGTATATAATTTAGAATTTTTGCCTGAAATCAAACTTTTTTGGTTAATATTAGGGTCAAGTTTTGGCGTCACATATGCATATAACAATTCCTTAGTTGACAGTGCGATTCAATCATCAAATAGGTGCTTGGCACACAGTCTCTACCAACAGCTTCCCTTTCAGCCCACTATGATCATTCCTTTCATTCAGCATAGTAACGTGATGCCCACTAGGCAAGTTACCAATAGTAAGACAGAAAAATTACATGCAATACGTAGACTCAAATGGAGGTCAGAGACAAGAGACCTAAGTATACAACTTGATCCTTAAAAAAAGTCTACCCACTAAGAAGCGAGACCAATTATAAAACCTACTTGCTTCTGAATGGTCAACAAAATGGGTCAAAATTAGTCTCTAGCCACTAAATATAGAATCTTGATTTTCAAGCTGTTTACAAAATGCAGACAATCCACACTTAAGATTTTAGGAACAGGTGAAAATGTGCATACCCTTACTAGAATTCCAACATAAAAGCAAGAAAAGGACCTAAACCCCTTGTTCTTTGTACCACCTACAAAGAACTAACATTCCATGGGTAGTAAGCTTTCTTACTGGTTTTCAGGATTTAGCACAGGGTCAACCCAATGTTCTGAAAAGCTTTACTGTCTTAGAGAGATCCTTTCACAAGTCTGCCAGGAACACAGCTGACAACATTCAGAGCATATTTATCCTTCAGAAAGCTGCATCAGATCCTATCCTTTGATGTCTGGGTTCCACTACAGACCATCCCAATCTGCAGATGTTATAATCAGGTATTTTCTGTCCATCTTCACTTCTCAACACTCAGGAAATAAGATGTAGGTATTAGAAACTTCTTTCCACTATAAAAAACAACTTGTCAATGGTCCAAAGTGCTGGGATATGAATCTATTGCAGAATCTTGAAAGTTTTGTTTTAGTTGATAAATATACCTTCAAGATCGTCTATTGATTGCAGATTGCTTTGGAGCACCTTGCCTGGTGGGATCTCTTATCTGGGAGAATATGATCTTCTGCTTGATAAGCTGCTCTGATGCAAGACAAATTAGCAATGCAGGTTTTCTGGCCAACAACCTGTTTCTTGTCCCTCTCTGTTCATTTCTGCAGTCAACTGCTATTCTGCTCAACAATTCCACTGTTAGCCAAGCCCAGAGAAACAGTGGACCACCAGGAGACCTGGCATGGAGAAGCAGTGAGAAAGAAGTGGAACTTTGCCAGTTGAGGGGGAATACAACTTCCTCCTGAGGGCTTCCTCTACTGGGACTTATCCAAGTTTATCTGGGCTGAATTAGCAGTCCCTATTTCCAGTCACGAAGTAGCTCCTATCCAATCTCTAATCCCTAGTTTGGGTGGAGGATTAATCAAAAGGATCTGGCACTAGGAAGGCCTTACTGAGGACAGCATCATTTCAGTGCTTTATTCTGGACAGCATCTCAGATTCCTAGAAGGTGCAGCTGCCATTCCGAGTATGTCTGAGAACGTTAAGGTTCATCCTGTGAAGGTTGGGCATGGACTTCTGGACAGCTGGGCACAGATGCTGTTGCTGATTGGTGTCTGCATTATTATACAGAAGAGCTGAAGTAGTTAAATGAATTCCCATCCCTTGGAAGAAGCTGTATAGAGATAGGGGCCACTTGTGACCCATGTAGTTTATTACTGTATAACGCAATAGTTGGGCAAATTATAAAAACATGCACCTATTGGAAACAAATGGCCACAAAACAGACCTTCTCCTGTTATTACCTCCAGCCACAGACAGTTACTATTCCAATGGACCAAAATCAGCAAACAAGAGATTAAATTAATGCATCTTGCATTACCGTCCTAAAGGCATCAGACTTACGCGAACAAGAAGAAACAACTCCAGAACAGAGGAGATTCTAAAGAGAATAACTGCCTCCTGCAACCTCTAGGAATTAAATCCTGGTGGACAGAACTGCATTCCAGCTAAAACCTATGAGGGACACGGGAAGTTTCCAAGCCAGTTAAGGTTTTATAAATAATACTATATCTTGAAAATCTGAATAGATTTGCAAGATTTCAACGATGATGCTTAAAAGCAAGGCTTATTACAGGAGTAAAAGGTAAATTTTCTATTTTGAAGTTTTAGGACCTTTAACTAAGAAGTGTCTTTTTTGAAAAGAGCTAATGTCATTTTCATACCTTACCTCCAACACTATAGCTATGACAGATGCCTATATTAATCCCTTTTACAAGGGCTTTCTAATATAGCCACTATAATTCTCAATGCAAATCAAGTCTAGGTATAATTTTATATGCAATAAAAATACACTTTCAAAAATGACCCCCTTACAAATTTAGGTGACAGCTTTTAAATAGGTACTGAAGACATTTCTTTAGGCTTGTGTATAATTTTGCCATTTTATTTTTATGTACAGGCATTTCAATAGTGCTCATCAAAATACTAGGTTTCAGAGTAGCAGCCGTGTTAGTCTGTATCCGCAAAAAGAACAGGAGTGCTTGTGGCACCTTAGAGACTAACAAATTTATCTGGAGCATAAGCTTTCATGGGCTACAGCCCACTTCTTCGGATGCATAGAATGGAACATATAGTAAGGAGACTCCAACGAGAAACTGCTGATCTTGAATTAACATGCAAACTAGATACCATTAACTTAGGCTTGAATAGACTGGGAATGGCTGAGTCACTACACAGATTGAATCTATTTCCCCATGTTAAGTATCCTCACACCTCGTCAACTGTCTGAAATGGGCCATCTTGATCATCACTACAAAAGTTTTTTTTTCCTCCTGCTGATAGCAGCTCATCTTAATTAATTAGCCTCTTAAAGTTGGTATGGCTACTTCCACCTTTTCATGTTCTGTATATATATATCCTTACTATATGTTCCATTCTATGCATCTGAAGAAGTGAGTTGTAGCCCACGAAAGCTTATGCGCAAATAAATTTGTTAGTCTCTAAGGTGCATCAAAATACTAGTTCATATAAATTAAACCAATTTAACTATGCCAGATGAATGAAAAAATGTCTATCAATAGGTTATGATAAAACAGGTCTCTGAAGAAGTAGTGGGCCAGATAATATTGACAAAAGTGATTTAAATTTCTACTTGCACAATAGCACCAACATCTATATATAAAAACCCAATTGTTCCACTAATATTGCATTGAGTACAAGAGATTAAGATTAAGTAAATGCAAAAATATAAAGTTAATACTACCATTTAAAAATTTTTTTAACTACAGTAATCCATTAAAGTCTTCAATTCTATTATAAATTAAAATGGGAATGAAACAGTGAACATTTCAACAAGTCATTTTCTTAACTGAAGCATTCTGAACTAACATTAAATGAATTTGAAAAGAGCACTCTAGCCAATATTGCTTGACTTTAATGACATTTAATGCAGTGATGAAGAAAACATTTTAAACACTGACATTGTTACAGTTTGAATCTAGACTCCCAATCCGTTACGGGAAGACCTTACAGTAAACGCTAACAGGTTGCTGAGGGGGGAAAAAAAGAGAAAGTGTCAAGAGAAAATTCATTTAACCAAAATGGAAAGACAGAACAAAGTTTGGAAGATTTTTAATATCTAGAGCTCTGATCCTTAGAATTACTAACTCTTCCACTAACAGGTTGCTGAGGAGAAAGATGGTCAAAAGAGCAGTTCAATAATAAAAAACACAAAAATCTGAGTATTAAAGCTTCACCTATATTCTATGAATACTAATTTACCTCAGACAATTACAAATGACTAAGTCAGCTTTGTTCTAATTTACCAACAGGACATCAGTACACAGTTTTACCGCTGAGCATTATGAGTAGAAATTGGAGCTACTGCAGCTCCTCTGAAGGCTGAGTTATTACAATTTTCAGAACTCCTCTTTCATGTAGATGGAAAGTACAAGTATGATATTCCAAGAGTAAGTAATTTCCATCAGCTAGTCACATGCAAAGTATCGAGCAAAAAGGGCAAAAAATTGAAAACCCTGACAAGTGTCTAAGAAACTCATCTTACTTGAACAGTAAATATAGTTCAGGTTTACAATACACTGTATCAATTACACGTCAAGGGGATCATTACCAGTTCAATATCATTCCCAGACAATGTAAAAATTAGCTCTAGAGATTACAAAATCTCTATATTCTGATGAATGCCAAATGAAACATCCGTCCCTTAAACTTTTATCAAAATGTATTCTGACTTAAAGCACCAACTATTTCAGACAGTGTTTTTCCACTATGTTAGAAACAACTGGGTGTTAAGTGTTACACAATTGTCATATAAATGCCAAATTCTGGACTAATGGGATCATTTTCACCACAGTGCATGAGTTGGATGAAATTTCAATTAATAAATTAGAAAGATTAAGGCAATCTAGGAAAGCAGAAAATCCTAGAAAAAGTATACTTAGGCCTGGTCTATGGGGGTGGGGGGCGGTGTGTGGAGGGGGGGGGGGGGAGAATGATCTAAGATACGCAACTTCAGCTACAAGAATAGCGTAGCTTAAGTCGACGCATCTTAGATCGACTTAGAATTACTTACTTCGCGTCTTTGCGTCATGGGATCGACGGCCGCGGCTCCCCCGTCGACTTTGCTTCCGCCTCTCGCAGAACTGGAGTTCAGTAGTCGACGGGAGAGCGATCGGGGATCGATTTATCGCATCTACACTATAAGTGATAAATCGATCCCCGATAGATCAATTGCTACCTGCCGATCCGGCGGGTAGTGTAGACATACCCTTAGATTCTACCACTACCGTTCCAAAGACTTATATCATATCAATATGTAAGATAAGCATTTATCTATCTGCTTATGAATATTTAAACCGATCTCACCTGCTAGTCTTAAAATAAACTTATGTGGACAGCTATTCCATGTTCTGCTTACCTTAAAGTTCCATTAAAAAAATCTTCAGTAAAGCAATTAAAATATAATAATCCTACAAAAAATGAATTAGGAAAACCAGTACATACACCACTTGTTTCAGCTGCAGTGGTTTTACATAATCTTTTATAGCTCCGCTGGTGTAACAAGGCACCCCACAGGTTTGTTTTTTAATTTAGTAATGCAGCAATAAGGAATTCTTAAAGTGAGCATTTCAGTGTAGAAGAGCTCAAAGAGACCCAAAAAAATCAGTGTCCCCAAAACATAAGAAACTGGGTGTTCACTTACCTATAGTCTGAGCAGGTTTAACAGAAGTAGGCTTGTTTTCTTGAGGGAGACTTTCTGAATTTCGTGTTGCAAGAGGTTTGGCTATAGGAGCTGTAGATTTATCATTTGTATCTCCTGTCCAACGAAGGGTAAACTGAAGTGTAGGTCCCTGAGAAAATGTTTCAAATGGAGGTAACCTCTGGGGGAAAACAACAACCCATGTTTTTACTTGGGAAAACACTGAAATTACTTTGCATGAAAAAGCTTTTATGGGTGAAGTGACACTTCCCCTCCCCCCCCCCAACAAATGAAAATGAACAAGTGGCTTTTGATCATAATTGTAATCATTTTCTAAATTTAGACTCTTGTACTCTCAAGATAAGCATTTAAAAAAGTTTACATTTAAAAATGCTAACACTAACGGACAAATTGTGACTCTCCCTCCCTGTCTCCTCACACACTGGTGTGCAGTTACTTGAAAAGTTCTCACCTCAATGGGCCTACTGGTGTGAATAATGGCTCACCAATATGAGTGAGGGCCCAAAAGTCCATGATCACTAATATTCTTATGATTGTGTTTTTATGCTCCAGCTTCTTTTTCTAGAAGTTCTTTCTCTGTCTTTTTTTTTTTTAAAATGTATTGTTTACTATTTTCTTTCTGGACCGTATTCTTGTAGGTTTGCCCGAGTCAAATGTAATATATAACTGATTTTCAAATTAACGTGGCACTTAAATGAAACACCAAGTTCCATAAAAACAGTTACCTACCTTCTCGTAACTGTTCTTCAAGATGTGTTGCTCATGTCGATTCCAAGTAGGCATATGCATGGAATATACTTACTATAGGTAAGCACAGTCATCGTAAGGTTTTCCCCCTAGCAGTACCCTTTGGGTCAGGCTGGGCACCCCCTGGAGTTGCACCTTCATGGCGCTGCATATAGGTCCCTGCTGACCCGCCGGCTCCTCAGTTCCTTCTTGCCAGAGTCTCTGACAGAGGGGAAGGCGGGTGGGTCTTAGAATGGATATGAGCAACACATCTCAAAGAACAACAGTTACAAGAAGGTAGGTAACCGTTTTTTCTTCAAGAGCTTGCTCATGTCGATTCCAAGTAGGTGACTCCCAAGCAGACCGTCTGAGGAGGGGTCGGAGCTCACAGATTCGCTAATTGAAGCACCGCTCTGCCGAAAGCTGCATCACTCCTGGCATGCTGGCATAATGCAAAGTAAACGTGTGGATTGAGGACCAGGTCACTGCCCTGTCAATCTCCTGTACAGGGACTTGTGCCAGGAAAGTGGCCGAGGAGGCTTGCGCCCATGTAGAATGTGCTGTTAGCGTCAGGGCTGGCACTTTCGCCAGGTCGTAACACGCCCGAATGTTCCACGACAAAATTCTTTGGGATGATACAGGGAGGCCCTTCATCCTATCCGCTTTGGCAACAAATAGCTGGTTAGACTCCCGGAACAGTTTTGTCCTTTCAAAATAGAAGACCAAAGCCCGCCTCACATCCAGGGAATGGAGTCTTTGTTCCCCGCTGTTGGTGTATGGCTTAGGGTAAAACACCAGAAGGAAAATGTCCTGACTTATGTGAAACGGAGATACCACCTTTGGCAGAAAGGCTGGATGGGGCCACAACTGGACCTTGTCTTTGTAGAAGACTGTGTATGGAGGTTCAGATGTCAAGGCTTTGATCTCAGACACCCAATGCTACTCTCCATGAGAGGTAGAAGAGTGAGCATGTTGCTAAGGGCTTGAAGGGAGGTCCCATTAAACTGGAGAACACCAGGTTAAGTTCCCATGCTAGTACTGGCTGATGGACTGGAGGGTATAACCTCTCCAGGCCCTTGAGAAAACGACCTACCATTGGACTAGCGAAGACTGATAGACTGTCCACCCGAGTGAAACGCCAAGATGGCTGCTAGGTGAACCTCTAAGGATGACACCGCCAGACCTGACTGCTTCAAGTGCAACAGACAGTTTAAGATGGAAGGTATTGATGCTTGAGTCGGAGACGTTCCCCTTTGCATCACCCAAATGGAAAATCTCATCCACTTAGCTAAGTAAGTGGCTCTAGCATACGGCTTTTGGCTGCTGAGGAGGACCTCCCTGACAGGTTCAGAGCACGCCAACTCCATGGCGTTTAGCCATGAAGCTTCCATGCTATGAGGTGGAGAGACTCAAGGTTGGGGTGCTGGAGGCGACTGTGGTCTTGGGTGATGAGATCCAGCACCAACTGCAGGGCGATCGAAGCAGCTACTGACAGTTCTCACAATGTGTGCCAATGTGGGCGGGGCTAGGCTGGCGCTATCAGAATGACTGACACTCTGTCTCTTCTGATCATGGGCAAGACCTTGTGAACAAGTGGGAAAGCACAAAACAAACGGTCCTTCCAGAGGAGGAGAAATGCATCCTCAGTCAAGCCCGGGCTGTGATTCAGGAAGGAGCAAAACTGTTGCCACTTCCGTCGCAAACAGGTCCACCTGGGGAACTCCCCACAATTGGAAGATACTGTTCACAATGTGCAGGCAACTCGACCACTCATGGGCATGGAAGGATCTGCTAAGATGGTCCCCGCCAGCTCATTCTGGGATCCCAGAAAGTAAGATGCCTCTAGGTATATTAAGTGAGCTATGCAAAAGTCCCACAGCTTGAGGGCTTCCTGGCATAGGGGAGAGAAGCGTGCTCCACCCTGTCTGTTTCTGTGAAACATCGCTGTTGTATTGTCCGTTATGACCATGACACACCTGCCCTCCAGGTGGGATTGGAAGGTTTGACAGGCTAAGCGAACCGCCCTCAACTCTCTGACATGGATATGGAGCAAAAGTTCTGTTTGAGACCAGAGGCCTTGCGTCCTGAGCTCACCTAGATGCGCATCCCACCCTACGCTGAAATGTCTGACTAGTGACATCGCTGGTTGCGGTCTAGAGAAGGGCACTCCTGTGCAAACTGCCTGAGGGTTGAGCCACCACCAGTGAGATTCGACAACTCAAGGAGGAAGCAAGACTACCGTGTCCAAACTGACTGTCTGGGCGGTATACCGAAGCCAGCCAGGCCTGAAGGGCTTTGAGCCGCAGCCTTGCGTGCCAGGCTACGTATGTGCAAGCAGCCATGTGACCGAACAGCTTCAAGCAGCTCTGTCGTGGTGGTGATGGGGAAACGTTGAAAGTCCTCTATAATAGAGCACATGGTCTGGAAGCACGACTCTGGCAGGAATGGCCTGGCTTGGGTGGAGTCTAGCACAACTCCTATGAGCTCTATCCTCTGGGTTGGGGATAGGGTGGACTTGGGCACATTCAGCAATAGCCCCAGACTGTCGAAGCTCAATCGTATTAAATGTACATGTGCCTCTACCTGAGCCCTGGGGCAGCCCTTGACAAGCCAGTTGTCAAGATACAGGAACACCTGCACCTGCTGTCTCCTTAGGAAGGCGGCCACGACTGTCATGCACTTGGCGAACACTCGAGGGGCCGCAGACAAGCCGAAGGGAAGGAGTGTAAACTGGTAATGGCTGTGATTCACTATGAACCTGAGAAAGTTTGCGGGACGGGACTATCAATATGTGGAAGTATACGTCCTTCAAGTCAAGGGTTGTGCACCAGTCCCCCGGATCCAGGGATGGGATGATGGCAGCCAAAAAGACCATGCGGAACTTCAGTTTCTTCATGAATCTGTTGAGGCCTCAGAGGTCAAGAATGGGTCTGAGACCCCCTTTGGCTTTGGGGATTAGGAAATATCGGGAGTAAAAACCCTTGCCTCATAGCTCCTGAGGGACCTCCTCTAAAGCTCCTGCAGCTAGGAGTGTTTGCACCTCCGGCGTAAGAAGTTGGGACCAGGAAGAGGGATGGGAGGGAAGAGCAATATTGGAGAGAATATCCCATGTCTACCATGTGGAGAACCCAGCAGTCTAAGGGTATCTGGGCCCATGCACAATACAAGTGGGACAGACAGTTCAGACAACAGGGGGAAGGATCCGGTGACTCAAAAGGCGTGCTTGAAGCCAGAGGACTGCTTCACCGAGCCCTGGCCCTAATTGGGCAGCAGATGGGAAGGCTTGCATCTGTTATTCATGCCCCGCTTCCTGGAGAAGTCCCACCTAGGCTGGGGAGGGTAGAAACACGGAGGAGGTTGGGGCTTAAAATGCTTCCTCTGGGTAGCAGGAGTGCGCAGGCCCAAGGACTTCAATGTTGCCCTTGAATCCTTTAGGCTATGGAGTTTGGAGTCCGCCTACTCTGAAAATAACCCCAACCCATCAAAGGGCAGGTCTTGTATTGTCTGCTGGACCTCTGGGGGGAGACCCGAGACTTGAAGCCAGGAACTTCTCCTCATGGCAATGGCGGAGGATATGGTTAATGTGGGCATGTCTGCTGTGTCCAGGGAGGCCTGTAAAGAGGTCCATGCCACTGCCTGGCCCTCCTCCACCACAGATGCAAATTCTAGTCTAGGGTCTGCAGGGATCAGTTCCTTAAACTTCGTCATGGCATTCCACGAATTGAAGCTGTATCAGCTTAAGACTGCTTGCTGGTTAGCAATTCAAAGGTGGAGCCCCCCCGCCCCGGTGGAGTACACCCTCCTGCTGAAAAGGTCCAGCTTTTTTGAGTCCATGGATTTTGGGATTGGGCGCTGCTGCCCGTCTTTCTCTTTCATTCGCAGCAGCTACACTAGCAACCCCGGCTGTGGATGAGTAAACAGGTATTTGTACCCTTTTGAAGGAACGAAATATTACCTTTCTACCCCCTTAGCTGTAGGGGGTATAGAGGCAGGAGTCTACCACAAGGTCTTCATGGTGGTCTGGATAGTTTTTATGAGGGGTAATGCTATCCTAAAGGGCCCCTCGGGAGCTAGGATGTCCACCAGGGGGTCCACTGACTCAACCACCTCCTCAGCCTGTAGCCCTAGGTTTTGAGCCACCCTGTGCAGCAGCTCCTGGTGGGCTTTATTGTCAATGCGAGGCAGCACAAAAGAAGACGACCCCGCCACTGCCTCGTTGGGAAAAGATGACGACGACGTCCTAGGCAGTACTGGGCCCTCCTGACCCTCTGGCTCCCTGCTATCTTCCCGCTTGATGCCTTGCTGTTTGGTGCTGGGGGCGGCTACGGTGCCGGTATCTGGACAGGGCTCTGCGCTGGGATCCGACGCCATCTCGGTGCCTCATTATGGGAGACAAGTCCTGGGGTGGTGGAGGGACATGCCCTTCGGAAACTTATTGTGAGCCCCTGGAATAGGTACCCTGGGCCTGATGGTATGGCCACAGGGTCCAGAATGGCTATTGCACGGGCCCCTGCCACTGCACCAGCCACAGCACCATAGGGGGAACTTGGCCTGCCTCCTGTCTATAGCGGCACACATTCCGACCGGTGCTGGCTGCGCCTTAAGTAATAGAACTCTGCCTCTGAGTCCAATGACTGAGACTCCAAACACAGAGACCATGCCGGTACTGAGCGGGATGGTGCCGCATCACTGCAGGCTTGCCTCTGGACAGCACCGCACCTTGCAGTGCCTGAGGTCTATCTCGCCTGGTGGGGGACTGCGGTACCATCATGGCCATCTGGTCCCTAGCCACCTCGAATTGTCCAGAATGGAAGGGAGCTCTAACTCCTCCACTTGGCACCCTCTAGCAGGAGAGTCCACCGGCGCCAAACTGGACAAACCCCTCTGCAAGCCTGAAGTTGACGGTGCCGTTTCCTGCGAGACAGGTGCCGGGTGCCCCAGCATGGGTCGCACACCACTAGCGCAGTCAGTCCCGGCTGCTCTCATTGTGGGTGAGTGCCCTCTTTTGTTCTTCTTATGCCTCTTCTGCATGTGAGCAGTGCCGTATTGCCACAGCGGCCTTTGGTGCCGGGTACTGACTGTGCCAAGGGTTTGTGCACCAAAAGTTCTACCTCGGTGCTGTAGCTTCTCTAATGGAGGCTAGCGTGCGTCACACGGAGGTGCTGTGTCCTGCTAGCCCAGAGCTGGCTGAGGATGGAGAGCTGCCTCCATGAGGAGTTGCTTGAGCCTGGAATCCCTTTCCTTTTTAGTTCTAGGGCGAAACCCTTTGCAGATCCTGCAACCATCTGTTTGATGTGCTTCTCCCAGGCACTTTAGACTGGAGTTGTGGGGATTGCCCTTTGGCATGGGCTTGTGGCAGGTCCCACACAGTTTATATCCTTGGGATCAAGGCATACCCTGAGCCCCAAGAGGGGAACAAACTAGGGTGGGGGAGAACCCCTAAATACAAACTAACTACAACTAAAACTAACTATTTAAAGATTGAAGATACAAAAATCACTAGGGGAAAATGCTTGGAAGACCCTTAGCTCCAACAACCAACACTGGTGGTAAGAAGGAACTGAGGAGATGGTGGGTTGGCAGGGACCTATATGTGGCGCCATAAAGGCACGACTCAAGGGGGCGCCCAGGCCGACCTGACAGGTGCCGCTAGGGGAAAAACCCACGCACACACCTACTTGGAATCGACACGAGCAAGCACTCAAAGAAGAAATGGAGAATTTCAATACAAGTTTAGTGTAGTGACCTTAATTTTACTGTAGTTAGAGTATTATTGAATATTTGTATTGTGGCAGTGCTTAAGAGCCTTAGTCATAGACCAGGACCCCACTGTACTTGGAGCTGTACAAACAAAAAGGATTCCTGCCCCAAGAAGCTTACAATTTAAGTACAAGCCTAGAGACAATAAATGATACAGACTGAGGAATACAAGTGAACAATAAAACAATATTGGTCAGCGTGACCAGCAGTGATCTCAGCAGCTTAACTCTTAAGCATTCTGTAGAATAATGGGACAATGGTCCATACCTTCCCATCGAGTATAGTTTCCCATGTTGCTCTTTTCTTGCTAATTGGACACTCTTCCATTTCCTGCATTGCTACTTCATATTCCCCATCCAGAAGCTGCAAGCGCCTGTACACACAAAGTAATATTTTATTCACTGTCTGCTGAAATATATTTGACATTTTAAACACAAGTGAATATATTTCAATGAAACTTGCACATACAAATCTCTCAAAGTAGTTCATTTGCATGAAACTAATGCAACTCCCCCATAGAAGTATATTTGACAACACAGCCTGCATCTCAGCTAAAACAAAAACTATGATGAAAATGGGACACCTACTAACAATACATGAAAAAAAATCCTAGAGAACACAAAACCACATGTGATATGAGAAAATAAGCGTTAAATACAAAATTAATGCAATGATTAGAATCTTCCTGTAAACGAAAAACCTATTGACCAAAGGTCATCAAAAAATGCCCAAATTATCCATGTTCTAATATTAGATGTTCCAGTCAGGACATCAGATCAGGACTCCTAAGACTGAAGAATTTGTCCCACTCACTACCAGTGCCATTTTCAGAAGCCATCTTTCAAAGACACTGTTGGTTTAATGAATGAAGTTCTCAAAAAACTCCACAAAACACCTTTGTCTCCACTGGAATAAACAATTCAAGCATGATACTGTGCTTTTTCACTTCTGTCCAGACATTGACAATGTAAGTAAGGACAATGCCAAAGCATGTGCATTAGATAATCTGTATAAGCATTTCATCTCAAACACGATTATTCTAAAGTCAGCCGCGCAAGCTCGGCTGCTGTCTAAGATTTCTACAGAAAAATATTTTATTAAGTTCATGGCTGTCACTCATGTTGAACAGCATGGAGGAGCAGCAGAGAAGTGACTAGGAAGTAAAATTTGAAGTCATATACTAGAAAATGTTTAATGGCAGCACAAGTTTCTATGACACTTCTGAAGGTATACAGAACCAACTAAAGGCATGTCAACATGGGATGTTACTGCACGGCAAGCCAGAAAATGAATCCACAGCAAACTAGCTTGCTGCATAGTAAAGTCCCACACTCTCTGACTTACTACACTTTACAAGTACACCTCTACTCCGATATAACGCTGTCCTCGGGAGCCCAAAAAAAAAAATCTTACCGTGTTATAGGTGAAACCGCGTTATATCGAACTTGCTTTGATCCGCCGGAGCATGCAGCCCCCCCCCGGAGCGCTGCTTTACCGCGTTATATCCAAATTCATGTTATATCAGGTCGCGTTATATCGGGGTAGAGGTGTAGTAGCCAAACCACAATAATGCCCCATGTAGACAAGCCCTAAGTATTCTGTAATGTCAAAATACAATCCCATGTACTCACTTCCTACCAAGATGTTATATTTTGCTTTTCAGAGCACTATTATTTTACTAGCCACATTCCAATTCCTATCAAGAGCTCAAAGTTGCAAATGCATAATCCATGTCTGAAAGAAACAAACTTAAAAGATTGCTTGCTAAATAGTTAAGTGCTACTTGAGTTTATCCAGACCATTTTATCAGTATTCAATATAAGAATCATGCCTTGCAGGAAAACAGTATTGCCTGTATTTTTAGATGTCTCATCATGTGATACTGTAATAGTTGCTTATTGACTGTCCATACTATTTGAGAGAAGCTTCTACCTGTCTTTCCTCAAGCAGACACAAACAATACTCTTCTTCCATGCACACGCAGATTGAATATACTGTTTCCCACACTGCTGGGCACAGCAAGAAAACTGTTTGGACAATATTGATGGAGAAACATGGACTTTAACTTGGGAAAGGATGATCTACAGAACGAAAATCATTTCATCAGAGAAGTTCACTTGCAACACGTACAATGTACCTGACGAGAGCTCTGACAAGTCACAGGTGATACTGTTCTCCACATCAAAGGGGTAGCCGTGTTAGTCTGAATCTGTAAAAAGCAACAGAGGGTCCTGTGGCACCTTTAAGGCTAACAGAAGTATTGGAGCATAAGCTTTCGTGGGTGAATGCCCACTTCATCAGACACCTGATGAAGTGGGCATTCACCCACGAAAGCTTATGCTCCAATACTTCTGTTAGTCTTAAAGGTGCCACAGGACCCTCTGTTGTTCTCCACATGTCTATCACCAGAGGCATACTTCCCCCAACAAGTGATGAATTGCGCTATCACACCCAAAGAGCTCACTTTCAATCCAGGGTCTGGAAATAGGCAAATGGCAACCATCCCACACTACCCCTCACCAGTGAATATGGATTGGACCAAACAATAGAGAACTGGCACTCCAGCTAAGGTCAGTGGAGCTAGTCCCCCGACAGCTGTGCAGAAACTTATCTGTGGATATGTTGAAGGGGGCATATCATAGTGCTGTAGTTGCAGAAATGCCACCAGGGGGCCTGTAAATGCAAGGAGTGTGTCAAAATATGTAGGAACTGTTAAACTATGCTTGTCTAAATAATATGTAGGATATACAGTAACTGCAGTAGAATAAAAAACCATAGAAATTTACCAATTTTTCAAATGTAACTTAAATTTTGAACTCCAATTTAGAATGTGAAATATTCAAAATTCAGCTTGGTAAACTTTTTTTAGATTCAGCAAATTCAAGTTATGAAAGATAACCTGTTTAACTACTTGTGCCTCCTACATCTTATTTTACAGAAAATGTGCCCAGCCTATTTAGCAGGGCGTCAATTATAAAGATATCCTAGTTTATCTACAGTCATCAGTAATAAGTCAGACTACGTTAATTTAAACTCCATTGAGAAACTAATGTTTAATAGAAAACAAAATATTGTCAAGCTTCTAAGAGGGCACAGACTAGGGTAAAGAACGAGTACATGGCACTGCTCCTTAAAAATCCTTTGTTTGAAAATTTTGTTTGGATAGATATGTACTTGGACAGAATTACTGAGAGGAACAGACAAGAATTACTAAGGGACATACTCTATTTTAGGCAAATAATTTGTATGGCTATAGATTCAAGTTGCTTTTAACTAACATTCAGAGACTGATCTAGATGACCCGCAGAATGCCATTTGATCCAATTGCAATAAAGGGAATTCTATATTAATAAGCCATACTTCCATCTAATCACAGCACACAGCTTGTTTCTCATCCCAGACTCCAATATTTTAAGGCTGTAAACAAGCAGATCTCATCCTTTGCTATCACTGGCATTTATTGCATGACTTTCCCCAAAATAAACACAGAATACTTGAGTATTCACTTACACAAAGTAACGGTAACGGGTATCTTCTGAAGCATTTGGATTGCTTTAGGTTGTAAATAAGTGCGAACTGCCTTTTTAAAAAAAACTAAGTACACTAACTAGTGCCATGTTATCTTAATAAAAACAAATCATTTAGTGAACGTTTTATGATAACCTAATAAAGCAAATCAATAAAAACACAACCCAGTTTTCTTTAAACAAACCTGCATAATCAATGGTAACTGATATTTACAATGAAGCAGCACACACGCTTGTTGTTACTCAGATAAATAATATGCTTTTGATAGGAGAAATATGCAATTACTGTGGTGTTACTGAGGTAATGGATAACTAATCTATCCTTGAAATGATCATGGAATAGTATATGTGGCTGCATCATCAGGGTAAGGAGAAAGTTCCATCTCAACAAATAAAATATTAGCTACTGTACTTAAGAGTTATTTTCCCAATTATGCAGTCACTGGTCCATAAGACTACAGAAGTTACACCTGCCTCTAACAACTGATGAGGGACACAGATTTTATGTTGATTATCCGCAGGATGATCTTAAAACTTGTTTTAGCAGGGAATATGTTTTCTGCATTGGTTATAAAAGAATGTTAGATTTGAAGTGTCCTCTGTGAAATCTGCAAACTAGTTTTTCAAGGAGTTTACACTTTCACAGCAAAGCCCAAGCTAACACTAGTTTCAGCCATCCACTGATGTACACATTGAAAATGTAGAATACAAAAATTGAGAAAAATGAAATTCAAAAGTAGATTTTCATTTAATATCAAAGTGCATGAGTAACAAAAGAAAACACCATTTGATTTTCATATTACCTGTTTTTATCAAATACTGTCATTTGTGCCACAAAAGTCTTTTCTCCGTCTTCACGATTCGAAGAATTACGTTTTCTTCTAGCGGGAAGCTCCTCATTGACATCTGCATTTAACAAATATTGCATACAATTGTTAAAAATGCAGGCAATTCCAGTAAATTGGGAAGTCAGTGTGAATAAAGACCCAACTATATACTGTATTTTAAGTTATAACATTTGTGTGATTTTTAACTAGTAACAGAGGCAAGGATTAATGTAATGTAATATGATAAATTTTTGGGGGGAACTTTATCATTAATTGAATATTAGTAACATTTTAGGATACCCCATTCTTATAGTGTTAATCACATGTTTTAACTTGGTGTTAGATAAACTGGCTTACAGAATTTGAGCCCTGTTCTCCCTCCCTTTTCATCCTGTATTTTAACAATTAAAAGCAAAAATTTAAAAAAATTGACTATTTTTCTCTAAACTACCATTAAAGCGTTGATGTTGGTGGTATACTATAATTCTCTGATAAAATTAAGGTATTAGATTTAGTCAGTTTTATTTTAAAACAAGTTTGCTCTGTTAATGAAAGCCACAGCAGTATCTGTGGAATCCGTTTAGTTCAGTCACTAGTAACCTTCCAGCAGTGTTTTGGCAGGACGATTAATCAACAGCAGGAATGAAGAGATTCCAGAGTTCTGTTTTATATCAACTCTATGCCAGAGCTAGCCTTTACTATTTTATGCATATTACCATACATCTTGATAAAAGTTGCTATTACATGTGTATACTATACCAAAAGCCATTATATATGGGTATTCTAGTACTGTCTTGAGCAGACATCTTTATAAACTAATGAAAGCCAATTAAGTCACCCATATTTGATTCTGGATCCTACTGAGCATGACTAATCAACCTGAAGTTCTGAAAGACGATATATAAGCTAAATGACAAATGCAAGTCAAAAACTGAACTTACCTATGTTTTCATTAGTCTCACCATTGATCATTCCATTAAATTCTCTTCTTCCTGGACGAGTTACTCTGAATAATAATGAGTAAGACTTCACCATATGGCTGTTGCTGGGTTCAAACTCATTGCTGGAAACGGCAAGTGATGGGAAGTTGCCTGGCTTTATTTGGTTGATGTCTGGGTTCAAAGGCACCTGCTTTTTACCTGTAGGAACTTGCCTTATTGGACAACTGACATCCTGCAAGCATAAAAGAAAGTTTTTAAGGTTTGGGATTTTTGTTAAAAATGGAAATTCTTCACTATCTTGAAAATATGTAAAATTTAACTGTCTGCTCTACCATCATTTTGGAAATAATGGTGCTGCCTAAAACCATGCATCCTCTTGGTATGACTAGATTCAGATTTCAAGGAACTACCAATCTGAAACAGCAATCTCAGGTTTTGCATGCATAAACAGAAATTTGAAAAAGTGTAGTTAAAAATGGCATTTTATAAAGAGCAGCCATCTTTTTGGGAAAGTGATTAATTTGTTACACTATCATGCAGCATTCAATAAGACTGTAAAGTAGTTCTTAGTCCCAATTTAATTCCATTTACTTAACAAAAGATTACATATTTTCATTATATATATTGTAAGGGCTCTCCTGTCTTGTCCTTCCAATATTACAAAGTGCTCTTAATGAAATGTTTGGGAGATAAAGAACTACTCAACTTGGGTTTGCCATATGCAGTATCTCCAAAACAAATCATGAAGCACTTTGCCATATTGGATGTACAAGGCAGGAAACCTTTAGAATGATTAAACTCACAACAAAATTTATATTTAAAATAATAATCAACAGTAGCTCCCATCATTCTACTTGTCCACCCCTAAGTAGTAACAAACACTGTTGAATTACATGACAGATCTTAAAAGCAGGTCTGAATGTCTGGCATCTAAGAACATTCAGTCAAAGTACTTTCCCTAATTTTAAACCTAAATGGAAACAGATTTACAACTTGGCTTCCACATTTCCATAGTCATGAGGGATTTAAGAGTATATAAGGAAATGTCTGGCTAGGATTAGTCCGGTTTGATCCTGGAGATCAATTATCTGGATGGCTAATTTCAAGAAGTGAAATTTGCTGGTAGCCGGGATGTAGCATTAAGTATAATTAAAGTAGCAAGCTAACTCAGAGAGGCTTCTGCAAATTACTGTAGTACACTAAATTTGTCAAACAAAAATATTTCAGAAAAACAATGTAAAAAAATGAACACAGAACGGAGCAAGGGAAGGGAGAGAAGAGGTTGCAGATGATTGGGGAATACAAACGGTTTTAAGCTCCTTAGGACAGCAATTATCCTATAATTTTGTACAATGCCTAGTTTATTCTGCCTCTGGACATCACCACAATGTAAACAAAATACATGGAGATAAATTAGAAATATGGATTTAGATTGGTGACGGGACAAAAATTGAAAATGTCTTTTACATAAAAGATGGTTGAAAAACAGCAAAATTAAGTGAGATGTACAAGGAGACTAAATTATATGAAATAAAGCTGAACATGTCTTTGAAATTTGAGAACCTCCACTAGAGTCATTATACTCTAAAGTAGGTTTCATCCAGGAGAAAAAAGCTTGAAAAGTTTTAGCCCACTTACTAGTCGGGGCAGATACAAATGCATGTGGCGTAGTTAAAATGAATACGAGTGCTGGTGTGGCCGCCAGCAAAGTCCAAGGCAGTGGCTTTGTGAGAAGCCCAGCTTCTGAGGTGGTAAGAAAGGGTGCTATGATTTATACCAGAGTCCTGTCCCTGGACTCAGTTTGGGACACCATCTTTTATACTGGGCTTCAGCGGTTAGATATCTGGAAATCTGAAGCTTTAGAACTCCTCTACAAATTTTGAAAGGAGGTCTCCACTAATGTACTCTTTTTCAGCCTAACTGATGCTACAAAAGAAAAAACTGCATTTTTCCACTCTTCACCTAGTTTTCTTTTGGGGGGGCATCTCATCCCCTGTAAATCATTTCAGTGCCTATCTGACACTGTTCATAGCTATATGCAACTCAGAAAGACATGCTACATTTCGTAAGTTATCTTTAGAACAATACAAGCTAGTAACGGTGTTTTAAATGCAAACTAGATTTTTTTTTTTAATTGATGCAGTCTTAGCCCACCCACATTCATGAGGGAAAGTTTACCACTTAGTCAGATTTTTCAAGATCTGCAAGAAATCATCCTGAGAATTACAACTTTAGTTGAATGAAAAAAAATTGGGCCTCCTAAAATATAAATATACCCAAAAATATCTTGGCAGGCAAAAATGGAAAGTGAGAAGTTAAATTTCCTTCCAAACACGTCTAGATTAAGGACAGCATCCATAAGTAGAACAGCAGGCAACAAGTTAAGTAGCTTTTCCTAAAAGATTATTTTCAACAGTGCTCAGTACTGGTCAACTCTGCTCCTGCAGAAATCAGTGGTAAAACTCCCAGTGACTTCAGTCAGAGCAGAATAAAGCCAATGTTAAGTGCTTTTGAACATTCCATCCATAATCAACAGAAAGTAATTTAGACAGCTACTGTTCTCTAGTAGTAATGTAAGTTTAAGACCAATTTAATCTCTTAACTGAAGCATCATGCTGTCATTAACTAACATTACCAACCTGGAGGCTAAAGAGATGTTTAGGAATCAATTAAGTTTTGCACTTTAACATTTATTAAATGTTTCTCAAGTCATGTTACCTTTCTTTTCTTGTGGCAAACTTTCACAAGCAGTACTTCCAGGGTTACGGAATTTTGTTCATTCTCTGAGTTTTGTGATGGCTTATCTAAACAGAAAAATATTTTAAGTCTTGAAAAAGTAACAACTCTATTCAGTGCCATAAGTTTACTGGAGATTTTTTTTTTTTAAATCTCTGCCATTTTCAGAAACAAGGACTTACTGCAAAGTTCTGAAGTCACACACACCCATTGAAATTTCAGTGCTCCCCATCTTGAGAAAGAACCTTACTTTATAATTGCTCCATTATTAGCAGATTAAAAATGTAAGTTGATCTGTAATGTTTGAAAGTTTAACAGAAAAGGCCAAACTCACTTCCATTGGTCTTTTTTTTAAGCTCTTGGTTATTAGTAAAGTACAACTCTAGTTTTAACTCTCCTTTTAAATAAAGGAAACAGCCAGTAAAAAACTGAAAAATGTACCTATAACTGGAGTTATCCAAATAAGTCTCCCCCACAGATCCACATGCCAAAATACAGTTTACATCATAAACATGTACCCAATACTGCTATAACTGTAATTGAGGGTACTGTACAGGTTCATAGTACAGCCCAGAGGCAGAGCAGAACATTCACCAACTACAATCTTCTAAAGCAATAGGAAAGAAAGGGCAAATGTGGATTTGTTAAGAAAAGCCAGAAAACTCCAGTTTCAGGTGAATGATGTAAATTATTTCCCATAAAAAATTATTTACTCCTCCCAAATCTACAATTTACTTTGCATCATTGCCAAGGACCCAAATGCCATAAGTTAGAAATCTCAACTCTCAACCCCAAGAGGAGTGCCAGAGACTGAGAGAACTGGGGGAAAAAATGCAGTTTAAAATAATTTTACAATTCCTGTGCTACAGATTTTCCAATTGATGTAATCTTCAAGGTGTTTATTACCAGTAGTACGATCAGCAATGCCAATAAAAATCTGTGTTAAAACACATTTACAGTATAAATAAAGGCCTCATCATGTGAATTTAAGATATTATCTAACAAGAATGCATTAATTTAGAATGTGTGTTTTGCATAAGAAAACAATTTCAAATTTTACTTTGCACATGATCTAAAGATGAACTTTCTGGAAGACAAGTTCAGTCTCTGGCAATATAGACTGACCAGTCCAGCACTGAACAGATCTAATGCTGTTCTCTTAAAACTGAAATTTAGAACCATCACAAAGTAAAATACAACTATTTCAGACAATTTGAGTGTAGTGTGAACTAGTCTATTTTACTGATCCCCTGGTTATTAAGTAAATTAACCTCTGCATTATATCAAATCCTTATTAAATTAACTGGCAACATTCCTGAAGTCCAATTCTTTTCTTCCTTACTCAGCTGAATAATTTTATTTCTGCAAGTGTATGTCAGAGCACTATTCATGGCTCTAGGTGCTTGTGTAAATACGAATATAAACTAAAAGATTAAAAAAATCCCGAACCCAGTAATTTATTTATCCAAGCTAACTCCAGCCAAAATAAAAACTGCCCACAGCACCCACTATATAAAAAAAGTACATATATCTCACACCATGGCTTCATGAAAAGCAGTGAAACAGATGGCCTTACAATGTGCTTTCTGCATGTTGCACCACTGAACTGGAAACCATATTCTTCACTAACTTGAGTTAAGATGCATCCCCAGAGAACATCATAATAGTATGACGACAACAAAGGCAGATAACTGTAGAAAGGTCTACATCCAAAAAAAAGAGGTTTTGCTCTTGACCAGCACAGATTTAACTGATAGTTCAAGGTAGCAGCTTTGACCAAGACTATCAGTGCCAGCTAGATGCTAACACTTAAAATTGCAGCAGTATATTCAGTTTGTTACTCAGTTTCACAATCAAAGGACTTTCATAATCTGCCCATTTCTTCTAGTTGCCACCCCCACCCTATTACCTCAGGATACACCCGTCTGATCTGTGTTAAGCTTAAACCAACTAGCCCTCACCCAAAGCCAAAATCTCAGACACCAAGTAAAATGTTCAATCACACCTATCAGAACAGATGGGATGGCAAAGAGTTGTGAGCATACTAGAGACCATGCCCTGTGTCTCCTAACTAACCTTCCTACTGGCATTATATTCACACTGAACAAGCATGATCTGTTTTTAATTTAGTAACAATCTTGGTAGCGCATCTGAAAATTTTAATTACTTACAGGGACATTAGCAACCTTAAGAATTGTAATGGATTTACTTTCTTTTTAGTTTTAAGAGAATCTTTCACTGTTAATTTGAAAATTAATCCTGTTCAGGCAAGTATGCAAATGTTCACAGAAAGACATTCCTATCAAAGAATACCTACCAGCAGATATACAAAAAAAACCATAGCCGTGTTTAATTTGCAAAATAAAAAATAGTTAGCATTATTCTGAGAGCTTCTGGAATCATTTTTACTATCACACCAAAAAAGCATGTCAATGGCTACTCTGTCATAAAACTTTCTATATTTAGTATTCACTACTGCTCATGAGAGATGTTCTTTAGGATGAACATGCAATCATATTGTTCTCACTATGCATAGTCCTCTACTGAAATAGCAGCACCAGCGTATGAGGATTTCATAGTTAAACAGCACAGTCACATTACCAACAGTCATAGAATGACTTACAGCAAATATGCTAACAGCTTGAAAAATCTGCTCAAACCTACTAACACAGGAAGTCTAAGTCAGAAATTAAATTAAAAGACAGGGTCTGTCAGCAGGGCCCACAGAGAGCACCCGTGCATCCCCATTCTATACATCGACTATTTGAAGTTGTGTATAGTATGCTTCCCATTAGGTGTTGTCCATAGGCCATACCTGGGAGGAATGGATCATTAGGTGTCTGAAGCTAGACTATAGCACTATGCATTCCTTCCCCCCTGCCCCCATCCTCTGCCAGGCCCTGGGGAGAAACAATGATTTCTTTTGCTTCTGCTCTCACCACAGGGTATGGGCTCCTTGATCTCCTTGTTGCTTCCATGATAAAGCATTAGAGTAGAGGCAACAAGTTGAAAAATTCCTGAGGGAATAAACGGAAGATGAGTATTCCCAAATGGAATCAGGGCAGCAGTGGGACCAGCACTCTTCTTTGGATATTCCTCTTCAAATCCACAAAAGGAACACTCAGAAGTATTCCTAGATCAAGGGAGCAACACGCACTCACCAAAACAAAATTCCTATTTATCACTGGCAAAATAGTTTTTCAAATCCAGATGCTACTAACCATAATTTAAGTGTATTTTGGAACAATTTCCAGGCCAAGTAAAGTATACAAAATGTTCAGAGAGCATAAATGTTTGCAGACACCATTACCCATACTAAAAATATAGATCTTTAAGTGAGCTGAATATTTTTTGAATAATACAAAAAAGGTCATTAACAGAATACGTGTTCATTTAAAAGTTGGAAATAAATGTTTTAAAATAAAATATTTGAAAGTCATCTTCTTTTACTTATCTGCAAAGAACTGAATTCGGGTATGTAAGAGTTAATAAATTAACTATCTAAAGCACCATAAAGAACACAGCTTCCTGTTTTAACTGAAGGAGAAACAGAACCATGGACTCAGGTCTTGGTAGTTCAAGAATTCTATTAACTTTTTGTGAAGTTAAGGCTGCACATATTATACATACAGATATTTACAACCGTAAATCATTAGCAAAATACAAGATTATTTCAGTTCATCTTTAAAGACCTAGGTATAGCATTTTCAGTCTCATTTCTGGACTATATTTTATATCAATGAAAATATTCTTCCAACTTTGTGGAACCTCAAAATATGAATTTAGCATTTCTTGATTTTTTTTGTTCCACTTCAAATTCCCAAGAAAACCTGAAGAATTCCATATGGATACTTGCTTAAAGAGAACAACTCAACTCTACTTTTATCTATTAATAACTGTTTAAAAGCACGACAAAGACTTTAAGCTTTTAATAGAATCTGCATGTACTGAGTGAAAGTTTGCAACATTTTATTGCTTAGTATTAAGTCACAAAGCACTTATCTAAAGTACACATGAGAAGGTACACATTTTTCTATTGTAAAAAGTAAAATATATAAGTATTGTGCTAGTGGGATAGTTGAACTCAAAGCAATTAAAAAATACTGTACAAACATCTGGGATTTTAATATATGGCAAATCTATTCAGCTCAAGTGTACTGTACCCCCAATACTGAACTTTTAAGAGGTTTATTACACATTATAATCTAGTTGTATAATGAATTTTAACAGACATACCATTTTTATGGAAGAAACCAGTAAATGTGAGTTGCAGATGGGCAGACAAGCTAAACAGGAAAAAAAAGTTGTTAGAATAAATACGTATTTTCGCCTCAAAAAAATCACAGGTTATTCAGTACATTATTCCTCAGAATCAATCTATAACCAGAATCAGATCTATAATCAAGAAGTGAATAAACTGTCTCCCAGTCACTTAGTAACTTCTAAAGCTTCAGCATATTTAATATAGGAGTTGGATGCAAATTTTAAGACAAACTTCTTTGCATATAGAAAGGTACCCCTGCGTGGATCAGCATTTTCAGAAGGCAGAGGGTTTGACCACTACCTTAATGAATACTCAGTGCCTGAAGACAAGGGTTTGAGGGTGTATTTTGTAATATACTACACACAAAATCTATGCTAAAAGAACATTCTGATTGAAACGTCAGGCACTCAAAAGTTAGGGAGTGATAGAATTAGAGTTGCCTGTGCATATGCACTATGATACAGTCTTATATTACATAATCACATACTATATTTTCCCCACAGGGCCCCAGTATTAGTGCACAGGATTAACCTGCTCTGGGGATGAATCAGGACTGCGTAAAAAGAGAGGCTGCTATCTGTAAAATCCCAACTTCATCTGCTGAAGTTAGAAGATGTGTGGTGTATAAGGCAGGGGACTGCAGGAACAGAAAGGACTGTCTCATGGTTATGGCAGTTGAAAGCTGCCATCCCAACTTCCCTGTCACTCTTCTGTCACCTTGCCTCCAAGTCCCAGCCCTCCACCCCCAAACAGTCTCATCCTCCCATTTCCCCCTCCCCCAAACCTCCCCAGACTCCTTGTCACAATTTACTCCATTCTTTCTTCCCAGTCTGGCTTTTGTCCCCTCAGCATTCCAATCACACTGCTTCCTCCTCCAGCCTGGGTTCCAGCAAGGTGGTTAATTGAGTGACATGACAGGCTCCCTGCTCACAGTTCCACTGGCCAGCTCCAGCCCGCAGCAGCCATTACAGAGAAAGTCTGGCTCTCTCACCTGTAGCCCTGGGCTGAAGCAGACTCTGGGTACGTCTATACTTACCTCCGGGTCCGGCGGTAAGCAATCGATCTTCTGGGATCGATTTATCGCGTCTTGTCTAGACGCGATAAATCGATCCCGGAAGTGCTCGCCGTCGACGCCGGTACTCCTGCTCCGCGAGAGGAGTACGCGGAGTCGACGGGGGAGCCTGCCTGCCGCGTCTGGACCCGCGGTAAGTTCAAACTAAGGTACTTCGACTTCAGCTACGTTATTCACTTAGCTGAAGTTGCGTATCTTAGTTCGAAGTGGGGGGTTAGTGTGGACCAGGCCTCAGTCACTGTGGCAATGGCACATGCAGTCTGGTGAGCACAAGGAGCTGTGAGAGGCTCAAGCATGCGCAGTGAGAATAGGATCTTCTTGGATTTTAGCAGCTAAATCTCAGAAGTCTCTACTAAGCATACGTGAACTACAGTTTTTCAAAGGCTTACTATAACTTGATAAAATTTGGGTCTATTTTCATGGGATAGCAAAAGGCACAATTCTGAAGTCAGGTAAAATTATTAGCAACTGAAAACTGGATCTTATGACAACTGATGGTCAACCTTAATAGGTGGGACTAGCAGCCCCACCTTTAATACACATACACCCTCCCACACATGCAGTTAATGGTTTGATTACTGTGTATTTTATATTACTGTAGTTTATTATCCTACTTTTCGTATTATACTACTTTAAGATTTGGATAAGGTGGATTTACTAAACTCAATGAGGTAATTTAATACATTTGGATAAGGTTGAAAAATTAATATGAAATTATTCTGGAAATAGCTGTCACTCTATGACCAGAGGTTAAAAATCTGAATATGCTTAAGTCTTCTACATATAGAATCTATAATATTTGACGAAATATTGTCATACTGGATAGTATCCCATATAAGTCACAACAGCATTAAAAACATTTAATTTGGGGCAGTTGGCCATCCTGAATAACTTCACTAATTTTTTTTTCTAATATGGCCTGTGAGGCTCCAGAACCATTTATGAACCCAGCAGGAGAAATAAAATTGATTTATAAAAAATCAGATTTAAATTGAATTTTTTTATTTAAATACTTTTTCCCCAAAACTATTTAAAGTTAAATTTGAAATTATGACAATCTATGTTAAGGTCTAAATATACTATAATATTAAGCAATACGTACTTGCTGCCAAACTTTTAATGAAAATCAAACCACTGAACTGGTGGAAGTCATTGGCTAAGCCAGTGGTCTCCAAAGTGGGGTGCGCAAGAGGATCCTCTGGGGTGCGCGGTAGGAGGAGCCTCTTTTTTTTTTTTTTTGCGCGCGCGCTTGGGGTGGCAAAAATGGTAGAGCCCTGCGGCGTGGCAGGGGGTGCATGCTCAAAATTTTTTTATTGATAGGGGTGCGCGATCAAAAATGTTTGGAGACCACTGGGCTAAGCAACTAGAACCAGAGTTTGCTGAAGTGCTAAACCAGCTTTTGACAGCAGCAGCCTCTTCTGCAGTTGCAGAGAGACTATATTTTTCATTTCAGTTTATTCAGCTAGTTCAGTTCTGTGACTATTTCACTCAAATTAAAAACTGACGGGAAGCTGAAAAAGCAGGAAAGCTTGTTTTCCCTCTTCCAATGTATGAATAAACCTAGGTATAAGAGAATGACATCTACTTGTCCTAAAATACTGAAGGACATGGTGACCAGAAACATTCAGTTCAATTCACGAACGATAGAGAATACTTGCTTAGTTTTAAATGCATGTTTTATAAAATGTTTTATATTTTGATGAATTTTTATTCTTATGCATCTGGTATACTTAAAGTAGTTTTAATAAAAAAAAAGGTAGTTTTGTGCATTTTAAATTCTAATTTCCATCCAAGTATAGCTTGACAAATCACAAGTAAAAAAAAAGTCTAGTAAATAAGAAACGCATCATTCAGCATTTTCTAACATATAAAAACAAAAATCAAGTATCTAATAGATGTTATTTAAGAAATATATAGAGAGAGAGCGCGCGCTCGCGCACTAGGTTAGCAAGAAGTACCACGATATTTAGTGTAAAGGCTAAATTTCATTGTAAATCAACATGTTTTAACACTTAACTCTTTAGAAAAAAAATTAAAAAATAAAATTGCAAAAACAATTAAAAATAGGTTTAAAATCAAGATTTCCTGCTTGATTTAAATCACGATTAAAAATGGTGATTTAAATGGTTTTGAGTTAAAAAAATCAAATCGACCCTAGAACACAGACTTTCTTGGAGTGCTTGGTCAGTGCATGACAAGTATTTCCTGAAATCCTCAAACTATTGATGTTTTAATAAGTACCCCAATTGCTTTATATTTACAAGACAATGCTTAAACTGATTTGTATACTACATCAGAATGAAAGAA
This sequence comes from Emys orbicularis, assembly GCF_028017835.1. Taxonomy (NCBI): domain Eukaryota; kingdom Metazoa; phylum Chordata; order Testudines; family Emydidae; genus Emys; species Emys orbicularis. Next base: position 41,809,506 of record NC_088695.1, on the reverse strand, counting down.
TGTTATAGTGCCAGACTGCATTATCATCAGGAGGATGAGGACTTTATTTTATATTTTTAAAAGTTAAGGTTTAGTAGAGGGAGCAAAGCAAAACATTTTGGTGTTAGGCCAAACAGAAATGAATTTTAAACTTGGATATTTTGATTCAGTAAGATCACAGAACAAGCCTTGGAAACCAGAGATCCATCTGGCTTATTTCAAGCAAGCAATACTTTTACAATTCACAATTGTAACCAAAACCAATTTAACTGGATTAGTGAATAAATTAATAGTGTTTAGTTACTGATTTACACAATTCCCAAAATAAACTGATTTCAATGTAGCACATGTGCTTCATGACCAATTTTCAGCTAATATTTTACAAAACTTTGCAAAGCATACTTTCCCTCAGAGGCCTATAAAGAAGAGTGCAAAAGCACATCTGAATGATTCTCAGTTTGTGAAATAGCTTCTCTAATGTTCTGGTTGGTCACGTATGTTACAATCTTTCCATTGTCTGGCTCTGTTCCATAATTTATAGAAAGCATAAAATTTCATAAACCATTAAACACAACCTATAGAAATGTTTTAGCTGATTATCAATAGTTTTTGCACTAAAGGAGAATATAAAGCCAGCATGAAGAACTAAATGTGACCTGCTCATCAGGATACACCATACCCCATAGCAAAATAATTACTGTGGACATTCATAAACAGGGTTAATGAAATTCCACCATATTCCTTCCTAAAATAATAAGGTAGCTCAATGTCTAATTTAGGATAGGGAAGAAATTCTAATTTTCATTCACTGGAATTGCACCTAAAACCTCAGAAGTACAATGTATGCTTTAGTGTCTTCCCATCATAGTTTCTACCAACTGCTTATATGTTATTCATTTGCTCTATTAATGAATACAGATTTAATATTTGTGGATTGATAGAATATGGTGAAGTTTTCTGTACTTATGATATCCATCAAATAAAACTGTTAAGCCTCTATTACAAATCTTGTTCATTAGAGTATAGTGCACCAAATGCTTAATAGTAGCAAAATGGTCACAATGTCACCAATCTCAGAATACTGCTGGAACCAAAATGCATAATCACCAGCAAAATCTTTAGGGGTCTGCAATTGAAACTATTAAGTGCAATTGTAATTACTGAGGCATCAAATACTTATGAAAGGAGCAGTGTTCATTGCATATGTTGGGTGTCTGCAATATTAACAGCTGAAAGGGAATCCAACCCTTCCAATCTGGTACTGGAAAGTAAATAGAGAAAACTAAATTAAAATGCAAGTCCGCACAGATTACTGATTTGGGGATTTTTATTTTCAGTTCACCTATACAAGTCAAATTCAAATGAAGTATATATTGTGCACATTCCAAAATGCTGACAGTAAATGGGACAGATATCAACTTACTTTCAGAGAAGTGTGATTTCTTTTATCAGCTACTGTCACAAAACACTAATTGAGAGATTAGATATTTTTAAATTGTTTACTTTTTGCATTTGAGAGTTCTCTGCAAGCAATCAGTTTCACTCTCCCTCTCAAGTTTGAGAGTCTTTCAGTACAGCAGAAAGCAGCTTTATAAAAACAGGAGTATAGCTATAAACTTACAGTAAGTTGCTCAGGATAGGTATAGGATGTGCAACTATTTTTAGCTATGTAAGAGACACTTTCATTTTCTTAAAGTTTCCAATGTTTTATACCTGAGCTGTTTAAAGTTGATTTGCACTGTAATTTGTTATAAAAAGTCAGTCCAGATACACTTCTTTGGAAGTCAATTAAGCTATTAATTGGATATAGAAAACCAAAATAAAATTATGTTTCAGGGACCTTTGGCCCACTGTTGGCCAATTTGTCAATAACTGTTTGTGGTTTATGGAGACAACATACTAGTTACCTGAATATCTGTTTTTCTACAACCATCACAATGTCAAAATAAGCAGAATTTTGTCACTCCAAGTTTTAGATTTGCTATGTTGAACTTTGAAGATTTCTAATTATGTCGTCAGACCTTGCAAGTAAGAGCTGACATCTCAAATACTTATATTGGAGCAGGAAGATGCATACCTTACTCTATTTTAAATGTCTTCTGTACAAGATCAAAATGGGAACAAAATAAAGCTAATACTCTAAAGCAGTGGTGGGCAACCTGCGGCCCGTGATGGTAATCCACTGGCAGGCGGCAAGACAGTTCATTTACATTAACTGTCCGCAGGCACGGCCGCCCACAGCTCCCAGTGGCTGCGGTTCACCGTTCCCGGCCAATTGGAGCTGCGAGAAGCAGCGTGGGAAGCATGGACACGCTGGCCGCCGCTTCCCGCAGCTCCCATAGGCTGGGAACAGCAAACCGCAGCCACTGGGAGCTGTGGGCAGCTCTGCCTGCGGACGGTCAATACAAACAAACTGTCTCGCGGCCCGCCAGCAGATTATGCTGACGGGCCGCAGCTTGCCCACCACTGCTCGAAAGGATCCAAATGCTTTTCAAAAAAATTAGATTCAAACCTTTAAAATTGTTTAGAAACTTTTAGTTCCACCTACATGAATCTACACAAGTATGCTTTTCATAACTCCACATTTTAAACTCACCTGTTTGCTTACTTCCACAATGGCAAACTGCAAAACTTACTAAACTTAGCTATGCATTCATTAAATCCACCATTTCATTGCTTAATAGCATAACTTTTTTTTTTTTCTTCAAATGCACAGCAACAATTCCCACTGAGCAAGTCAAACATGATGTTCACAGTTTAAGATCAGCCTCCTTTCTTCTCTGCATAAAAAACATTTAAAATGTTTCTTTAAAGCAAAGTCCCCCCCGTCCCCACCACCCCGACTTGCTTCAACAGTTCAAGCACTGCTGAGGGAAGCATATACATTTTTTTTAAAAATGTACCTATGTAGGCTCAGATCAAACACAGAAAGCCTCAGACCAAAGGAGTTTTTTCCCCACCAGCAGATGAGAATAGAGGGTTATGGTGGAAATCTTGCAATCTTTAATGAACAGCTTTCACTACAATGAGCACCATAATAGAATAAGAAAAGGCCATTAAAGGTAATGAAATTAATAGGGCTGTCAATTAATCGCGGTTAACTCACATGATTAACTCAAAAAAATTAATTGCGAATAATTGCAGTTTTAATCGCACTGTTAAGCGATAGAATACCAAGTGAAATTTATTAAATATTTTTGGATGTTTTTCTACATTTTCAAATATATTGATTTCAATTACAACACAGAATACAAAGTGTACAGTTCTCAGTTTATATTAATTTTGATTAATATTTGCACTCTAAAAATGATAAAAGAAATAGTATTTTTCAGTTCACCTCATAAAAGTACTGAGTGCAATCTCTTTATCGTGAAAGTGCAACTTACAAATGTAGATTTTTTTTGTTATATAACTGCACTCAAAACCAAAACAATATCAAACTTTAGAGTTTACAAGTCCACACAGTCCTACTTCTTATTCAGCCAACTGCAAAGACAAACAAGCTTATTTACATTTTCAGGACACAATGCTGCCTGCTTATTATTTACAATGTCACCTAAAAGTGAGAACAGGCATCCGCATGGCACTTTTGTAACCGGCACTGCAATGCCTTTACGTGCCAGATATGCTAAACATTCATATACCCCTTCATGATTCAGTCACCATTCCAGAGGACATGCTTCCATGCTCATGACATTCATTAAAAAAAATAATGCGTTAATTAAAATTGTGACTGAACTGTTTGGGGGAGAATTGTAGGTCTCCTGCTTTGTTTTACCCGCATTCTGCCATATATTTCATGTTATAGCAGTCTCGGATGATGACCCAGCACATATTGTTAATTTTTAAAACACTTTCACTGCAGATTTGACAAAACATAAAGAAGGTACCAATGTGACATTTCTAAAGATAGCTACAGCACTCGACCCAAGCTTTAAGAATCTGAAGTGCCTCCTAAAATCTGACGGGATGAGGTGTGGAGCATGCTTTCAGAAGTCTTAAAAGAGCAACACTCCGATGCAGAAACTATAGAATCCGAACCACCAAAAAAGAAATATCAACCTTCTGCTGGTGACATCTGACTCAGATGATGAAAATGAACATGCGTCAGTCTGTACTGCTTTGGATTGTTAGCGAGCAGAACCTGTCATCAGCATAGACGCATGTCCTCTGGAATGCTAGTTGAAGCACGAAGGGACATATGAATCTTTAGCGCACTTGGCAGGTAAATATCTTGTGACAGTGGCTACAACAGTGCCATGTGAACGCCTGTTCTCACTTTCAGGTAACATTGTAAACAAGAAGTGGGCATTATCGCCTGCAAATGTAACCAAACTACTTTGTCTGAGTAATTGGCTGAACAAACACTAGGACTGAGTTGACCTGTAGGCTCTAAAGTTTTAGATTGTTTTATTTCTGAATTCAGGTTGTATTTTTTTACATAATTCTACGTTTGTAAATTCAACTTTCATGATAAAGACAATGCACTACACTACTTGCAATGGGGGAATTGAAAAATACTATTTTTGTTTTTTACAGTGCAAATATTTGTAATCAAAAATAAATATAAAGTGAGCATTGTACACTTTGTATTCTGTGTTGTAATTGAAATCAACATATTTGAAAACGTAGAAAACATCCACAAATATTTAAATAAATGGCATTCTATTACTATTTGATCGCACGATTAATCTTTTTGATTGCTTTTTTTGACAGCCCTAGAAATTAAGTTTCTTTTATTAAGAGCACTGTAAAAGTAAATTACAGAGTTCTAAAATACACGCACTTCAATATTTAAAAAGTTGTTAAATTCATTCAATGAAAAATTTAATCTCTTTTCATAAAGACCAGGAATAAAGGAACCTGTGAAAGCAGCAAGCAGAGCAGAAACTAATCACATGAAAAATGAGAATATTACAGTCAGAATCTTGCTAAATAAAGACAATGCAAATCTTCTCCACTGCTTAAATATAATTTTCATGGATCAGTTGCTGACACTGCAACTCAGTTAAGAGCAAGTTTGTTTTTATTTTTTAAAAGCTAACAAAGACGCTTAAGATGCTTGAAATATGAAGAGTAGAAATACTGGAAAGTCTATCCCAACAGAAAGCCAGATCCTTTGTAACCCGGTCTTTTATGCTCTCAATTTCTTATATTTTGCAAGTACTCAAACTATTAAGAGTGCATACTCATCAAATATTAATTGGATGCTACACTGCACTCATGTGGCAGGTACTGCACCTTGTAATAATCACTCCCTTTTATCCTGTTCCCTCATTGACAGCCATACATGACTTATTGATAAAAATATGAGCAGGTAATACCTGTGAGACTCTTGCTCTCCCTTCATTTTCTCTACTTTTGATAACATGTCATCTACTTTGAACGTTTTCCTGTGGAAAAATAAAATGCATGAATAGTAGGTAATTTTCATTTTTAGAGGTATTTCCTTTATATACAATATTAACTGAAATAAAAATTCTGATTCTATTAAAACAAATTTCAGTATACACATCAGCTTCTTCAAATATTGGTTTAACCTGCTGTTCTAACTTCTCCCCCCTAAAAAGAGGCCCGAGAAGTCAAAGACAACTGCTTGAAAAGCTGCACCTCAGTATCATAATCACAGGACTAATTACTAAACTATCAGAAATTAAAATTATAGAATTTTGTAGAGCAACACAATTTAATGTTAAGACACACTTCAATATCAGCAAGACAGCTAGTTAGGAGTCCATTCAAACTTTGATACAAATATGTTTTACTAGAAAAAAAAATCAACCTCCTTACACTGATTGCCATGCCAACTATCAATATACAAATTTTCTCTCAGGTTGTCCCAAATTAACCATATACAAGGATTAGAAATATGGTTACTATGTGGCAGAAGCAGGTCTATTTATATTTAATTCTTGAAAGATTATTTCTTTCCTCAGCAAGGTGAATTAATGAACATAATACAAAAATGACATTCACAAATGGACCAGTTGTAGGAATATTTTTCAGAGGAAAATGAGTTTACAGCTTAAGGAATAATCACATTACATTTTTTCCCCTGTAAGGTATTACCATCAGCCTATTCATCCTTTTCTATCTTATATGATACAGTATTCACATTCCTAGGCAAAGGTTATTCAAAATTTTTCAGAAGTAGTCTTCCAATCCTCTTTAATAGGAAGACTAAAGTTCCATCCTGGATTCCAGCAAAGTTCTTTAGATTGACTAGTACTAGACTCTCAGGATAATACTAGATAGTACTAGACTCTTATTCACTCACTAACAGCAAGTGCAGCCCCGCTTTGCATTTCTCTTCATGAAGAGAAGAAAAGGGAATATTTTTCTGCCCGATAAATGGTCTCTTACCATAAAACAGGCAGTGAATGTGAAAGGTTTGTCTACACTAGGTTTGGGGGTTTTTTGGCCAGAAGTTTCCTCCAGCAACAACCATGGTCGAACCAACAGTCCAGACAGGGCTCCCTGCAGATACCACATTAACTACCAAGTTGTGTAACTCTGTTCAGAACAAGTCTACATGGCACAATAGTTAGAGCTCCAAGTAAATCTTATTGGTATGTCTGCACTCGTGCCCTTCCATTGCTACCACCAAAGAAGCTGAGCAGGTGGTTATCAACAGTGGGATATTTATGGTAAAAGCCTAGATAAGGCCTAAGCAACAAGTGATCAGAATATAAAACCAGAAAGTCATTTTAAAGCAGTTAAATGAGCACTTTCTAGCTCTAAACTGATGCACAATAGAGATGCCTTTATAAAAAAAGACTGGTGTGTAAACTTATTGAATCCTCATCCCCAAAGTCACAAAAAATATTCCCTTCAATGCTATAGGTTATACCAATGTAACTTTACACCAACAAGATTTTCCACATTTAGATTTAGAAAAGGCAATACTTGTATTTCTGGCAGTCTTGTTTTGCTGACATTTCACTGACTAAATGGTCACCAATATTAATGTAGATATTTGTATATTTAAAACGCAAGGTGAAGAAGGGAGACCAAAACATTTAATTAAAAGGCAAGTGTGACTTGGCAGCTTATCAAACTGTTATTCTGATTCTTAACTGAACTGTAAATACTTTATTCAAGTCTTACTGACATTCAAATAGCATTTAAAAAATAAAAGCCTGCTATTTCAAAATGTACCACCAACAGGGCCAAATGCAATATTTACTATACGGACAAGTGTACGAATACCCTGAAAGTTGCCTTCACATCCATAATTTTTATTTTGATAACTTGCAAGTATGGTTTAATGCTATAATCTCAATATAAACCTTTTATTAACTTTAGCATAGTTTATCCTATTCCACTGCAAATTTCTCATCTCATACTTCCTTTCTTTCTCCAGTTGCCTTTCTGAAACATTTACAAATTTAGCTCCAATTCAATTAATTTATTAAGGAGCTCTACATTGGCAGTGTCATATTTATTACAATGTTCCCAGAAATAAAGCTATTTAACACTTTATATGAAGTTCCAGCTTGTACAAAATTTCAGTTGCTCAAGCTTTGATTTATGTTAAGCTGCTCACTTATTTGAGTGATTGTTTAGCTAAAAATAGATGCATATTACTAGCAAACCCACAACAAAGTGATAATACAGTATTGGTCAAGCAACTCCCACATACAAACTGACTCTCTCATATGCTGGTGACATTGGTTAGAAAAGCAAACCACTACTTTTTTGGAATAATTAATTCTAGACCATGAAACAGGAGATGTTCCACTCAAACTAAGGCTCAGTAACAAAAGCAACTTTTTTCAACAGTGGTTCAACTATACTTACTAATAGTCACCACATTCTCGGGTGAAGGATTACCAAAACTAGCACTGATATATTAAGCTTTGGGGGGAAGAGAGGGTTTTTTGTTTTTCTGTTTTTTTAAAGAGGAATTAGTTAAAAAAACCTCACAACTTTGAAACCAAGAGTGAAGAAATTAAAAGTAATCAGATTTGGCATGTGTGTTACTTAAGCATACCTTAACTTGTAATAATTAAAATCAGCTACTATTCTGGAGAATAGCACATGTACAATCTTTAGAATGGTCCTAGGGATTATCTGGAATTACAATCCAGTGACCCTTACATAATACCAGATAAAGCAGTAATAAAAAAAATTAATTACTAAACGCCTAGGTGAACATAAGGACAAAATAGCATAACTACTATACATGAAAATTCTCTCTCTCCAGTGTACTAGAATTTTTTAGCATATCAACAAAATACTGGATAAGGAGAATCAGTAAATTTATTTCGATTCCCAAGAAGCCTTTTACAGAATCTATTAAGAAAACTAAGGCCTTGACTACACTTGGAAATAGTCCCTGTTTGGCAATCAGTGAAGCAGCACCATTACTAACTCAAATGTGGACAAGGGCATGCAGGGTTTGCATACAATCAAGGTTTACCCCTACTAGTAATTGGGATTTCAAGCAGTGAGAACCTTGGCATGCCCTTGTCTACAGTGGTACAAGCCAATACCAATTGTTGAATGAGGGCTATTCCTCACCCTAGACAAAGCTTTAGCAATCATGGCTCAAGAGCAAAGTTATGTCATTGATTAAAAAATGGCTAAGTGACAAAGCGAAGGAATAAATGGTCAATTTTCAAGACATCAGAAGGTTAATAATGAGATGCCCCAGGTAGCTGTACTAGGACTGATGTTTAGTATATTTATTAAAGATAGGGAAAACATGAAATAGTGAAGTAGCAACATTTGCATATGACAAAAGTACATTAGTCAATGCAAGAGAAAACTCTGGTAATTCTGAGGGATGCAACAAAGCTGGTGAAGGGGCAATATGATAAATGAAATGCAATGTAGTGCATATTTAAAATTATCTAAACTCTTAACACATTGTTAAATTTTAAACTATAGAACTCAGGAAAAAGAAAGTATCCACTCAACACAAAGAGATAAGCATCCTGTTTTGTTTTTTGCCTAAAAAATGGGATAGAATATAACTTTGAAATATGCCATATGATATAACTTCATTTTAAGTACCGTTCTGGTCATCCCATCAAAGAGAGAGCAAAAAACAGAAGGGGTCCAGAGACAGACAAAGACAATGATTAGTCATGGGAGACTTCCATAACAGGAAAGTGAGAGAAGAGTAGAACTAGATTTGTGTCATGTTGGACATTACATAACATGATAAGCACAGCTGAAATATTTGAAGACTAAAATATGTCACATTGCCATTGCAATGATTTTGTCATAACATGCAAGATTTTCAGTGTATCACCATTTACTGATGCTTGCAATACTGTATCTTAAGTGTCTCCCCCCAGTCAAGCAGCACACATTTAACAAGGTAATAAGAATCAAAATGGTAGTGTGCCTCAATATTAAAGCACAAGTTTCTCCAAACATCTTTAATATTAACATTTTCATAATAAGGATTGCTAACCAAAACCGACTTAGCAGTCCACTTATCTTACCAACTTGGTCACCCTTCTGCACTAAATAAATCATCACAAAACACAAAATACGTATTTAATTAAATACCAGTTTATCCTCAATATACATATATGCAACAACAGTATGACTTTTTGGGTATTTCCCCCCCCCCCAAAGGTAAATTTTTTAACATTCACCACAAACTTGAAAATAGTTTGAAAACTAGAAAAATTCATGCTCACTGTCTAAACTACTGCTTGAGTGAACAGGGAAAGTCAGTTCTGTCAAAAAAACCACCCAAAACTTAATTTTTGCTGGATTACAAGCACAGAATAAAAATTTGTATCTGACACTGTAGTGAGACTAGGATGAAAATGTTACAGTTCAAAAAAGATTAAAAAAAACAATAAAATGCAAAATGGATTGATCCTTAATTACATCAAAGCGAAGCTTTATTGAAAACTTCATTTCTGACATGATAGTTTCTATCCTCCTGAATGACCTACGGTGTAAGTGATTTAGTTACAATTTGTCTGGCATTTTTTGAGATATTTGAGAGACCAGGGATATTAAGAGTGGAGATGATTATTATTGTGGTATGTAAATATATCATATGCAGTTGCAGATGTTGCTTTATATTGATAACAATTATATATTACTGTAAATACCCAGAGCAATTAATAGGCTTTTTAAATATAAAAAAATTGCTAAGCAAAAAAAATCACTTGATACAATGAAGTATTTACTATATATGCATTGTGATTTATAATAGCTTTTCCATAAGTACCATTTCTCAAGAACTAATGAATCCACTAAAATTTTCATCATGTTCAAGCTCTGTATACAAATTCCCCACATAGAAGCCTCAGTCAATGAGATTTTCCGCTCCCCCCTTCATAAAACAAACAAAAAAAATCCTTTCAAGCTTCTTGCTACCTGCAATCACAGTGTCTGATGTACGGAGTAGGTAGTACATAATGCTCTTAGTAAGAGCTTAATTGGTTGCACAGATTCCTGTTGAATAAACAGTGGCAATTAGGGTCTGGCCTACATGTTTGCCAGTACTGCTATACTGGCAGAGGTATATACCAGCAATCCTCGCATTGGAGATGCCGTTTATACCAGCAAAATAGTTCTTTTAAACCAGTTCTTTGAATGGAGTAAGCTATACTGGCAAAAGGACTTTTTTGCGGATATAAAGTGCATGAACACTAGGGCTTTTGCTAGCATAGCTATGTTGGTCAGGAAAGGGGGGAAAAGTCACCACTCCTGACACACACTGCTATGCTGGCAAAAGTTTAAGTTTAGATCAGGTCTAACAAGAGACCCATCAGCAAGATTTGGGGGAAAATGCATTTGTGGATAAGCATCTTTAGCAGTTTAGTTGAAAAAACATTTCCCTTGAACATTCAGAAATACCGTGTAAATCTACTTCAACAGTTGTATTACATTTGTTTTCTTTACAAAGTAAACAGTATTATACAGCTTTGCCTCTCCATTTTTCCTACATCTAATTACTGACTTGATTTCAATGGAGCAGATTACTTTCAGAAAACCCGAACTTTTAGTTATTATAAATGAAATGACCACTAACCAATTCACTACATATGGAAACAACAGCTGTCAAAGTAGATTTCTAGACTTTAAAAGATGGTATATTTTACCCATTAATTAAGGTTAGTAAAGATAAATATTTGTTTCAAATAGAGAATCTGGGCATTACTTATCCCAGCTGAGGAAAGAGAAATTTCCTATTATGAAAGACAGCAGCAAATAATGCTTAATGTACATGCAAAACACCACTTGTGGTTGCTTGGCAACAAACAAGAGGCATCTGGAAAAAAAAACCCAACAAGTTTCAGGTAATGGAGGGGAGACATTTTAACTATCCAGAATGAATACATGTGATAGTTTTCACAACACAAATCTGTTTTTGCATATTGTATAGTTTGCTTGGTATATCCGGTAGATACCGATACGATTTAGGCTGAGACATGGCAGTCTTTGGTACAGGACAGGTTGCTTGAATAGCCATTGGAGAACTTGCTGGAAAAGGAGAATGGCAGTTTGAAACTATGAGCTGGCCCCCTAGCCCCAAAGCAGTCTGAAGAAACAGTGAACATTATTTCTTAAAGTCTGGCTTTGCGCCAATTCAGAACAATTAAGGGGGAGAGTCAAGATAAACTATCCAAACCACTGCAGTAACTGTCATGAGAAATAAATAATAAAAAAAGAGTAGCTACAAGTTAACTCATGACAGGAAGTCAGAACATGCTTTCAGCTCATCCCCTATTGGGAGACAATAACTTCCTTTTAAGAAGGAATAACGGGTTGTAGGTGCAGATTTAAAAAACAAACAAACAAACAAAAAAAACCACTATCTTCAATTCACAGGCAATAAGTGGAAATGACCTCTACAATCCTAAAGGGCAAAGAAATTACATTAAATGCTGATTATTAACTAAAACAAAATATGAGAATGCGAAATACAGCCTACTCACAGAATTTGCACTTTATATTTTTTGTTGGATCAAATACAAGACTGTCCTCATTGGTTGCCAATTTTATTTACTGCCTACACAACCATTTGCTGCCTATACAACATCCACTCAATGTGAAGCAGCAGTTAAAAAAGTGAACAGAATGTTAGGAATCATGAAGGGATACATAATAAGACAAAGTATCATATGGCCTCTATATAAATCCATGGTACACCCACATCTTGAATACTGCATGCAGATGGAGTTGTCCCATCTCAAAAAAGATATATTGGAATTAGAAAAGGTTCAGAAAAGGACAAGTAGTATTAGCAGTATAGAACGGCTTACATATGAAGAGAGATTAATAAGACTGGGACTTTTCAGCTAGGAAAAGAGACGACTAAAGGGGGATATGATAGAGATCTATAAAATCATGCATGGTGTGGAGAAATTAAATAAGGAAGTGTTATTTACTCCTTCTCATAACACAAGAACTAGGGGTCACCAAATGAAATTAATAGGCAGTAGGTTTAAAACAAACAAAAGGAAGTATTTTTTCCACACAACACACAGTCAACCTGTGGAACTCCTTGCCAGAGGATGTTGTGAAAGCCAAGACTATAACAGGGTTCAAAAAAACTAGGTAAGTTCATGGAGGATAAGCCCATCAATGGCTATTAACCAGGATGGACAGGGATGATGTCCCTAGCCTCTGTTTGCCAGAAGGTGGGAATGGGCAACAGGGGATGGATCACTTGATGATTACCTGTTCTGTTCATTCCCTCTGGGGCACCTGGCATTGGCCAGTGTAGGAAGACCGGATACTGGGCTAGATGGACCTTTGGTCTGACCCAGTATAGCCATTCTTATATTTTATAACTATTCCTTAAATAGCCATCATTACAAATGTTCCAGTCCACACTAATACTTTTTTCAAGCAATTCAAACGTTGTTAAAATATCTTAATGGATTAACTAGTAAAATTTTTGCCTGCTAACTATCAATAGAATAGTGAATGATTTGCTGTTTGACTAAGGAAATAATTCAAAGAATTTGTAATTATAACCACCAAACATTTTGTGCCTTTCACCCAAAGAACTCTAAGCACTTCAGTCTTCAACTATAGAACTGCAGATATCCAGAAACCCTGTACTGAATCATATGCAACTCAATACAACCATTTTAAAGAAAAGATATGGTTCTAGAGCCTTTATATTTAAAAAAAATCTTAGTTAAAATTAATGCTTTAGTGCAAGTCAAAAATAAAGCTAAACAGCTTTCAAAACAATTACAGAAAAGTAACACTGATTTAGTTTCCTACATAAGTAGTTTAAGCAGAATTCCCAACATGCTCATTTAGCTAACTAACGTGGCAGTGTTCTTTAGAAAAATATACATTGATTATCTAAGTCAGAACTTAGATCAGATTCATGTAATAAAGCATAATTGGTTTTATAACCTTGGAAATTGGGCCTTCATCCATTTATCTCTTGTCAAAGGTTATTGCCAACAACAGAAATTTAAACTTTATTGAGAATTTAGGCCCAGATCCCGCACATGCTTAACTTGCATATTTAAATATTCCTAATGAAGACGATGGGAATATTCCCATGCATAAAGTTAAGCATATGCTGAACTGCTGGGAGGATGAGGTTCATCTTTACAAAAACAAGTCAGTTTATAAACATGCACTTTTCCCCTGCAAACTGTATTTCAAAACTGAGCTGGTGTGAATCTTTTAACAACTTCAAAAATGCCTAATGCCTCACACTACATCTGAAAAGACCAATTTAAAGTGCAAAATAGAAATGGAGCAATGGGAGAGAATAATCAGTTAACATTCAAATATCAGGAATAGCTTTCAAACAGAATAAAATTACCTTTTGATATTTGTTCGGGAGTTTCTGTGGGACATGTACGTGAGAGTTCTGTGCAAAAATATTGGCTGCAAAGAAATGGAAAAATAATTAAAATGCTTAAGCTGGAGATTCCTACAAATTCAAAGTGAAGAAATAGACTAATATCAACAATTACTTACTGCTATGAGATTCCGGGTACGAAGAAATCTATATATCTGTGTTGGTTCTATTGGAAAGAAATACACATTATCTGGTGTATCTTATACCCCACAAAAAAACTAAGCGTACAAGTAAATACTGAAAATATACAGACAATTCTAAATAGGTTTCACTTAATGTATATTTAACTTTAACAGCACCTATTAAAAACTATGTTACAACTATAATGTATAAATCATAATTCAGATTAACAGCAGTTTAAGTATCCACTTGTTAGCTGTAACATGACCAACATTTTATTTAATCTACTACACTATAGCATATATCAACTACAGTATTGGAACTCTGATCTACCTTTGATTTTTCATCAAAAGATGTAGTCCCTGTTGCACCTTAGATCCTTTAGAAGGTGAGCAGAGGCAGAAAACTGCTAATTATGAAAGTAATCCCAAAGCATTCTTTAACACTCAGCAAGTTTTCTCCCCACCCAATCTAGAATGTCTGATATATAGCTTAGTCTGCTACTAATGTATCAGACAACTTGAGATTGTTTTACTTTGCTGTAAAGCATGAAGACATCACTTGTGAATAATTACATGCCAAAAGAGTGTCTTAATTTAGAGTGGCAATCATAATGACCTATAAAACTTACACATGTACAAAAATGCCTGATATAAATGGTTTTAGGCTAGGACAGAAATATCAGAAAGCTCTCATGTCCACATTATGGGAAAACGTTAACTTTAGTAAATTAACAACCATTTCAACAGCAAGTTGGCTCTACCATAACTGATTGGTGATAGTGGGTCTATGACTCTATAATCATGCTGTATGCTAACTTCTTTTTGATATAATGACTGGTAGCCACCAGTCTAGAGACTGAGCCTTGTCTACATGAGAAGATACCTGTATTTTGACCAGTGTGTCATTTTAAACCAACTTAATTAAACCAGCTCAAGAGGCTACACAAAGAACTCTTCTTTCAGTTTAGGTTAATTCAATTAAGAATCAGTTTAAGATAAAAAGGAATAAGTAACTTAAACTGAAATAAGAATATTCACCAATTTAACACAAATGGGGAAATACAGAGTAAACTGGAGTGCGTGAAATGAGTGGAAAATTCCTATACAACTCCTGTGTCCCACTGTGTCCCCCACAAGATTATTTTTAAAAGTAAGGGAGCCATCTCAATATTTTAATTCAAGTTTTAGCCGCTTATTTTTAATATTCCTGACACACCTAATTTGTTCTAGTGACTGGAAGTTATATTGTGATTTGATGAATTTTGAAAATAGCAAATGAACAAGAAGGACGGTGCACTACAGAAAGTATTCTGTTCACATTAATTTTCACAAATGTAATTCAGTTTTACTTGTAAGTACTTTATTTTAAAAATCAGTTCCACATAAAGCCTTAAGTAATCTCAGTCCTGAATTCTGCATATCCCAACTGAGAAACTGAAAGATTTCACTTTGTGTTCATTATAAACTGTGATTATAATTAAGGTTTTACTATGCTTAGGACCAAGTTAAAAAACAGAACCGAAGGGAAAAGATTAAGGATGTATCATAGAAAATAAAAATGTTTTATGGTCATCATTCTTTTAAGAGAATCTTTAACACCTTAGCAACCCAAAAGTAAAAAATAACTACCACGTAGAAAGACATGAGAAAACCAAGTGCGGTCGCAGAGATTTAATATTTCATTTAAAAACAGTCTATGACTTCTTGAATTTAAACTCTGACTTCCTAAAGGAATGAGTGAGGAGTGAAAAAACACAGTATAGCAATACTTTATTAGACACTTTTCCAAGAATACCTATTAAACCACATATATTCCACAATCCTACCATACTGTCATGTCAAAACCAAAAATAAATTATCCTCTTTAAAAATCCACACAAGTGTTTATGATATACACAATTGCTAGGTTATAAATCCTAATAATAATTTTTATTGTATTCTTTTCACATTAGTGCTATAAAATTGAATTCACAATTAGACATTCAAGTATAACTTATACAGTATTACTTATTTCTACTCATTACATGCCCAAATTTAAAACCATCTTCTCAAGTAGTTAGAGCAGGGACTAGGAGCAAGTATTCTGGGTTATATTCTGAGCCCTGCCACTGATCACTTGTGATCCGGAGCAAGTCACTTAATCCTCCCTACATCACTTGACCTAATGCAGTATTTACATTCCTTCCATCTGCATTGATGGGGTTAATCAGCAGTTGTAAAGAATTTTTAGTCAATGATCTCAAGACTCCTCACAAAAAAACATTAAAATGATAACTACTATGTATTACAAATAACTGCAGTGGTGACAAGCTCATCCCAAAACAACCCCTGGATTTAATATTTTATTTTTCCTTCAAACCATGTAGACTGCAGGGCTTGGGATACTAGGGCACAATGTAAAAGTTAATTATTAGATTGGGTGTTCGGACCAAGCTTGTATCCTGCATCCGAAGTGACTCTCTGCCTACCTGGAACCACCGGGGTGGGGGTGACTTAAATTTCCAACTTAACTGAGGATCATAATCTTCCCTTAACAGCCTGAGACGCAAAAATCACCCAAAGGAGCAACAACCGAAGGGGCGCAAATACCCCCCCCCTCCCGCCCGAGAAGCGTCCTCGGGCTGGGGAAGAGCAAAAATAAATCGCCTTTGAAATCTTCCCAGCTCAACCGTTTCCAAGAGGCCAAATTCAACGCCAGGAAGGCGCTTCAGTAGAGGACGGGTACAAATGCGCCGTCCCCCGAAAGGGGCCCCGAATCTGAAGGAAGCGCCTGCCACTTCGGGCTTACCCGCACCCCAGCCACCCCCGATCCCCGCTTCCGCTCCATGCGACGAACCTCTCTAGCCCCCGGACCTTCCTCCCTCCGGGAAGTCCGGCCCCGGGTTCACCTCCCGCCCCACACCCTACCCCACGGTGCGATCTCGTTTCCTTCCCCCGACGTCCCCCTTTACCCGCCTCCCTGCGCCCCGTTCTCGCCTGCGCTCACCCCCAGAGCCTCCTCTTCCCCCCAGCCCCTCCCTCTCCCTTCCTGCGGCCGCTCCCGGTGCTCACTCTCGAAGGCCTGCAGGAAGAGCTCGTGGTCGGCCTGGATCTGCTCCATCTTCGGCTTCTTCACAGGGGGCAGCGCTGCAGCCGCCGCCGCAGCAGCCGAGGAGGCCGAAGAGCCTCCCGAGTAACCGCTTCCTCCTCCTCCCCCGCCGCCTCCTGGAACACCACCGGATTTACCGCCCGGAGCCGCGGCAGCCGCGGAGCCCCCGAACCCCCCGCCGCCGCCTCCTCCACCGCCTCCTCCGGCGGCGCCGCCAGCGGAGCCCGAGCTGGGCCCCGCGCCTCCACCGTGCTTCTGAGGAGCCATGGGCCTTTCCCCAGAGCGGGCCCCGGCGGGCCGGAGACCGAGCGAGGAGGGAGGGGGGCGGCTGGGGCGGGCGGGGTAAGGAGGGGGGAGGGGAAGCACCGAGCTCCAACTCCTCTAAGTCTCCTCCGCTCCGTTCTCCTCAGCTCTACGGGCGACCAGCCGAACCCGACGCCGACACCGCTCCCGCCTCCCCCGCATGCCCATTGGCTCCGAGGATGGCGCCGCACTGACGGATTGGCCGACGGTAGTCCCGCCCCTGCGTGACGCACAGATGGTTCTGGAAGAGTTTGGTTGGTCGGTGCGCTTCGCCGCTCGGTGCTTTCCCCCTCCCCCTCCTTTGAACTGAATTCGCGGGAAAGGGCCGCTCGTTCCCCCTCGCTCTCCGAACCGCGGGGCATGGTGGGTAAGCACTGGTTGCCTGCAGCCTGGGAGTCATCGGCAGTCCCCGCGGTGTCTCACGCCTGCCCTGTCCGTCAGCTAGTAACAGCCTCTTCTGCCCGCGAGGTGCCCACTCAGAGCAGCCCCACGAGGCCCTTCTGCGCCCCGCTGATCTCACCCCGGCCCAATAGGGTCACCCATCTCCTCTAGCCCCAAAACTTCCCCAGCAGCTGCCTCCCTCCACCCTCATGCCAAATGCCCCCCGCTGCCCCAGCTCTAGCAAATGCCCTCCCACAGCGCTGCTGCCTCCATCCCCAATGCTGCCCCACAGAGCGGTCATCCCTTGTGCCCGCCATAGGACTGCCCCTTCCACCCACCCGCTCCCCGGGCCGTGCTGCCCCGCAGCATGACCTCTATGAGGTTTAATCGGACTAAGACCATTAAAAACCCCAAAAGAGCCAAATGAAGCTGAATTATTTGAAATAACTACATAGGGGCTTGGCTGTAAATAGCCATTGGTTTGAGCACAGGAACTGGATCAGCTCATACTGTTCCTGCCCCTCCAGGAACCAAATATTTCCCTACGTTTTCTTTCTTTTTATTTTTTCTCTCCCCCCCCTTTTCTTTGCCAAGACAGAGGGAAAAATCAAGAAAAAAACAATGTTGTGTTACTGCACTTATTTCCATATTTACACATACCAGTACTCCCGTGTGTACAGTTAGGTGCATAAATTCAGGATCAGGGCCATAAAGCAATCTATAATACACACACCCTTTATGTGATAAAACGAGATATTATTAAAAGATGCATGAAGACAAACTCACTGAAATAAACTGATGCAATTCCACTTACTTTATTTAGTAGTGTTACTCCCACTTACCAGCAATATGGTTGGCTCCGCACATAAAAGGTTTTCATGGTCATCCAACTCTATTCCCTATCTCTTGAGAAATTAAACATACTGACAGTGATGATATGAGAGAGAAATGCCACCTGGTTAAAAATGTACTACCCATGAATATAACCTTGAATTTTGATACAGCCAATAACTAGATCCTCAGCTGTTGCATTCATATGGTTCTCTGATGTATTTTTTTATTTTTAATGTTTATGTAAAGAAATAGAAAAGCAGTGTGAAGAATAAACTTTTCAAATTATTGACTCCATGACATCAAGCCCAACTGTGTTAAAACATACAATACGTCACAAGGGAGAATTCTAACTTTATATTGCAAACTGATTCTGTATGATTACCTTTGTTGTATTTTAAGAATTTACGTTGTATACATTTGTATAAAAACCTGGCAGCAAGTGTAATACAGAAACAAAAGCTACCGTCTTTTCTTGCTTCTCTTTGCAAAGTCCATGCAATCATTTCAGATGTTTTTCTGTAAAACCTTCATTTTGTTAACAAAATTCAAAAGTTTTCATTATGAATAACCCTGCAATGAAACTAGTGAGTACATATCAAGAGAGGCAAAGGGAATTTTGTTCAATGAGAAGATATTTCTGTTTAAAGTATCCAAGGAATGATTATAAAAATAGATTTAAATATTTTTTTTAAATATTGTAAGAATAGATTGATAGTACCCTTTTACCTGGTCACTTTTTTCTCCTTGCTTTTTTACCTATTCTCTTTTACTCCTTTTTTTTCTCCAACACCATCCACCTTTCATCCTTTTTTTCTGCAAAACTGTTCCTTTCATAATTGTTTAGCTTCTTATTTATTTCCTTTCTTATTTGCTCCCATTTTTGGTCAGAAGCTGACATTTTCTGTAAACAGTCTTCTATAATTTATGTTATTTAATGTTCATTTATCTTTTTTCTTATTTCATTTTAAATTTTCTCCCATCTGTCAATGTTATGTCTCTCTCCCTCCTTCCTTCCTCCCCACCCCCATCCCCTTTTGGCCTTGCGATCTCTTTTCAAACAAAAATAATGGTACTTAAAAAATCCTTTGCATTTATACCATGCTCACCGTCATATAATCAGAATACCCGACTTCCATTTCCCCTGATTATTCAATTTCCAGGAAACTCTTAACTTTCTTTCTCTGCTACTCACTCAGGATTATTGCTGATTATATCTTGTGCTTAGTGAGCCAGTTGCATCACAACTGCTTGATGCACTGTAATCTCAAAGAGAGCAAGGTAATCTAATAGGGTGGTCTTCTCTTCCTTCCTAATACTATGGTGTTTGTGCTGTTGTACATGAGCTGTCTGTGTGCCACTCTTCTGATGATGCACAGCGGAACAGAGGCAGCTCAACAGGTGGGGTTAACATGTGAGGACCACCTCTGAGAGTTCAAAGTTTGGTTGTGGGGCGTGTGGTACCCTCTGCCAAGTAACCCATAGTGCCTCATATGGGCTCCTCCTCTTTGCATCACAATACACTCATCCCTAAAGGTCACCTATTGTCTGCCACCCTCCTACAGGCTCCTGCCGCCTACATGAGAGGTTCTGCTGCTTCTGGTGACTCACCCTTCTAAGTTGGAAGCCAGGAGGTGGAGCCAGAGGGCTACTTTCCAAGCAGGGAGAAGGAGGACAATTGGGGAATTAATCTCTGACAGTGGAGTCAGACAGGCCTCTGAATGGAGAAACTGAGGCTGACATCCCAGCCTGGTGAGTCAGATGTGTGCATGTGGGGCTACTGGAAGTACGGGACCCTATGTGGCTGCATAATCATAAATATATCCTGCCTACCAAGAAATAGACTGTGGAGTACAAAGATGCTTTATAAAAGTTCTTTCTGTAATTAGAAAAATAATAACAATAATCTTAGAAGTGGTGCCTTGGCCTCTTCTTGTGCATTTACATCAATGAGTGCAGGGCTCAGCACAGAACTATTTGGGTGAAATGTAACGGCCTGTGGTATGCAGGAGGTCAGACTGGATGATCTTTTGGCCTTAAACTCTTATGAAACACAATTCAGACAACTTTCATTGGAGTAGCATAGGAAGAGCCCCAAAGGCTGTGAAATGTAAGATTTGGGGCTTTGTGGTGTGGGATGGCCAATAAGAGAACATGGGATGAGGGAAAGGAACATGGGTGGTATGTGAACTGCTAGCTGGGGAAGGCTAGCCCCCAGCCCTGCCCCTTCCACCTGAGGCCCCGCCCCTTCCATCTGAAGCTCCGCCTTTTCTGTGCTCCCCCTGCTGGATCCAGACCCCCCCACCACGGCCCTGCCCCAGACTAGTGCCCCGCAGCCCTGGAGCACCAGGAGGGCGGGTGGCGCGGCCCCAGCCTCCCCAGCCCCAGAGTACCAGGCGGACGGATGGTGTGGCCCCAGCCCCCGCAGCCCTGGAGCAACAGGAAGGCGGGCGGCGCCGCCCCAGCCTCCCCAGCCCCGGAGTGCATACTGTGTGCAGATGTGGTTACTCCATCTCAAAAAAGATATATTGGAATTGTAAAAGGTTCAGAAAAGTGCAACAAAAATGATTAGGGGAATGGAACAGCTTCCGTATGAGGAGAGATTAATAAGACTGGGACTTTTCAGCTTGGAAAAGAGATGACTAAGGGGATATGATTGAGGTCTATAAAATCATGGCTGCTGTGGAAAAAGTAAATAAGGAAGTGTTATTTACTCCTCATAACACAAGAACTAGGGGTCACCAAATGAAATTAATAGGCAGCAAGTTTAAAACAAACAAAAGGAAGTATTTCTTCACACAATGCATAGTCAACCTGTAGAACTCTTTGCCAGAAGATGTTGTGAAGGCCAAGACTATAACAGGGTTCAAAAAAGAACTAGATAAATTCACAGAGGATAGGTCCATCAATGGCTATTAGCCAGGATGGGCAGGGATGGTGTCCCTAACCTCTGTTTGCCAGAAGCTGGGAATGGGTGTCAGGGAATGGATCACTTGATGATTACCTGTTCTGTTCATTCCCTCTGGGACACCGGGCATTGGCCACTGTTGGAAGACAGGATACTGGACTAGATGGACCTATCGTCTGACCCAGTATGGCCATTCTTATGTTCTTATGGGATAGACAATACTGAATAACCATTGGAATCAATTATTCTGACCCTTGCCTTGTGATGGGTATAACATTTTGTAACTCTGAACTGTCTTGTGTTTGGGCCTGGCAATAAAGATCAATCTCATATCAATATTCCCATCTATCAAACACTTTTATTACATGGTGTGCAAAGAAAATTAAATGGTTGGCAAAAATTGAGCAAATTAAGCCACCTGAATCCCTTAGTATGGAAAGGAACTTGAAGTTAGTCGCGGCCCTTCCAAATTTTTCTGAAAGCAAGTGGTATAGGAGAGAAATTGTAGAGGGTGAAATTCTCCATGCTGCTGGTGGGCCCAGAAGCACCGGGGATCTACAGTACATTCCAGAGGAGCATGAAGAAGACTACAAACTACTAGATATAACTATTCAAGAAATCCTTTGAAGAAGAGCTTTGTGTAAGCTCTAAAGCTTGTTTCTCTCACCAACAGAAGTTGGTCCAATAAAGATACTATCTCAGCCACCTTGTCTATCTGGGAACAGCACATTTTCTTTGCAAGAAACTAGCTGCCAAGTGAGATCACTGACTATATGTCATAGGAGACCATTATGTCATTGGCCTACCTAGCAATCCTAAATTGTGTGAATTTTCACAGCTAACAGATGCACTAATTAAAGACCAAATTATTTGTGGTATAACTGTAAACTAGGTCAGAGCAAGATTATTAAAGGAAGTTGAGGTTAGTGAAAATGATGCTTCCTAAATTAAAGTATTAGCAAGTAGTAAAAGTATTGCAGTGCATCTTACTAAAAACTTATACCAAGAAATAACAATAAAAATCAAGGGTAAGCAAATGACAGAGAACAGTTTTGTTTGCAATAATTGTGTAGGAAATCATGTGACAATGCGAATGCATCCAGCTCAAGCGGTTCAGTTTCAGGCATGCAATAAAAACAACCATTTTGGAAATGTCACGTGTGTCAGTACAGTACAAATTGTCAAGAAATACTTGGCTGGGATGATTTTATTATATATATCAGAGTTTATCATTCAAAATAGCTGGTCTAGTCTTGTTTTCATATACTAACAGTGTGGCTAGCATTCAATATCCAAAATGTCAAAATTTGCTTCTTGCCAATTAAAAGCATATGCTTAATCCCAGATCCCTCTTATCCCAGACCTCATTACAATCTACACTCATCTTGGAATCCCTCTGAACTTTTGAAGAATTGAATAGCAGAGATTTTGTACCTTCTGACTTGTACGTGAAAAAATATATACATTTTTATATATTTTATCTTGAACTTTTCTCCTCCCTCCACAATTAGATGTTTTTCTTGCTCCTTTACAGAGCTCATACAGTTGCACTCTTCTGTTTCTCACAGTTCAGCCGCAGTGTTCCCAGTCCTCCATATTACAGCTGCCCAGTGTTGAAATGACCCATCTGAAGAAGGAAACCAATTACCCCTTACAGTAGGAAGTCAGAGTAAATTGAAGTTCTGGCAGCCTAATTCTGATATTGCTGACACCATGGCTCCGAGCATGTGCATGCCTGCCTATATATTTAGAAGCTGTTAATAACTACCAGAAATAAATGGCATTTCAATCAGTTCATTAGTACTGTATGTGGCTTCACTAGCACAACTGTGCATGTTCTGGGTTATTTCTTTTTTCTTGTCTGTCTTCTGACTTTTTTATTTTAAATAAGAAGTCTCAGCAAAAATAATAGCTGAATACGTATAGTCCTGTTGCTCATCCACTATTAAATTCCTGTGCTAATTCAGTCTTTCATGAAGGCCACTATTAGTAATTAACAGGGAGTGCGACTTCAGGACATCTGGGGAGTGGTCAGTAGAAAGCTGGGATCTGCTGTGCAGAAAGTGGTAGAGAAAAACAAATCTGAAATGCAATTATCAGACAGCTGGAATATCGTGGCCCCGATCCAATCCTGAAGGCATTTTGTGGGAGTTAAGGACCAAGCACCTCATTGGGTCAGACTCTATGTATTCGATACCCTCTACGTTTTCAATTTTTACTTCTTTCTGCTAACATCTTTCAAGTTTCCATTTACCCTTTGTCATCCCACTTTTTACTTGACTACTTCTTTCCAGGTGGAGAGTGTCATGTTCCTGTACCAGATATGGACTGGCTACGGAGCTTGCTTATACACACCAGATGTGTGCATCATAAGATCCTTTAGTGCTCTGCCAGGCATGGCTGAGGTTCGTTTAAATAAGGTATTTTATACACATCGCCACCTAGTGGCCGAACACTATAATATAATTTAACATTCCATTACCTCTCCCCTTTAAGTTCTACATTCCTACCATTTACAATATTTACACTATCACACTATCTTTGAAGTTCAGTACATATCCGTCTGTTAAGCATCTCTGAATCGTACTGGTTTTCTAATTACACGAACTGAATGTGTAATAACTTGGTCATCTAGCTGTCTATTACAGTACACCCTTTCTATAATGAACACGTCAGGATCCAAGCCATTCGTTCATTATAGCCAGGGGTTCGTTATATTGAAAGAGCCCCACTGTTGGGGGGAGGGGCTCACAGCTCCTCCAGCTCTCAGCTGCGGTGGGGGCTCACAGCTCCTCCAGCCCCGCTGCAGCTGTGGGGCTGGAGGAGCTGTCAGCCCCCACTGCAGCCGCAGAGCTGTTGTCCCCTTCCACAGCTGCAGGGCTAAAGGAGCTGTCAGCCCCTGCCGCAGCTGCCGGGCTGGAGGTGGAATCCAGGGATAAGGTTCATTATAGCCAAAGGTTTGTTGTTATGAAGGGCGTTATAGCGAGGGCGTACTGTAGTTGCAACAATTGGCTGTGGTCAGTTTGGAATCCTGGAGTAGTTGTCTTCTTCTTGTTCTGCATCTGCCATGTTTAGCGTTTGCTCTGTTGATTGTTTTTCCGAAGAACAAACTGTAGATGTTGATGGTTTCTGCTGAACTTCCCATGGTTGGTCTCAATCACATATGATCTGGGTGCTGAATTCTTTTTCTTTATAAGAAAAGTTGTCCATCCTTTTTCTCCAACCAGTTTGACATGAACACAGTCACCAGGTTCTAGCAGTTCTCTAACTGAATGTGGTCTGCTGTAAAAGTGTTCATAGGCTCATTTTGCCTTTTTATCCAATTTGGCTACTCTCTTCATTTCTGGCCACTTTGGAGATAAATTCTTTTCCAAAGCTGAAACAGTAGTGCTGAGTTATCTTCCCATCAGGAGTCGTGCAGGACTTGATCTGTAACTCAGAAGAGCAAAGAATGGGGTCTTCCTGCTGTCGAATTTTCTTGGCCGTCTGTACAGCTCTCTCAGCTTCTTCATTTCCTCGTGGGTAAGGTAGGCTGCTAGTAATATGATCAAAATCATATTTAGTTTGGAATGACTTAAATTCTCCTGCCGTGAACTGTGGTCTGTTGTCTGTCGCTAGTTATTCTGGAATATCAAAGTGAGCAAAAGTGCACTTCAGTTTCTTGGTTTTAATTCACACCCTTTATTTTGATACAAGTCTGTGTGTGGACTTTCTTCATAGGAATCCACGTGCATTATTCAATTTTGCTTAAGTCAATAAAAACTTGCGTCTCGTATTATATTGGTGAGTTTCAGATATCTTCTTCAACAAGCCTAGTGGCAATGGCCAGTAATAGAACCCCAAATCTTTGTCTAATGCTCTAATCATGAGATCTTGCTCCTCTTTCCACGTTGATTGCATTTTTGGAAGGTGAAAGAAGCCTTAAAACCCAGTAACATTATTAAGTTTATTTAGTATTAGCAATTTTCAATAGGTTCAAACACAGACTATCCGTCTGTGCAATCCAGAGGGCAAGAAGTGATAAACATTTCACAGTAGCTGCTATTCAGCAGCATTCAAAACAAAATGTGAGGAATGTTTTAGTACTGGTGCTCCTAGCAGAAAGGACATTGAAACACATCTGCCTTTTATAGACAGACATGACAGTGCATGCAGGGGTATGCACACAGGGTGTGATACTTTCTTTAATCTGGGCCTTTGTATCTCCTTCATTTGAGGGAATGTTGTCTGTCAACTTGCAACAGGGCCCTACATTTTGATGTTAACCCATTGAGGCACAAGGTGATTTTTAGGCTTAGATTTTTAGGCTAACCAGGGCAATCTAGCATGAGAGTAGGAAGGCCTGACCCAGTAATTCACATGTTTTTGCTATAGACTGAAGCTGGATGTATAGTTTTGCCAAGTATATTTTGTTGCAGGTAGTTGAATGTGCTATAGCAGGGGTCAGCAACGTTTGGCACGCGGCTCGCTAGGGTAAGCACCCTAGCGGGCCAGGCCAGTTTATTTACCTGCTGACGTGGCAGGTTCGGTCAATCGCGGCCCCCACTGGCCGCGGTTCGCCGTCCCGGGCCAATGGGGGCGGTGGGAAGCGGTACGGGCGAGGGATGTGCTGGCCGCGGCTTCCCGCCGCCCCCATTGGCCCAGGACAGTGAACCGCGGCCAGTGGGGGCTGCAATCGGCCGAACCTGCCGCGTCAGCAGATAAATAAACTGGCCCGGCCCTCTAGGGTGCTTACCCTGGCGATCCGCGTGCCAAACGTTGCCGACCCCTGTGATATAGGAAAATTCAGATCATACTAATACTACAGCAGATCCATACACAAAACTCCCATTGACTTAAACAGAGAGTTGTTTGTTTTGAATGCTGCTTAAGAAGCTAGACATTTCCCTGTATTAAGCATTTAGTCTTTCATTTTAAATTTATTTCTAGATTCCCTTTTTAGTAAAAATCTCTTCCTCCATCCCTGCGTACTTTGACCCATTGGTATTCACTGGACGTTGTGCCTGCTTACAGTTGGACTGAATTTAGGCCTTTCTCACAACCATTAATTCAGTCTTCAAAGTGTTTTCCTTACACGTACATTAACAAGCACATCCAAAAAACACAAGCAACTGTAGCTTTCATCTCCAGTTGTCCCCATAGGTCTCTGGACATGTCAAGTGATGCCTCTATTACTTTGTCTGGTCCACTTCCATTCTAATAAGGCTAATCACTATAGCAAATGTTAATTATCCCAGCTATAATGACCACATGCCATCTGTTTATTCTATATTGTACTTGCTCATGCCTTTTAGATTATAAACTCTTTGAGGGAGAGACTTTGTTATTTGTTCAGCACACAGATCTGGCTTTGGTCCCATAGGCTACATGGAGCCGTGCAACACATGCTCACAACTGACTCACTGGTCACATTCCCAATTACCCATTTTCAGTCCATTGTGACTCCAGAACCAACAGGCCATAGAAATTATTGGGATAACTGCTCCCCTAATACACTTAGGAAGGTGCAATTCAGCTCCCACTCCAGCCCTCCTAGTTCATATAGAGCAGGGGTCGGCAACCTTTCAGAAGTGGTATGCCGAGTCTTCATTTATTCACTTTAATTTAAGGTTTCACGTTCCAGTAATACATTTTAATGTTTTTAGAAGGTCTCTTTCTATAAGTCTATAATATATAACTAAACTATTGTTGTATGTAAAGTAAATAAGGTTTTTAAAATGTTTAAGAAGCTTCATTTAAAATTAAATTAAAATGCAGAGCCCCCCGGACCGGTGGCCAGGACCCGGGCAGTGTGAGTGCCACTGAAAATCAGCTCGTGTGCCTCCTTTGGCACGTGTGCCATAGGTTGCCTCCCCAATATAGAGGGTGGTCAGCAGAAGCTATGAAATCTTGCAAACTGAAGAAGCCTTAGGGGATGAAGCAGTGTGGGAGTGGGTGGGTGAAAGTTCATGGGTACGTTTTGGATGAAGGGATCACATAACAGTGGGTTGGCAGCTCATAGTCTCAGTTCCATACTCTGTCCATTAGGGTCTAGGGTTGCTTTATTTTAATAGGTAGAGAACTGAGAACATCTTAGGCAGTTTAGACCAGAGGTCCCCAAAGTGTGGGGCATACACCCCGAGGGGGGCATGGAGGACCGTCGGCGGGGCGGGGCAGGGCCCAGGCCAGCCCCAGGGGGGGAGGAGCGGGGAAGAGGGAGCACCACCCAGCCCCTCCTCGTCCCCAGCTTTGCTTCGGTCCAGCCCCCAGCCGTGTCCCCAGCTCCCAGCCCCGCGCACACCTGACCCCGTCCCCAGCCTCGATGGCTGGCTGTGGCTCTGTTCCCAGCCCAGGGCCGAGGCTGGGGGGCAAAGCTGGGGGTGGAGACGCACCTGCCCATGAGCCTGGCTGCTGGCCCCCACTGCAGCCCAGTTGCGGCTCTGTCCCAACCCCTGTCCATGTCTCCCCCGCACCAGTCGCAGCCCTGCTCCCGGCTCAGGAGGGCAGGGGGGACACAGACAGGGGAAAGGGGGGACGCGACCCTCAAAAGTTTGGGGACCACTGGTTTAGACGGACTAGAGTATGGCAATGGGAAGAGTTTAGACAGTCAGCTCCATGTTCTTTGCATGGTTTTGGATGCAATTTCTGTGTGGGGAGATTGACAGAGAAACCACTTGTGATTCTCAGTTTTGTGTTTAGGTGGGGACTGGCTTTTGTAGCAAGCTATTCAAATGTATTGCAGCAGCAGCATTTTCTTTTCCCATGCCTCTCCAAAATGCATAATCTCTGACACCCATATAAGGGACTTGCTTCTCTGAGAATGCTAATACACCCACCATGTACAACTCTGAGTGAGCAGATTACTCAGGGGGCTGACTCACTGACATAGGAGAGAATGAAATGTGCATGCAAAGTACATGTTGCATCTTCTGTATTGACTTGCTTATCCTTTATTTCGTTACGTTGGGGTTTATTAGACACACCGTAGCGTTATTTTGATCCATTTTTCCTGACTTTCCTATGGTGAAGTTCCTTCTCTGTTGTCCAGTTCACAATTTATTTATTGGTGTGTTTATGAAGCAGTATTGTTTGTTGTAGTATCTAGACAGCGGAACGGATATACCAGAATAGCAAGTAAAGAATACAAAAGGCACACACAGCTGTTAGTAACAATGAGCACTCCTGGGCCCCAGCAGGCTCACAGATCTGTTATAGATCATTCTGGTATAAGCCTAGGAGTCCACACGCTACTAATTGTAGCAGAACTCAGTGGAAAAAACTACATAACGCACACTGAACTACTTGTGATAAGAAAACTTTGTCACATTAAAAAAAAAAAAGTAAGAGAAAAATCCAACATTGTTTAAAAAACGGAGGGCCCAATCCCAAAGTCTTTACTCAGGAAAAATTGTCACTCAAGTCAAAGGGTGTTCTGGCTGGCTAAGAGTTCTGTAAAAACTGACTAAGGAGTTCAGGGTTAAGGGTGAAATTCACCCCTGTACAGAGGATCTGCATAATGCCCCATGTCTCACCTAGGCCCCAACATAAGAACTTGAGTGGTATTTAAAATAAACAACAAGGAGTCCGGTGGCACCTTAAAGACTAACAGATTTATTTGGGCATAAGCTTTTGTGGGTAAAAAAAATCACTTCTTCAGATGCATGGAGTGAAAGTTACAGATGCAGGCATTATATAATGACACATGAAGAGAAGGGAGTTACCTTACAAGTGGAGAACCAGTGTTGACAGGGCCAATTCGATCAGGGTGGATGTGGTCCACTCCCAATAATAGATGAGGAGGTGTCAATTCCAGGAGAGGCAAAGCTGATTTTGTAATGAGCCAGACATCAGGAATGGCAACATACAAAACCCAGTAGGTGAACACTTCAACCTCCCTGGACATTCTGTAACAGATTTAAAAGTAACTATTCTTGAACAAAAAAACTTCAGAAACAGACTTCAAAGAGAAACAGCAGAACTAAAATTCATTTGCTAATTTAACACCATTAATTTGGGCTTGACTAGGGACTGGGAGTGGCTGGCTCATTACAAAAGCAGCTTTGCCTCTCCTGGAATTGACACCTCCTCATCTATTATTGGGAGTGGACCACATCCACCCTGATCGAATTGGCCCTGTCAACACTGGTTCTCCACTTGTGAGGTAATTCCCTTCTCTTCATCTGTCAGTATATAATGCCTGCATCTGTAATTTTCACTGCTAGTGCCCAATCCAGCTCCCAATTAAATCAATAAAAATCTCTACATTGTCTTCACTGGGAGTTGGACTGGACACTTGGTTCTGAATTTCTAAATCCAATTTGTAATTATTTGACAAGGTGGTAGGGGCTATCTTGATAAACAGTCCTTTCTCTCCAGTCTTCAAAGTGACTATAGGTTTCTGTCATGATTTAACTGAGATGCCCCTTTTAATTTTACTTTAAAAAAAACCAAACAATAGGTTTTTGTGGCTCTTAATCTAGTGTTGATTTTAAAAGCAAATGTATAGAGCTTCTGCATGTGATAAATCCACAAAGAAGAAAAAAAGTAATATACCTTGTTTGCAAATAGTCTCTGACTCCTACAATCTTTTTAGTCCAGAACATAGCAATAGGAATTACAATAGTTTAGAAAAAAATAATTTAAAAAACCCAGGGCTTGTAGGTGTAGGTTGTGATGGGTTGCCCCCCTTAAAGGTGCCACCGGATGTACTGGGATACCACTGAGCCTGCCTGTTCCACCACCTGGGCCCCCTTTACTCTGTCTTGCTGAGACAGGCACTTAAGCCTCCTCCAGCACACCCACAGGCAGGGCCACAACCAGCTACAGAAAGACACAGACACTGAGATCAGCTCTAGGAAGACTCATCTTAATGGACTTGCTCCAGCACTCACGTGCCCACGTCCCTTGGAGTGCAGACCCAAAGGTATATTGTCTTGTGCTGTATAGAAAGAGCTGCACAGCACAAGCTCATAAGAATTCACCCTCTCTCTCAATGTGAAGAGAGATATGCACAACTTCTTGCCCCCCCAGATATGGATTGCACAAACTGGGTTATGTTATAAACAAGAAATAAGTTTATTAACTACAAAAGACAGATTTTAAGTGATTATA
Source organism: Emys orbicularis (assembly GCF_028017835.1). Classification (NCBI taxonomy): domain Eukaryota; kingdom Metazoa; phylum Chordata; order Testudines; family Emydidae; genus Emys; species Emys orbicularis. The sequence goes on along the minus strand of NC_088695.1, from coordinate 41,778,991 downwards.
AGGGATAGCAAACAGAACAAAGCAGATTACTAAGCAAATAAAACAAAACACGCATACTAAGTTTAAGATCTTAAAGAAACTAGTTTCAAGAAGTAATTTCTCACCCTAAATGCTATTTTAGGCAAGTTGCAGAGTTTCTACAGCTTAGAGTTCCAGTTATTTCTTCTTACAGACTGGACCCCTTTCTCAGTCTGGACTCACCCCTGCCTTTCCCCTCAGGTTAGTTCCTTTGTCCCTCCAGGTACTTTCAGCAGGCTTTCTTCTTGGGTAGGCAATGAAGGAGAGTCCTGTTTGCCTTCCTCCCCAGTCTTAAATACGATGTACATACGGCGGGAATCTTTTGTTTCCCAAACTTTACCTCCTGTTAGTGGAAAATTACTAGAAGTCCAAGATAGTGTTTAGTACCAGGTGACAGGACCACCTGACCTAGTAGTGTCACAGCTATGTCCCAGGACGACTCTCAGGAAGGAGAGATTAGTATCTTCACAGTCTTGTTGTTTCTTCCTAACGGCCCATCAAGGCTGATGGCTTGTTGTCTGGTTGGTGGCTCCCAAATACACACCCAGTTGTAACTGTTACATAGCCAATATTCCTAACTTCAGATACAGAAAAGATACATGCTTACAAATTGGATAATCACGTTCAGTAAATCATAACCCTTCCAATGATATCTTACATGAGCCATGTTGCATAAAGTATATCTTAGTTATGCCATATTCATATCATAACCATATTTCTATGAAGACTATGGGGTGTAACATCACATAGGTAATACTTATTACAGGATTCATTTAAAAATAAAATAGGTCAGCTTTCAGGAGTCGGATTCTATTCATCAGGCCATGGAAACAGTGAAAGATAGGGGAAGTGAAATGCTGGGGCTGTTGAAACAGACTTAGTAATTAAACACAGAGATGCAGAGATGAAAGGGGAACTGCATGGGAAGATGTGAAAATGAAGTCTGTTACAGATGTGGACTGGAGTTTCTCTCCATTAGCTCTGTTTACAGTGGAACATGAGGCTGTCTACTAGTCAGAAAAAAATACAGAAAGGAGGATCAAAGGAAAAGTCAATAGATAATAAAGAGGTCAAGATGAAACCTCCCTAAAATAATTATCCAGCAGCCTAATTCAATGTTTTTTTGTTTTTCGGAATAAGGGATGAGTTTTAACACTCAGGGTAAAAAATCCTGATTTTGTGAGTAAGGAGACTCCAGGAGTAAGTCAGGTGTGGAGAACTTCTCTCTTTATTGCCAGCAGTGACCTCACTGATAAATTCTGTGCAGAAACTCTTTCTCCTCTACTCCACAGTTTACTCAGCTGCACCAAATTCATAAGCATAAAAGCCTAACTAAAATTTCTCTGCAAAATATCACCATGTGTCTTAGATTTTATATAGTGCTATTGCCATAGAAAGCATTTACAGGATTTTACCTCATGTTCTAAGTGCTGATTGAGGTGCATCACCCTTACTCACAAGTGTAATCCTTACACGCAAAAATAATCTCATGGATTTATAAGGTGCTTAGGTATCACGATTATGGTCACAGTGTTCTTGGCTAAATCATGGTTTTGACACAAGGGAAGGAGGAGAGTTGCACAGTGGAAGGCAGATTGTGTCTATCCCTGCCACAGCCTGTGTTTCCTGGGGCACTAGTTAAACTACAGTAGGAGGCACACTGGAGGATAGAGCCATTCCTCTGCCCATTCCTCACAAGGTCCTACCCATATGCACAGTGGAGAGGGGATGTGGCAACTCTGCGAGGCATCTCCCTGCTTTGCTACCCACCATATGGATAGCCCGTACAGAGGCCTAAAGGGGTGCCTTGTGCCTCCTAACTTCTTTGCAAAGCCATGCAAGCCAGGCCACAGGTTTGCCCACTTTGAGAAACTAGACAGATTAGACAGAGAGTCGTGTGAATAAGGTTTTCCAAGATCGTGCCTGAGACATTTGTGGGCAAACCCCTGAGTTAAAGCGTGTCTGCAAGAAAGCATAATGAAGAGATATCTGCAGAAGTTGATCAGTTTTAGAGTGTTATCAGTGTGGGACTGATGTAGGAATTATTGATTAAATATTAGATTGTGGCTATCACACGGGCTCATATACAAATGATCCAATACAAAATCATCATATACAAATCACCAAAAAGTGTAAAAAAAATGTTTTGACAAATGTCAACTACATACTAACAGGCCAAGTGTCAAAAATCAAAGCAAAGGTATAAATATAGCTCCCACCTTCTCAAGCAGGCAGAAGACTGAGTAATCGGATGGGCTTTGCATCACGCCCCAAAAGTTAACCAATTGGGGAAACACATTCCAGAGCTGCTGCTCCTCCTCACTGAAATGTCCCTGCCTACAGATGTTCAAATCTAGGGGTGACAGCAGAGACACAGAACATCTGAGAGTGAGTAGGAGACAAATCTGACTCAAAGTTCAGGCTCAGAACCAATTTACAGCAATGGGTAAAGATCCTGCCAACACTGAGGGATTGAGTGTAAGGGTGAGTATTCTGATATCAGTTGTGTCCAGGCTCAGGGCAAAAGGCCACTTATGCCCATTTTCACTGCTGCTGGTTGAAAAGGTGAGTGGTGAGAATCACATTTTGGGAAGTATAGCATGCTACTGCTGTTCCTTCCAATCACAGCACTGATAAGGAATCAGAGACAAACAGACAGTTTGCATTGACACAGACAAGCATTTTTGCTATAAGAATTAAAATGATCACACGGATCTAGGAAAAGTACATGTACCAACGTCAATGTAGGTACAAAATCAGTCTGACAGGCCCAAATCACAAAGCTGGATTTGACCTTGGGGAAGTTTGGAGATGAGCATCACAGTTGGATCCGCATCCTACATTGGGTCAAAGCAACATTTACAGTGACTGCTTGCCTGTTTTGGCAGATGCAAAAACCAGTTATGCGAACTAGAAGAGCTAACTATTTTTAACTAGAAAATTAGGAGAGCTTCATGTATGTATTGGAGGTAGGACTATTCCTCTCTCAAGAGCAAACTTTCAGTTGCTTCAATTAATGGGCACATCCACATCTTTTTATTTAATTATTTTCTTTATTAAAAAAAAATAATAATAATAGTCTTTTTATTTAATTATTTTTTTATTAAAAAAATAATAATAATAATAATAATTAAATAAAAAGATGTGGATGTGCCCATTAATTGAAGCAACTGAAAGTTTGCTCTTGAGAGAGGAATAGTCCTACCTCCAATACATACATGAAGCTCTCCTAATTTTCTAGTTAAAAATAGTTAGCTCTTCTAGTTCGCATAACTGGTTTTTGCATCTGCCAAAACAGGCAAGCAGTCACTGTAAATGTTGCTTTGACCCAATGTAGGATGCGGATCCAACTGTGATGCTCATCTCCAAACTTCCCCAAGGTCAAATCCAGCTTTGTGATTTGGGCCTGTCAGACTGATTTTGTACCTACATTGACATCTCTTTTGCATACACAAAAATCTCACAGTTTTGTGGGTCCTAGAGGCCAGCTGAAAATGAAACCTTAAGGGTGAACTCCAATCTCAATTGAAGTCAATGGGAGTTTTCTGTTTTGTTTTGTTTTTTAACAAGGTCAGGATTTCACCCTGAATGTTTAAAAGTGGGTCTTTAAAGTTCATGTTCTCCTGCGTTCCGTTGGTGAGATGCTTATGCTTGATCTATCTTAGAAAACTTTAATTGATTTAAAATCTACTTAGTTACCAGCTCACACCCTTATTACAGATGTGATTTTGTTTAATGCACATTAAGCACATAGACAAGTCCTTAGAGAATAAAAAAAGTAAATCAAAGTAAGTTTAAAAAAAAAGGTAAATTAAAATGACATTTTTTTTCCAGATCATTATGCGCCACTTCGCATCGGAGGATGTTTACAAACATTACACTCAGGCAACTTGCTAGAACTTTTACCATGAGCATTTTTAAAAGAGGCATTATAAAAGCAGCAGTAGTAGCATCAGCAACAGAGCATGTGAGCCCCACTGTATGGAAGCAGCACTCTCTCAGATCCTCCCGGTAACATTTCTGAGACTCTCCAGACCCACTCTCCTTTATCTTTAATGGATCCCTTCTTCATTTGCACTGATGCATTTAGAATGTATGCTTCCAAAACAAGGCACATGGGAGGCATTTAAAGTAGATTTCCTGAAAGGGAAAAGAACAAAGGGCATGTCAGGTTCCATTTTGATTTGCATGACAAATTCACTGAGCAGTGTTCTGGTGGGTCAGGCTGAGCTCGCCTGCCACGCACTGCATTTGTTACTTTGGTTTGAAAGCTTTTGACAGTCCACAATGTTAATTGTTCTAAGGATCATTTTGTTAGGGTAGGGGTGCTTTTATTTGTATACTTAATCTATTTAGGTGAAGGGAGGGCTATTTGAGGAAATGAAAAAACTATTTCAAACTCCTTCTCGCAGTTTATGAAAATAGTCCTGTCAGGTCATCATCATCATTTTAAATCTCATTATTACTCTGTGTGTTTGTGGTTTTGGCAGGGAAATGTTGAGTCCCCAAACTAAAAACTTGGGGATTCTATTGTTTTGGTGCACACCATTCTTCCTTTCGTTGAGTCCCACAGCGATGGGTCATGCAGAGTTGTTTGTGCTTTGCCTGTATGCTCCTATCAGATGATATTGTGGTACTTTGACAAGTTCTAACAAGGGCATTAATGGCCCCAGGGGCATAGCTGGCCACATATTGTTACTCTTGTGTGAATAGGACAAGAATAACTTTCACATCTGTCAAAGATCTGATGGTAAGATGTCTGATCTGGCCTCAGGATGACTGAATCCTTCTGGAGACACACTTCATGGTAGAGATTGCGGTTAGCCCTGGCGGCGTGTTTTCTTACTTTTAGGAGGCATATGCGTGTGCATCTGAATAGCACTGATTCGACTCACTTGTGTAAGGGTTGGTAGGCTTGTGGCACATATTCGTATTTGAGCCAGGATCAGAATTCAGGAGCGCCTGGCTTCCAAACCCACAATAAGGCTTTTAGACTGTACCGTTCCTCATTTAAAAAAAGACTTTGCCAAGTATGAAGCAAACCTGTTGGCTCTATCAAGATTCAAAAAATACACAGGAATCAAAATGCTGTTTTAACTACTAATAAATACAGAAACAAACATCTTTGCCAGCACTGACAAGTAATTCATAGCCTATTCACTGGCATTTTTCTAATATTAACATAATTGAAGGTAAAGGTCTTAATTTAGTATTAGCAGCCTGGCAGCAAATGTTGATCCCCCCACAAAATGTTTTTAGGGCTGTTAGGATGGTCAGTCAAAAGGTTTCAAGAGATGACTTTGTTGTTTTCATTTGTGTCTTTGCTTCACTTTTATCACTGTATTTCAACCAATGGCAAGCTCAAGGTTTTATGAACTGGGGGAACCGGGAATCAAAAATAGAATTTTCATGAGGTTTCCAGGTAACCGTGGAGAATGGCTGCATTGTAAGCTTTGAACTCCCACACTGGATGTTGATCTGTTCTCATTTTCATGCTACTGTCTGAATGCACAGTAGCAGATATGTTCTAAATTCGGATTGGTTTTATATTGTAAAGCCAGGCTATTGTATGCACAAGATAACATAAAGAAATCACGGACAAACAATTGAGTGTAGTCATTCCAATCACTTATTCATTCATATACTAATACTTGATCATTTTCCATGCCAAATTCAGTGCTGTTCTAAGTACAATTCCACTGAAATCAATGGACATTCACCAGGGATAACTTGGCCCAATATCTTTCAAGCACTTTACAAACATGAATGGATGAATTCTCATACCACCATTGGAGACAGGCATTATTACCTCCCCAAATATGGAAAAGGGCTTAAGGGCCTGCTTTAGTGAGGTGCTGAGGACCTACAATTTCAGCTGAAGTCAATAGGAGCTGCAGGTGCTCATGCCTCTGAAAATTAGATCTTAAGTGATTACCCAAAACTACATTAGCAAAACCGGGATTAGAATTCAGTGGTTGTAGTTTCAATCCCATGATTAGATCACACTTCTCCCTAACACGTTCCTGTTCCACTGTTTTTTTTAAATAGTGTCAATTTTCTGTGCTTACCTGATACTTAGAGGGACAAATTTTGTCTGACTCTCTCCCCACTAAGACCATATTTTTACCATTAAAATTACTAATACTGAAAAAAAACCTGTGAAACAAAGTTGTAACAGACATAAAAAACTAAAGACCGAGAACTAAGGACCGTCACAAACCTCATCACCTTTTGCTCCAACTGCAATGTGCATTTCTTTGATCTAGCCTTGTCTAACATAAACACATAGCAACAACAGGTATATTGCGGGGGGAAAATCTACCAAACCAAGGCACTCCACTGCACATGCTTCTCCCCCTGGGGAGAGGATAAGAAACCAAATACATGACAGATGCTTTCTCCCATGCTGTTTCTCACTCTTGGGAGAAGCTTCAAGCTTCCTGTAAACATCCACAAAACTAACTCATTATCCTCCTTCAAATCCCTCCTTAAAACTCTCCTTTGTCAAGATGCCTACAAAAAACTTGACAATGGCTAGGGCTGCTGGTGTGGTGAGACTACTGCCTATCATGCTGACCAATATTGTTTCTTTGTACTCCTCATTGGTCTGTCTGTATCCAGCTGTTCTCTTTTGTCTTATACTTAGATTATACGCTCTTTGGAGCAGGGACTTTTTGCTCTGTGTTTGTACAGCACCTAGCACAATGGGATCTTGGTCCATTACTGGGGCTTATAGGTGTTGTGGTCAAAGACACCCACGCAGTCATTTTAGTTCAAAGACTCAAGCCTGAGGCCAGTTTATTGACATACATACCAGTGCACTGGGGTGCAGTCCGAAGACTGACACCCCGAGCAGCAGCTCGCAGGCTGCTTTATTTCGTCAAACCGCAAGCAAAGTACAAACAATAGTCATGAGTTAAGAAATTAGGGTTGGGGTTAGTCCCTCCCCCAAACCGCAAGTTAAGAAAGTAGGGTCGGGGTCAGTCCCTCCCCCCCCCCCCCCCCCCCGTACCTTCCTTATTAATTTCCCGAGAAGTGGTTTTCCCCAGGGGTGGTACTTGGCACCAGTTTGGGTACATTTCTCAAGACACGTTATTTTCCGGGGTCTTTTGGTTAAAGATTAGGCGGGGGGGGGGGGGGGGTTCCATGGGACGCCTAAAGAGGATCTATGATTGGCTATTTTTGCAGATAGCTGGAATCACGGAGTGGGTCACAGATCACGCAAAGGAGAAGCTGCATGAGTCAGTTTGCATTTAGCTAAAGTTACCTATTGCTTCACACAAGCGGTTATTATATTTCATTAGCCATGAACATATTTCATTAGTGCTGCTGCTGGGGCTTTTTTATTCTTTCCCTCCTTGCCCCTCCTTACCCCTCCCCCCTCATCTGGACATGACACTTGACCGAGTTTGGCAGAAAACTGTGTAGTTTTAGTCTAGTTCAGGCTTTAGGCCTGCCCTACTCTGTGTAAAGGCCATCAGCATAACAGATCTCTGTTGGAGGGTTTATTTGGGGCCCACAGATTCAAAGCTCTGGCTATCAAAAAGAAGGCCCCCCCCTCTATTTCCCCACATAGGTGTTACTATAATACAAATAAATAATAACAATAAGTAATACATTACTGGAAGGTTCACAGATACTATGTTGCTGAGCGAGGTAAAAGAACATATATAGAATAGAAACATCCACTACGTTTTATAATAGTTGTCATCTTTTGTTTTTCTATACCCACCAATAACCCAGGGCCCAAATCAGTCCCCAGTTATAGCTCTTTAGGCCACTCCAGTGGAATTAAAAGGGCAGATGGTTCCCTGCCCAGATATGGTTGGCAGAGCATGGATGCCACCCACCTGTGCAGCTCTGAGCATAGAGGTATCATGGGTGTGCCGAGGATGGGGTGATTTAAATTAGGGCAGGGATATAGACCAAGCATCTGGAATTTGGGAGGCACAAAGGTGGCATAAGGTGTAATGTGAAGCTCAGAATCTGTCTCCTAACATTGTGTGTGCTTGATCCTTCTGCTGACATCAGTGATGCTGGTTCACACGCAAGGAAGCAAAAGCAACAAGCTTTGGCATTGGGCTTAATGCCCTCTGGCGTATCGGGCACACACAACAATTCTGATCACCCAGGCTGCAGGCATTTTAAACCGGCTGGGAGACCGTAGTTTAAATTCTCACTCATTGGTGGATGATTTATTTTGGATTAATTTTAAGGGAGTATTTTTTTTTCTTTTAAAACAGCTCGCTCTTTATGCTGAAGGATCTAGCTTTGTTTTCTCTCACTAAGAACAGAGGAGACATGGGCTCTATTTCCACCACTGTCACTGACTCATTGGACTGCCTTGGGAAAATCAGCTCACCTCTATGTACCTCAGATTCTGGATCTGTAAAAGGCAGGTAAGAATGCTCCCTCCCTAAATCCTCCCTGCTTTGCAAATCACTTTAATCTTTGGATGAAAAATTCTATAGGTTAAACTGTAACTGTCCAATATCTGCTCTAAGTAAGGGGCAGCAGATATCTACACTGCCACAAGAACAGACCAGGGACTGAACAGTGACTCAGAGAGTCACAATTCCTCTGCAGAAGTTTATCCCTTTTTGTGGAGCAGTTTATGCCATCTTGTTTACCCAGCCAGCTATGTTGGCTGGCAAGTATGGGGGTAGAAGGGAAATACAGCCGGGGATCCTCTGACTTGTTTCCCCTCTCTGCATCTTGCCTGCCCACTTGCTTACAGATAGAGTATCTCCTTTCCATAGCTGGAGTTATGATCTGAGCACGGCTAAGCATAGGATTAAGAACCTAACAATGCCTATACTGGGTGAGATCAATGGTCCATCTAGCCCAGCATCCTGTCTTCTGACAGTGGCTGGTACAAGATGCTTCAGAGGTAATGAACAGAAAGGGCAATTATCGAGTGACACTCCCCCACTGTCCCTGTCTGGCAGTCAGAAGCTTAGGGACACCCAAAGCATAGGGTCACTTCCCTGACCATCTTGGCTAATAGCCCATTGATGGACATATTCTCCATGAATTTATCTCATTCTTTTTGGAAGCCAGTTATACTTTTGGCCTTCACAACATCCCCTGGCAACAAGTTCCAGGGGTTGACTGTGCATTGTGGAAAGAAATACATCCTTTTGTTTTAAACCTGCTGTCTATTGGTTCTTGTGTTATGTGAACAAGTAAATAACACTTCCTTATTCACTTTCTCCAAACCATTCATGATTTTACAGATCTCTGTCATATCCCCCCTTAGTTGTCTTTTCCAAACTGAACAGTCCCCATCCGTTTAATCTCTCCTCATATGGAATCTGTTCCATACCCCTAATAATTGTTTTTGTCCTTCTATGTACCTTTTCCAGTTCTAATATATCTTTTTTTGAGATGGGGTAACCAGAACTGCATACAGCATTGAAGGAGTGGGCGTACCATGGATTTATGTAGTGACATTATGATATTATGATTAAAGGATGTGTTTTACTCCCACAAACAACTGAGTAAAGGCTGTGACAATCTTGCCCTATATGAGTACTAAATATTTAAAATCCCATTCGTAATTTTTTAAAATCAACCCTAATCGTCTCAAAGATTCCTGATTTCCAGGGCATCACTCATTTTATAACCATGGTTCCCTACAGTCTACACAAATTTCATGTCCCCTACTGTTGCCAATTCTTTATATCAGAAACAACTGACCATGGAACTGAGGTTATAGACCCATTGGAAGAAATCACACAGCATTTTAAGTTCCCTGCATGAATAATTTATTTCTCTCTCTCATTCTAGGTCTTTGTCACACCTTGATTGTGCCCCACATTTTGGCTTTGATAAATCAGCTAGAACTGTTCAAAAAATTTCAAAATTAAAAATGTCAAGCCTTTTTTTGTCAGAGTGTTGACCAATGAACGAAGAAACAAACAAAAGGATGAAATTTGGGACCAACTCTTGAACTAACCTAATTCCAATTGTTCCAGTCTAAGTGCAATTTGGGAGAGTTAGGCCCTGCAAGGAGCTCAGTTCAGGAGGGCAGTATTACCAACCACTAGTGTTCAAAAAGCATGAGTCAGGCCTTGAAAAAATCGTAAAGATTACTTTAAAAAAAACTCAGGATTTTTAAAATTAGGGGTTCTTTATATTTGTCTTCTGGTGGTTTATTGAGCCTTGAGGGGTCACATTTTTCAGATTTCCACTTGAAACTGCTAGACATGTACTTTTTGTTTAAGCGAAAGCTAAGCGTCTCCTACAGCCACAGGGCCCCTGAGCTGGGGGCTTAACAAAACCCACCACCTACAAACAACTCCCAACAAGAGCTGGCGATATACAGCCAGCAGCTGCTCCGGGTCCCTGGGATTCCAGCTCCGCTCGGATCCACTCGCCGGATCAGGGCCTGTAGGAAACGAGCTTTAGAAAGGTCCCCTGGAAACACATCCAGTCAAACCCTCCTTGCTCGGCGGGACCTGCGCAGGGGCTGGGGCGGAGCCCGGCTCCTGGGGGCTGCGGGGCGCCTTGGCTGCAGCAGCGGCGGATGCCTCGGGAGCCGGCGCTGGCCGCAGTTGCTGCTGGAGCCGCAGAGGGGCGGCAGAGCCACGTGGCCGGCGCAGGGGGAAGGGGAAGGTGGCGGCTCCCGGGGCTGAGGCCCAGGCCGGAAGCCGCGCGGGGGCTGCAGAGTCGCACATGGGCCCTGGTTGCTCCGGCCCCTCTCCCGGCAGAGCCGCTCGCCCCGCGCTGCAGCGCCCGCCATGGCGGAGAGGATCGAGCAGCGCATCGAGGGCCGGCTCCCGGAGCTAGAGCAGCTGGAGCGGGTCGGGCTCTTCACGCGCAAAGAGATTAAGTGAGAGGGGCTGGGCTTGGCTGGGGGGATCGGGGCCGGGGAGGGCCGGAGCTGGGGTGGGCAGAGGGTTGGTTTCATAGAGTGTAAGGCCGAGAGAGAGAGAGATCCGTGAGTAGCGTGTGTATCGCAGGCCATGAACTATCCAGCAGGACCCCTGTATTGAACCCAATCAGTCTAGTTGGGCTAGTCCCCGGGATACAAAACTGGTCAAGACCCCCTGCAATGGCAGGGAAAGGGAATTGATTAGGTAAGGGATGCCCAGGTTCCCAGCCGGCCCCATGCTGCAGAGGAAGTCCCCTCTCCCCCCAGGGTCCCTGCCAATCTGACCTGGGGAGAGATTCCTTCCTAGCCTCAAACCTGGACATCAGTTGGATCCTGAGCATGTGAGCAAGACACAGCAGCCGGGCAGCTAAAATAGAGGTTTCTCTGTAGCACCTCACAGCATTGATCCATTGTCCCATCTCTGCTGTGGCCATCCTCTGAGCTTCAGAGGAAGGTTGACTGTTCTCCACCCCCACTCCCAATCACATAAGACCAATTGTGCATTGGGGAAAACAAAAATCCTTCCTGACTCCTCCAGGCATGGTTTGAAGACCAGAAGCATGAGATTTGATTACAGTCATTGTCTGAATGTGGACCTGCAAGTGCTCTGAGTATGTTGAGAGAAATAACAAGCAATCCTATTTTCTCCATGTCCCATGAAGGCAAGGGATGAACAGGGAGATTAATAGAATCCAAGGCCAGAAGAGATTATCTCCATCGGCAAGTTGAGCCCCTGCACACACAGCCTATAAAATTTTCCCCAGGCTGGACTAGAGCCCAGTGGATGGGGCCTTTGGGGGTCAGGGCAGAGACTGGGCTGGAGCCCAAGGGATTAGTTTTAGAGGGACAGAGCCCAGGTATTGCGGGGGAGGGAAGGTTGAGCTTGAAGCTGGGTTATGGGGTGGGAGCTGAGGCTATTGGGGGTCTGAGACAACAGCCATATTGTTGGGGGGATGTAGAGACTGAGCTAGAACCAAGGTTATTGGGGTCAGAGACCAGGTTATTAGGGGAAGGGATGGAGATTATTGGGATGAAGAGCTGAGCCAGAATCGGGACCCACAATATGAGGCGAGAGGGAATGGGGCTGCATTGGAGCTCAGAGCCCAGTTTATTAGGGAGACAGGAGTGTAGGACACTGGTTGTGGGAGGCAGAAGCTGGACTGCAGCTCATGTTGTTGGGGAAGAAGGGGTTGAGCCTAAGCCAGTATTATCAGGGTCTGTGAGGAGGAGCAGGCAGAGGCTTGGGTAGAATTCAGTTCAGGTTATTGGAGGGTGGGAGAGGACCCACCTGGGTCCGGTTATGGGAGAGGCCAATGGAGGCTGAAATAGAGCTCCATGCGCATGTTGTTGGAGGTGGTGAGCGGAGTGCAGGTTTTTGTCAGGCAGGAGTAGTAAATACCAGTTTAGCAACTAAACGAAAAAAATCCAAGGGATGTAGGCAGTCATTTGCCAGAATTGTGATTAAAGTTTGAAAAGGGAGGTTTTTGGCTTAATTTTAATTTTCTCTGTGTCAGAAGAAGCTGGGTGTGGACTGGAAATCTGTCTTGTGTTTTATTTGAGGCTGTTGTAACAACTTAGCAGAAATGTGCTTGGCTGGAGTAGTATGGGAGACGGTCCAAGAACCCAAGGTCCAAAGAGACTCAGTGCCTGTAACTGTAGGATGTCACAATGGGCGGAGATAGAATTCAAGAATGAACAGAATGGAGACTGTGCCTGCATCACAAACATGTGTAACAATTTGACACTTCATTGTTTGGTCATCATTTGATTCTTGCCACATGGAAAAGGAATGACAAGAACAAAACTGAACTTAAAACCTGCCCTTTAGAAAATGCCTGTGCTGCTGTACACTACAGCAATGTCAGTTTTTCGGGGATTAAGAATAATTAAAGAATGCCTAAAAATGGAATTTTTACATTTCTCCAGGGCAGTCATTAAGAAAGCCTCAGCTCTAGAATACAAAATACAGAGGAGAGCTCTCCATAAGGAAGACTTTATCAATTACATTCAGGTATGTTTTATTAAGGGTTATTGGCTTAGTCAGGTCCTTTAATAACACTAACATTACATGAGGAAGCATGTGCTAGTGGTTAAAGTACAGGACTGGGAATCAGGTGTTCTGGTTTCTGTTCCTGACTCTGGCACAGACTTGCTATGTGACCCTGGACAAGGCACCTAATTTTGCTGTGCGTCAGCTTCCTTCTCCATTCAGAAATGTTGAGGCTTAGCTAAGACGCTGTCCTAAAGGTGCTAGAGAAATGGAATTTATTATTAATAATAAAGTGTGACCTATTTTGTGGTAGCATTTAACTTAATTAATTGAACTTTTGAACTACTTTAGGGTGCTTGAGAGTGTTTGAAATGTCACACCTGAAATAAATAGTCCAACTGGAGTGCTGGCAACTTCTGTAGCTGCATAACTGACAAATGTTTGGCTCGAACTTGATAGCTACTCTCATGGATATAATTCTTATTGTCCACCTGATTAGCTGTTTAACAGCTATAAAGGGTTTGACTTGGAGATTAAGTTTTTTCTTGCAATTACTTTGTAATTGTTTTCTCCACTTCCCCTAGTATGAAATTAATCTGTTGGAACTGATCAAGAAAAGAAGATCAGTAAGTTGATGAATTCCTTACAATGCAAAGTATCATAAATCAAATCTTGACAGGGCTGGAAAATTAACTATTATTTTTTCCCACCCCTCAGCGCATTGGATATTCATTTAAGAAGGATGAGATTGAGTATTCTATTGTGCAGAGAATACATGGCCTCTTCAGGCGTGCCACAGAAAAATGGAAAGTAAGCACATTTCCTTCTGTAGGTCCTGGCAGTATTAAACAACCTCTTGATGCAATGTGATGTAAGAGAATAAATACAAGCATAACTGCTAACAAGTAACTGTGATAATGCAGGAGAATATAAAAGAAAAGTTAAATGGATGTTTGTTCAGATGATGATAGTTTAGGGGTAATGCTCCAGTATCTGATACCCAGCCTCTTGGAGAGACAATATTCTGTCCTGTGAACAGATAGACTCTATGATCTACTAGGTCTTTCTCCTCTCTAGCTGCTGTAGTTCTTTATATTGCCATGTGAATTTGTCTGGCAAGGGCTGGAAACTTGGAGTAGTTTCAGGTGAAGGGTGTTTCCTTGAGTCATCCGGCAGTAATACCTCTTCAGGGTGATGAAGGAACTGTGCTGATGAGTTCTGTATGGTGCAGGCAGTTGATGGGGAAAGATGAGACTGTATTTTGGGATTGAGGGATGGCATCCTTGAGGCATCCTTGCAGGGATGTGGGGATTTGCATGCATGGGTGGAAGGTGTGAAGGAAGGGAGAACCACAAGCTGCAGTGACTGCTCTACTTCAGTCATAACAAATGTACGGTCTGTACTTTTCAAACGCACAAGCAGTTCTAAAGATGTATTATTGCAGTGTTGTTTCTTCCTAGTTAATCCTATCTCCTTGCCTTTCCAATAGGATGACGTGCAGCTGTGGTTGTCACATGTGGCTTTTTGCAAGAAATGGGTGAGTATTCAAAATGTTACTTTTCTGTAATTTTATAGAAGTAATGTCTTTAATGCTGAACAAATATGAGGAATACCATTCCCAAAAGGCAATCTTTTTCTGGGCAGGGAAGTTACTAAAAATAGTGGGGTTGGAATGGAAATGCCTTTTTCATCACAATGTAGTGTGGCTGTCAATGCTCCCTAATGCATCTTTGTTGCACATGGTTTCAGTTCACTGCTAAAATGTTCACAACAGGTAAAACTCAAGGAGTTCTCTTGTCTTTACAGAATAAAAAAATTCAGCTTAGCAAGGTGTTTTCTGCCATGCTAGCCATTCATCCGAACAAGCCAGGTACAGTAAAATGCTTTTTAGTGTCTTGTGTTCAAATCAGCCAGTTTGGTTCATTTAGAAGAACAATACAATATGCTAGTGTCAATCCAACCTACTGCTCTTTGAGATCCCAGTTCAACTCCTTAACAATCCCTCTCTTGCATTTTGCACCTTGCTGCTCCTCTAAAGGGAATGTCACTGCAATGAGAGGGCTCTCAAGGAAGGCTCATGCTAGCAGATCAGGAAAAATGGTGTCTGTAGGGGTCCTCAGGTCTCAAAGGCCCTTCCCCTAAGGAGAGCAGGGAACTACACAAGGATCCCTGAAGTAGAACACTTTGAACGGACTAAGCTCCCCCTCCCCCCGTCCCCCCTTGGGTTTAAAGTCATGTATTGTATTTCCTTGGTGGTACCTTCCAGAATTGCCTCTCTTCTCCCATTAGTCTGGTAGCAGAGACTGAAACAGATCCATTTGTGTGTTCCATTGTAGCATTGTGGATTATGGCTGCCAAGTGGGAAATGGAGGAACGCCTCTCATCCGAAAGTGCCAGGCACTTGTTCCTTCGTGCATTGCGCTTCCATCCAGAGTCTCCAAAACTGTATCAAGAAGTGAGTTTATGGTTCTGCTTCTGTGTATGGTTATGTTTGCTTGGATCCGTCTTGCAAAGATTAGTTTCCCGTTGTCCTGGGAAGCGTGGGTAGATGATTGGTTTTGGACTTAACTGGGTAATATTTCATGACAGTTTTGCAAGATTGGCTTTAAACAAATCAGAGTAAAATCCTCACACCTACAGTTAGGAGAAATTCTGAGTTACACTTAAACGCCTGTTTCTAGGCATTGGGAGTTCTACAGGAAAAAATTGCCCTGGGGTAGAGCTTGGCATCCAAACTATGTGCTGGGGGAGTTGTTTTATCTTAACCAATTTAGTATAAATAGCCTACATTGCGATCAAATTTGCTTTAGCCTATTTTGCCCTGTCCCCTCACATGCACTCACTTAAAGCCTAGTTCTCCAGGAGTTTTACACTTCTGTAACTCCATTGACTTCCGTTGAGTTGCCTCTAACTTACAACAGTCTAAATGAGAACAGAATCGGGCCCTTAGTTCTGGTTTTCACACCATTAGCTACGGGCGAAGCTTACTGGTTGAGAAAATGAGACTTGAGGAATGACTTCTGTAGGGAGCCAGTTTAGAAGTCAATGAAGGTTCCTACTTGGTAAATGTGAATTCCAGAGAAGAGAGAGAGTAAGAGCAGCTTTGTAATTACATTACTGCAAGGTTGCTTAATCACAGGAGGCCTGCATTCCCTCCTCTGGCGAAACTCCCATTCAAGTCAATGGGAGTCTTGCCTGAGTGCGGAGTATGTCAACTTCCTCTTCGTTAGTAGCATAATAGCTGGCATTGCATTGTATCTAGCACTCTTGTTATTTATGTAGTAAGTGAGCTTTCCCTGGCAGGAGCAACCATAAACACTGAGTACAAAACAAATCCCAAAGAGGGGCTTAAGTGGTGTGTTCCTGGAGCCTTTGGCAAAGATTAACTCCTACGAAAGTCAATGCTGATTGTGGGTCATGAGATTCCTATTATAGGAGATGCTGTTTCTAAAATGGAAAAAGGCTGGTCGTCTGTCATCTGATTTCAGTGTACATACGCTTGTTAATTGGATCTAGGGCTATACAGTGATCCCTTGATAAAGTGCACATGTCATAATCTATATATATAATGGGCGGTGTCCCCCTCACATCTCAGCAAAGATGGAATAGCAGATGCTGCAGTGAACTGAAATATTACTAAGATGTAATTGTTTTTGCAAAACGTTTTACTGTCCACTTGCTAATGCAGTGTTATCACAAATAAAGCTATATTACAGTTGCTTAAAATAAGTCAGCAAACTACATATTGTGATGCATTAATCCTATATTTTTAAAATAGCTGTTTCATTGCTATTTCTCAAAACGTAGTCATTCATAATGGGACTCCCAGACATTGGTGGGAAGTTCTTACTTGCAAATCTTCACAAGGCTTGCTGTAGTAAATGTACACGTGTTTGTTTACGTGCGCCATAAATATTTACCCCCCTCCTCCCTTCCCATTTTATCCCCCCTATTGCCTGCAGTATTTCAGAATGGAACTGATGCATGCTGAAAAGCAGAGAAAAGAAAAGAAAGAGTTTGAACAAGCCAAGATGGACTTGGTAGGACACTTGCAATTTCTGTTATTTAAAATGGATTGTTTTGTAGACAGGCAAATGCTCTTTAAGATAGATGGTTTTAGAAGTATATAGTACAGTAGAACCCCGTTTCTCTGACCCTCCATTATTTGGCTCTCTCCATTAACTGAACAACCAGCGCACACAGATCCAGAAGCGGGTGATCACTCCTGTTGCCGCTAGATGGCGCTGCAACCTTGCACTTTCCCGTTCTCCAGGTTATCTCAATTTTTGATTATCTGATCTGCCCAAGTCCCAATTAGATCGGATAAACGAGGTTCTGCTGTAATTGCCTGAACTGCTAGAAGTGCACCTTTTAAGTGTACTGTTTGAGATCTATAGCCATTTGGAGGAACCAGTCTGTTTGTTCAATTATAACTTATGTTCCTGTGGATATCAGACCTTTGGCTACAGGTTTGTGGTCAGATCACATGGTTTATACCTTTATTTGACTTTCCTTAAGGGAACACAACAGTTGTTGGTAAAGGCCTTTTATTTTTGTTTGCTTTCTGTACCCACCTGTTTAAAAGTAACTACCGGTTTCTGATGAAGACTAGTTAAACTGGTTTCCTCTCTTTTGTAGTAGGGATTGATTTAATTCTAATCTGTCTCTATAAACTAGACAGGGATGTGTTGTGGTGGAGAAAAATTTCCATCACCAGTTCTAAATCTTCTTTGCTGAGAATGGAAGTTCAAAAAGAAACAAAATTCTCTAAAGTTAGTTATCTCACATTTTAGGGCGAGTTCAATTATTCTGAAGAGGTTCTTAATGGGGAAATGGCTCGAATAATCTACAGAAATGCTGTTCAGAAAATCAAAGGTAATTGAATGCTTCCCTTCCCCTCTTTAATGGAAAAACGACCACGTTGGAGTGAGTCTCTGGTACCTATTGTGGCTAGTCCTGGCTTCATTGTATGCATGAAGATGTGTCCTCAATTGGTAAAATTCACCCTTTCCTGCACAAAACCTGAGCAGTATGGAGGTACTAAGTGGGTAGCACTAAATGGTAACTCATAGCCATTTTTCAGGCTGGCACCTTCTCTGGCTCACCTGCCTTTTGCCTGAAATAGCAGCTGTTGCCCTTCCACACCCCTTATGTTTGAGTTCACAATCCCTAGATCTGCATAAACACAAGATCAGGCCCATAGATATTTGTAAAAATCAAAAAATCTCTTCTGGATACAATAGTGATTTTAATACAAATTATAAAGCACGTCTCATTAACCCCTTCTCTCTTCCCCGCATGCTCTATTGTAAATCTGCTTTTTCCACTATGACCTCGATTAAAACCAAGCATAGAAATATTTTCAGGATCAAAAAGGATGTGACTCAATCTGCAGTCCTCACTCAAGCAAGAAGTGCCGTTCCCCTCCAAAAGACTCCTGGTGACAGTATGGGTTGCAGGGTCATGGCCTTGCTTGTCCAAATGACTAATGTGAAACAGACAGTGAAAAATAAACAGATAAATAACATCTGGTCTGCCCTAATATATGCATTAGAATGATTACTTTTTAGTAGCTGGATAGATTTTACAATATTGTATCTAGTTTCTTGGAAACATGTGTAAAACCTTTGAAAACCAGCAAAGATGACAGAAATGCAGTGTACCAGATGAATGTAGTATCTTACTTGTCATTGAGTTTTTTTGCTCTCTTGATCTTAGGTGCTGAGTTCTGCCTGTCCTTGCTTTCAATTGCAAAGCTATTTGATTTTACACAAGACTTGCAAAAAGAAATTCTTGAAAAGTAAGTTGATTTAAAAATAAATAAATAAATACATCACCAGCGAGGTCCTAATTTCTGGCCAGTTGACAGTTTGGTGTCAGAGACGCTTTACTGGGGAAGTTGGATGTCAAGATCTAACAAAACTTCCTTTTTAAGAAAAAGACCAATTTTAGTGTCAAACAAACGAACTTTGGTGCCCCAGGCAAGCCAACTTTCTGGAGGAGGATGGTGTGTGTGTGTGTGTGTGTGTGTGTGTGTGTGTGTGTGTGTAATGCAAAATTAGCTTCACTTGAGATCATGCTGATAAAATGTGGATAAAAAGCGCTTGTCCTCGGAGAATGACTTTTTACACTCGGGATAACAATTTTCAGGAAATGTATAACTTCCTAGTTCACTTAGTTGTTTGTAATTGTGTATCTTAAGTTTTCCAATGCATTTCTTTTTCCAAAAGAGCTGCTTCTAAAGCTGACAGTCAAGTTCAAGCACTGTTGCAAAGAAATAGGCCAAAATTTTGGTTAGCTGCCTCTTATGGAAGGGTGAAACATTTTATCAATGAAATTTAATTCCTTAGAATTGTCCCCTTGCAGTAAATGGCAATTGGCAACTTCATAATTGCACTCCTGGAATGAGCTTAAAGCAAGATGGCAGTTTGCACATGATGACATCGTGGACTGTGTGTGTTAGCTTGCAGGCTGAGCATGCTGGTGATCCTCTTACATGGGACTACATGGCCCGTCGGGAGCTGGAGCTGGAGATGGGGTCCTTGCCATCCCCAGAATGTTCATCTAAACAGATGAAAGCATCCGAGGTGGCCCAGAAAGAGGAGCGGTGCTGTGCAGTCTTTGAGGAAGCAGTGGCAGCGCTCCCCACAGGTTAGAAATTCTGCTTTGATTTTAAAATTGGTTTTCTCAATATTTTTGTATACTAGCGCTTGTGAGAAATGTTCAACAAGGCTTCCTAAACTATCTTATAGCAGGGCCTCAGATCTTGGGGAAACCACCTCCTCCATATCCAATTCTATGGGCCATGTCCCTGCACACTTGTAGCAAAGGCAGCAATTGCTTACATGGAATAGCATACTGGAAAAGCATTTATTTTTAGCTTTTTTTGGAATGTGACTTAGTGAATGGGGAGTCTGAAGCTTGCAACCAGCCCGATCTCTGCAGACCACTGTTTGGAAACCATTGATAGAGAATAATCAGTTTTAAGCATCTGTCTGATGGAAACCCATAGAATTCAAATATATTGTAACTAAGCAGCATACATAGAATGTCAATGGAATGGATCTTTGTAGTTGGCTCCCACCTACACTAAACATGATTGCATTTGTAAATGCAATTGTGGCCCAGACATGTTTAAACGGTTTCTTTTTATATAGCTTATTTAGGAAATGACTATAGATTTACCAGCCACTATCTCTGGATAGTGGTATCTCTGGGTGGCGGCCTGTGGGAAGACATGGGCTGTAGTAGAATCATAGAAATGTACGAATGGAAGGGACCTCCAGAGGTCCTCTAGTTCAGCCCACTGCGCTGAGGCAGGACCAAGTCTACCTAGACCATCCTTGACAAGCGTGTCTAATCTGTTCTTAAAATCCTCCAATGATGGGGATTCCACAACCTCCCTTGGAAGCCTGTTCCAGAGCTTAACTACCCTTAGAGTTAGAAAGGTTTTCGTAATATCTAACCTAAATCTTCTTTGCTGCAGATTAAGCCCATTACTTCTTGTCCTACCTTCAGTGGACATGGAGAACAATTGATCACAGTCCTCTTTATAACAGCCCTTCACATATTTGAAGACTTATAAATCCCTCCTCCGTCATCTTTTCTCAAGACTAAATGTGCCTAGTTTTTTTAACTGTTCCTCGTAGGTCAGGTTTCTAAATCTTTTTATCATTTTTGTAGTTCTCCTCTGGACTCTGTCCACATCTTTCCTAAAGTGTGATGCCCAGAACTGGACACAGTACTCCAGCTGAGGCCTCACCAGTGTTGAAGAGATTGGGACAATCACCTCCCATGTCTTACATATGCACTCAGCATTACTACCACCTAGCCAGTTATTCCCCACTTTGTAGCTGTGTATTTGATTTTTACTTCCTAAGTGTAGTACATGCACTTGTCTTTATTGAATTTCATCTTGTTGATTTCAGACTGTTGCCGGCCCAGATGGGCCCCGAGAGGGCAACAGGGTTTGTTGCCCGGTGTGCTTCACGCCAATAATTACACCAGGTGTGGAGAAGCAAACCAAATTTATTTAAGAGCTTTGAATAGGCACTAGGAGACCAACATGTTTTAAATCAAGCGCAGCACATACAAGCAAGTTTTTCCTTTTATATTCCAAGCAGTTTCTGTGTAAGCTTTTGTTTTGTTACTTTTCCCCCTACCCCTCCTTCTCCTCCCTCCTCAAGCAGTTACAGCAGGTACACATTGTGCATGTTAGAAACATTTCCATTCGCCTGCTTATTTTTGGCCTTGCAAGGCCTGTGCAGCAGTCTTCCCCGTCTTATCACTACGTTTCTGTTAGTGCGAGCAAAACAGCAGCTGTCTGCTAGAAAAAAGCTGACCATCACATATTCTGCTTCAGCCTGCTTCAGCATATAAGCAGTTAGCATAAAAGTAGGTGACAGTTCACAAAATGGAGTCACTGTGGCTCACTTAGACCCAGAGCAAAAGAGTTTCATCGGCTCTTGTGGCCTTCCACTCCCCTGAGTTACCTGGTAGCTATGCCTAGTGACACCAACAAGACCAATTCTCCAATTTGTCAAGATCATTTTGAATTCTAATCCCATCCTCCAAAGTGCTAGCAACCCATCCTGGTTTGGTGTCATCCACAGATTTTATAAGCATACTCTTCTTTCCATTATCCAAGTCATTCATGAAAATGTTGACTAGTATCCGAGCCAGGACTGACCCCAGTAGATATGCCCTCCCAGTTTGACAGTGAACCATTGATAACTACTCTTTGAGTACAGTCTTTCAATCAATTGTGCACCCACCTTCTAGTAATTTCATCTAGACCACATTTCCCTAGTTTGCTTATGAGAATGTCACGTGGGATTGTCAAAAACCTTACTAAAATCAAGATATATTATGTCTGCTGCTTCCCCCTCCATTCACTAGGTCAGTGACTCTGTCAAAGAAGGAAACTGGGTTGGTTTGACATGATTTTTGTTCTTGACAAATCCACATTGGCTATTACTTATAACCTTATTTTCCTGTAGGTGCTTACAAATTGATTGTTTAATAATTTGTTCTAGTGTCTTTCCAGGTATCGAATTTAGGCTGACTGGTCTATAATTCCCTGGGTACTAGGAGCCTGGCCTACTGCTACTGTGCTGCTAGGTCCTGGAGGATAATCTCCAACCCGTGCATTTGTCCCTCACTTGGCCTTCGTGCCAGGAACCACGTTTCATCCTCATTTTGGCCCCAGTTCAGCAAAACACTTAAGTACGTGCTTCAGTTCCATGGATTTCAATAGAACTGAAGGATGCACTTAAAGTTAAGCATGTGCTAAAGTGCTGTTGTGAATGGGGATGGACTTAACCCTGTGATTAAATGCTTTACTGACTTGAGGCCTGAATGCTCTTCAGAGTAAACTTACAATTGGATTGAAGGGTATTTGCTAAGCATTAACGTCTGTAGTTCATATTGCAGACAAGTTATTTTAAATATTCATTTGGCATAATTATGGGTGCATTATCTATAGTATTTATAATTTGAGTAGTGCTTGACATCTCACCCTTCCCCCTCCACAAGACAGGTGTCTGTGCTTTCTGCTATGGGTTTGTTCAGTGTTTGTTCACTTTGCAGAGGCCATGTGGAAATGCTATGTCACTTTTTGCCTGGAGAGACTTAACAGGAAAACCAATAGTGAGGAATTGAGACGGAAGGTACGTGTTCATCATACATTCATAGTACCAAAAGCTCCTGCTGTCACTGACTTCCATAGTCTGTCTTCGTGATACCCTTGTAAACTAGGGTAGATTTCCAGCAATTTGAAACAAATAATGCAGCTCATGTGAGAACAATTGGCTAGTTATTTGGACCGATAGCTGTCATTAAGGATCAGTTGTTCTCCCTGTTAGGCATCCTCCTTCAGGGCTATATAAATCAGTCTTCCCATTTGGTCACCTAGCTGAAAATTGGCATGCATGTACCCAGATGTGAATCAGTCTTGTTCTGTATGGGGTGGGAAAGCCTGAAACTGATTAAACATTTTTCATTCAAGTAAATGACCAGAAGTTTGGGGCTTTCTTTGAGTTCCTGAAGTGGGGAGGAAAAAAACCTTAATCATAAAACCTGAACTTGTATGCAATGCGAGTTAGCAGCTTTTGCTTAAGTTTCTTTACTGATACTTTTTATAAACAAAAGCTATATAAAAATAATGTTGAGTCTACAGCAAAGAATTTTTTAAATTTCATTATATTTATAACAGTTTTCATCCAGGGATCTTAACTTTCCCTTCTAAAGTGGTTTAAGTATCCACCCCATTCTACAGATGGAGAAACCGAGGCAGAGAAAGACTTGCCCTAGATCACACAGTGGGTCAGTGAAAGAACTGGAAATAGAACCCAGGTGTCATTGCCTCAGCCTCTGGACCATGGTGCCGTATCTGGTTCCTGTCCAGTCTCATTACAGCATTCTCAAAAGAGATGGTGATCTTTAATATTCAGAAAAATGTAGTGGCCAGAACTGGGCACTGGAATCCTTGGCTCTCCTGTATTTCCAGGACTGCTCTGTGACCGTGGCCTATGGCTTGATCTTTCTGTGGCTCAGTTAACCAATCATAGAATCATAGAATATCAGGGTTGGAAGGGACCTCAGGAGGTCATCTAGTCCAACCCTCTGCTCAGAGCAGGACCAATCCCCAACTAAAGCATCCCAGCCAGGACTTTGTCAAGCCTGACCTTAAAAACCTCTAAGGAAGGAGATTCCACCACCTCCCTAGGTAACTCATTCCAGTGCTTCACCACCCTCCCAGTGAAAAAGCTTTTCCTAATATCCAACCTAAACCTCCCCCACTGCAACTTGAGACCATTACTCCTTGTTCTGTCATCTGGTACCACTGAGAACAGTCTAGATCCATCCTCTTTGGAACCCCCTTTCAGGTAGTTGAAAGCAGCTATCAAATCCCCCTCATTCTCTTCTTTCTGGGTATAATACGTGTTGGCTTCCCAGAGGGCAAAGGAAGCTTAAAGTTGGTCAAGTGCTGTGAGCTCCTTTGAATGAAAGGCGCTGTAGGAGCACAAACTTCTTAATATGCTGTACCAGCACTGCAAAATCGTACTTGCTTAGAGTGAGCATTATTTTGATGGGTAAATAGACAGTTTTTTCATTATATGGATGAACAGATTTTAGTGCCTGTACTGCTGAATCTTCCTCACAGCTCTTCTGTGCTTAAATTGGACTGGCTGAATTAAGAAAGCTGTTGCCTTAACTATTTCCCTTGCATTTGACTCTTTAAATTAGCTATTTATGGTTTGACCTTGCCCTTAAAACTGCAAGGGAGCTTTGCTATGTTTCTTGTACAATCAGTCTGCAAGGTACCTGTATGCATCTGTCTCTAAAAGAAGGATGGAACCTTAAGGCTGAGGAACTTGATGTCACTTGTAAGCTGGAATTTACAAAGGAGGCTAAAGGGTTAGGCATCCATCTTCCATTGAATTTCAGTGGGATTTGGGCTCCTTAGAAAGCCCCGACCTTGAAAATGTAAGCTGGATTTTGGTAGACTCTGGCATGTACAGCAGCAAAGCTTATTTTCTTTCTCTTTCAGAGGCTAGAAAGGACTTTGAGTGTATTCAGCGGAGCCCATGAGTCCACCTTGCTGCCAGAGACTTTATACAAACAGTGGGTAAGGATATATGCAGGAAACTAGATTGGGGCCCTGATTCTGAATTGCTTGCACTCCCAAAATTGCCATTCAAGTAAATAGGAGCTTTGGATGTGCAGGAATGCCAGATCAGGGCCTAATTTCTTGATAAACTATGTGGACCTGCCTTGTTGATTAACTTCAACTGCTGTTTCAGTTTCACCTGTTACTGGAGGTTGGCCTTTCTGAGAAGGCAACAGAGGTAGCTGCAACTGCAACCAAACGGTTCAGCCAATCGGTGGAAATGTGGCACACGAGACTGCAGGTGCTAATCAAACTGAACAGCAGCGATGTGGCCCAGTGTTTTGAGGAAGCTGTGAGACAGGTGAAATCTAAGGTCTGTGACTATTTTAATCTATTGCACAATACTCTATGACAAGAACCCTCTGACCCGTGGCTTTATATTTACTTAAAATTGTAAAGCCCCAAACCAGTCTTTAAAATAAATATATATGGGCTCACCATTCAAAATACACATTACGTTCAGGTCTGTCAGTGAAATGCAAACAAAATCATGACTTTTAAAAAATTTTAAACTTGAAATTCAAGGATTTGAACAATGAATCCTGGTGCTAGGTTCCATGTCCTTTTAGTGGCCAACTGGCATTCCCTCTGTCCGCCTTGGAGAGGCACCCATGTGTTCTTGCATCCCAGCATACCTGCTTTGCATGGCCGGGCAGCTGCCCCCGAAGTGCTGGGGGTGGGAGGGGGATGGAGTGTAGTGCTTTGATCAGCTGGCTGGGCATTTCCCCCACCCCGGAACTGAACTCCAGGAGGTAGAGGACACAGGAAGGGTATATATTTCCCCCTTCTGCTGCCTTTGGACTTCTCTGTCTGGCGATACAAAAGGACCCACTCCAAGCATGATGTCTAGCAGCTGTTAAGCCAGGCAACATTTTCCACCTGGAAAGGAGGAAGATTATGGAGGCATATGTAATCTAGCTGCTGTTTGTGCCTGGGGACTAGTCCTTTGTTCATGACAGTCCTTTTTGATGGGTGATTTTGCATCCAGATGTACAGCATCTAGGTTAGGACATGGTGGATGTTGGCTGGAAATGTTTGTATAAAATTGTTTTTAAACTCTCTGGTGACTGTTACATTTTTATGCAAATCAGGCTGAGCCTTGGCCCTGAGCTTTCACTGCTTCCTTTTCTTTTATAGGGCTGTTTACCGTTATGGACTCTATGGGTGGAATGGAGTGAAGGAGCAAACAGCAAGGAAGACACACAAGCCCTCTACCAGGTATTTGGCCGAGGGAAATATAATTCCTCTTACTGTGTGAAATGGACTAGAAAGTCAATAATGGCCATGAGGTACTGGGACAGTACGTGGGGCATGCTTAACAAGCGTTTTCTACAGGCAGCCCTTGTCTCAGGCTTTGATCACCAGTCTGAATGCAGTGCTGGTGAAACATTTGGGGAAAATGTTTAAAGAGGACTAAGTGCCATAGGCTCTAAGGGTATGTTTCTGCAGCCCGTGACAGTGAGCTTTCCAGCTTGGATTGACAGGCTTAAGGCAGTGGGGCTAGTGCTCTAAAAATAGCTGTGGAGAAAGCGCTTTGAAGTTGTGGCTCTGAAGTTTAGGGAGAGGGGTGGGCTTCAGAGCTCCAGCCTGCTGAGCCACAACATCTACACATCTGTTTTTATCATAGTAACGCACGCCCGTCTGCCAGCCCGGGCTGGGAGGCTTGCTGTCGCAGGCTGTGTAGACGTAATCTAAAGTGTCATTGAAAATCAGTTAGACTATGAAGCATAAGTCACTTCTGAAAAGGAGGCTTAGGTTCCCAAGTCATTTTAAAAAATTTACCCCGATAATATCTGTGTGGCTTCCGATTTGTGTCCTATTTTCAACTGTCAGTTTGTAAAATACTCTTTGCACACCTAACCTGCTTTATGAAAGCATGAATACTGTACCAGAAAATTAGAGAAAAACATTTTGGTTCTAATCCCAACAGAGATCCCCTGAGTAGCCTTGGACAAAATACTTCACCTCTCTGCCTCAGTTTCTCTACTTGTAATGTAAAATACTTGCTTCTTATGGGACGTTTGAGAATTAATTTGTCTGTAGAGCATTCCAGATGAGAAGTGTTATGGAAATGTAAAGCATTAACTTTTTAAACTGACTTGAATATTGGAAAGGAAGACATTTTAGCTCTAATTTAAGTTTAGAGGTTTGTAGTTGAAAAATATTGGGTTTGCGGCATCTGCCATTTTTCAGCTACAGTTTAGGATACTCTTTTTTCCAATACTTGAAATTCAGCCTCTTTCTCAGGAGACAGCTATTTGACGCCAATGTATTTGAAAATGGAGACAAGGAATTGAAAGGAATTATTTGGTATAGTTCTCTGTAGTTACTTTGTAACTGTAGCAAAGATCCTGTGTGTTTAACTTGCAGAGATCCTTATTTGTCATAGCCCCAGCTGACTCAGTAACCATGAAAGAGAAGTACCTTGATTGGGCCTACAGAGATGGCGGTTATAAGAAAGCAAAGAAAGTCTTTACCAGGTGAAAAATAAAAATCTGAAATCTGGTCTTTCTAACATATGTTTGGAGGAGATCTAAATTCTAAAGTTCTTAATGCTTTCATTTTAGCCTGCATGAAAGTCGCCCATTTTCACTCGAGTTCTTCAGGAAAATGATTGAAATAGAGAAGGAGCAAGTAAGTATTACATATCAACTTAGTATTGTATTTTGTAGGACATGTGTTAGAGCTTTGGAGTTGAATAGGAAGGGGTAGTTGGCTGAGTACAAAGTAATTAGGTTGCAGTCATCTCCATATTTGTCTTCCAAAGTGGATCCACACCATTTAATATAAAACTGAGTATCATGCGGTAACTAGTCTTTGAACTTCTGAGCTGTGTGTGTAACAGTGTAATTAAAGTATCTAATCATGCAGCAGCTTGGTTTGTTCCTGTATACAATCAGTGATCTTTAAACTCTTCCTTTCTTAGGAATCCTGCAAGATGCTTAATCTGAGAGAATACTATGAACGTGCCCTGAGAGAGTTTGGTTCTACAGATTCTGGTATGGAGGCTTTTTTGTTCAGTGTCTGTGTTTCCATCAAGCTAAGAAAAGTGGGGTGATCTTCCTGCCCATATGTCTGCTAAACCGCATAGTGCAGCTCGCTGATGCTGTGCCTTTAATAAGGATGGCACTCCAGAGTGATCTTGTCTCATAGAACTTTTAGTCTAGGGGCCTGATTCCAACAAATACTCACGTGGGTAGTCCCACTGAAGTCAGCGGGATTACTTGTGTGAGTCAGGGCTTGTGGGGTTTGTTGACATTGGCTGGCCTAGGGTGAAGCAGCCATCTGTAACTCACTAGTTTTTGTAAAAAGTACAAATCAAGCGTGTGTAATTGTATTCCTTTACACAACATCCCTTTGAGGATAGTATCTCCATTTTACAGATGGTGTGCATATAGGTTAAGCATGTCTCTGTCACAGCTGGGAAGAAAACCCAGTTCTCTGGACTCCATGTCTGGGCTATAACTCCTAGGCAAAGCTTCCTCTGTAAAAGGAATCAAACAGTTGGACTTCACTATATTCACATATGTAACATTTTAATGTGGAGAGCCTCTAGAATGTAACTAGATTTTTTTTTTTTTTCTTTAAAAGATCTCTGGCTAGATTACATCAAAGAGGAGCTAAACCATCCCCAAGGCAAACCAGTAAACTGCGGGAACATTCACTGGAGAGCTATGAAGATGCTAGAGGGAGAGCTAGTAGAAAAATTTGTTTCCAAATACACTTTGCTGCAAACTGGACACTTGTGAAAAATGCAGATTACGCTGAACTTGCAAACGTTTCTGACAGACAATATCAAAGCGCAGAATTTCTGGAGTTAGTTGGTTGTCCACATTTTTGTACAAGATTCTGAAAATAAATACGTTCCTGAACCATCCTACTACGTACGCTGTGTTCAAGTATGTTGGAATTCATCTGTGGTCCTAACACACAGCTGCTACTAGTGTTGCATGTCTCAGTGGTGAGTTCCTGTGAAAGGGTACAAATCCACAGTTGAAGAAGAGGAAAAACTCATCACAAAGCAAGTGAAGGCATCTATCAATGTATTTGTAACTGAGAACTTCTGAGAGCAAACGCTCCCAATAGTCTACGCTATCTGGTGCAGTAAATAGCCACTATACATCAGATTTCACACATTTAAAAGTTTATATTAAAAACTAAAACTAAAATTGATGCAAAGAAATTTAATTTCAGTAGAAACTGAAGCTTGGGTATCAGGCCCCTATAGAGCAATGCAAAATGGAACATAAAGCGACAGTAATTCTGAAAGAAAGGGACCAACTTTCAAAGTGAGGTTTGGTGATAGAGGTAATTTGAGTATTTGCATGTAGTGAACCTTGCCCCTTTCCAACATAACAGGCAGTCATTTAATTTACTAAATTGTAACTTATTGCAATACACTTTTTCATGATTTTATATTTAAATAACTCTCTCAATATGGCCAATTTAAACTTTCCATAAACTTAAAAAAAGAAAAAAACAGATTGTCCTGTGTAAACTTTTAGAAGCTATTTTTCTGCTCCACTTATTTTGCTCTTTACTGCTGACAAAAACATCCTACTCCTGTGTTTTCTGATGAAGATGAAATGTAATATAAAATACAGGACAAAGGTCTGTTTACTTCCTTCTCCGAACCAGCATCAATGCTCTAGCTGTAGGGGTAATATTTGCTTGTTAATATTGGACATGCAAATTTACATATTTTGGGGATCTCCAAAATGTGGGGGCTATCTTTTTTTTTTTTTTTTCTAGTTTCTTGGCAGAAAATTCTCCCTTCATTTCCTTCTTTTCATTTTTTGTTGGGGTTTGTGTATGTGGCTTGTTTTTTGTTCCCCTCCAGCCCTAAATACAATTGTAAATGGCCAGTTCTGAGAATCAAAAATGTCAAATGGAGAGATGAGCTGGGATCTGGGTTCTTATGACCCCCCTTCAGTGTGGCAGCTAAGCATTCTCATCTATATTTATACCCACTTGCCCACAAAAACAGAACTAAAATAACACCCATCTCACAATTTCTGCAGAGAATGGTGACTCTCGCTTACAAAGCCATGATTCCAGGTCAAGCTGAGTAATGAATGATACAGTACTGAATCAACATGGAAAAACAGGTACATTCAAAAAGGTGGATGCAGAATGCCATTTTTGGGTGCATGAGATTATCTAAGGTCTTTCTTTGAACTGGTGAAGATGCACAGTATCTTCAAAGACTCTTCCCTCCTCCTCCCCCCATTGAATGTAAGTGAAGTATGACATGGGACAGAGAAGGTACATGCTATAGGCGGACAGAAAATGATGGCACACACACAGAATGTTTATCCTGAGCACTGTAGAACAAAACGAATATTCAGTATACTTGGCATAACGTCCATTATTAAGTCACTTCATTTCTAAATGGTCACATGAAAAATCAAATGGTTTAGGCTTATGTTTTGCACGCTTCTGGGGCATGTGACCAAAATCCTCCATACTCGGATGTATTTTACTTTTCTCCCCCTGCTCAGAAGCAGCCAGACAGTGTCAGATTTGAACAAAGTGCCTTGTGGTGTTACTGTGGCTGCCCTGCTAACTGAGTGAGGTGAGAAGCTGTCAAATTTGTCAGTGCATTTGTTGGCTTCTGCCTTTAGGCATGATCCAGTGCCCATTAGAGTCTCTTGGAATCTTCCAACTGATCTCTCTGGTTACTGGATCCAGGACCCCTGACTGGGGGTTTAACATGGCATGCATCCTAATTTGGGGGGCAGGGGAGGGGCAGGAAGTTATCTGGCTACAGAACTAGTAATATTTTGCAATAGTGGAAACTGCTTCCAGTTACAAAGTTGTTATGAGGCCAAACACTTATACTCCATTGTACTATGAGCCCTGGATCCTTTGCTCCAGAAGGGCTTTTCTGTAGAGGACAAGGCACAGAATGAAGAGGGCAGGGGCGGTTTTATGGTGGTATTGAATCCTTACAGTGGATGAAGGTTGCTTCTGTTTTATGCTGCCTGTTGCCCTCATTTGCCCCCACCCCAAGTATGATATCAAGTTTAATTTTAAAATGGAACATAAAATGTCACATTAAAGAACAGAGAAATATTTTCTCGAAATTTACTAATTGCAGTGCACAAGAACGTTTAAAATAATGTTTCCTAATGATACAGGGAGTGTCCTGGACACTGATGTGCAATAAAGAATTGCTTGAAAAGAGTTTGCTAAGCATTACAGATTGCTCTGACTTTGCATTTGACTTGCTACCTATGATTGATTCACCACCCCTGAAAATGATAAACTGCTTGTAGAGCAGGGGTGGGCAAACTTTTTGGCCCGAGGGCCACATCTGGGAATAGAAATTGTATGGTGGGCCATGAATGCTCAGAAAGTTGGGGAGGGGGTGAGGGCTCCAGGGTGGGGCCAGAAAGAAGGAGTTCAGGGTGTGGGAGGGGGCTCCAGGCTGGAGTGAGGGAGTAGGGTGCAGGGGGGTGAGGGCTCTGGGGTGAGGCTGGGGATGAGTTTGGGGTGTAGGAGGAGGCTCTGGGCTGGGACCAAGGGGTTTGGAGGGTGGGAGGGGGATCAGGGCTGGGGCAGGGGGTTGGGGTGCAGAGAGAGGCTCAGGGCTGCAGGCTCCGGGCGACGCTTACATCAAGCGGCTCCCGGAAGCAGCGGCCGTATCCCCACTCCGGCTCCTACGCAGAGCTGCGGCCAGGCGGCTCTGTGCACTGCCCCGTCCGCAGGCACCGCTCCTGCAGCCACCCCCTGGAACTGCGGGGGTGGCGCTTGGGGTGGGAGCAGTGTGCAGAGCGGAGCTCCTGGGCTGCCCCTACACGTAGGAACTGGAGCGGGGCCATGCCACTGCTTCTGAAACAGCAGAGAGCAGCCCCCGACCCTGCTCCCTGGCTGGAGCGCCGGTGCGAGGCAAGCCCCAGACTCCGCTCCCCAGCAGGAGCTTGAGGGCTGACTTAAAATGATTGGTGGGCTGGATCCAGCCTGCGGGCCGTAGTTTGCCCACCCCTGTTGTAGAGAGATTCTTCAGAATCTAGTAGACTAACAGTTTTTTCATTTTAGGAACAGATCTATTGAAAGTCACTTTAACCATTCCTTACTTTTTAATTTAAATTATTTTGATTGTTAATTCCTGGTGCTATTTTTTCCAGCTGTGCTCTTAAAACATAATTTTCACGATGCAGTCCAACTTCTGATTCTCTCAAGACTGAAATTTGATGTCTCAACCTTTGATTTTCTTGGTTAACATTAGCGAATTGCTGTGTTAACAGTAAGTTTTCTTCCATTAAGTTGCCTCTTTCGACTGCAAGCCTTGAAATGTCTTCCTGGTTCCTAGAAAGCGACATTAGAAGTGCCCCTAAAACGACCAGAAGGATCACAACTAAAAGTATCAGAAAGACTAGGATGCAGATGAGCACTCTGTTTTTTTCTTCCAGTTCATGGTCTCTTGAGGCACCACAAAATAAGGCAGCAGGATTAGCTTTCTCCAACCAGTAATTCATTCTCATCAGCTGCCTGTAAGATAGGATTCAGTTTTTATGGCACTCTGCTACACTAAAGTGTTTCTAATTTTACAGGAAAACCTACAATTAAAGAATCTACAAACCATCACTCACATAAAATCAGAGACAAGCAAATAACTTTCAATAGAGTAGCCTGTTTGGAGCACGGATACATCCAAATCTTGCCACGTCTTCCTCTACAACATGTCCGAGATATATGCTTTTCTGTCTGGGCCAGGCCCCCTACTCCTCCTGCTTTGTTTTGTGTGTGTGCTGTTTGTGTTTTTTGTTTTATAGCTGCTGCCTCTGTGGCACCCCTCACACCCACATTGCACCCTTGCCTCATTTAAAATCCATCTGCCTACCCATTTATACCATATCACCCTTCTCTGAATCCCTCTACCTGCTTCCTCTTTTCCACTATATCAAGTTTGTTTTATTCTTCGTTAAACATTTAAAAAGCCTCCTGCCACTTTTGAAAATGGGACGAAGGCATCAGAGTTGGGGAGGGAGGGTTGCCCAATTGATAGAGCACTGGCCTGAATCATAGAATCATAGAATCATAGAATATCAGGGTTGGAAGGGACCTCAAGAGGTCATCTAGTCCAACCCCCTGCTCAAAGCAGGACCAATTCCCAACTAAATCATCCCAGCCAAGGCTTTGTCAAGCCGGGCCTTAAAAACCTCCAAGGAAGGAGACTCCACCACCTCCCTAGGTAACGCATTCCAGTGCTTCACCACCCTCCTAGTGAAATAGTGTTTCCTAATATCCAACCTGGACCTCCCCCACTGCAACTTGAGACCATTGCTCCTTGTTCTGTCATCTGCCACCACTGAGAACAGCCGAACTCCATCCTCTTTGGAACCTCCCTTCAGGTAGTTGAAGGCTGCTATCAAATCCCCCCTCATTCTTCTCTTCTGGAGACTAAACAATCCCAGTTCCCTCAGCCTCTCCTCATAAGTCATGTGCTCCAGACCCCTAATCATTTTTGTTGCCCTCCGCTGGACTCTTTCCAATTTTTCCACATCCTTCTTGTAGTGTGGGGCCCAAAATTGGACACAGTATTCCAGATGAGGCCTCACCAATGTCGAATAAAGGGGAACGATCACGTTCCTCGATCTGCTGGCAATGCCCCTACTTATACAGCCCAAAATGCCGTTAGCCTTCTTGGCAACAAGAGCACACTGTTGACTCATATCCAGCTTCTCGTCCACTGTGACCCCTAGGTCCTTTTCTGCAGAACTGCTGCCTAGCCATTCGGTCCCTAGTCTGTAGCAGTGCATGGGATTCTTCCGTCCTAAGTGCAGGACTCTGCACTTATCCTTGTTGAACCTCATCAGGTTTTTTTTGGCCCAATCCTCTAATTTGTCTAGGTCCCTCTGTATCCGATCCCTACCCTCTAGTGTATCTACCACGCCTCCTAGTTTAGTGTCATCTGCAAACTTGCTGAGAGTGCAGTCCACACCATCCTCCAGACCATTAATAAAGATATTAAACAAAACCGGCCCCAGGACCGACCCTTGGGGCACTCCGCTTGAAACCGGCTGCCAACTAGACATGGAGCCATTGATCACTACCCGTTGAGCCCGACGATCTAGCCAGCTTTCTATCCACCTTACAGTCCATTCATCCAGCCCATATTTCTTTAACTTGGCGGCAAGAATACTGTGGGAGACTGTGTCAAAAGCTTTGCTAAAGTCAAGGAATAACACATCCACTGCTTTCCCCTCATCCCCTCATCCACAGAGCCAGTTATCTCATCATAGAAGGCAATTAGGTTAGTCAGGCACGACTTCCCTTTGGTGAATCCATGCTGACTGTTCCTGATCACTTTCCTCTCCTCTAAGTGTTTCATAATTGATTCCTTGAGGACCTGGAGTCAGACTTGGGTTTTATTTCCTCCTCTGCCACTGGCCTGCTGAGTGACCTGGGGCAAGTCACTTCACCTCTCGGTACCTCCATTTCCCCATCTGTAAAATGGGGATAATACTGACCCGCGTAAAGCACTCTGAGATCTACTGATGAAAAGCACTGTATAAGAGCTTGGTATTAGTCACTTATGTGCTTTGAAAATTTTACCCTCCTCCCTTTTTTTTTTTTTTTAAAAGCCC
The DNA here is from genome assembly GCF_028017835.1 of Emys orbicularis. Classification (NCBI taxonomy): domain Eukaryota; kingdom Metazoa; phylum Chordata; order Testudines; family Emydidae; genus Emys; species Emys orbicularis. The sequence continues at coordinate 41,744,843 of NC_088695.1, read as the reverse complement.
ATTAGCTGCAACAATGACAGTCCTGACCTCCAGCCTTTCTGCTTCTTAGTGCTTGCTGCCCTATCGCCCTTTTCTGCCTGGCATGCCTTCCCTGATCTAGTCTGTAAAGCTACTTCCTTCTCCTTTGAAATCCCTCTTCAAGGTGCCCATCTACCAGGAGCCCTCCAACTAGTCATGGCTAGAGAGAGGGACAGTGGGGATTGCTGAAGTTGTGCATGCAGCTGGCACTTTTTAAAACAAGGTCAGATGTTTTTTCTAAAAGATACGCTCTAGGATTTTTTCCCATGTGCTTTCTGTTTGTTAGGTCTGGCCTTAAACTGGAGCCATTACGCAGTACCGTAATACAAATAGTATAGAACCAATAGTGCAAACCAATTTTTATAATAGGTCACTTCTGCTAACCTCTGGTGCAGCTTCTGCCATTCCTGTAGAAAAGGTCCAGAGTTTTCTAGTATAGACAAGGCCTGTGACTGTGCATCCTTTGGGGCAGGATCTATGGCTTGCACAAGGATGAAAAGCATTGGTGCTTGGCTGCTAATAACATCTATTTCTGTCTGAAAGGGCCTTGCCTTAGACATGAAATATCAAGACTTTAGTTGCCATGGGATTTTTAAACCAAATTTGATTTGACACAGTTTAAGGTTTGATTGTTTCTTACAGTAATTTCAGTCTTGGCTGCTGCACAGTGCACAAAACAATATCTAAGACCTACTAGCCCAGAATTTTTTCCTTTGTATTTTTTGTATTTAAAGATGATTGCAGTCAGGCAAGGCTAAGGCTGAACAGCGAGAAGACCACTCCAGTGCAAATAAAATCAGTCTTTTCCCCGTCCCATGGCTTATTTTGGCATTAATGAATGACCTTGTTTTCAGAAAGCAGTAATTGGTCTCCATGGTGTAAACAGCAGAATAAACAAACCTAAAACTGAAACCACCACTGCCAGGATCCATCTTGGGTTTTCTAACACAGCTATTTCCCTGTTGTCTCACCTTTCTCTTGTACAACACACACATTCTTCATTATCTGTTTCTGTATTTTATATTTACTGGGCCAAATTTACCAATGATAACACAGATGTAGGTATTTGAGTGTGATTTCCATCAGCTTGGTATTCAATGGGTGTGTAACACGGGCAGGGCTGCTGGAAATCTTTATTTTACACATTGGCAAAAGTTTTCTCCCTTGGTGTGTAACTTACTTATTTTGCACACCGCAGGGATATAGCAGGAAAAGCAACCAATGAGGGTGTAAAATAACACTCCTCTTCGCCTGTCTTTCCGCTCCTAGCTTGCACTCCTTACCACGTTCCACACATTTTGTATACATTCTGCATGCCAAGGTGGTGCAAGTTACACTGCTTTACCAGTTGCATGCATTTCTAACCAATTTACACCCATGTGTTGTCCTAGCTGAATTATCCCTAAAGACTTCCAGTAGCATCCCTTGGTCAGTGTTTAGTCTTGACCAGAGCATGGTGCAGATCTACTGTTAGTGTCTGGTCAGTAACCATTTTAGGGAAGGTTTATAGGCAGCAGAAAGTAGATACAGCTTCATCTCACCAAGAACTTACCACTCTGGCTCAATTTCCACTTCACAGAGAGGGAGTGGGAGGACTCTTTCGGAGCTGGACGGCACTCTCTCACCTTGGATTTTTCCTGTGAAAGCAGCAACAGGTGCAACTGCAAATTAAATGTGATAAGTTAGAGGGGTTTTTATGTTCAGGTGCTGTGCTGCTTCATGGACAAGTGTGGCTTCCCCAGGCAAATAAACCAGGTGCTCACAGGATCCGGTAGGTAAGAAAAAGGAGCAGATTTCTCCCTTTCCTTCAGAGGAGTGGCTCAAACAAAGAAGTTTACTCTTGGCCACTAATTAAAGGGACAGTACAGATTAAAGAGGTATCTCTTATGAGTTACTAGCAGTTACATACAGTACTGGCTGAAAGGCTACTCGGGTAGAATTTGAAACTGGGCTGTCAGCTCTAGAGAGCAGCATAGGTGCTGGAACTAGGGGTGCTGCTGCACCCCCTGGCTTGAAGTGGTTTCCATTATATACAGGGTTTACAACTGGGTTCGGTGGCTCTTAGTACCCCCCCACTATAAAAATTGTTCCAGAACCCCTGGAGAGCAGTGAGATGCTGCCCCTTTATAAAGGAAGAAGGGAAAAGAGCAGGGCCACATCACTCCCCCCAGAACAGCTAGTGCCCTGAAGAAGGGTCCCAGCACAATGGCAATCAGCATGAGAAGTTCTCCTATGCCCCAGTAATTACAGAGCACTGACAGAGCCCCTCAACATACACATACTAGCCCACCGATGTTTCTCTTGCATGGGGAGGCAGTGTGGGCTAATAGACAGACCACAGAAGACCTGGGGTTGATTTCCAGCTCCGCTACTGGGCTGCTGGATGACCTTGGGCAAGTCACTTCCCCTCTTTGTGTCTCTGTAAAATGGGGATAAAGGCTCTAAACTCCATAAAGTGCTTTGAGCTGCAAAGTAAAGAGCTAGGTGTCAGTATTATCAGGCTAAAGAACAGGGGCAGTAGTTACCTAAGCCCTACCCTTGTTCTACAGTAACCAGAGCGGACGGAGTGAGCTCTTGGGAAAACTCTCCTTCCTACTTCACACCAACCCATGGCAAGGGCATCTGCCCCATGCACACCTTTCCCCTGGCTATGTCAACCGGCCATGCAGCTAGCAGCCACAGCTCAGGAAGCCATGACTATGATGTAGTGAAGTGGGCCCTACAGTGCTGGAAAGGAAAACTCCCAAGATAATCCTGGAACTCTTCTGTTGATTAAAAATAAAATCTCATTCATTTCCTTATGGGAAAACCATTACCCCTGTCTCCTAATCCCATGGTTGCTGTTGTCAGTATAAGCATAATACAAATTTCTGTTCACGAAGATTCCGCTTTTGAAGTCTTGTGTTCTTGCCATCAGCGTGGCACGGAGACCAGCCTGCCACATTATAATCCAGGGCTTCAGTCTTTCGCCATTGAAACACTATTTCCGGATGGAACATTAGTATAGAGACAATCCACTATTTGCTCAAGGCTGACCTGGTGCTTAGGGCTGCAGGAGGCAGAAAGGACAGAGGCCACGCCTGCCTTGTAGAAGGTAGGAATGAAAAACCAACTTCTTTTATGATAGAGATGGGTGTGTGTGTGTGTGTGTGTGTTTTAAGAAACAGGGTTAGCTGCTATGGTGGAAAGGGAAAATAAAGGCCGCCATGTGAATTTACCTACGGACTTACTGCTAACAACCAGGGGCTGTCAATATCCCCATGCAATGGGGCGGGGTGGGGCTTCCACAGCCCCAGTGGTTGGAGGGCTGGGGGTGGGTAGGTGCTGTAGTGCCCTTCCCCCCCCCCCGCGGGAGCAGCTGGGACCGGGGCTCACCGGACCGCTTCCCCCCCCCCCCCCCCACGTGCTTCCCTCCACTCCCTCCGCCGCTGGTTGGCTACCCCGTGTTGCCATTTGGCCGGCCGCGTGGCGAGTCCCGTGCGCCGGGGGGCGCAACAGGTACCCGGCCCGGGGCCTCTGTGGAGGGGCGGGGATGGAGGGGCCGGGGGCGCGGCAGCGGGAAGAGGATCCGTTGGAGCCACTCCTAGGCCCGGAGGTGAGAAGCAGCGGGGAGCCTGGCCGGGGGCGGGGGGCTGTGAGGGGAGGGGGCTGTGAGGGGTGTGTGCAGGGGGAGCTGTGAGGGGTGTGTGCAGGGGGAGCTGTGAGGGGAGGGGGCAGTAGGGGTGTGTGCAGGGGGAGGGGAGGGTCTGGAGAGGGGGCTGTGAGGGGTGTGTGCAGGGGGGAGAGGAGGGGCTGTGAGGGGTATGTGCAGGGGGGAGGGGAGGGTCTGTGGAAGGGGTGTGTGCAGGGAGAGGGGAGTGTATGTGTTGGGGGCTGTGAGGGTGTGTGTGGAGGGGGTGTATAGGAAGGCAGTAGATGCCTGGGGATGACTGTAGGAGATTTATGGAGAGTCTGGTTTGTGTGTGTGAGAGATGGGAGTACTGTATTTCAGCATGTGGGGATCGAGTTGGGGTTATGGACAGAACTGTAGGGAGTGGGTGGGTGTTTTCTTTAAATATTGTGGTCTCATTTCCTTTCCTTTTCTTAATTCCCATTTATTTCCCCAGATCCCATGGTAAAGGGACTGTAAAGTGCATCCCTTTCTCTTCCCCACTGGCCTAGCTGGCTATTCCTTGAGTGAAGGTGGAGGTGGATTCTAGTTGAAACCTAATCTTTTAGACCCTTCAGGGTGATTTTCTTGCTGGGGTTTATGTTTGGGAGAAATAGAAAGTTCTTAAAGAAAATTGTGAAAGGGGTTAAATGATGTTTGGGCTGATGCAAAACTCCTGGGAGCTGTTCAGATCTCCATCGATGTGCAGAATGTTATTGGTTTTTTTTTGGTAATTTTAACTCTTTAAAAAACAACAAGGAGTCTGGTGGCACCTTAAAGACTAACAGATTTATTTGGGCATAAGCTTTCGTGGGTAAAAACCTCACTTCTTCGGATGCGTCAGGTTTTTACCCACGAAAGCTTATGCCCAAATAAATCTGTTAGTCTTTAAGGTGCCACCAGACTCCTTGTTGTTTTTGTAGATACAGACTAACACGGCTACCCCCTGATATTTAACTCTTTAGGTTCACAAGCATGTCACGAGGTTGGAGCTTGACTATACATATACTTGTGTGTGTCTGTGTGTAACTGACACTAAATTTTCCCTTGGACAGAGTGGAAATAGGGGCTGTTTTCCATGCCCATTACTGGAAACGAGATTGTTATTTTTTAGCAGAGGGAAGAAATATAGTGCCTTCTAATCTTTCCCACATATAAAATTTCAACCAAGGGGCATTGTCACAATATGGAGGTTGGCTTTTAGAGTTGCAGTAGCTGCTCCCTGACGTAGAATGGGGGATATATTACTATTACTAGTTAAGAACTTGCATACTAAGTAACCTGTAAGTTACTATTCATAGGCCATTGACTTCAGTGGAGCACCACAACGGTGCAGGGATCAGCCTGCACAGAGTAACTTGCAGGATGGAAGCTATATAAACACACAGAATGTAGCCCCCTACTGTTTATCTTCTCCCTTCATGTATCACTAACTTTGGGCCATCCACACATCCTTCCCCTTTGATTCAAGTCCTGTTGCTCACAACTGGCCTTAAGCCCAATGTATGTAGTCAGTTGCTCAGAGTTCCATGCAGATCTGGAAACTCACAAGCTGGCTTGATCTCTTTTACTATCCTTCCCTGGACTAATGGACTGGTGAAGAGTTGCTGTTGCTCTGCCATATTCCCCTTGTTGCCACTTTGGTATTGTTACCAGTGTGGGAGACCGTTCTCCAGCAGAACTTGTCTCCATTGTACCAGTGAAACCAGAGCGAAACCTTTCTGTCTTATACTTCCCAGCTTTGGGGCCTGTGGAAAAGGGCAGCTCTGCTCCTGGAGAAACTTAGTTTCTCTCTTTCTGTCCTTTACCTTTCCGCAAGCCTTCTGGCTGCTAGAATGGGATCAGATACTCTTTCTCTCCCCCAGCATCTGGGCTCCTGCAGAGGGGTTAGGTTTCCATTCCATTAACTCTCCCTTTTCCCAGTGCCTGCCTTTGCTCATAGGTTTTCCAGACAGTTGCAGTTCTAAAATTGATTTGTGTCGATTTCACTGCTTCCCGCAGGATTCTGAACAGCAGTGGTGAAACTGGCCACAGGCTGTTGTTTTCTCGATGCTGGAACTGTCTGCGGGCTTATTTAAAATGAAATCTTAACTTGGGCAGAGGTAGATCGCTTGGGTCCCCTGATTCACTTTGGAACAGGAGTCTCACTGTATAGGAGTCTAAGGAGCAAAGCTACTGATCCCTTTAAAACCGTATCTCTGCTTTTTTAGATAACGGTGGCTGCAGGTGACTGCACATGTCATGAGGAAGAAGAGCTTGTGAAGGGAGGGAAAATTGTGAATTGGAGGCCTAGAAAAGGTATGCAGAGAAAAAGGCATTAAATCAGAACAAGGTGAGAAAGAATAGTTATTAATGCTGTCTGCTAGAAGAGGCCAAACAAAGCTGTGTAGTGATGATGGGTGGGAAACTTCTCTTGAGTGAACTCTGCTAAATTATTGTTGCCCATTTTCTGTGCATCCCTAGATAGAGGAGCACTTGATCAATATTGCAAAAACAAATTCCTGTTGCTTTGGCGGCTCCAGCTGGAGTTATTCAACAAACCTCCTCTTGAAGGATGTCAAGAGGCAGTGGTGGTGATGAAACAGGACAGTAAGTTCTAGACATCAGCCCAAGGTGCAAAGTTCAGACCCAGACTTTGGGTTCAGACCATTATATAGAGAGACCACCAGCTGTGAAGTTCAGTTTGGGGGAGTTTGGAGCTAGTGATGGGATTCAGGCTATCTGTAATATATTCCAAATATAGGAAATATCTGAAACCCAGAGTAATATTAGTGTGGTATTAAATACACCCACATGAAATTGGACTTATTATAATTAGATAGAATTGATGCCTCTTCTTGTGTTACAGAATTTTATTCCTTCTGCAACCTCAGCACAGCATAATGGGTTGGGGATAGATTTCTGTCTGTAGCTGGAAGTGTTGTAGTTTTCATGGGCTTTGACTAGCTACTTTCATTGCTTGTTCAAAACAGGTCTGTGTTCACAAAGTGTCTTCATGTTGAACTACTGCATGGTATTAAAGCATTTTCACCACCCCAGTTTATATCCTAAACATCTCTGTTGGCAATTTCTGTCGTATTACAGGCCGTTTGGCAAGGAACGTTTCTGATGGCGAGTCTCACCAGAGTAGATTTTCTCATTGCCCTTGCTATGAAAGTGACACTACTCATTCAGATTCCTCGGGGCCTCCTATTAAATGTCTTCGTGACTTTGATGACTTCCAGAGTGACCTTGAGGACTGGGAGTTGGATGACGAAGCCTGCATTGTATCTTTCCCTGAGCTGAAAATTGATTCTCAGTATGAGGAAGAGGACTGGGATAAAGAATTGGAGGATGCTGAATGTAATCCATACGGTAGGTGCAGATTTGCTTTATGCTTTCATCAAGCCTACAACTCTAAGTGGATGGAGAGAGTGCTTTGCCTGGCAGCCCATTTAAATAGTTCCACATTCTTCTTTTTTTGAGCATTTGGTAGTGACACCCTTTGACTGCTTTCTGTCTACCTTGTGTGTTTGTGATGCACAGTTGTACCTAAGTCTTAAATACAGTAGTTTAAAAGAAACATTGCTGTGTTCAAATGGGACAGCCTTGGTTCTTTCCTTGGCCAATGGGGTTCTTATGGGATGCTACTGCAAGGGAAAAATGTGCACATTTGTGTGTGGAGTTACTCTGGGGTTTGGCCTTTATAAGTCTTGTATTTTGCTCTGGCGCAGGAGAGATGGGCTCATCCTGACCTCCAGTGGTGGGGAGTACAGTAGCTGAGGGCCCCTGCCTAAAGGACCCTTCTCCTTCCCTCCTGAGAGATTCACCCTGGGCTTTATCAGTCATGTCCCTGTAAAGAATAGTGGTGTTTGGAGGGTTGTATAAAGAGACAAAGTCGCTGACCTGAACGTGTTCATTTACAAGCCGATCTTGCAAACACACATGAGCAGCTTTACTCTGACAAGCCGTCCCACTGACTTCACCAAGAGTAGCCACGTGAGTAAACTTGTTTGTGTTTGCAGGATGTGTCCCTGAAAGCTCCACAGTTAGGGGCTTCTCCTTTGAGTTTTTGAGCACCCCCTGAATTTCCATTGCAGTCACTGGGCGATCAGAGCATTTAGTGTCTTGCCAGACTGGACACTTCAGTTGAGCAAACTGATGGTGTGTTTAATGAATAACCTTTTGAGGGTTTGTAGATTAGCAGTAGGACTGGCTCATTCTGTCTCCTTGTCATTCTCTTTCTCTCTCGGACTCTGAGCCAGGAGTTTTAGGTTCTGTTCCTAGCTCTGTCACAGGCTCTCTGTGAGATCTTAGGCAGGTAATTTACTGAAGCTTCTCTATCTGCATCACCAGTTGTACAGAGGTTTTGTATGTTTCATGCACTAATGTTGGTCAGCCAAACTGACATTCCAGCACTGATGCAAATAACTTGCTACGACAAACCCTCTGTAGTGATAGCCAATGCAGAGTGTTCTAATGCAGTCTAACAACACTCTCTCCTATTTTTTTAAAATCCTCTTTAGATGCGGAAGATATCGACTGTGGTAGTCTTCAGGAAAATTGTCTATTGGCATCATGTGCACGGCAAGAAGAATCATTGTATAACCCCAGGTGTCACCATGCAGCTCCACTCTCTCTGAGTTCGCCAAATAGAATGCCTGAGGTTGGCCAGTTTGATGATGCAGATGACTGAGGTTTGCCCCTGTTCAGGGCCACGCTTGGCAAATTGGACTTTGCTCCATTGCAGGGATGCAATGCAATGTGGGGTGCCTTCCCCTAGCCTATTGGGTTCCAAACAGGGCTTTTCTGAAAACTTTCTTTGATAATATTATTGAGCTGCAAATACACTGATCATGATCGACTGGAAGGAAGCAGAGAGGATCTCAGACTGGACACTAACCCTAGGTATCTGTGCAGTTTTGTAGCATGTTTTATTTTCATGTTTTTTAAAGGAAAAAAAAGCTGTCTGGGAAGTATGATTTTTAAACTTTGGCTCGATAGCTGGGATTAGCCAGTTCTAATATGGATCTCATCTGTGTAATTTTAATTTTTCTTCTCTTTTTTTTGGCATTAATCATTGAGTTGAGCTGGGGTTAACTGTTTCTGTCCTTGTTACATATTCTACATTATAAGTAGCATGACCAAGTTGTGTTTGAAGTTCAGGTCCTCTGATGGGCTGAGGGGAATGTACTGTTTGACAGTATCAGTTATGAGAAATACAGAGTGATTCGTTGCTTACACAGGTTATTTTTTGTCTGTCATTACAAACATGGGGCACTATAGAATCAAATATCAACAAGAGCCCTCGTGCATGATTTACTCATGTTGCTGTGCACTTACGCAAACAATCCCATCGTAGTCAATGGGACTACCCATGTGAATAAGGATTGCATAGTTGGGTCCTTAGTGAAAGTAGCTTTTAGTGTCCCAGGGCGACTGGCCCCTTTAAAAAAGGGAATGGAGTCCAGCACAACTGTGGTTGATTACCTGCGGCCCAATTGCAGGGTCTTCCAAGGGAGGATCTCCATGTGCTCTGTGGATCGTGAGTTAAGCTTTCCCACGCTGCTGTGGAGCAGGAAGTTGTTGTGTTACAAATGAGGAAACAAAGGTGCAGAATGGTTAAGTGATGTGACCCTAGGCAAGTCAGTGGCGGAGCTGGGACTAGAACCAGATCTCTGACCTCCTGGTCTTTGCCTTGGAGTTAATGCAAATGACTACAAGTGAGGAATAAGTAGACAGAACAGATAAACTTCCAGGACCATCGTTACTTGGTTTAATTCAACTATCCCTAATCACCCTCTTTAAATGAGAAGCCTGGGATTTTGAAAAGTGCTCAGTGCTGGCAAAACTGCTTCTGTTGAAGTCTGGTAAAACTCCCGTTGACTTTCAGTGGGAGCAGAGTTAGTCCAGCACTGAGTGCTACCTGGAGAAACTCGCAAATACATAGATCTTTTAACAGATTAATATCTAAGAAATGTTTCAAAGTTATCCGTAAGGCATCAGCGGCTCTTTAAAAAAAAAAAACCCCACATACAACCAGGGCCGGCTCCTCCAGCATTTCTGCCGCCCTAAGCAAAAAAAAAAAAAAAAAAGTCGCGATCGGTGGCGGCGGCAGTTCGGCGGCAGGTCCTTCGCTCCTAGAGGGAGTGAGGGACCTGCCGCCCCCGAATTGCCGCACGTGCCGCCCCTCTCTCTTGGCCGCCCCAAGCACCTGCTTGTTAAGCTGGTGCCTGGAGCCGGCCCTGCATACAACCACCCATTAATTAGGCTGTAATTTTAAAGCTAATATGTTGTAGGAACTCTGCATTGACCCTGAAAGTGCAGTGCCTATATCAACACCCTAAGGATGGCTTTTATGTTGTTTTGCCCTTAGGTTGTTTCACCATTCACTGTTCTAGACTGAAACAAAGTAACAAACAGCTGCCCAAAAACTCATTCAGTTGGGTGGTGAGGGGAACAGGTGGTGTGATCATTGATTTGTCTTTCTACTGGGATCAGTAGTGCTGCTAAGAACCTACTGGGGAATTGTTCTATCTTCTAAACTGGCACAAGGTGAGCAATTCCAGGATAAACCCTAGCACCTACCCCACAGCCTGCATAAATGGGGAACAGAAACCTAGTGATGGGCCTGCAGCAAGCTAAAGACCCCTAAGCCATTCCCATCCTGTCCCCTCCATGGAGGGGTTAGTTATTTCTCCCACAGTTAGTCCATAACATCTGTGGTGCCATGGTGCAGCCTATGGGGCTCCCCACATCCTGCTGCTCCTCTGCAGAGCAGGAAAGAGCTAGTTGCACTCCCTAGGGTGTGGAGACTGGCCCTTTTCTAAATCAGCGATAGAGTGTAAAGCTCTGCTTTGGTGGGGAATGAGGGTTCGGCAGTGGTTAGCAGCCGCAGCCACCTCTGAGCTAGAATGAGAGTTGTGGGTGCTCAGTGCTTTACAGGATCAGGCTTACACAATGTGTTAAACCTGGACGATAGAGAAACCAAGTCTAAATGTCAAACTAGAGAAAGCATGACTACTCTTAAGTGGCTCACAGTCCACGTTAAAAAGGCCACTTTGCATTCTCAGATCGGTGCTGCAACGGCACTGGCATGCTGTAGGGTTAAAATGTCCTCAGACAAAACTTTTTTGTTTCCTTTGTGGGCCATTTTTCACTTGCTGTGGCCGGCAGTACACAGTGCCGCCCTGCAGAGGGCAGCAAAAGGTCCAGTCAGTGAATGTTTTTATTGGCAATAGACTCATGCAGCAAGTTTCAGCTCAACAGCTGGATGGATTTCCAACATCCCGATATTTGGAGGTGTTTGGATCTGGGTTCAGTCCAGCTCTACTGTTTAGCCTTCTGCCACTGTGAGCTTGGTTTATAGCATTTTCTTTAGTTTCCGATTTTTAAAAAATTCCCCCAAATTACTCAGGACATTAGCAAGACAAGGTCGGTGAAATAATGTCTTTGATTGGACCAATTTCTGTTTGTGAGAGAGACAAGCTTTTGAGCCTCACAGAGCTTTTCTTCAGGTCTGGGAAAGGTGCTACAACTGCACTGCATACTTATAGGACAGACATTTCTACCACTTTTTAAAACATGAGAAGAGACAAGGGTATTGTATGATTTTTAGCTTATTGTGTTATTACTGCCCTTGTGGGAAAAGTCCCAAAGGTTTAATAAAGATGAAACCAACAGAGTTCTATAGAAATGAAATAGTTTTCTTTAGAAATTATGTCAAAAAACCTATAGTACTGAATCTTGTTGCAGGATTCTGTAGGTTGGTGATGAAATTTTATAGAAAATTAATCCCTTTTACTCTACAAGCATTAGCCCATGCGCTTCAGAAATGGTAGGATGCATCTCAAATCTAATTTGAATTTAAATCTGGAGCTTGTCAACACATGCATATTAATCTGGAATAAGGGATGATGTGAATTTAAAGTGAATTAACTATTCCTGATTATTTCTGTGTGTGGATGCTCTTATTCCAGAATAAGAGCATCCACACATGGATTTAATCAGAAATAGCTATTCTGGAATAACTCTCCTTGTAAACAGGAGTCTTTATACTGCTATGCTTTTAATTGGAATCAGGAGTATCTTTCTTGACTGCCATTTTATTTGAGGGAAAACTTGGCTTGAAATGGTGAGTGCATGGCTTGTTAAGTTGACTGTCCACACTTTAAGTGACTGGAAGTTAGGCTTTTTGATAGATTTCTGTTTACTAATAGTTTAAAATTATCTTAAACCATGAGCCTTGTACTGCAGAGATGTATTGCTTGCTTTTGGGGTATGTTGACAAAAGTAATTTTGTTCATCTTGAGCCTGTTCTTTAGAGAGGGGCCTAATGTAAAACTTCTGATCTGAATACCCTCCAGACTTCAGTGGGCTTTGAAATCCAAATGCAGATTTCTCAAAAGACTCCCATCTTAATGGGCTTAAGTCCGAATCTCCTAGCTCCAAACATCCCTGGACTGTAGAGTCTTCAAAGTCCCAACATGAATCTTGCATTTGAGCCCATCTCGCCAATTGACATGAACATGTCATCGTAAGTAAGAATTCCTCTTAATTAAAATATCGCCATCGGGTAGCACATGAGCCAACAACTCAAGCAGAAATGCCTGCCTAGGTCACCCTTTACATCTGTACGGAGTCCCATTCAAGCCAATGGGCATAAGGGTCGTCTTGGTGGATCTTTTTGCAGAATCAGGGCCATCAATATTTCCCCAAGAGAAGAAGCACATTGATACTATGCAAGCCAATTTTGAAAGCTTGCTAGGTTAAACTTCCTTATGTGACTTCGCTAGATCCCCCTGAACTAGTTGTTGGGGAACGCATCATCCAAAGGGTAGGAAGTTCTGTACTGCAATTTAACACATCTTGTGACTTTACCTGGGTTGACATTGAAGCCTAACAGACAGAATACTGGACTGGGAGTTAGGCAACCTGGGTTCAGTTCCTGGCTCTGCCAATGCTTTGCTGTGTGACCTTGGGCAAGTCATCTCCCTATTCCTCAGTTTCCCTGTCTGTACAACGGGGATAATGATAATCTCTTTTCATAAAGTGCTGTGAGATCTATGGCTAAAAAGTGCTGTATAAGAGCTAGATGGTATATTAAGAAGGGGTATTAATTTTTCTTGGAACACATCAACAAAGAAAATAAAACTTGTTTTCTGCCACTTCCTTGAATCCTCCAGGGGAATGATTTGCAGGGACAAGTAATTAAGGAAAGTATTCTTCATGCTTTCTGTGGACTATGTGCAGCATCTAAGGTATGGAGGAAGTTTTGATAGGGATTCCTTGCTGTTATGTGACACACAATCCAGATAACTTACTTCCACTATGTTTTTTAAGAGTTGTGCTTCTTAATTGAAATAGAGTGTTGCCTGGCAGTCCATTATATGGTCATACCATTGAAACTGTGTGCCTGGGATCTCAATCTGAGAAAATGCCTCCTCCATCAACAGAAGCATGTCAATAATTTTGCAGGCTGGTGGGGAAATGCTGATGGCAGCAACTCATCTTGGCCATCTGCTGCTTCCAAGGACTCCATTTTAAATCCCGGGGTCACAAAGTCACTCTCTCTGAAGCTGATGGCTAAGTTCCTGTAGCCCCTGGGCAGGGAAAGGAAACTGTTGCAAACTTGCAATTCTCAACCCTCTGGGGGGGGGTCTGCATTGCAAACATATGCCCCTGAGTGAGTAACGTTTTACGGGATGACATTGATGTGGAGCAGGTTGTACAGGGAATTACCAGTTGCTCATAGCACAGGTTCTTAGGATGGCAGGGGAAAGTATGTGACCTACCAAGAAAAGCTACAAAGCGTACTCTGGAGTGCACAGCTCTGCTAATTAACTTCGATAGCGAACAGAGCTTCCCTTGAACATCCTGGGACAGAGCCTCAACTGGTGTCAGTTGTTACAGCAGTTGACTTACATTTATATTAGCTGAGGATCTGCACTCCTACACCAACTTAGTAATGCTTCTGGCAACTCTGTAGAGTTGGGGCTTTGCTTTTCTCTGACGCTTGTCTTATTCCTCCCACTCTATTACTGGCATGGATTTTAGTGTTTAGAGATAATGGGCCATAGTCATGTCTGGTGTAACACCACTGACCGGAATGGAGCAAAACCAAGCCTGCCTTACTCTTGTTCCTTTTATGTTGTTTTTTTTCTCCAGGCTGAGAATAGTTAATTTCAGAATATCCAACCAGTTTCACCTCAGGAGAATTTTTCACCCTGCAGCCAACAAACTCTTTGTCCTCTATTGCACACGTGGGAGCTTTTAACTGGAGCCTTCAGGCTCCACCTGTGGATTGGTACTTAAATTGGTATTTAAGAATGTACCATGAAAGGGGCATTTACGTGCATGGGTCCTGGAACAATTTTTATAGTGGGGGTGCTGAGAACCATTGAACCGAACTGTAAACTCTGTATCTAATGGAAACCACTTCAAGCCAGGGGGTGCGGCTGCACCCCGTTTACGTGCCTAAATTCTGATTAGGCTTTAGGTGCCAATGTTTAAAATTGGGCACCTGATTTGGGGGGGAGGGGACTAAATACAAGCAGCTCCAACTCTCTTCATTTGGAGTTGTGGATGCTCAGCATCTCTGAAAATCAGGCTATATGTCTCATCACGTGTCTTCATTGCACAGTCTGAGATGCAGAGGCCTCGAACAGCGGTTCTTGTACTCTAAGATGGAGCATACAGCACAACTCAGGAGGGCCACCTTCATAATTTTAATCAGTGTAGATATAGTGGATTATTCTTCTGATACTGTAAACCAATCCTGATTGCACTCCATGTACCATCAATAGGGCATGTACTTCTAATCTGAGAGCCACTGCCCTAGAACTTTCAAATCTTCAGGAAGGAGGAGCTGTGTTTCTCCAGATGCTTGTTCTGTTTCTCCAGTTACTACATCACAAGCCATAGATTTATTCTGGCTCCTTTTGGAGCACAGCTGCAGTAAATGGTCATCTCTTCATGTGTGATCCCTTTGTCCATTTCACTTTGTCCGAATATCTTTTTATTGGGTGATGGGTGAATGCAGAATTCTAGATAGCCAGCTGAGGTCACATCACGTTGTATAACCTTTTGTAAATTGCTTATCTGTTGCGAATCTTGGTCTCTACACTGTACCTCACTGCTCATCAAGGAGATAAGCAAGTTTATGGATAAAACTATAGAGGTAGAGAAGCACATGGAGGGCAAGGCAGCTGTGTGAGCAGTGCCAGCTCTAACCATTGGCTCCTGGGGGAGGTAAGTGAAATATAAACAATAACCTGTAAACAGGATTAAATCAGAGCTTCACTTCCCAGCTGAGAAGGCTGGTTTACTTACAACTATTTTCTCTTGTGTAACGGCAGTATGAGTTAAAGGGGCTGAATTTCCATTGGCCAACTCTTGCTAGTGCTGATGGCAGTTGTGTGGTTGGGATTCTGAATACAGAATATGTCTCCAAAGCTGTCAACCAATTGCATATTGGTACGGAACGTTTTAGAGGGATTGGTAATAGGAGGCTGAGCCTTTCGTCACTAGATCACTGTTTAATTTCTAGCGTGGGTCAGTAGTGACTGAAGGTCGTCACCATTTCAGTGGACTGTGATAAGAGCTGGTGGATTGTGGTAAGAGCTCGATGTAGTTCAGATTGGACGTCTGTCCCAGCTGGCAGCCATTTTAGGAGTCTCTGAGAGAGGCCAGGGATTGAACTGCAGATGGTAACAACTTGCCCTAAAACATGGTCCCTTTCTGGCAGGGTTGAAGCACATTAAAGGCCTGATTCAGACTTGCGCTGACTTTTTATGGGCTTTTGACCAGGGCCAAAGAGAACAATATGGGAAAACTCCTCTGCTATTGCTTCTGCTGTACCACCTCTGTAGTACATTGAGGGCTGTCAACACAGGACTGTTTGTGAGCACAAAATAACACTTTTCGAGGAGGATGGTGGGAACCTTAGGGGAAAAGTTCAGAGCTTTGTCCTGTTCAGCTGTGAGTTTTTTCCTCCTGGACAAAGAATATTTTGATGCTTGTTGTGTTCCTCTTGCTGCTCTAGCTGTTTGTTACTGTGTTTTAGCTGATATTCCTGGGACCTGTAAAACCATCCGGTTCTGAATGGTAATTTTGATTGTCTGTTTTTTCCCCAATTGGGGAAAAGGGAACGGAAGGGAGAAATGTAAATGAGCACATCTGCTATTTTAAACTTTTAAATGTCTAAATGTCATAGATTTTAAAGGTCAGGAGAGACCATACAATGATCAGCTAATCTTGCCTCCTGCATAACGCAGGCCAGGGAACTTCTTCCAGTATTTCCTGCAGTGTGGGGACTTTTTCTTTACCTCTTGGTTTAAAATTTTGAAAGCTCTTATTTTATAACCAAATTAAGGCTATAAATAAGCAGTTTATAATCAGCTTGAAGAAAATGAAATGTCGTTCGGAGCGGTGCAAAGGAGATCTCTTTTAAAGCAATGTCTTACTTAGTGCCCTGATCCTGCAGTCAGTCTGGTCAGGCAGACCCTTGCGCCCACGTGGAGCCTTATTGGATGTCCATGTGGGAGGACACTGTGCTGGCCCTGATCCTATCTCAGGCCTAAGGAAGTCTAAGTACTTATTAGGACTCTTTTCATCTGCCAGGAAACCTGCTGTTATGGGATCTTACCACAAGGTGGCAGTCGTTAGCAGTGTCCTGAGAGTCAAGTTAGCAGGAAATGCAGATAAATAATCCTTGTCAATAAGCATTGTGCTTGTTGTACGGTGCCTCTGAAGAACTGGCCAGTAAATAAGGAAAGAAAATGCTGTCTCGCTCTTAGAAGAAAAAGGCCCTAGGAAAGCTGATGAGGATTTTGTTTTTTCAGAGTGTGGATAGTTGTGTATATCACAACCTGAAGCTGCCTCTCCCATCTTGGGTTGTACAGGTGCTAATCCCAAAAAAATGCTCAAATTTAGAGCCTGTAAATAACCACAGTGCTAATCCACAAGCCACTGACATTTTCTCAGCTATGTTCTTTATCAGATTCACTATAATACCAGTCTCCTTTGCTTTTGATTTAATGCCTTTCTGTAGGCCAGTTCCCCGTGCTTGGAAAAAGCCTGTTACTATCCTTGTACCAAGAGACCTTCAAAACTCTCCTTAACGCTCTCCTTTTGCCTAACTGGCCTGTGCTCACCTGCTCTCTGATGCATTCTGCACCTGCGTTTCTGAATCACTTATATTGAACCTGTCTAAATTAGGGCCTGATCCTGTTGTTCTTACTTGCCGGTATAGTCCTATTGCATTCAATGGGATTGGTCCTATAAGTAAAGACTGCAAGATTATATTGTAAACTACTTGGGGCAGGGACTTTGCCTGTCTGTTGAATATAGGCCTAGGCCACAAAATTTGGATTTGTTCTTTGAACCTCAGTCTGGGAGATTGTTTAGGGGGTTTGGTTTGATCTGTTAGAGATGGATGAGCCGTACAATTCAGATCTGGGTTGGGGTTCAGATTGCAGCACCCCCACAAGTTCAGTGGTCCTCAGGTCTGGGACATTGGTTTGGGGGACAATCCTTATGGTCTTTAAAGTGCATCATGCCCCTATAGAAATAAATAATACAGCGTGTCTCTGGTTCTGTTGTATCTTTTGAGCATTCTAACTGCAATGATGATGCTTTTAATTACATATAGGGGTAAATTCTCAGCAGAGTTAATGGGGAGTTTCCAGCATGTTTCCCATCAGCTTTACTCCTGAGGGCATTCTGTGCCAAAAGATAAAAAATTCGGCACCAAAAAAATAAAAATTCTACGCACAATATTTTAAAATTCTGCAAACTTTGTCAAATTAATGAGGAGCCTCCAGCATGGCATTGGGGAGCACAGGCCACTGGCTGCACAGAGATGGAAGATCACTGTGCAGCTCTCCCCGGGACATGGACTCAGCAGTGAGGCTGCACCCAACCCTGACACAGCACAAGGACAGGGCCTGCCCCAGAAACACCCCAGCGCCTTGTCCATCTGTGCCAGGTACACCAGGTGTGGGCAGGCAGGCTCAGCAAGGCAGGATCCAAGTGTGAAGGGGCTTAGAATGGGGGGGATCCAGGTGTGGGTTGAAAGGGTTCTGTGTAGGGCAATCTGGATGCAGGCGGCTCAGTGGGGGATCCGGGTGTGGGGGGGAACTGGATGCACAGGGGCTTGTTGGGGGGGTTCTGAGTGCGATGGTAATGGGACTCTGCAGGGGGGTTCAGGTGAAGATGGTAGGGGCTCAGTGGGGGTGTGTGTGATAGAGTTTGGCAGGAGGGTCTGGGTGTGGGGGGCCCAGTGGGGAGTCCAGATGCTGGGGGAGTGGGGCTCAGTGGGATGGGGATTTGGGTGCAGATGGCTCATCGGGATAGTCCAAGTGCAGGGGGAGTGGGGCTCAGCAGGGGGGGTTCTAAGTGTGGGTGGTGAGGCTCAGCAAGAGGATCTGGGCATGGGGGGGGGGTCTGGATGCACAGGTGTTGGGCAGATGGGGGAGCAGCTCCCTGTACAGGGATCCCTTCCCCTGCAGCTGAGGAGCGATGGGTGAAGGAAGGGGGGGGGGGAGGACTTTGCAGAGCTTCCTGCAGCCGGGGGAGAAATCTGGGGATAGGTCTGACCCAGCCCTGGATGCTGTGCAGCGGAAGAGGAAGTCCAGTCCTCCCCAGCCCAGCCGGAACCAGCAGCTGAGCCTGGTGCAGGGTAGGAGCCACCAGCCGGGTCTTCCCCAGTCCCACCTTCTGCCCCACAGTGATTTACCTTTCTGGTGGCTGCCCTGGGCACCCGAAACATACTGCTGGGGAGGATTGCATGACCGCTCTTGTGGCTTCCCTCTGCTTCCCCTCAGAAAGTCATTTTTCTGTGGGGAAGCAAAGAAATTTTCAGAGGACATAAATTCTGCGCATGCGCAGTGGCGCAGAATTCCTCCAGGAGTAAAACGTCAACAGGATTTATTTTGTGTGTGTTTTACTGCAAAGATGCCCACATAAAATAAGCGCCTGCTGCTGGCAGTTGGAGGTGTAGGGTTTTTAGGTTCATTGATAATGTAAAGTTTCCCCCCTGCCCACCTCAAAAATATAACCCTGATTAAAGGATACGCCAGATTTCATATACGTGTCTCATCTTTGTCAACATCAGGCTAGATTATTGTAATGCACACCTAATTGGGCTCCTTTTGAAACTAAGCCAGAGCTGCAACATTGGCAGAATTCAGTGGCCCAGCTGATCTTTGCTCTAGGGCCATGGGAATTGGTAACGCCCAACATTTGTGATCTGCACCCTGCCTAAGAGCCAAAGGATTCAATTTGAGGCCTTGCTGATGTCTAGATAATGAAGTGTCTATAATGTAGGCTCTAGGTATTTGGGTTTCCACCTCTTCCTCTCTGTCTTTCCAAGACTGATGAGTTCGGCTTAGTGGCTTTTGCTCAGCTGTGCTGACTTTCATCTTCAGACCACTGCTGATGTTCTGTGTTCCATCAGAATTTGCTCCATAGCTCTCTTCAAGGCTTGGCATTAGGCCTTTCAACTCCTATTTGATTATTTTGTCCTCTGTATTTCATTAGATCTCCCCTTTTGTGGTTGTGTTTTCCTTTGCTCTTTTTCTTTTGCTAGTGACTGCTTCTGTATGGGGCCTTTGCGCTCAAGTTTATTTTAGTTTTTGGCTCTAGTACATGGCAGTAAGTAATCAAATTAAAGGAATTAAATGCTTGCAATATTATGACAGCAGCCATGTTGGCTGGCATACCACCGATTGAACCAGGAACCTCCAGAGCTAAATGCATGAGTTGACACAGCTTGAACTAAAGAGCCAGCTGGGACTGTAACCGTTTCCTGTCCTCTAAGAACATAAGAACGGCCAGACTGAGTCAGACCAAAGGTCCATCCAGCCCAGTATGCTGTCTACCAACAGTGACCAATGCCAGGTGTCCCAGAGGGAGTGAACCTAACAGGTAATGATCAAGTGATCTCTCTCCTGCTATCCGTCTCCATCCTCTGACAAACAGAGGCTAGGGACATCATTCCTTACCCATCCTGGCTAATAGCCATTAATGGACTTAACCTCCATGAATGTATCTAGTTCTCTTTTAAACCCTGTTATAGTCCTAGCCTTCACAACCTCCTCAGGCAAGGAGTTCCACAAGTTGACTGTGCGCTGTATGAAGAAGAACTTCCTTGTATTTGTTTTAAACCTGCTGCCCATTAATTTCATTTGGTGGCCTCTAGTTATTATATTATGGGAACAAGTAAATAACTTTTCCTTATTCACTTTCTCCACACCACTCATGATTTTATATACCTCTATCATATCCCCCTTAGTCTCCTTTTTTCCAAGCTGAAAAGTCCTAGCCTCTTTAATCTCTCCTCATATGGAACCCGTTCCAAACCCCTAAACATTTTAGTTGCCCTTCTCTGAACCTTTTTTAATGCCAGTATATCTTTTTTGAGATGAGGAGACCACATCTGTATGCAGTATTCAAGATGTGGGCATACCATGGATTTATATAAGGGCAATAAGATATTCTCCGTCTTATTCTCTATCCCTTTTTTAATGATTCCTAACATCCTGTTTGCTTTTTTGACTGCCGCTGCACACTGCGTGGACGTCTTCAGAGAACTATTCACAATGACTCCAAGATCTCTTTCCTGATTAGTTGTAGCTAAATTAGCCCCCATCATATTGTATGTATAGTTGGGGTTATTTTTTCCAATGTGCATTGCTTTACATTTATCCACATTAAATTTCATTTGCCATTTTGTTGCCCAATCACTTAGTTTTGTGTGATCTTTTTGAAGTTCTTTACAGTCTGCTTTGGTCTTAACTATCTTGAGCAGTTTAGTATCATCTGCAAACTTTGCCACCTCACTGTTTACCCCTTTGTCCAGATCATTTATGAATAAGTTGAATAGGATTGGTCCTAGGACTGACCCTTGGGGACCACCACTAGTTACCCCTCTGAAAATTTACCATTTATTCCTACCCTTTGTTCCCTGTCTT
Organism: Emys orbicularis; assembly: GCF_028017835.1. Taxonomy (NCBI): domain Eukaryota; kingdom Metazoa; phylum Chordata; order Testudines; family Emydidae; genus Emys; species Emys orbicularis. The sequence goes on along the minus strand of NC_088695.1, from coordinate 41,724,224 downwards.
TTAACCAGTTATCAATCCATGAAAGGATCTTCCTTCTTATCCCATGACAACTTAATTTACGTAAGAGCCTTTGGTGAGGAACCTTGTCAAAGGCTTTCTGGAAATCTAAGTACACTATGTCCACTGGATCCCCCTTGTCCACATGTTTGTTGACCCCTTCAAAGAACTCTAATAGATTAGTAAGACATGATTTCCCTTTACAGAAACCATGTTGACTTTTGCCCAACAATTTATGTTCTTCTGTGTGTCTGACAAGCTGAGAGAGGACATGCAACACACACTCACCAGTGGGTTACAATATCATATGTTAACTTCTCTCTTCCTCTGCTTTCAGCTTTGTGTCCCATGAGGAGAAGGTTGGTTGTTCTGGATATGAAACAGCCATGTGGACAGCCTAGAGGCCTTGTAATGCAGCTCTCGTATATGTGAGAACACCGGTTCAGTGGAATACAATAGAGACCATCACCTGAAGAAGAACCAAGAGTGATTCCCGCTCTGGTTTCCTGCTTCTTAAACCAGAAGAGACTGCAAGGACTTTGTGTTGCTCTGCAGCACTCCTTCTGGCTGAATGGGGAGCTGCATGGATGATCTCTGAAGGGAGGCCCCATCCAGTTTTCTGTGTCTGGAAGGCTGATGGAGGCAACACAACACTGGGGGGTGAGGGGGGGGGTGTTGAAGTGGGAAAATATGGGGGGGGGGGGCTCCTCAGAGGATCTCCTTAGAGTTCTGCTACAAGTGCGGTGTATTTATGTGCTAGTTTATCTCCTGTCTGATTCGTCCAAGTCTTGTAATTAATCAGAGAGATCTTGCTTTGCAGCTTGAAATTGGACTATTCAACAGTAACTTTTTGTGCTGCACCTGTTTGCAGGATGTTACCTTAGACATTATGTTGATGAGAGACCGTTTTATTTTTAGCCCATTTTCCCATGCTCAGCCTTTGGAGTGTGCTCCCCTGTTCCATTTCACTGTCCAGCACTATTTTAAAGATCTATCTACCATCTGTTTTTTCCTGCATGTCTTATCAAGTATCCTCAGTGTTCTAATATTAACAGGGAGGCCTCTTCATTCTTGGCTATTCCATATTTCTACTATTGGGCTCTTGGCACCTGTTCCTGGCTACTGCAATCTAGGAACAGCTACTTGACCAGATCTTTCTCTAAATACGGTATAAAGCGTGGATGTACTAGTGAGATTCAAATTTAGCTGTCATTTTTTCCTGCCTGTATTGGATCTTTTACATTGGGATAGGAATACAGGATCCAGATGCCTCACCATAGAAACCATTCTAGTGACATCTTCGTTCTACTTGGTAGTCCTGAAACTGCTGCTTGTCTGTCTGGTCCTTGCTGTTGTCTTGGTAAAGTCCTGGGCAAATCCTCAGTGTCCTTTATTTTTGAACACTTTGGGGACAACGTAATTAGCCCCACTGCTTTTATTAAAATTCTTGCTGAAGCAGTTTTAATGCTTGTGTTCAGGGACACTCATTTTGCAGTGTTCAACCCCATTATTTTTTCTCTGTTACAGTGTCTGATTTCACAGGAGAGCTATCCCTTTCTTGTTAATATCTTCTGACAGAATGTGGAGGGCTGTTAAATGGCATCTTCATTTGACATTTTTTTCTGTTAAGCAACATTGCATACTAATTACCTTGTCCTTCAGGCTCTCTTTTTATTAAGAATGGGGAGATGAAATTTGTTTTAATTTTTGTTGTATTATCCTAAATATTCAGGATAACTCACATGCACAATGAGGTTTGTAGTATTCTGACATACAAAAATCTATTAAATTAAATTATTGGAGATACCCTATCTCCTAGAACTGGAAGGGACCTTGAAAGGTCAGTGAGTCGAGTCCAGTCCAGCCCCCTGCCTTCACTAGCAGGACCAAGTACTGATTTTTGCCCCGGATCCCTAAATGGCCCCCTCAAGGATTGAGCTCACAACCCTGGGTTTAGCAGGCCAATGCTCAAACCACTAAGCTATCCCTCCCCCCTAAAAGAGCCTATTTAAAAAATCCTAGGCAGAGTAGCTTATACACTCCAGATTTAGCTAACCTGCTCTAAAGGATGGGCTACTCTTTTCTTGACAGCTCCCCAGTATAGTAATACGCAAGTGCACTCAGTAAGCTTAGATACTAGCGTTCATTGCAAACGTGCCGAAGGAAAATGCAGCTGCGTTATTTCATTCTTCAGGTGGAGATGGCTGAGTTTCCTATAGTTGGACATACAGATAGGGATGTCTTGTTTCACAGGTGTTGCCGAAATCAAGCACTGTGGGGCCATGGAACTGATGGCTAAGGATTTAACACCAAGAGAACTCCAAGAGTTCAGAGGCTGTTGTTGGCTTTGACTGTTCATAAATGTTCCAGCATAGCCTAAAGAATAGGGATTCTGGAGACCTTGGTTTGATTCTCAGCTTGGAGACATTTCCTGAGTGACTTTGGGCAAGTCATGTAATCTATCTCATGTCTCCATGGGTAATGGGGTAATACTACACTATCTCTTGGCTGTTGTGAGGATAAAATCTATTCATGATTGTGAGATGTTCAGATATTATTGTGGGGAGGGCCATCTAAGTAGCTAGCTAGCCAGTTTGTATTGTTGGGATATCTCCTGAGTCCTGAATGTTAAGCAGGAACAATCAACATTGGAAGATGATCACAGCTTTGAGAAGCTGGAGGAAGTTATCACCAAAGAAATATGATTTTTTTTTAAGTGAACACCTAATTAGTTTCACTGAAGAGGTAATCAGCAGGGATTGAGACTGCTTTAGAAACCTGCAGTAAAATTAATGAACAAAATCAAACTGAGTTTTGAAAAAAATTCGGTGTGTAATGGATGAGGTGAAGAATGAGGTCTCGAACCTGCCTCTCATGGGGTCTGGGTTTAGTGGGACTGCTCCTTGTGAATAAGATTTGCATGTGCAATAAGATTGCATGTGTGTGGATTTGCAGGGTGGGGAGCTAGGATGGAATACAGCAGTCTTGCGCTAAAACTCCCTGCTATGTCTGAGGCCTTGCAGATAGCCAGTTTTACCCCAGCCCTGATTCCTGCAGAGTGTAGAGCAGCCTGGGGATGGCTCTAAACTGTGCCAGCTGGTATCAGTTCCAAAGGAGCTGTCCACTAGCTGAGCACAGTCAGAGCATAGTGCACTCTGACTACAGCCTCTCCCCATCCACTTTGCTGGGGCCAGAATGTGGGGATGACTTGGGCATCCCCAGCTCCTGTTCTGCACCAGTGTTTCAAAGGGAGCAGAGACCCTGGTCTATTATTGCAAGCCCAGCTATATTCAAAGTTTGGCTGTCACTTGAGAAGGTTGCTGTGGTCTAGTGTTTAGAGCAACGCATTGGGAGTCAGGACTCCTGGTTCTCTACCAAGCTCTGCCACTTGCGTGGCCTTGGGTAGATCGCTTAAACTCTCTACCTCAGTTTAAAGATCTCTGAAACATTGAGAGTAATAAGTAAAGTACCTCACAGAGATGTGTGGCTTAATTAAAATCTGTAAAGAGCTTTGAAAGCCTTGGATGGAAGGTACTATAGAGGTGAATGTACTTTTGTTCATAAATCTGTTTAAAAACAAACAAAAAAACAAACAAAAACCAGGATAATTTTAAGACCAAACTTGTGGTTAATTGAGCTCATGTCAGTGAGAGTGGAGTGTACTCAGCATCTTATAGAGTAAGGTCTCCAGAGTAGAAGCTCATTGCCATAGGATTCAGGAGAGAATTTTCCCACCCTGTGCAGGGTCTTTTAATTGGCTAGAAACACTAAGTGTTTTACCTCTGCACCACCCTTTTGAAGCATTAGGTACTGTCCACTCCTATTGGTATAAGATAGACTTGATGTAACAAAGGTCTGATCCAGCATGGCAAATCCTGTGTTTTTAATATGATTTTAGATCATGAGTGCTGCTACTATTATTAATGTTCAAGGCTATGGACACTTAGGTCTTATTACACTAATATCCAATTCCCAGTTGTTCTATGGGAAGACAGAAAACATCATATTTAAGAATTGCCCTAATAAATGTCTTCAGGAAATGCTGGCTATATTAAGAAGTTCTGTATGCCTTTAGGTTATTTCCAGTCTGTATTATGGAGAGTACTTTAATTCGTCATTCAATGGTAATGCCAACCCTAACATCTGATTGCCTCATCACATTTAATGATAATGGCAGGCTAATACTTCGCACTAGGCACTTTTCATCCTCTCAAAAGCTGGTTTCCAGAAGGACTATCGCAATTGGATTTTACACAGAGAACATTTCATTGTGGTTTTGGCCCGTCTTTAGTTAACAGTCTTCCATCCAAACAACCACACGCTTTGGGATCATTTGGATCTGGACCAGGTCTTTGAAAGTTGTCCCCACTTCTGCTGCTAATGCCAGCCTTGGAATTAGCAACAGCACCAGTGTGCTGTCGATTCATATCTTGTATATAATATGAACCTGTGCAAACACTTAATTCGGTAAAACACTGTCAAGAGCAATAATGGCAGAAGTAGGAACCATTTAGCAAATTTTCATTGTCAATATTGATATGATGAAAATTCTGTTTGCAGCGCAGTTATGGTAGAAAGAGCTTCAGAGGTAATTGGTGGTGGCCAAGAATAGTTTCATGTATTGAAGAGCCTGGGTCTGCTGGGAGAAATGGTTTTTTTCTCTTTAGGAGCGGAATTTCAGTGCACATGAATGAATTAAAAAAATACTTCTAAGGTTGCTGTAGTTACAGAAACTTCCCTAGTTTTATGGCTGTACAAATTTCAGATTTGGAAAAGTACCCAGCCAAAATGTTGGTTGAAAATCAGATTTTTTTTTTCAGTCAGACAGATTGAGCTTTATGAATGGTTTTTATGTGCACCTAATTAACTCGTGGAACTCATTGCCACAAGATGTCATAGAAGAAGCCAGGAACTTAGCAGGATTCGAAACAGAATTAGACATTTTATCTGGATAATGAGACCTCCCTGGTTACACTGAATTACATTAAAAGAAGTTGGGGATATTACTACTCATTCTCTAGAGCATGAGCCAACCCCTAAATGTCTGTCTATACTGCAATAAAAGGTTTGACTGCAGCATGTCTACACCTACTTGAGCTAGTTTTAATCTGGCTCACTCTGGTACCAATAGCAGTGAAGCTGCTGCAGCTCACCGAGAGCTGAGAAGTGAGGGGTGAAAACATTATCTTCTTGGTGCCCGTTATTTAGGGGCATTTGGGGGGGTGATTGCAGCATATTTAGACATCACTGGCTTGGGTATCAGCAGCAGCGAAGCCACGGCAGTATAGACCACAGCATAGGCTAGCTACCCAAGCTCCCTGGCGTGCTGGCACTCTGGTGGCTAGCCTGTGCTGCAGCAGCTTCACTGCTATTGGTACCAGAGTGAGCCAGATTAAAACTAGCTCAAGTAGGTGTAGACATGCTGCAGTCAAACCTTTTATTGCAGTAGAGACAGACATTTAGTGGTTGGCTCATGCTCTAGAGAATGAGTAGTAATATCTGTAATTGTCCACTTGGGGCAGGTTGCACCCTCCTTTGAAGCATCTAGTGCAGTGGTCTTCAATGTGTGGTCCGCAGACTATGTCTAAGGGGTCTGCCAAAGGTGACTATGAAAATAAAGTTTGCCTTTTCTGGGATCTGAATCGGTTTTTCTGATCAATCAAAAATATGTGACTACCCCCACCTACAACTCAAAACCTGGAACTGTTGTCAGTACCATAAAAGTCCACAGTTTAGCGCCCTTTCTCACGCTGCGTCAAATGCCGTGCTGAGCACATGCAACATGTATAGTAGAATTCTGTTCAGTCAATTTTCAGGCTAAGACTTCTATGGTAGGTATTCATGGACCACAGGTTGAATTTCCAAAGGGGTCTGCTCCTCCATTTGAAAATTTTCAGGGGTCCGTACATGAAAAAAGGTTGACAACCACTGCTCTAGTGCTGCAAGTGTAGCAATGGTGGCAAATTGCCACAAAGTGCTTTTCAATACCTATACAAATATAATTGTTGCTGCTTATTAGGGTGAACAGTGGATCAGACGGACCACTGATCAGAGCCAGTATGGCAGTTCTTGCATTCTTAGGCAATATCCCTCATGGTCAACAAACGATACTTTTAGCAGGGTTATAAAAACTACCCCAAACTAATTTGAAAACAATATTAAATGTGGAGCAGGGAAATAAAACCAAAGTGATCATGGCTCTGTCATCCCAGCAGTTGACCGTGCCAACAACACATCTGCCCAGCAAGGTTCGAAGAGCATTTGTTTTGGACACTGCAATCGCTATTGTCAGTGTTAGTTTCCTTTATAGTGAACACACCCCCATGGCCTGATCCTCAAAGCTGGGATCCAAATCCCAATTACCTGTGGTCTGTGAAGTTCTGATGGAGAGCCCACCTCTGAAAAGAGTATGTTCACTCCAAGCAAGCATGCACCTTAAAATGCAGTTTCCTGGTACTTTATATTTGGTGTTCTAACACATTCCATGGGATGGGAAGCATCTTGTGGTTTGAGTAAATAAAAATACCAGCTTGCTCAGGGCACAACTGTGCCCCCTTACTGTTCAGGCTGGCTGCTCCTCAGCCATTGTCAATTTCAGCCAAGGCTTTAATCTCCTGGGGCTTCCCCAGTTTTGGTGCGGACAGACGCTGGCTTAGCTTGGCTTAGCAGTGGACAGGGGCCTCACCCCCTGGCTTTCCTTCCCTATAGGGTCTGAATCTCCAGAAGGTTAGTGACAGGAAAGAAATAAGCCAGTCGGGTAAATATAGTTGTTGAAATAACCTGAGAGAGCCCAGCTTGGAAAACAGTTGCAATTGTAAAATTTGTATTTTGTCTGTGGAATTAATTAATAGATGCAGAGCACATGGAGCCGTAGAGCCAATGACTCTGTAATCTGTGTGATCTCTGAATGAATTACAGCTGAAGCTCAGCATAAGTTTTAATGATGATAATTTAGTTCATGATTCTACCCACCTTAACATCTGAGAATAACCAGGGTTAGTTTAGGCAGGTGATAGTTTAGATAATAATTCTTGGACTTCTATGTATTTACATACCATTGCTGGATGCTGTTTGAGAACAATTTTAATCAAATGCTGTGACCATTTTCAGCTGTCAGTTCAGTTTAGGAAGGTCCCGCAAACCTCTCTCCTGTTTACATTTAATTGAAAATAGTTATTTCTTTTCAACAAAGTTTCTTATATTTCAGGAGCTTCCTATTTTACTGGCAGAGTGTACCATAAAATGGTCAGTCTTCTGTAATGATAACCTCATGGTATCTTTTATTCTAAGTAAGGGAAGACACTGTGGTTACCTCTGAATGTTTGGTTTTTAATAGTAGCTATTGTAATATCTGACAATTATGACCAACAAGATTAAAGTCCTTTGATCTGTACAGCATGGATTTTTTTTTTTAACGAGGAAAGCATTCAATACTTCCCCTCTAGTATCATACAAAGAGCTAGAGTATTATTCCTCCATACCAGCAGGTGGAAACAAAGACCAAATGAATTATAAAATGTCTCCCTGGAATGAATTTAAGTACTATAGGTCTTTCTGTGCTTTCAGGATCTCTTAGTAAGTGGCTGATCCAAAGCCCATTGACCTCAGTGAGTTTAGGATCAGACCCTAAATTGGCATTTAGCATGGCAGTCCTTCTACTGGCTGGTGTTCATGAAGCTGCTTCTTTCAGCTGCAGGGTCTAGTTTGGAAACAGAAGTTCAGTGGAGAGATATATTTATGACCTCTCCCTGGGAGTTTGGATCTGCACAGGACCCAAAAATGCAGGGGTCAGATCACACCCAGGACTTCAGGTCTGAATAAGTCAAAAATTCCCAGTGGAGTGGGAGTGGGAGAATGGAGCTGTGTTTAGATTTAAGGGTTTGGTTTGGGTTTGGTCATAGCTTACTTATTTACAGGGTGTTAGTACACGCACTCACTGGGTGTGTGTATGTTATAATGTGTGTGTGTGTGTGTATGTTTGTGTTTGTGTGTGTGGTTTTGGATGACCTACAAAATACTGCACTGGCAGTTTGCCTCCACTTGCACTTGAAGCAAAACCCAGCAGTGTAATTTGGAAGAGTGAGATCTAACCAATAAAAAGGCAGTATAACTCACCTTACACAGAAGAGCTGGTTTTATTAGCTTTTTGGAAAGAGTTTAACACTTTTTTTTGCAGAATTCAAAGCCTTATTTGCTTGGGGAGTTCCTGTAGCAGCTGCTCACAGAGGCAGAAGTTTTCTCAGAAACCATTGGTCAGTGGGAACTACTCCTCCCTTACAGCTGATCCAAATAAGAATATGTTTACGGGTTTCTTTTATTTATTTATTTTTTTAAAATCTGGGTGCAACGTAAGTTACATTGAGCTACTGGATCCTTTTTGTTAGGAGGCGATCCCCATACTGGATGTACTGCCACGGACTTCAGTGGAGTTACATCAAGGAAGGATTTTGTTTTATGTCTATAATAACAGAGGGAATATTTCCTTTGTTGTGCTGTATGCACAGCAGTTGCCCTAGGAGATAACACCTGGCACTTAAGTAACTTTTTTGTATAGACAGAGGAGCTAGGATTTGATGTTAACCCCTAAAGATTCAAAGCAGCACATGGGAGGACTCATGTGAGTGTTGATTTGGTTTGTGTCTGTTGAAACCCTGCATGCTGCTTTGGGAATTGGGGCTTCCCACTGTGTGTACAGTACACACAGTTAGTACACTAATTACTGTATCTAATGACAGTGTAAGTGGAAGCACGAATGCAGTGTAAAGGCTAACTCAGCAATGGAGAGGTGAAAAATCAGGTGTTAAATATGTCAGTATCAGGTTGATGCAGGCAATGTGGTTTCATGAGCCTTTTAAATAGACATGGGACAAACTCAGTCACTGGGTCCAAACCTCCTCTGTCTCTGGGGAAACCTTTGGCTCTTGCTAATTTCTGTAAGACAGATGTGAATGGGAACATTGACTGCACATCTCCTCAAGCTCTGGAAGAGTTTGGATCTGGATCAGGCTCTGGAACTGAGTTCTGGACTGTTTCTAATTGTATGTAGCATGTTCTCATCAGTTTGTGCTGTGTATAGTACCAAGCTTGCCACTGATACTGAACAAACCACCAGCCGTGCTGAATTAACAGTGATTAGAAACCCTCCCACTTGCATCTTCTACCATGCAAGAAGCTTGGGGATGCTGCTGCCACTAGAGCACAATGATCAGTTCGTAACACCTCTGGCAGACTAAAGACCTGTGCCTGAGTGCACAGCTAGAGCAGTGCCCAGGCAGAAGCGTACTTTCATGGAGAGAGAAATGGGGTCACATTTAAAGCATAAGGATGGGAGTGAGGAGTTCTGCCTTCAGTTCCTGACCCTGCCCTGCATATTGATTGCTCTGGGGACATATCCGTTAACCTGTGTGTGTGTCAGCATCCCCTTTTGTAAAATAGGGATAATAACATTGAAGCCCAATAAAGAGGGGCCGTGTGTGGCTTGATTGATCAGTGTCTGTAGAGGGCATTGAGATCCATGTACAAAAAGCAACTGTAGAAGTGCAAAATATTTGACTGCAGTTGGAGCACAAGTGCAGGAAGTTAGAGTAGCTTTGCAGGCTTTGTATGAATGACTGATGCCAGCAGAGATGTACATACAGAAGCCTACAGTAGTATCACATCTGTTCAGCTGAAGTGGGCATTACTCTGGGCACCCATCTGACCAACTCCAAAGCCTCCTCCAGTGAGCATGTTCTGGGAGCTGAGAATGAAGTGCCAGTGTGGTACGGACTGCACCGGCAGTGTTGCTTAGAGTGCGTCATTCCAGCGTTGTCCTCATTCAGGAAGAAGCAAAGGTAATCCTTAGAGATGGGAGGTGCTAAATACCTCAGCCCTGCTATGACCGGAGTGCGGCTGCCTGGGATGGAGGCGATATGCTGCTGTTCAGATGCCATGTTCTGTTATCCAGATTTGACCTCTTGTAGCAAGTTGACAAAGACTGAACTTCAAACCTGGATTAGATAATAAATTGTAACATTAACACACGTTGAATCAATGCTATTATTCCTGTGTGCAGGACTGCCTTCCGTGGGGCTCACTTGGAAACCTACAGCTCATCAGGCTCTCTTACGATTTGGGTTTATACTCCTAGACTTTTAATTTAAAATGTCAGTCTACGTGGGCCGCATCCTCCGTTGGTGTAAATGGGCACATCTCCATTGACGTTTATGGAACTACGCTGATTCACACCCGCGGTGTATCTGGCACAATGTACGTAGTGCTTCTGAACAATGCCAGGACTGACAGCTTTGGAGAATGAAGTTCTCTGCTTAGCCATCAGATGATACAGCAAAAGAAGTGACCTCTCTACTGCCCTGTCAGTCTTCTTAGTTCAGCCTCCATGCAAATTCAGCTTTTGGCCTGTCTTCTGAGACTGCCTACCAAGGTGTTAGTTCTGATGGGATGGAATGTTGTAAGCAAGACACGAGAAGTAATTCTCCCGCTCTACTCCACGCTGATTAGGCCTCAACTGGAGTATTGTGTCCAGTTCTGGGCGCCACATTTCAGGAAAGATGTGGACAAATTGGGGAAAGTCCAGAGGAGACCAAAAAATAATAATGATTAAAGGTCTAGAAAACATGACCTATGAGGGAAGATTGAAAAAATTGGGTTTGTTCTAGTCTGGAGAAGAGAAGAATGAGGGGGGACATAAGTTTTCAATTACATAAAAGGTTATTACAAGGAGGAGAATGAAAGATTGTTTTCCTTAACCTCTGAGGATAGGACAAGAAGCAAGGGAGATTTAGGTTGGATGTTAGGAAAAACTTCCTAACTGTCAGTATTAGTTTTTGGTGTGAATGCACACAGAAAGAGAATATAAAATTTGCTTTTCATGAGCTTCAAATTTGCTGTCCGCATTTGTGCCAGTAAAACTTGATTTCATGAATGTTGATGAAAATTGGAGAAACAGGGAATAAATGTAGTGGTAGTGAATTTGTTCAAATTTCCAAATAGATTAATAGAAATTCATTTGCAGTATTTACTGCAGCCCGGAGCCCCCTCCCAGACTCCGAACCCCTTGGCCCCCTCCTGCACCCAAACCCCTCATCCCTGGCCCCACCCCAGAGCCCGCACCCCCAGCCGGAGCCCTCACCCCTTCTTGCATCCCAGTCCCCTGAGCCAGCCTGGTGAAAGTGAGTGAGTGAGGATGGGTGGGGAGAGCGAGTGACAGAGAGTGGGGGGGATGGAGTGAGCTGGATGCAGGGCATCGGAGAAGGGGCGGGGCAGTGGGTGGGGCGAGGGTGTTTAGTTTTGTGCAAGTAGAAAGTTGGCAACCCTATTCATGCCCCAAGTCAATAACGGATATAATCAACAGGAAACAAAATGAACAAGATAGTGAACTGTTTATTTGTTTCACTTGTTTAAAAATGTCCTGGAAAACAGGAAGAAGATTAATAACGGGCTATCGTTTTAGTTCCAGTTTTAAGCATGGCATATGTGTAACATCTGGTAGGTTTGGAAAGTGAAACTGTCACAGCCAAAGAATCTCAGTGCTGATATTTAGGGTTGAATGTATGACCTAATTCAGAGAGATAGTAGGGGCTGCTAAGCACAGAGCTAAGGCACCACAGTAGACAGTGGCTTTTATTTCAGAGCATAGTCAAATGTTTTCATTGACTATGGAGCTTGTTGGCTTTCATCTAAAGGGTGCAGACTACTTCATGAAGGCAGGAATGGCTGGGAGACCACTTTGCAAGTAAGCTAGCAAGTAAGTTGATACATATAGCAAAAAAGCAAAGCACCTATATCCGAGAATATATTTTGTTCCTACAGGACCAAATCCTGAGAAGTGGTGAGCAATAGGAGCGTTCTGTTAGAATGTGCTTTTGTAACTGAAACCCCAGATGGCTTCTCTCCTCTCCAAATATGCCAAAGATTTGGCTTTTATTTTGACAACTCTAGTTTTAGCTCTAATTATTTATCAGACTACTTCATAATGTCCAAATCAATGTGCGTAGCACACTTGGTTAAAAATACTCCCGTCTTAGTAATATGAAACCTCATTCCAGTACTCTGCCGTTAAATCTTTGCTAAGGGGGAAGGAGAGGCTGTGAGGTTTTGGTGCACTTCATAAAACACGTGGATTAGTGAAGCGATGATTAGTGAGGTTGTACTGTAGGCAGGAATCTGAATGTCAGTCTGTGCCGAAGCCCCAGTGGAAAGTTACCTATGCTGCCTACACGAGATTGTGCATGACAGATTATGATGCTGGTTTGCTGTAGGACATTGCACTTTGCTACAATCTCAGGATCTTGCAAGCATGCTGGACTGTGATTAACCCCAATGTTTGAGTACTCTGTACTCCATCTCTATTGGTGTATAGTTGGCAAAAAATGATTTTAATAGCCATAAGTCCAATAGTTGTGTGTGTGTGTGTATTAATCAGTGTGAAGAAGTTCAGTAAACTTCTGCATCCTGGGCCTGATCCAAAGGTCATAGAAGTCAATAGAAAGACTCCCTTTGACTTCAGTGGTTTTGGATCAGGCCCTAGCTGATTTATTATTTATTACAATAGCACCTAGGAACCTCAATCAAGGATCAGGAGTCCATTGTGCTGGCATGAACACCAATGTTACAGTCTATGTGTGAGACAGGATGCAACACGTGGACAAAACAGGCAGCAGAGTGGGGGTGGATAAGAGGACAAGGTAACAAAATGAACAGGGTTTATCAGAAAGATAGAAGTCTCAGCTCACCACTAGCTTAATATGAAGATGAGTTTTTCAAGGGGTAGGGGACTTCCATTTGCCACAAAAGCTCAGTTTAATGCTCAGAATTGGGGCTGATCAAAAAATTTGTCAAAACTTTTATGTTGGAAAATTCTGTCTTCGACTAAACAAATTTTTCTGTGCAAAGTGTGGAAAATTTTGATTTTGTTTTCATTATTAAAACCCCCCTAAAGCTTCCAAACCCTGAAATATTTGTCTGAAAACCAAAATAAGTTGATTTGAAATTGCTACCGGGGTCCTTCTTGGGAGTTGCAGTTTGATTGGCTCATAACCCCATTCTCCTTTATGGACTTGGTTCCCCAGCCAGACTACATCTCCCATAATGCACCATGGCAAGGGACTCTCATGATTAATTGCCTCCCCTCTCCAAGAGGAGAAACCATGGTGCATCATGGGAGATGTAGTTTGACCAGGGAGTCTGGCCTGTAGGGGAGAATGGGAACTTGAGACCCCTGAACCACAGCTCTCATGAGGCACTACACCAGTATTCCCAAATCAAAATATTTCAGTTTTCAGCCAAAATTTTTCAGTGGTTGAATTTTCTCCACAAATCTACGTTTTCTACCTGGGGGAAAAATCATTTTTCAACCAGCTCTACTCCCAATTGCAATACCATTAAGAGCATACAAGGTTACGGTGGCATGAGGCGGCAGTGTGTTCTGATGCAGGGAACTGAGAGTCAAAACACCAGCATTTTATTCCTGGCTTGCTATGATGAGATCCTAGGCAAGTTGCAATTTCCTTCTGCCTTAATTAATACCAACTTCCTAGAGATATTGTGAGGTTTTAATGATGGTTTATAAAAGTACTTAGTGCTAATTATTCTTGCTAATATTGTTATTCCACTTATTGTCTTGGGGTTCCTGGAAGGGCTGTAGACAAAACTCTGTCAGAATATTAGCAGAAGATGGTACCAATTTATAGCTTCAGAGCTGCTTGTGTGAACTAGAGTGGTGTATTCTAATGAAAGATGCTCTTGTATTAGCTGTAGTGGAAATGAGACTAGCGGGCATCAGTCAGATGGTAACACAGTAGGATGGTGCCTACTGCAGCTGATTGTCCTGAACTGCTAGACCATCCTAGCATAAATAACCCTGGTAATTATTCAGTCAACCTTGGTCTGTTTCCAGTGATTGCTTTCCAGTATGAGGTTGCTCTCAAGACCTGTTCTGATCCATTACCTCCTGTTCCCACCAAACAGAAGTCAAAGGCACAAGAGGAGATGGCATCCCTTGTCTGGCGCATAGTGGGATGGCTCGGGTGAGGGTGGGGACTAGAAGTAATGCAGAACAGACTGCTCTACTAAAAAGGAGCAGTGTGTGTTTATGTCCACCCTTGAATGTCAGCCGATGGCGTGTTGGTGATTACCCAATCATAGTGGAATCTTGCCCAGCTGCTATGTGAGTCTACCAGAATGGGGGTTGGTTGAGTGTACTCTCCTACTTGCTAGCACAACTGGACAACACAGGGAAAGAATTTGCATGCTGCATGCGTGTGTTTGTATAGCTACATGCACATGCTGTATCTATATTTCAGTGTAAAAACTATACAAGTCCTATGGTAAGTGTTAGAAATTTAAGGGTGGGATTTTCAAAAACACCTAAGGGAGGTAGAGGCACTACTTTCATTGCCTTTCAGTGGCAACATGCTCCTAGATCTCTTAGGCACTTAGGAAAATCCTCCCTATGTGTATAAAGGCAAGCAATGAAGAGTTAAATTTCTCCCAGTGGTACAAACTCTCTCTCATTGTACATTTAGGGTGGTTTTAAATACTAGTTACTGTTAAATGAACAGCTGGAGAAGTGCCTGCCCCAAAGAATTTACAGTCTAAATAGAGAAGCCAGACAAAGGGTAGGAGACAGTAAATATCCCCATTTTACAAAGGAGGAACTGAGGCACAGAGATTAAATGAGTTCCCTTTCACAAAGGCAGTCTGTTGCAGAATGGGAATTGAACCCAGGTGTTCTTAGTCCCAGCCCTGTTGCCTTAACCGCAAGAATGTCCTTCCTCTCTCCAAGTTGGAGATATTTGTGAGTGCAAAAAAAAAGTTTAATAATTTTTTAAACTGAATTATTTTCACTCTCCAAGAACTTAAAAATAGCTGATGGGGTTTCCCTCAAAATTTCCCCTGTAGGCTGAGAGCATGCATGGAAAATCTGAGCTCATGAAAAGAATCTTTGAGAGAGTTGATGCCAAATAAATAAAGGGGGGCTGTGTTATAATGGAAATTTGAATTCAACTTTAACTATAATTTTTCTCTATAGAGAAAGCTCAAAGGACAGATCCACAGCTGGTGCAGCTGCTCTGATCTACATGAGCTGAAAATCTGGCCCATAATATTTTCAGGAGTGTATAGCAAACAGGTACCTAACTTTGCATGGAAATGTATAGGTGTGTGCCAATGGTTACTGAAACTTACTGATGTCGGGGCTTTGTGCAAGCACGGACTAAAGCAACTACCCCAAACCTTGTGGAAAATTCCAACTCTAGGCTAGTCTAATTAATAATGTTTTGCCACCCCTTTTGATGTGAGTATGACTGAAGATGTGAGGATACATTTCTTCAACTGAATATACAAATACAATATCTGGAAGCTTAAACCTCCAGGCAACTCGCCAGAGAACTGCTATTGACATAAACCATTGCTGTGTGTCAGCAGTACAGAGAATATGAGCGCTTGTTTCAGTTTTAGTGCTTTGTGTCATGTTAAGAAAAGCAGGATTTGCTCATGCACTAAAAGAATGAGATGGCAGAAGGAAGCTCGGTTTAACTGGTAGCTGTTGTTTGGGATTGCTCACTAACAAAAAAAGTCTTTCATCTCATTCCAAGAAGGAGCTGCTTATTTGCCAGGTACAGCAATATGCTCTTCAGTTGCTTAACGATGTACCCAAACACGTTAATGATTTATATTTTTTGGGAGCAGTGTTGCTTTGCTTGTAATGCCCCTGGCGTGAACTAACTTGCTGCCAGAATTTTGAGGAGTGATAGGTTGAAGATTTGCAAACCGAGTCTGCATGCATACAGCAAGGAATGGTGCACGAGGATGCTAGATCCTTCAGCCTGTCTTGCAGAATCGCCATAGAATGTACTAGTCCAGGCACCAGATCTTCTTGCCTGCCCTTTACTGCTGGTGTTGGTGACAGTGAAAATCTTCCTTGCCCCCTGGCTGAGGAGGTGAGAAGAATTTCTCAAGGCTGCGTACCTGTTAGCTCAGGGCAAGGTACTGAGCCTGCCATCTGAGAGGGACTGAGTGCTCTTCATAACCACTGAAATCAATGGTCCAGATCCTCAGCTGGTGTAAATTGTTGTAGCTCTATTGACTCAAGATGGCAGCATGGGCTAGTGGACAGGCCACTGGACTAGGGGTCAGGAGACCTTTTATTATTATTATGGTAGGGCCTAAGGACCTTTGTACTGGGCACTCTGCCATAGAGTAATTGACAGTCCTCAAAGAGCTCCTGGGGGGGATAGCTCAGTGGTTTGAGCATTGGCCTGCTAAACCCAGGGTTGTGAGTTCAATCCGTGAGCAGGCCACTTTAGGGATCTGGGGCAAAATCAGTATTTGGTCCTGCTAATGAAGGTAGGGGGCTGGACTCGATGACCCTTCGGGGTCCCTTCCAGTTCTATGAGATAGGTATATCTCCATATATATATATAAATAGATGTGGCAGACACTGAGTGGGAGAAAGGGATGGAACATGCAAGCAGAGAGAACAATGTGAGGGCAGCAAACAGCATGTCAGTGCCACCATTTTATTTTTAATTTGATCTGGGTGGGGTTTTGTTGGGAGGGGATTAGCTAAATGAACACAGAGGGGGTGAGGGGGACGAGGCCGGGGTCGCAGAGTGGAGTCCAGGTGGCATGAGGCTCAGGCGAGGAGACTGAGGGAATTGGAGCAAACAGCCAATCAGCCCAGGGGAGAGCGTGTCCAGATTTGTAAGTGTAGAACAAATTCTGATGACCTCATCAGCATCCACCAGGCCCTACTGAAGCCACTTCTGTGTCTGTGCCTGCCCCTGCCAATGTGTAGAGTTTCTTTCTCCCCACAGGGATTTGGGGGTCAGGGGGCACTACAGGGTCCTAGTGCCCTGGGAGGGTAGGGGAGGACACCCTGGCACAGTTTGCAGTCTGGAGGTGCTAAGAGTTGGGGAATGGTCCCAACCATGTCCCTTTTTTTTAGTTTCCCCCCTCAGTGCCACTGACCTGCTCTGTGCCCTTGGATAAGTTACTTCCCCACTCGGTGTCCCTTTCTCCTCTTGCATTGTCTGTTGTCTATTCAGATTGCAAGCCCTTTGGGACAGAGATTCTCTCTTACTATGTGTCTGTACAGCACCTAGCACCATAGGTCCCTAACTTCAGTGGGGGCCACTAGGAGCTACAGTAATATAAAAAATAATAATTGCCTTTAATGGAGTGATGCGGTCTACACCAGCGAAGGCTCTGGCCTGATGATATTCCTTCCTTCTCTGTTATTAATTCCTCACAAGCTCCAAAGCATTAAAAATAGTCTTTTCTGTGACCCGCTGGCAAAGATTGCTTCTCATATTAAATTGCACATCTGATAATTTTTTTCAAGTTAATGCATATATTCAGCATTGGAACAAAGATTGCTATTTTTTTCTGTTGTAACTATTTTCAGTACAGTCAGTATATGCAAAAAGAAAAATAAATCATACCAGAGACACTATAAGAATAACCAGGTAAAAGCCTTTTTTAGATCATATCAGACTTTTTTCTCCTATGGTCACAGAGAACACAACTATATATTTTAGATTTGAAAACAGGGATCTTATAATTTTGAGCTAGAAGTCCTCAAATATTGATTCATGAACCTGCTGAGATAAATGTATTCTCAGTGCCGGTGTGAGTTATAAAACAATGGGCTAGGTGGACAACCATCGTGAGTGACAATTTGTCCTGAGATCCTCTGGCAGCTGCACTAAAACTCCCATAAGTTGAAGGTTTTATTGATGTATTAAACAACACTATGATAGACTGCAGTGTTTTGGAGTCATAGTGTAATGTCTTTGTTTAAGCCCAGATTTCAGCAGAGGGTGTGTAAGAGGACACACAGGATCTTGGGGTACATTCACACATCCCAGTGTGCCTGTTACAGCCTGTGGGCTCTTTAAAACTCAGAACTAGCAAGTCACATGGCTGCTGGGGGAGAAGTATAAAATGAAGGGGGAGCTGGGTCAAAGGGGAGCTAAGGGGCCTTTTCCCCTTCGGGCTAGCTAAAGCAGGGCAAGGCTTTGGGGAATTATTGCCCAGTGTTTATCAGTTAAGTTGTTGTGATTGTTTGGCAGCTAATAAACAAGGTCTGAGGAACAGGGCTTCAAAGGACTGGGGCTTGGAGCTTTGTTTCCATTTCCTGGCTAGTGAAACCCCCTTCCGACTAACCCCCTTCTGCCTAAGGTTAGACTTTTAAGTGCATATGGAGGTCCCCAAATACGTGGCCTGATTTATATTTTTTCCCCTCCTCAAAAGTGCTGAGCACCCTGCAGCTTCTACTGAAGTCTATGTTGGCCATAATGCTAGGATCCCACCTCTAACTTGCTTCCTCTCCTGTAAAAATCCCAAGGTAAAAGATTAGCTTCAGACCTCACAAGTTCCCCTCCTTTCCATCACCCAGAAACCGGAGCACCTCCCAGCTTTCCTAACGAAAAGCGGAACTCAGCAGTTGGGAGAAAAGCAGCTGGGAATCCAGTGGAATGAATGTAGATGCCACGAGTGGCTAAAGCTGAACCCAGGAAAGATTGGAGTGATGCTCGGAGGAAGAGAGAAGTGCTCTGAAGAACTCGCCTCCTCTGTAACATCCTCCACTTCCATCCGTGACTGGCCAGAAGCTTGTGCCTCATCAGGGATCCATGATTTGTGATGTCCCAATTGAATAGTTGTAGCTCATTATATCTAGGAAGGAAGCTGCACTGAGGAAATTCCCTTTGATATAAAAGAGAGTAGCCCATTTACTCCTCTATGTGCTCCACTCTATGCACTGGATTTCCACTGAATAGAGTCCAGTTCACAGTTGCTGTCCAAAGTTGCCCATGGGATTGGCCTGAGACACACATCTCCCTCTGCAAGCAGGACCTCCCATGAAAGCTACATGTAGTTCCCTAGATCAGTGAAGCTGTCAACTAAGGAAAGGGAGCTCATGAGTAGGGGAGACAGTGTCATGGGGATGGCTTTGAGCTACTGCTGCATCCTGGTCTATGTGGCGTACCTGGAGATCTGTCTATGGTTTAAATCAGCACAAATATCCCCACTCTGGGAACTCCACAGGCTTCTCAGTAACCAAAGGAAACAGTGGTAGCTACACTCAAACATTTATTTAAAAAACTAACAACTCTAAAGCCTAAGCACAGGCAATCAGCCTAACAAAGCAGAGTCTGTTTCTGTGAGGAGATCAATCTTCACCATGAAATAGGCCTTCTGAGGATCAACACGGGCTGCTTAAGTTCGTAGTCGTCAGCCCTTTCCACTTTCCTTTTCAAGCTAAAGCGTTAAACTAGTGAGCACATGTGAACCAATTGCTTGGAGTCCCAAGACAAGAAATGTCTGGAAAATTGGGAATGTCAGACTGAGAAGCACATTGTCACTCGACAAATAATAAACTGGTGTACACAGCCATAAAAATGATGTCTCTTTGTTTCCCTGAGTACTGAACCTTTCAATTTCCAACACTCCCCTCCTGGTGGATTAAATTGAGTGGCTGTTTTGTTGTTTGTGGTCAGTGCAGACTCTCACAGAGGAGGTGTATGCGCTGTGCTCTCTCTGTCTCTCGTGGGGTACATTGCTTTTGTTCTTTATTTCTCTCCTCACCTCAAACAAGTCATTCCTGGCTCAACGTATCTGTCTATTTGGGCCTTATACATGGAAAACCGTAACAATAAGATGGTGCGTGGCTGAGCAAATCCGCAATATTAGGAGAACGCAGCCAGTGAGAGCGCTTATCGAATGTACAGTGCAAATAGATGGCTGACTACAGAAGGATCAGAGTCCCCTTGTTTTACCTGGTTCTCGCCATCCTATTCAATCCTGATTTACTCCTTCTGCCCACACCCTAGAAACAGGCATCTTGCAAATGAAACAAACTGGATTCTCTGCTGGAAAATGTCTTTCTAACCACAGCATGAGAAATACAACTATTCCCAAGCTGAGTGGATGAAAGCCTGATTCCAGCGGATGTGGCTGAAGTCACTGGCCACAAATATCTTCCCAGCACAAACAGCTATTTTGTCCTCCTTGAGAACAAGTAGAAAGAGAGAGAGGGGTAGATCTAAATCCTTCTGTGCATCCCACCCATCACTGCTGTCCCAGCAGTTGTTCTTTTTTCCCCAAGATGTTTTGTACTATGTTCTTGCCAGCTCTTACAAGTTAAACAGGGATGGGCTGGTTTGGTATGTAAATGGGAGACCTCTAAGGAACACAGACGTGCTCTTGGGGGATAAGTAGGTGGTGTTTTCTCCTCTGAGTTAGTACTGAATGAATGCCTCCTGTGGTGCTAACTGGCCATGTGCTGCTGGAGGTAATACCTTTTTTGGCTGACATGCCCTGTTCACTTGAGCCCCTTAAAGATTCTTTGGCACTTTTTGTGTGTGTCCCTCTGCATGCGCAAGAGTAGGGGTGGTGTCCTGGCCAAATTCCAACATGGATAATTTCAATCTGATGGCCAATAATAATAATTTACAAATTCCCTGGTAGTTTCAACTGGAAACACAATTTTTCTTCATTTCCTGTCCTAACCTAATGTGGTATGTTGCTATGCTTTTTTTCCTAAATAGTTGTTTTTGCTGAAATTGAAGTAAAACAAATCATTCTGCCACAATAAATCCATAATCTTAAATTGTCATTTATTACTGTAAACAATGAAATGCAGGGGAAGATCCTTGGCTGGTGTGAATTGTCGTAGGGCATTGAAACTTATGACAATTTACCCCAGCTGAAGATCTGCCTCAGCATAAATTACCCTGAAACATTTGGAAATAATATTTGGTTGAGCTTTATTTAAAAACTATCACAAAATGTATATTAGAACTAGAAAAGCTACAGAGAAGGGCAACAAAAATGATTAGGGGTATGGAGCAGCTTCCGTCCGAGGAGGATTAAAAAGACTGGGACTGTCCAGCTTGGAAAAGAGACAACTAAGGGGGGATATCATAAAGGTCTGAACAAAATCATGAATGGTGTGGAGAAAGTGAAAAGGGAAGTGTAATTTACCACATCACATAACACAAGAATTAGGGGTTGCCCAATGAAATGAATAGGCAGCAGGTTTGAAATTAACATGAGGAAGTACTTTCTACAATGCACAGTCAACCTGTGGAACTCATTGCCAGGTGATATTGCGAAGGTCAAAAGTATAACTGGGTTTAAAAAAAAAGACTTAGATCTATGAACTTATCTATCAATGGGTATTAGCTAAGATGGTCAGGGACACAACCCCATGCTCCAGGTGTCCATAAACCTTTGACTGCCAGAAGCTGGAATTGGATAACAGGGAACCGATCACTTGATAATTGCCCTGTTCTGTTCCTTCCCTCTGAAACACCTGGCACTGGCTGCTGTTGGAAGACTGGATACTGGGCAAGATGAACCATTGGTCTGACCCAGTATGGCCGTCCTTTTGTTCCCCAGAGTTGTCTGCATTCTGTGCGTATCAATTTGAAAATCTTTGTAAGGAGAAGAGCTGAATAAATATGTGATTGTTTTTTTCTCTCTCTGTCTGGCATTTACATGGCCCCCATGACTGTAGTATCTGAGTACCTCACAATCTCAAATGTATTAAATCTCACAGGACTCCTATGCAGTGGGTAAATGCATTTTACAGATGGGAAACCGAGGCACAGAGAGATGAAGTGACGTGCCCAATGTCCTACAGGAAGTCTGGCAGAGCAGTGACTTGAACCAAAGTTCCCCCAGTTACAGGCTAGTGCATGAACCATTGGACTATCCTTTTGTATTCCTCTTCCCTGATGTTATTGCTATGTGCAATGTTTTGGCTCAGAACAAGGTACAGTTGGACACTACTAAAATGAAATAAAACAGGAAAAATTGGTGTAATAACTCATCAAAATGGAACAATTTAATTCCCCCTTTTTTTAAATCACATCCTTATTAAACCCATTGCTGTTGGTCCCTCCACGGGTCCTGTTGTGCTTTCCATCATCCATTAGTACTCTATTTGTACTCCATGGAAACCAACAGAATGCTAGAGGCTTACCTGGCTCTTTCAGCGGCACAGCAGGTGTGTTCTATCTAGAACGTTTGGAGTCATATGCAGTGTAGTTGTAGCCGTGTTGGTCCTAGGATATTAGCGAGACAAAGTGGGTGATATAATATCTTTTATTGGACCAACTTCTGCTGGGAAGAGAGACAAGCTTTCAAGCTTACACAGAGCTCGTTGGGAGTCGGGTAGTTATTTTTGTTGGCGCCTTCTATTTCTGGCCTGTAGTTTAGAGAGGAGGCAAGAGGCCAATGTTAGTCAGCAGATAACCTGGCCACGGGTACTGCGTGATTGAAGAAGGCAGCTTCTGGCAAAGGGCTAGAGAAGCCAATCAGGGTCACTTCTTCATGTGATTTAATGACAGTGAATTAACTACCACTAGGCTGAATTGACCACAGGGTAAAGTAATTAGCTAGAATTTCAGTTGCATTAAGGAAGAGATGGGCATGTCTGTTACTTATTGATGAATCGTCAACAAATTTTTCTTGGCGGTTGTTAAACCTTCTTTTCTTTCATATTTTTTATCCCAGAGACTCTCCATTCACTTTCCCTTGTGTGAATTAAAAACAGTCAGATTTGATGTACTCCAGACCCCTAGGAAAAATCTATCCCTGTAACCAAAACCAGGGATCTATGCATTTCTAAAGGGGTTAATACTAATGGACACATGCAATGGTTAGTGCAAAGAAAGGAAAAAGGCAGCACCATTTACCTACCCATCATCACCTTTATCCCTGGGATGCCCGACATTCCTTTGGACAAATGCTGAGCCCTCTATAATCTGGCCTGCCTGATATTACCTCATCCATGCCTTTTACTTTTTAATCCAATACCAGCCATAGTCTTTGACACAATGGCTCACTTTTATGTGGTGGGAAAATATGTTACCAGAGAGTTTCTGTTGCTCAGTCCAAAATAATAAAAGAATGAATGGGAGACTTTTCTTCTCCCCCAGCTACATAGTGTATTTATTAAGAGCATTGTAATGTGTTAGTCTGCCCACTCCTGATCTCATCATAGGGTTTAAGTAGTGCAAAAATTTAGAGCTAGCCCTGTGCTCAGGGGTGAATCCATACAGCCAAATGGGGAGTATAATCAGTTTAGTTCCATTGCATGACAAGGAAACCAGGGTGTGGGTAGCCCTCTCAGGAGCAATGGGAGCTGCTGGATGCTGAGTAGGTTTGAAAATCTGGCCATTTCCTCTAGATCCTTAAATGAGAATTGACCTCTTTTAAAAAAATAATAATCTGGCCATAAGTAATTTACCCAAGGCATCAATGGCAGAACTGTGAATAGACCCAAGGTCTCCTGACTCCCAGTCACGAGCTTTTGCCTCAAGGCTGCCTTCTTCTGCAGACACACTGCTTTCTATTCTGTTGGGGCTAATAAAAGTGATGTATTCACAACTCTCTGCTGGTCCACTAAGGGCCTGATTCTCATCTACACTAAGGCCCCTTTATACCACTCCAGCAGAGTGAATTGGTAATAACGGGGGATATAAATAGAATTTACTTTCACTTAATCCTTTACACTGTCAGAGTGGGGTAAAGGGCCCAAAGTGTAAATAAGACTTCGGCCCTTTGAATTTTCAGTCAACAAGAAACTGCAATTTTTTCCTCTCTGAAGGAACTATGTTTTCTGGGTCTGCTTGGAAAAATGGTAGAGGAACTGCACAGAGAGCAGCAAAAGCTGGCAAAATATTTTTCTTTTAAATTTCTTTCCTGAGCCTACTTCTGAAAGTGTGAATCTCTTTTCAGTTATGTCTGCATGACAGCAACTTCATCAAATGTAGGTGTTAATCTCTATGTTTTCAGGTGAAAATTTGCCTCTTGCTTTGATTAAAGAAATACATTGTGATTTGTTCTCCTATGCACACTTCCTGTTCATCACTTCAGCAGGAATGGAAAAACACAGACATCCATGCACTGTAGCTAGAGTCCCATTGAATCTTAACAGCTGAGCATGGTTTGCTCTGTCTTAGGCTTTACCTATGCTTGGGAATACCCCGACTCAGCCATTGTTGGAAACAATTGGTGTGTGCAGTGGTGCTAACCAATAAGCATAGGCTAGGTTAAGCAAAGATGTTCACAGGTGCAAAGCTTGGCTTGAGTGTGTCTATGTTACCAATGTAGATGCAATAGCTGCTGGCCACTGATGGTTGAACTGAGGCTACTCAAGTGTAGACAAGGCCTTTGATCTTAACTAACTGCCATATCTTATCTAGGTTTTCATACTGCATCCATTACTTTGTGTTCTGAGCACCTTAGGCCCAGGACAGCGCTTTGAAGGGAGACGTCTAAGGAATACCTCAGTATGGTGGAAGGGGCGTGTTGTCATCTTTCAGATGACATTACAAAATGGAATTCTGATAGGTTCTTTAATGCCCAGAAGTAATCATAGAACTTTTTGCAAGTTAGCCTTCTTTCCTGGCCAAATTCTAGCTTAAATAGTTTCTTGCCCACCTAAAAAGCCCCTACAGTTTCAGTTGGATATGGTGATTTTCTTCGTTTCCTGTCCTAAACTGCTGCAAGGTTGTGCTGTTACACAGCCCGGTCTCAGAGTTGGTTGCAGTTCAGTAATACTTTCCGAAATACTCGATAGTTTTATAAAATACTTTGGGATGCTGCAGCTTCAAAGCTTTGCTTCTATGTTTTAATAGCATTCTACGATTTACTGCTAATGCTAGGAATGTTATATGCATATGCCATTGTTTTTAGCAAAACATGGGGCATGTGGGTATCAAATGAACATCCAGGCCTCTCTACTGGCACCTCATGGTCTTGTGGTTTTGTAAACCACAACTTCAGTTTGAACTTCTCCATCAAATGAGAATAAATAGAACCCAGTTTCCCACTTGGTTTTGTTTACAATGTCTGTTAAGCTCCCAGGAGGCTGTACACAATAGTTCAGAGATACGCTATTAGGTGGTCACATCTCATCATTAGATTCTTACATTTTGGTGGGGAGGGAGTAGGGGGAATAAGAGAGAGATGTACTGCAGCTGACTGAAAGGAGGATAACCTCTCCCTGCCTTGATAGCTTGTATTTCCCTTTACGTTGTTCCAAATCTGCGTTCAAAGATTTTGTCTATGTTCATCAAGATTTGGTACTTAGACAAAAATTGGGGCCCAAGTCTGTGACACATCTTCAAACGCCAGTGGCTGGGGGCTGAAGTGGCTCAGCACCTTGCAGGACTAGAGCTTCAGTTCTTTGACATTTTCAGGCCTTTACATGGACTGTTGCTGGTGTGTATCGCAAAGCTTCCATTGGCATCAGTGGTGATGGATCTGGCCCCATAGGTGTTACATTTAAGAACATACTTTCTTGTGTATAGAGCATACCAGTGGCCCAATCCTGTTCATGCTGAAGTCAATGGCGGTTTTGTCATGGAGCAGGTTTCAGTTAGATTTTCTTAGCATGTAGACTTCACACATATGGACAGCAGCTGGATGAACATGGATTACACTGGCTCAGAAAGTAGCTGGATAGACAGTCCATTGGGTCAGAAATTTGTAGCTTGAGGAGGATTTACCCAATGCCTTTCCCCAGAGTGGACATTCTTATTGTATACATCATTACCTTGTGCTTTCATAGTGGTCCTGGGGGCTATACAGGGAGGCATACCACTCTATTTCCATGCATTGAACAATCAGGACTAATCCTTTCCAAAGTGAACACAATCAAAATGTCTCATCAGGAATTTTTGTGGCCCAAAGTATACTTTCACGCAAGCCTAAATACATTGCAGCGCTTTGTTAAATAGAGCAGCATTGGAAAATATCAGCAGGTACCTTCAGGCTCTTTAATAGGCATAAAAGTGTTGGCCTAGATTCTCAGGCAATGGGAACGTTATGACTTTCTATTAAAGATGTGTTGAAACAACACTAATAAAAAAACCTGGTAGCGAATTAAGGAAGTTTATTGCTAATACCTAATAGTCTAATAATGTTAGTCTAACCATCAGAAGTAGTAGAACCAAATTGTAGCCCACCTTGTTTTCCTACAATAGTTTTCACACTCAGTGCAATTCTTCCTGGATTTGGATTCCTTTTTTTGGTGGGAGGAGTTTCCCTTGCTCTTACACAGTAAAACAAAAACACTGTCAGTGGCTCAGGGCCCATGAGTAACCCTAGAATAATATACAAATATGCACAACTACACAGTAGTCCATGCATCCTAGTGCTTATGTAATAGTAAACTGGTGTGCACGAAGTGAAAGGAAATATGTATTTATTTTTAAGGAAACAGATTTCGCTTTCAGATTTCCAAGGGTTTTTATGATAAACGGGGATGGGTTAGTGCCAGGTCCTTACAAAGCTTGTTCAGCTCACATAGTTTCAGTTGCTGTGAGGCAGTGTTTTGTGGCAATCAATCATAGTTGCTCAATAATCACTTTTGGACTTCAAATTGGTGCCAAGAATGGTCTTCTGGTTAAGGCCCCAGGGCTGTGATCCGTTGTCCATTCAAGTCAACAGAAAGAATCCCATTGGATCAGGCCCTGGCCTGACATTTAAGAGCTCTGAGTTCAACTCCCAGCACTCCCACTGACTTCCTGTCTCACTTGGAGCAAGTAATTTTCCTTTAACTTCAGTCAGCTTCAGGTCAGGCCAGTACTCTTGCTGTGCCTCAGTTCCCCATCTGTTTAAAAAACAGGGGGGTGGGGGGGAGAGGGTATGTTATCAGAATAAAGTCATTAATGTTTATGAAGCTCTCAGTCGCTGTGATGACCAGCCATAGAAGCACCTAGATAGAAGAGTAAATCCTGCTCTTTTGGAGCAGTCTCTGTAATATTGTTGATCTTATGGAGACGTGCCTAAATGAAGCTTAGTTTCCTGAAACCAAGATCAGTTGTAGCACCATCCTTCTGCAGTGATCACTTCACAACTCATCTGTAACTCACTGTGCATGCAGACAAGCATAGTGGTGTGCTTCCTACAAGTCTATTGCAACCACAGACTGCTCTGGAGGGCAAGTGATATGTCTCTGTTTTGTATTGTCTTTTCTTCAGGATGCTGCATTTTCTTAGTGGAGATCTTGGGTCCATCACTCAGGAACATGTCTTAGATTTAAATGCAGAATGACATAACTTCACTTAGAAGCTCCCATCTATCAGTCACTCTGCCACAGGAAACAGGCAACTACTTGTGCCTGCAGATGTTCCTAACTGTAATACCTTGACATTGTCCAGAATAATACAGTGCTTTCATGTCACCTTCCAGCCAAGGCTTGGGAAGTGCTTCTCAAATGCCAGTGGAGACCCAACTCCTCTGTGAGACCCTTTACCCATTTCACAGAGGGGAGGATAGCCTTATTGGTAAGGTCCCAAACTGGGATTTAGGTGGTCTGGGTTTAACTCCTGGCACTGCTCTATATGATCTTCAGCCAATCACTTAATTTCTCTTATAATGAAGAGACATTTGGTGTAAGAGGTTACTGTATTCTGGCAACTAGGCAGCATGGGTAACTATGGTGCACGTACAATTATATGCAGGAGTTAGGTAATAATAATGAGCTTGCATCTATATAGCACTTCTGTCCAGATGGCTTCCAGAATACTTCCAGTGCTTTATTAAGTGACTGTAGAAAATATGGGCCTGATACATTTACAGATATGAGCCTTAAGGTTAAGACACTCGGTTGGGGCTCAGAGGATCTCGGTGCTGTTCCTGACTCTGTCACAGACTCCTTGTGGGACCTTGGGCAAGTCACTTAATTTCTCTGTGAGTCAGTTCCCCATCTTGCAAAATGGGAACAATAGTGCTTTCTTTGCCTTGTATGTTTAGATTATAAAGACTTTGGGGCAGGGACTGACTCTTCCTGTGTATTTGTACACATTGGCCAACGTTTCCAGTATCTCCCTAGATCCTGATCTTGGCTGGGATCTGTAGCTGCTACTATTACACAAATCACAGGTGGGCCATCTCACTCAGAGAGAGGCAAAGAGTCTCATGTAACACGGTGAGTCAGTAGCAGAGCAGGGGACAGAGCGTATCATGGTCCTGTACCGAATATGGACTGGCTACAGAGCTTCCTTTTGAGCGAGAGACCCACCAGATGTGTTCGGTATAAGATGCTTTAATGCTCTCCTCCATGGCTGAAGTTAGCTTAAATAAGGTCTGTTACACCCATGTCGCCACCTAGTGGCTGAACAGTGTAATGCATTTTAGCATTCCATTACATCTCCCCCTTTAACATCTACATTCCTCCCATTCACAATATTTACACCATCATGCTCTTTTTGAAGTTCAGTATGGATCAGTCTGTTAAGTGTCTCTGAACCATACAGTTTTTCTAATTACACGACCTGACTGTGTAACAACTTGGTCATCTGGCTGCCCATTAATGGCACTGGCTGTGGTCGGTCTAGAATTCTTCAGTCGTCGTCTTGTTCTGCATCTGCCATCTCTAGAGTTTGCTCTGGTGATTATTCTTTCTGAGGAACAAACTGTAGATGTCGATGGTTTCTCTTGAACGCTCCACTATTGTTCTCGATCACATGATCCGGGTGCTGAATTTTTTTTCTTTATGACAGCTGGCATTGAGCAGGAATGTTGCTGACTCCAAACCTCTTGTAGCAAGCGCTGGAGAATACCCCCTTCCTCAAAGCTTGCTTCACCCCAATGTTTCCCTTTCCAAACAGGTGTCTAGAGGAGAGTGCTCCTCAGCTGAATTTCATTACTCAGCGCTTTTGCTGACTTTGGCAGCTGTCTTGTTCTATATTCCAACCACCTGTTGTGTAAATAAATTTTTCTTAAATTGCTAATATCCTGCCCAGCTTCCATCCATGACCCCTAGTTTTGGAGTTAGTTGCTACTTCAAGTGTTTTATTGGATCGCTCTATTCTTTCCACTTCTGGGTCTTTTTATGCTGTACCTCTAGGGGATCCTCTTTCCTCCACACTCCTTCCCCCTACCCCCGAAGTTGCGTTGATCAATGCTGACCGATGATGGTTCCTAACTCTTTCACTCCTCTCCTTTTAGCTGCCGTCTATTTCACTTTTTCTCAGGTCTCTTCTTTATTTAATCTGGTGACTAGTACGGAGCACAACATCCCAAGTATGCTTTTTCCCTTGTGCCCTTTCTAGAGTATATACTATAATTTTGGCCAGGCTATTGTGATGCGATTGACTTTGAGGACAAGGCGCCAAATCCTGATGCCAATGATGTCAGTGGTCAAACTCTTAGGGACCTTTGTAGCACTTTTACATGCTCTTTCTCTCCACCTGAACTGTTCTGTTTTTCCTGGTACTCTTTATCCAATCAGTAACCCATGTCACTAGTTCTCACTGCCACACGTTTCTGACTTTGTAAATCGATCTGGTATGGGGTGGAATGCTTCCTGAAATCTACTTACTGTAAATGGTGCTTCACTTTGCCCACCTATCTGCTGACATGCTCAGAGAATTCAGGCAAATGGATTCTTTTCATGAATCTGTTCTGACTGCCCCATTTTTATAACCCTTGGCCAACATTTCCAATATCTCCGAGAGTATTGGAAACATCTGAATATAGCAATAGTTTGGGGTTTTTCTCTTGGTTATTCATTAGATGAGATTGCAGATTAGGCACCCAACTTTGTGCCTTTACCAGCCCTCATCCTTAATGAACTAACAGATATGATCCCCAAAATCTTTCCTATTACTTTTACTGTTTACTTCTGAATGTTGGGGTGTAGTTTATGTGGGCCTGTTGCTTTGCCAGTTTTCACTCCAGTGCATTGCTAAAGCTTTTTAATCCTACACATATTGCACTAGCCCTAAATAATAATATGACATAGACCTCTTCCCTGGACTGCAATAAATGGGCTGTTGACTCTGAAACCTAAAGGTGATGGTATGAATGTCAGTGCCATTGTCCAGGGAGAGATTGTGGGTGGGTTTCAACATTTGATACAATTCCCCACTCTCTTTGATTTCATGGGGTTCTGCATACTTTCTGGCCACAAGAATAAGACTGTCTTTCTTCAGGGTGAGAGTGCTGTTTCAAACTCTTCATCCTTGTTTGGCTGAAGTATATTTATTTATTTGTTTGTTATAGCTTCTTTCTGAGACTTTGAATTTTTTCCATATTTAACAGGCCTCATTCGCTAGTAGGTCCTATGGGATCTTCTACTAACTCTGATATTCTCTGAAAAACTTGAGACAAAAAACCGACGTGTGCTCCATCCAGTTCCCATAGCACATACATCCAGCTCACGACTGATTGGAATCTGTGGAATTTTTTCTAGTGACTTCAATGAGCTATGGGTTGTGCCCTCTCTGAGGCCTGGTTTATGCTAAAATTTTAGGTCGACCCAGCTATGTTGCTCAAGGTTGTGAAAAAAAACATGCAGCTCAAGGATGTGGAAAGTCGACCTCACCCCCAGTGTAGACAGTGCTATGTCAATGGAAGAATTCTTCTGTTGACCTGGCTACTGCCTCTCAGGGAGGCGGATTGGCATAGATAGCATCAGGGCCGGCTCCAGCGTTTTTGCCGCCCCAAGCGGCGAAAAAAAAGAAAAAAAGAAAAAGGCCGCGATTGGCAGCAATTCGGTGGCAGCTCTAACCACTGCTGCTTCGTTTTTCGGTGGCAATTCCCACTGAGAGGGACTGACGGACCCGCCGCCGAATTGCTGCCAAAGAGCCGGACGTGCCACCCCTCTCCGTTGGCCGCCCCAGGCACCTGCTTGCTGCGCTGGTGTCTGGAGCCGGCCCTGGATAGCATCTACACTAACGCACTACACTGTTTCTTTCTACTCTCACCTGGCCTTTTTGACTTGCGCAATAAAGAGACACTTGGGGCCGGATCCTGTGAATGTCTGTTGAAGTAAAATGAATTAATCATAGCATCACATCTTTGTACTGCAGGAGGTATCTGCAGAGTTGGGCTGCAGATAGCTGGTCTGAAGAAGGTCCAGCAAACCAGCCCTCCCAACACATAGCAAAATACAGGATGATGTTAGCAACTAAGAGAGATCTGTCAGCTGATCAGAGCTCTGGAGTCTTATCTCTACTTAATCAATTACTCTTGTCTGGGGTTTAGAATTGTAAGCATATAAGGAATAAACTTTATCTCTAGGGAGTTTCACATGGGCCAAATTCTGCCCTCAGTCATATCCATGCAATCCCATTGACATTAGTGAGGCCAATGGGAGTTTTATGTGCAAAGCAACAGCTGTGCTGAGCCCATAAAAATATAGGGCCAAGTTCAGACCTGGTATAAAGAGGCATGGCTCTGTTTGAGCCACTTTTGCCTGCTTACACCAGGTCTGTATTTGGCCTGGAGTTTGCCAACTGTTTGGGATCCTTCTGGGTTTAAAAGTGCCGTATAAATATTTTTGTTATGTATTGAGGATGGCCTTCATTCAGCATTATAATGGGCCCATCCTGCCAGGTGCAGGACACTGAGTTCCCATAGAAGCCAATGGGGTTACACAATGGTGAGTTTGGGTTGAAAGGGCTGAATCCTGTTCCCACTGAAGTCAGATGAATGTTACTGTTGACTTCAATGGGATCAGAATTGGGCCCTAAACGTCCCAGAAGTTTGAGCGTGTAGGATATCTCCAGGCTTAGGGGCAACGATAGCCTTTAGGGCAGGGATTCTCAAAGGGGGTCATGAGGTGGTTATGTGTGTGTGTGGGGGGGGGGTCGTGAGCAGTCAGCCTCCACCCCCAAACTCTGCTTTGCCTCCAGCATTTATAATTTATATATAAATTTATTTAAAAGTGTTTTTAATTTACGGGAGGGGGGGCGGGGGTTGTACTCAGAGGCTTGCTATGTGAAAGGGATCACCAATACAAAAGTTTGAGAACCACTGCTTTAGGGCCTGGTCCAAAACTCAGAGTCATTGGGAGTCTTTCCACTGACTTCATTGGAAAGAAGATTAGGTCTTTCACGTGTTAATATTTTCCAAGCTGACTGGCGACGCTGCACTAAGATTTATTCCTTTTGTGCTGTACATCTGGTTTGATTTCAGTTTCTCAACTGCAAGAATGAAACAGAAACAGACCGAAAAACGGCCACAGATTGCCACAAAGTTCCTGAGTCATGCAAAGTGCCTGCATCTTTTTTTTTACCTGCAGCCTGTGCACAGCTGGACATCCCAATGAATAAATGCAAACCAGAAAGCTTAAGGCTTTTTTGGCAACTTTGGGAATAATTGACATGTAGTTACAGTTTGGCATTTCACCCTGGAAGCAGCTGCATTTCCAGTGGGCTCTGCTCCCACATATTTTTCAACAGTAATAAAACCAGAATGCTCCAATTCTGTCCTGCTCTCAATTAATGGGCGCTATCTGTGAGGCCGTGCGCTGTAATAGGACAATTTATTAGCAGCAGATTAACATTTTCCAATTTGCTATGGACAGAGAATAGGAAAAGGAAACAGAACAGCAAACTTTGGGCTCAATTCCTCTCCTATTAAAGTTAGTAGCAAAAATCCCCCTTGCTTTACATGGGGTAGGAGTGGGTTTGCAAAAGGAAATAGTGAAGGATAGTTTCTTTCTTTGTTACAGTTGTCTTCCCAGTGTGCTGGATGGTCCTAACTACAAACCTAGGGGATGATGCTTCTCCTTGTTTATGTGCAGCAGAGGGGTGGAACTGGGGCAGTGAGTAGGAAGGGTATAAGGTGTATGTGTGTGTGTGTGGGGGGGGGTGTTGGTTTTGTTGTCTCTCCCCTCTGCATATGTACCATAGAACTGGGTCTCCACCTGGCTTAAAATCATGCGTTTTCCCCATCCTACTAAAATGACTAAAACATCTTGGACGTGATGCTATTTTTATGCTCTGGGCTTATTTCCTCATACAGTCCTACTTTCTGACCTATTGCCTACAGCAGCTCAAGACTAATCATTCTAGCGTTCCAGAACCGCTGTCCTCTCAGCACTACCTTAGGTGAGTGACTTGCCCAGCATGTCCCTAAAAAAATGCCCACACAGGCCAGCTCTGAATGTCAAGGGGACTTTCTTCCACAAAGTAAAGCTCATTGGATGTAGGATGGACTGTGCATGAGGGAACTGCAGTGCTTCTCGGTGCTTAAACAGGCACGGAGTTATTTCTCAAGTGCCCAAATACCCATCTAATTGCCAACTGGAATACCCAGAGGCAGACATGGACATCCTAACTGAAGTCCTCAGCTCTGTGTTTAAACAATGCCTGACATGACGGTATCCTGTTCTATGACTAGGGACCCTATGCACTACGGCAATACAAATAATAGTAACGATCAAGTTCCTCCTGAACTAATACAAGCTTTTCAAAGCCAGATGTCCCTACATGGCTGTTCTGACCCTTTGACAACATGCTGCAGTTAGCGAGGCATCTCAGATGACACAAATACTTGGTCAACTGGATACACCTCGAGAACAAATCACACACAGAGGACACATGGCGCTATGAAATACCACATTCGTCATGGTGTTTGGCACATTGTACTGTAAGCATGAAGATCTTCAAGCATGTGAATAACTTATCATTCTGTACCAAGGCCATTTAGGTTTGAAATTGCCAATGACCAAGTGAAGGACACCTCTTTTTTTTCATGGCCCAGTAATGGGAGTTGGGATTTATAAGCCCTGCCAACTTCAATAAACCTGTGTTATAGCCTTTTAAAATTGTTATATTGAACACTTCTTGTAATGAGCCACCTTCTTTCTATTGTTTCATAATTTATTCAACATTTTCTTAACTGGCCCATCAGCAGAACAGTAAAAGTGCCACAGAGTAAACTTTGTTTCATGGTGATCAATTTTTTTGTATATGTTACAATAACTTCTGTGGAAAGAGACAATTACCTTGTGATTTGCTGTCAAGGCTGTAAGTGCAATTTGTTTCCAGTTCATTTAGGTAGGACATCACTTTCAAGCTCTCTCACTCTCTTTGCGAGGCTTTTTCTTGCCCTGCACATTTGGATCCGCACCATGCATACCATGATGTATTGGTTCAATCCTGAATCCAGTGCTTGTAAATATAGCCGTGCACCTCTGCTGTTTTACATGCACTGTTTATCTCCTGTGATGCATTATCAATACAACTCAGATTCTTTGCTCAAAGATAAAAAACAAAAAACCCTTGAACATCGGTCATTACTGTTAACATGTTGCCACTGTTTTGTGTTATATTTTTTTTCTTTCCACACATCTCCCAAGTACTGCAGAAAGGGACCTGGGGCTTAGAGAGGATCACAGACTGAATATCAGCTAACAATGCGATGCAGTTATGAAAAGGCTAATGTCTTTCTGTGGCATACTGCATGAGTGTCGTATGTAAGATGTGGGAGGTAATTGTTGTGCTGTACTCAGCACTGGTGAGGCCTCAGTCAGCTGGAGGACTGTGTCCAGTTTTGGGCATCGTACATAGACAAATGGAGTCCAGAGGAGAGCAACAAAAATGATTAAAGGTTTAGAAAACCTGGACCCGGGGAAGAAAGGTTAAATAAATGTACATGTTTGGTCTTGAGAAAAGAAGATTTGGGGGGGGATGGGGACTTGATGATAGTCTTCAAATACGTAAGGGCTGTTATACAGAGGATGGTGATCAGTTGTTCTTCGTGCCTAAAAGATCTGCTCTAGGATTATCGTGGGGAAGTTCGATGGCCTATGTTACACAAGGGGTCAGACTAGATGATCACTGCGATCCCTTCTGGCCTTGGAATCTACGCATCTCTGTCCACTGAAGGTTAAACAAGATGTTATCAGCTTAATCTGCAGCAAGGGAGATTGGGGTTAGATTAAGGTTGCCAACTTTTTACTCACACAAAACCGAACACCCTTGCCCCGCCCCTGCTCAGAGACTCCGCCCATGACCCGCCCCTTCTCCGAGGCCCTGCCCCTCACTCACTCCATCCCCCCTCCTTCTGTTACTCGCTTTCCCCACCCTCACTGGTGGGCTCTGGTGTAGGGCTGGGGATGAGGGATTTGGGATGCAGGAGGGGGCTCTGGGCTGGGCTGAGGGGTTGGGGTGCGGGGTGTCTGTGAGGGCTGTGGTTGGGGGTTCAGAGTCTGATGTGGGGCTGAGGATGAGGGGTTTGAGGTGCAGGAGGGATGGTCTAGATCAGCAGTTCTCAAACTGTGGGTCGTGACCCCATTTTAATGGGTCACCAGGGCCAGCGTAGACTCGCTGAGGCCTGGGGCTGAAGCCAGCGCCTAAGGGCTCCAGTCCTGGGTGGCACTGCCCTGCTCAGGCTGCGGCTTCACGTGGGGCTGGGGGAGCCATGTAGTAATTATTGTTGTCAGAAGGGGGTTGTGGTGCAATGACGTTTGAGAACCGCTGGTCTAGATGTACTTGGTACTGCCTCAGTGCAGGGGGCTGGACTAGATGACTTCTTGAGATCCCTTCCAGCCCTACGTTTCTGTGATTCGGGATGGAGGCAGATGTGGGGTTTTGGCCACTGAAAATTCCACATATTATCAGACAAGACTCTTGGGAAGCAGCAGGAAATATTCAGTAGGGCCTACATTTTCTAAAATGACGAGTGATTGTTGGGTGCCCAACTTTGAGACACTTTTAAAAGGGCCTGATTTTCAGATGATGTTGAGCTGAAAACCAGGCCCTTTTAAGTTCTAGTTGGGTATAATCCACTGGGGATTGTGTGATACAGAACCCCTCCCTCTGTGCTGATCTGCACAGGGATTTGAGCTGCTACAGCCCCAGCCATACAGCTTTACCTCAAGCTGTAGTAGCTCCTGTTTTTATCTACGGTGGTTCCAGTTCAATACCCTTTAGGGTGGTCATCAGAGATGCGCAAAATCACTAGCCACGTTTGAAAATGTGCAGGCCTCCAGTTTAAAAATGGTTTTGTCTCCAGGGGGCGGACGGCATGCATCCGGCGCACAACTGTGCAGGGAGGGGGCTACTTAGATGAGCAAGAATTACAGGTTCAGACACTTTAATATAAAAATTGTCCCCAGGACCTTGGCCAAAATTTCTCCCTACCTAGGGAGTTCTTGTGAGAGTCAGGGAGTGGGGTTGGGACCCAAATGTGCCACAGTATCTTTAATATCTATGCAGAGCAGGCAGCATCCTGATTTTTGTAAGGTCTCATCTGAGACAAGCTTCCTGTTCTGTTGTAGGCCTTCCCTCTGCTAAAACCATTCATTGTATCTACTGTGCCTCAGAAGGATGAAAAGCTCAAACCACCGCAAGAAGCCTGTTTCAATCGGAAGATTTGGCCATTAAGCCATCCCAGGATATGAATAGCCTGAAATGTTACCTGGGTGCCGTATGAGAGGGTTGAGATATAATCAGAATAGTCTGATCCATATATTGTGTTACCCTTCTTGGAATCCAGGTTTCTATTACAAAAAAGATATTTAGGATCCATAAATCGTTCTGCACTTTACTCCAGCATGTTGGCCATTAAACACTGCTGAGATTAAGCATCTACCATTATGTAGACAGCATCATGTTTATAACAAATTGCTTCCTTGTAGCCCACCTGCTGCTCTCAGTAATTTGAAAGCACAGTAATTTTGATCTCTTAAATTGTGTTTTGGAAGATGGCTGGGGTTTAAATAAAAGGTTTCAAATTACCAGCCCTCAAATAGGTATCTAGAGAGGCAACGTCTAGCATCTGGCTGTTACCACATTACTGGAAGACTTTTAATTCACAAGGGAGCCCCAAAACCAAAAAACTGGTGGGAGTGAAACCGGACATTGAGTAAGTGGACAGCAATGCAAAAAGCTTTGTGACTAACCCTCAAAGTGGTAGGATAAAGCAATACATTTTTTGGGAAAGAAAACCAGAATTGGCTTGTGTGTGATAGAAGAGCAAATTCCCTGAAGTGAGAGAGAGTTTAACTCCTCTCAGTTATGCTGGTTTTACATGGGCCCAAATCTTCTGACTCCTGGTTCATGCTGTGTGAGAGGAGAATCAGGAGAATGTTAAAAGTTTTTCTGCCTGGTCTGAAGTGCGCAGTCCCCACTGTGTCTGGGCATGGAATTACTAACGGCATGTTTTTAAGATAGTAACGGCCACTGGATCTTCTCACTGAGGCCCCAGTCCAACACCCCTGGAAGTCAATGGAAAGGCTTCTTGGGCATTGGATTAGGCTCCAAATTCTTAATGCATGATGACATGTCCGCCCTGAACGATCGTGTGATCTAAGGTGGATGGCATTCACATAGCATGAGAGCTGGGATTTTCCAAAGCAACTAAGAGAGTGAAGCACCCAAATTCCATTGAATTTCAATGAGATTTGGGCATCCACCTCCCTTCAACTTCTTTGAACATCTCAGCCTAGCAGCTGGCAAGTGGGTGCACTCTCCTAAAGCAGCAACAAAGCTGTGGGAGCCGGCAACTGACAGTTCATTCCCATTGAACAGGACTCAGATTGGCTTCCCGTGGCATCCGTGGGCTCCCTCAGCGTTGTATTTCTGTATCTTAGTGTGTGGTGGAACTGCTCCTCTCGTGGGTATTTGAATCTCTTTCTGCGCTGCCCCTTTGCCCTGTCTATCTGGTCCTCCATTCTTGGAGCCACTATTTAATCCTCCTATCTCGGCATCTGTTTCTTGGGGGCTGACTTCCATGAGATGAGTGTAAATAAAGCAATTGTCACTGTTCTCCCAACGCTATAAGCAGGTAACACACAGCATCGGGCGCTCATCTAAGCCTGGTCCTGTGTCAGGAAGGCACAGGCCTAGGAGTAAGAAGAACTGGTTTCCATTTTCTGCTCGGCCACAGATTCTCTGGCTGCCCTTGGGCGATTCTCTGCACCACTATTTCCTAGTGAGGTTAATAAAACCACCCTGCCTCGGGGGATGCCGTGAGGCTGCATTCTTCAATGTTTAGAAAATGATTTGAGCGGCTTGGATGGAAGGCCCCACAGAATGCAAGAGAGTCTCTGTGGAAAGTGCTATTTCCCCAAAGGCTGTGATGTCACCATCTGTCTTTGTCCTTTGGTTTTAGTCATTAGGGCCCCACTGGGAAGGGAGCAAACAGCCATGAAGAGGACATATTGAAGGAAAGCGAAGAACTTTTACTACCCCCCTGGAGGTCGGAGGGTGGCCTTCCAGGGGGAGTGTGTGAACAAAGAAGGTCTTTTCTGCCTCTGCAGGTCCTTGCATTCTGTAGGCGGATTCGGGGCTTAGGCAGTCCCCGGAGTGCCTTACCTCTGCACTGTGTGACTTCCACTTCCTCTCTAGCGAGGCTTGCGGGAGGAGACTTCCTCTCAGTTAAACTGGCAGGTGCTAATTCTGGGGCAGCTTCCTTGAATTTCCACCGTGCACAAGGAACCTTACAGTCTGGCAGGTGGAGAGTCCCAGAGCAAACAATCCGAGCTGCCAAAGAAATCTGTGACTTTCTCAATATGTCTCACAATGATGCTTTTGTTTCAGTTTTGGTGCTCTCACTCAAGGTATTTTAAACTGACATGGCTTAATTTAAACCTTCCTGGTGCATGCACATTTGCATGTTTGTGCAGAGTAGAACTCTCCACCGCACATATAATCACTGTGGCCAACTGTTTAGACCTCCAGTTTGCCAGTCACATTATTTTATTAAACTTGTATCTGAATAGCTGAATAATGGGTTTAGACCTGTTCTATGACTATAGACCAATTAAGCAGCCTTGCAAAAAGGGCTGTATTTTTTTTCTTTTTTACCTTTTGCATTGCTTTTTCTCACAGTTAAGGCTAAAATGTTTCAATGGAGAAGATATGACTTGTGCATTGGTTTTATATGGTGCGTAATTCTGGGTGAGTAGAAGCCAGTGGAGCTACTAACATGAGTGAAGTAAGCAGTTTTGGTCTGGTTACATTGGATAATCTTTGCAAAGTCAGTAGAGGATGGAAAAAAATTGTGGGCAACATTAAATATAAAATGTCTGATTATGTTTTCAGTATGATAAATATTCCTGAGATGTATGTGATATGCACGCATTACTCCTGAGGGCATTCTGTGCCAAAAAATTTAAAATTCTGCACACACTATTTTAAAGTTCTACAATTTGCAGAATTTTGCATTTGTCAAATAAATGTGAAGGCTTCAGCATGGCATTGGGGAGCACAGAACCTGGCCACACAGAGGTGGGAGATCACTGTGCAGCTCCCCCCGGGACATGGACTCAGCAGTGAGGCTGCACCCAACCCTGCCACAGCGCAAGGACCGGGCCTGCCCCAGAAACACCCCAGGGCCCTGCCCCTCCAGGTGTGGGCAGGTAGACTCCGCAAGGCAGGATCCAAATGTGGAGGGGCTTAGTGTGGGGGGATCCAGGTATGGGTTGAGAGGGTTTTTTGTAGGGCAATCTAGGTGCAGGTGGCTCAGTGGGGGATTTGGGTGCAGGGGGGATCTGGGTGCACAGGGGCTCATTGGGGGGTTCTGGGTGCAACAGTAATTGGACTCTGCAGGAGGGTGAAGGTGGTTGGGGCTCAGCAGGGGGGGTCTGGGTGTGGGGAGCTCAATGGGTGGGGGTCCAGATGCTGGGGGAGTGGGACTCAATGGGCTGGGGATCCAGGTGCAGCTGGTTGGGGCTCAGTAGGGTGGGGATCTGGGTGCAAGTGGCTCATTGGGGTGGTGGTGGTGCAGGGGGAGTGGGGCTTGTCAGAGGGGGTTCTGGGTGTGGTGAGGTGAGGTGAGGCTCGGTGAGGGGGTCTGGATGCACAGGGGTTGGGCGGACGGGGGAGCAGCTCCCTGTATAGTGATCTCTCCCTCTGCAGCTGAAGAGTGATGGGTGCAGGAAGCGGGGGAGGGAGGGGAGTTTGCAGAACTTCCTACAACTGGGGGAAAAATATGGGGGTGGGTATGACATGGCCCCAGGTATCTTGCAGGGGAAGATGAAGTCCTATCTTCCCCAGCCCAGCCAGGAGTAGCAGCTGAGCCCGGCGCAGGGTAGGAGCCACGAGCCGGGTCTTCCCAAGTCCCAGCCCCCGCCCCACAATGATTTACCTCAATGTCAGCTGCCCTGAGCACCCGAAACATACTGTTAGGGAGGGTCGCCTGACCACTCTGGTCTCCCTTTGCTTCCCCGTCAGAGAGTCATTTTTCTGCGGGGAAGCAAAGAAATCTGCAAGGGGACATAAATTCTGCCCATGTGCAGAGGTGCAGAATTCCCCTAGGAGTAATGCATACACGTATACAGAGCGCATGCAGATTCACGCATACATATGTAGAGTAGTCGGATTGTCATTCATGTAACTGAAAGAGGAATCAGGAGTAATGTCAATTGAAATCATTGGTGTTACCGACAAGTGATCTGCTTTAAAAGAGCATGTACAACTGATGCTGAATTCAAGTGGAAGTCTTTTAAAAGTATATATAACAGCTACTACAGTAGATGCTAAAGGAATTAACAATCATTTCATTAGACTAAAGTGTTATACATACAGTCCCCATGCAGACAGAACTCCCACTGATTTATTCCTATTATAGTAAAGCTAAATTCACCTCCCTCCCTTCAATTTTAGCCTACAATTCCTGAGTTTAATTGTTAAATTTCCATAACCTACCCTCTTCCCCACCTTTACTGGAGCCCTCAGTTGTATGTAGTAGGGTCACATCTCACTTAACCTAGCCTCCCGCCGGCTAAATCAAATTCCCTCTCGTTCTCACCAAAATCATTGATTCCTTCCGCTGTGGAATTTGCTCCTGCCAGGGATGGGACTAAAGCTGCCACTTTTAAGACCTGGGGCAAGTCTCATCTCTTTGTGCAGGCCTTCTCCTAAGCACTGAGCTGTGAATTCAATCCTCCAGCTGACTGGGGTCCTTTAAGAAGGCAAGAGAGGGGTGAGGAGTTTAGTTCCTTCTGATAGAAATTGATATTTCTCATAACTCCAAAAAGGATGCTCGTGTACTGAAGTGATGGGCACCTTTGAGCTGCATTTAATGGTGACAATAGCATGAACAGGCTAGTGTCTGAGGACCTCTGCCCTCTAGTGGATTGAATCAGAACTGCTCCACTGTGTATCCTTATACTGCCAACAGGTGACAGACTTTCTTTTAACTCAAGGTTGAGGCCTGGGCTTTTGGAGCAGGAGGATTCTATTCTAGCCATTGCATGAAATTCCAGCTCACCATGGTGTTCAGTGTAGTGGCAGTCAGGGAGTCCTGGGTGGTTGTGGATTTGCTACAGCAATCTCATCTGCTGAATCCTTGCACCGTTGTCATTGTCCTGATTTGTTTTTTCATCGTTATTTCTGAGGCATGGGCCCAAATGCTATTCTCTGTTATTCCAGCACTGCTCAGAGCAGGACTGGCCTCACACCATAGCTTGTTCTCAAAACATGCAGGCTTACCAGTGCAGTATAAAGCCATATCCCAAGTGCTGTCCTACCAAAGCAGCAAGCCAGAGACAATTCCAATCTTCTTGGAGTGGTACCTCATGCTATTTTGAAGATGTTGCAACATTGAGGTGTGTATCAATATTTAGCTCAAGAGGATCTAATTAACTCGTGTTAATTTATTAAAGCCTCTGACTGTAACCTATTCTTTTATTTTGCATTCTAATCAGTTACTCAACAAAGTCAGTTAAGCCTCTAAACTCTGGCCCTGTTTTAGTGTGTTACAATGATTAGCAGCACTTCTTTTTTTTAATTTTTCCTTTCCAAGTTTAGGGAGATGCCCCTTGGACTCTCATTAAATCTTTTATTTCCCTTAGAGGAAAAACACTGATCAAAAATAGAGGTTGCATTACTTTCCAGGCCAATCAGACAGCACCGTCCAAGCACACTTTAATTGCTGCTGGTGTTCAAAGGATGGGGGTGGGGCCTCATCAAAGGGAGAGTGGGGAATGTACAGTTTTTCTGCCATCCTGCCAAGCTTCCTCCAAAAGAGCCAAGACTGCTGACATGAGTAGAAGCTTGACTTGCGGAGTGTGGTGCCAAGTAATGCTGCAATGTGCTTTACACAAAGGTGTGCTGCTAACTTCGGCATTTTTCCCTTGCTAGATCATTCCCACAAAAACAACTCTCTCTCTCTCACTCTCCAGCATACACGGCAGCAGAGGTCTTGGTTTACAAGCTCTGATTTGATCAAACATGCCTCGTAGAAAATAAAATGGTATTGCATCTTTGTAACCATCCTAGAAATGTGTCCATCTCCTTTCAAACCACATACATTTCATGGCAGAGCCTTCCTGGTCGGGGATACCAGGGTGTGTGTGATCAGTCCCGTGCAGCAGGCAGAGTACACTGTGTCACAGCATCATTATATATGGTAATTCATGAAACAAAACCCAATGAGAAGATTTATTGCCTGGATTTGCTCGTTGTGAAATTAACTTAAAAGGTGCCTGGAAACCAATACAAAATGAGGCAAAAATAAAAGCAAAACACATAAGTGGATTAGCAGTATAAAACTTCTCTCTGAATTGGTTATTTTATAACTTTCCTTTATGCAGGAGGATTCCTGTTTCCTTTGGATGATCTTATATATAAACTCAACATTCCATACACCCTAAAACCGAAAGATGCTGTCGTAAGTTCTCTGTCCTTGCAATAGGGAATGAGTTGGTTCTAATGGTTGGAGCAGGGGATTGTTTGTTAGTTAGGATTTGTGCCATTGCCTTGCCGTGGGACCTAGGGATGGCACTTAATCTCTCTGTGGCTCGCTTTCCCCGTCTGTATAAATGGAAATTATAATATGTGATACGTAATTCACAGGCATGATGTGAGGTTTAATTCATTTTTGTAATGCACTGTCGAGATTCCCCTGTGACTGCGATAGAAGTGTAAAGTTGTAATGATAAATCCTGGCTATAGAAATATTTCAGTTTGCTAGTCACATTTAAATCTGAATAGAAACAGCCCCCGAAGGTTTATTCAGAACATTTATCAAAAATCAGTCTCTTTTCCCCTTTATGTTCAGTTTATAATGCGGCAACGTTTTGCATCAGAGGTTCTGTATACTGTTGCCGAGACAGCATTGTTAGCTTGATCACTTGAGTGCACATGAATTGTATGCATGAGTTAGGTAATAATGATAATGATCTTGAATCTTTATAGCACTTCTGTCCAGGTGCCTCCCAGGACAGTTCTGCTATTTTGGTAAGTGACTGTACAGCATATGGGCTGATACATGTATAAATGGGAGCCTTAAGTTTAAGGCTCTGGGTGAGGACTCAGGGGACCTGGGCTGTATTCCTGACTCTGCCATGGACTCCCTGTGCGACCTTTGGCAAGTCGCTTCATTACTCTGTGCCTTAGTTTCCCATATGTGAAATGGGGATAGTGTTTCTTCCTATTGATAGAGTTGCTACGAGGATACATTCATTGTTTGTGAGATGCTCAGACTCCATGGTGATAGAAGCCCATAGAACTACCCAGAAGCATCCTGGTACCACTTAAGTGAATGGGAGACTTCCGCTTGTCTTCAATAGGGATCACATTGCATACCATGATAGTGTGGGGCGTACGTGTGTGTAAGGGCAATACTTATGGTACAAAATATATAAGTCTCCTTGTGTTGAGTATCATATAGGGTTGTTCTGTCTGGTAAGATCCTGCCTCGAGAGGTGATGATAAACATGTGCCAATATTGTTGTGGAAGAAGTATTCATGCATCAAGGAGGACTGACGACAGTAGGTGTAGGATGAGTATGTCCATGCAGAATCCTGAGATTCCTACCTTCCTGGCGTGTACATGCATAACC
The DNA here is from genome assembly GCF_028017835.1 of Emys orbicularis. Lineage (NCBI taxonomy): Eukaryota > Metazoa > Chordata > Testudines > Emydidae > Emys > Emys orbicularis. The sequence continues at coordinate 41,680,675 of NC_088695.1, read as the reverse complement.
AGGGCAATACTAACAGGTTATCCAACCTGTCCTCACCTATGACCTGGGAAGGGTTCACACTGCAAATCTGAATCTTCTGGTTTAAGACTGGGGACCTGATTCAGCTCCAGGTTCAGATATTTTCTGTTACTGCTGCCCAGCAGGCAGGGAACTTGCTGGTGTCAAATCTCACCCACAGCATTTGTGATGGTGCAAGGCACTCACCACCTGGCTTTGTCGTGACATCCTGTAGCGAAACAGCGTAGCCCTGAAGGTGGGCATGGTTGGTTGGAAAGGGGACTTGGCCAAGGCATCTGAGGAAGGTGCTGAGTCCGGATCCACTCTAGCCTCCGCAGATGCAGTCAGGCTGTGCCACTGGCTTTCTCTGGCGTCTTCCCCATAGATGTTGCTCGGTCCAGTGTTGTGCTATAAGTTGACAGCATGGTCCTTTTTTCCAGGAAAGGGGCGGGATCTGTATATCAGACAAATTGGGCCCAAACCATAACCCTGGATATAATCTCCCTGTAACAGGGCGGCGACTCACCCCTGCGGCTCCTCCTGTCGGTCGTCCTGGGAATTAGCTCTTCGACCCAGGAGCGCCCTCTGCAGGCCGGTGTCCCGCTTCCCGCTGGGTCCCGAGTCCCTCTTGGACCCCAGTGCCCCTTTCAGACCAGGGTGCTGCCCCCTGCAGTACCCCGCAGTCTCACTGGGTCTCCCCTCCCCGGGGAACCCCCAACCCTCTATCCCCACCTCGCCTCAGTCGTAGGCTACTGCCAGTCACCAAATAGCCACACTCCCTGGGGCAGACTGCAGTATAAGCCACTCATCACAGGCAAGGAGGGTTTGGACCTGCTGCCTCGGCCTAGCCTTGGGCTGTCCCCTGCAACTCCAGTACCTATTTGGCCTTATACTAGGCCGCAGCCTGGGGGGTTTCCAGGCCGGAGCTCCCCGGGTCTTCCCCCAGCCCTGCTCCAGCTCAGGTACCTTATCTAGCTCCCCAGCAGCCAGGCCCATCTCCCTCTACAGCCGGAGAGAGACTATGTCAGCTCCTGCTTCACTGGCCTTTATAGGGCCAGCTGGACCCTGATTGGGGCATGCCCAGCTTTTCCCCTGCCACAGCCCTCTCCCAGGGCTGTTTTTAACCCTTTCAGGCCAGGAGCGGGTGACCACTCCGCTACACTCCCCCAAATGATCCGGTTCCAGATCGGAACTTCATGTCTGGTGCTCTGTCTCCATGATAGTCTAATTTAACTGGAATTTGACAAGTAACAAAAAACACGTATGATTTACTCACATGGGGGTTTCTTTTCTGTTTGTAACTAAAACTGTAATCTCGACAGTAATGTATTTATTATGTTAAATTTCCATCTTCTTAATAGGAGCCTGAGCTCAGTCTTCTATTGAATCACCTAGTTTAAGAAGAATTTGATTAATGTAAACTGGAGTTTCGCCGAATTCACTGTGATGCATTAAATCCTTATGTGAAACTTGGCAACGCTATTAGCGTGGTTAGTAGACTTACCTCAAGGTGCTTTAAGGACTTGAGGCCTAATCCAAAGCCCACTGAAGTCAATGGAAAGATTACCATTGATTTCATGATCAGACCCCTGGTGACAAATTTATAACTATTTTGGGTCTATAATGAGTAGTCCATGACTACTAGACACTACCACAATACAAATAACAAATATAGAGGTATTCGTATAACAGTAGTGCCTGGCCTCAATCAACCTCAAGGCTCCGTTATGCTATGCACTATGCAAATGATGGAAGGAAACTGACTTGTCTAAGGCCCTTGACAGAGCTGGGAATAGAATCTAGGACTCTTGAGTCACAATACAATGCCCTACCTCTGGACTACACTGCCTTATGTTACCATGCTGAGTTCTATTGCAAAATATAGAGTAAGGGTGACTAAGCTACTTGCCCAGTTTTGTAGGACTTTGCAAGAGAATTTCAACATTACCAAATGATTTGCTCTTGCACTTTGCTCTTCACATCACAGCCCTAAATTCTCCTATATACACATCCCAAGCTGTAAACAAATGCAGCTTCCAAATGAGATTTTTTTTTAAGCAATAAATATGTAGTGTCAGATTCTCAGCTGATGTAAATTGGCCTGGCTCTATTGACTTTAATGGATCTAGGCCAATTTATACTGGCAGAAGATCTGGCGCATAAATTCAGCATAAACCTCTTCTCTTTAGTCATGTCCCGAATTGATAACTGGGCTTATAAAAGGGCAAAGACTGGACAGCTTGTCAGATCAAGACATTTACCACAGGACTTAGAAATATGTAATGGGCCAAAAGCCTAACATCTAAATCACACATGTACTGTGTGAAATGATGGGGGCACGCAGACATGTGTTAAATTTTGCTCACAATAAAAAGCAATACCGTTCCACCCACATCCTTCCAGAAAAGCCGAACAGACAAATCCTAACAATTGTCGGTTACAGAGTAGTTAGAACAAAACCTCATGTTGAAAATGTACCCTGACAAAACCAGCAGGGCATGTGCTGTAACGGGAAAAGACGTGACTCGACTTGGAATGGTAACTGCAGAGTTGTACTTAGTTTGATGATGGTTTACAAAAGAAAAAAGAATGCGCCTTGATAACCTCATGTGAAAGGTGCTCTCCTAGGGTAATAATACTTTCATCTTTAGAGCACTGCACAGACATTAACTAGGTGAAGTTCTCTGGCCTGTATTATACAGAAGGTCAGACTAGATCAGGGGTAGGCAACCTATGGCACGTGTGCCAAAGGCGGCACGCGAGCTGATTTTCAGTGGCACTCACGCTGCCCGGGTCCTGGCCACCAGTCCGGGGGGCTCTGCATTTTAATTTAATTTTAAATGAAGCTTCTTAAACATTTTAAAAACCTTATTTACTTTACATACAACAATAGTTTAGTTATATATTATAGACTTATAGAAAGTGACCTTCTAAAAACGTTAAAATGTATTACTGGCACGTGAAACCTTAAATTAGAGTGAATAAATGAAGACTCGGCACACCACTTCTGAAAGGTTGCCGACCCCTGGACTAGATGATCTTTGTGGTCCCTCCTGGCCTTGAACTCTCTAATTAATCCTCACCTATGTGAATGAGCAGCATTATCCCCATTTTACAGATTGGGAAACTGAGGTGGGGGTGTGTTTGAAGTGATTTCCCCAAGGCCAGGGGAGTCATTAACTGCCTGGATTTGAACTCAGAGCTCATTCCTCCAGACCACGCGGCCCCTAAAGTAGTTTAAAGCATTATTAGTTTTATTTTATATTGAATTCCATCTCTTTTCAAAGATTACTAGCTTACACTTTTGCCATGAAATCTTTATTTACATGGTTGAATGGTGCAGAGACCACCAGCTGTTAAAATGTATGAAGCTGAATCCTTTTTGCACCATTAGTCATCGCGTAGGGCACAAACAAGGTTCTGCCTTTCCTGTCTATCCCTGGCTGCTCTTTGCATGTGCTCTCCGTGGGTAAGTCCCATAAATTTCCCCTCTCTGAGTAGTGTTCTATGGAGGGATCCTTTTGGTAGGCCCCTTTTACGTATTCCTCCAGCTGCCCAATGGCATGCCTGTATGGCAGATACTCTGGCTTAATTCTTAACACATGTCCCAGATATTTCCATCTTCTTTTCTGGATAACTTTAGAGATAAGAGGTTGTTGAACTCCCTGACGAATCTCGGTATTTGTTATAAATTCATTCAATTTAATACCTCGTATTTTTTTAAGGCATTTGCTTTTGAAGGCATTTAGACGTCTGTCTGTACTTTGATGGATTTCTAGCTTTTACATCCATATGTTAAGATGGAAATAACATTTGAATTGAAGATTTATAATTTGGTCTTTAAAATGTAGATTTTCGAAGACCAGATCGTGTTTGAACTGGTAAATACAGCTTCTTTCTTGCCAATTCATGACATGATTTCCTTCTGGACTTCTCTGTTGGCTTGCATGTTAATGCCAAGGTATGTGAATTGACTCTCTGCTTGTCCTATATAAAAGCTAGATATTATTTTTATTGATTTATTATTCTGTTGCCTTCTAAAGTAATGCTTGCATTGGGTGTTGCTGGGGTTCTCATTTGGGTAGTTTTTTCATAACTGATTATTAATCCTTTCTTTTTGTGTGTGGTGCTGGACAGTCTTTTGGCTTTTGCTTTGTGTGTTGGTTGAGCGGTCGCTTAGAAGAGGTATGTCATCAGTAAAATCTAGATCTTCTAGTGTACTGTTGTTGGGCCATAGGATGCCTGTGTTGTAGCTGTCTACACTTTTTCTCATAATGAAGTCAATGGCAATGCCAAACAAGAGGGGGTGAGAATACATCTTTGTTTGACATCAGCGTCTATTTTTTACCATTTGCTTTAACTGTGCAAGATGCGCCTTGATACGAGGCCTTGATGAAGTTAATTATTTTTGTTGGCATACCAAACACTTCAAGGTGTGCCAGAGTGAACCACAATAAAGGCCGACGGATGCTTTCTGGAACCCTATGGAGTTGATTATGATTGGTTTTGCTCTCTTCAGTGATTATTCTTAGGGTGAAAATCTGGTTGACGCGTGGTTTGCAGGGTGGAAAGTCAGCTTGCTCTCCCCTTAGTTTTGGCTCAACTGTTTCCTTTATTCTGCTTAAGATGACACTACAGAAGATTTTACCTGTTGCTGAAAGGAGTGTAATCCCTTGCCAGATATTGCAAACACTTATTATTTACCAAGGAAAGGTGATTTGTCATTTTCTCATTGTTCTGGAGGCTTTTTCTGGTCCCACACTTTATCAAAGAGTTACAGGATTTTATTGATGGGCTCATCATAGCAAACTTTCAGCATTTAAAATCCATGGCTTATTTTAAATATAACCCCCCCCCCTCCTCTTATATCCTTATCTTACCCTCTCACTACCAATATTTTTGAGTTTGCAACTGGAGTAAATGAATCTAGAGGAGATTGGGAGTCAAATTTTCTCCTGGTATAAAATTGACATTTTCCACCAGCAGAGAATTTGGCCCATCTTAGGCTTTGTCTTCACTACCCGCCGATCCGGCGGGTAGCAATCGGTCTATCGGGGATCGACTTACCGCGTCTAGTGAAGACGCGGTAAAATCGATCCCTGATCGCTCTGCCGTCGACTCCGGAAATCCACCTCGGCAAGAGGCGGCAGCGGAGTCGGCGGCAGCGGTCGACTTTCCTGCGTCCTCACCGCCAGGTAAGCCGACCTAAAATACGCAACTTCAGCTACGGTATTCACGTAGCTGAAGTTGCGTATCTTAGGTCGGACCCCCGCTGTAGTGTAGACCTAGCCTTAGATTTGCATAGTCTAAACCACTGCATCTTTAAAATGTATAACCTGGCTTAAGGACCCTTTCCTTTGAAGGACCATAAACTCCCTTGAGTGGGAATTTAGGGCAGACATAGGAAATGCTACCTTGGGATACTCCCAGTTGCAGGACTTCTATCTGTTTTTAGAACAATTGATGGTAATGAAGCTGTCAACACACCGTGACTGGGTGAAGCTACACTCTGATACCAACTAGGATTCATTAATGACTTTAGCTAGGTCTTCATCATACTCCCAGGGTTGTGTTTGTTAAGAAATTCAGGTCTTGGAAGTCATCTTTAAATCGGGGGATCTGCCGTGCAGCATTCTAGAGGAAGATACTTGTATTTTTATTTCTTATAATTCAGTAAGATTCCCCAGAATCAGGGACTTAAGAGCTGAATGGTGGGATTTTGAAAAACAATCAGCGTTGGCCTAACTGCTCCCACTGATGTTTAGATTAAACCTCGTATTGACTTCAATAAGAGCAATAACAACAAGGAGTCTGGTGGCACCTTAAAGACTAACAGATTTATTTGGGCATTTCGTGAGTAAAAACCTCACTTCTTCGGATGCATAGAGCAATGTTACACCAACTCAAGTGTTGCTGGAAATCTCACCTGAAGTGGTTTTGCAAGGGATTTCAGTGCAGCCTGACATTAGAGATCAGTCACCTGATTCCCCAAAATTCAACTTAACTTCTTGTTATAAGTAAAACAAATACTTTAATATCTTAGCGTTTTGCCCTGTAAATCTCCAGTCAGACCCAGGTGCAGGGGTCTGCAGTAAAATGATCCAGCTGGAGGACTGGGGCCATGATGAGCAGCCAAAAAAAAAAAAAAAGGTGTGTATGGGGGGGAGGGTTTTATCTGTTTTTATGTTTCTTGGCTTTTTATGGGTGTCCCTTGCTATGATTTCATGATCCAATGTAAAAATCAGTAACCAAGGAAACGACTTTTGACTCTTTCAGTGCTAATCCACCAAAAAGATAGATGATGATATTGAAAGCAAACAGACCAGACCCCTAAAAGATTGGATCCTCAACTAGCATGTCATTTTAAAACAAACAACCTTTTCCTTTTTTTTTCCAATGTGCAATTAGATTGCAAGCCTGCCTTGGTGCAGGAACTGCTTTTTCTTCAGTCTGCGTAACATGGCTTCAGGGACAGGGACTGTATAACATGACCCCCTGGATAGGTTGTTATAGATGGGGATTGAACCTGGGGCATCTAGATCTAAAAGCATGAACATCTACTCTCTGAGCTGAAGAAACAGGGGGGAACAGAGAGCCGCACAGTGTAAGTCTGAGTTATAGTTCAGTCTATTTTAAGGCACTTATTGGGTCTCTGTAGTACCTGAGCACCTTACAATCTTTAATGTATTTATCCTCACAACACCCCCATGAGGCAGGGAAGTGCTATTATCCCCATTTTACAGATGGGGAACTGAGGCACAGAGAGACTAAGTGACTTGCCCAAGGTCGCATAGGAATTCTGTGGCAGAGCAAGGAATAAAATTCAAGTCTCTGGCTTGCTCCCTAACTGCTTGATTATCCTTCCTCTCTGTCACTCCTGTGGTGCTCAGTAGATAATAATATTGTCTTCTCTGCTCTTTCCCAGGAGAGCTGCAAATTTCAGATAGCATTATCTGTGTGGATGCTCTGCATGGCTGATAACTATAATGCATATGGATATATGCAGCACTTTCTGCCAAAGGATCTCCAAACCCTTTATACTGGGGAACTAACCCTCACAACTCTGCGGCTAGAAAGGTAAGTAGATTTATTCCCATTCCACAGAGAAGAAAACTGAGGCTCAGAGAGATAAATGGCTTGGTTTTGAACTTGTTTACACTGTTTTTACGCCATAAGAATCACGTTCCCAAGATCACGCAGTAAACCATTGGCAGAGAGCAGAAAGCCAGAACCCAGAGACTTGTTGGCAGTAGTCTGAATAGTAGACACATCACTGTGTAATGCATCATTATCGTGAGGACCAATCTGTAAAGAGACATCAGTGTAAAGGGAGTGATGGTGTTATCCATAATTAGCTGAATAGCTATCCGTGATGAAGTGAATTGCATGTGACGACCGCCATTTTGGCAGAGTCACTGAGGATTGAACTGGGGACCCCCAGAGTTAAAAACATGAGCTAAAGAGCCAACAGTCCGTGGCTGGGCTGTAATAATTCATATATTCTGCACAACTGCACAGAGGGGACCTGTAACTCATACTCACCACAGGGTTACATATGCGTTCCAGCAACGCATGCTGATATCTGGGCCTTTGTTCTTGTTACTGATCCAATGTGCTTCCGTTCCAGGAGGAGATTTTCAGAAATGCTTTAAGGATTTAGGACAAGCCCCATAGACCTTGGCTGGGACTTATGTTCCTAAATTCTTTAGGAGCATTTGAAAATCTGCCCCACAGTCTTTTACATGGAACTGCTTCACTTTTTTAGAGCCTCTTCCTCTCTCTCACACCTGGTCTGAGTCTCACCTATGTTTTTCTTGAATTCTTTCTGAATGTAGAGTAGAATGACTTGCTTCTTTTGCCTATGTTGATTGCCCATGTTCATTTATAAAATATGTGTTAGAAACTTGCATGCCTCTGTTCCCAGGAAAAAACTTTTAATGCATCAACATCTATTCTTCCTAGTCATTTTTTCTTTTCTGCCTTCCATGAAAAATGTATAGGTCTAATCAAAATTCCCAAGTGACCCATAAGCCGGGTCTAATTGTGGGTAATCAGAGCCTCGTATTTGTGGCTGTCTGTCAGTGATGGTTGTTAGAACAATTATGCAGTAGACAGCTGTCTCAGATGAAGCCTGGATGTACATTGAGAAGGAAAGCAAGCACCCCTTTTATATACACCTCTACCCCGATATAACACTGTCCTCGGGAGCCAAAAAATCTTACCGTGTTATGGGTGAAACTGCGTTATATCGAACTTGCTTTGATCTGCCGGAGTGCGCAGCCCCCCCACCCCGGAGCGCTGCTTTACCACATTATATTCAAATTTGTGTTATATCGGGTCGCGTTATAGCAGGGTAGAAGTGTACATTGCATTTGAACAAGTGAGAATACAAGATTTATGACAATTACCATCTTTCCGTAAGAAGTTATCATGATATTTCATTATGATAATGAACATGTTTGGAACTATGGCAAACCTGTAATGAAGCATGGCACTAGGTGTTGGGAGGGTGGGGGGAGGAGGGGAAGCAATTGCTTCACTGCACAAGATGATATACTCTTGCAATTCATTGTTCTATGGCTGAGCTGTGAGTGGTGATAATTTATTGAGGGACAGAAAGATAATTCGGGTTTATATGATTGGGGCTGTTTAAAATTTAAATGTACAGTATAATTGTAGGTCCCCATTGCCTCTGAAACTGGTTTCTTTTTTTCTGACTCCACTAGCTTAATTCTGTACATCCCCACTGAACGGTGCTGAAATTTGGTATCCAGCGTGTGGAACCAGTGGTTAGATCCTCCACATGTAGGGCCCAGATCAGGCATTGAGAGTTGTGAGATCTCAGCGCCCTGCAGGATTGAGCCCTTAATTTGTACCACTCTACAAGTTCCTGGTGCTTTAAATCCCATAAGCAAATCACACTGCAACTCTTCCAACCTCCTGCGGCGCCAGAAGCGTCAACAAATTTCAAGCTATCAAGCCAAATGCACAAAGGACATCATGAGGCTTAAGAACACACAAACAAACTAGTGTTAAAATTTGCTGACGCTGCTGGCACTGCAAGAGAGTCATCTCAGTGTGTTTTGCTCATGTGATTTAAGGTAACGGGAATGTTTAGAGTAGTACAAATTGGGAGGCAGATCATGTGAAGGGCCGAGCCCCCTCAACAGGCACTGAGTCGAGGCAGCAGCATGCAGAATTTTACGAGATGTGACTTGTAGCTGGAGGGACAATGGAGCCTGAACTTCTAAATATTCGATTTCAGCATCAGGGGACTGTAGAGAATGAAGGTAGAGGAAGCAGGGGAGAAAAAATCAGTTTGAGAAACTATGAGAACCTATAATTATATTCTTCACTTAAATTTTAAACAGCCCAAATTATATAAGCACAAATTATTATCTTTCTTTCCCTCAGTAAATTATCACCACACACATGCCAAATGACAACGAATTGCAAAAGTATATCATCTTCTGCAGCCAAGCAATTTTTTCCTCTTCCAAATGTATTACACTCTGTTTAATTGAGGCTACATTTTTGTGAACAATAACTTGTATCAATAAATAATGAGTCATGTCCACATATTCTTCTCAGTGCTTTCTATAATACCTCATTTGCATAGTTTGTGAAATGCAAGGATAAATCTTAATGGATCCTTAAGAGAAGGTACAGTTTGTAAAGTCTCTCTCTTTATACATAAAATAGCTGTTTAAGTGTGGCTCTCTACAGCATCTTCAATATGCTAGCTAATGAAATGTGTGAAATGACAAAGATTTCCCATTTTTGAAAATGAGGAGAACTTGCTTCACTAGAAAAAATAAACAAGGGAAAAGCTCCAGTCAAGATGCCAGACCTTATCCGCAACACAAGATGTATTGTTTTACAGTAGCAGTACAGTTAAAGCTGTACAAGCACCCTTAGCGTGGACACAATTACACTAGTATTAATGTGCCTATACTGGTATAGCTAATCCTAAACAGGCACTATATATAAGGCATATTTTTAGTGGACTAATTGGGTCCACACTGGGGGGTTTAGCTATTTTGATCAAAAAAATCGCACCCTAACTGAAATGGTTTTACCAATAGAAAAATCTGTGTGTAGACAAGGCCTTAATGGGACATAAACTCCCCTAATTCCACATTTAAAACTACCCTTGGCATCACTGGGCTCTCTGCGTACAGGGTTGAGGGCAAAATATGCCCCCTCTCAGCGTAATCACTACATAAAAAGAATGGATCTGATTGACATAGCGGGTAGGGTTTCCAGGTGTCCGGTTTTGGAGCCGGACCTGCTGGCTACTTCCGGGGCGCAGCATGGAGACAGGACAGGTAGGGAGCCTGCCTTAGCCCTGCTGCACCGCTGACTGGGAGCTGCCCGAGGTAAGCCCGTGCCCCAACCCTGAGTGTCAACCCCTTGCCCCAGCCCTGAGCCCCCCCAAACCCAGAGCCCCCTCCTGCACCCCAAACCCCTCATCTCCAGCCCCACCCCAGAGCCTGCACTCCCAGCTGGAGCACTCACCCCCCTGAACCCCTGCCCCAGCCCAGAGCCCTGTCCTACATCCTGAACCCCTCGTCCCCAGTCCCACCTCAGAGTCTGCACCCCCAGCAGGAGCCCTCACCCCCACCATACCCCAACCCCCTGCCTCAACCTGCAGTCCCTTCCCGCACTCCAAATCCCTCAGCCTCACCCCCCAGTCTGGAGCCCCCTCCTGCACTCCAAACCCCTCATCCTCCGCCCCACCCCAGAGCCTGCATCCCCAGCCCTCACCCCTTCCCACACCCCAGTCCTCTACCCCAGTCCAGTGAAAGTGAGTTAGGGTGGGGGAGATCGACCCACCGAGGGAGGGGGAATGTAGTGAGCGGGGGCGGAGCTTTGGAGAAGGGGTGGGGTGGGACTAGGGTGTTTGGTTTTGTGCAATTAAAAAGTTGGCAACCCTAATAGCGGGCACTCTACTATTCCTGGCTATTGAAGGGCCCAATTCAAAGCCCACTGAAGTCAGTATACGTCTTTCCATTGACTTTACTAGGTTTTGGATTAGACCCCGGATGAACAACTAGAGCTGCTTCCAAAGTTTCTATTAACTGGAATGTGGTACCAAATGTCCAGAGGGCATTTGCCTGATTTACTGGTTCCAGCCAGAGTCCTCATACCCTGGCTCAGCAATTTGTAGTGCCATACCAGAACTCCAAGCTCAGCTCCTCTCTGAAGGTCTCCAAATGGCTGGGTTGAAAGAGTTTATATTGAAGGCAGTGACACTGAAAAATTCCCATTGCATAATTCTTCAAGGTGAGTCTACAAATGGCCTTACCATAATTCACTGATAATAATTTGCCTGACCTATTTTACCCTTCAGTTGGCTGAAGACCGGAGCAAGAAAGAGTGTCAATGTGGCTGCATTGTGTTAAAATTGCAGTGCTTTGGGCCATACGTCAAGGGCAGGCCAACATTTGCGGCCTTTTGCAATCCTGTCCTCAGAGAAATGCAGACAGATAATTGTAGAATTTTTATATTCTGTCTCTGAAACAAAAGATACCCTTGATCATTCACACTAACAAGCCAAATTCTAATGTGTGTGATACATCTGCAGTTCAGCATCATTATGCTATCTATGCACAAACCTTTCTTCCTGTTTGTGCACAGGCATTACACTCAGTTTGCTGCCCTCTGCTGGAAGAAATCAGAACTGCTCAGCTGCATGTCAGAGTCCCTATACTGTTAACCGCGAGTCCCTTGGAGCACTACCGGTTGCTTCTTGTGCTTTTGGAGGAGGTAGATCTGCATTCTATTCCTGCTTCAATTTGGAAGTTGTAGGTGGCCACAAATTTGTCACATTATACCACAAATAGTTTATACTGTGTGTGTGTTGACAATAAAGCGTTCATTGTTCATGAGGGCAGGGGACTGGACTCAATGACCTCTCAAGGTCCCTTCCAGTCCTAGAGTCTATGAATTGTCCTTGCCTTGGAGTTTGTTTGGATGTAACATGATTTTCTTGCATTTAACTAGTGAAGTGTATTGTCTCTCAATATCCTGCTGTGGGAGCTTTGGCCGACAACATTTCTATCTGTCACCTACTTATGTCACCCATCGCGGTAGTGTCTGAGCACCTCTGAAACATTAATGATTTGACTCTCACCACACACGATGGGGCAGGGAAGTGTTATAGTCATACACAGTTGACAGATGGGGAACTGGGGCACAGATATAGAGTATGTTTACACAGTCTGTGGCAGCGAGCCTCTGAGCCTGAGTTGACAGACTTGGGCTTGCAGGGTTTGGGCTAGTGCTCTAAAAATAGCTGTGTAGATGTTGTGGCTCAGGCTCCAAAGCCTACAGAGTGGGGTGATCCTCAGAGACCACGCTCCAGCCTGAGTCACAACTTTTAAATGCTGTTTTTAAGCATGGTAGCCTGAGTCTGCCTAACGTTACGCAAGCCATTTGTGGCAAAGCCAGGAATCGAATCCTCGTCTCCTGAGTCCTAGGCCAATGCCTTGGATGCAAAGCCATCCTTCCTTCCCTTTTTCTGCACCCACACAAGTAGAATATTCCAGCTCCACCACTTGCGTAGTGGAATGAATCTTCTTAATGAAGGAGTTGTCTTTTAATTTGCCCCGGGCCTTTAATAAATCTGACACTTAACATAGCACTATTCGGCCCCTATTGGGCTGTTCCACACACTTTAAAATATCTTGAATCTAAATGTGCGTCCATGGCACGAATCTGTCCCATTTCCCACATCCTTGGCTTGTTTTTATGTTCAATGCTCTATCTTTTCCAGACTGACTGGTTTCAAAGTCCCCTATTGGTATCATCTCTTGCATTGTGTGAGCACTGGGCAGAGTGACCTGACTATATCAAGCCTTAGTCTGGTTTCCTTTTTTTAATCCTTTAAACCATGTTGCTGGAGGCTGGTAGCCATGGTAACTCCCTTATCTCTATTGAAAAATAAATACCAAAAATTGCTTTTCACTATTTATATGTAAAAATGCAGAAGTAACTAAAACCTACAGCCTATGACTCACTTCTTATTTTGAAGTCTCTTCTGCTTCTGTAAAATGTGGAACTAACTTGTGTTATTATTAAAACAACACTGATACTTTTCAAGAGCTTCCATTGACAACAAATATAATGGGCTTGGCAGAGTTTGTACAAAACACCTTGTTCTGATTAGCTCTTGTTGATGCTGAGAAAGGGTAAAGTGGGTTCTGCTGACTCACTGAAGGAGGTGGGAGTGGCTCTCTAGAGATAGAAGATCTAGGCTGTGGGCTGGGCACTCCTGAAGGAGGAACCCTAGGAGCAGCCAAACCTGGAGAGAAGGCTTGCGCTGATCTTTGTAATTATTAAAGTCTTTGTTAATAACCAAACCCCAGGCAAGGGGCTATTTTTTTAATGCTATAGTGTGCCCTGACTTTGTTTTAAAGCAGGTTGGGAAAGGCACCTGCTCACAATCAGTTTAACAAAAAATTTTCCAACTTGAAATTATTACAGGTCTAAAAATGACCTTTTTGTTTAATTACTGCACCTTGATATCCTTAGTCCACTAGATAATTCAGAGATTTCTGCTAACTCAAATCAATGTCACTGTTTTTGATTCCTGCATAAAAGAATCAACAATTTGCTTTTAAAAGGGGTTTCGTTACATCCAGTTTATTTGATTTATGTTTGTAAAAATATAAAAAGGGTTCTGACCCATACACTCCAGCAATCTATGTGCTGCAGATTCAGACAACCAACCAACCACAACCTCCTCCCTTTGGAACAATTTCCCACCACCATGCCCAATGCCTGGGGGAAAAGATGAACCTAGCAGTGTGCTATGAAGATGATTGTATTTGAGCTGTTTTGAACCAAGAAGGAGGGAATGACCAGGACCCTCACAAAGAATGTCCTGCCAGCAGTCCTATTCATTTGCACTAACAGGGATCCAGCTTTTGGTGATCTCGTTTGCTTTTTGTTAGTGATGGCCTCTCTTATAGTTCTTCTAGACTGGTTTTCATTTTCTTTCCTTCTTTGGCTGGGTGAATATTTCATAATGAATAACTTAGTTAATAGGTTATGTGTTCATTGAAAATATCATATATTCACAGTGTTTCCAACTCACACCCTATTTGATGTTTTTCTTAAAGCCCCAGCCTGCTGTCAACAAATTACAAGAGAATCTCAGCTTTCATTAAAAAATAAAAAGTAAGTTTCTAGTCTGCATGGTGCCAAGAAAAAGCTTGAAAATGTGAAGCAAGTGCACCCTAAAGGCTCAGAAATCAGAAAGCCAATAAAAAGAAAAACATTTATTATTTTAAAAAAACCTCATAATTTTTGGGGCCTGACTTATGATTTTTGAATGCCTGGGGTGGGCTCATGGTGTATGGGTTCATTTTGGACTCGTGGCTTGTTCCTGTTCTCTGATTGGATGGGCATAACTCTTAGAACCAGGATTCCAGCGAGACTGCTTATGTATGTGAATTCTTGGAGTATGCGCCAATGTATGAGTAAAATCCACTTGTTTATAACCTTCCAGCCAGGAACCTTTTTTGTTGGATAGTCGCAGAAACAAACAAGAAAAGGGCATATGGACACAATTAGAAGCAAATGAATAATCATGGAAAGGTTTGCTTTAATCCAGTGGTTCTCAAACTTTAGCAACCTGAGGAGCCCCATTTTGATTTAAAATTTTTGCGGACTCCCAAGCCTCCGGCTCAGCCCCAGGCCCCGCCCCCACTCCACCCCTTCCCCCAAGGCCCCACCCCACCTCTTCCTGCCCCCACTCCACCCCGGCCCCTCCTCTTCCCCGCCTCTTTCTGCTCCTTCCCCCAAGTGTGTCCTGTCCCCACTCCTCCCTCTCCCTCCAGTGCCTTCTGCACGCCCCTGAACAGCTGTTCCCTGGCATGCAGGAGGTGCTGGGAGGGAGAGGGAGGAGTTGATCAGCGGGCCCTGCGGGTCTGCAGATCCCAGTTTGAGAAACACTGCTTTAATCTAACTGTACTTAGGTCTGGCTTTGCCTCTCCGTGCAGAACATGTCTCAGTTAACAAACTGGGTTCTGATTTTTTTTCTTTAATGGTTAGGATTGTTTTGAATGAGAGAGCTCCTCTGAACCTTATTCATTGGCCATCCATATTCTGACAGGCTGAGTTCCTAGCTAGAGTTTTCATCAGATAATTGTGACAGTTTGTAGGCATGATGTTGAAGGATAAATCTGGAGCATCTGTTACTCCAAAAATGGACTTTCAATATATAGATAAGCTAATTAGCCAAAGGGAGTTAGAGAACTCATGGAGTTGCCTGGGACTTCATGTAAGGAGTTGGCAGACAGAAGTGTCATGCCTGCCTTCTCCCCCCTCACACACACTATGAAGGGAGAAATGAACCCAGAAGAGTAGATCTTGGATTTCACGCTATTTTATTAATCGTCCTTTGCCTAAATAGGAATAGATGTGAACAACCATCATGATATTTGGCACCTACACACTGACTTTTCGTGCAGGTATCAATTGCTTCTCACAGCAGCCCCATGAGTAATGTCCCCATTTTACAGCTTAAATGACCTGCCAAAGATTTTGCAGCTAATCAGGGGCAGTTGGGGACACAATCCAGACATCCTCTAGCATTAACAACAGGGACCTACTACTCAACAGTAATTATTCTGCATCATTCCACAGGCATCCAGCACCTGAATGTAGGACAAGTAGGGTCCAGTAAACCAGACATTCCTATCCAGGGTCCTTTTCCATACCTTCATGTCCTAAGCAATGCCCCAGAAGGTGGCTTTTGTTTCCCGCTTGTGCCACCCATTTCTGAAAGTCCCAGTTTGCTGCCATAGGATTTGATTTATTGTTCTCTGTGGTGATTGGGTGTATTGTTACACGTGGATGTGGGTTATATGAGAGCAGACACAAAAGTCATCCTCCATTCTGGAAGGTGGGGGCAGGGCAGACTGAGTGGCTGGTCCTGGTGACAGGTCCTCACTGCTGTGTTCTACAGTGTTGAAATAAAGATAATGTAGTTATTCAATATGAGCTCTTAGTGCCTTAATGAGAAAAATCAACACAGTACTTCCCGTTCTCTGGAATCCAGGAGGACACAGAAGTATTCCTATCTTCTCCCTGGGACACTCTGCACCTCTATGCCTTGGGCTAGAAATTGTCAACTTATTATGGGGCTGGACACTTCCATGGGAGAGTTTTTCTTTTTGAAAAATGACTGTCTTCAGCACACATACAAAGCCATCTCTATGTAACAGTGAAGGTGTGACACCAACCACCCAATGCAACAGAAGATGGACAAAGAGAGCCCACATCTCTAAGTGGGCACCTACGAAAGATTTCCAAATCCAGCCTGGATGCTTAAATTGGCTCTTAGTAAAGCCCATGTTGACCCTTTAAATGTGGATTTCAGTATCCAGATACAGGATCTATTCACCTGTGCCTGAAAATTGGGCTCCCAGACCTTAATTGACCCTAGGTATTGAATAGTGGGCGGTCTTACATACCAGATATGCTGCTGCACGATCTGAGGTCAGTGGACTGGACTGGAGAACCAGAAAGAATGTTCATAGCTTCACAGTAATTGCCATAACAAGCGGAGCAGCGAGAGCCAAATTTAACCACCATTACAGAACACGCACCATAGCATACAGTCTGCACTGAGAGCTAGTGATGTCAAAATTCATAATAAAGTGCTTCAGTATTTCCAGATAGAAAATAGACATCGGAATTAGGCCCAGTTCAGGAGTCAATAGATACTGCCTCTCCACTTATAGACATAAATAATTAGTGTATTGTCATTTACTTCTGCAGTCTTCTACTGGGTGAAAACACTGGCATAACCCTACAAGTTACTGCATACAGATTTTTTTTTCTCCCTTGAAATAATAATTTTCCTGTCTGCCAGAGCACTGCTGTTGACAGCCTACAGATCACAGACCGATGGGGTCATTCAGTGTGAATTTCCTAGCAATGTTCAACCTTTACCTTATTTTGAAATGCCATGGGAAAAATAATCCCTGTTCTGGTTTTCATGTAAGCAACAGCAAATGCTGGGTGCCAAGAATGCAAAGGATCCCAATTGACAGTAACTAACTAGGTTATTCTCTAAGTGATGTCATGTATTTGTGTTTTTCTGTGAGGTTGCAGAAAGTAAGGCTGGGCAAAAGGCAGAAAACTAAAATAAATATTCTTATTACATCTCACAAATACAAGCTTGTGCATCTGCCTTATCACTCTCCTCACCCCAATCTCACAAATTTAAGACCCTAGAATGTACCTTGTCCAGTGATTGCTAGAGGAGTAGCATAAAGCAGCAATCCAGGGCTTGTCTATGTGGTGACTTTAGTGTGCGGCTAGTCAGGGTGTGAATCTACAGCTCACCAACTTTGCCACCCACTGACCTGCCATATAGACAACTCCCCTGTCTTTTCTCACCAGCAGCTAATATAATAAGAGAATGCAGTGATAGATTCCTGACTATAAACTCTCATCCATCAGCTTGTAACTGGTGAGGTTTGGGAAGAAGATCCTTCTATTGACAAGTTATTGCATCATTGGACGCTGTGGGGTTTCTTACACCTTCATCTGAAACGTCTGGAACTGGCCATTGTGCCTGGATCACTGATCTGATGCCTATATTCCTACTGTTTGAGTTGCTAGCTGGTTCACAAATGGAGTATGTGAGTTCATGAAAAATGGCAGAGATTGTGTTCGAGGAGAATCTAAGAGAATTTAGTCCTGAAGGAGCGTAGGTGAGACATCTTTGAAAAAAGAGTTGGTGTTTTTGTGAATGTTGGATTGATGCTTCCTGGAGACTTTCTCAGATCAAGATGTTATTGCTGTCTGCCTCGATGGTGCTTCGGTTGGTACGGGGAAAGCAGTAATAGACTCTGTGAAATTTCTGATTTCATAACTAATTAGGGGTGAGTCCTGAATACCTGTTTCAGGGCCGGCTCCAGGCACCAGCCTTGCAAGCAGGTGCCTGGGGCGGCCAATGAAGAGGGAGGCAGCACGTCCGGCCCTTTCGGCGGCAATTCGGCGGCGGGGCCGTCACTCCCTCTGGGAGCAAACGACCTGGCGCTGAATTGCCGCCGTAGAATGAAGCGGCGGTAGAGCTGCCGCCGTGATCGCGGCTTTTTTTTTTTTTTTTTTTTTTTTTTTTTGCGCTGCTTGGGGCGGCAAAAATGCTAGAGCCGGCCCTGACCTGTTTGTCTGCTTCCTGACTCATTTGTGATAAACAGTTAGCCCAGGTCCTTATACTTTCAGGTGCTTGTAAATTCTGTGAATTAATGTGGATAAAACCATCACCTAAATAGGCCACTCTGATATCCTAAATGCTAGTACAGCAAACCATACTGGGCACCATGGAACTGAAAGGCCAATTGCATAACCCTGAAATTAAACTCTGTTTAAGGAGTGAAAAGTCCATGTTGTGAATTACAGTCCCTAGCCATTGCTTCTCAGCAAAAATCAGATTTTCTAATGTATTTCAACTTGATCCATTTTTGTCCATCAATCACAATTAATTATTCACTCAGGGTACTGCGTATCCATCAAACTCTGATAAATTCACATTGCAAAAGTCGATGCTCGTGCAGATCGTATCTTCTTTTGCCATCAGTACCATCTGTTCTTGGCACTAGCACAAAAGGGCTAGACTGTAGATATGCTGATCAGTCACTGAGAAAATTCACTTCCAAAGTATGTATCTCTCTTTCACCTCAGGCAACAGGACGGCTTAATTCTCAGTTAGGTTAGGGTCCCTGAATAGTTTTCACTCACTTTAAAGTCCTTTTATGCTGCCAGAGTGGTGTAAAGGGTCCATATTGTAAATGAGAATCAGATCTGAAATGTTGACATGTTTCATCTCAGTGGCAGTCTCTCTCGCTCTATAAATAGTAGACCTCCTTTCAGTAAGTACGATGGTCATTATAGTCTAATATAGTTTTTCTGGTTCTGTCCAACTCTTCCTGGAAAGACACTATTCCATAGTCATGTTTGTTTACCATATTTTGAGGGGCAGGTGCTTCACTTTCATTGAACCCTGTGTATGTATCTCTGGGCAGAATTTTTGTCCTAATTCTGGTCTCTCATTAAATTAGACTGTGCCTTGCCCCCTGATTTTGTATTAATCTGAATAGCTCCCTCCTATGTTTCCTTCAAAATGTCAGGGCAAGTTACCAATAGATTTCCCAGTCGAGCAGCTATATTCATGGCAATATGGATACATGGAATATCTATTGCTGCTAATGGGGCTGTATCAGTGGAGCTCTGTCAGAACTCCACATAGGAGCAGTCACTTGGCATACAGGACACATTTTTTGCAATGGTTAGGAATGTCAGACTGTAGCATGTGCCAACAAAACGAAGCCAAGATTCTGTCACTTGGTGTTTCCATGACAAAATGGCCTGCCTAGAGTTCAGAATCTGCCATCATAATGCCTTGGGACTACCAATGTCTCAATGATTTCCTTCAAGTCTCCTTTTTCCAGACAGTCCTTGGTGTCACTGGGGAGCAGGAGGAATACTTTTCATTATGCCATAAATAGGCTGGCACTGTGACTGCCCCCACTAGCTTAAATTTAAGCAAGAGCAAATAATTTGTTTAAACTACAGCTTGAAAAAACAAACAAACACCCCCAACCAATTGGCTTTATACCCAGCCCAGAATTGGAAGGTTTTACACCTTTTGAGAGTGTCACCTTCTCCTTAACTGCAAACGAAGTCTAGCTTGTGATCCCTCCCCCAGAAAATCTTGTTGGAGTTTTGTCAAATCAATCTCTGACCATCCTTCCCACTGAGTGGCAGTGGGGACTGAACTTTTCCCTTCAGTTCATAAACACATTTAATTCTCAGGTCACTATGCACCTAGGGATACGCTGCTACTACATTCATTTGGGTGGCAAAGTGGAGACAGCTTAAGGTCCAAGACTGTTGATTCTTGGCACAGAGTGACCCAATGGCTGTCTCCATCATTAACATGTTTGTTCAAAAAGTCACTGTTGCTTATGGACAGTCCCTTCCTGTTCATGTACATAATACTCAAGGCAGCACGGCTCTGATCCCACATGTGGATCTGTGTTGGTGGTCTCCTGCATCCACACACCGTATCACTGAACTCAAGTTGGGCTGTATGGAGTGGCAAAGGTCTGACAGCCTGGATTCAGCTGCAGGATCAGGGCCTACTCTGCAATACTTTACGCGCTTCTTAATTACCAACAAAGTGGGTTGGTCTTATTTGATCTTCCCATGGGTGTATAGCATATTATTTTCATTGTACTTTCTTTGAGGAGTTATCCTCAGCTCCAAAGTTTTGTTTCTGACTTTTGCCAGGATAATGAAGCTCCCAGCTTCTTGTTCTCGTGTACCACCTTTAGCTGGTTTCAAACTTGGATTCATCTGCCTTCTGACTGCAATAGGACCATTAGTATTTTTAGCCAAAGAAGCACGGAAGCTTGGGAAGTGCTAGGGTGTGGTGCCTGATATCAGGGATTCTCTTGCAGAATCACACTGGATGGTAAAATATAACAGTTTGGTGAGTAGCTAGTGATCCCATCATTCTTCTCTGGCTACAAATGGTGATGCTGCATAGACTTGTTATTCACGTTCATACATGGCAAGAGGTTTTCTCATTCCATGACAGTTTGCAGTCAGCCCACAGAGCTGGCAATGAAATACGGCCAGTGCGGGTGGCTTGTGCAAAGCAGATTTAGGGTAATTAATAAATTGCAATCACATCACACCATCTCTGTTATGCTGCTTGTTTTTTCTAAGTCGTTTTACTTTTCCATCTTGCTCAGAATACTCCACTTAGGCTCATTAAAAACACTTTATGTTATAAACACTGACCATTTTTCATTTCCTTTGCAAACAGTGCTGATCTGATAAGTGTGTTTCCTTTCCCAGAGCTGTGAATATTTCTTTGTGGAAGAAAGTTTGCTTTGATAAAACAGAGTTTAGTGTAGCGTGTACTTGACCCCTTTTCCCCCCCTCTGACAAGCGTTTAGCTTCTCAATGATACTTTCCTTTCCAGGGATCTGAACTACACTGAGAATTTCACTTCCGTATACAGAAAGCAGAGCTCTGGGTTTCCCCATGATTCCTTCAGCAGGTTTTTAGTGTAACACCAAATGAATGCCTTGTAATGTATTATCTAGAGCTGGGGAAATAGTGAAGATGAATGGTCGAATAACTGAGAAATATTTGATTCAACCAGCTTTAATAAGAAGCCTTGTCAGAGTAAAGCAGAAATATCTTTACCTGGTGATGACTATGGAGTACACTGTGGCTTTAAGCCATGGCCTGCATTAGGGGGTGTTGTGCCTTTGCTCTTTACACAATAAATATGAGATCTCATGCCAGAAATATTGTGAAACAGAGAGCTGCTGCCAGAAGCCTCCAGAATCCAACCAGAACAGCACAGTGTGTATATGTAGCTAGGCCTGGCATGGTTATTTGAACCCCACTGTGCCCATTTGATTTTTTTTTCATATTGTGTTTGTGGTGAAAAGAGCAAAAGACACCGAAGGGTGAAAGGGGACTGGACCAACAGCTGCTTGCAAAGCCGTTATAATGCTCAGTGCCTCTGGGAGCACTGGGAGAGTAGAGTATACACCTCGGCAGCACGTGCCGTGCCGCCTTTAACAAGGCGCCATGTACACATCTCTCTGTGCCAGCCCAGCTCTATTGGCCAGTGCAGAATGGGGGCGGGGACCTGGCTCTGCTAGGCCTAGGGAAGCGTCCTGCGGGCCTGGGCTCAAGCCTGGGCATTTAATTCAAGCCTGCTGGTCCTACAAAATGGGAAGATTAACTTGCCCGTGAGTATGTTGCGTAGCCCCAAGTTAAACTGCCTAGTGCGGCTGTGAGGAATTGCCATGGCCAGAGAACGTGTCATCACAAAGGAGCGATGGAGCACGAGGGCTAATGTCAGCAGGAACCCACTAAGTGACTCTTGACGTGAAAGGATGCAGTGGCACAAGAAGCCTTTCCAGCTGCAGCAGTGGGAGGGGTAATTGGCTAGAAATCATCATCATTTCTATTAATTAGACAAAGAGACGGGCAGCGAAAAAGCCCAGTGGGCACCACAGAGGAGAAAGCAAATGATACTTGTGTTTTCCAAATCCTGGTTACTGTTTTAATTCATTTTTTACAGCCAGCTTTGTCATTATTGCCCGTTAGCCACATAATCTAGGAGGAAATATTAGCTTGGGTTTGTTAGAAGGGGCATGAGCTTTGGGATTGGGAGATGCGGCTCTTTTACTCATTCTTCCAGGGATCTGTAATATCCGCAATCAGATCCTCAACCCTTTGTGCTGCGGGTGTTGGGGAATCCTGGGCTAACCCAGGACAGATGAGCCAAATGGGGTATGGTGGTAATTGCAGCCAAGGAGCATCAGCTCGATGACCTCTGCTACTGCCTGGCTGACAAAACAGTCCCAGAAACCTATTGTAGCTGTCACAAGTTGGAACATCCTCGTGGCTGCTCTAACTTGCAGGAGGAGATGGTTTGGCCCCTATGTGACAACAGAATTGGGGAAGCAGAGGTAGCTGTAAGCCATCTTTGCCTCCCCTGTCTCTGCTGTGCCCTGGAAATCAGCAACTAGCCATATTGCTGTGTGCTCTGGCCAGGGATGATGCCAGAGCGGTATGAGAGGGCCTTAGCCAAACTCAGAAGCAGGCTCTGTGTGTGTCTGGTTCCCAGCTGCAAAATGGAGACACGCAGATTTCGTTACTCACATTCCAGGGGCATTGAGCGCACTGCTGTGAAGATGTGAAGTCCCAAGTGCTATAGGTGGCCCACGCACAAGGACAGGCTCTTTCTGGATGATGCAGTCTCTGCACCAGCACTGGAAAATATATTAATTTCTTCAGGGTTTTGCACCCGGAGAGGCCATTTGAAACTTAACTATGGAACGGCAACCTGGAAATAAACCTGGCAGCATAACAGCCCGTCAGGCCGGATGCAGTGTGACCTGAGTCTGTCTAGTTACAGGCTGCTGACAAATGGAGGCAAGTTTAAAAAAAGAATGTGCTCCAATTCAGTGATGAGAGGGAGAGAGAGGGCTCCTGGAGAGGAAGAAAACTAGACATGTTTGGGTTTTAAAAGCAGGCTGCTGTTTAGTTAGCGACGGGACTGCTGCCTCCTTGGAGCAGCCATAGAAACCACTCATCAACACTGCATAGACACTGAGAGCTGTATTTCTCATGCTGCATTCACTGTTATAATCTGACAATGAAAGCCGGTATTGTACTGTCTCAGCAGCCCTGCTGGTATGTCTGTAATTTCCATCTCATGGGTCCTCAGGCCTTTGGTTGCAGGATTCTGAGGACAGACAGTAGGGAAGAGTGCTTTTGTGTCCCAGGAGGTGTTCTAGGGGCCAAACTCCAGCCTGGAACCCCCTCCCAAGCCCTACATGGTGTGCGTGGTGTAATAATGATAAAACATGAGCCTGATGAGTTTAAGAACTTGCCCTCTCTGGAGCAGCGAAAAGGCAGTTTAGTATGGAATGTTACAAATGTCTAAGAGTTTGCAAGCCACATGTGGCATTTAGATGATGGATGTACTTCTTCTGGGGGAATAATTGCTCTTTCTGTTAGTTGGCATTTCTTTAAATCTATGATGCACTTTAATGCATCTGGCTGACTGTGTATGTGGGGCTTGGTGGGCTGCCATGAACCAAGCTGCTTTTATACAGTCAGACATCTCCTTTAACCAGATGCCAAGGGCTGTGTCCTGCATGCAACTCCTTGAATTCCTTCTGGGTTCCCTAGGCCTTAATTCAAGTATATGAGGTTGAGAAAGTGATCCACAGAAAATGAAACCCTAGAAATTAGTGCAAAAGGTCCACAAAACACCCAACTGCAGGAGGTTCACCCATTTCTATCAAGATATTACCAAATATAGAGGGTTCTCAGGCCTTTTGCATGGAGGATTCTGGAGACAGATAGTAAGGAAGTGTGCTGCTGTATGGAAGAGATGGGCCAAATTCTGATCCTTTTATACCTCATGACCCCTACATCTCTTTTACTGTGTCAACATGAACCTGACTGCCTTATAAAAAAAACGTGCAGAATTGGCTGTTTCTGGAGCAGAAGGCAAAGCAGTTTAGTGCCACATGCCTCATATTATTTTTCAGTTCCTGAATGTTTAGGGCTGATTCAAAACCAAATAGCCTCAGCGTGGCTCTTAGGGAAAAAACCTGCAACCTCATCACATCCTAAAGCTCCCAATGTGAATCTGTTGCCCTGCTCCCTACAATTAAACCAGATTCCAGGATGTGGAGAGAAGCCCTTTGTTGTAGCTGTTACTATCCTACATGTAGGTGCACTGCTGAGAAGGATGGTCTAGTAGTTAGAGCACTAGCCTGGGGCTTAGGAGACATTCATTCAATTCCCTGCTCTGCTACAGATTTCCTGTGTGATCTTGGGCAAGTCACCTAGGCCCAGATTCTCAAAGCTATTTAGGCCCCTAACTTTCCTGAGGATCAGAGCCTTTATTTTCTCTGTGCCTCGGCTCCCCATCTGTGAAATGGGCTAATGCTACTGCCCTGCCGCCCAGGGGTGCTGTGAGGATTGTGAGGTGATGGTGATGGGGGCTAGATAAGTACCTCAGACTGCAGTGTGAGAAGCAGTGTATTCAACTATTCTGTGGAGTGCAAGGGCTCAGTGTTGCTCCCATTGAAGTCAATGGCAACACTCCCGGTATCTTTAGTGTGAGCGGGAGTTTGGAATCCTCAGTTTACTGTTAGATTTAGCCTCTTCTTCTTGTTCCAGGCTACGCTATTTCCCAACCAGTGAGGCTGTACATTGAGTCTCCATGTAGCAAGGGAAACTCATCCTCTTGCCTAATTTCAAAATGCTAATCCTATTTAAAACCAGCCAACGTCAAAACAGCGCAACCCCTAACGACACTGTACTCTGCACGCTGGTTCTCTTGCAACACCTTTTCCTCCTGGGCTAGTCTGGAAATAGATGTAACAAAGCCAGTCTCTCAGATGGCTGGTAGGCCAAAGTCTCAATTCATCTGGGGAAAAAAATCTTTAATAAATTGGTGACTTGATGTGGCGTAGCCTCCTGTGTTTAATTACAAACACTTTACCTGAATGGCTCTTCATATGCCATGCAAAATCTATTACTGTATTGTAAGTTGTCCTGAATCGTCTTGCTGAGTTAGGGCCAAATCCCTCTGGATTTGGAGGGCTCTAGACACAGTGATGTTTGGGAATCACACACAAAACCTTGCATGCTGCCGGATTCAATTTCACATGACCTTCCTGCACCCCAGTGCGTGGGGGGGGGGGGGGGGGAGAGGTATGTGGTGAATCTGCAACTGCACCAACTCCCCTGCCATCCCATCGTCCAGCCCCATCGGGCACAGAAGGGGTACAAGTGCTGCTAAAAGACACTGTGGTGGAACTTTACAAAGTGTTCAGGATTGGCCTAATGTTGTTCCTTTTGGAGTCAGTGGTAAAGCTGAGGTAGATAATCTCCAAGCTTTTGAAAGCTCATCTGTTCTACGCTGGGATCACTGGGCAAGAGATGGTTATGGGTTTTTAAAATACATTTTGAAGGGTTAGCAGGGGTACTGGGCTGTGACCATTGACTATAACACAAGCCCTGGCGGAGGGCAAGAAATACAACACTGTATAAAACATTCTGGGAAGTTCTGAACTGAGGAGAGAGGAGAAATGTGTAAGTGCAGTGGATAACTGAATAAATTGCCAGATCTTTCCTTTGATATTGCTGGCACAGGGAGTGCATCATTCAAAATGCTTTTTCATGGGCTATTGGAAAGAGCAGCTATTCATGTGGGAGCTGCTTAATCTTGGGAGCAGCAGCTTTTAAAAGTGGGAGCCTGCTTTGGAGTTTACAGGAGCTGAGCTTGCTGGAGGTACAGTAGGAGGTATTTTAGGCACCCAGTGGGATTTCCAAAAGGATCTGTGTGCCTAACACCCATGGGTGTTACGTGTTGGTATTTTCAAAAATCCCACGAGGTGCCGAAATACCTTTAAGAATTTGGCCCTTCAGCAATAAGTTCCAATAAGAATTAGGCTAAGGCCCAGATCCTCAAAGCTAGTCAGGTGCCTAACGTCCATTGATTCCAGTAGGAGTTGGGTGCCTAAATACTTTATAAGGATCTGGCCCTTAAGAGCCTAAGTCACTTCTGAAAGCAGGACTTAGGAGCCTCAGTAATTTAGGCACTTTTGAAAATTTGACCCCCAAGCAAGGAGCAGAAGCAGCCTTCGAGGCCAATCACTGGGGGATTGGTGCAGTCTCAGGTACATCTGCCTCTCGACAGCTAGTCACTGTATCTCTCATATGAGATCCAAATGTCCTGCCTGTTGTGCTGGCTGGGAGACCAGCTGAAATGCCGCCCTGTGACCATAAATCAGGGGCTTGCTCTGGCAGTTAGCAGATTTTTGTCTGGCGATCAGATAGGGCAAGAGGATTTTTAAACTCCCATAGCAGCGCAAAAACAAACATGCCATTCTCCTTTCTGCTTCTGAGGATATGGTAGGCAGAGAGGGCTCAGCTGACACAAGTGGATCAGTGGATTCTTATCCTGTATATAACACTATGAATCATGGCACCTTAGGAAACAGCCAGCAGTCCCCCCCTGTTTTAAAGAGCATACAGAAATTAATCGGTAAAGACAGGGCTTTAGCGGTGATGTGCTTCCACACCTTCCCGGGCCTGAATCCCTTTTACTCGATCCCAAGCCATCCCTGGAATGAGAGCGCCCCAAGTTTATTTCCAGTGCAGAAGGTTATGCAAACACTCCAGCATTACAATTGTGCACATTACACCTATTTTAACCCATCCAAAAGGCCATGGTTGACCTTGTCCGTGACCAAAAATAAACAGGCTCCTGTTTTATTATCGGTTGTTCGTATTGTGGTCATGCCTGGAGAATCGCCCTGAAGGACCGGGGTCCCAGTGAGGGGTTGAGGCCCTCATTGCTCCAGTCACCGCACACATAAGAAGATGATGTCCTCTGCCCCAAATAGCTTCCACTCGAAGCATAAGAGGAGAGACAAGAGGTGGATACAACGGACGGATGGGGGAAGCACAAGGCAAGAGTGAGACCATGATGGTTCTGTGTAATAAGCAGCAGTCACATTACATCTATTGCCTCACCCCCCCGAGAGGGCGTGCATGATACAAGCTCTGCACTCAGGAATAACGTCCCCTCCCAGCAGATGGGGCGCTAGTTCCTGTCATGGTCACCAGCACTGTCATAATCACTGATTTGGGATCCTGTCTCAAAATCCCTGCAGCAGTCTTTCCCAGGCTAAGTCTTGCTGGCTCCTGTCTATATGCCTAATCGAATTTAAGCATTTAAGAGCTGATCACAAACCCACTGAAGCCATGGGGAAGACTGTCATTCATGGGCATCATTTGCTATGGGGCAAGGGGTACAGTCCTTCCCCCACTGCTTGGTTTGCCCCCCTCCCCTGACTTTTCATAGGTGTATATGTAGGTATGTGCTGACATAACTTTGCCCCACCCCCAGGAAATGATGTCGCTGCTGACATTGTCCTCAAGAGGCTTTGGATCAAGCCCCTCCACTGCTTTTACCACTGCAGTATGTGAATGCCTAACAAAATTATCCTCACTCCCGTACAAAGGTCCTGTTTCCTCCCTTGACTGCTGGAGGCAGTCAGGGTCAGCCCATGCTTTGCAGGCCTCACTTTGATACAAAGCTGAGCTGGGCTAGAGATTCGGGATCAGGAGGTTCCAGCCAGGAAATCTGAGTTCAAAGCGTAGTATAGTATGAACCGTGGCATCATTACAGCGAGTTTACAAAAAATTCTCAGGGTACATTCCATGTGGCAAGCGCATTAATTAATGAATTAAATACAAAGTGGCATCAGTATTGCCTAATTGATCTCAGCTCTCTCACTCTGTGCCTGAGTGGTGCAAACTGGCCTTACCCAGTGAGGCTGGGTTTTCCTGGGAGCCCAAGCAAGTTGGATTAATAGATTTTAAGGTCAGAAAGGACCATTTAGATCAGGGGTGGCCAACCTGAGCCTGAAAAGGAGCCAGAATTTACCAATGTATATCGCCAAAGAGCCACAGTAATACGTCAGCAGCTCCCCATCAGCTCTCTCCCGCCCCCACCCCCGCTCCCAGTGCCTCTCGCCCACCGGCAGCCCCGCTGATCAGTGCCTTCCCCTCCCTCCATGATCACCTGTTTTGTGGCATGCAGGAGGCTCTGGGGAGAGGGGGAAGGAGCGAGGGTACTGCAGGCTCAGGGGAGGGGGCAGGAAGGGGTGGAGTGGGGGCCAGGCCTGTGGCACAGCCAGGGGTTGAGCAGTGAGCACCCCCCGGCACATTGGAAAGTTGGCACCTGTAGCTCCAGCCCCGGCGTCTGTGCCTATACAAGGAACCGCATATTAACTTCTGAAGAGCCGCATTTGGCTCCAGAGTCACAGGTTGGCTGCCCCTGATTTAGATGAACTAGTCTGACCTCCTGTATAACACCGGCTTTAGTGTTTCACCAGGTTACCTGTGTATTGAGACTAATAACTTGCGTTTGGCTGCCTTTCTGGAAGAGATGCTTTAGCCAATCAATGGGGGCTGGACACCTATCTCCCTTAGGCATGTTAGAAAAATCCTACCTTAAATGCACAGGCATGTACCAAAGCT
This sequence comes from Emys orbicularis, assembly GCF_028017835.1. NCBI lineage: Eukaryota > Metazoa > Chordata > Testudines > Emydidae > Emys > Emys orbicularis. The sequence goes on along the minus strand of NC_088695.1, from coordinate 41,652,049 downwards.
TCTGGAGAATCTTCTTTCCTTCCAGCTCCAGATTCTTGATATTTTCAAGGTTATACGTCATAACAAAGCAAAAAAGGGTAAAGCCCATTTTTAAAAGAAGCTCCTGAAGCTAATAACCGTCTCACCCTCACACTGGTCTAGTTGAGTCTTTATGCAAGTTTTAAACAGAGCAAATGCCATATGCTGATTTCTCCAATGTTATCCTCTTGGATGTGCGTAGGGCCCAGCTGAGGAGGCAGTCCTTGCTCCAGAGGAACACAGATCACAACCTGGAGCATTAAATCCCTCTTACTGGCCAGCTGTCCTCACGACACAAACTGAATTTCCATGGGGGAAGTGGGGTTCCCTGCCATGTCCGTGACACAGAAAGTTTGCCTTCCTAGGGACCCCATATATGGGCACTAGCAATGGGCTCAGATCACATCCTTAGGGGCTCCCCAAACCCTCACCTTTTAGGGAGGTTGAGATGTGTTTCGAATTGTGTGATTCAGGCCCATGTCTAAGTGGTGCTGTAGTTAGATAAATGCCGGAAGCTCGGTGATCTATGGAGATGATTGACCCAGTGTATCATTTTGAGCCATCCTGGAATATCCTCACAGCTTCACACAATTGCTATTCCCATCCCTTTGGCTCCACTGCATCTCATAGACCACAGAATCCCTGCTGTGTTGTAGCTTTTACCTGCTACTTCCCCTTTGCTTCCGTCATATCTAGCTCTGAGAACTTCCTTTGGGGTGGACCTCTTTAATAAACAGACCAGGCTCTGTAGTTTTTTCTTAGGTCCTTGGATTGTTCTCAGGCACGGCATGTGCCTGCCGTACTCCTTGTAATCATCAGATTGACATGCAGTGGGTGAAACCTCATCCCCCTGAAGAATATTGATATGCAGCAGGGATCAGCATATCCAAGACAGTTAAATCTAACATTGCCTTGTTTTAAATGAAGCCTCCTCTAGGAACAGTAGGACTTAAGTTGTAGAACTAGAAAATACCTCCATGGCCTCAATGTAAAATTACACAGTAACTAGTCATCTCAGTGCCCACACCTCAAGGCCATCACCATAGTTAAGAACTAGTGAAAATGTCAATCATAATATATTTCAAAAGGTTTCAGATGTATGTTGCTATAGCACAAGTCACCAGATGGTGCTGTTACATGTCGTCTTAGGCATTCTTTCTCCTTAGCATGCAAACACCGTTCCGTCCTTGAAGAAATGCTGTATTGTTGTTAGTGTGACGCTGCAGGTTCTTTTGGGGAGCACTGTGGCAATTAGCGAGAATGTTTGCTCGCTGCCTTAATCTCTTGCAGGAGAGTCGATCCCTGGGTGGAGCTGCTGCCCGGACTGGGTGGTTGGGGTGAGGTTTCAGAAAGAAGGGATTATAGTGTAATCAAAACAATTTACGTTAAAAATATACCTAGACTCCACATCCCTTCTCTTCCAATGGGAAACTGATCTGCAGGGCACCCAATATCCGCTACCGCTTTGTAGAGGGTGACTCCATCCATCCAGACACGGTAATTAAATCAGTCAAGAAACGATATTTCTAATGCAGGGCACAATGTTTATGGTTCTGATTTTTAGGTATTATCATATTTATTTATCAGTATTTATTATAAGGGCTTGAAATGGTAATGAAGGGGCAGGGGGCTGACAGCACTAAAGCACTAGACATTAGCAGAGAAAGGTAGAAATGCAGCTTTCCTTCACAATCTGGCTTCTCAAGACTGCAATAAGTATGGTGCCCTATGAGAGCAGGGGTGCAGTGCTGACTGTGAGGAACGGTCCATAACAGTAATAATACCTACTCTTATCTAGAGCTTTTCATCAGTAGATCTCAAAGCACTTTACCATCTTTAATCACAACACCCTGTGAGCTAGAGAAGTACTCTTATCCCCATTGTGCAGATAGGAAACTGAGGCACAGAGAGTGACTTGCCCAAGGTCACACAGGACATCGGTGGCATGGCAGGAGTCCCAAGGTGTAGGCTAGTGTGATAACCACTGGACCATCACAATTACTGGCCAGTGACTGGTCAGAACTAGAATGAAGAAATCACTGAGCTGTGAATCTGAGCCCACAATTCCCCCCCTGTAATAATAATGCCATTGCATTTGTGTACAGGGGCAAGGTCCCATTGCTGTTACTTTTTGGACATATGCTGTATGTCAGCAGCACTGATTAATACGGATGCAGAGGGATTAACATGATGCATGACACACATGTACAATAAAGCACAAGCAGCACAAAGGTATCAGATCAAGGCTTTCCTTATTAGAGAGAACTCCTGGGTTCTTTTCCAGGCTTTGGTACTGACTCATTGTGTAACCGTGGGCAAGTCACTATCTGTCTGTGCCTCAGTTTATGCAGGTGTAAAATGCACTTGCAAAGCACATATTTATCTGATAAACGAATTCCTCATTACAGTAGGACTTCTTGGTTCTCTTCCTGGCCACTGACTGTGTAATCTTGGGCACGCTGCAAACTCTCTGTGTCTCCATTTACATATGGCTGAAATAGGGATAAAAAATATTTACCTACCTGACAGGTGTTTTGTGGAGAAGAGTTAATGCCGGTTTGTAAAACACTCTCACATTCCCTAATGCGAGTTGCTAAATCCTGCCAAGTATTATAGTTAATTCTGATCTTTCATGTATCTCCTGAAGTCCTGAGCCTGGCCTGGCCTCAGCAGTGAGGGAAGGAACTGCTGACTACACTACAGACAATGATCAGCAGAAATCACAGTCTGCTAATCCAGTTGTTTACAGGCTGGCAGCATTTGCCTGAAGCACCCCACTCTATTAGCAGCTGTTGATCCTCCTGGGAAAGAGTTAAGTGGGTTCTGTTGATTCGCTGAAACAGATGCCTCCTTACTCCAGTTGGATAATAAGGGAGATGGGAACAGCTCCTGGAGAAAGAGGATATAGGCTGTAGGCTGAGCAGTCCTGAGGGAAGAACCCTAGGAGCAGCTAGGTCCGAAGAGAATGTTTGAATGGACCTGTTTCTTATTGTTATTTTGTTTCCTATTAAAGCCAGACCTCGGGGTCTTTATTTGGGCTTCATTTGTGTGGTAGATTGTGTGTGGAGAGCAGGTGAGGAAAGGCTCCCGCTAACATACAGTGCAACATGAACATGTTAGCATGCAGCAGCTCAGCGATTCCAGCGTGAAAACCTGATACACCTCAATAAACTACCGTATAAGGAAGCTGTGCTATATTAACACTTTGGTGTATGAATACACTGATGGGATACGATTTGGTAATGTAATATCTTGACTTAATGCAGTAAAAAATATGTAATGTTTTCTTAATGCAAGATCCTGTCCCATATGTTCCAGTTCTTTAAACGTAAAGGAACGCGGCATGGTTTAAATCAACATCAGGTCCCTTGCACAAAGAGAGGGAAGGATAGGGAATTCCATATGTTGTTTATATTTCTATATAACCTATTCCTGGTTCTATTGCTAAGGATCAGCATTCCTTTTTTTTTTTTAAAGAATGTGGCATGAAAGGATCTGGCTGTTTCCCACACATGCACAGTAAAAAGATTGTATCCTACACATAAGTCATTTGAGTGTATCTGGCCTATAACTCTTAAAATATGCCCACGTGCACTATGGACCTCATCCAATGTCCATTGAAATCAATAGAAAGACTCCCTTTGACCTCAGTGGATGTTGAATCGAGGCCTAACGTAGGAGGAATGCATGCATGACCCTGAAGAGCCGGCCTCTTAATTATTTTAGGTCCTGATCCTGGAAAGCACTAAAGCATGTGAATAACTTTCCTCGATTGAGTAGTCCTATTGAGCTCATTTGGGGAAGCAGTGTGCCCTAGGGGACAGAACACTGTACTGCGACTCAGGAGATCTAGGGTCTAGTCCCAGTTTGGCTCCTGCAGTGTGAACTTGGGCAAGTCACTTCACCTCTCTGTGCTTCTGTTTCCCCTCCCATTTAAAGAGATACTATCCAGTTTGACTATACTGTGCCACCCTTTGTCTGGCTTGTCTGTTTAGATTGTGAATTCTTTCAGGTAGGGACTGTCTCTTACTATGTGACTGTCAGCACCTAGCACCATTTAGCTTATCAAAAAGAAGGCTGAAGGCTAATTTGATTGCAGTCTATAAATACCTACATGGGGAACAGAAATTTCATAACAGAGGGCTCTTCAATCTAGCACACAAAGGTATAACATGATCCAATGGCTGGAATTTGAAGCTAGATAAATTCAGACTCAAAATAAGTCACACATTTTTAACAGTGAGGGTAATTAGCCATTGGAACAAGATACCAAGGGATATGATAGATTGTCCATCACTGGAAATTTTAAAATCAAGGTTGGATGTTTTTCTAAAATACATGCTCTAGTTCAAATAGGAATTAATTCAGGGAAGTCTATGGCCTGTCTTATAGAGGAGGTCCGTCTAGATCAAGGGTAGGCAACCTATGGCACGCGTGCCGAAGGCGGCACGCGAGCTGATTTTCAGTGGCACTCACACTGCTCGGGTCCTGGCCACTGGTCTGGGGGGCTCTGCATTTTAATTTAATTTTAAATGAAGCTTCTTAAACATTCTAAAAACCTTATTTACTTTACATACAACAATAGTTTAGTTATATATTATAGACTTATAGAAAGAGACCTTCTAAAAACGTTAAAATGTATTACTGGCACGCGAAACCTTAAATCAGAGTGAATAAATGAAGACTCAGCACACCACTTCTGAAAGGTTGCCGACCCCTGGTCTAGATGATCACAAGGTAACTTTTGATTTTACAATCTGTGATCTCTGAATGGGGCCCTGATCTCAGTTGAGGCCTGTAGGTATTACAGTAATCCAAGTGTAGTAATAATGACTAATCGCATGCGCGGGTATATACATGCTTTGCAGGATCTGGGCCCTACCATCTGAAATATCCCAGTAAGTTAACTCAAGGGGAAGATCTGAAAGAAAATTAAACATTATCCCCTTGTAAATTAAAAATTAAAAATCCCTCGCATATTTCTTGCTCCTCGTTCGGGTTGTCAATTTCTTAGCCATTAAAATGCAAACAGAGTTCCTGCCCTTGCAATTAGTTCAATGTAAAAACTCCTTTTCCCCAGCCAGCATTTAGTCTTTTAATGAGAACTAGTATTGAGCAGTCGAGGACAGAACTTAAAGTGTTACAAAAGAGCTTCACTCAGCACTGCATTCCTTCGGGGTCTTATTTGATCCTGGATAATTGCCACAGACATTACAGGGTGCTGAAGTCTGGGGGCCTGAGTCTCCTCTCGTGTACATTGCTGTAAGTCAGGAGTAGCTCCCCTGAAGTTACACCAGCGTAGCACGGCTGTGAGTGAGAAGAGAATCAAGCCCCCAGTCTCCCTGCTGGCAGGACTGCACTGTGTCACTTGAGGAGCTACCTTAATTGTGGTTGAACCAGTTAGGTGTGTTAGGCAATCTTTAACCAAATCCTCCCTTCCTTCAGCTTTGACATGTGATTTTCTTTTCCTCTGCCAACAGTATTTAGTTGTATTAGTGCCTTTCCTGGCTTGGGCTAATGTGGTTTTTAATCCATTGGATTCTGGTAATGTCCCAGGCTCTGATTCTCCTTTCTCTCACTCCAGTATAAATCAGGAATAATTCCATTGCAGTCGATTTGCAGTCCAAGGAATTACACCAGTGTAAAACCTTCCTCTCTAGGCTTCAGAGCCCAAGCTGCAGCCTGAGACCCAACTTCAAAGCACTGTCTACACAGCTATTTTTAGAGCACCAGCCCAAGTCTGTCAACCCAGGCTGGGAAGTTTGCTTCCACAGGCTGTGTAGACATCCCCCCGCCCCCCAGTGTCTCTAGTAGCTCAGGGCCTAATCATTCCATGGGCATTTTACCGGCAACAGTAATTTATCATGGACCCTAGTAACCTATTTTACAATTTTTGGCTGGTTCTGTAACCCTTTAGTACTTTGCAACATCCCCCAGTACCCAATCATCTGCGTGAAGCTGGGATCCATCCAGGATGCATTAAAGCTAATCGGTGTCAGGTTCCATCAAAAATGATGCGTATTACTAGATAATCCTGTCAATTAATTCTCCTGTGCCATACCCAGGCACAGCGGGGATGGGTTATTCCACCCAGCCCCACCCCCTTCTTCTCCAGACAGGTTATTCTCTTTCTTCCATTCCTGAGTCCTTGATGTCCCACCCAAGTGAGGCATCCCAGCCTATCTCAGCAGTTAGCTGTGTATTGTACAGCAGCCCGGACACACCCCTTTGCCTGGGTCCCTTTGACCGGATGGCTTGGATGTCAAGGCTCCTGCCTTAATCTGCCCATCACCCACACTTTACATTCTTTTCTCCTTTTAATTCAATTGATTTCCCTTGCAATATTGTTATGCCACAGGGAACTCCAGTTAATTAACCCGATTGTACTTAGCTTCATCTTTGATAACAAGAGCTAATGTAAACCTTCAGTCAGGAACCAACTATTACTCATAAAAGCGGAGTCTGGCAATATGTTCATGTGGGCCTGGTTTTCAGAAAGTACCGAACGCCTGCAGCACCAGATGAAGTCTGTGCGAGCTGCAGGGCTTATCATCTTTGAAAATAGGGTCTAAATGTTGAAAAGTCCAATTCAGCTGGTTGTCCATTTATTTTGGCTCTAACAGCGAGGGAGCTATTTCCCCTGGAGAGAGCATGGATGGCTTTGAATGCTGGTGAGATGATGGTATATCCTTTTGTCCCAGGCAGTAGGATGCCTGGCAAACTGGCACCAGGGGTGTCATGATTGGTATTGTGATAGTGTCTAGGGGTCCCAGTCGAGGATCGGAGCGCCACTGGGCCAGGTGCTGTGCGCATATACAATGCAAAATCAGTCCCTGCCCCCAAAGCACTTACTCTCTGGTGCATAAAGGGAATAACGAAACACAGAAGGTGTCAGCTGAGACTTTCAAAGTTGCCTAGGAGATCTGGATGACAGGAAGCCTCTCATACGGTCTGGGTCTTTGCCAGTGCCAATATGGTGCATATGACACTGTACTGTAGGGAAATATGTTACTGGCCACAGCACTGTAGGAGAGAGACAGAGGACACGTAGAGCACCATAGTGCTGCCCACAGTAGACGTGAATCAGTTCATTAGTAAAGATCAGGGTCATCGGAGCAATGTGGGAGTTAAATCCACTGCTCCGACTAATGCTCCTACTTCATGCGGCATCCCACATAGTGAGCGAACTGGCACATGTGTCGTGCAGATTGGTCTCTTCTCTGTGAAGTTGCTCTTTTTTCAGCACTATCCCAACATGGGGGATGGAAGAGGCCCTTGGCACTGGGGTCTTAGCTAACCCACTGCAATGGGAATCTTGCAAGTGCTGCCTCTGGGAGGTGGTTAGCGTTTCCAGAGATGGCCAGCTAGCAAACTAACTTACTCCCTACCTGAGCAAGGTGGAAGTCACAATTCCTTCATTGGCCTGCTCCTGGGGCAGCACCCCTTATTCAGAGCAGAGTGTACGGTTATAAACTAGCCCCGAGCGAGATACCACTCATACATAACAGTATGAAAATCGATCCCTCTAGATATGGGACTTTAACATGAAGCTAAACCATTCATATGAAGCTAAACCAATTAAATTGCTTGTGTCTGCTCTGGCTGTTTCAGGAGTGGTGGTGATGGTCTTTGGAAGGAGTTGTCCCCCAGGCCTATTGGCTTGAGAGAGACCTAATAGTATCCCAGAAATGAGTAATGAAAAGACACACTAGGTTAAATAGTCAATCCCTTCAAGTGCTTTATCAAGTGTAATTTTAAATGTCTCACGTGACAGGTCTTCTACCATTTCCCTAGCGAAATTGTTCCCCAGCCTACCCCAAATTTCCCTTGATATTTAGCTTAGATCTTCCCTTTCCTAGAGCATATGAATGGGATGAAACTCTCTGACTCTCATATGCCAAATATAATAACATACATATACCCTCTCCCCCACGCCCTGCTTGGTTGGGAGGGATTTGGCTTCATTCCCCACCCCTGCTGGAGTATTGAAGAAACAGGACATGGAGCATTTTATTGGAAAGGATTTGCAGGAATCCCTTCTCTCCCCCTGCAATTGCAGTCTGTTGCGGGTTCAGCTGTAGATCTGTCTTTAAAGGGCTCACATGTTTGGGGGCTCATTTAATCCTTCTCTGCTCTAGCACAGCACAGGCCATCACAGAACAGAAACGGGAGAATATTCGTTCTTCAGCTCTTTCAAACAGGACAAGAGCATTACACGCAGAACTATTTTCTCCTCCTTGGCTGTCAAGACAGTGTGTAAATCAGAGGGAAGGCTGGTTGAGATTCATAAACTAGGCAGGTCCTGGCCAATGCAGAGTCTCAAGAAATGTGGTGTTAGAAGACCCCAATCCAACTGAGATTAACCATTTTCAACCAAGATGGGCATCAGTGTTGAATCTTGGGTTTATTGTAACATCAACTGAGAAATGGGGACTTGACGTCCTGATTTGCACAGAGCCTTAAGATCCAAGGGAATGCTCTTCTTTTTAACATTTTGTTTATGAGAGTTTCTTTGAACATGGCTCAGAGTGGCAGTAAAACAACTGTTGGATGGCCACGGGAACAAAGGTTCACTACACAAGGAACAGGACTACAACACAGCAAAGCAGCTTATGGCCAGAATTGTTCAAACAGCTGGAGATTACTTATGCATCACCTTAAATTATTTATCATGTAGAAAGTGTGTCATGATTGTAATATAGTAAGCATTCGGAGGTTTTTGTAGTGTGGCTGTGAACTGGATACGATCAATGTTTGAAAGGGTAAACACATGTTATAATATTCTGAGGGTAAGAAATCTAGTTGATTATGGAGGGGAGGGGAACATTCTTTACGGAAAGCATAAAAATTTGATCTTGACACAAAGAGATGGTGGGGTGGGCAGCATGGTCTATAGCAGAGATGGTGGGGTGATCTGCGGAGCTCAATGAATAATTAATAATTAATCAATTATTTGACAAGTTTTGTCTCTTTTTTCCATGTGTGGAATGTCTTGTAATTTTTTCGAATTTACATGCTAATCCAGATTTAAACTAATTACTTTTTGTGGTTTTTGCTTACTCTGCGATGCTCAATATTCCCAGGTGAGTTGTGTTGCTTACCTGTAATTTGTCACATGGTATGATTTCTGTTTCCCTAATTTGATGAGTTTACATCAGGTTTTGGGGGTGAAGGCCCACAGAAGATACTTGTTATTCCTGTGTAGAAGGGCAGCATATTTAAGTGCTGCATAGGCCCACTCCATGTTGGCCCACTCCACAGGGACAAATTTCACCCACTAAGGAAATTTCAAAATGAAAGAATTTGAACGTTTGACGTTTCCACAGACATATGTGCTGGTGAAACTTGATGGCCTGAATGTGATTGCAAGTGGGGTACTAGCATGGCCAGAGCAAAGTTTGTATTTAAACTCAAGTGAATATTCATGGGAAAGTGTTTGCTTTACTCACCCAGTTCTAGCGATCAGTGTGGTGCTTGGTACAGATTGACAGTGCATTATGTATAGGCGTGGAGAGATTAGATTTGTATTGATAAATGGCAACAGAGGGTCCTGTGGCACCTTTAAGACTAACAGAAGTATTGGAGCATAAGCTTTCGTGGGTGAATACCCACTTCATCAGACGCAAGTCTGATTGACAGTATTGATAAATGTTGATCAATGTCAATTTCACTGTATACACACACACCAATGGAAAAATGTTTCCATTGATGATAATCATAATTTACAGATAGGCACAGTAAGAAGAATGCTGCGTGAGAACTTATTAGAGTTTGAGGTAAGAATATTTGCTTTGAATATTTTGACATGTGATGTCGACAGTTTTGTTTTAATGGTCATAAAGCTTTAACTTTTTGAATCTCAATGTCTATTGTTAAAAAAACAACAAGGAGTCTGGTGGCACCTTAAAGACTAACAGATTTATTTGGGCATAAGCTTTCGTGGGTAAAAACCTCACTTCTTCGGATGCATGTCTATTGTTGTTAAGTAATTGTCTGCACCTCCATAATTTCCTGCCACGGTGATAATTTAAATAGATAAAAATTGAGAGAAAAAAGCTTACAAATGAAGATCGATATTATCCGTCCACATTATTAAAAAAATGGAATCCTGCCAAGCCTAGTTATGTAGCATGCATGGTGGCCAACGTATCAACATTTGGAGACATGTATAAAAAGGAAGCTAAAACTATTCTGTGGACCAAAGGACATGCCATAGCTTGTTTAATAAAGAAGGATGAAGCCACCTGGGATGGAACCGAAGGCGCAACATGAAAAAATATACATATTCCGCCTACGGAGGACACTGATAATCAGAAATCTCACAAGGGCTAGAGCTCCTTACCATACACTACAACTCCCTCTCACTCTAATTATCTCCATCCCAAATGAGAGAGAGTCATTCTATTCAGAGCTTTTTAAAGACACTGACGTCTCCAGCATAATGCCTGTTGATTTCAATGGATGAGGAACAAGCTTTCAACGCAATGCAAATTTAGGGCCAGATTCTGCTAGATGCTGAGTGCTCTCATCTCACATTGAATCCAAGCACTGGAGTTGAGGGCATTGCGCACTCTCCAAGAGGTACTCAGAAGATCAGGCCTGGTTCTCAAGTTCGTAAGGAGGGCTTTTTGCTTCAGTCATGGTCAATCTTCTGTTTTGTTGTAACATTAATATCGACTGAGCACTGACAAATTCATTACAGCCCCTGCTCCCCACACACACACACTGAACCGGCTGCAGTCAAGGAATCGGTCTTACTTAATCCAAAGCTGTTGTCTCTTTCTTTCCAGGCGTGCTTTTCTACTTCCAGATGGATAACAGAACCGTCCAAATGCCTATCAAATGGCTGGGTTGTAACATACAAGGGACCAGTCCCCAATTCTGCAACTTTGGCATGGTTGTCTTTATTGCCAGTGACTTGAGAAGGTTTCCGTATCCTTAGAAAGTTGTGTCTCAGGAAAGCAGGGAAGGCTGAGCATTCTCAGTGCAAAACCCCCTTTACTGTCAAATGCTTTTCAGCGACTTAAACATTGCAGTCTACTCTGTAATAAATGTAAATTGTTAAGTGTGGTCAGGTATGGTCTCAAGGGCAAAGGATTGTGTCTAATCTTTATTCTGCTTTTATGAGCTTCTATAACAATTTATAAGGTATAAAAAAAAAAAGCATCCAGGAATGTGGTGCAAGGCAATCTCAATAGGAAACTGGCCCGTTGAGTCTCATACTGTTGTTCTTTGACCTCTGCTGGAATGAATCTTGGGCCAGATCCTCAGCTGATGTAAATCAGAAAAAACAAAAGTGCAGTTTTTGAGAGACAGAGAGCATATGTGTGTGTGTATCTCCTCTGTAACAGTCTGCGCTGAAATAAACACAAAATGATCATCTGTCTGGGTGGTACGCTTTAACAGGGCTGGGAACAAAATTTCTGTTGCAACCTATTTTTTGGACAGAAATTGGGGTTTTGACATGATAGCAGTTTTCAGGTATCTAAAAGGGTGTCATAAGGAGGAGGGAGAAAACTTGTTCACCTTAGCCTCTAAGGATAGAACAAGAAGCAATGGGCTTAAACTGCAGCAAGGGAGGTTTAGGTTGGACGTTAGGAAAAAGTTCCTAACTGTCAGGTGGTTAAACACTGGAATAAATTGCCTAGGGAGGTTGTGGAATCTCCATCTCTGGAGATATTTAAGAGTAGGTTAGATAAATGTCTGTCAGGGATGGTCTCGACAGTATTTGGTCCTGCCATGCGGGCAGGGGACTGGACTCGATGACCTCTCGAGGTCCCTTCCAGTCCTAGAATCTATGAATCTATGAAAATGTACATTGTCATGGAAAGTGTCTTTTCTTTTTTCTTTTTTTTCTTTTTTTTCTTTTTAAAGTATTTATCATTGGAAAATCAAAAACCCAAAATGTTTTGGCTGGAAATTGAAACTTTTTTGGTTTTTGGCAGTTTTCAGCCAAAATTTTGTTTTGTTTGTTTTTGTCAGTTTCTGACCCTTTCTGACAATTTTCAGATTTGGGGGTTTCCATTTTTGGATAAAAAGTCGACACTTTCCATAGGAAAAAAACCTACCCATTTTCTGACCAGCTCTCACCTTTAGATTTAAAAATCCAGTACACAGAAAACAAAGGCTGAACAGTTACATAGCTATTGTAAATACACACCAGAGAGCCTCATAAATTCTCTTTGGCCCTGTTCTGTATGCTGCAGGAATTATTTATATGCCTTTAAAACCTAACCTGTGCAATTCCTCCCTGGGTGAGTCTGAACTACTCCCAGTTAAGGAGGCCGTGGAAGATGCAGAACCAGTTCAGCCCATTGCAGCAGGAGCAGTCTCCCTTTAAAGGGCCAATCCTAAGGAAATCAGTAGAAATTTTTGTCTCTGAGGTAATACAGGATCAGGTCCTTAAAGCAAAATCCCATGTATTTAAAACATGCTCGTTAAGGATCAAAGCAACTGCAGGCAGAACACAATACAATGTGTTCTGCAGCTCCACTTTTAGAACACAAGAAGTGAAGACAAATACAGGGGATGGGAGGAGACTAAATGTGGTATAATAGCTCCATTTATTTTCCTGTCACCCCGTACACACTAAGCACTGGCAGATAAACAAACTCTGCTCTCTTTTAGAAAATACGCGAATAGGATTGCACATTGTCAGCTTCACCAGGCCAAAAAATAATAAACACAGATGTACATTGCGGGGAACAGGAATATTCTGAATTCTCCCATCTGAAACTCCAGCATCTGAGAGGGGAAGAAGGCAGAACTCTGCTTGGGTATCACAGACAACATTAATATACGGCCTGTGATGCTCATATTTAAAGAGCTCTCACTGATTCACACCTGTGATCACTGAGCTGCTGTAAGGCAGTGGTGGCTGGAGACTTCTGAAAGAGAGCAGGAAGTCCTGCATTCCCCTTCTGGGGGACAGTCCCTGTTCCCCAAATATGGGTGTTTTTCATCATTCCTCCCTTTCCGTTTTCTCTGTTCCCCTCTCTCCTAAATCATTCTGTTTTCTTCTGTTCTCTACTCTCAGTAGCGTGGTCCCCCTCAGGCAATGGAAGCAGGGCAGGACCTGCTTCTGGTGTGAGGGTTTCCAAGAAGCAGTGGGTCTGACTCTCCACTTTTTACAGTGGTGTAAACCAGGATTAACTCCACTGAAGTCAGTGGCATTTTGCTGGTGTAAATGTGGTGTAAGTAAGTGGCGAATCAAGCCCACTGTGTAACTGCTTTTATAATAATTCTAGTAGTAAATGATTACTTACATTACTGTCCATTGCCTTCATTTAAAAATCTCCAAGCACTTTACAAATGTTAGTTTAGCTTCACAACACCATATGAAAGAGGCAAATAGTCTTACCCTCCTGTTAAAGGGGGGGAAGCTGAGGTACAGAGGGATTAAGACCTAGATATTTAAAGGTGGTTAGGCATTTCTCCGCTCAGTGCTGCAAGGCCTATGTGATTTAAGACAGCTAAGTCCCATTTTCAAAAGTGACTTAGTAGCTTACGTCTCAAGGAAAGCCAATGTGATTTAGGCTCCTAAAGTGATATTTTCAAAAGCACCTGCCTGAGTTAGGCCCCTAATTCCCATTGACTTTCAATAGGACACCGGCACCTTAACTTAACTTAACTCCAGTTTAAATCCACCTTACTTCCTGCTTCATCCGACAACACAGTCAGTTCTCCCCAGCTGGCTGATCACCCCAGCCCAGCCAATTAATTGTTATTATTACTGTTGTTATTAATTGGTATTGTGGTGGCACTTAGAGGCCCCATGAGAAGCTGGAGCCCTATTTTGTTTCTACTTCTCAGCTGAAATGGAAGAACCACCTATTGTAACTACCATGCGAGCTCCCAGAAAATTATTTTGCCCCAAACTCTTTTTTGGTCCCAATTCAGTGTCTCTAGAATCCAAAACCATAAGGTTCAAAAGTGTTGGCAGCAAACGGGCCTGGAGTCTAATAAACCCCAAACCTCCAGAGACTGTTATCAAGAAAAAGAACAAATTTTCAAACGATAAACGAACTAAGCGTTAATGGGGATATTTCCACCCTGGTGTAACACTAAAGACTTCAGTGGAATTACACCAGGGAGGAACTTGGCAAAGTACTCCGAGATCCAAAAGATCCCCCGCCCCGCCATCTATTACTATTTATATTACGGTAGCACTAGAACCTCCCCAACCAAGTTCAGGGCCCCATTGTGCTAGGTGCTGTACAAACACTAGTAAAAGATGGTCCCTGCCCCAATGAGCTTACTATCTAAGTAGAAAAGACAGACAAAAGGTGGGAGCAACAAAGGATTATTATCCCCATTTCACAGGTGGGGAATGGAGGCACAGACAGCTTAAGTGATGTGTCCATGATCACACAGGAAATCCATGGTGGAACTTGGAATTAAGTTCTACTGAATCCCATTGCCTTAGCCACAAGACAGTCCAGCCTCCAAACTAATGCTTTACTCTATTCCTTCTTCTTTTAAATAAACCGTCCGTTAAAACAATGTTGCCAGCTCTTGGGATGTGTGGCGCTTTTTTTTTTTTAAAGTCCCAGTTGCTGGAGTTGAGACTGCATGAGAATCACAGCTTTCGTTTTCTAGCCCTTGTGGTTGCAGAGAAAAGCTCAAAAATGTGATCTGAATGGGACGCTAACTGCTCAGAGACCAGAAATCTAAGAAAAAAGCCCCAATTCATTTTCAATAATCTCATGATTTTTCAGCCAATCTCCTGAATTTGAGGCGCCAGACTCATGATTTTTAAATGGTTGGGGTTAGCAATGCTGGTAAAATGTTCATGTGGGACAAAACCAACCGAACACGGAGTCTCCCATTAATCCTTATGGCATTATAGGATTTTCTTTGTTCAGCCCTACAGAAACTTATTTCAATGAACGTCTCCTGCTTTAAAACCTGTACAAACCATAAACCTATAAAGCTTAATGCAGGCTGTAGACAGAAAACTGTAGGCACTTTTTCATTCCAGCCCCTCTGCGCTTTGGAAGGCTTGCTGGGTTCCTGGTGTAGAATGGGACTGAACTGAATTTTGGAACAGATTTTAGCCTGCTAGGCCCCAAGTCTAGGGAGCTCAGGTGCATCCTAAAGTCGATGACGTCAGAATGGTGGAGGGTTAGATTTCAGACTTTGCTGACCTCACCGTTCCCTGCTGGATAATTCACTGATCGGCAGTGGTGTTCACTCTGCTGGGAGTGCCTGACCCTTGCTCTGGACAGGAAGTTAGCAGTCGACTCATTGTAAAATGGTGAGGGAAAATAGATTAGTCCGAGACAATGGGAGTCTCAGAGCTGTCACTGTTTTAAAAAATAGAGTTTGAGGTAAACACAGCAACGCGACTGTTTCTATATGTTCTACAAGGTTCCCTTAGCTAGTCTGTCAGACACGCTGTGGAGCCCTACAGCTAATCACAGCGTCCATTACGCTAGGGCTTTCATTTGAGGTTCTCCGTGCTTTTAAAATATTGACTCAGACTCATGACGTTGCTAAGAATATGGTGAGTAGCAGTAGCTCCTTTTTAACAGATAGGGGAACAGAGGCACAGAACAATGAATGGCTTGATTTTTCAGAAGTGGTGAGCATCTGAAATAGTCATAATGGTCTATCAGAGCAGAAGAGACTTGCTCAAAACTACACACAGCAAGTCAGTGACAAAGCTGGGATCTGAAACATGACATGCAGCTTCTTGCTCTAATCACTAGATCATGCTTCCATATATTATATTTAATCAGTATTTTAAAATAATTCAATGTTAAATTGTGGGTATTTAATAATACACCTGAGATACTGAGTTTTTTGTACTTGGCTAACCACCATTATTATTAAAGTTAATGTTTAAAATTAAATATACACAAGTTAAGAGGGAAGGTACTGTGCATCTGGGGTCCAGCTTGAGTTATGAGGGATTAAAGGTATCGGTTACAAAGTTCACGAGATACATACATATCTCATAACCAGCATAGACCCAGATTGGGGTGCAGGAGTTTTTAAATCGTCAGCGGGCTCGGCTACGCCACCCATGGAATGTATTAAGAGTCCAAGTCAGTATCAGTGTAGCGAATAAGTACATGGGTGGGGTGCGTCCCTTGGTTTGTCAGGGAAGGAAGTGGGTTATTTCCCTGGTCAGTGTTCTCGATTACTCAACGTGGTATTGACGGTGTCCCATGATGTGCTCTGTGTAGATGTCTCTGGACCATCTGATGGTGTCAGACACCATGAGCTGTCCCATGAGCCGGGTGTAGAGTTGACCGACTCCGCATGCTCTCAGTACCGGCTTGTTGTGGGGGTCCCACGAGCCCAGGGCTCCCACGATCAGGGCGTGTATCTGGACCTCATAGCCCTGGGCTCTCAGGGTGTCAGCCAGCGGGATGTACTTCAACGCCTTCCGTGCTCGGGCCTCGTGGAAGGCCGGTGACCTGTTTTCAAATGGCACCGTGACGTCTACCATGAGGACCTTCTTCTTTTCTGCATCCGTCACAACGATGTCGGGTCGCAGTCGGCTGTCTGTCCTGGGGATGGCAGAGTCGACGGTGATTTTCCCCAGGGATGGCGGGATGGCTTTCACCAGCCGGTTCTGGATGGCATCGTGGCGGTGCCGCCAGGCTCCGGAGTGGCGTTTGCATCCACACAGGACGTGGGGCAGGGTCTCGTTGGCATAGCCGCACTTCCTGCAGCGCTTGTCCTGGTTGCCGTGGCAGATGGCTCCGTTGAGGGGAACGCAGGGCCCCACGGTACTAGATGCTGTACATGCCCATACGGAGATATTAGCTTAAAATCTAATTTGAAACAATGAGGCAGCAAATGAGGATGAAAAAGGAGACAGGAAATGAGGATAAGGTCACCTGGCGACATAAGTAGATATTGCAAACCTTGTTAGTTTCTGAAGGTGCCAAATATTTTTCCTTCTCTATGTTCAAAGTGAATTAAGTCAGCTACTCCCGACTGACATACTGAACCATCAGAGGTTGGCTGATTGTGTGTAGGCTTCAGCTGGAACATTTGGTTGTTGTCTTTCCATTCAAGGCTAATTTAATTCACTGAATATTATCCCTGTGATATTTTTCCTCTTGTCTTATTTTGCATGTTCTTTTATTAGCGGAATATTACTCATTCTGTTCAGAGAGCCATCACAAGACCTATCTGCCACTTAAATTCTAAAAACAGTAAATAATGCATAGGCTTTGTGCTGGCCCTCTGCACGGGGTGAATTTCACTCTGTAGGAGAACAGAACGGTAAAGAACTTCCAAGACGGGTCAGAACAGAGCCAAGAAAATGCTAATGGCATACAAGGAGTTGGACTGCTTTGCAAGCTCTTCTAGAGCTCAGTTTCGCTGATGGGGAACAGGATATTTCTGCCAGAAGAAACATAAAAATAGTATCCTCTTTAATCCCTGGCTCAGATTTGCATTATAAGTGACCCTGCTAGCCACAAAAATACCACTGAGACCTATTGGCAATAAAGGTTGATGTACATTATTTGGAAAACCAAAAATGGCAAGAAAAAGCTTAAGAGCCTCTAAGGGGCCCATGAGAAGTCCTCATTTTGGGTTTGTTTCAGAAGTTTCTGCTGATCTCATATGTATATTGCCTTACTTTCACTTAAAGGCCTGTGCAAAAAATCCCAAGGCTCCTTTACTATTGAAGATGAGGCAACTGCTGCTGAAAGAGTGTTCTTCCAACTGGTTTGAGTGTTACCGTCCGGGTAATGGCAGAGAGTTATTTCTCACTTTGCCTTAAAATGGTCAGATTGACTTGGTGTTCGGTTCTGCTCTCACTAAGGTCACTGGGAGCCTTGCCAATGACTTCAGAAGCAGCAGGGTCTAAGCCCTTGAATGATTGCTAGTTACTCCATAGTTAAACATTTCTGTTTAAAGGTGAAGTTTGCATCCTCTCTAAAAACCACCTAGTTAATCAGATTGGTTTGAAAATTAGCAGACCAGGGCAGAGGCTGAGGTAGAGTTGGTGGGGAAAATCTGAGGTCAGTCAATCAATGGGTTCCTGAGATACGGCCCCATTGGCCCTCCAAAGCCAGAATAGTCAGAATTTCAAAAATCTTTTAACACGGGAGCTGGTGCAAAGTTTTTTTCATTGAGAAATGGCCTTTAAAAAATCCACAATAAACGTTGATTTTTTTCTCAATTTTTTTTGTTTCTATACCATTTTTTCTCGTATTTTTAATGAGAATTTTTATTGAAATAATTACTGATCTATTATTGACATTTTTCATTGACTGAAAACATGGGGAAATTTCAATAATGTTTTTGATAAGAATTTGTATTTAAAAAATTAATGAAAAATTTTGAAGAAATGAAAAATGTGTGTGTTTCAAAACCTGCAGGACAGGAGCAGCTTTGAAATGTTGTTTTTGTATTTTGACCAGCTCTATTTTACATCTATTTGGGCAGAGGTATGGAAAAATTAGAGAAAGGAGGCTGAGCATTGGCCTGCTAAACCCAGGGTTGTGAGTTCAATCCTTGAGGGGGCCATTTAGGGATTTGGGGCGAAAATCTGTCTGGGGATTGGTCCTGCTTTGAGCAGGGGGTTGGACTAGATGACCTCCCGAGGTCCCTTCCAACCCTGAGATTCTATGATTCTATGAAACATATACCTGGACTCCTCTTGCTGTGCTCTAGTGAATGGTATCGAAAAAAGGGTCTAAAACCTTCGCCCTTTAAAAAAAAGTTCATGCGTGCGCATTGTTACGCTGAAAGTAGATTTTTCATAGCCAAACTCATGCATGTTTAAGAGCCCAGATTCTTTCTGCGGTCTTGAGTTGAAACTCCGTCACCATCACATGTCACCTGTTCATATAATCAAACATGTAGGAAGACACTATTCTGCAGTGATGAATCATAAGATGTTTCAAAGTTCTATTTCTTTTAAAACATATTACTCTTAATTTAAGAGAGGAAAGGATCAGAAACTCAACTCAGGATCTGTTATGATCACTTGATAACTGCCTGTTAATCAATTACACTAATTTTCAGAAGATTCTTTCTTTTTATAGCCCCTCTGAACCTGTGTGGCTAATTTTGACCCTCAGTATCATACCTATAGTGGGTAAACTGTAACTTACGTGCGTGCGTCTCCCATTGACTTCAATGAGTAACTGATGGCAGAATTAAGTCCATGGTTGTTTTGGATCCCTGCCCTTTCTTTATCTTTCAGGCTTGCCCCTGTTTGTGTGATGTGTTGTGGAGACTGGGGAGAGATTGATGTTTGGCTGTAAGAGTCTGGTAGTTCACCTACTCAGCGATGGTAACCTTGACAGTGGACAGAATTCAAACCATCCAGGACGCCTCTGTTTTGCAGTTGTTTATGGCCTTTTTCCTTTGAATTTCTTGTGTGGTCACATTGTCTGATGTGAAGACAACCGTCTAGACATCCATAAAAATAAATAGATCTCTTCTACTGCAGCCTGAGGGGCACGTCTCAGAGAAGACGGAGCGTAAGTGCAGATGTATAAATATAGAGCATGTGAGATTGATCTGAAACCAATAGCTGCAAGGATAAGTACTGTGCGCAGCTCGACAAAAGCTGCAGCTCTGTTGCAGAGTTTCACTCAGCTTTTAGACATTGCTTATGCTGACCTGTTTGCTTTTGACTGACTCAAAACATTCCATTTTCGGCAACAACTTCTGTTGGTCTGTACATTTACACACAATTGTGGAGATTGGATGCTTTATTTTTCCCCCTGGTTTGGAACTATCACCTTTGTCTTCCTATTATTCATCACACTCTGCTTGAAGAGGAAAGCAGAGACCATATTAAACTAGCTGATTGCCAAAGCATTTACAACTTATCCATAGTAGGTGCAATGCTTAGCTTCTTTCACAACGACTTTGTCTGCTTTCTTCTATCTTTTCCATTTCTTCTGCTCTCCTGCAGAGGAGTAATATCAGCTTTCAGATCCATGCATGCAGGGGCCTGCTGTGTTCCTGGAACTTGTTAACGCACAGCCGAATTTCCTGTCTCTCTGTCTTATGAAATCCTTCAGCAGCAAGAGCTTATCCTTCCAGGGCTCCATCTCTTCTGAAATATTCACCAGATCAGTAAAGGCAAGTAATATATAAACAGGATTTTCCTCTTGGTTTTGCAGAATACTGATACAAACCTGACATGCTTGGAGAATAGTTAGAGAAACCAGGTAACATGCACAAGCAATGTCATACAGGAAGAGCTTGTGTCCCATCAATCCCCGTGCTATTTCACTTGGTTGATCTGCCAAGAAGATGGGACCTGGGATTTTCAGCAACTCCATGCAGCACAGGAGGCTGTGAATCATGGCAAAGGAAGAGGCCTGCAAGTCTGTGTTTTAAACACAGCAAATGCCTAGATTTGGATGTTTGCACTCCATTAGCTCATGCAGAGTAATATCTGATGCAGTAATAGCCATTGGAAATGCTGCTGTTTTCTTGCTTTGCTGGATTCTTCATGTAGGGATATTGGATGGTATTGCATTTAGTGTTAATTATTATTTATAATTTGGTCGTGGCTAGAGGCCCCATCTGAGATCAGGTGGGGGGGGGGGCTTGTGCTAAGCACTGCACAAACATATAGTGGGTCTAGACAGTCTCTGCCCCAAAGAGCTTACAGTCTACACAAACAAGCCAGACAAAGGAAGCATTACTGTTCCCATTTTACAGGTGGGGAACTGAGGCGCAGAGAGATTAAGTCACTTGCCCAAGGTCAGCCAGGCAGGCTGTGGCAGTATTGGAAAATGAATCCAGATCTCTTGAGTCCTAGCCCACTGCCTTAACCACAAAACCATCCTTCCTTTCTATTGTAATATAGATTCCCTAGTTTCCTGCAAACCTCCTTGTGACATTTTGGGAGTCAGCCCAGGCCAATAAGGGATTATGTCACTGCCTGCCCTGCAGCTCTGGGTGCCTTTAATGCTATGCTGCTGTGGCTCACAGCCCGGACACACTAACACACACGGAAGCAGGTCTCACCTTGGCTTTCACAATTACTGTTTGCAGAGTGACTCCACCATCCCCTAATCCCACATTTCCCCAAAACTGTCTCCTTGCAGTGTCCAGCCCTCACCTCTCAGAAGTGCCTAAATTCGCTGCTCCTTTACGAGACAGAAACAGAAGCTTGTTATCTTGACTGGAGCTAGCAGTCACTTCATTCTGTCAAAGCACTGGGCTGGTTTAGATAAAAAATAAAATCTGTTTAAAACAACAAGGAGTCTGGTGGCACCTTAAAGACTGACAGATTTATTTGGGCATAAGCTTTCGTGGGTAAAAACCTCACTTCTTCAGATGGTTTTTACCCACGAAAGCTTATGCCCAAATAAATCTGTTAGTCTTTAAGGTGCCACCAGACTCCTTGTTGTTTTTGTAGATACAGACTAACACGGCTACCCCCTGATACATAAAATCTGTTTATTCAATCCAAAAGAGAGAGGTTTTAAGTGAGTTCAAGACAGGGTTAGAAACAAACAAAAGTAAAAATACGCTTGCTAATGGCTAAGACCTAACTTAACAAGCTACAGTCTTTGTTCAAGGTAATTTCCTCACCAATCTTCCATTCCCAGCAATAGCTGGCTAACTCTTAGCCAGGATCCCCACAGAGTTCAAGGTGCTCGTTTTCCTTGTCTCTCGAGGTGATGAGTGGGGGGGAGGGGGTGACATGCAGGGCCACGTGCCCCCTGAGATTTCTGCCAGTGTTTATGTGCCCTGTCCTGAACCCTGCTGCATATAACCACTATTTAAATTGTGCCCCCCCCCCACTATCAATAGTTATGCACCATCTCTGGGTGAAGGATAACGTAGGAGTTCTCTGTCCTGCTCTTTGGGAAGTATCTCTCCCCCAGTTCATTGACCCTGCTTCAAGAGGCAGGAAGGCTTCCCGGGGGTGCGGTCTCCATCCGTTGTTGAGATTGTTAAGTGACCCCTTTTCCTCCACTTGCTCTTCTGATAGCTTTGTTTGGCTGGCATGCATACGTGCTTTTCTTTGTCTTTGTCACACCTTGCTCCGTTTACATGGGGACACATTCAAGCTGGCAGACCCGGAAAAAAACAACCTGTTGATAAACTCCCCCTGACACACCTGGCTAAAACACATTTTAGTCACAATTCTAGCACATCTATATAAACCTTTGAGGGTTGACCGGACATACATCACACAAGGATATTAATGATCAGTGAGTTATTAGTTTTCCAATGACATATTACATGACACCTTTTAGATACAGATTATAACAACAGTGAGTTGGGGTACACTGAGCTGGTCAGAACAGCTGAGACTCACTGCTAAATACCAGGGAGCCCTTTGCCTTCTGGCACAGGGATGCTCTTAGGGTCACACCCCTCAAAACACTTTTCAATGGTCCTTGTTTTATATCCCCAGTGACTCATGGCAGAGGACTGTGTGGGGGTCAGATTTTCAAAAGACCTAAGTATCCAATAGGCCTAGCTCTTTTGGAACTTTTCAAGTGCCTAATTGGCGCAGCATGTTTGAAAATCTGCCTTTGTCTACATTCTTTTCAGCAGTTCAGGTTCATCACCGCTTTAAAAAAAAAGGTGTGTGTGTGGGGGGGATTCCCAGGTTGTCTATGCAGGATTTGTGAATCACCATCTGACGCTCGCCTCAGGATCCTCTGCATTCCTGGTTCGTAAGCTTGCATCTCTTCTGCTGGGGAAGCAGTTCCCGCATGTACGGTAAACTGGCTCCCTGGCTCTCCTAGCAATCTGGTGTGCTTTCTGCCTCCAATTCTGGTGTGCCAGCTGGGAAGAGCACCACTGCGCTTAAGCACTCACACACATTCCCATCCCTTCTGCTTCTTTTGTACATTGACCTTCCACATCCTCTGGCTTGCGCACCTCATCTCACAGCACAGTATAGTGTTTTGGTGATTTGTTCATTCTTATGGCACAGTGAGAGCTTCACCTGCAAGGCTCCACACTGCTCCGCCCTCCTGTTGGCTTGCACTTTGCATTCCTCTGTATCCAACCTCCTTGCTGCTCCTTTCTGCCTCTTTGCACCGCCATGTGTCCTCCTTGTCCTCATAATCCCTCCCTAAAGTCCACTTCTTCCACAAGTCATTCCACATTGACCTCTTTGCAGAAATAGGTCCAAATTCAGAGCTGGGTCTACACCTAAAACTTAGATCGACATAGCTACATTACTCAGGGCTGTGAACAATTTCATGCCCTGTGTGACATAATTAGGTCGACCTAACCCCCACTGTAGACATCAGTAGGTCAATGGAAGAATTCTCCCCTTGATATATCTACTGCCTCTCAAGGGGGTAGATTTACTACAGCGATGGAAAACCCCTTCTATTGCTGTAGTAGCTACGCTACAGCGGCATAGCTACAGTGCTGTAGCACTTGTAGTGAAGACATAGTCTTAGTACATTTAATGCGCACCTTCTTCTGGTTATCAGCATATCAGTTACCCCTCAGGTTTTGTCTACATTACCTAGTTTCATAGTCATAATTCACTCCTGGTGCAGCTCCGTTGGTGATGCTAAAGGTGAAGGCCATAGTGGAGACAAGACTTGGGTTTTTTTGCTACCATATCATCTAGTCCTGTGCTTTGAAATCTACAGGTAGATAATGCTATGGAAGAGAGAAGCTGTTGCTTTGATTTTGGCAATTGTATCCGAGTATCTTCTCCAGTAACAGCCCAGTGTTTCAGGATGCTCCACACTCTCAATACTCCTTGATTTCAGTAACAGTTGAAAGTGCTCCTCTCCGAAGATGCTCAGCACCTTGCAGATTCAGACCAATATCCTGTCCTTGAGGGGGAATGGTCTTGATGATCCAGGTCCCAGACCAAAGTCCACCGACATCAATGTCCTACTTTTATATTAAGAGTAAATGTATAAATAATTCATAAAGGGTTAATAAATGATTAGTAGATGATATAAGCATTTGGAATGGTTGAACATTTGTCACTGAAATTGTTTTTTGATGGAAAATTGGGTTTTCAATGAAACAGAATTTTACATAAAAAGTGTTTTTGTTTGCCCAGGGGAAAATTTCATTTTTTGTTGAAAAAACGGAATACCAAAAACTGAAATATGTTGGCAAATACTTTCAAATCTGAAATGCTGCTGCAGTGCCTCATGGGAGTTGTAGCTCGGGTGCTTCATGCTCCCTTTCTATCGGATGGGCTTTCCAGCTAGACTTCATCTTCCATGATGCACCTTGGCCATGCAACTGCTATGATGCACTGCCTCTCCTCACCAACATGGGAGCCAGTCATGCAGCATGGGAGATGTAGTCCAACCAGGGAATGGATTCTATAGAGGAGAATGGCTGGGGGGAGTGTGAGGCACACAAACTACAACTCCCATGAGGCACTACGGTGGCATTTCAGAACTGAAATATTTTACTTTTCAGTTTTTACTGAAAACTCAACATTTTCTGTAGGAAAAAAATGCCATTATATGGTGAACTCTAATAAATATGTTATAAGATGGGGTAGATGTTTAAAGAAACCTAATGGCCCATTGGACTCTATAACAATCTTTAAGAATCAATTAACCATTTATTAAAGCACCTACTAGTAATTTATTAAGCCTTTTTATAAACTATCCATCAATGTACTATTAATACAAAGTGTAGCTGGGATTCTTCCCATTGACTTGACTTCAATAGGCTTTGGATCAGGACCTTAATAGGTAATTTCTATCACTAATTGCAATGATCCCAGCTCTTTTTAAGACAGCACAGGTGAGCACAAAGGAATTTTCACACCTAAAGCTATAGTCAGATCAGTGAAATCAGTTCTTATCGATAGCTTCCAAATACACCTGGTTACTTAAAGGCAGCAGCAATAAAATGAAGCAGATAAAAGTGAGTGAGATGGAATCAGAGATGAGATTAACAAAAATCTCTTAGCCTCTAAGGATAGAACAAGAAGCAATGGGCTCAAACTGCAGCAAGGGAGGTTTAGGTTGGACATTAGGAAAAAGTTCCTAACTGTCAGGGTGGTTAAACATTGGAATAAACTGCCTAGGGAGGTTGTGGAATCTCCATCTCTGGAGATATTTAAGAGTAGGTTAGATAAATGTCTATCAGGGATGGTCTCGACAGTATTTGGTCCTGCCATGAGGGCAGGGGACTGGACTTGATGACCTCTCGAGGTCCCTTCCAGTCCTAGAGTCTATGAATCTATGAAACTCATTACTGGAGTGTACATTTTTTTCAGGTACTGCAGGAAAAAAAGAAAGTACATAGAGTGAATAATTATTTCCATTAAAGGGACTGTGCTGCTTACATTAGCTAATTCTAACTTTCTTTCCTTTTAATGGTATTTTCCTAGAAAAGAAAGGTACATTAAATAAATATTTCAAAGTAACCTGGGCAGCAATTTCCAGATATTCAGCTCTCAGGTTGACAGCCCTAAGTACATTAATTCAGTGTAATTATATACATCTTAACATCCAGTAAGATCTTAAATGAAAATAAACACCTTTCATTAGTACTTAAATGAGCTTCATGTTACAGGACTGAACAAATACCATAGAACAATCAATAGTTTTATGTTAAATGTTACACATCGTAACGGGGGGTGGGGAGAGCACCTGAAGTATAACAGAGAGTGGATTATCTAAATGAAGTATTGATTTACAGTAAACACACATACACAAACCTATATTTTATTTGCCCTAATCTTAAAATGGTGTTGTCCTTGGAGTTTGTTCAGTTACCATAGGAGTCAATGGCAAATCTCCTGCTGGCTGTCATGACAGTAGGAGCAGGCCCTGAGATATGAAATGTAACACTGGGGACATACAAAAATAGCTGTTACAAGTGACTAGGGCAAAGAGCCGCTTCTCAATGATCCGGAGCCAAAACTTTACTGGGTTTTGGATTAGGTCCTATGGGCTGGATTTGCAAACTACCTTAGCACCCGCAATCAGGGTTATTTTCAAGAGAGCTCAGCACATTGGAAATCTAGCCCTTAATGTACACAATGCCTGTCCTTCAGAATATCAGGGACAAAGAGTTCTCCAAGTCAGGGCTATGATCTTTGGGAAAGATAGGAATGATAGAATTCGGCCCATTGTAAACATACTTTAGCTTGTTGCAGGTTTCTCCAGGAACGTACTGATATAATTTATAGCATCTGAGTGAAGTTGGAGGAGTTGCATTCACCCATCTGAGAAAGCCAGGCTATCCTAGGAAAATGGATCTGGCAAGGAAGTGTGTTATAGTCTCCAAGTTTGCCAGGGCTGTGACCGATTTACTGCTCATTTCCTGCTCCTCCCCATCCCTCATCGCTTCCTCTCACAGACACTTTTCAGATATGAAAAGCAATTTAGTGAGGCTGTTTTGGATATCATGCTCAATTGAGTGTCTCCCCCACTCTCCTCTTTTCTCTCCCCACCTCCTCCTTCCCTGCTGGTCGCCTCTTTTGGGTGGATTCGGAAAGATACCAGTTGGGACTGTGCTCACTGCTTTTATGGTAAAGTTTCCAGTTACAATGAGAGTCTGACCCATTGGCTCCTCTGCTCCTTGGAACTGCTGTTTGAATTTCCCACTGTCTCGGTGTTTTTTGGGGACTTTTCTTGGCTTGCTGTTAAGTGTGAGCCTGCTGGGTGAAAGGTTGCTGGAAGGGTCCCTTGCCAGAATCCATAACTCTAGCGAATAGCTTGCTGCAGCATTAAAGGCCAAAAATACAGGGATTTGATTGTTACTGGGGAATGTATTGGACAGAAACTGGGCATGGTGAAAATATTTCTGAGTATTTCATATATATTATAAATTAGTATGTAAGCCTCACATACTGCAAGTCTTTGACTAATGTCGATGCCCAGAGAAGACATAAAACAGGGATTGTCACCATTTGGGGTCATTAAAGATTATTCTCATGACTGTATTTAATCTTTGTGTTATAGAAGTGCCTAGAGGCACCAGCCAAACTGGGCCCCATTGTGCTAGGTGCTGTACAAACACACACTAAAAGACAGTCCCTGCCCCAAACAGCCTACAATCTAAATAGAGAAAACAGACAAAAGAATAATTATTATTCCTCTTTTATAAATGGGAAACTGAGGCACAAAGAGGGGGGTTTTTTAGGGCGGGGGAGAGTTGCCAAAGTCATACAGAAAGTCAGTGGTGGTATGAAAAATTGTACCTATGTATCCTGAGTCGCTCGCCCTAATGCCTTAGCAACAAGCCCTTCCTTCCGGTCTAAGAGCACACTGCATTTTTGGAAGGAGGATGGGTATTGCCCTGGAGGTCTGGTCAGATTCCAGCTTGGATAACTATGTTCCCTCTTATAGTTTCATTTAGATAAGGTATTCACTTCCTGCCCTAAACTACTGTGTAGTATTGCTGTTGCTGGTAAACTATTGTGGTGAAACTATTGTCGTTCTTCATCCCAGAAGTGGCTGCAGTAACTGGCAGATGAAATGATCTCTCTATATAGTTAGCGTATCTATTTATGTGTGTCTGAAGCAGTCACAATGGGCCTGATTCTGATCTCTCTCACACCTGTTTTACATTGATGTTGCTTTGTTGAACCCTAACTTTAACCCCTGTCCTATCCCTAACCATAGCCATTTACACTGGTGTGAGAGGATGGCGAGGCTCAGTGTGCCCTGGGGAAGCACTGGGTGGGGGGAAGGGTCTTATTTATCCAAATAGCTCCTTCTCCCACAGCAGCTCAGCTCCTGTGCGTGGTTCAGAGAACACTCCTTTGCAGTGTGTAGCATTGCTTTCTGCATTAGGCTCCTCCAATCCTTGCATACAAGGACAGCTAGGCAGATGGGCCTGGCCTCTGAACAGGACATAAG
The DNA here is from genome assembly GCF_028017835.1 of Emys orbicularis. Classification (NCBI taxonomy): domain Eukaryota; kingdom Metazoa; phylum Chordata; order Testudines; family Emydidae; genus Emys; species Emys orbicularis. The sequence continues at coordinate 41,624,261 of NC_088695.1, read as the reverse complement.
GGAGGTGGTGGAAGGGTCTTTGCTCCCTTTCTCCCCTTTACACATCCATATAAGGCTAGACCCAATCTAGCCCTTTGCATTGCTGCATTCCATCCGTAGAACAGGGTTAGGATGTACTCACCTATCTCACGAGGTGGTGAGATCACAGTTGATGTTTGCATAGCACAGAGTGCTATATAGAACAGGGGTGGCCAACCTGAGCCTGAGAAGGAGCCAGAATTTACCAGTGTACATTGCCAAAGAGCCACAGTAATATGTCAGCAACCCCCCCATCAGTTCACCCACCCCGCTCCCAGCGCCTCCCACCCACCGGCAGCCCCACTGATCAGCGCCTCCCCCTCCCTCCCCGCACCTCCCAATCAGCTGTTTCGTGGCATGCAGGAGGCTTTGGGGGGTGGAGAAGCGAGGGCACGGCAGGCTCAGGGGAGGGGGCGGGAAGGGGTGGAGTAGGGGCAGGGCCTGTGGCAGAGCCAGGGGTTAAGCAGTGAGCACCCCCCGGCACATTGGAAAGTTGGCGCCTGTAGCTCCAGCCCTGGAGTCGGTGCCTATACAAGGAGCTGCATATTAACTTCTGAAGAGCCGCACGTGGCTCTGGAACCACAGGTTGGCCACCCCTGGTATAGAGACTCAGTATTATTACAGGGCTGGAGTCCACAGCCCCAACTCAACTGGAGTAGCCCCACTGAACTCAGCAGAGCTACTCGCACGGTAAGATACCAGTCAATATGAGTGCAGGTGGCAGAATCTGGCTCTTACACCCCCATTCAGCAGTCCATTCTCATTTAGCCAAGCACTTAAGCACAAAGTTAACGCTAGGCCAGGGGTAGGCAACCTATGGCACACATGCCGAAGGCGGCGCACAAGCTGATTGTCAGTGGCACTCACACTGCCCGGGTCCTGGCCACCGGTCCGGGGGGCTCTGCATTTTAATTTAATTTTAAATGAAGCTTCTTAAACATTTTAGAAACCTTATTTACTTTACATACAACAATAGTTTAGTTATATATTATAGACTTATAGAAAGAGACCTTCTAAAAACGTTAAAATGTATTACGTGAAACCTTAAATTAGAGTGAATAAATGAAGACTCGGCACACCACTTCTGAAAGGTTGCCGACCCCTGCGTTAGGCACATGCTGAAGTCCCATTGGCTTAACGTTAAGCATGTGCTTAATTGCTTTGCTGAATAGGGATGGACCAAGGTACATGTTAAATGTTTTGCTGATCCCTGGGGCTGTAGCGGGGGGAGGTTCTTATTTATCCAAGCCAGTTTGCCCATCCTTTAGGGATGAAATGTAGAGGCCAGAGTCTCGGGGTGCTCTCTGCAAGCATGGATAGGGCCTACACTTCTCAGGTCCATACGTCTCTCGTGCTGCGTGTCCATCAGCGCCACCAGCATTTTCATTCTATCACTAGAGGAAGCTACAGGAGAAGTGAGTGCTGACATTTGTATCAACACTTGCTCTGCCTGACACTATGCTCTGTGAAAGATGAAAACAATAGCTGAATATGTCAAGTAGCACCCCAGATATAATATTCATTTCCCTCTCCTCTTCGAGCCAACTTGCTACTGAGGCTAACAACAGTCACAACCCTCGGAGTAATCCCTGCAGTAGGTACATTTATAAATAGCTTATAGAGGTTAATAAATGATTCATAGATGTTTTAATTAATGATTGCTACAATTATAGAGTTTTCCAGATCAATAGGTTGCTTAGACCCTCTATAGCATCTTCTGCTGATGAGCTCATAATCATCGATAATACATACTGCTCATGCCTCTAACATGCTTATAACTTCTATTAAACATGTATTCATCCTTTATTAACTAGTCATAAAGATACCCATAGTAGAAAGTGTGACTCGTGTTTGTTTTAAGAGGAGGAATAAATAATCAGGCCTGGGGTAAGATTTTTAAAAAGGCTGGTGCAATTTAGGAAGGACTTAGGCACTCAGGAGCCTACATCTGATTGACGCTCAATGAGACATAGGCTTGTGCATGACGTAGGGCCAGATTTTTAAAGGTTTTTAGGTGCCTAAAGATGCAGTTGGATTTTCAAATGTGCCTAGTGGGAGTTAGGTGCCTAGGCGCTTTTGAAAATCCCACTAAGTGCCTGTATGCATTTTTAGCCCTCAAATACCTTTAAAAATATGGCCCTAAGTCACTTTTGAAAGTGGGATTTAGGTTCCTAAGTCAGTTAGGCACTTTTGAAAATTTTTACTTCTGGACAAGTTCATGCTCAAAACTTAGTGTTTACAATGGATTGCTGAGCTGAACAGACTCTTGAGAGACCAGATATTTCACTTAGGAGGGAGTAATATAGGCAACAACAGGAAGAGCCTTCTTGAGTGCAAACATCTAATAACATGTCCGAGAGAAAAACCCTCATGTTGAGTTGAGCTCTCGATTTTCAGAGATGCTGTTTGCTGCAATGAAGTAAGATGCTATATAAAAAGGGAAAGATACAGTGGTCCTTGAGTTACTGAGTTTGCTTTTAACTCTCCTGGCTCTGGAAGATTGGAAGCTTCCGCTGTACATTTTGAAGCTGAGTGCCTATGTGCTTTATGCGTATGGCATAGCATGCTATAAACTCATATGGACCTGATCATCAGTTACATTAAGGCATTTACACTGCTCTGGCACTGAGCATGTATGCACGCATCGTAGTGTGATGGTTCATAAAAACAGGCATGTGGTATTAGCAAATATGTTAAGATATTTGAGCAATTTTGATTGCATTTAATTCTGTTTCCAAGGTGTTTCTAAATGGGTGAACATTTCAGGGCAAGAAAGAACATCTTAGAGTTTAAAGAGAGAACACTGAACCCTGCACCAAGAGGGATAAACTGTATCTAAACAATGTGTTTAAATAAAGCCTGAATTGACACAAACTCGTTCCAGATGACTCTTTGAGATCTGCAGGATACATGGACTTTCTCTGATCTCGTTATTAGACATGGTCGGTCCATATGTTATGGTGGGTATCATCGAGACTTTGCCACATGAGTCATGAACGAGGCAAAACAGCATGCTTTCCATGGCCACGGAAGGGGCTCCTTAACTGTCACAATAACCTGGAGTGTCTCACTGCAAGCAATGAGCTTTTTTTTTAGAGCACAGTACAGTGAGGCAGCCTCTCTATGTTCTGCTCCCAGATCCAATATGGATTTGTTGTAAGTCACAACTTGTGTGTGCCTCAGTTTCTTTTTCTGGAACACGAGAACAACAGTCGTCAGCTAGCTCATAGGAATTGGTGGTCGTATTCGTCTTTCAGATCTTTAGGCGAAAGATGCTGTACTTGTGCAGTTTATTCAATTCCTTTGTATTAATTAATGTTTAATAATTAATTACTTAACATGTATTTGATTTTATCCGATGTCCTTATTTCAGCAGCACAAAATGCCTTTAGATTTGTTCAACATTGTTTTGTTTGCAGAAAAATACACGTAAATGCGTAACAAAGCTACAATCTCTCATCTCTGCAGTTTCATTCTGCATAGATATCTCTTTAGCTTGAATCCAAGAGCATGATTTTTCCCTACATTGTGACACTTTTATCTTTCTCTTTTCATTAAAAAAAATTGGCATGAGGAAAAATATACCACTTGTCTCCTTAGCTTGCAAATATCCACCCAAAGTCCCCAATTTAGGAGAACAAGCATGCGGTTTAGTTCATCTGTATTCAAGATAGTACTTAAGCACATGGATAAGTTTAAGTACATGCTTAAGTGCTATCCTGAACAGGGATGCTTTCCTGAATTAGGACCAAAGCTTCTATAGATGCTATGAGCTCAGCTCTTGTCATTCTCATCTGCCAGTTTTCCTACTATCCCTTGGTCACCCATCTGTAGTAAGTATGGTCCATCTTCTTGCAACATGGTTATCTTGTAGCTACAGAAACCCCATGAGGTCTTTCATCTTGGTTTGCTCTCTAATCCCTTGGCTTTTTCTCCTGTCTCTCCATGCGATGTCACACCCACACATCTTTTTCTGATTTGCTGCTGGTTTTAGGTTTTGTTCCATCGTCATGATGAGGACCCCAGAGCGTATCTGTAGAGTGAGAAGAGGCCAGCTGCAGATGAAGGTTTTCAGCAGAGGAAACCAAAGTCCTGTCCAATAGTAAGGTTGCTTGATTATTTTCTCTGTATCTCGTAGATTTTAAGATCCTGTAGGCCTATTATGATCATCTTGTCTGACTACAGCACATCCATGGCATTTCAACCAGTGATTCCTGCACTGAGCCCAATAGTTTGTGGCTGAACTAAAACATATCTTTTAGAAAGACGTCCAATCTTGATTTTGGCTGGGATTATCAAAGGAGCCTAATGCCCAAATCCCACTGAATTTCAAATACCTGTAGAGATTGTAGAAACCCAGCAAACTATGATGGATGGGGTGAATGCAAGACTGTCTTTATTTCCTGTTTACATAGACACATACCTCCTTGTTCTATGCCCCCTAGCTGCTGCTCTAAACATTCACAACTAACACCATAATATCCACAAGCTCCTTTTGAAAATTGGAGCCTTAAACATTTCAAGTGATGGAGAATCTACTGCATCCTTTGGTAAGCTCTAGCCATTGTTAATTACTCTCGGTGTTAAGAGTTCCTGCCTTATTTCCTATCTGAATTTTTCTAGCTTCAGCTTCCAGCCAATGGTTCTTGTAATGCCTTTGCCTGCTATCTTGTAGCAGCTATCTCAATATCCTTCTTTACCCCGCCACTGCAAATCTGTAAACACCTCTTTGCAGGCAAGAGAGAAGAGTTGAAGTGATGTCTAAATATGGGCTTCCTCTGAACCTCTTCACTCTCACTGTCAAGCTTAAACGTATTGTTCATGTAAACTTCTTTCAGCGTTCTCTCAGATCTGGTTTCTCTGTTCTTTCCTTTTTGTATTTGGCACCATTCCCAATAACCTTATTTGCTGCCTGCACCAGTTGAGAAATTCCTTCTGAATGTTGGCTGTCCTTCCTGTTGGTTAAAGTCCAGAAATCACTGTCATCTGCTTAACAGCGTTGTTTCTGTGCCGATGATCTCGGGTAACACTGACAGTAAGCACGTGGTCTTTCATGTGACTCACTGTTCCTTAACATTTCTGTGAACAAGACATTTCTGCTAAACACCACCAGTGCCTTCACCTTTCTTATTTTCAGGTCATGTCCTCTTGTTCTCAGACTTATTGCTTGATCCCAAAGTCTAGTGGCTTCCAGCATCTCAGGATCCCTCCAGAGATTTGTATAGCTCAGTCATGCCCTCTTTTAATCTGATCTTTTCTAAAGGATACCAACCAATCTAGCTTCCCTGAGTGCAGCCCCTGAGACTAGCTTTCATCTGGTTGCATTTTTCTGTACCTCTTTCAATCCTATTGCATGCCTGTCAGGCCCAGACTCTAGGTGAATCATAAAAAGGTCTTTTCAGATTTGTGCTCCCATTCCATTCTGGCTGCTTGTATTGGCTTTATCAGGGCCTGATCCTGCAAGGTGCCAGTGCTCACTACTCCATTTGAAGTCCATGTAAGCTGAGGGCATTCAGAACCATTCAAGGGCTGATTCAAAGCCCACTGAAGTCAATGGAAAGACTGACATTGATTTCAATATGTATTGGATCAGGACCTCACCTAATGTGAGTCATTATTCTGTATGTCAAGGTACTTAAATAGAAAGAGAAGGACAAACCATCTCAGGGTCCTGCCCTCCAGAATAAGATAGTGCCAGCAACTGTTCTTATGCACATATGTGCAAACGGCTTATGGAGAGATGATAACAATATGTACTCAAGTCCCAGAGGGCTAGTTCAAGCCATAAGTAATTGCATTATGTGTGCACTTGTGAAGTAGGGTAGCATTACTGTCCCCATTTCACAGCTATAGAAGCTGATGCACAGGGAGGTTTTAGCTGACTTGCCTAAGGTCACACAACAAGTCAGTGGACCAGCTGAGGCTATATCCCAGAGGTGAAATCCTGGCTCCTTTGAAGTCAATAGGAAAACTCCCATTGAGTTTAGTGAGAGCAGGATTTCACCCCAAATCTACTAGACTACTTTATAAGTCTTTTCATGAGCTGTCTCCCTTTCCAGTTCCCCACTGCTTGGTTCTCAAGTAGGTTCATTTGGTGGACTATCAGCAAAGTTTCCAGGGACCACAGTTTGATCATGCTTGCTCTGGACCCTACAGTAAAATTCTGCCTTCATAGATGCATCTCCCACTTCAGTCAACGTACTCTGCTGCATACCTGAGGGCACTTTTGGATACCCAAAAGTCCTAATCCAAATCCCAACTCAGAGTCTTTCCATCGACTTCAGTGGGCTTTTGGACTGGGCCCTAAGTCATTAGGCGGGAGATTGATTTTTGTTTGTTTGTTTTGAGAATGGAAAATTTGGAAAGAGCATGCAAGAAGTTGGAGAGTTTGTGGTGGCTCAACTGAGGGACCAACCATAAACAGGCTGCACTCACCACCATTGAGATTTAATCTGAAACAGCTGGTGCAATTGTTGGAAAATTCAAATTTGGCAAGAAGAAGTGTGTGTGTGTGTGTGAGAGAGAGAGAGAGAGAGGGTTCTGGAACAGGAATTGAAACTTAACAATCTCCTGTCCCACCCACCTTCCCCTTTTGGTTCATTTTATAGTAATATTTATTGTAAGAAAGCCTGGTTCAACATTTTAATCACCCGATAGCCATGGATAATGAATAAAGAGATGCCAAGGTTTGAATGCCCACTATAGACGCCTCCTCTCCATGCTGAACTGTATGAGCCAGCTCTTCTGGCCAGTATTTGGTTGCTGGTTTGTTGTCAGTGAGGAAGTATGGGATTCATCGCAAACAAACAGAGCATGCATGTGAGAACCAAAAAACCAAAGTGGTTTATTTTTTTGCTCCTGCTTCCAATCTTCAGAACTGGCTCATCTGTTGATCCTCGTTTTATGTGTCGTGCTTTGTGCCTATAGCTGAGATCTGGGAGTCAATTTGCGCATATACTTCAGCCCCATTTTACTGACCAGTACGAGATAAGAAGCTCGTTGAAAGGCTGACGGGGGCTTCGTAGTAACGGTATTATAGAAATAATATTGTATTTCTGTGTGTTGTAGTTGGGCATGTAACAGGACCTGACTAGTGTAACTTGACAAGTAGAGACATGAAAAAAAAAAAGAATCAGGAGTCTTGGCTTCTACTCATTTGTGTGTTTGTAGCTATCCGTGGCATGAATGAAAGTGATGCTCCTCCATCATTGGCAATGGCACAGGAGCTTCCATAGGGGTAGCATGTGCCTTTTGGCAAGGTATGGAGAAGAGGTCAAAGGTTAGTGGGGACTCAGCCCTCCTGATGCAATGGTTCCTTACACTGAGGCTCTGAGGACAAAACTGGCCACGCTGACCAGTTAGCTAGTTTCTAACAAAAGGTTGAAAAGAAAAATACTTTTACTGCTGTTCATGTGCACATGACACCCCCTTCTAGACTGCCAGTTCACCCAGCCCAGCCAGTGCTGCTGTCTGCCAAGCCCACGTCTATCATGTGTACGTGTGTGGCCCCTGTTACCTCAGTATCGGAGCGCCTCACAATCTTTGATGCATTTACTCTCACAGCACTCCTGTGGGATAGGGCAGAGCTTTTACCCCCATTTTGGAGATGGCGAACTGGGGCACAGAGAGACTAAGAGCATTGCCCACGGACACACAGGAAGTCTGTGGTGGAGCAGATTCTTGAACTCAGCTTTTCCATGTTCTAGTGCTCTGACCACTAGACCATCCTTCTTTTCTGTTTGGGGGAGATTGGGCATGGATGAGAGCTAGCTGGCTGAAGTTCAGTCCAGATAAGACTGAGATGATTTTGGTAGGTTGGGGGAAGCAACTGTTGAGGCTAATGCATCCCCCTCTGACTGAGGGCGTTTGCTCTCCAGCTGTGAGTTGGGTGTGTAATTGGAGGGCTGTGGTGGATCCCCCTCAGAGGGCAGCCGCAACTACCTCACGGGGTGCTGTGCAGCTTAATTAATTGTTTGTCAAGAGCTCGGGAATTGTGGGGTGAATGGTGCTGCAGAAGCACAAAGCATTGATATCATTATGTAGTAAGCTGCAGAATACAGGAGTGAAACCAAAGAAACAATATATGCTGAACACATGTGAAAGCGATACCAGAGGACTAAAAACTAGTTAACCTCTGCCTTTCATAGGGGGTGGGGGGAAGATTCCATTACAGTAAAAGCTGGCCTACAGCCCAGTCTGTCTGACATAGGGGAGAATATGTTAAAAATATATTTTAAGACATTAAATGGTGATTTTTTTTTTAAACCCTGCTTCGTTTAAGAGCGGCAGACAGGCTTTCTGGATAGGAAGCCAGACCCCCAAATGACAGACTGGCTGGAGGAGGTTTCTTTGATGGTACTATAGATCAGTTCTGTGCCTTTGCTATAACAGATTTAAAAAACCACTCCACAAAGTACTGCAGAAGAGAGCTGTAGTAAAGCGTCTTGTCTTTTCTGGGAAAAAGCAATGCACTTTTACTCTGAGATTATTGTGTAAAAAAGAAAGGGGAAAATGCTTTAGTGGTACATTTGCACTCAAAATATTTTTTATGGGCAGGACCAAGCAGTTCTGTTTTGAATGTAACACTCAGTGATGTTCTGCCTTTCATATTAGCACCATTAAGTCAGAGAGCGACTCAGGATGAAGAGGGACCCATTGAATTTAGCATGGAGATGGCGGGGTGAGCTGAATGGTAAAGCAGCCAGTAAAGAAGGCACGAAAGGACCAAGAAGCAATAAAGTAACGTGGAAACTTTTCGAGGTCTCTCACAGTGGTTTCTCCTTGAAAATATGCAACCCACAAGCCAGCTTTAAATGGTTACTGTCAAGTTTGCCGAAATTCAATTAGAAGATGGTTTTGGAGAACCAGATATTCCAGCTGGCGGATGGTATTTAACACAGGAAGCAGGGCAAAGGAAGAGGGTTAGTGCAGGCAGATTCAGTAGACTCTGTATCCTTGAAGTGCCAGTTTTGGGCTGAGCAATGACTGTCTTTCATCACGAATCATGACAAATACAGATTAATCCACATAGGCCTTAGAGAGGGAATGAGTGTTCAGTAGAGAGGTGCTGATGCCAAGTGAGAAGACTTACTGATGTATGCATCGAGAGTGGCTTGGCATGGCACATGAGCAGCTGACATTTTGAGCTGGCTATCCTAGGTCTGGCCCTGCTTAGAAGAATGGTTTCCATTCTGGCTCCACTGTGCCTGCCTCACAGGCTCCATTCCATATCCTGGCACCTGTCGTCATGGCTCATCTTGATTCATGCCTCCAGATTTCCATGGAGTTTGTCTGTAATATACTGATCCTCAGAGCCACGCTTCCATGTACGGAATAACTGATTATATTTCCATGTACATGACTGCGGTGGTCTCCACCAACACTTTACATTTCAAAGAGACAGGGTAGGTGAGGTAATATCTTTTATTGGCCCAACTTCCGTTGGGGAGAGAGACAAGCTTTTGAGCCACAGAGAACTCTCCTCCTCCATCTCCGTTTCTCTTTCTTTGTCCCCCCCCCCCCCGAAGTTGGTCCAATAAAAGATATTACCTCACCTACCTTATCTCTTTAATATCTGGGGACCCACACGGCTACAGCTACACTGCATACAACAATGGAAGATATTAAATTTCGAAGGCACCTGAAAGAATGAACGGGACTGGGGGTGGAGGGGGAAAGAAAGGATATAACGGAGGTAGATAGACCGATGGGAGCACATAAAGGGCCAGAGTCTCAGCTGATTTACCTCAGCCTGGCTTCATTGATGTCGGTGAAGCTAGGCCAATTTGCACCAACTGAGGACCTGGCCCTAAAGCTTTTTTTTAAAGCTTCATTTTGCTTGAGAGCTGACACCAATGAGGGAAAGAGAAAAATGTTTGTGTGCCTAATAGAGGGGTAGGCGACCTATGGCACACGCGCCGAAGGCGGCACGCGAGCTGATTTTCAGTGGCACTCACACTGCCTGGGTCCTGGCCACCGGTCCGGGGGGCTCTGCATTTTAATTTAATTTTAAATGAAGCTTCTTAAACATTTTAAAAACCTTATTTACTTTACATACAACAATAGTTTAGTTATATATTATAGACTTATAGAAAGAGACCTTCTAAAAATGTTAAAATGTATGACTGGCACGCGAAACCTTAAATTAGAGTGAATAAATGAAGACTCGGCACACCACTTCTGAAAGGTTGCCAACCCCTGGCCTAATAGAAGGCCAAACAGGTCTCGTTGCAAGTGCTCCCTTCCCCCCCATACTTTCCTTTGCCTTGCAAGGGCTTTTCCTTCCTGGGATGGAGTTTAGCTGAAGTCCATGAGCATGGCCACCTAGTAGGGAAATGTCAAGCAAGCTCCTTCACTGGGGGGAATTTTGCAGACCTGGGAAGTTCCAGTTCAATTTATCTTTAGATAAATTTAAACTGTTTGGGAGGCAGCTTCCAGTGGACAGATCCCTGGACCTGGTTCAGTGGACAGATCCCTGGACTGGGTCTAGGAGACATGGGTTCTATGCCCAACTCTGCCATTGAGCTGCTATTTGACCTGGGGTGAGTCACTTCCACGTCTCTGTGGCTCTGTTTCCCCTCCTGACCTCTGTGTTTTAAGAGTGTAAGATCTTTAGGGCCGGGACTCTCTTACTGCCCCTGAGTTAACCTAGTCCCATGCTGTGAAGGAACACCTGAGCTGCACAGATAGCGTAGCTTGTCAGCAGCTAGCACAACCTAACTCAGGCTGTAGCCTGTACCCGCCCACGGGCTAGGCAGCTTGAGTTAGAAGTACCGCCACACTTGAGTTAGAGATTTTTGTGGGCGGGTGGGACTTGAGTTAGGTACAACACTCGAGTTAACTCTGCAGTGAAGATAAGCCCTAGGTGCATCTCCTAGCACAATGGAGCCCTGATCTCAGGTGGGGCCTCTGTGCCCTTGCTTTTTCCTCCCATGCCCTCAGATGCATAGGGCGATGACCACCAGTTTCTGCCCCTTATTTCACTCTTGTGCTGCTCTGAGTGTTGTGCTGTTGGATCGGGCTTCCTTCTCTGTGTAACTGTTCTGTGTAACATTTCTCTAGGTCCACCTCTCTTTTCCCTTCTCACGTGGTGTGTGGAAGTAACGTTGGTGGCATCCTTAAAGCATGTCGTAGATATGCCCTCTATTCACGACTGAAATAATCATTTTAGTTTGAAAATTTCCCCAGCATTTGTGTCCCCTAATATGCAGTGTTCACACCTGAATGAAATATCCAAGTCATATTGCCTTTTACCAGAGGGTTTTACAGATTTGCTACTCTTACGCAAACCCTATTGAAGCAGGACTTGTAAGTTACAGTGCAGGTTTTGGGAAGGGAGTAGTACAAACCTGTACTAGTAGACTGTACCATTCAGTAGATGCAGCTTTGTTTATTTTTTAACCTGGCACAGAAATGTTGGATACACTCAGCTGACCACAAGCCATTAGGCAGTAGAGACTGAACTGTATTGTTAAAGAGTAAAGGGAAACTCTGGAATAAATTAAGATCATATAATGTCTCACATTTCCCAGAAACACTACAGCAGCATCTCATCTCCCCTTAAAGGGACATTTTCAGTAGCTTTCTCAAGTGAATCATAGAAACGTTGGACTGGAAGGGATCTCAGAAGGTCAAGTCCATCCCCCTGTGCTGAAGCAGGATTAAATGTGCCTAGATCATTCCTCACAGGTGTTTGCTTACCCTGTTCTTAAAAACAACCAAAGATGGGGATTCCACAACCTCCTTAGCTAACCTGTCGGAGAGCTTAACTAGCCTTATGGTTAGAAAGATTTTCCTAATATCTAACGCGAATCTCCGTTGCTGCATACTAAGTCAGTTACTTCTTGTCCTACCCTCAGTGGACATGGAGAACAATTGATCAGCATCCTCTTTATAACAACCTTTTACGTATTTGAAGACTGTTATCAGGCCCCCCCTGTGAGTCTTCTCTTCTCTAAACTGAATATGTCCAGTTCTTTCAGCCTTTCCTCATAAATCAGGTTTTCTAAACCTCTTCACACTTTTTGTTGCTCTCCTCTGGACTCTCTCCAGTTTGTTCCCACTTTCTTAAAGTGTGATGCCCTAACCTGGACATTGTACTAGAGCTGATGCCTCACCAGGTTTTCTTTACTGTAGGCTGAACGTTTGGTTGTTCCTAGCATTGGCAGGAACGTACCTAACTGCTTTAATCATTCTGGACATAAATGATCTTCTCAGAAATATATCTCGTTGCTTAGAACTGCATTGTGATGAGCTACCTCAGTGCATGTCAATGGGAGTTGAGGGCACTTAGCGTTTCTTAGGATCAAGACCAGTGTTGGTGAATTTATGTTGCTGTGCTGGGGGAGAGGGGAACGGGATGCGGCGGATGAGTGGGTCTCATGTTGTCGGTGTGTTTCATCTGAATTGTGTTTTGTGTTTTTTGATACATAAAGAGTATCTATGCCCTTTTAGTCTAAAAGGGCTTTTATTTTAAATTAAGGGAAAGCATGCAGGTACATTTTCCAAGAGAGAACACAGTCTGTGTCTGTCCTCTGTAACAGGCCGCGGCAACTCTTAGAATGAAATAGCTGCTGTCTTTGGCCACAGGGAGAGTCCTTAGAAATATAAAGGTACGTATCACAGGGCAGCTTCGTGGCTACCCAGTGTGCTGCCCTGCTTGCCCTATTTCTTGATCTCTTAATCACAAACACACAGCAGCTTGTTACCCTTTCATCACATGTGTATTTATTCTTCACTTACATAGTATAACAAAATGTATTGCTGGGTTATACTCTGTAAGTATTGCCTTCTCTCCTCAGTCCAGGCTCATCCTCTGAGCTCCCCTGTTTCCTGTTCCTCCCACTCAGATCCTCCCAATGCCAGCCAATTGCCTCATTAGCCCAGCAGTTGCCACCCCAGTGTCAGTAACCCCCAACGGAACCTGATTAATTGCCTTCAGTGAAACCTGCACTCTTCCCAGTGCTGCAGCAGCAGCAGCAGTGACCAGGGTGCCACTACTAACAGTGCCCTGTCACGGTACAGTACAGTGACAGCAAAGCCTTGTGGATTCACAGCTGTATTCACCACGGTGGATCGATTTGCTTTTTAATTTCGCAGAGCTGCATTGGTTTGGGGGTTTAGATTCACACTCTGGAGGACTTTGTATATTCATTTTATTTTTAGTCTTTGTTTTGGAATATTCACAGAAGGCCTGAGGGCTGACAGCACCGGACACTGGAATCCTCTCGTTGTCTGTATAACAGGCAGCCACAGGGTATGGTGCTCCACTGCACTGCCTCAGCCTTGTTTGGAAGTCTTCAGACTAAGAGGTTAATTAATGCCCATTAAGCCCTTAGCCTCTCCATGGAGACTGCCAATAGTAGTGCCATCTGCAAGGGTGGGGTTTTTTACATAGAATCCTTGCCACTAAATTGGATTGAGGCCAATTTATTTCACATAGGCAACAAAGAATCTGACTTCTGATCTTAAATAAAATAATATATGGAGATATACCTATCTCATAGAGCTAGAAGGGACCCTGAAAGGTCATTGAGTCCAGCCTCCTGCCTTCACTAGCAGGACCAAATACTGATTTTGCCCCAATCCCTAAGTGGCCCCCTCAAGGATTGAACTCATAACCCTAGGTTTAGCAGGCCACTGCTCAAACCCCTGAGCTCTCCCTCCCCCTCTAAGTCATATTACATTGAATCAGTAACACGCCAGTTGCTAATCATTTTAAATTGTGGCTTGTGTTACTATGAGTGTGTGAATGAAAAGTGGAGACATGAAGGAGAAATAGGTGTGAAAATCAAAAAGTTGTAGGGCCTGATCCTGTAAACTCTCACTGTCTATGTAAGATACTTCCATGCCCCACATCACTGTAGTATCTGAGCCTCATAATCTTCAATGTATTTATCCTCACAACACCCGTGTTAGTTAGGATGTTCTATTATCCCCATTTTACAGAGGAGGAACAGAGAGGCTAAGTGACTTGCCCAAAGTCTCACAAGAAGATTGTGGCACAGCAGAGAATCCAGATCTCCCAAGTCCAACGGTAGTGCTGTAACCACTGGGCCATCCTTCTTCTCCCAGAAAGTAGTCTCAGAAACTTCCGTGTTATTAGTGAAATGAGTAAAGAACTACTCATGTGAGTAAGGGCTTTCAGAATCAGACTCTAAATATTATAAATATAAATCAAATAATAAATATTAATACTTAAAAAGATCAGTTACACAATAATGTCAGATTCTCCAAAAGCTGGATATTCAAGTTGCTATTGACAAGATATTTCCCGACTTAAAAGTCAATTAAAAAACCCACGGAAATCATTGTATGTTTAGACTATTAGTTATTATTGCTCGGTTAAGTATAACAATGTGTCAGCACATAACGGGCACTAGGGAAGAATATTTCACTGCAATAACACAAATCTGAAATCTTCCTAACCTGGCACATACAAACTTGGAATCCACTGCTGAACAATTCTGAAACTGGCCTTCAGAGCTGGGCTCTGGGTAAAGTTTCACAGCAATATATAATTATTCCTATTATACCTGTTGTCAGTGATTTCATTGACCACAGAGGCATACATATGAGCTATTTTTTTCTTCATGACTTTTTTTTTTGATGATTCACTGGTTTTAAGTGCACACTATCATATGACTAAAGAAGAAAAAAAGACAAATAGAGTGAAGTGCCACTGACATTTTCCACATTAAAAAACCCCAACAAAATAGATGTTGGTTGATAGAATAATACTTCTCCCATGTAATGCTAGCAGACATCTGTAAAGTTTCAGAACGGTGGGCCTGTTTCCACGCCACTTTACATGTGCTGATGTGACTGCATTGATTTCAATAAGTGAAATCAATGGAGTAAAACAAACGGAATAAAAGTGGAGGAAGGTAGTGGTAGAATAGGTCCAGATTGACTGACCTTTCCCAATACAGTGGTCACTCCTTATACCCTCTTCAGAATCCAGTGGTCACCGTTAAATTTCTTGGACCATTTGGAGAGCTATTTCCTATCAATATGGTGGGGAAGAGTGATGGGTCTGGCTAAAGTGAAAAGTCATATACTATTAGCAACTCTTGAAGCCCTTCCACTGTACTTGGCATCTGCTAAAGTTCCTGTTCATTGCTTCCAGGAGAGTCGTGCTACTGAAGTCAATGGGACGGCTCATGTGAAAGAGGAGAGCAGTCAAAGAATACATGGCTTGTTCCGAAGTCAATGGAAAGACGCCCATTGACTTCTGTGGCTTTGGGTGAGGCTTGTAACCGTAGGTCAATGGGAGTAAGGGGTGAGTGATGCTTTATGGAAATGTAAGTAGAGTCTGAATCCATATGGCAGCAAGTACAACTGAGGAGACAGCACAAATAAAAACAACCCATTGCACTGTAAAATACAAGGGGATGGGGGGAGAAGTTAGATGTTCTGTTGTGCAACAGGGAAAATAGATTTATGTGTCAGTGCTCTCATTTGTGATGAACAAGCCAAACAGTTTTGGCACAGGACACAGCCACAATGTGGAATTAATTGCACATCATCCACATTTTTTAATATTAACGGATTAGTCTTGAGCCTCAGTTGGTGTCGGGAATAGGACTATGCTGCCATGTAAAGGGATGAGAGGGGAATAATGGTTGGGCTGATGGGGTAGGATTGGGCGCCAGGTTTGTATAATTTTTGGTGGTGCCCAGAACAAGTGCAAGCAGAGCCATCCTGTCCATAGGACGGACCAGGGCAACCACCCTGGGCCCTGCGCTTCAGGGGGACGCGGGGTCCAGGGTGGCCTGGGGGTTTCGCTGGGGGCCTGGCGCTGGCAGCAGTGAGTGACCCGGCCCCAAACTGCCCCGCTCCGCCCCGGCGGCGCCCAGCGTTGCTTGGGGGAGGGGGTGAAAGCTGGAAAGAGGCCGGAGAGGTGGAGTGGAGCCGGGCTGGGGGGTGGAGCAGGGGCAGGAAGAGGTGGGGTGGGGGTAGAGCAGGGGCAGGAAGAGGCGGGATGGGGTCGGGGTAAGAGGTGGAGTGGGAGCAGGGCGGGGCGGGGAAGGCTGGGGCTGGGTCACTCGCTGCTGCCGGCGCCAGGCTCCCTGCTAACCCCCCAGGCTGTCCTGGACCCCATGTCCCCCTGAAGCACGGGACCCAGGGTGATTGCCCCAGTCTGTCCTATGGACAGGACGGCTCTAAAAATATAAGCCCAAACATTGGTGGAACTGGGCTCATGTTCCTGAATATTGGTGGAGCACGGGCACCATGGGCCTATATAACTCGCCGCCTATGGGGGTAGGTGATGAGGGTAAGCATCATTTCCATCTTAAACATCCTCTTTCAAGTTAAGGAAGCTCAGTTAGCTCCTAGCAATAGTAGAGGGTCACATTTGTATCCTAATATAAAGGCTTCCTTATTGTATATCATTAATAAGTAAATAGCCGCTCTTCGCTCCACAGAACTGGCCCTTACAATAGTCACCAGAGACCTTTTCTCTGTCAAGTCTAAGTATCTTCCACATTTTTATTCTTCTTGCTCTGCTTGCCTTTGACATTGTCAAACACCCTCATCTTCTCAAAACTCTCTGCTCCTTGGGTTTCCTTTCCTGGTTCTCCTCCTAAATTGTTGAGTGTTACCTTCAGTGGATTCCCCTCCTTTCTCTGACGCTGCTCCTCTGGGGACCTGCCCTTGAACCCCTGGTTTTCACTTACCCCCAGGAAACTTCATCTCCTCCATGGTCTCTCTTAGCACCTTTACGCTCATGACTCACAAATCTACCTCTCCCCTCCTAGCCTCCCTCAGCTCTGCCCAGTCTTACGTCTCTTCCTATTTCTTGATATCTCCTCATGGATGTCCTGACATTTCCTTAAACTGTACATGCTGAAACCTGAGCTTCCCATCTTTCCTCTTCCCCTTTCCCCATCATCACTGAGACCTCACGATCTCCCCTGTCTCTGAGACTTGCCCCCTTCTCCCCTCATATCCAGCTCGTGCCAAATCCTGATGCTTCCCCCTCTACAGCATTCACTTACCTCCCCATTCCAGCTGCCTAAACACTGCGTCACTACACCGTGGGTCTCTCCCTCTCACCTAGACAGCCATAACCTCCTCTTTCTCTGGCCTTCCTTTCTTCTCTCCAATCTATTCAGCCGACGTCCCCGAAAGTAACCTGTAGTCTGGCTACGTCAGGCCCATCTCTTCAAGTCCTTCTGGTTCTGTCTTTTCCAGCATAAAGGTCAGACGCTTCATCCTTGTCCTTAAAGCCCTAGCCCTTCTTTAACACTTCTTTGGAATGCCTACAGATGTCATGCTGCAAGCTGCTGAGCACTCTGGCTCTGATCCAGCCAAGCACCAAACCACTGGTTTATCTTTAAGCAAGTGAACAGTCCCAATTGACTCCATTGCTGTACTGAGTCAGGGCCAGAGCACGCAGCTTTGTCTTCACTGGATGGCCTAGTTCTAAATGCTAATCAACTCTGGAGTTTCAAATGCCGAAAGATATTTTGCAATGTTAAAATACCTATACGTGGACAGAGATGGGAATGATCCTTGCAGTAATATCCCACGAGTTAAAGGGCTGCTATATGACAGAAATGGTATGCATTGATGATGGAAGTTGCTCATTGCAATAGGAGGGATTCTTGATTTTAGCTGAAGTCAGCACTCTAGATTTATACTGGTGCAAGTGAGATCAGAATCTGGCTCATTGAGTATCCGTGCAGAGAAGATACATCGCAGTATATTCAAGTTGTTCTAATATGTATCCAGAAAAAAGAGAGATTTGTATCTATTAGGATAGAGAGCATTGTGGTAGGATTTACCCTTGGCCTGGACAGACCATCCTGACAAAATTCTTTGGAAACAAGCGATTGCATTTATAATATATACAGCTGGCCAGTAGCAGAGACTGATCATTGCCACTGACCCACAAGCCGGAGAGACGCCCAAGTTGAAACGGTCACTTGCAGGCTGATAAAAGACTAGCTGTTGGCTGGAAATGCCAAACTCAACAATTTCCAAAACATGTTTTTCTTCATCTCGTTGAAATACGAGTCATCAGTTACATGCTTGGGCTATTATGAGTTCACAGTGACAAACCTCCTCCCTAATATGAAAACGGCACCCATTTATGGTAGAGCTGAATTTGGGTTCTTACACTTTACAAACTATTTTTTTACCATGTTCTAATACTTTCTCCGAATCTCACCTTACTCCCTTGTACTTGCCGTCAGCACTGCTATGCTTTCCTGGTGCGTCATCAGCTCACAAACGGTAGGTACAACTGACTCTGTGTTTCTGAACGGCCACCTTCTTTTCTGAAGTGTTGCCATTCATCTTTATCATAGCTCCCCACCTCTCCCCACCTATATCTCCCCACACTCTGCTCCACTCTTCTCACTGCTTCTCCCGGAAATGACTTCTACTCACAGTATCTGCTTAACTTTTCTTACCCCCAACTCATTATTCCAACCAGTCTCCAATTATTATTTGTATTAATTTAGTGCCTAGGAGCCCTCATCAGAGACCAGGACCCCACTGTGCTAGGCTCTGTACAAACACAGAACAAAAAATGGCCCCAAAGAGCTTCTTGTCTGCTAGATACTACTTCAGCACAACTCCAGCTTTGACTGCTACACCAATTAAACCCAATCCCTTGTCTTTAGGTAATGCATTATCTTGACTGTTTGTCTGCTCGCTATCATATACTCTGTCTGGTCTCACATCCTGTTGGAAAACTAATTAATGCAGCTAAGTTCAAAGTTATGCTTCTTGTAATATGTCCTTAGCTATGACATTCAAATCACACTATATTTATAATGATGACTAAGTCCTTACCTAAAATGTAGCTGTAAAATGTACCTAAAACCTCAGCTTTCTATCCTGCTCCCTTGAAATACAAACCAGTCTATAAATTATCACAATTTCATCTCCATAATATTACTCATCCTTGGTTAGGGAGTAATGCCCCATAACACCCTTTGCTTAACCCTGGATTTTGGGTCCATGTCTCTTGTTGAGGGCAAGTTATCCCCATCACGTACTCCCACTGTGAACAGGTTGGACAGGCAGAAACTTGACTCTGCCCTCCCATATCCACTGGCTGGATGCAGAGAGGGAGGTGAGCTATACCTCCTCCCAGAGCAAGAGGGGATGTGGTGGGAAGTTGTGCCCCAGATGGATGTCTGTGAGGCACAGTGCTTGCCAGGGCTACCCCTGGGGTGGCATAACTTACAACCCACCTCTTGCGCATGGCGATGCCTAGATGCACCATCTAGTCCTACGTAAGGAGTTTGGATGGTCAGTTTTCCTGAAATTAGGTAGATCCCATTCTCGGTGCTTCTCTGTCCTCTAACTTCCAGTCATGTCCAATTCTAAAAGTTACTCGTGACAAGAGCAACAGCTGAATCTTGCAAATGGCAAGGGCCGCACAACAATTTTTAACAATACCGGTGCTGCTCTGTGAAGCTGCGACCACACTCGCAACTTTTGGGACAGACCAGTAGTAAAATAGATGAGACAATTGTTGTGGGGAACCTGTTCCCCTGCACCCCGTAGTGGTTGGGCCTATGCTTGTGTAATGCCTTTGACCCAGGAAGCTCATAGCATTTTACAAAGATATTTATTATGTATATTATATACAATATTAATATGATTTAATAATCAGCATTTTATATGGATATAATTATTTACTAAGAAATATATAAATATTACTATGTAATATTAACTTTATTTATCATCACCTTTGCTAAAGGTGATATCTCCCTCCCCCTTCTGAACGTGGCTGGAGTCATCCACACGTTAGCCTGTTGCTTTGGATGGGGCTGAAGAAAGCCATACTGTTCATCTTCAGCTTGTACTTTGACTGGGGAAGCCCTGGTGCATTTGTGTTTGGCCCTTTAAAGAGACAGGACTGTCTTTACATTTATGTTTCTGATTTATAATTAAGCATGCCACAGGGTGGTTTAAATTCTCCATAGGTCTGCAGGATCCTTTCCGGTCCCACTAACCCTGTCACAGTCTCTATTATGTTCTTGAACAAGACACCCATTGGATTTCTGCATTAAAAGAGTTGAACTGCACCTCTAAAGTCATATATTAAATGGCCCTGCTTGCACTTTGCATCACACCAGAGGAACCAGTTGGGTTGCTGTGTTCCATTTCACTGGGATTAATTATAGCGCTCAGGGGCATATTTAGTGGGGAGTGGAAGAGTGACTCTTGGCCTCCTGAACTCTGCAATCACACAGTCTACAGGGAGAACTCCATCAGGAGAGAGAACCTGTCAGCAGACCAACTTGGAGTATCACTTACAACTTTCAGACAGGTGGCTGAAAAGTGTGTGTGTTATTTGGGGAAACCCCCCAAAAAAACCCCAAACCAAAATGACCACAACAGCAGAGCAGAATCCCATTAATGAGAGGGATACCACAAATTCCTCCTAAAGAATTATCCCCTGCATGGGTAAAGCTCCTGCTAATAACCTATACAGTTCCAGGAAGGGAAGGTGGGTTACATGCCACAGCTCATTAATGAAATATATCTTGCTCTACTATGTGGAAAATATTTTAAAAAATTCTAGCTGTTCCTACCAACAGATAATGTCTGAATGATGAGAGTATATTGGATTTCCTTTGTTTCTGGTGTTTGCATGGGCTGAGATAATGCAATATGGACTGCGTGATTGCTACTCGTACTGGGGATTCACTATATATAAGGGGCCGTTCAGAATATATAAGCAGAAGGGAGCTGTGGGTCATAGGAATGGCACAACAATCCCAAATTATACAGGAAGGTGATCTCTGTAAAGCAAAGCCTGAGAAATTCATGGCAATGATTATGGCGAAGGAGGAAACGGTGGCGAAATATACTAGCCCTGATGTGATGGTTTTGTGTTTGAGGGCTAAGAATTGGAACCAGGAGACTCTATTCGAGTCCTGACTCTGCCTCAAGCATGTCCTGTTCCCTTAAACAAGTCACTTAACCTTTTCTTGCCTCACTTTCCCCATCTGCAAAGTGAGGCAAATGATACTTGCCTTCTTCACCGGGACGTGGTTAGCAAGAAATTGTTAATGTTTGTAAAGTGCTTTGAGATCCTATGTGCTATAGAAGTGCAAAGTATTATTTTCATTATCGTTCCTAGCTACATCCAGGAAATGTACAATCATTGATTAAAGAGGCTAGGACTTTTCAGCTTGGAAAAGAGGAGACTAAGGGGGGATATGATAGAGGTATATAAAATCATGAGTGATGTGGAGAAAGTAGATAAGGAAAAGTTATTTACTTATTCCCATAATACAAGAACTAGGGGCCACCAAATGAAATTAATGGGCAGCAGGTTTAAAACAAATAAAAGGAAGTTCTTCTTCACACAGTGCACAGTCAACTTGTGGAACTCCTTGCCTGAGGAGGTTGTGAAGGCTAGGACTATAACAGGGTTAAAAAGAGAACTGGATAAATTCATGGAGGTTAAGTCCATTAATGGCTATTAGCCAGGATGGGTAAGGAATGGTGTCCCTAGTCTCTGTTTGTCAAAGGGTGGAGATGGATGGCAGGAGAGAGATCACTTGATCATTACCTGTTAGGTTCACTCCCTCTGGGGCACATGGCATTGGTCACTGTCGGCAGACAGGATACTGGGCTAGATGGACCTTTGGTCTGACCCAGTACGGCCGTTCTTATGTTCTTACGTTATTGTTATTTGCAGCTGTGATCCTGGCTGGATGCTGAAGTTGCATTCTTCTGAATAAGTGTGCCATTAAAACTGCTGCCCATAGAGCTCTTGGCTCTTCTTAAATGTGAAAGCGGTTGAAGCGTTTCAAGAGAAGATTGTACTATAGGCTAAATGTGCAGTTGCACTGTTGTTTCTCCCCAACCCCCTTGTCCTTTTGTTTCAGTCATGAATCTGGCCAAGTAGAAATGAGAATTTATGTCTGTATCTTTTAGAGAAGCATGGATGGAATGTAAGGATTTATTGGCACCAATAAGAAGGAGCAAATTTAGAAAGGGCTCTGGAAATGAATGCATGTGGCAGAGTTTAACTCATTCTGAACCCATCAGCAACAAGGACCAATGAGCAGATTTCTCCCTATGTCAGTAGTTAGCCTTTGCCCGTCTATGCCACTTCTCAACCAAGGAGCTCAAAACACTTAGGAATATTCCTTGGTGCAATTCTGCTGCAAGATGGGAATCTTAATACTTTACAGATATGGAAAATGAGACCCAAAGAAGTTAAATGACAAGCTCCAGGCCTCTCACTGGATTAGCGGGAGCATCAGGATCAGAACCCAGGAGTCCTCCCATTACCCTGCTCTAGCCGCTGTACAAAAAACGTCCTCTCTCCTCCGATAAGAGTGTCTCCCAGTGGGAGTTTTGTGAATAGGGAGTTTTGTGGAAAATGTTATAGCCTTGGAGCCTTCAGACGCTGCCTCCCCTGCTGCAGTTTTCTCGTTATTGCAAGGTCCAAGAATGAAATATGGAATGACATGAGCATCTCCAGTCACAGCTCAGTCCCGCCTCCCTCCACTACCCCAAGCCAGCCATGGCAGTGAAGGCCCTGACTGCTGCATGGGGGAGGGGTCGACATGCTGTGGCAAGCACACAAGAGCTTTTCGATATTACACCGCGCACAAGGGAGCCAAGCTCTATGGCCACTCTCTGTGGCAGTGGGCCAGTGCCTGTGTTGATCCACTGGTCTCTCAAACCTATGGGGAATTCCCTGCAATAGCATCTGCACTGTGGATGCATCCCAGTTATTGTAGGCCAGGGACACTGCTTCTCTTCCCGGCTGTGTGCTCTGTTGAAGGTTCTCACCCTTAGTCAGTGCGCTTGGGAGATGTGGTAATAGTGTGAGACAGCCCAAAGCCAGTCAAGGGCAAGGGGAGGCAGAGGTGTCGACTTTGTGATTTCCCCGGGAGTGCTGGACCCCCGCTCCACCCCTGCCCCGCCTCTTCCTGCTCCCACTCCGCCTCTTCCCGCCTCGTTCTGTCCCCTCCGTCCGCCTCTTCCTGCCCCCATTCCTCCCCCTACCCCCAGCTCCTCCTGCACGGTGGGCAGTCAGCGCTGGTGGGGGAGGGGAAGGAGCTGATTGGCGGGGCTGCCGGTGGGTGCTAAGGACCCACTATTTTTTTTCCATGGGTGCTCGAGCCTCAGAGGATCCATGGAGTCAGCGCCTATGGAGGCAGCTGTTAGCAGGGTTTTCTTAGGCAAATGCCAATAAATGGGCTTCCGAGGAGAAATAAATAATGTGTGAAGTGAGCGTTCTATTCTGATCACCAAAAGCTGGTTTGCTGCTGCAGCTGAAGGCCAGTGATTGAAAGACTTGGACAGCGGGACTGAGCGGAGAGGATTTTAATCTCCATTACCTCCCTTGTTTGTCAGGATTCAACAAGAAGCCTGACAGCTGATGTCTGGTCCCATCAGAGTCCATTCACAGCCCACGTGGTCTAATTCTTTGTATGTGATAAACCTTCAAGGCTGGGTACCTTTCTTTGTGCCGTTAAGCCTCTAGGGTACTCAGGTAGCTGTAACTTGGAAGTCATTATGAATGGATCATTAGATAAATCTGGTTTGTGTGTGAGATAAACAACTTGGCATCAGCTTCTAATTCATGTACAGCAAGGGATTAATGTTGCTGGAAAGAGATCAGCCTTTTCCACTTGATTCCAAACACTTCTTTCCTCAATCCTTCTAGTCTTTTAGCTGGTTACCCGCAGAGAAGAAACTCCAACCCCCCAATCCCACAAAAAGTTATTTTACTTTAGCCCAATTTTGCAATCTATACAGGGTCACCCCTCAAGAAAAGGCAACTGGTTCTCTTTCTCAAAGCATTTTTTAGGATTGAATCCGACATAAAGATCTCAAAGCTTAATGTGATACTTAAGAGTGTTTTACAGAAGAAAGCTCCCAGGTCGTGTGATTTACAATTCTTTTAATTTAACCTGAACGAAAATATGACGAGCCAAGTTATTTTGGAGAAGACTTTTTCTGGAAGGTCATTTGATCCTGTATTTGCCATATGGAAGCTTTAGGTTGAGGTTTGGCTCCTATGCTTATCTGTCCAAATGCATTTTGAGCTTGATTGTTCAAAGCAGGCCTCTGTTTTGGCAGATGCAGTTCTGTACCTGCAATGAACTGTGCCTACAGATTTCCTGCTGGAAAAAGGAAAAAGCATGAATGCACAGGGAGGGGGGAATTATGGGTAAAATGATGCACACAAAAACATAGGCTACTTTGAAAATCAGGCCCTTCATTTTAAGGGGCAGGGAGAAGGTGTCATCTGTTGAAGTCAGCGGAGTTAATGGTAAATACTGGTGTAGGGCTGTTGTAATGGCCTGGAGAATCTGGACCATTATGTTCTGAATGGGATGGGGTGGTATTTTCAGGTGCATTATGTATTTTGAGTGTCTTACTCTGAAGCATTCAGGATGCTATAATAAGACCTACTTCTTGCCCTTTAAAATAAGCCTCCAGTCCTGAAGTTCCCTGACCTTGGCACAAGGCATTCTGGGAAAGAGAACCTTGCCGCTATATAAGCCACTGTCTCTCGCATGTGGGAGAGGAAGCAGCTGCTGGTTGGGCCCCTCAGGATGGGTTTGTGAGAGCCAGGGAGGTAGCTAAGGGAGTATTAGAGAGTGTGGAATTGCTGAGAGATTGAAGAAGGAGAAACCCAAACAGGGAGTTTTTATTTTACACAGTTTCCCTCACCCTAAGACAGATTCAAGCTCCAAGCCCCATCAACCCCATTCTCCTCACACACAGATTAATCTTTCAGCTTACTTTAACAGATCAGAGCTATTTTGGTGTTTGGGGGAGCTCTGTTTGGAGAGGTTTTTTTCTGGGTGAAGAAAGTGACCTTTGCTTCCTTTTGGGGCCCAGGGTCAGGACTTCTAGCAGAAAGAGGAGGAAACTTTCCTTCCCTTCATCCATTTCCCACAGCAGTTGGGTGAGAACATGTTATGACCTGGTCAAGGGCTTGGGACAAGGTAACCCAGGATCCAGTCACATACTATCCAGCTTGGATCTTCCAGTTGTGTATGTTTGAGCTCTGTAAACTGGGATGAGTTGGGCCTCAGGAGAAACACCTGAGAGAAGGAACCTGATGAGGAAGTTAACTTCTGGCTGTTTCATTCTGGACCTCCATTGACCTGGAATGGCTGTGGTGCTAAATCACATTTACCGGAAAGGGAAACTGAGGCACTGTCCATGGGACCAGGTAAGAGATCCATGACAGGCCTGATTCAAAGCCCATTGAAGCCAAAGTCAAATACTTTGGATCATGTCATTTTCAGAAGCAGGAGACCATACCAGATGGATCAGTGGGCTATTTTGGTATGAAGATTCCAGCTAGGGTAGAAATCTGTGCATTACTAACTTAGCTTCTGCTCTTTGATTTTGGTCTCTGAGTGTCAAACTCCTGAAATATTACTGAATAGGAAATTTTAAAACGCCATGACAGTGACCTTGTAACGTGTAAATCAAGTTCATTTACCAAAAACAGATGCAAATATTCTTTCCATTGATTTCAATAATGGGTTTTGGATCAGGTGTATATCCAGTTAATGCATTTTCTGTGTATTCTCGGTTATAAATCACAGCCCTGACTAACATAGCTCTACCAATGCAGTTTTTTTGAGGAAGAAGGAACTGCAATTTTCAAGTACAACAGACACATGCAGTTGTTTGCACAAATGGCTCGTGCTCCTGTGACTCCCAAAGAGCTTAGCAGAGTAGGAGCTCAGTGTTGTTGAACCAGCTAGAATGATTGTCCATTGCTGGCACGTAACTTAAACGTCTAGGCCATGTCTCCACTAACAAAACATATCCTACTAGAAAATGGGTTTTCTAAAACATTTTAATTAACATGATGTTAAACATGACACACCCCCTCGTGTAAACAAGGACAGGTTCATGTTTAAAATGGGGGAGCTTTAACCACAACCAGAGGCTTTTAAGAGGTTGGGCACCTTACTGCCAGACTGCGCTGGCTCAGTGTGCCTTCTTGGAGTGCTTGCAAATATCTATAGGATGTGCCTTGACACAGGGGAAGTGTTGAGGGTTAGCGTTCCCTGCACAGCTGTATCAGTGTCCAAGTGATGGTAGGAGAATTCCAGGAAAGCCTCATTTGAGGTGCAGCCAGAGTGGGAGGAGTCCAGTGAATGAGAGTGAATCTTGGCTCTGGGTCCAGGTTTTAAACACTCTGAAGTTCCGGGGTGTTTGGATCCAGGGTTTTGGTCCATCCCCTTTAGGGCAGGGAAATCTGTGAAATCCAGCTCAGGGTTTAGATTTCCACAAGTCTCCGCCCCCATTGTCTGGGCTGGTTCAGCTCTACTATAAAGCTGAGTTTTAAGTTCTGAAGGGATACTGCAAGTGGAGTAGCCCCAGGATTACTGGGCCACATTCTGAGCTGTGCTGGGGGTGGGGAGCAAAGGGAACTGTGCAACACTGCTGTGCTTCTGAGATTCTGGGTCTCACCAAGGCCTGCTGGTCTAGAACAGCCAGAGTCCAGTGTGCTCTGACCTTGACTGCTTCCGTCTCTGGACACTCCCCTCTAGGGTGACCAGACAGCAAGTGTGAAAAATCAGGACAGGGGGTGGGGGTGGGGGTAATAGAAGCCTATATAAGAAAAAGACCCAAAAATCGGGACTGTCCCTATGAAATTGGGACATCTGGTCACCCTACTCCCCTCTGCTAACGGCTACCTGGGGCTGGAGGCAGTGTACACCTCCCAAGAATGGCCCTGGATGGGGGTATTCCACAGGGGCTGGTTAAGTTGGCTTTGTGACCCCTTCCTAACAGCTGAGCTGACATAAGGAGACTACAGCCAATCACAGAATTGGGGTCTCTGCTGGGCATTTGGAGTGATGGATAAAGAGAGAGAGGATGAAGTGGGTAGACCCCGCTGGATTAGAATGGATCCCTAGGGCTCTTACAGTGAATCTCATTCAAATCCCTCAGTCTACCTTAATGGAACAGGCTCCTAGCCATCCAGAGCACGGTCAATCGCATTCAACTTGCTCAGCTACTAAAACCCCTCCCCAAACTGTTTTCGCTCTTCATATTTTAAATTCCAGTTTCCTTCTGTGGATATTAATGTGCTGTGTATAGATGTCCTCATTATATAGTGCTTTAGCTGGGCTAGCATCAATATTCTTAACCTTTTCTTCTTAAGCCTCTCATAAATGTGTATATTCTCTTATGTTGTATCATTAGAGGGATGTCTCTGGCTTTGCTTCCCGTGAAGGTGCCCAGAAGTAATAACACACACTGAATCATACCAAGGAATGAAGATGCTGATATGCCCAAGAATTCCAAGGCTGTTAAATTAAACTACAAAACCTTGGTTGCCCATCCATCTGTTTTTAATCTCCGTATTGCTGCACATTCTTTATTGGACCTTGATCTTGGCAACTGATATTCAAGTTACTAAATTAATCTTGTCAGTTTCCAGGAAGTACCCCAAAGTCTGCGGGCCAAATTCTGCTTTCAGTTACACCCATGTGAATGCAAAGTGGCTCCACTGTAGTCAATGGAGTGACTCCAGATGTATGCTGATGTAACTGTAAATTCCAAGCTTTCTCCATAGCCTAGTGATCTGCAGTCTGGAATCTAACCAGGCTACTTGCCCCATGTCTCTGGAGTTCTCTAAATACATACCGTGCCCTCTGCAAGTCTTCTCAGACGGCCAGGCAGATGTTGGGTGAAAGTGGGCAGGAACACAGCTGTAATGGGGAACAGTGTGCAATAGACAGTGAGCATTTTCTTTCTCAGACATGGAGACATTTATTTCCTTATGTGCAAATTGTCTGGTGTCATGATGCAACGTTCTGTCAACGGGGTTATTAACAGAAGGCTGCATGGCCTGCCCAGGATAACAATAAGCAGATTTCTTAGAAACAAACTGTATCTGGGACAGGCTAAACCTGCTTCAGCTTCCTTTTATCTGGCTGGCAAAATGAAGTTTTGAAGCTGCCGTGAGACACCTGTTGGCTTCAGGAAATAGCCATGTAGGAATGAAAACCTCTCAAATGCGTGTGTCCTGCAGCATGTCAAGTGCCGAATAAATAGTGCAACCGAGACTGCTTTTCACTGTTCGAGGCTTTGGTGGCATTTTGTTGCAAGAAAAGGAGGGTGGTGGTATGGCCTTCTTTGTTTTTTCCTCATTTACCAAATCTGACAGCCTCAGTGAAGGCCACAGAAAGCTCATGATCACAGCAGTAGTGGTGGTCTCTTCTCTTTACAGAAAAACAATAAAGCTACTGCACTGCATAAAGGAGAAAAAAGAGCTTGTTTGTGTCCTGCCCCTTCCTCAACCTAGAGCCCAGCCTTTGAAGTCTAAAAATAGTTGCTTGTATTATATACATAGCGTAGGATGTTTACCATTGGAGACTGAAGCCTAAACAATGAATTTGCAAACTGCTCCAGATAATCTGGCTTTATCCTAAACACCAAGAAAAATACTGATTACAATAAATGAAACTCTGTTATTTGTTTTCTTTTCACAGTTGGAAAATCTGTACACACACACAAATGTTGCTTGGGGTCTGAAAGTATTTACCCTGCCAAATATAAACATACTTGGCATTCCCTGTGTCTTTGCATATTTATTTACCAGGAAGAATCTGCTTACAGAGGTTAGATTATTATTTTTTTTAAATATCAGGTTTAATTAATCAGATTAAAAAAATCAAATGTGCTTTCTTACCAACGCCCCTCTCCATTAACAGTGATAAAAAGCTGGTAACTGTTTTTGTATGGGCTGTGGTTAATCCCCAGACAGGTTTATTTAGCAACCTAAGGTGACGCTAAGGGCCAGGCTTTGAAGGCAGCCTTCTAACTGCAACCACAATGTTGCTGTTTGTGTGTGCAGGAAAGCCCACAAACTTGCAGGCTTTCCTGCATGCAAATGATGGTGTAACCTACATTGATAAACTTAGAGACGGCTAAATAAACATATTGAAGGAGCAATGTTTCTCCAGGAAGCTACAGGCTGGAGGAGAGACCACGGAAGAGAGATCTCATAACCTGGTTTCTCTCCTCCCCTCTTCTTTCCTCCTGCAAGTCTTTTTCTGGATCTGCACTTTTATGAGGATCATCATTACAGTGTTGGAACATTTCACAAATATGAATGACCTGAGCCTCCTGTGAAGTGTTATTGGCACTTTATAGGGAGGAAACTGAAGCAGAGAAGTGCTTCGCCTGAGGTTACACAGGGCATCAGTGCAGAGCTGGGACTAGAACTCAGAGCTCCTGACTCTCAGGCCTGTGTCCTAATCACAGGGTCAGGCACCCTCCCTTTAGATCATCCTGAGACTGTCTCTAGAGCTGGTTGGAATTTTTCAAACCAAAAGAATTTTCTCTCAAAAAATGTGTCAGATATTTGTGTGTGAAAAATGGTTGAATTTTTTTGTGTTGCAAAAACAGTCATGCCTTTTGTGGAGAGATTTTTTTTTCAAAATGGTTAAAGAAAATTTTATGAAAATGTTTCAGTTAAAATCGAGAAAAATCAGACAGCTGAAAAATGGGTCTACTTTAAACTCTTCGAAACAGCCAACTTTGAATGTTCAAAACGTCATGTGGAAGTAGATCTTTCTTTAGTGGATTGTAATTGTGTAGCCTTGCTTCTGTGTGAGCTGACAGAGTTTGCTGCAAACAAGCATAGTTGCACAAAGCCTGCCTGGCTGAGGTGGCTGGCAGGCAGAATGACATTGCCCTGGGGCTCAATAACTTGCTTTTCCTAGAAGTTTCTAGGATTCCACGTGCCTCCCCTCCCTCCCCCCTCCTCCCCCCGCCTCATAAAAATGTAAAAGATTTTGCCCATCCATCCCTTTTTGGACCCTCAGAAAAGCACCTGAGTGAACTAGTGTACTTATACATAGCAGGAAAGAAGCAGGTGGTATAGTCTTGCAAGCACATAGTGGCACATTTAGTGTAGAGGAATGATGGGCCTCCCTTTAGCAAGAGGCTTGGAAATTTGGCTCTCGGCCCAAGACTTATTTGGTTCAAGAAATCCTTTCCCTTCTAGCCCCAAGAGGCAGAGAAAGTGAAGGAGGCGTCCTCCCTAACCAAGGGGAAAGAACCGCATCTTCAGAATGCTGGCGTTGCACCTGCTGGAAGTGGTCGACAGGGCTGAACCCAGTTTGTTCTCCATCTTGCGTCCTTCTGCCAGCACACACAGCGTGGGTGCTCTCCAGCCTCGCACGGCTCTGACTTGGCCATTACCTGCCATGAGGTAATGAGTCTCTCTCCCGTGGTTTGTTGTACGACTGCCCATTGTATGAAACGATCTTCGGGTTTCAACTTGGTGCACTTGTTTAATTCTTGGAAGGAAGTGCCCTTTAATGGGCACCCTCCTGAGCGCTCATGGCAGACCCTGGTGAACACGGTGCTCTCTGAGCACCAACGTGGGCTGTTAGCTACTGAGCCTACCGGTGCTCCTCGCTCCAGTGGGTGGTGGCCCAGTCTGGCTGGGGGATGTGAGCAGGTCTACACCATCTCCTCATGCCAACTAGCAGCAAAAAATGGCAGGGCTGCCGGGAGTGCGGGGGGCAAGTGAGGCAATTTGCCCCAGGCCCTGGGCCCCGCAGGGGCCCTCACGAGAGTTTTGAGGGGCCCCCATGAGATTTTGGCGGGTCTTCGGTGGCAGGTCCTTCAGGGTCCTCCTTTGGGTTTTGTCAACCAGGTCCTTCAGTGCCACCGAACACACCCAGAGCGAGTGAAGGACCCGCTGCCGAAGACCTGGAGCTTCTTCCGCTCCGGGTCTTCGGCAGCAATTCGGCGGCAGGGGCTTCTTCCGCTCCCGGTCTTCGGCGGCAATTTGGTGGCGAGGGCTTCTTCCGCACTGGGTCTTCGGCGGGAATTCGGCGGCGGGGGCTTCTTCCGTTCTGGGTCTTCGGCGGCAATTCGGCGGCGAGGGCTTCTTCTGCTCCCAGTCTTCGGCGGCAATTCGGCGGCGAGGGCTTCTTCTGCTCCCAGTCTTCGGCGGCAATTCGGCGGTGTGGGCTTCTTCCGCTCCCGGTCTTCGGCGGCAATTCGGCGGCGGGGGCTTCTTCTGCTCCCGGTCTTCGGTGGCAATTCAGCGGCGGGGGCGTCTTCCGCTCCCGGTCTTCAGCGGCAATTTGGCTGCGGGTCCTTCACTCGCTCCGGGACCCGCTGCCGAAGTGCCCCGAAGACCTGGATCAGAAGGACCCCCGCCACCGAAGACCCCAGACCCCTGAATCCTCTGGGCGGCCCTGAAAAATGGTATTTTTGTAGCCCCGTTAAATGCTTTGAAAATCTCCAACCAACTCTCCCCAGTCTGGCCCTAAGGCTTTCTCTCCTCCCCTGTGTCGGACTCCAGGGGAAAATAGCTTGTGTCGCTTGCCATGAGGAGCATGTTAGTGGAAGCACTCTTCCCTTCTGCTGACTTTCAGCCTTCATGTTAGCGCTTCTGTGGTTTCTCCATGCTCACTTCTTTGTAGGGCCGGGGGCCATAATGTTGAGTGGAGACAAATAGCTGGGCTCTTCCACATTGAGTAGGCAAGAGTGACAAAGTAACTCATTCCTGGTAGCACTTGGGCTTTAATTAACAACAGCTGAAGCACTGCGGAGAAGTTCTGTGTCGAGTCCAGCAATAGTAAGGCAAATCTTTTTTTTTTTTCAAAACTTGCGATAACAGGACTAGAATATGTAGGTATATTGTAAAGAGTCGGATAATTGTCCCCCTCTAGCTAGCTTCCTAAAATGACTGCAGACCGACTTCTATTATCCAGATGAAATAGGATGCATTGAATTAGTTGGATCACTGTCTCAGCTCACGCAGGGTATTTCCATCCCCGTTATTACATATAGGAGGACAACTTCATTTCAGGTTAATGAGATTTTCAGATCATTGGGGTCTAACGGTGTTTTTTTAAACTGATGAAGATGGCAGGGGTCTTCGGAGGAGTTAACCCGCCCTGTCAGAACGCACGCTTGACTGAGATCAGCTCTCCAAAGTGCAACCCCTCAGTGGTTGTCAGAGGCACTTGCTACTGGTGGGGTTCAGCCCACAGAAACTAGTGAGCTCCGGCCTGAGGTCATCTAGCCCAGTGGTTTTCAAACTTTTTTTCTGGTGACCCAGTTGAAGAAAATTGTTGATGCCTGCGACCCAACGGAGCTGGGGATGAGGGGCTTGGGGTGTGGGATGGGCTCAGGGCTGGGGCAGAGGGTTTGGGGTGCAGGGGTGAGGGCTGCAGGGTGGGGCCAGGGATGAGGGGTTTGAGGTGCAGGAGGGGGGTCTGGGTTGGGGGGGGCTCAGGGCTGGGGCAGCAGGTTGGGGTGTGTGGGGGGTCAAGGCTCTGGGCTGGGGGTGCAGGCTCTGAGGTGGGGCCGGGGATGAGGGGTTTGGTTTACAGGAAGGGTCTTCAGGTTTTGGGGGGGCTCAGGGCTGAGGCAGAGGATTGGTGCACAGGGTTGGGGTGTGGGCTTACCTCAGGCGGCTCCTGGTTAGCGGCGCAGCAGGGGTGCTAAGGCAGGCTTCCTGCCTGTCCTGGCACCACGGACCGCACTGCACCCCAGAAGCAGCCAGCAGCAGGTCCGTCTCCTAGGTGGAGGTGTGCAAGCGGCTCCGCGCGGCTCTCGCCTGCAGGCACCGCACCCCCAGCTCCCATTGGCTGGTTCCTGGCCAATGGGAGTGCGGAGCTGGTGTTCGGGGCGGCGGCAGCGTGTGGAGCCCCATGGCCCCCCCGCATAGGAGCTGAACCTGCTGCTGGCTGCTTCTGGGGCGCAGCGCAGTGTCTGAACAGGTAGGGACTAGCCTGCCTTAGCCGGGCAGCACCGCCAACAGGACTTTTAACGGCCTGGTTGGTGGTGCTGACCAGAGCTGCTGCGACCCAGTGCCTTCCATTCCGCAACCCAGTACTGGGTCGCGACCCACAGTTTGAAAACCACTGATCTAGCCCATCCCCTGGCCAAGGCAAGACTGTTCCTTACGTTGCGGTGTAGGTTTTGTTAATGTTTTCAGGCAAAAATCTTTGGACAGCGGTGGCCTTGCACCTTGGGTTGTCATTTTACACCTGTGCGGATGCTACCATTCAAACACATCCGAGTCCAAAGCAATTGAGAAGTTCTCGCTGTCTTGCTGACTGTCTCTTCTGCTGCTGGTTTGTCACATCTCGTTGAGACTGGAGGCACTGTTCTAACATCACGTCGTTGCATGACGCTACAGATTGGGGTGTCATTTGCTATGGGACAAGAGGGGCAGGTGACTTGGTTTGCCTACCCACACTTGTCATAGGTCTACATGCTCCGCTATATCTTCCAACCTCACCCAGGCTTTGCATGCAGTCATTAGGAAAGCAATAATTGCCTAGGACTGGACCGGTTGCGCAGCAGCCAAGGTGGGAGGGGTGGGAGTGGGCTGTCTCCGATCCGCGGCTGATAAAATAAAGGAGCAGCTGAAGATATCAGAAGAAACTGTAGATGAAACACTTCTCAGTATCTCAGTGCATCCCTCCTGCTATAGGCGCAGTCTTTTTTGCAATGGGGCAGATCCTGCTGTCCTTACTTAAGGGAGGAATGGGCGACAGGGGACAGATCACTTGATGGTTACCTGTTCTGTTCATTCGCTCTGGGACACCTGGCATTGGCCACTGTTGGAAGACAGGATACTGGGCTAGATGGATCTTTGGTCTGACCCAGTATGGCCATTCTTATGTTCTTATGTTAAAAGTCCTATTGACTTCAGTGAGAGACTTGCCTGAGTGAAAACAGAGTTCTAAGCTCTCTGGCCACCATGCTGGAAAGCACTTAAGCACGTGCCTGACTTTAAATACATGAGCAGTCCCATTAGCTCCAGTCTGATTACTCATATGCTTAAGGTTAGGCACATGCTTAAGTGCTTTGCTGCCTTGAGGGCTCTCTCTGCAATGTTGTCTGTTAACGTCTGTGACACTTAACCATCAGCTCATTCGTATGCCTGCTGTGACAGGTCACAGCTAAGGGTGCACATGTCACCAAGGGTGCACTGCCTTTTTAGAACTATGTGGAGGGGTCTGGTGTCTCACCAGACAAACAGGCTCAGCTAGGGTGACCAGATAGCAAGTGTGAAAAATCGGGACAGAGGGTGGAGGGTAATAGGCACCCATGTAAGAAAAAGCCCCGAATATCGGGACTGTCCCTATAAAATCGGGACATCTGGTCACCCTAGACTCAGCCCTCTCCTTCCACTGCTTCTAGCATCCAAGGACAGAGGGGGCCCCCTCACAGAAAGAATTCACACTTGTAATGCTAATTAGCAGCTGATAGATATATAGATGTATTTAATTAGCATTGTCGTCATGGCAGACGTGCATTATTAAAATAGCTGTGATGATGCTGTTCAGTTCTAGACGTGCTCATTAACCAGGAAGCCAAGGGGAAGAAATGCTTCCTATGGCTCCAATAAGTTGGGATCAAGCATCAAAAGCTTGTTCCTATGCTGCTATCAAACATCCCTATGGATGGAGATGAATTTAATGCCATCAAGTGCTTTTCTCATTGCCACATTGATGGAATATGTCTTAGCAGAACACCCAGCATGAGTGAGACAAGGTGAAACGGTACGTGCATCCAATACCAGGACTGCTGCTAGTTCCTCATTCTCCTCCAGCACTATTCTCTGGCTCCTCTGGAATCTTAATCAACCATTGGAATGTCTCTTAATCCATTTGTCATACGGTGCCGGGGAGGGGGCCATGCCCTTCTGGATAATGAAACCGTCATTGTCCCTGCAATCTGTCTCCTGATGGTAATGGTGCTGCTCTGCTGTTTGTATCCTGTGTCTTTCTACGCTTGAAGAGGTTTGGATTGGTGGAAACAGTCCCACGTATAATACCCATTTCACCTCCTAAAGTAGTGATGTTTGCGATAGCCTGCATGCCATTGCAGTCCCATGACCTCAAGAGAAGGCTGTGCATTTGAATTGCCAGACTGGGAATAGTTGGCATGGGGCAAAAATTGTTATTGTGTCAAGGATTTGGCATGACGCCCTGCATGATGGGAAATAGGCTCTGATCCCAGTCAACACAATGCAGTTGGTGTCTTGCTGACTTGTACCTGCCAAATCCCTGGTAGGATAAGTAGTTGTGGCTGATGTCATTCTTTTTTAGGTCCATATTTATTTTTACAGGCATCTGCATGGCTGGATCTAGACTCATCCTATATAACACTATGCAAATACCTCATACATTTCAGGCTCTGAGAATAAAACACACCCTAACTCCCTTCCCTTGTAAAATGTCTGTGGTCTAATTGAAGAGCTCATAATTTGCTCTTTTTATGACCAGCTGAGATTTTTCTATTTCCGCAGCAAGGCAGTTTTTTTCCCCCAACTACAGGGTTGAACATTCAGCCGAAAGGAACAAAACAAATGCAAGAGAATGTGACTGCTTTTAACTCAGATCTGCCCTGACAAAAGTAAGAGGAAGGGAAGAGAGTCCTAGGGAGACCCCCTTGTGGGTCCAGAAGAGGATTCTACCATGTGAGACTAAATGGGCCATATATCAATTAAATTCTGACCACTGAATGTATCCCAGGTAACATCTTTGGTATTTCTTTGGAGGCAACGGCCAAGGCTCCATGCCCTTGTCCCAAACACGAAAATCAATTTAAATCGCAGCTTTCCCCATTCTCTACAACCAGCAGAACTCCATCCCCACAATTAAATGCCGTTTCCCTCACCCTAAGACTCAGATCCAAGTCCCATCGACCCTACTCCTCACGCACAGATGAACTTTGCAGTGTGCTTCAAAGAACAACAGATCAGAGCTACTTTGGTCTATTCCCGAGCAAAGGGCCCTTCATGGAGAACGTTCTACTGCTGGCCCCCCTCTCTTCTAACTCAGTTTGGGGATTCAGCTCAAGTACCTCTTCTGATCACAACTGCATCAATGTAGCAGGAAGAGACAAGTGGTCTGTCAAGTCAGAAGTCCTGTGCTGTGATGATCATAATGGTCCCTTTTGGCCTTAAAAATCTATGATTCTTTAAAACTAAGGCCCTGATCCAGCAAGCTGATACTTGCACGGAGGCCTCTGTGCTCACATGGATCAGTTGCAGGATTAGCCTTAGGGGCCCCGGTATTTAGTCATTACTTGGGCAAAGCTTTCAATACCTTCAGTGGGAGTTCTGCCCAAAGCCAACAGGATTAGTCTTCACAGTACATACAGTAGCACTAAAATGGGTGGAGGGTGGCAGCCAGTACACAGCGTGCTAAAGAAGAAGGGATTTTGGCCAAGATGAACAGGTAAAACTCTCCTCTTCTTAAAACTGCCCTGTGTTCTTTCATGTTTACACAGGCCCTGATCCAAATCCCTCTGGAATCAATGGAAAAAACTCTCACTGACTTCAATTGGTTGGGTTAGGCCAGAAAACAGAGTAGTGTCCTGAGGTGAAAATGTCCCTCTTCCACTACTTCTGTGCAGCATGCTGTATTCTAGTTGGCTGCTACGCTATGCTCTAGAGGTGGCTGCATTTCAAGAGTGTAGTATGTGTATAATTTGTGAAGCCCCTTGGAATTTTTGTGATGAAAGGCACTAATTTTCTACACCGTTATAAAATATTGTTTATTCTAAGATGGCAACTTCCTGTTTGATCTATTTTTTGTTATACTTAAGACATGATTTTCAGTCATTACTCTTTGTAATTGAACATATGGTTAGAATATCTTTTTTTATGATCATTAGCTTTCTTTTAAGCTTCCTGCATGTTAACTGGTCTCTCGCTCCATTACTAACTCATGCTCTTATGAGCAGAAAAAGCTACAATGACGTGAAATTCAGATAGTTGGAATTTATTAGGTTTTGTTGTTTTGTGTCACTTAAAAGGCTTGGACTGGGCTGGTCCAAGGTACGGGCAGCTCTCAGGTTGCCGTCTGGTTGGTCAGAATCTCAGTTTTTATCTTTGTAAGTCTCTAGCTCTTGTGACTGTAAAGAGAAAGATGTGATTTAGCATCTAAAGTGGGTAGAGCTTATTCTGTAAGCAGAGCTTAGAGAACCACTCACTTTGCCCCCCTATTCAACTCCTAACTTCAGTGAATGTTTAACGCTAAGAAAATTGACTTTACTTATTTTAAAGAGATGAATGAAAGATGCATAATTGGGTAGTTCTAAAAAATACATATTGCTGTAGTTTGGAACAATTATTTGCTTAGGGTCTGATTCTGCACTCTTTAGTCAGACAGAACTCCAATAGCATTTTCTAGTGTCACTCTGGTCTGTTACATATGGGCTCAGTTCAACATTCCCATTAACTTCATTGAAAGTGCAATGTATATTATTAAAATAGGTTCCAATTCTGCACCATTGAAGTCAATCAGAGTGTTGCTGCTGGGTTTAATAGCAGGATAATTAGGTCTGTGTTATAAATATGCTATAGTACCGAATGTAGCAAGTTATCAGTTGGGATCTATTTGATGGGAAAATCAACAGTAAAATGACCCTTTATTAGAATGTGCTTGACACAGTTATTCTCACATGGAATTGGCCAACTTTAACCTGTGAAATCTCAGTGGTATTCTTTCTTTCTTTCTTTAAATTTCAGAATTCATCAAACCTAAAAAACTTCCTTAAAATTAGTCTTTAAAAAAATCCACAAGACAAAAATCAGCCCCAGGCTTTGAGTTCTTACACAGGCGTCAATGAAAATTTTTTTATGTAAATGATAAATAGCTAAAGTAACTTTTATTTAAAAAAAAAAAAAAGGTTAAAAAATAAAAACAAAATGCCTTCTTGCTTGTTTGCCATACTTCAAACCAAACAGGACTTTTGCTGGGTATATATGAACTTTTCTTACTAGAGGTTTTATAATGAAAGTTCTGACACACAATTAATTATAGCATCATGAATGACACTGCTGAAATACTCTATCTCTAACTAATAAGATTTTGGTGCTGATGAAGTTGTAAGAAGAATTAGTCTTGCCTAATTTACCAATCCATTAAGTCAAACTGAGGGCCAGATTCTGATCCTATTTACACCAGAATAACAGTGGGAAATGGAGTTACTCTGGATTTATGCCAGTGTAAATTAGATCAGAATTTGGCCCTCAGATTTTACAAAAATGTAAAAGAAATACTAGCACTGTGAAGCACTACCATGCTATAGATTTGTTTTTCTTAACAACTGTGCAACTGACTTACAGCTTGTGCCAAATTTGACTATAATAGAGGTTGGTTTCCTGCCAAGTCTAGTGAGCTGATTTGTATGGCAACATTGGCAACCTAAACTAACGTTTACATTGACTGCTATATTACACATTTATCCTAGGCCAGGGAAGTGGTTCTAATTACCTAGTGTTCGGCAGCGTGACCGCAGCAAGTCTGAGGGAACAGTCCTCTTTTAATGAGCTCATAATGAAATGCTAGGGCTGCGATTTAAAAGCCATTTAAGGGGCATACGGTATATTATGGCCTTTTATCAATGTTACTGTGAGCACAACATGCTAGAAACCATTTTGGTGGTGGGAATTAAGCTATTTGTTTTAAGGATAAGTATAGTTACAGCTATTTCCTGCACATTCCAATGACATAGTCGTGTGCTAGCCAATTTGCTCTTGACATGTTTACAGACGGAGAAAGCCACCTTTGGACTAGTTTTCACAAACATCATGTTCTATTATGAAAATGTTCCCAAGGCTGAGGGTGAAGAGTCTGGCTCAGAATACGTTCATCTCCAGACAGTCTGGTCTCAGTTACTTCTTGGGTAAATTTGGAGTAATTCCATTTGCTTTAATAGGGATGCTCTGGATTTGCACTGGTGTGACTGAGGTTAGGCTCTGACCTTCGCTCTTCAGATGGGGTCGGAAGTGAACTAAACCGATGGATTTTTTTAGCAGTAAATAGCTCCAGGGAAGCCTTTTATGGGCTCTTCTTTCTCAGTAATAAAAGTGTGAAAACTGTAAGGATGTCCCCCGGTATCAAGGCTCCCCAACAAGCGACATGTTTCTGTAGAATCACAAAAATGTAGAGCTGGATGGGCCCGCAAGAAGTCAGCAATGCCCAGCCTCCCGCACTGTGGCAGAGATCACTGTAGAATGGACCTGCCAGATGATCGAGTCTCACATGGGCAGAGTGAGTGAGAAAGGTGTTTTTACAGCGTGTGTACGGTCATAGAACTGAGTTTGGCCCTTTTTGTAATGAAATACGGTTCTGAGATATTTGAGTGCAGAAAAAAAAAATAACCCCCACCATAAATGGCTAGGCTTATATCGTACTTGTGTCACTTAACTGCTCAAACTGATATTATTTAAATTTGTTACCCAAAAAATGTTTGCAACGGAGCCAAGACCACGTCTCTGTTAAATTTCACTCCAGAGTAAAATTTTTACAGCCAAGTTATTATCCCCTGGAAAATGGAGCTATCACAGAAGTGCTAACTGCTAACACAACCCTAACTGTAAACCACATTGCTTTACTAAATAAGGAGATGGCTACTTCTTATTAAACATAGTCATGACTTGGCAATGTGGATTTTATAACAATATGATGGTTAAGTTTCTGGTGCATTTTGCAACAGGTAAATCTCCTAGTGATAAAGAATGTTGGCCTTATTTGTATACTCACTGAGCCGCTCTCGGTCCTCTGTTTCGCCCTTGCCACCATCACTGAAATTGATAGATGTTCATCAGGGCAGCATCTGCCCCCACTGTATTTGTTTATGTACGTACATCACTATATATAGCTACCTATTCAGTAGTAGTGCTCATTGATGGTGACTCATATTACTGGCAGATAATATACACCAATGATCTAACTACTGTGGAGTGGAACTTGCTTATAATGAAATTGGATTCAGTGCAGTCCAATCTTGAAGCCTTTATTCGGGCAACTCTCTTTCAAAATAACGGCTGTGTGGCATGAGGAAGGGCTGCAGGATGGATGCAAAATACTATGAAAATTCTGTATTGTTCCAATACTGTGCAGTGTGCAAATCTGGGGCTTAGCTGGATCAATCCCTCTCCCATTGAAGTCCCTGGGGTGGGGTCGGGGGGTTACCATTCACTTCAGTGGAAGCTGGAAAAGGCCCAGCATGAGGTTGTTTTATGAAAGGACAGAATGGACCGGATCCAAAGTCCAATAAAGTCAATGGGAGTCTTTCCCTGGACTTCACTAGGGTTTGGATCATGCCCTGTAACACGATTTCATTGGCAAATATGTCCTGAGGTGCGGTACTGCTGCCACTATTTTCACCATTGATTGTGCATTGTGGAAAAGGAATCCATGGCCAATGTGTGATGCCAGCACTTTGTGTGTTGCCTCCTCTAATCCACACATCAATGCAGGCGTTGCACTGGGAGCAGGGAGTGAACCAGCTGAAGCACCGCAAGCCTGCAGTTAGGAATGGAACCAAAATGATTCCAGGCTTCTGTATCACCAAGAGAGAGGAACAGAGCTCCTTTTAAAATAACAGGTAACAGGGCTTAAACCTGGCGTCTGAAAGAGGACCCAGCTTGCAGCCCTTTCTCACGCTCTTTGAAGCCAGTGAGAATTTTGGGGCATGCATTCACCACTAGAATGGACCCCTGTATTGATTATAAGAGGTCACTTCCCCGCTAGTGCCATCTTCTAGGGTGACCATATGAGGGATATTCCATGCCCTTGAGGTGTCAATATATTACCTTTTCCTTCTCATCCTCCAGAACACATTCATGAGGACACATGGCGTGTGCACTCACATACGATCAATGAAGCCTGTTTCACAGTTGTTGCCCATGAGACATTTGAAGCAAGAACAAAAACATCTTTATTTTTTGAAGTGGCTGTATCCAAAACAAAGGAGGTTTTTTTAATTTGTATGATAAATCTTGACTCATGTGGATCCCAGGTGTAACGAAATGGAGTTACTGGATGCCAGCAAAAAAAAATGGACCACTGTTAAGGATCATACAAGCAAATCATAGAAGATTAGGGTTGGAAGAGACCTCAGGAGGTCATCTAGTCCAACCTCCTGCTCAAAGCAGGACCAACCCCAACTAAATTATCCCAGCCAGGGCTTTGTCAAGCCGGGCCTTAAAAACCTCTAAGAATGGAGATTCCACCACCTCCCTAGGTAACCCATTCCAGTGCTTCACCACCCTCCTAGTGAAATAGTTTTTCCTAATATCCAACCTAGACTTCCCTGACTGCAACTTGAGACCATTGCTCCTTGTTCTGTCATCTGCCACCACTGAGAACAGCCGAGCTCCATTCTCTTTGGAACCCCCCTTCAGGTAGTTGAAGGCTGCTATCAAATCCCCCCTCACTCTTCTCTTCTGCAGACTAAATAAGCCCAGTTCCCTCAGCCTCTCCTCATAAGTCATGTGCTCCAGCTCCCTAATCATTTTCGTTGTCCTCCGCTGGACTCTATCCAGTTT
This sequence comes from Emys orbicularis, assembly GCF_028017835.1. Taxonomy (NCBI): domain Eukaryota; kingdom Metazoa; phylum Chordata; order Testudines; family Emydidae; genus Emys; species Emys orbicularis. Next base: position 41,582,932 of record NC_088695.1, on the reverse strand, counting down.
GTCCACATCCGTTCTGTAGTGAGGGGCCAAAAACTGGACACAGTACTCCAGATGTGGCCTCACCAGTGCCGGATAGAGGGGAATAATCACTTCCCTCGATCTGCTGGCAATGCTCCTACTAATGCAGCCCAATGCAACAAGGGCACACTGGCTCCCTGTGATCCCACTGGATCAGGACCCACATATAGTGTCTAACTAATGTCTAGTGCATACAGCCACCCTCAGGAATGACTGAGAGTCTCTTGTGGCTGTATGTTTGGAAACCTCTCTCAAAGACTATGGCATCATCTTATTGGCTGCCTGAAACTGGTAAGGATGTAGAGTAGCACACCCTGTGAATGTGTATACACATCATAATATAAAAAGCCAGGGTTGCTGGTGCTAGGTGACTCAGAGACCATGAGTCAGAGGAACATTGGCGTTTTTAATTAATTCTGCTTATTTTCTTTGTGGAAGAAAGGTTGACAATCCTGGCGCAGATCTCGCATTTATTTATGAATGCATTCCGAACTCACACAGTATAAAAAACAACGACAAGCCTTTGGCTAGAGAAGGGTGGGCACGGTGCTGAGATACTGTATCTGGCTTGCTGCCTGCCGGTAAAATTCTTTCCATGTGAGTCCTAGTGGGGTGGTGCTAGGTGTAATGGAGCCCTTGGCAAGAGATGTATCTTGTCCCCGTTCCTGCCTGTGAATCAACAAGCAGGTTCACTGTTCCCACCCCCACCCATGTGGCATCGCATCTTATCTTTCCCCAAATTCTCCGGATGGGAAACTTGTCTCCTTGCCAGGTTGTTTCCTCCTCCACACTTCAGGGATGGGCTTCTGGAGCTTGGGAACAGCTTCTTTCCTTTCCCAGAGTCACAGTCCCTCTCCTGAAGAGAGGCACCTTAGGTGGCCAACTTTCATGGAAAGACTCATGTTGACCTAAAAGCCTGTTTACCAAGTGCTGTTAGAGTGCTCAGTCTTTCTACACATAAAGGAAAACAGTCACTGCACAAAGGAGTTCACAATCTAAAAGCTCAATCCTGCAAGGTGCCGAGCACCCACAACTTGCAATGACCACTCAGCACCTGGGTGGATCAAGTTAAGCTCTTGCGACCAGTAACCCCAATGCAACTCTGTGTTATAGGTGCAATTAATGTGTCCACCTCTATGCATCAAGGTAAAGCTTCTGCCTTAGACTCCAGTGACAAATTCTTTTGATATGCAAGCAAGAATAGAAATAACTTGTTCTCTGATAGCTGTGTTGGCTCTGTTGAACTAACAAGAGTAGAAAATAGTAAAAATATCCTCTTTGTTACTAAAATAAGTAGTTATGACTCTGAATGCACACAGGAAGCAGATCTGGTGAGTAAGAAGGCACTGTTTAAAGATGACAATCATTTTATGGCCTTATCTGCTTTTTACGGCCAGAAAGATCCACCATCCTTGTGCACACACAGCTTAATTGGACTCAGTGTATCTACTCTGGAAAGATAAAGGGGTTGAGTTGACTCTGCTGAGACTAGACCCGATGGCTCTAGGGAATCTACATGTATGATCTTTTCCCCATACACAAAGAGTATGCATATTCTTTCATTCTGAATTACTTTATTTTAGAACAAAAGTAAATTCTTCATACGTGAGAGCATAGTGTGTGCATCTCCTCTCTAACAGTATGCATTACTCTGAGAACAAAGTGACTGCTGAATTCTTCATGCAGGGTGAATTCTTGGAAATGTGAAGGTGCAGTACACAAAGGAAAGTGATATTCTGATTCCATAGCTGCATATACCATAAAGTGTTCTAAAGCTGATACCTAGGGCATTAAGCTGTCCCCTCTGACTTAATTAAAAAGCTAGAGACACTAAATAAATCCAAGATGACATGTGGCTTCAGATCCCTTAAGTGGTTTTAAAATGTCCACCATTGCAGGAAAACATTGTCCCTGTAACACTGAGGAGAAAATAACTGGCTCGCTGGTAACTCAGCAATCAGACATTTCCTGTTAGAGTTTTCCAGAGGCAGTACATGAGGAAAAGATAAAGAATTGGGCTGCGAAGTCAGGCAGCCATAAAAATCAGGAACAATAAAATAGAGCAAAATTAGTTACAAAACTGCGGAAGGTTTTTTCCTCCCCTGATCCCACCCTTTTCCCCCAACGTTTTAAGCAAACTAAACTCTTCCTGGGTTATGAATTGCATCTCGGAGGAAAGAGCCTGAAATTCAGACAATCTCTTAACTCTGAACAGGTAAACAGCTATAATGTATGGAAATATTTACAATAAAAGAGGCTTCTTAATAACAGTAGGAAATAACCATGTCACCAGAAATATGAAGTGTTTCTAGCTCACTAGCTAGTGCTGCAGCGCTGTGTTTCAATAACCATATATTCTAGATCTTGGCAGGCAGTTAGACTTTTTTCTGATAACTTTTTTGCAGTGTAAACCTTCACCTAGGATAACACGAGGGACATGTACTGAGATGGTGAGATGGTGAGTACAGCACGTGGATTGATCCATCAATTTACACAGTGTTTGTTTTGAATCAGTAAACATGTCCCCTAAATTTGCTGTAGCAGCTTATTATCTTATGTGAAATGATTGAATAACAATGTATTAGAAGTTCTAATGGTAGCAAACAGCTTTTCCTGATCCAAAGAAAGTACATTCCACCTCGAGGCAAAAAAAAAAAAAAAAGGGCAGCGTGCAAATGCTGATTTAGAGCCAGAGAATTTCATATCAAAAGTCCCCAAGATCCCTTACAGTAATTGCAAGCAACACATACAAGACCTGAGTTCAAATAGCTTGGAATGCTGAAATTCAATCCGTTTCAGGTCCAAAAGTCAGTGGGGAAATGGCTTTGACAAAGAGAGAAAGTCGAGGCTAGTTTGGAACAGAGCCAAAAACGGACTTAAAAACTACAAAGCAAAGTTGTCAGAAATATGCCCCACTACAATGTATTTAGGGCCTGATCCAGGTCTTCCTGAAGATAACAGAAGCGTTTCCACTGACTTCACTGAAAGCTGGCTCAGGCTCCCAGAGATGAGCTTGGGTCAGCCCACCCAATTCTTTAACTTGAAGGACGTTTCAGCTCAGAACTTTATGATTGTGCCCCATTTCTAATACAATTTATTTTCTTTAGTGTCTTGCATACAGTGTGTTCATGAGCTGTATAGAGTTGCTGTGGGAAATGCAAGAGAGAGAGAGCGAGCAGCTCAACAAATCGACAGCATGTTTTAGGAAAAATTAAGAAATTTTCAGACTTTTTCCTACCAAAACCAAAAATCCAAATGGTTTCTGGTCCCTCCCCCCTCCTCTCCCTCCTTTCCTCCCTTTTTCAGCAGCAAAATGGAAAAAGGAAAGAGAGGAGGAAAAGGGAGGCATCTGTCAAGTATCAACTTTAGGCTTTTCGTTTTTTTACATCAAAAAATCTGAAAACTCCCCAAACCTGAACATTTTCATTCTTTTAAAGGCTATTTTTTGTCCCCAAAATAATTTTTGAGTGGAAAAATTTCTACCAGCTCTGAGACATTGGAGATATTAAGGGATCTCCAAGGAAAAAAAGAGACAATTTCAGCTGATCTTGTAAGTTAAATGGAGAATTGAATGAAGAAGAGAGATGCAGGGAGGTGGCTCTAGATAGCAAGAGCTGCAGAGGAGAAGGCTCTTGCATCAACGATGTAAGAGTACAATAGATTGTGGCATGAATTCACGCTGTGCACGGGAATGAGGTTCACCCTTGGACTAGAAAAGGAATGTCTGGGTGCTCTAAGCCTCCCTGGGACCTGAGGTTCCCAGCCCAGCAGGGTTGACTCCAGCCATTGAGGTATAGTGAGTAACAGGCAGTTCATTGTGGTGGAGGAGTCTTTACAAAGCAGAGGGCCTGAATCTGCGCTGCCTTGTACGCTGCACATCACTTCCAGACGTGAAGCACGGATGTGAAATGCCGCCAGATCAGAAAGGCTTTGGGCAGGCGTGAGTTACGGCACAGAGTATAAGGCGGAGGAGAGTCAGGCCTGAGGCCTTGTTTGTATGGTGAGCATTAAAGCCCCAGTCTCTTTACCCCACCTTTCCCACTCCCTCCCATAGTGCAGCACTGTGCCATGCTCTCTTCTGGTGGCGCTGTATGTCTCTAGTTGTGAAATGCATTGGGATGAATGGTGCTATAGGGACCATTGAAACATGATGAAGCTAAAGGAACTCTGATCCTTTGCATGATCTTTGTCCCTCCCTCTGTTCTACCTCCCTTAGGGCTCAGTTGTGAGGCACTGTGTGAATCTGCTTGGCTGCCATCAGTGCGACCTTCCTGCATACAGCTGGTGGAGACGCTGGCTGTTAATCTCTGTGATGCCCCTGTGGTGGTTCATGTTTTAGAAGATGCCATGGCAGCACAGTGCACATCATGCCTGTTTCAGTTCGTATTTAGCAGCATAAGCATAGACTTTTTGTTAGGTTTTTCGATGCATAACAAACTTAATGGACAAGTGGATTTTTTAGGCTCTGTTCTTTCCTCTGACACCCCACCAGGAGGTGTCAGTGATCTCACAGTCTCGGGATTTCAGCCCTTGGAGTCTCTGGGCACAGATATGCTCATAAGCGCAGGACCCTTTCCAGCTCCGACCTGGAGGAAGCGCCAAGAGCGAAACAAATAATACTTGAGGTTAAAGCGTAAAAAGCTGAAATTGTGTTAGTATCACAAAGCCAGATCGCTGAGTCTGCTAGGGGAGTTCCACAATCATGACACAGAACAGCGCGTGTCAAAAGGTTGTAAAGATAAGTGAGACGCAGCTGATGCAATGCTGTGCCTGGCGGAGGAGTAATTACCTGAGACTAATGTCAGAGCCAGTGCAGACCGGTGGAGATGAGTAAGAGACAAAGTTGAAATGCGTGCAACTCCAGTTGGCATTAGGCTACAGCATGCTGAAAATTCCTTCAGACACAGAGTGGCACCGCTGGTTCTGCCCCAGGAGCAACCTCTGGCACCATAAGATTGGGCATTATTCAATATTTATATTGCAGTAGCACCCAAAGGCCTCATCAGGATTGGGGCCCCATTGTGCTAGGCAGTACAAAAACAGAGACCAGACGGTCCCTGCTTGGAGAGTTTGCAGTCTAATTTAAGACATGATGCAAGATACATGCAAACAATAGGAAGGAAGAGGGGTGAGGGTAGAGATCAGATCAAATGACTACATGGGCTAACAATGAGTGTGGCTTGGTTCCTGCAACCATTATCTAATCTTGAATTGACAAGGGCATGAACTACTGGACTCAGACAATAATGGGCAACATCTGAGCTGTTAAATGGCAGAATGGTGATCAAACCTTTTCCATTGTGTCATGGGGTTAAAAATCACGCCCCAGTTCTTCTGCCCTGGTACTTACAGATGAGTCCAAACTGCCAGTTTTGCATCTGGATTTCCAGCACCACCAAATGCCTGGGGTTTGCTTTGGTCTTTACAGAGATGGGGGCTCTTTGCAAAAGTCAGCTCTCAATCCAGGGGCAAATTGCAAATGCCCTCCAGGATTGAGGCTGGTCAGCCAGGAGGGAATTCAGGCCCATCTCCAGTGGCAACAGTATTACCTTTAGCTGTAAATAACTCCAGCTCCACTCCTAGTGGCAACAGTGGAATCCACTGTAGACAGAATTCCCACTGTCTCATCCAACACTGCAGCCATTGATCTCACCGTAGCCCCTTGTGTGGCTCTATCTGCATTCCAGTGATGCCTACCTGGTATTAACATTTCCCACAGTTTATCAGCAGTTGACAGATAGATGTTTAATGACCCATCTAATGCAAAACAGCTTATACCCTTAGAATTAATGAGACGATAAAATGCCTTAAAGACTAATGGGAGATCCAATACCTAAATGAAGAGATAAATAAACATCATATATAAATTTCTTTGTGAAATCTTCTGTTGATCTGTTGCTTTCATTGCATTAACGTGCTGTATGTGTTATGCCCGTGTCTAGCTTTGTTTTATTTTAAAGGGTTACGTTTGTTAGATGTCTTTCTCTTGGTATGAATTGTATTATAGTGGCTGGTGGAAGGATTATACATTGGTAGAGAGCAGCCTTTTTGTTAAGCGTGTGGTAGGGAAGGGGAAATGGTTGTGATCTATTCAGGGGAGCTAGAGGGGACCTTGGTGCCTGGTAGATGATTGCTGAGGTTCCGGCTACATCATGAAAACATGCCTTTTTGAGGACTACAGCTAAGCATTTTTGGCGGAGGGTACCCAGCTGTGAAGTTTGCTCCCTCAATTAGAGCCTGAGTTTGTTCTGTTTTAGCGCACAGGGCAGGGTTCATCATTTTGGTCAAACGTTCGCTGAAGGGGTCTACGTTGAAAGGCTCTAGGGGGGCAGCATGGCCCAGCAGATGGGACACCAGATTGAGGGGTGGGATTTTGAAACGCACTCAGCATTGGCTTAACTCTGCTCCCATTGAAGTCTCGGGGAGATCGGTCATTGACTTCAATGGGAGATGTTAGCCAACATGGAGTGCTGCTGAAAATCCCTTCTGACCTCAGGAAAGCTGAATTCTGTTCCCACGTCCTCCTCTGGCCTGCTAGGTGACCTTGGCAGGTCACTTCAACTTCCTGTGGTGTCTGTGATGCTTATGCACCTTAGATGCTTGCCTGTAGATTTGGGTCCCTAACTTTAAGCCCCAGCATTTGATCATTTTGACCATAGTTCTTGTGTGTTTCTGAGAATGGAGCTTTCAATAATAGAAAAATGTATTAGCAAATTCCAGGGGGCAGAGGGGATCCTAGCCTATTTGCCATTGCAAGGTTTGTCTCCGAGCAGCCTTGCTTTCAACACGCTTGTCAGTTTGTGTTCCAGAAGAAAAAGGTTAAGTCCAACTTTCTGGACTTACAGGTTTGGCCCCTGGGACTTATAAAGTAAGAGGAAGGGATGAAAGAACTGAAGGGTCACAGCTGCTAGTGAGGATAAAATAACTCTTGGTAACGTATTTAGAATAATGTCCAGGAGGTAGAAGTCATTCCAACCACCCATGCTGTGCCTGATCCTCAGAGGTGCTGAGCCCCTGGAGCTCAGTACAGCTCTGGATCCAGCCTGCTGAGTGCAACACATCTGGAAACTTGCTCAGAAAGACGGGGTCAGATTCTGCTCTCGGAGTCATACATGTGATCTTGAGTGACTCAGGGGCTCTGAGTCATTCTCTATAGGCTCCTCAAATTACACCCCATCGGCATAAATCCTGTGCCGCCCAACTCATCCCACTCGTACACACAGCCTGGATTAAAAGCTTATGTTTCCCACGAGGAGTGTTTAGGGATGCTCTGTTTGTGGATTTATGTTTAGTAAACAGTGATCAGTCCTGTCCCCCACAACCTCTTCAGTCCCCAGGGAAAAAAAGCTACTGCTGCTGTCTGGTCACCCTTCTAATAGTTTGCTGAGGTGAGGGATCAGACTTTAGTGCACAAATTATGTATTAATTTAATTAACTATTTCTATCACCGTCCCATTGCACCGAGTGTTCTACATGCACATAGTAAGAGGCAGTCCTGTCCCAAAGAAGTTACAACAAAATAGACAAGGCAGACAAAGAAAGCATGACCACACCAATTTTACACCAGGACAAATGAGACACAGAGAAATTCAGTGACTTGCCTGAGGTCACACAGGAAGAGTGGGGTAGAACCCAAGTCTCTTAACACCTGGTTTAGTCCCTTTTCCACAAGACCATCCTCTCTTTCAAAGTAAGTTAAAAATTTTATTAAGATGATGTTAAAAAAAAAATAGTGAACAGAGTTTGAGCATAGAAGTTTCTGGTTATCAGGGAATAACATACAGATTATCAAGGGTGCAAAGTTTGGTTTAAGGTAAAGTGGCATGAGGAATACATAATCTGCAATATCCCCGATTGGGGGTAAAAGGTTGATGGGTCAAAGTACAGACATTGAGATATGAGGGTATGAAGTTCATAAAGTGGCTATGTTCGGGTGTGGATAATAATGAGTGGATATGATGATGAGGATGGATTGACCCTCATTTGGTGGGATTTAATGTTCAGGGAGTTTATGGTTCCAGTTCATATGATCCAACGGAGAAGGTCACTTGGTCCCTTTCTCGTAGTGGGAGAACGATGTCACTCTGGCTCACGCCTCCTGGTACTGTCGGTGGCCGGTGATGTGCTCGATGTAGATGTCCCTGGACCATCGGATGGCGTCTGAGACCATGTTTATCCCTCTGGTGCTTCCTAGCCCCTCTTATTCCCCTTGTGTGAATAAGATGGACAGCATCTCCTGATTGCCTCCTTCGCCTGCTCTAAGCACCGTGATTCCTATTACCCATGGGCTGTTGTCCATTAATGTCGGTGCAGTTACACCACAATCTCCAAGACTGGTTCTGGAGCCGTGTCAGGGTCCTTATTTCATATAAGTGTGTTGTGGCTGGGGGGGGTCTGGTCAAATGAATGCCTGGCCCCTCCCAGAGGCCTTTCCTCTTGAGTCACAAGCATGGTTAGAACGCAGGCAGCCTCTTCCATGCTCTGCAGTAGAGAAGATTTCTAATGTGACAAAACGCTCACTATTCTTGCTTATTTTTATTCGCTGTAAACGGAAAGTCTTTCTGCAGCCCCTGTTTCTCCCATAGCCACCAACTTTCGCCATTGATTTACCCTCTCTTCCCTTTCCCTTTCCCTTCCATGTAACCAGGGGCGGCTCCAGGCACCAGCGCAGCAAGCGCGTGCCTGGGGCGGCAAGCCGTGGGAGGCGGCGTGCCGGTCGCTGTGAGGGCGGCATGCCTGCGGGAGGTCTGCCGGTCCCACAGATTCAGCGGCAATTCGGCGGCGGGGATGCCGATGGCGCGGCACCGGCAGACCTCCCGCAGGCATGCCGCTGAATCCGCGTTACCAGCGGACCTCCCGCAGGCGCACCGCCGAAAGCTGCCTGACTGCCATGCTTGGGGCGGCAAAAAACATAGAGCCACCCCTGCATGTAACACCTCTTTTTAAAATTTAATGTAAGGTTTTAATTGATGCACACGCAAACAACCGGAGAGGCTGAGCAGTTACAAAGTATGGTCCCATTCCAACAAAGCACTTAATTACACTCTGAACTTTCCTTAGACTACTGTTACAGGCTTACCGGTAAGCATGTGCTTGAGTGCTTTGCAGGAGCGGGGTCTATGTCATGACAGCTCATCAATGTAAAGTCAGGATTCGTCATCCACTCTTCAGGATGTGAAAGAGGTTCTCCACTGGGATCCTCAGTAAAGGATTTTTCCTGAGCCGGTGGATCCATGCTGTTCTGATGCCAGGTATTCCTTGAGGAATCCAAATGTGGTTACCCAATATGCAAATGGAGCATGATCCCCATCATGAGATGCTCATATTAGTGCTGCCTAATAAAACCTGAACGGTGGTTAGGCAGCTGGTGTGTAGTGACCGCTGCTTATTGCACTGTTCTATTTGCTGCACCGTTACCCTGTGCTCCCCTGTCTGTTTGCTGGATCCACCTGTTGTCTCTTTACTTGTATATCAGAATTGCCAAGACTCCAAAACCATGAGATTGGCTTTAAATAACTGGGATCTTTAAAAAAAAAAAAAATTGGGATTCATTTTCTTTGCTGTCCTGTTTCTCAGCCTTTTGGATGTACTTAGGTCATATGTTTTCATGCTTTTCTCTGCAACCTTGGGGGTTAGAAATGTTTTCTGTTTTAATGACAGCCGAGATTCTTGACTCTAGGAACTGGGGATTAAGAAAACTACCAAGTGTTGCAAAACGTAACACCACAAGAATTGGCAACATTGCAGACTGTATTCTCTTTGGGCCCGGAGCTGTCTTTTTGTGTGTGTGTGTACAGCACCTGGCACAACAGGTCCCTGGCCTCTCAGAGCTACTGCCATACAAATAATAATAATCCAGAATGTTTTCTGTATCTCACGGGGTTTTCCGTCTGACAGAGCTAGGCCTCACCAGTTGTCAAGAAGACAAAGGAACTGAAGACCCAAGACAAGGCCCAGGACAACAAAAATTGGATGGAGAACTTGTCCATTTTACAATGGGCTGCACCCAGATATATGTTCCTCCAGTGCTGGAATAAAGTACAGCCTCCATTATCAGAGTATTCAAAACCTCCTGCTGTATGGAATAGGGGCCCTTCCATCCTTTAGTACTGGGAACATGACCCTGTCTCAGATAATGGGGTTTCTGTATGTGTAACAGTTAGGTTGACAGTCATCTAACAACAGTGTTGACTGGCTCAGCAGGATATCAGCACTGGGGCGTGGTGTTACAGTGCCTAGTACGATAGGGTCCGGTCCGTGACTGGCACTCCTAGGCACTATTGCAATACAAATAATAGTAACAATGTGCTGAGATGCCGCTGAGCCCATGCTTGTCCCCTGACATCAGCGGCGGCTCCAGGCACCAGCGCTCCAAGCGCGTGTCTGGGGCGGCAAGCCGCGGGGGGCACCCTACTGGTCCCTGCAAGGGCGGCAGTCAGGCAGCCTTCGGCAGTTTGCCTGTGGGAGGTCCACCGGTCCCGCGAATTTGGCGGCAATTCGGTGGCGGGTACGCCGAAGCCGCGGGACCGGCAGACCTCCCGCAGGCATGCCGCCAAATCCGCGGGACCGGTGACCTCCTGCAGGCACGGCGCCGAAGGCCGCCTGCCTGCCGTGCTTGGGGCGGCAAAAAAGCTAGAGCCGCCCCTGCCTGACATAAAATACAAATAATAAAAATTTACCTGCCAATGATAACAGATACATTGGGCCTGGTTCTCATTTACACAAAGGCCATTTTATTCTGCTCTAGTTGTGCAAAGGGACCTGACAGAAAGTGGGAGCAAATTCTGAAGATATAAGAAGGCCCCGTTGCGTTGTCGGAATGGTGAAACATGGTCTCAATGTAAACAGGAATGGGGTCAAAGGCTTTACTTTTAGGTGTCATCGCATGAGTTCCCAGGTTAGTTCTGAACAGGCATATTTGGGGATCTTGTGAAGAAAACCAACTGTTTAAATGGTGTTCTGTCTCTGGATCTTTTCACGCCGTACAAGCAATTAGGAACTGTCTCCATTGGATGAGTGTAATTGGCCTGCCGGAGGCTGTTCAAGCTAGGGCAAGATGTCACAGGTAGGAAAGTAATGAGACAGGAATATGAACAATAAGTCCTGTTGCTGCTGCAGTTTTCCCACACGATTAGAAGAGATGAGCGCTCTGTGGGAGTTTTGCCTGGGTACGTTGGAGTGGATTGGGCCCACATCCATAGCCCTACCCCAAGTCTTCACACCAAAGCTCTGTCCTTTGCAGTTATGTAGTTTTCATTTGTTTGATCCTATGCTGATATCTTCTCTCTGGGATGATAACCAGGCACCATAGGTATTTTAAAGTGACAGTGGCATATGACTAGTCTAAATCTAAGGGTTTCTTCCCTGAACAGGTATCATACTCATGCTGAGAGCATGAAGACATTGGCTTTAATCCTTGGGAACAAAAGAGTGTGAGCAATCCTATTTCACTGCACACATGAACTGTGTGCAATGAAATACATCAAAGGGCAGCTGTGATTTCACTGCCTGACATCCCTGGGTTGGGGTTCTCAGCCCGGGAAGTGAGCCGTCTCTGTGATTTTGCTGCATGGTGCCCTTGGAGCTGGAGAACAAGGATGAGCCCTGCATTCTTTGATCTTTCCAGAGGACGGGAATTTTTCAGGTCTCCCCAGTGGTGTGGAAAACATATACAAACAGTCAAAGCAATTATTTTAAGACATTTGTGTGTATTGGGTCAAGTCCATAAACCCTGATTCAGCATTGACTCAACCCTTATTTAGGCAAACTCCCCACCTCCGCCATTGACTTCAATAGAAACTGAGTCAGGGCTTCCAGATTAAGCCCACTGTAAACTTGCTACAAAAAGCTGGAGCCAAATCCTTAAGGTCCTGACCCCCTGCAACCCCTGCTGGATTCACTGGGATTGTATGTCCTGAACACCTCTCAGGATTTGGTGTAGTGATCGTATGAAAAAAAGAGTTGGCTACCAGGCCAAAAATGACCTCAAATAACTAAACTTCTTGGGTCACCGTCTAGGTAATGAACAGCAACAAATGCACAGCACTGCATTGGCTAATGGGCTTTTAGAGTCAGTGATGTGCTGAGCTGTGCATTTCAGAACAGGAGTTATGCATTTGATGCGGGAATGACTGAGTGAAACACTCTGACCTGTGTTATGCTGCAGGTCGGAATAGATGCTCACAGGGGTCCCTCTGGCTTTACTCTATGAAACTTCAAATGTGACTGCAGTTCATCACAATGCTTTCCTGTTGATTTAAATTCATTTTAGACAATTATCAAAATATTGATCTATATGCACAAAATATCCCTGCCATGTTACAATTCCTTCGAAACCCTATTCCGAAATTACCAGCCTATGGCTAGCAAGTATAAGGCTGCCAGCCTATGGCTAGCAAAACTAACCAAATATTGATGTTACTTATTTGCACAGAATCTTTGCCTATGCCATTGTGCTTGACACGGATTTATCTCGTTAGACAATGTGATCAGTTTTAACCTTACTAAGTACAATTGGTAAAAAAAAAGGGGTCTTCCATGAGTATTCATCCCCATCTAAATGATCCTGAATTTTGTCTACTCATAGTGTAAGAGTAAGTGTTTGAAGGATTGGACTCACTGTAGTAGTCTCTCATGTGTTGCTACACCCTTCATTGCCCTTAACCATTCCTTTCATCAAGGTAAACAGGTTTGATTACCAGTTTAAGTAACTTACTGTTTTGTCTTATTTTGTAATTCACCATTAATAGGCTTTGAAGAGAGACATTTTCTGCCAACATAAACAGCTTCTTGAATGTAAAAGAAATGAGTCCTTGCTTGCATTAGTCTGCTGTGAACATTACGAGTGCTATAAAATAATCATGTGAAAGTTGACGGTTTCAGCTGAGCGTCAGAATCTCCTTTTGGCCACGCCAAGGCTTCCACAATACGGTCTAATTTAGTTCTTGGTGGTTTTTTTTCTTTTTAACAGCGTAGCATTTAAAATCACCTAGTCCATGGGGCAAGGCCTTGAAATCCCTTGAAGGTCATAGACCTGTTGGCCCTGAGAACTGCAACAATCCTAAACTGGTAAATTCCAGTGTGTAAGGGCTTGATCCAAAGCCCAGGTCACTGAAGAATCCTGCTGATTCCAGTGGGCGTTGGATCACCCCTTTGTTTTTCCCAGAGCCACATAAAATCTGCATGACAGATATATTCAGAATACCCCACAATGTAATATCAAGGCAGTCCTCTCTTCAGTCATCGGTTCAGTACATTCACGCCCAGGGCCGGCTCCAGGCACCAGCTTACCAAGCAGGTGCTTGGGGTGGCCACTTGGGAGAGGGCCGGCACGTCCAGCTGTTCGGCGGCAATTCGGCGGACGGTCCCTCACTCCCGCTCGGAGCGAAGGACCTCCCGCCGAATTGCCGCCGCAATTGCGATCACAGCTTTTTTTTTTTTTTGGCTGCTTGGGGCGGCCAAAACCCTGGAGCCGGCCCTGTTCACGTCAGCTAAACGTAGGGCACTGTCACAAAGACGTGAAACAAAAATGGATAAAATCATCAAAACCCAAACCAGAGATTGGCATGAATTTACCCCCAAAAGCCTAAAACCCAGATTGAGCACCAGGAGTAACATTGCTATTTGTGAAGACTCAACTGAAAATTTCATAGGACAGAAGTCAACAACTGGCCACTGGAGTTCAAATCTGAAAGTTATTTTTAATATAAGAATGGCTGGTCTTATCTTCTTCATGCACCCAAAAGGTGACTTAAATTGGGTGAACAGAAATCAGCTGGGTTCCAAGTCATCCTCAGTGTTAAATAGCATTAGCTCGTCAGCAACATGTTATTTCAGTTAACAAACCTGGAAGAAAGCTGTAGAGAAACCAAAATTCACTTCTGGTAGATTTGGTCATTGAAGTGTGGCCCTGCGTTATTTACTGCGTAATCAACTACCATATTCGTTCTCAATAGAGCAACATTCTGCAATGATAGATGGAAATAATATCGGTGCCTACACCATATAGTCTGTCTGTCTTCTCGAAATTTGTATTGACTAGTTAACATAATGACAGTTACACAGTGATCAATATTCAGATTTGGAAAGCTAGCAAAGGGATAGAAAAATAGAAATGTTTATCTTTCTCCATAATACCGGCTGCATCTGTAACCTTCATGCCAATATTGACCTGCGTTACATCTATAAGGCTGGTCTACACTGAAAACTTACATTGGCATAACTATGTCTCTCAGGGGCACAGGCACCGACTTTTCAAAGTGCTGTGGGGGTGCCCCGCCCCTACTCCCCCCCTCCCTCCAAGGCGCCTCCCCGCCCCGACTCTTCCCACCCCTGCCTCATCCCCACCCCACCTCTTCCTGCCCGCACTCCACTCCTGCCCCACTTCTTCTCACCCAGTTCCGCCCCTCCCCTGAGCGTGCCGCGTCCTCGCTCCTCCCTCCTCAGCCTCCTGCACACCACGGAACAGCTGTGTGCGGCGGACGGGAGGCACTGGGAGGGAGGGGGAGGTGCTGATCTGCAGGGCCCGCCGGCGGACAGGAGGTGCTGGGGGGGTGGGTGGAGGGGAGCTGATGGGAGGCTGCCAGTGGGTGCTCAGCACCCACCATTTTTTCCCTGTGGGTGCTCCAGCCCCGGTGCACCCATGGTGTTGGCATCTATGCTCAGGGGTGTGAAAAATCTATGAAGCTTTGCCGACCTAACCCTCGGTGCAGACGGTGCTAGGTCGACAGAAGAATTCTTCCGCCTCTCAGGGAGGGGTTCTCCCGTCACTACAGTGTCTACACTGAAGCCCTACAATGGTGCTGCTGTAGCGTTTTAAGTGTGGACATACCCTATGGCTACCTATTTCATGCCATGTCAAATCCTCACTGGGCATGCTAGCCTCCTCTTCTTTAATTAAACAAAATGCCTGTCCTATGGAGAGATCAAAGCTTCTGTTAGGTAATTCCCTGTTGTTAGAGTCAAAATCCTGTCCTACAATTAGACTTTTATTGGTTTCTTTTCTCTGCCTGGGATTTTAGTTTCGGACTGTGGCTTGAAATTATTTCCCACCATCGCGTTGCTTTCCTTCGCTGTTGAATGATTTGGGAGGGGTTTGTTAAGTGGACGTTGTGAGAGCTCACCCTTACTGATACATACCAGGACTTTTTCACGCACATGGATCAGTGACAGCAATCCCTCACATGCTACTATGGTGCCTGCGATCTAAGTGAATACCAGGGATGGAAGTTGAGATTAGAAAAATTCAAGTTGGAAATAAAATACAACTCTTTAATAATAGGAGTTGTATCCATAACGGCTCAACGAACAGCTTGTCAAAGGAAGAAGCAAAATCCTCATCACTTGGGAGTCTTCAGATTAATATTTGTGTAACAACAAGGAGCCCTAAGCATGGGTCAGGACCCCACGGTGCTAGGTGCTGATGTCTTTCTGAAAGATATGCTGTAGTTCAGGCACAAGTTACCTGGCTTGATGATGATCAGTTACTTATTAGGGAAGATTAATTCCATCTGTTACAGGAATTACTGGATGGAATTCTATAGCCAGTTTTATGCAGAAGGTCAGACTGCATGATCATTGTGGTCCCTTCTGACCTTTCAGACTCCATGAAAACTGCTCATCTATACCAACAAAAGCACGCAGACCATTTGTGGATGATACCCTGGCAGGCTAGGCTAAATTATTCTAGATTTAATGCCAGGGACATGCTTGGGCATACTTAATTGAAGCCACTCTTCAATTCATTCCATGCATGGCCTTTGTGACCTGCATGAATGATCCTTGCATCTTGGCTGCTCTTGGGAGGGTTCTGACTTTTTGCTCAGGAAAGCTAGAAGTCATCTCTGTGCAGAGCACCAGCATAAAGCCTGTGCACCATTTAAGCTGCACAAGAGCTTTTAATACCCTATGAGCAAGTTATACTCATCAAATAAGTGATTTGCTGGAGCCTGGAAGCCAGGTGTTTTTTTTTAAATAATTATCCAACACCCGTGGTTTTTAAATGATTTGACCAGGGGCTTAAGGAGGACGTATATGGTGCAGGCCCTCTGCTCCAGAGTCAATTTCACCCCGATGTGATTGCATCCTTCAGAGCAGAATCAAATAGTAGGGCAAAAGCATTCACCATCTGGACCTCTTCTGTTTCCACTTTCTGCTGACTGGAATTCAAACCTGCCCCATACTTAGGAGCTTAGAAACAAGATCTTCAGGTCTTTCCTAGTTGTAATGAGAACACACCCATGCAGAGTACATGGGGAGATCAAAGGAAAGAGATTTGCAGGACTTCTTAAAACAACGAGTCTCTTAATTTTCCCTTAGAACTCAAAAGATACCATCAGCTAAAAATATTTAAGAGCCGAAACAAATAAGCCCCAGTAGAGTGCATGGCTGTCTTGATTTGCTTGGGCTTATCTGAGCTTTGCCCTGGAAAAACGTGAATTGTTGACTCTCCATTTTTTCTTCTGCTTTTCAGTCCTCAGGTACCTGGAACCCATCCCAGAAAAACATGAGGCTGAGCCAACCCTGTGAAAAGCTGGTGTTTTCCAAGCTTTTTCTGAAACCTGGCGGGCTGTGCCTGAGTTTGAATATTTAAGAGTTCCCACAACTTCCATTTAACAACAACCAAAAAAAAAAACAAGCCGAGCAGCAGGGTTTCCAGATAAGCTTTTGGGAGGATAGTGGGCAGCCGGAGACTGTGCTATGCTGGGAGCTGAGAGCCACTACAGGGCATTGTGTTATTCCAGACCAGTCGTTTCTAGAAGCCAGGCCTTTTATTACTGATGGGTGCAATTGATACTGTGTGCAGAGAGTACGGACAAGGCTTCTGCATCCATTCGTGGGGCATAGACCTTGAGCCGGTCCTTTGCACAGAAGTGGATTTTGTTCTGTATGCACTAGGCCCCAATGTTCTTCAGGATAAGCAAAGAGGCAGTTTTCAAGAGCATCTTCAGCAGTTTAGGTCGGAAATAACATTGCCTTTTAAGTCAACGGAAATAAGCAAAGTTTTGGGGCCAGAGGTGTTTGTTTGGCTGAAATTGGGCCAGACCTTGGACACGGTACAGGACTCCTGGGGGATGGCCGGAGGAATGAGCCCCTTCCCATTCACTCTCTGGCCCTGACGTCAGTCATCCCCTGCAGCCGCTGCATTCCTCCCTCTTGCCACATGAAGGGGTTGGCTGGCGCATCTGCAGAGTTGCCCATCCTCTTCCCCGCTGTCCACAAAACACTCCTCGGCCCCAGGGCACAGGGAGCCCCCACAGCACGGTGCTCCTCCTCCCCCTGCTTGGGGAGCAGGAATGTGACCATTCTTCTTTGCTCAGGGCGGGATTTAGGCCTGGTTGCAGAACCTTTCATTAAAAAGAGGGTTGTTTTAAAAGCTTAACGAAGAGAGTCTAACCTGTTACAGAGCTGTGAACGCTAAATACGCTTTTTATAGAAACAGTTGGTCACCTATTCATGTGCCGAATAGCCACCCCTCGACATCTCCATTTCAGATGGGGTTTTCTAAGCAGTCTAATGGAGTTGGGTGGCCAGATCCCATCCACTGTCAATAGGATTTGGGCGTCTAAGGTCCTTAGCTGCTTTGAAAATCCCACCACTTAATTCCTCAATATATTTAAGATACCGGGGGCCAGCTCCGCACCTGGTGTATGTCTGTGCAGTTCCAGTGAGTCCAGTAGAGCTGAGCCAAACTATAGCAGCTGAGAATCTGGAGGCAAAATTGGGAGTCAGGAGACCTCGGGTTAAGTCCATGCTCTGCCACTGACCTGATGTACGACCATGGATAAGTCACTTCCCCCTCTATGCCTCTGTTTCCCTTCCTATTCCTCATGTATTTCGTTTGTACATTCTTTGGGGGCACGGGCCAGTCTCTTAATATGTGTTTGCACAGTGCCTAGCACAAAGGGAGATCCTGCCCTTGACTGGGGCCAGTAGATGCTACCGCACTAAAATGTTAGATAACCAGCCCTATATGTCACTTCCATTGCACAGGGCACAATCCCCTCCTGTCCCCAGCCAGAAGCAGCTTAGGGATGGGGTGGAGGGGTGGAGAATCTGTCTTTAGATTTCTGGACCCGACCCAACCTCCTGCCCCGTCTGTTCCCAAATAGAAGAATTTTATTTAAATTTAAAAAAAAAACCCTCTAAAATGACAAATGCAGCTCACTGGTGCTGTGAAGTTAGAGAACCTGCACCTTCCTTCCCAGCCCAGGCACAGTTCTCACGCTGGCTTTAAAAAAATCCCAACCCGGAAAACAAGCTGACACAACGAATTTTAATCTGGAAGATGAAACCTGACATAACAGGTAGTTGCATTTTTTGTATTTTCTGGTCATTTCCTAAAAGCAGCTTTTAAATAAGTCTCCTTTTGCACCGCCAGAGAAATCATCTGTTTGCTTCTGAAGTAATAAGGGACCATCTTAAAACCCCTCCGGCGTCTTTTAAAGCTTCCGAGCTAACTTTTTTCTTTTTAACATTATGGGCCTGATTTTCAGGGAAGCCAGTGGGGATTTTGCCATTGGCTTTGATGGGAGGGGAGCAGGAGCACAATGCTATTGAAAGAACAATGTTCACAATAAATAGTAATGTAAAGGACATTGAGTTTTCTATTGGCTTCTATGGCCCTTGTCACTATAGTGTCTGTGAGTCTCTCAGCCAATAACGAATGTCTCATGCTTTGTTTTCATCTTCCCCTCTACAGTACAGTGCAGAATGGCCTAGATTGGATGTTGCCCATCACACAGTGGACCATCCTTTCTCTCTTTAATATACGTATAGTGCCCTAATGTCCACTGGAGGGGAAAGTAGCCAACTCCTGCCAAAGCGTCTCCATGTTTTGCTGTCTGATCAACCAAATTACGAAGGGTAACTAAATACCTTCTGCAGCTTCCCACATCCTCTCTCCCACCTTTAACGTCCGTTCCTGCAATTGGTAGCATGTGGGCAGATTGTTGTTCAGATCCCCTTTGAAATCAGCAGAGTTCTGTGTGGGCATAGCAGTCCGTCTGACTCTGCCCACTGTCAGTTGCAGGCTTGGGGCATTAGATGCCAACTACTTCATGCTACGGTATTCTCTCTCTCTCTCTCTCCCTGACACACACACACCTACACACACACACACACACTTGAACCGGGATTGCCATTGTCGAGCACTATTTTTAAATATTTTTTTATTCTGTTATAAATATCAACTGACCAAAATAGCAGAATTTGGCTTCACTTCACAAAATTTTGGCTTCACTCTTGAAAAAGAAGAAGAAGTGGTTCTTGATATTTTTTTAGACATACTTGTAGACCAAATAAAAAATGATTGTACACTTTTATACACTGTTATAATACTATACCAAATGCCAGTGTGCATACGTGTCTGTTTACCTGTCAATATCGCACAAAAGCATAAGCATTTTAGATAAAAAATGTTAAAATATATATTTTTCCTTTCATATCAAGCTCTTGTGCAGCCCTACAATGTTGCACTATAGAATACAGCTTGTCAAATACTGGATTAAAGTAGTTGTCAAATAATGTACTAGAAAGCCAAGGTTGGGGAGGTAATATTTTTTTATTGGACCAACTTCTATGGGTGAAGGAAACAAGCTTTCAAGCACCACAGAGCGCTTTTGGTCAGTGTGGAGCTCAAAAACGTTTCTCTTTCACTGAAAGAAGTTGGGCCAATGAAAGATATTACCTCACCCACCTTGTCTTTCTCATATCCTGGGACCGACATGGCTACAAAAATGCTGGAAATAAATAGTATGGGAAACTAACAGGACTTTGTTCAAGAAATACATTATTCAATCGTTATTGTTTAGCCAGTGGAGAGCTTATACTCATCAAATAAAAATGGCGTTGTTATCAGATAAATGATCTGAAGATCACTGGACTAGCGCTAATAGTAGATGATCCAAAGCCCAGTGAAGTCAAAGGAATAAACTCCATTCATGTCCCCGGGTTTTGTATCAGGCCTATAAAAAAAACCCTGACAGCTCTGACTTTATCAGGCCTCTTGGTAGAGCATCCTGACAGGATTGCAAATTAGTCTAGCCCCAGAGACCAGGGAGCATCAGTAGCATCACTGCGTGAATTGCATCACACTAGCTGACTCAGAACTTCACCCACGCCCAGTAGCAATGTTACCAACACAAGTCGGGACAAACTGTGTGGCGAGGAAAGGGGAGAGCAGATCAAAAGGTGCTTGAGGAACCAATGCTGGCTCTGAATGTGATTTGGAATCGGGATCAGGAAGTCTTGATCAGTTGTGCACGTGTGTACACGGGAGGTATACCATTCATAGCGTACTTGTACGTTCACTAGTATAGTCATAGGGATGGGTCTTTCCGGCTAGCACCACATCAGGTCATTAAACTGTACTCCCTCGGCACAAATATTCAGAGCTGCACAGACTTGATCGCTATGAGCCTCATCCAAAACCCACTAAAGTCAATATTCAGACTCGCATGTAGTCCAGTGAGCTTTGGACCAGGCCTTACCTTTTCTTAAATGGACACTGCTGGCTGTCACAATTTTACAAATATTTTTTTTTACTACTGTTTTATTGAAAAAAACGAAAAACCCTCAGGAACTTGCAACTGACCCCGTTTCCTTACCAACTACACTCTACCTCCTCTGTATGCTGTCTGGCATGGTAATGTGGGATCGCTCTTCTCTGCTGGCTCCACAGATTGGTACGCCGGTTTGTTATTGTAAGTTTGCTCATAAACACTGGCCTGCTTTATAAATAAAATAAATAAATAACTGCTGGGGGCGGGGAATAAACATTTGCCCTGAAAAAGCCCCTTTGTTGTTCCTCCCAGTCCACACAACATCATGTGGACTTTGCAAACATATAATTATATATATATATATGTATGTTATATGTATATATGTATATATTATATGTTTATTTTATATATATATATATATATATATAATAAACATATAATTCTGGGGAGGGCTAAAGAAGGGAAGATCAAATTTTGTGGCTGCCGTTTTAACAGGGTCCCTTTAAAACTGTAAGTGCCCCTTTGCAATATAACAGTCTCGGTGCATTGATTGGAAGGGTTTAGATGGTTCAGAATGGGTCCTGCTCAGAGTGATGAGTGGGGAGATCTGGTCACTAGAGCAAGCTGAAAAAGGAAGTCAATGGATTACCAAAAATATCTCCATTGATTGAAGTGAGCAGGTCAGGGGAGATATTATATGGCATTTTTTAGTAATGCCGATAGCGTTACCTTGTATTTATTTTTAGACCTACATATATACATTTTCACATTGGAGGTCTGCAGAACAAAAATAGCTTGATCTCATATCTAATGGTGGACATCAGGTTTTTGGCATCAATTTCTTTTTCCATGTCAGTGTGCCCCAAGAGGTTTGAAATGTCAGCATGTTCTCCCCGCTCTGTATCCAACCTGTATGTCCAGTCAGGGGGAAGATGTTCATGAGGGTAAAGTCCAAAGAATTATAGCCTTATTTACACTTAGGTGACCTCCTATAAAAGCAGCAGCCTATCACTAACAATGCCGTGGGCACATTTCAATTTTATAATGGAGTGGGACTGGTTATGTTCTTGTGAATGGAGGAAAGAGTGGCCCAGGGTGAAATCTGGCCCCACTGAACTCAATGGCAAAACTCATCTTATAGATGGGGA
Source organism: Emys orbicularis (assembly GCF_028017835.1). NCBI lineage: Eukaryota > Metazoa > Chordata > Testudines > Emydidae > Emys > Emys orbicularis. Next base: position 41,561,265 of record NC_088695.1, on the reverse strand, counting down.
AAATGAAGTAGAGAAGCTAAGTGACTTTCTCAAGGCCACAAAGGGAATCAGTATCAGAGCTTGGATTAGAACTCCAGAGGAACTCAGTGATATGCTAAGAACACATGATCATGCCTCTATGTAGACCACAGGTTCAATGAGAATTTAGTGTGGTCATAAACCCATATTCATGCCTAAGAAATGGATAAATCTTTTTAATTTACCTACCTATCAAGGTATTCATGACCCTTATCACTGTAGTATCTGAATGCCTTTAGAAAGAGATTTCACCTGCTTGGGAGTGTGTGTGTCTAATGGTTAGACAAAAAAGTTTCTGAAATTTTGTATGAAATCTTGGTTATTCTGGTCAGAGTATATCTTCTTGAGATTGTAAACTCATTAGAGTGGGGAATGCACCTTTATCTAAGTTTGTGAAGTGCTGAGTAGATTCTCACCATTGTGTGCAGATTTGGTAATAATAATACTAGCAATTAACCTTCCTGATTGTGAGTTTGTGTATTCTTGTCTCATCTCCAGAAGGATTGTTTCTTTCTGAGTCCTGAATGCCAGCAACAGGAAGAGACAAACTATTCCAACTCCAAGTTGTATTGCATACTGCCCTTTGGGAGGAGACTCCTGTTTAAAATACTTCCAGATCTTGGCACATTTTTGGCTGTCACAGACGACTATATTTGGATTATGGGGTAGCAACATGAGAAGCACATGGGACAAAAGCTGTGACCATCAGCAGTTTGCTAACGGTAAACAGTTTCACATCTCTAGAGGTAGAGTGAACCCAGCAGCAACCTTGTAAACAGCAACGGATTACAGTTGGATAAGGCCAGGATAAGGATTGAGGAATCACTGGGTCCAAATCTAGTCCTGCTTTTCTGAGGTTGCCAAAAGTGAATAAGCCCGTATCAACCATCCTGCTTGATCCTGCTGTAATTGATCATTACATTATCCTCTTAGTTGTCCTATCAGGGTTCTTTGCCTTGAAGAGTACAGAAAGCCACTAAGCTGGCTCCATGCTCCTGAAGCTATTTGCCCAAGTGTCTGAAATCAGGAGCATCACAAATGGGGGGAAATTGTTCTACTCATTTTTTGGCATGGGATAATACGGGATTCCCTCCCCCCCTCCCCCCGCTCGCTTCCCCAATCATCAAGAAGCAGAACTTGTCATCCATCTTTCTGCTGGTCTGTTTAGAAGGTAGTTGTGCGTTTTGAAAGCTAATGGTGCCACCTTGTCTGTTGGAGAGCGTCATCTTTCCCTGAATAATTGTGTCTATTTCTCCCCTTGCCCCACCAACCTTTGAGACATAAATCAATGCTAGAGCAAGTGGAGTCATGACAATGGAATGATCTCCCAGTTCAAGGTGAATCCTGATACCTGACGTATGAGAAGACCATCCACATGCTGAGAATTCCTTGCTAATTTAAGTTGCTAGTTCATCAAAAACATCCTCCCAAACATGCACAGGATGTATTAAGTTATGGTGCGGTAAGCGATCAGCTTGTCACACTGACATTTCAGCTCCTTGCCAGAAAGTACTGGACCTAGTTATCTCTCTCAAGAAATTAGATCTGTAAGTGTCACACTGCAATAAATTTGTGTAACTGGAAACCTCTCCCCAGGCACACGAACATCTGAAGACAACTGAGCATTGCTGTTCCCCAAAGGCGGGTATATAAATACATTCTGGACTAATGAGAGATGGGCCTGAGTCTAAAACCATCAGAGCCGAATATGGGAGAGGTGAAGGATTAATCTCCAGAGCTTTATTCCGCAGCTTGAGCTGTTCTCTATTACTAACTGGTACAGGTTGAATGAGAAGGAATCATATACATGGGCACACTGTGTTGTTCAAGAATTGTGGCTGATAACTTGGGAGGCTATAAAATGTTCTGATTTAACTGCAGCTCTGGCAGTTCATGGTGCAACCCTCTCAGCTCCCCCAAACTAAGCACCAGACTTCCTACTTGACTTAGGGAACCTCCTAGATGCCATCCAGCTGCTGAAGGGAGAGGTGTTGCTAATTCAATAGGTGGCGCTCTTCTTGCCCAACATGGTGTTAGGAGACTGTGGTGATGGAGATGCTGCTATCGGGATGAGATGTAGAATAAAAGTCAAGATCCTGTGGGAATGTGATCCAGTGGATAGAGTACCAGACTGTAAGTCAGAAGATCTGGGATCTTTTCCTAGCCCTGCCATTGACTCACTGTTTGACCGTGGGCAAGTCAATAAACCTCTCTGTGCCTCAGTTTCCCCATCTGTAAGATGAGACTAATAACCCCCCTCTTTGCAAAGTGCTCTGAGATCTGCTGAGAAAGCCTCTAAGATATGTATTAAGTATTAAAGGTATTTTCCTAAGACTAAGGGTATGTCTACACCCAGCCGCTAGTTCGGCGGCTGGCAATCGAAGTTCTGGGTTCGACTTATCACGTCTTGTCTGGACGCGATAAGTCGAACCAGGAAGTGCTCGCCGTCGACTGCGGTACTCCAGCTAGACAAGAGGAGTACCGCGGAGTCGACGGGGGAGCCTGCCTGCCGCGTGTGGACCGAGGTAAGATCGAACTAAGGTACTTCGAACTTCAGCTACGTTATTCACGTAGCTGAAGTTGCGTACCTTAGTTCGATTTGGGGGGTGAGTGTAGACCAAGCCTAAGGGTGCTGACCCCACTATCCTGGCTAAAATCCAACTCAAATCAAAGTTGTTTTCAGTGGTTTGTTTGTTTTTTTGTTTTTAAAAAGTTCACACTTTTTTTTTTAAATGTTATTGACATTGGGCAACAGAATGATTTACAAATTTGGGTCAAATTTGGCCACTGGCTTCAATTAAAAAAAAATCATGGAAACAAAAATTTCGGAAATGTTGAAGTGGTTCACCTCAAAATTATCAAAATGAACCATTCTGACATTTTCATTTTGAATCAACATTTTCAAAATGCAACGTCACAAATGCTTTCTTCAACCTGAATGACCTCTTTTTGTTCTTTGAATTCACCGAGAAAAACAAAAAAAAAATTCAGTTTTGATTGGAAATGAAACAAATTTATTTTTCCAAATGTTTTGGTTTGCAAGCCAAACCAAAAAATCAATGATTCATTCAGCTCTACTTGGAAGCTAATAAATGCAGGTGACTTGGTAATGTATCATAAATCTTGTAAAAACCCAACATCACCTTTAAATGGGGTCCTACACTAATTCCATATTTGCATTAAGGTGGCTTCAAATAGGCAGGAATGCCACCCCATCTGCCGCCCGCCCATGCCCATATGAAGAAATCTTCTACAGCTAATATACAGCTACACTGGCCCCCCGTCAAACCCTGACATAGGAGACATGTTAGGGACATAGTAGGGTGCACTGCACTACAGCTACTCTCTGGTCTGGGAAGTGGAGTGTAAGTTATAGCAGCCCTCAAGCTAGGGGGAAAGACCCAGAGAGCACGGGGTAAACTGGCCGTTGATAACATATTTTTGTTGGGAATTTATTGTGATGCAAGCAACTCATAGAAAAAGAGAACAAATATGTATTGAAGTATAGCTGCATCTGTGGGCGAGGCAAGGGCTAGTGCTTTGAGCACAGCACTACATCCGGAGCTCCCTGGTTCTTATGTCAACTCTGAGGCTGCCGTCCTCTGTCACCTCAGGCAAGTCCTTAGGGCTAGAGAGTGATTTTCAGCACAGCCCTGAGCAAGAAGCGGTGCGTCAGCTGCACCATCCCAGGAACCATTGTGACCTGTAGACTCTGCGTCACAGTTTCTCTCTGCATCCTCTTTGCTTAGGGGGAAAGACTACAGTAATTAGCTGCTGCCCTATACCGACACATACACGCTGTGCTGAGTGGAGTGCGAGGTGGCATTTAGATTCTGCCCGTTCCCTGCCCATCACTGCCCACTCCACACTCACCTGCTTTGGGGACTAACTGGGCACTCCAGGGCCCCATGGTCCAGCTCATCTGCACAGCGATGCAAGGGAGATTCTTACTCCTTTCATTTCCTTGCATGGATAAGAAATCCAAGTACAGTCTAGCTCAGTGTGGAGAATTCTTTCCTCCCAGAGTTGGTGTATGGAGTGACTGCCTGATGCTTCCAGAGGGCTTTGAATCCAAAGAGAGTTAAGTAGGAATATTTTGGGCGATAGAGGGGAAAGGACCAGAATTCAGTTCCTGTGCACTGTGGACGTGCCATGCAATTCAGTATTTCTGCAAGTGCAGTAATATCTGGTTTCACTGTATATACACTTTAAAAAAATTAAGTGAAATATTTATTTTCAAGAGCAGCACATTCCCAATTACCTGCTGTGATTGAGGTAAGTAACTCTGGTAAGGAAATGTTGAATGTTCTTCCCCTTTAGAAAAAGCAAGTTAAATAATTATTAATAATAAGAGTTGAATTATGGCGACTAAAGAGTTTTCAGTTAGACATTATGTAAAATTCAAACAGTTTTATGTTTACTGAACATGCATAATAAAATAACTATGCTGGTGATTAATTTCTCACCCTTAAAGTTTAATTAAGAACTTTCAGGAAGGTCAGCCTAATAAACCAATCTATAAACCACAATTCAAGCCACTGAAAAATAACTTCCTGGCTTTTGAAAGATGCTTTTTGGGTAGAGATTCAGCCAGATTATCCTGACCGGTTAGAGAAAGGTGTGCGCCCGTTTCATAATATGATGGATGATCTTTGTAGTCTAATGGGTGACACACAACAAATCAGTTAAAATAAGTTTCCCATGAAATGAGTCTTGTTTCCCATTCTCAGTCGGGGAAATGTGGCAGTAAAGGCAAGTATTGAAGCATGGGCAATGTTGATTATTTTCGTAACTGCACCCATACGATCTTGCCTGTGTCAGGACCCTGCTAGAATGCTAGACTCTGTCTCCAGCAAATGTGCGATCTTCACGGTGTGGAGGAAAAAAGCAGCTCTCTGACCTTATGGAAGAAAATTGCACGGAACCAAGTTCCTATCTGCATGCGTGTGGGGTGGAATTGTTTTCCCTTTGGTCTCTGTCTGCATTTTTCATGTGCTGGGATGTGCTCACCTAAAACTTTTGCCCACATGTCAGAGCAGGTTTGCAGATCTGTCAGTGCACAACATGGCCCCTGACTCATGGGTGAAGCGTGTATGGAAAAAACATGCCATGCTTTTACAAATGCTTGATTTTTTTTTTCTGTGTCTAGTTTTATTTCCCCCACCCCACCCTAGTCCCCATTTTAAATAAGTATTCAGTAATAAAAGCTAACTCCGAAAGGAAACAAGCCAGGTGAGCCCTGCAGATTTCACACTGCACACAGAAAGCCTTTTCAGGGGAGTTGTTTGAATTAAAAAAAAAAAAAGATGAAGGTTGGTTGCTCTGATGCCCGTAGGGTAAGGGTGCAAAATGGCTGTCTTGCTAAGTTCTCATTCCTATCCTTGCACTGAAAATTCATATGCTGTAGTTTTGAAATAGCTAAGAGAAGTTACTTTAAACAAATTCTCCTCTCAGTTACAACGGTGTAAATCTAGTGTTACTTCACTGAAATCAAACAACAGGGTTCTGCTACACGGTCTAACTGGTTGCGTTACTCTGGAGTTACACCAATAACAGAAGATAATTTGGCTCATCGTGAAAATAAAGAATTTCTGATTTAAATAAATCAAACCATTCCCTTTGTTTGTAGAAATATCTTCAGCAACAACACAGTGATTTAGTAGGCAACATTTCACCCTAGGGTGTCAGGAGGAATAGGAAGTCAATGGAATAATTAACATCTAAATTAGTAGGCTCACATGCTACCTAATCATCTCTAGAGACCTATACGCAAATCATTTTCTTGAGTCTGATGGTCTTAGGGTGGACCCCAATAGATCTTCCAAAAACATCTGGCAAAGGCTTGGCAAAGTCACTTTCCCTCTCTGTAAAATGGGGATATTGATAAGTGACCTCCTTTGTAACATGCTTTGAGACATACTGATGAAAAGCTCTATATAAGAGCTAGGTATCATTGCGGTTTGTACTGGAGAAAAGTATTGAGTTCTAGGTAGTTCTCTAATTAACAAAATTGATTTGCCCTGTCCTAATCTTTGTGTCTTATGTGTACATTGTGTGGGACCTTTCCTGCATTTCCTATTCAGTGACAAGTCACCTCCTCTCTGTCGTGATCTAACAAATACAAGAGCATCTTCAGCAGGATTCTGGGGGCTGATTCTGATCTCCACTGGTTTTACACCAGTGTTCTGTAATTCCAGGGACTTCAGTCACTTACTCCTAAGATGGTTATAAATTAGAGGAGACTCAGGCTCCATGTCGTCACACTTGGCAAAGGGACTGTACTGGATCAGCATTGTATTTTCCATTCCCAAAGGTAGGGAAAGACGTTTAGATGGAATCTTGCTCTCCGCCAAATTACCAGTTGCCTTAGGTCCTTATTGCTTAGTGATACCTCCTGTTCCAGTATACACAATCTGCTTTCTCTCAGCACGTTCCTGAGAATCCTGACAGTCAATTTCATCTATTATCTGACTCCTCCCCAAACAGAGTAGTATAAACACCCCACACACACACACATTTCAGCTTTGATGGTTGGTAATTTATTGCAATTTGAAACTTCCCTTTGATTCCTGTAGTTTCTTGTTGATTCTCATCTTTCCATCGTCCTGTCAGGTAAAGTGCATCAACGGACGAAAATGACCCAGTCAGTAAGTGCTCCCTCGCTGTTCCAGATTTTCCAGCCAGCTGCTTGCAGAACGTGCTTCTCAAATGTTAAAATATGGTCAATTTTCCAATTGCTTTGTTTGGCCTTTTAAATGCTCCTTTACTGCCTTAGTCTGTCCCATCAGTATGTTTGTTTGCTCGCTCCTCCAAAAGTTCTTAGCTTGCTCCGTTAGGAATACTCAAGAGAGCTCTGCACAGACATCTAGCTCTGGCCCCAGTACCATAGTGCCTAAGTATTTATCCTCCCAACTCCTCACATGAGGCAGGGACATATTCTTATCCCTCATCTGACAGGTGGAGAATTGAGGCCTCCAGAGATTAATTGATTTGCCCAAGATCACAAGTGACTCTGGAAACAGAGCCAGATTCCAGGAGTCCCAATCTAATGCTTTGACCACAAGACCATCCTTCCAGCTGTCTGAGCTGTTCATTTATTTCCCACCAGGTTCTGTAGCACACTTGCATTTCTCTGCCCTAGACATGCTCGGCGGGAGCAGCCCCTTCCCTCGATAATGCCGATGTGTCGCCTCTATCTTGCTCCATGTTCCGTAGGTTCTGTCTCTTGTGCATGTAGAGCAGTGGTTACAAGTGTGCAAGTTGCGTCTTTCGCCCTGTCGGGGGTGGACGCACAGGACGTGTATGTTTGAAATATTGGAAATGCCACCCAGCCTATTACATTCCAGCCAGAATTGTCAGCACTGAGCCCTAGCCCTAAATCACCACTGAATCCCAAAGCCTAGTGCAGAGCTGAACACAGCCTGCTCAGCCTCCTTCTGGTGGGAAGCATCCATGAGCAGAGATCCCTCATTAGCTTGGCTGTCTCTGCCCCTCCTCCTGAAGGCTTGGGTGAGTGTGCAAATAAAGAACTGCCCCCCCCCCCCCGGTCACCAACATTCCCTGGGAACTTCCCCACCTAAGTCCCGATCCTGCAAAGCGCTTAGCTTCAATCCTGTGTGGAGTCAAAGGGATTACCCGTGTGCTTAAAGATAAGAACAAGCTTTGGGGCCCTAGACTCTCATTTCTCTCGAAGTCCCTGTTGAGGAAACCATGCAGAGGCAAGACACAGCAGATCCCTGCATTTATGTCTGTATTCTCCCTTTGCCAGGACACTGAATTGCTGCTTTGAGGGGGATTATAGCATTGTGTGTTGCTATTTTTCCGGTTTTTGCAACGTTTAAACTGAGGGTTTATAATGCAGAGCCTGGGGTTGTATCCTGGTAGGGAATTGTTTCCAACAATGCCTACAAAAATCCTTGTAGAGCTCAGGGGCTATTTCAGCAAGAAATTCCTGAACAGCTCTTCACTCTAGATTAGACCCAGACTGTTTCCTGAGCCACCCAGACAGCGCAGTGCTCAGATTTGGCCAATAGATCCAAAGCACTACGGCTCATAACCATCACTCGCAAACGAATCTCATGCCTTTGTGAGTGCTGTGTGACTGCAGGTAAATTATGTGACAGCTGCTTCTGGGAGACGTACATAACCTGATTGACCAGCTTTGGTATTCAAGTGTCTAGCAGAACTTGCTCTGGTTTGGCAAGATGGAGACTGTACTTGTATGCATGTATCTGATCTGGGAAGCTCACTGTTTTGCTGATGTGGATATAAGGTGAAATTCACATGGCCTACACATCACGTAAGTCCCCCATGAGTTCCTGAGTGCTCCTTTGAAAATCCCAGCGATAGGACTGATGTGGTGCCTAGCTCATGTGCTGGTTCTCTGCACAGGGGTGGCTTCTGCCCTGAATGAAAGGGGTAGTTGCTGCAGCTGGTTATTTGGTTTCTGTATGAGTGATCACCTCCCTGCATGGTACATAATGCTGCATTGTGAAGTGTCCCATTTAAGTGCCATACTGACTTACAACGTGACCTAATGTAATAATAAAATACATCCTTTGGTTACTATATGTCCTTTAGCAAATCAGTAGACCTATTGTGATGGGCAGGGGAAAGACACTGCAGTGTGTATTATAGGACTCCTCGTGTGAGTAAGGGCTACACTCGTGCTTAAACCTTTGCAGGATTGGGCCCCAAAGTGCCTGAAATGCAGAACCGTTTTAAAAGCTGAATCGTGAAAACTGGAGAGCCCTAAATGAATAAACTTCTCTTTCCCGTTCTCTGAGGAATTAAACATTTGCCAAATATAATTATAAAATTAACATTCATGGGCAGAGAGGAAGAGAAATATTTTCCATAGAAGTCTCTGGGGGATTTGGATTCACATTTCTGGAGTCTTCCTTGGGGAGCATTTACATGCATTCCAGCGCGCCTGTTTCCCTGATTGTAATCCGTGATCTATTTAGCAGCAGGGCCTGATGGTTGGAGAGAATTCAGCTCGCTCAATTTGCTCTGGGAGAGCCAAGCCTCAGAGCGCATATCAAAGGCAATGGTGGAGAAACCAGTTCCAATCACCCCAATGCAGCTATGTGCTAGAGAGGGGATTGATTCTGAGCCAAACCACCTCAAAAGTCAGGGATGTTCTGATCTGGGGTATTTTTCTGCCCGTTACAAACAGAGGTTGCCGGGGGTGAAATTTGGGTGTGTTTAGATGTGCTACGAGCCCATCTCTACTGTACTAAGAGGCAGTTTACAGAGCACAGGATTTAGACTCACAAGACCTGGGTTCTAATTTCAGCTCTGCTATGTAATGTTGAGCTAATCATTTCATCTCTCTGTACCTCAGTTTCCCCATCTATTAAAGGGATATTCTCTTTAGGTTCTTTCACCAGGCTCCTCTGGGTGGTATGTGACCATAATAATACTTACTCTTCCTTTGTAAAATGCTTTGATAATTCCAGGAGAAAACTGCCATATGACAGTACAGCAAAGTATTATTATTCGTTATGGTTAGTTAAAATTTTTCTATCACCTTTTCTTCCCACTGAAAAGTTGGTTTATGACAAAAGGAATATTTTCATAGAATGTACCTGTGCTTTGTTGGGAAACCCACATCTGAACATTTTCAGTGGAAAACGTCTTGGGTTTTGGCATTTTTGGCCATTTATTTTTATTTTCATTTTTTTGATAAAAAAGTCAAAATTTCCCACTGAAAATTTCCACAAAAAACATCCCCCTCCCTATTTTCATTGATATTTTCCTTGGAGTGGGAGGGACATTTTCTGACCAGCTGTGTTATTAATGACCACAGGAGCATGTTAGTTTATTTAGCTAGTGGTTAGCTTTGTTGCAGAGCAATTGCTGCAACAAGTCAATCAAAGCCAAGTTTCTGTCCCATTGTGGAGCCCGTCCTTCACAAAGCTGAAGGGTGACAGGGAGAAGGTCTTCAGTGAGTGCTAGAAGGGAGTGTCTCATGTGTCTTCCGGTACGGATCAGCCCTCTTGTTCCTTGCTACTCCCCTGAAGTCCACTCGGGACTTCACTGTTGCCTGTCTAATTATGGTGAGAGGTGCCCAGATACAGTGGTGATGGGCAACAGAACAAAACCTGAAGTCAGATACTTAAAATGTTTCTTTTTATCCACAACACAAAGGCTGCAGATCTCTCTGTCCCAAGGACCTGATCCTGCAATATGAAGCACTCAGCCAGACTAGTGCAGCTAGGTGCTACACTTGGTAGGATCAGAGCCTAATCAGCAAGGTTGTCAGCCTACAAGATAGTATCTCCAGGGATAGATCCCAAAATAGATAACTACAATCCAAAAGAGAGAGAGAGAGAGAGAGTATTATTTCCTCACAGATATTGGCTCTTTTGCAGTAGCTACATTCACATGGAACAATCTTAACACCATTCAATTGCCAGAACTGTGGCTGGGTACAGTTATCAAGCGGATGCATATCCCATACACATATTTTTTTGCTTATTTTACCAGGCTTATTTTAGTTTAGCTTAAATCCTTTAGGAATCAGACTAAACTGTTCTAAGTCCCCCTTAAAGCAAAATGAGTGTGTCCACTGATTTAAAACGAGTGTTTAAAAACTGATTTTAATTACAAGGAGTGCAACTGTCTTATGTAGACAGTGCCTTAAAGTGCCTTGAGACTTGATTTGCAAAGATAGGAGCTTCACCAAGAGAGCTAGAACAACCCAGTACTAAACAAACGCCTTTTCCACCCTCTCCAGCCAAAGCAGACAGGTGAAAGATGAAGGATTTGACCAGGAATGGGGCGAGTGTGTGTGTGGGGGGTTGTATAAAGGCTTGTTTACACACAAACTTGCACTGATTTAAGTAAGCTGGCTTAGTTAAGCAAGTGTGTGGACCCTCTTCTTTCAGTCTGTTTCAGTTTAGCTTAAAGCGATTCCTGGTCAACTGATGCTGACGCAACAAGCCTAGGTCAAACTGAACGAAGTGTCCACATGGCCTTTAGCACTGGTTTCACTAAATTGGTTTAAAATCACACCTCAAGTTAAACCAATGGAATCCTGCATGCAGCCAAGCCCTACAGCGCCAATTCTCAAAGGGGGCCGAAGGGAGTTAGGTGCCTAAATCCCACTGACTGTCCAAAAGTGGGACTTTGAAATCTCAGCCTAAATCTTTCCCATGTTCTCTGTATGAAAAAACAGGCATGGGTGGCAAAGATTAAACAAAGCAGAGGGATAAAGGGCCTGCCCCTGCATCCCAAGTCACCCACTGCTGGGTTCAGTGTGAGTTTTGGGGGTGCAAAGAAAGGCAGAACCAGACCCCTCAATCGGCAAATTCCCAGGGATGGAAATGGCAGTGAAGAGAGAAGCAAGCCCCAACTTCCTGTCCTATCCCAGATTAATCACAAAATGGAGAAGGAAAAACTAAGCTGGAGGTTCAAGTCCTGTTGTTCAAGTGAATTCATGGGAGTTGTCAAAAATTGAGACGAGTCTTGCCCGAAGTCCTGAAGAACGTACAGTACGTTGCACAAGATTTAATGTTTTGTTTACCTCCAGCGTCAGTGCACCTCAGGCACCGCCACAGAAATAGATCTGGCACCTCGATTTGTTAGTACATTGCATTTGTGTCCTGTGATGAGTTGGGCTGGAGTGGCCAAATGATCTATCACCTAAGAGCTTTTTTATCCAACCTTGCTGGCTACAGCACAAACTGCTTCTGGTCCTCTCCCATTTCACCAGGGAAGCTGGAGCATTTCATACAGGCAGCAAGGCAGATGATCCATCAGGGATAGATCTGTACTGCAGAGGGTCCCTTCCCTGCAATCTAGAGTGTTTGGCGTGACCCAAGGCTTGGATTTTGGGTTAGGCATCTCAGCCTCACACCTCTGCAGGCGTAATCAGTTAGGTCCCTCTGCACATCTGAAGGGGGGTGGGTGGTTCTGAAATGACAGGCTAAGGAACAGGGGGTCCTCTGCATGCAGGAGGGCCTTCAAAAATTGAAAAATATGACTTTGTGTGACCTCACAGGCTACCTCTGGGTTGTTTCACCCTCCATGTCCCAGCTGTCACTGCAGGACCAGCTGTGGCAGGCTTGGCAGAGTTGGGACTGCAGGCTCAAGGTCTGGTTAGCAGCAGTGCTGAGCACCCATAGTTTCCATTCCCTTCAGCCAGAGTTGTGGGTGCTTCGCATCTTCTTAGCTGAGGACCACGTCAGCTTTACCTGCATCTGGTAACAAGATGGGTGGTGGTCGCTCTCCAGTGACCAGGCAAGATCCTTTCACATAATAAATTAACGAGGAGATGGGTTCTCGGCATGGGGGTTGCAAACAGGCTTCAGGGGGTAGTGACCTCCCTTCCTTTCTGATACTGCTAAATGGGATGGAGGTCCCAGCTAGTTCCTGGTTAGCTGAGATAAACCTATCCAAGGGTGTCCCAGGATGGAAAAGGGGGAAGACCATTGATTTAGTACAACTGGCATTGTACTAGGGGGTGAATTTCACCCACAGTGTTGCCAACTCTCATGATTTTATCATAAGCCTCATGATATTTTTAAAGTCCCAACTCCTGGAGTCCTGTTAGTACGTGAGAATCTCAGCATTCATTAAAAAAAAAAGTTTCTAGCTCTTGTGGTTTTAGAAAATAGCTTGAAAACATGACTCAGGTGTAACCCGAAAGTTTCAAAGGCCAGGAAACAAATTAAAAAGTTGCCTTTAAAAATAATGAGATTTTTAGAAAAAAAAAGTCAGAATTTTTGAGGGCCCAACTCATAAATGTTGAATGCTTGGGGTTGGCAATACAATGTTTATTTTCTGTGCTTGGATTATTTGTATGGCTTTGTGTGCATTATGAAAAAAGCAGATCACTTTGTTGGACTAGTGCCAAACCAAACTGTAATGTACACTAAAAATTCTATAGTGGAGTGGAACTGAATACAAAGGGGTAAGATATCACTTCAGCAGTACAGGCAGAAAAAAGTACATTACAGAAGAGGAGAATTATATGGTTTATCGCTTGTGTTTATGGCCAGAAAGAAAATACTATATCTATATATCTATAGATATATATTCCCACTGTATATTGCAATTATAGAACAAAACTGAATTACAACTTTATAAATAAAATCCACATATGCTGATTTATGAGAGATTTATTTCTCAACCTTTGAAACGAGGCTCGGCTTGACTTTTTAAAACCGGTCATTTGCTGAAAGCAAGCCTGTAATTCAGGAAGGGGCAAAATCAGAAGTTTGCTGATTTGACTGCCTGACAAATGCCAATCCCTGTACAGCTCTGTTTCACATGAGCATGCAGGATTTCCCAGCTATGGGATATGAGGCAGGGCAGCTGTTTGGGGCATTTTGGAAAATGCACCTAAAGCAACATTTAATAACAACTTGAAAAAATAGTTTTGTTTTTTCCCCTTCATTATTTTAAAAACCACAGTGGCACATAATTAAAATTGAAGAAAGAGTGAATGATCGTTACACACTACAGCCATCAAAGAGCTCCACTCCTGACTTGCTGTGTGCGCAAAAAAAATGTGATTGCTACCCCTATAATGAGCGGGAATCCACAAACAACTGGAATAGAGAGTCTTTAGCTTGTTGGGACAGGATCAGGGCCTATTATAACATGTTTGTTAAAGGCAAGATTGTGAGCTTTTTAGTCACATTGTGTACCTGCTCACTCGCGTCCCATTAATGTCTCGTCTTTTGAGGAGTCTTAGCTCCTCAAAGGTAGTTAGGCACCTACATGCTTTTGAGGCTCTGGGCTGTAGCCCTTTTTGCAAATTTTACTGAAAGGGACTTGCCCCAGACATTCTGAGCCCCCACGCAGGGCCTCACCCATAAAACCTCCTTTCTGCCCATGGAAAATAAATTATAACTTCAGAAGGGCATGTAAATTCCCAACTGCACAAAGAGATGCCTCTAAAGCAGAGGTCCCCAATCTGTGGGGTGCTCCCCCCTTGGGGGGCACGGAGGACCATTCGGGGGGGTGGCTGGGGTCTGGGCAGTGGGGAGGGAGCACCTGGGGATCGGCTGCCAGCCCTGCGCCCAGGGATCTGCTCCCAGCTGTGGTTGCTGGCCGTGGCTCCGCTCCTGCCCCCATTTGGCCACCTTACCCCTGTCAGTGTCCCCCTCCCCCGCCCCCTCCCCCCCCCCCCCGAGACAGGAGATGGGAGCGGCGTAAGGTAAAAAGTTTGGGGACCACTGCTTTAAAGAGAAAGCAAGAGCTGCTGGAGTTCTCAGCTGCCAGGGGTGAAATAGGATTTTAAAAATGTAATGCTGAATCCATAAAGAACCAAGGTTTGGAGTAATAACTGCCTGTATACAGCGTATTCTGCGCATGATCCAAAGGAAACCAGCAGCAAGCAATTCTGAGTTCAAAGAAAGCTATTCACCACTGTAGCCACTTTATCTCTCTCCTAAGACGTGCCATCGGATTTTTAAAGGGCCATGGCTGGGCAATACCTTGCTTTTACGTCTACTCCCCAAAATGGATTGGTTTTGTCTCTTTTAAAGGTTGGTTTTGGGCTTTTGCTACATGGCCCTCACAGCACACAGCCCAGTTTTCCTTTCACAATAAACAGCTCTAAGTCGACTGAGCGGGCGCCCCGAGGGCGGGGCTGACACTAGATGACAGCTCTGTCTCAGCACTGATCAAGCACCTTTCACTAACACATTCCATCAGTGCTAGACTAGAGACTTGTCAGGCAGGGAGCAAGCCGTGAGGGAAGCAGAGGAAGCATTTACAGTTTGCTCTTGTGAAAGGGGACAAGATAAATCAATAGGAACTAAATTACACGGCCAGTGGCCCTCCCACCTACTTTGGCAACTCTATTCAAATCTGTTGCCTCGAACTTGCCAGAGAACTTATTTGCACTAAGAGTGAGTCAAGTTTTTAAAGCGTGAATGACGCTCATTTCTGGGACCACGTCAAAAACACAGGTGAGAGGAAGAGCTGAAAAGAGACAAAAATGCTGAAAGATAGTCCCGGCACATCGATGCTAGATAAATATTGGGCGGGGGGTATGGAAAATTAAATCAAATACAGCTGAGTATAAATGAGATGATTAACAAACAAACCAATCCGTTTTAACCAAAGCAATAGCAGTACTGCAGGCAGGGTCAGTAATGTAACTATTGGATAAGAAGCCAAATTAAATCAGTTGTGGGAGTGTAATATGCCAGCCAGATCTTACCACTGCCTTTGTGGGTTGAGCTTTTGGGCAACTGGCACAGTACCAGTCAGCCCAAGTTCCCGAGGAACTTGGCAAATGATCAACAAAGCGTCACAATGCCCGTCGCGGTTGGTAAACTGAGGCATAGAGCAGCTATGTGACTTGCAAAACGTGGTGTAGCAAGTCAGTAGCAGGCCCAGGCATGGAATTCAGGTGTCCTGGTTCCTAAACTCCTAGTCTTACACTTGTCCCACATGTTCGACTTGGCTGACAGGGATGTCATCATCATGTCTGTAAAACAGCTGGTTCCAGGCCCAGGAGAGGCTCCATGACCCTAGCACACTTGATTTGGAGAGGTGGAAGGGCTGGACCAGTGTCGTCTGCGCAGCAGAGGGTCGTCCAGCTCTGTTCCAAACCCGCCAAGCAAAGCAGCACACGGAAACCCTCGTGGTGACGGGCGCCGCACTATGGAAGGTGTGTAAACTATGGAGTGGGTTTTCCGGATCCTGCCGCTACCCTGGCTCAGAGGCCCTGCAATAGATGTGGGAGCGGGATTCACTTCCTATTGCCTAATCTGCTCTGGTTCCATGTTTGGACCTTCCATTGCTATCACTAGGTAGGGTGACCAGACAACAAATGTGACAAATCGGAGGAGGCTATGGGGGGGTAATAGGTAGCCTATATAAGGCAATGCCCCCCAATATCGGGACGGTCCTGCTAGTATCGGGACATCTGGTCCCCCTATCATGCAGAACCACACTGCTTGTAGCAGAATGACTGACATCTTGGGGTACATCTACACAGCAAACCAACCAAACAAAACAGCAGCAGCGAGTCTTAGACCCCAGGACACGCTCTGGCGCTAAATAGAGCCATGCAGCTGTTTTGGCTCAGGCTGGAGCTTGGGCTCTGAAACACCTCCCCTGCCCCCAGGCCTCAGAGCCCAAGCGCCAGTCTCAGCTGGAATGGCTACATGACGATTTTTAGCACTATAGCATGAGCCCAAGTCTGTAGACCCCAGGCTCTGAGATTCACTGCTGTGGGTTATTATTTTTTTTTTCTGTGTAGATGCACAGGCCTGGGACTCAGGAGAGCTGCGGGCTAGCCCAGCGCTGCCACAGATGTCCTGTGTGGTGTACTAAGAACTGATGGAATTGCAAACTGTCATTTTAAGCATGTGTGAGTGGCGGTGGGAGAGGGAGTGTGTTCCTGGTCCTGCTTGCAAGCTAGGGGGCTCTGTAGTGAAGCATTTGGGGAGCAGCAGTCTGAACAAAGCAAGCTTACAGCAAGGTGCGGGATTAGTTATGTGTCTCTGCCTTAAGGACCAGCCTGTTTCCTGCCTCTGTGTTTTTGGGTTCGTGTGTGTAATCATTCTGCATTCTAAGAAATAAAGTAGGCTTATGCTGTAACCTGCCACTAAGAGTAGTTATGTTCATATCTAACGTGTCTGTGTGTACTCTGTGATCATAAAACTGTGTAACTTTGGGTAAGTCTGTTTCCTTTTGTATTAAGAGAGGATAATACCACCCTGGTTGGTGTTGTGCGGCTTCCTTTACATGTGTGAGAGCCTCAGCTAGAAGAAGCTATAGAAGCATAAGAACATAAGAGCTGCCATGCTGGATCAGCCCATAGTCTAATTTACCCAGTATCCTGTCTCCGACAGTGGCTGACACAGTGTACAGACAGGGCAATTATGGAATGAACCACACCTGTCTCCCATGTCTGGCTTTTGGCAATCAGAGGTTTAGGGTCACGCCACACATGGGGTTATGTCCCTGACCATCTTGGTAATAGCCACAAATGGATTTATTCTCTATGAACTTATGCAGTTCTTTTTTGAACCCAGTTATAGTTTTGGCCACCACATCATCCCATAGCAATGAGTTCCACAGGTTAGCTGTGCATTGTGTGAAAAAATACTTCCTCTTGTTTGTATTAAACCTGCTCCTATTCATTTCTTCGGCTGACCCCTGTGTTTTGCACTATGTGAACGGTGAATAACATGTCTCAATTCACTTTTTCCACACCATTCATGATTTTATAGACCTCTGTCATATCCCCCTTAGTTGTCTTTTCTAAGATGAACAACCTTAAGCTTTTTAGTCGCTCCTCATATGGAAGCCATTCTTTACACTGGATCATCTTTGTTGCCCTTCTCTGAACCTTTTCCAGTTCCACTATATCCTTTTTGAGACAGGGCAACCACAGTATTCAAGGTGTGACCTCACCAGAGATGTATATAGTGGCGTTACATTTTCTATTCCTTTCTTAATAGTTCCTAACATTCTGTCAGCCTTTTTGACTGCTGCTGCACATTGAGCAGACGTGTTCAGAGAATTATTCACAGTGACGCCAAGATCTCTTTCTTGAGTGGTAACAGCTAATTAATTTATATATGTATATATACAGCACTATATATGTAGAGTTGGGATTATTTGTTCCAATGTGCATTACTTTACACTTATCAACACTGAATTTCATCTGCCATTGTATTGCCCAGTCACCTAGTTATGTGAGATCCTACTCCTCATAGTCTGCTTTGGATTTAACAATCTTGAATAATTTTTTATTGTCTTCCCACTTTGCCACTTCACTGTTCACCCTCTTTCCAGATCATTTATGAATATGTTGAACAGCACAGAGTCCAGGACAGAGCCTTGGGGGACCCCGCTATTTACCTCTCTCCCTTCTGAAAACGGACTATTTATCCTTATCCTTTGTTTCCTCTCTTTCAACCAGTTACTGATCTAAGAGAGGACCTTCCTGCTTACCTCATGGCTACTTAGAATACTTAAGAGCCTTTGGTGAGGGGCCTTGTCAAAGCCTTTCTAAAAATCCAAGTACACATGACGAATTAATAGCAGGGACTGTGCAGTAAAAATCCAGACTGCACATAAAACACATGCCCTGTCAATCAGAAGAGAATTTTGGGCTAGCTCTGCACAACAGGTCTGATGTGCACATCATATGGCAACAACTAATGGTTAGGCATACAGGCTGTAAAATCTTCAAGGCAAGGACCTTGGCCAAGAGTTTTAAAAAATGACTAGCAATTTTGGGAGCCTCCATTTTTGGGTGCCCAACTCGAGACTCCTTAAAGGGCCGTGATTTTCAAAGGTTGGATGCTCAGCACTTTCAGAAAATCTGGCCCCTTTAAGGTATCTCAAATTGGACACCCAAAATCACTAGTCATTTTTGTAAATCTTGACACATTTTTTCATATGCCTTTGTACAGCCCCTAGCACATAGGGACTCCAATCCGGAGTGGGGTATTTGGGCTCTGCTCTGCTATAAACAAACAATAAAAATACTCTTAAGAACAGTACCTAAAGAAATTCTTTCCTACTGAATCACTGCTTGTTTCCTGCAAAACAGAAGGGAGGACTCAGAATTTTTTTTTTTTTAATCCTTGAGCGGGTTGTTGTAAACATCTCGAGAAAAGCACTAGCACAGCAATGTTCATGTAGCACTTCAGTCTCGCCTTTCCTGCAACAAACGAGTGGAAGGTAATTCACTTTGAAGTGGTTTCTTTGGTTAGATTAGCTCACTGCACTGGCTTTTCAGTTGTTTACACTTTGGAAATGGAATGTGGCTTGAAGAGCCCAGTGGCAGCCAAGTAGACACGTGTGTAGACTGCTTTTGCAAAGTAAGGACTGAGACATTGAGGTCAAGTGATTCTGGAGGACTTGCTGATTCTAGGCTGTCTCTTACCAGACTGCCTTTGAGGTCTGATGGTGCTGAGCTCCTCCCCTCCCTTAGAGGGGAGGAGAAAGTTGTGAGACTGAACAGGAAGTTAAAGGTGTTCAGCACTGCACAGAGTTAAGCCCTTAGAGTTAGATCCACAAAGGGGCATTCTGGAGAACTGGGCCTGTTCCATGAACTCTCCAAACTAGTTAATATTTCTAAATATCCCTATGTATTACTTGTGTTATGGTGGCGCCTAAGAGCCCCAGTCATGGACCAGAACCCAACGGTGCTAGGTACTGTATAAACAGAACAAAACAATAGCCTCTCCCCCAAAGAGCTTACAATCAAAAGCTAATTTTGATGTTGCTAATGGGAGTCACTTTCCTGACTCCAGGACCCCGAATGCTCCATTCTGTAGGAAGAATTAAAACATAACGGGACAGATGTATCCTGGGGCTACTCCGTTCATTTCAGTGGCTGGATCTGGCCTGAGGTGTCTTCCTCCCATAAGTCATTTCCCAGCTGTCCCCTCAGATCGTCAGCCTTTTTCCGAATGGGCATTAGCTTCTTGTATGTCTGGGGAAAGGCCTAAGAAGCACAAATCTAAATACCTACCTCCTCCCCCACCCCCACCCCCAACTGTGACATTAGTTAGTGACTGTAACAATGAAAGGTACCCTAATGGGTTTGGCTACAAGTCCCTAGCTCAGATTAATGACATTCCTCCAAGTTGAAGGTCTGACATCAAGGCTGACTTCACTAGCTGCAATAATGTAGGCTCTTGAGGAGCTATTACTGACGCAGAGAGTGTTCCAAGTCCAGAAGTTGATATTCAGTCCCTTGGGCTTCCTATGTGCAACTGGAACAGAAATTAAACAGGAGGACCCTGATTAACGCTCAGATTGATTAACTCTACATGGTGGGGGTGGATTAAAAGCATGTATGTCTGGAATCTAAGGCCATGTCTACACTAGCTCTCATGTTAGCAAAACTTTTGTTGCTCAGGGGTGCATGGCATAAGTTTTGCCAGCATAAGTGCTCATATTCACAGTGCTATGTTGGCAGGAGATGCTCTCCCACCAACATAGCTACTACCTCTCGTTGAGCTGGTTTTATGATGTCTACGGGAGAGCTCTCTCCTGTCTGCATAATGCGGCTACACGAGCGCTCTTGCCTCTTACAGCGGCACAGCTATATCGGTACAGCTGTGCTGCTGTACGCTTGTAAGTGTATTGGCCTAAGAATTCCAGCCATCTTGGGGCCTGATCCTATGCCCGGAGACATCAATGCCAAAGCTCCCATTGAGCTCAGTGGTTGAGGATCAGGGGCCATAGGAGACACACCTAACCTTGAAAACACTCAGTCGGCTTCAGTTCTGGAGCGGCTCTCTCCTGTGATGAGCAGTTGTGGATGCCAATATTCCCCTCTCTGTGCAGGCAAAATGTCCTCACTGGCAACCATGGTGCGGCCCTGAGAGCCGAATGTTGCTTTCTGTGGAGCTTTGAGAAAATGGGAACATGTGTCAGGGAATCACCTGCTGCTTCTCATGTTTTCTGACTCATTTCTGGTTGTCCCCACACCATGCTAACAGAAAAAGGTGTGAGTTCACAAAAGCTGACAGAAGGGAAGGGAAGGGACCTACCATATAAGAAAATTGTTCTGATTGGCCCCATCTGGGTGATATAGAATTATATTAACACAAAGTTATCTGTAGTCCCACTTACTCCTCTAACATGTCATTATCCATCTGCTAGTTTCCCATATGGGTCATGGCGCAGAAGAGGCCTTTCAGGAGGGACTTGAATGCAGAGGGTAGCGGAGTGGCCTGACAGATGAGCTCAGAAAGAACGTTCTGCGATAGGAGGCTGTGTGGAAGAAGGCACAGAGACATTGCCATGCGAAGCTGTCAGACTGGCTGCTGGGGTAACAGGTGGCAGAGCCGCCTGGCAGCCACTGGCTCAGGATGGCATAGGGGGGTGTTGGAGGGAGGCAGGGGCTTGATGGATGAGTGGCTGGGGGCTAGTGACACCAATCCTCCGGAGGTAGACGGTCCTGCTCTCCCATCATCTGCTCCATGGCAGCCCATCCCGCTCTCTTTCACCCAGCGTAGTTCAGAGGCTAGGGAAAACTGAGCCCTGTATTTATAAAAGTACACGTGGTTTCAAGGTTAAGTGAAAACCTTCCCAGTTTAGCATCCCTCGGCCTTATGCCTTGTTTTTGCAAGAAGTGAAGCCCATTGAAAGTGGAGGGGACTTTGGCAGGACTGGAGAGCATGGGTTCGCTTCCGCGGTTACGTGAGTTCAGCACACAGAGGAGGCGCACAGAACCAGCGTAGATAGCTCGTCATGCTGCTGCGTGGAATCTGGCCCAGGCACAGGTTGTGCGACCTTTCAGACCAGTCCATTGCTTCTGTGGCAGCGTTCGTTGGCTGCGATACAGCGCCCATGCTCGGAGCCCCCTCCCTGGAAAGCTGGCGTTCAGTCCAGTCCATTTTCACAGCCCTCCTGCACCCACGGTTGTTATTAACACAATATGCCGTGCCAAATAGACTCTTTTCCATTCTTAATCTCTGGCTAACAAGGTTGTTAAAATCATTCGCTGCTCTGTTATACCAAACAGAATTTCGTATGACATATTGGCCAAAGGCTGTGTTTGAAGTAGTCTTTAATCTCAGTTCTAGGACGGAATCATATGTAAACAGTTACATTTTATCAGCTCTGCTGTAGAGTAATTTATTTGCTGGTCTATTTTTAGCAACATCTAAGTGCTTCAATATTATTTTAAACAGGTTCTATGGGATTAAGTGGAACTAAATCCTCACCACTATAAAAGGTAATTTAGGTCCGGATCCTGCAAAGCTCTGCATGGTGCGCTGTGCCCCTGCAACTCCCATTGGCCGCGGTTTCCAGCCAATGAGATCTGCGGAGCCAGCCCTCAGGGCAGGGCAGTGCACAGAGACTCCCCAGCTGTCCCTCTGCCTAGGGGCCGCGGGGACACGTTGCTGATTCCGGGAGCCGCACAGAGCCAGGTAGGGAGCCTGCCAGCCCCGCCAACCGGACTTTTAATGGCCCAGGATCCCTTTTCGAGTGGGTGTTCTGGCCGAAAACTGGAAACCTGGCAATTCTATGCTGCAGCCTACAGGCTTGTAAAACAGAATGTTTGTATTTCCCGTTCCTGATTCTAGTTAGATTTCAGAGTTCCCCACCAAACAGTTCAACTGTGTGCCACTTAACTCCCACTTAAGGCCTATTTGATGCATGGGCCCCATACAGATCCTGTGCCCATGGGTGAATTTCACCCACAGGTGCTTCTGCTTTTCTACTGGGAAAATGGCATGGAATGGAACAACTCCATAGACAGCTTAAAACTTTCCCCAGCTTTTTTGCCTAGTATCTTGCATGCTTGAATAATGGTTGTATCCATTTCTCTATTAATTTACCTGGTAACAGAGATTTCCTCTCCAGGGAGCCAGGTTTTACACTGGGAAATGTCAGTGCCTAATTTGGAGAGAATTGATTTAATCCGGGGCCCTGTAGCATTTTACAGCAGTTGGCCTAGGGTCCTGGCCACATACATGATCATCTCTCATTATCCTCCTCTTCTGAAGGCGTAAAATCTTTAAAAACGTTTCGTTGTATCCAAGGGATTCAGTCAAAGCCATTTCGTGCCCTGCCTGGCTCGTTGTGATAGGGTCCGTGTACAATTGAGGATGATCTGCATTTTATACCTTTTTTTAATAACCTGAAATCATAACCCATTGGCTTTCAATTACCCAGGAAGCTTGGATCTCAGTGCAGACTGAAAAGAATAATGTGACTCAATTGACTGTGAAATCCTTCTTGGAAGAGGTGTAATTGTGATCGTAAACATCCATGTGATAATTTACTACCAGATTTAATCCCTACAGAGGGGAACACTCAGGGCTCGGAGAACAAGTCTGAAAAGAACTTCAAAGTCCTTAGTTATGGTTAAAGACCATTTGGTACAGATAAGGGGAGGGGCTTCAGTGGTAGCTGTAGCCCATCTTTGTGTTCTTCAACCCTGTGTAGTAATGGCTCCCAGAGGCCTTTATGGTAGCCAGGGATCATCAGAGTGTAGGGCTATTTCAGCCACGTCCTCTTTCCCCCATGGATGCCCCTTTGCCGGGTCATGATTTTGAATTTCTCAGTTAATTCAATCGCCTAATTGTTCTGTTCCCGAGTGTGGGGTCAGCCTCTCACAGATACTGGGGTAAAGGGTTGAAATCAAGATGCCAGTTTTGCAGCTTCAGTCCCATCTCCACTGCGCTGGAATGAGAGTTGGGGCAGTTGCCTGGCAGAGGGAGGTGCAGAGGAGAAATGTGACATTTCCTCAAAACCATTTGTTGGCCCAAAGATTTTCTGCAAGACAGATGGACAGGAATTTAAAGAGCCCTAAAAGGTCTGAGGCTGTATAAGGAAGTTGACAGGGGGATTAATGTCACCTCTGTGCTCAGGGCCAGCGCAAGGAGCCACTTATGTCCCACTGAAGCGCTCTTGGGCATAGACCTTCTGCAGGAGATGTGCGCTGGGGTTACTGTCACCCATTGCAGCTAAGGAAATGCCTCTTGGCAGTCTCAATGAGGGGCAGCGAACAGCTATAAAGACAGACACGTAGGAAGTGTTACAGAGTGATAAGGATGCCAGAATGGTAAATCAAAAGCAGAGGAAGGATATAAAGCAGCATATACATAGTAAATCTTTTTAAAGGCTGACAATCAGGCAAGAAGTCACTGGGGCCTTCAGGGGGATGTGAATTGGGAGAAATTGCTGAAAACTTGAATTCCTTGCCTTGATAATTAAGGAAAAGAAATGGAAGGTTGCATACTGTATGGGAGCCTGGGAAGCATGATATTTTCCTGTGTGTGTAAAGGGAGCGGGGGGAGAATAGGAAAAGGTTTTATGTTTAACCTAAGCAGACGGTTGGGTAACCAGAAGAAACAGAAGAACATTGCCAGGGAGGTAGGACGGCCTCTGGCAATAGTGTCTGACAGCTCTTGGGGAAAGTGGCGGTACGATAGGATTGATGAGCAGATAGCCTAGTCTCCAGGCTTAAGACAGGAACCCTCCAAAAAATAAGTTGTGGAGAAAAAAAGGGAATTTTGATAAAAGCACAGCAGTAGTCAATATTTTATGGACAATGGAAGAGGTCATCAAGTACAAAATGAATTTGATTTCTATGAGCATTTCAATAGGCTAAAGATAAAACTCTTTGGGGCAAGGACTGTCTTTTGTTTTGTGTTTGTACAGCGCCTTGCACAGTGAGAGCCTAGGCTATGACTGAGGCTGCTAGGTGTTACCGCAATACAAATACACGCTGTAGAAATATTGAATTCCATGCAGTTTCCCACTGTGACACACCGCGTGCTTACAACAACACTCCTGCTATGTTCTGACCAGTTCTCGAGGTGAATTCCATTTAAGACAATGGAAAGGAAATTCTGTTCTTAAGGTTTCAGGTTGGGTTATTCTAAATTACCCATTAAAAAGCCCCAACAACAACACAGGCTTGATTGGCTGTGGAGTCACTCACACCTGTGCAAAGAGAGCAGTGGCTTTGGAACATGCTGTAGCATTTTACACCCACTGGGCACTAATTATGGCCAGCTATTCTGTTGACAACTGCCAGTAGTGACAAACCATCAAATGAAGAGTCAAAGCTCCCGGCTGTACTGATCCTCCAAGGCTAATGCCACTGTTGAGCCGATCCAGGAACAAGTCCATTTCCCAGTCTTCTACAGTGTAGCCAGATCCTCTGGTTAGCATTTGTGGGGGCATATCCATGGGTTTCTGTGCTGAGCCGCTCTATGATTTTCCCCCAGAAAATTATGGGAGAACCTGTCTGTTCTTCTGGGCACATGGGGGAAATTGTGGGCCAGTACTGGAGGACTAGCAGCAGTGATGTGATTTAGCCTGCAACCTCACTGCATAGTGGGTGGGTTACCAGCCCAGGTGAAAGTGGAAGCTCTAACCCCTATCCCAAGCCATGCCGGCTATCGCACGTTGAAATCACTCCTGAAATTAGGTCAGAAGTTTGTGTATGTGGAGAGGAACTAAGAGCAGTACCTGGGTAAGAGCCTGAGATAACTGCAGTGAAGACATACTCTCAGAGAGAACCATATTGGGTACATTCTCTAGGTTTAACTCAACTAAAATGCATCATTGTAAAAAGATCCTGCTGTGTTAAGATGCATTAAGTAATAAGGCAACATCCAGTTTGTATATTATCTAGACTGAGCTCTGCTTGGCCATCTGTTGGCTCAGGTGCCAGGGGATGACCAGAATTGTTAGCTACCTGCCTGTAGTGTTCCTTGTTATTTAAAGTCTCTTTCAGTCTGATATCCCCTGAAAGCCTGCAGGACCAAGGTGTCAATTCTGACATACAGTACAACTTCAATGTCTTAACAAATTGGTAATCCCTGTCTGGGATATATAGGCAAGAAAATGGGTGGTGTCTAGAATAGATTTGCTACAATTTTCTAAATTTGCAGGATTTAATATTAACTGATGTTAAACATTTCACTTTACATTGAGAAGTCCCTAGTACCTAATGCCTAAAATATCCTTCACCAGATGAAAGAAGAGGCAACAGATTTCAAAATGTAAGCCACTACAAAAACCCCAAACTCCAAGTCATTCTTTTCTTTTCTTTTCTTTTCTTTTCTCAACTAGTTTCCTAGTTGAAGTCAATTCCTGGTTAACCTGTTCCAATGAAACAACAAAACAGTGGGTGTCTCTAATTCACTGAGTAACAATGACATTCCAAAGCGCCAGCTGCTGCCGAAGGTAGAGGATTCAGTACAGGGGAGTTCATGACACCACTGCTAGGGTTGCTTTCGGAGGAATACCTTGACGGGGAAGGCAGAGAACAATACTCTGATCTCTCCTGGAGTTGGGTTCTTGACTGGGCAGCCCAGGCATATGTCATTAGTGTGCCCACAGTCCGTGGATTCATCAGAGTGAGCTTATCCTGTACTCTTGGAGAAGCCAAAGACCTGGGGCATCAATTTAACTATGCTCAGTTTGGAGCTTCACAATCCAGATGTGTGTTCTAAATTCACATGGTCTTGGCACCGGGGGAAAGAAAAAGCCCACCCCTGTCAGAGAGGATCCGAACGCTTTTCTTGCTTCATTCCGGGCCACTGTCACTGTACCCAACTTCACAACATCTGCAGCTTTCTTCTGGGCTACCGAGGGGATTATGGCTCCCATTACTCACACCTGCCTCTTGGAACAGTTTACACTCCTAGGTGGATCCAGTGCCCATGGAAGTCTGCATGAATCTCTCCGTTTATTTCAGTGGGCTTTGTGCCAAAGCACCTACAACTCCTAATGAAACAGGAGAATCATGGGTGCGCAGTGTGTGAGTTCAGCCCTGAGGCCTTGAATCCTGACCGAAGTCTGGAGGAGTTTTGCCTGAGTAAGGCCTTTAGGGATCAATCCAGGCAGGGCCGCCCAGAGGATTCAGGGGGTCTGGGGCAAAGCAATTTCGGGGGCCCCTTCCATAAAAAAAAGTTGCAATACTATGGAATACTATATTCTTGTGGGGGCCCCTGCGGGGCCCGGGGCAAATTGCCCCATTTGCCCCCCCCCTCTGGGCAGCCCTGAATCCAGGTGATCAATAATGTTGAATAATTCAGCCTGGCAAAGGGTTTATAAATAGTGTTCGAAGAGGGACTGTTAACTGTAGCACTGCATCCATGAGCCATTGTAATGCTATTCACTTGCAGCTCCATGGTAACTCGTGCTGACAAGCATGAAGGGAGCATAGAATTTGCTTCAGTGCAAAGCTCTCCTCAGTTGTGACTGTCTCTGCCAGTTCCCACTAACACAACAGAGTCAGAAAGCAGATTGGAGGGAAGGAACAGAAGAGACCAGATGGCAGATGTCTATCTTTCCAGCCTCTTTCCAACTCAGAGGTCCCCATCCAAATCAGTGAGAGCTTTCTGGACGTCAAACATGGCTGGTGGGTATTTTTAGAAGCCAATCAATCAGTGGTGACTGTTTAAGTTCAGGCAAGTCAAACACAGCCTGCAAAGTTACACAGAAACTCTGTGTGTAATAGAAGAGGCTGGTGAGCCTGGCTAACTGGACATGCTGTGCCAAAATCCATGAGCTACCAGTGCTGGAGTTCCTTTTAGAAAGATGTCTATGAGACATAGGAGTATAAACAGACTGCTGATTGTCAAATACACACACTTTTTTTTTCATACTGAGGCGATAAATTACCATTTGTGCTTCTATAGAGACCTTCATTCGAGGATCTAAAAGTGCTTTGCGAAACATTAACACGCCTATGAGGTTGTCCTTTTTACAGATGGGGAAACCGAGGCGGTAAGTGTTTGTTCGGCAACTAGCACAACGGGGTCCTGAGCCTTGCTAGGACCTCTGGATGCTACTTTAGTGCAAATGAATAGAACAATAATAATAATTTCACCCCATGAGAGCTGTGGGTGCTGAGCATTCTGCAAATTGGGCCCAACCAGCCTCAAATTGGGGACCCAAAAATTGATGCATCCTGAATTAGTGACATAATATTTACCTTTTCCTCTCTGTGCCTCAGTTTAACCATCTGGAAGATGGGCTTACTACGTATTTACCTCACAGAAATCGTAAGTTAATTAATGCTTGAGAAAGGCACTGTAGAAGTAGTTTTGTTCCTGCTTCTCCGCTTCCTTTTCCCCCTTCTGCTCACAATTGCAAGTCATCCTCCCTGTCTGGAGTCTGCACAGCTGCACAAGCTGTAATGCGTGGCATGATTTGAAGCTTGGGATTAACTCATGTTCCCATGCCAGCTGGAGGGACCTACTGGGCTTTTGCTGATACGTCAGAAATATATATTTAGGAAGGTTTCCTTATAATTATCACATTACAGCTCCTTCTGGATCTCTCAGAATATAGTAAACAATCGCTATACTTGTTACAGGTCATGAATACATAAATTCATTCCTCTCTGTGAGGTCTGCTGTTAAATAGTGACTTAGTTTGCACACATGTGCGCGTACGCACACAGAGAGATCAAAGGAACATTCTGACCTTGTTCAAACCAGTGATCCGGTTCTTATAATTTACCCTGCTTTCCTAAAGTTGCTTCTCTGAATTGTAACAATGAAAGAGCCAAAGGACACCCATTGCATTGGCTTCGTTTGTTTCGGAGCAAGTGGTGTTATGTCCCATTCTCCAAAATACTTCCCACTTTCTATGAGTTTTACATGTCACTGCTGTGTCTCATTCTTCTTTTGTTATTTATACCACGGTACTGATTAGGGACCCCAAACAAGGATCAGTTTTTGTCCCAAAGTGCTAAGTGTCATCCAGGATCCAAGAGATGGGTACAACGGGCCAATGGGGTGGAGGTGAGTGGGGAAAGGAGTAACAAAAAGAACTGATTTCAGAGTGGTAGCCGTGTTAGTCTGTATCAGCAGAAACAACGGGGAGTCCTTGTGGCACCTTAGAGACTAACAAATTTATTTGGGCATAAGCTTTCGTGGGCTAGAACTCACTTCATCAGATGCATGGAGTGGAAAATACAGGAGCAGGTATAAATTTATGAAAGGATGGGGGTTGCTTTACCAAGTGTAAGGTCAGTCTAACGAGATACATCAATTAACAGCAGGATACCAAGGGAGGAAAAATAACTTTTGAAGTGGTAAGAGAGTGGCCCATTACAGACAGTGGACAAGAAGGTCTGAGTAACAGTAGGGAGAAATTAGTATTGGGGAAATTAGGTTTAGGTTTTGTAATGACCCAACTGCTCCCAGTCTTTATTCGGGCCTAATCTGATGGTATCCAGTTTGCAAATTAATTCCAGTTCTGCAGCTTCACGTTGGAGTCTGTTTTTGAAGTTTTTTTGTTGAAGAATTGCCACTTTTAGGTCTGTGGTGAAAAAAATCAGAACTCACCATCCCGCCGTATATCTTGTGGTTTTCAGATGCCCTGATACAGAAGAAATGCAAGGACAATGCAAAGGGTGAAATGTTCCCCACTGCTACATGTGGCTGTTCAGAAGCTCTGGAGAGCTGCAGTGCTGTCCATCCCAGCAGGGCATGGGAGGCCCACATACCGCTAGACAAAGCCAGGCAGAAATTCAAAGAATACTTTGGTCCACACAAAAATGACGCTTAGAGGAGAAATATTTCCGAAAAAGCCAGTTGTCAGGTGAGACCATTGACCATTATGTTACAGAGCTATGTGATAAAGCCAAGTCCCGTGACTTAGCCCATGGATTAATTATTAGTGGTATGACTGGGTAGCCAGGTTAAAGAAAGGTTATCATGAACAATGGGACTTGGCTTTTCAAAGAAAGTGGCTGGTGAAACCATACTTCCCAGATGAAAATGTTACCAAACAGTGGAAGAACTGAAATGTACCTAGTTGAAATGGATACACAGGCATAAAGGCACGTTACTCAGGTGAGTTAATCTATCAAGGCTTGACCTTGAAGTCCTAAGTTTAGTGCCTATAGCCATTCTATTCTTAGCTTCAGCCTAGACTGCCAACAAAGGTGCCGGCTGTGGTCATTACTAGTCCTCCTTTACTATACATTACTGATCTCCTTCCCCATCTCGTACATGACATTATCAATGGCTCTGAAGAGTAGACAGCATGCATGCCAAAAAAACGGCGGTAGAAAGGCGAGAGAGCCACAATTTATTCCAGCTCTAAAACCCACCCACTGCTCTGTATTGTAGGATAAGAACATGCTCCCGCTCTTCAGCTTTAGATCTTGATGGCAGTTTGCCTATTGTCCTGTGTACACATACAGCGCTACAGAAGCCATAAAAATAACTTGATTTAAGAAATCTCCACTGCTGAGATGTGAGCCACATTAGCGTTTCTCCTGGAAATGTTTTGCAGGTTTTGATTTATGCTGTAAACCAGCTTGAGCTACTTTTAAGATACATTAGGTTGGACAATATGATGTCAAAATAACGCAAAGCTCTGAACTCCTCCACCTCCAACATGTCACTCTGGAGACTGGAGCAGAGAATAGCATGCTCTAGCACACACCAGGAAGGGGAGCTAAGATTTTGACATCCGGGTCCGGATGTAAGCAATCGGTTTTCTGAGTTCGATTTATCGCGTCTGGTTAAGACGCGATAAATCGATCCCGGATCGATCCCGGAAGTGCCCCGGATCGATCCCGGAAGTGCTCGCCTTCGACGCTGGTACTCCAGCTCGGCGAGCGGAGTACGCAGCATCGACGGGGGAGCCTTCCTGCCGCGTCTGGACCGCGGTAACTTCGGACTAAGGTACTTCGAATTCAGCTACGTTATTAACGTAGCTGAATTTGCGTACCTTAGTCCGAAGTGGGGGGGTTAGTGTAGACCAGGCCAAAGAAAAGAGGATGGGCAATTCAGAGTTCACTCTGCCACTTGATCCTTAATTCATCTACTGTCCCTGTTAGGATCTGTTATAAGGAGCTGCACAGAGGAGGCCATTTGCAGTGCACATCACCACCAAATTTTATTGCTTCTATAAAATCCAGGCGCTATGCTATGCGTTCTTGACCATCACTACTAGCTCCTTATTTATTAACTAGCTATTTACATATCTGCAGACTTGTGACAGTGCCTGCAGAAGATATTGCACAGGTTGGTGAAATAATAATGATGCTTTATGCCAGATTGTAAGAAATACTCAGAAGTTAGTTGTGAGCATTCAGCAACTCTGAAAAAAAATCTCACATCATACTCAAAGTCCATCCCTACCTTGGGCCAAGCAACCACATGGCAAATCAGTGGAAGGAGCCAAGAATAGAATCCAGGTTTTGGGGGTCCTCAGGCTCCACAGACTCATCCATCCAAAGCTTGTAATGCTGGTTCCATAAAACTGAAGTACAACTTAATGAGCAAAGGATAGAATGGCAGTCTGAACATCGAAACCCCTTGCTTTGTTTGGTTTGTGTTGCATGCTCCATGTTGTTTTAATATAGGCTCTAATATGCAATGCATTTTTATTGCTTACTCTAATAACAGTGACTGAGCGCTAAGAGCCAAGCCAAACAAGCCATGCCAAAAAGCCAAACACTTCAGTTCAACTAGCAGAACGGATGCCTCTTTCCCCTACTCAAGTCTTACTTAGACATGTAAATCGAGGACCTTACCAGGCCATTAGAGAAAGCAAAACAAACTGTGCCTCTGATGTCTGGAAAGCAGCCAATGGGGGACAGCTTCACTGGACCAGCTGCTGAAACTGCCATGGATTGGGTTGGTCTTTCTTGCTACCGTTGCTCTCCACAGGAAAGAGAGAGAGAGAGAGAATGCGAGAGATGAGGCGTGGCTATGCAAAAAGCGCCACCTCTTCCCAAGGTGCATAAAATGGAGCTTGGGGCTGATTTTCAGATATTTTCAGCCCCTGTAGATGCCTGGAACATCTGCAAGAGCAGGAGTCTCTCAGGATCTTTGAAAACCAGGCCACTACTTACTGACTTGTTATTTTCAATACAATTTGAAAATCCTCCCTCACCTGGTGCAAAATGAGTGTAACTCCATTGACTTACGTGCATTTATACCCATTAACACCAGGTAGGGATCTGACCCAATTAACATCTGTGGAGTCACACCCATTTACACCTACTGACTTCAACGGCGCTATGCCCATTTACACCAGTTGGGGATCTGGCCCTGGCATGTGTCCATTTTTTGTTGGCTCCCTTTCCTTATATTTTTCTACAATATTCTGCCTAATTTCCCTTCCCTCCCCTTGTGTTCTCCCCCTCCCCCAACATTCTCCACCTTCTATGCCTCTCCTCATAGATGTTCCCTGTCGTTCTCTGGGCTCTCCCTTGTTTCTTATTTCTTCTCCTCATGCTCATTTTCTCCCTTACAGTTTAGCCCTTTTCCTTCACATTTCTCTCCACATAGATTTATTTTCATTTCTTTACCCTTTGTTTTGTCTTTTAGTGTCTCTTCCTTTCCTATAGGCCTCTCTCTCCTTTCTCATGGTCCATCCCCAGTCCTCTTCTCTGGACCTCCATAGAGAGCCCATTTCCTCCACAGCAATACTGAGAAAGAGAGAAAATGAACTGGGGGGAGGAACATTACATTACATCCAAGAGCGATCGTTCCTGAGAGATGCCAAGTATTGTCCTGCCAGCATTAGTCTGGACTGTTTTCATCCGGCTAGACAAGTTGAACCAACCATCTCAAGCACTGACAAGCAATTCACTAGTCTTCATGCCATGTAATCGATCATTGCTCCCTAGTGATGGAGGCATTTTATTCTGCACAAGCCTGAAAATTATAAGTGCTTCAGCGAAGATGTCACGGGATGTAAACATGCACTCAATTTTTTTCTTTGGGATATGCATCCCATTTTTACTTGTTAAGCTGTAAGCATCTGTAGCTGCCAGCTAGCCGTGCTGTGGCCCATATAATTAAGTAATTATAGAGATGCGGTCTCAGTTGGGACAGAAAATAATCAATCCTACGAGTTACAGAAGAGGCAGTCTGCTACTAATTGGTTCTGCCACCTTTTCCTTCGCATAAGTTGAGCACACTGTAGGAACAAAGGACCACTGAGTGCTAGCCATCCTACAGTACAGCTCTGTGTTTGCAGCGTTGGTGTAGCCATGTTGGTCCCTGGATATTAGAGAGACAAGGTGGGTGAGGTACTATCTTTTATTGGCCCAACTTCTGTTGGTGAGAAAAGCTTTCAAGCTACCTGGAGAAGAGCTCTGTGTATGCTCAAAAGCTTGTCTCCCTCACCAACAGAAGTTGGGCCAATAAAAGATATTACCTCACCCATCTTGTCTCTCTATTCAGCTGTGGTGTAAGGTACTAAGGAATTTTCCCTCAGGAGATAATTGGGCTACATTTTATGCAGTAGCTTCCAAACGGTAACACCCCTGCCTTATGCATCCATGCAGCAGCCTGTCTGTGCATTTGTATAGGTTTGGGGAACGATCAGATATGGGAGGTGGGCTGATCAGTCACTGAAGGAGAAACGATGATCCATTCTTGGTACACTGCAGAGTCGCTTCCAATTTGCCGCGCAGAACAATAATGCCTCAGACAGCTCAGAACTGCTGCATCATTCATTCACCAGCTGTGACTGAATCTCACACACTCCCACTGCCCCAGTCAATCCATGACTCATGCTTTGCCTTTCATTAACAATAAAGAAGACACATCTTTAAAAAAAAAGAAGACAGCTGCCCAGTGTCTTGGGGTGTAACATACCTCCTAGGAGTCAGCGTTTAGAAATGACCTTCAGCCTCCTATGCCCACAGCAGGTGGGTAAGGAACTGAGCTATTATGGAAAAAGGTTGGGGACCGAGTACGGTAGCTTGGGGTGCAAGTAGCTAATCTGGGTGATCAGAGCCAAGACGAAAGCACTGTATGAGTGGTACATTTATGTCTATATGTTTAATCACAGAACAGTCTCTAGCATGCTGAAGTGCGCTAAATATGCTCAAGCTGTGTATATTGTTTTAACAGTATGAGCCCTCGATAAATCACGTGTCCCAGCCTCTCGTACATTTTAAAGCATTTATTGCTAATGGATTTTCACAATGTGGTTTAAAGGACGTTGTTATTAACGAACATAACTGCATACAGTAGTAAATTTGATAAGGATGGAAGAGGCATTTATAAATTCCACTTTACTTTCAACAGTTGCTAGGATTTTTAACGGATTCAAAATAAAATGCATTTAACCTTGATTTTTCTTTTTGCTAAAGCTAAGCTATTAGGAAGCTAAAAGGAATTTATAAGCACCATAGTCCTAATTCTGCATTCCATGGTGCTGGTGAAAATCCAATCAACTTTAATTATGTCAGTGAAGTTATCTTGGTGTAAGAGAGAGCAGAATTGGCCTCACTATCTGCCAACTAATGCCTTTAAACACACCAAAAGCAGAGGGAAAATTAAAAAGGGATGATTAATATCCCTTAATACTGGTGATAACATGAAAAGAAAATTATTTGTCTATTTCTAGGCAACCAATTTTTGCTAATGGACTGCTCTCCATTTCATTATCATTGCAATGCCTAAAGCACTTCTTTGTGTATAAATTAACTGTGGAATTATATTTCAGTGCCCAACATCGATAGCACCGAATGCATGCTATGGCTCAAGGCTGGTATCCACCTCAAGGATGGGGTCTATAAACATTCATAGCACACAATGATGGGAAGTGTTACGAGTTGTGTTATGGCTGCACCCTCAAACTAGCATAACATTAAACGGACAATTGTGAGGTGGGATGTGAGAGGAAAACACTTTCATTGCTGAGCTTTAATAGAAGCCGATCCAGGCCAGGATTCATGTCTCTGGCAAAGGAGACAAGTATTAATCACAGGAAAGCATTTGTTTGCTCAGTTACCAGAAAGTGTTCGTTAATCAAGGCATTTCTTGGTCTGGTTGGGCGTTCTGTTGAAGACACATGATGTTCACATTTCAGATTAAGGTAGAAAAGAGACAGGGGGCTAGTCGCTAGGACACCAGACTGGGTGTCAGCTGACCTGGGTTTTATTTCTGCCAATGAGCTATTCTATGACCGTGGGCCCATTACTTCAGCTTTCTCTGCCCCTATTTTGCTTCCCACCCTTTGTCTAACTATTTAGATCAGGGGTCTCAAACACACATGTGGCCTGTGGAGTTATTTGCTGCTGCCCATCAAGCTCCCCCCCCCCCCGCCCCTCCCTGAGTTATTTCCTGCGGTCGCCAAGCTCCCCTCACCTGCCTCCCTCACCCCCCCCCCATCGTGCCGCGTCCCTGCTCCTCTGTCTACCTCCAGGTGCTTCCCGCCACCAAACAGCTGTTTGGCCGTGCTTAGCGCTTTCCAGGAGGGAGGGGGAGGAGCAGGGAACCGCACGCTCAGGGGAAGAGGCGGGGCAGGGGTGGGGATTTGGGGAAGGGGTTGGAATAGGGGCAGGGAGGGGGTGGAGTTGGGGACTTTGGAGAAGGGGTTGGAAGAGGTGGGGCAGGGGCGGGGCATCATGGAAGGGGTGGAATGGGGGCAGGGCCGGGGACAGCGGGTGTGTGTGTGTGTGTCAGTGATGCGGCCCTTGGGCCAATATACTAGTCCTCATGTGGCCCTCGTGGTAATTTGAGTTTGAGACCCCTGATTTAGATCATAAGCTCGCTTCAGGGTAGGGGCTGTTTCACACCATGTGTTTGTACAGTGCCTCGCTCCTCAAGCTGCTACACACACATACATATCTTAGTTCTATTACGACACACACAATATACCAAACCTTATAGTTCAAGGTGAAGTTCGCGGTCTGCTCCAGCCTTCATCCTAGTGGTGACTGTATTTTATTCATTCATTATAATCATTCACTTTTCTTAATTAATTTCTGCACATAGTAGGCTATAAATAATCATTGTTGGTATTGCAAGGAAGCTGTGAGTTTCTGAACAGAGAGAATCGAAATCTCAATTTGTCAGTTGCTGGTACAATGCAGCTGTTTTTCTAATTTTTATTGTTTTGGTATTTTATATGCACAGAAAAAAATTATGAAGTTTACAGAAAGTTTCTTCTTCCTCGATTCATGGAGTAATCATCTCTCAGGTGCCTCTGTGGCTCTCTTTGCATTCAGCACTTGTAGCTACTGGATTCTGGCTGATGTAGTTTTGTTTATATAGTTTAGCAGTATAAATCCCTAACCCCCAGCAGTTCCCCAAAACAATCACCAATAATTTATCAGCTTCCCCCGGGGAACATCTTATAACTGGTGGAAAGCGCTCTGCAATGAAAATATTGTTTTATCCTTCTCAAAGTGCCCCTTGCCAAAGTCAGCCAAGAATCCAGAGGCACTTACTTTATTATAACTTTTGAATCATTAATATTCACCTAACATGCTATGCACACAAGACAGACACAGCCCTTCCTTAGGTTTTCGATTTGTATCGTGTCCAAAAATTGCTGCTTCTATTTCTTAGGGCCCAATCCTGCTCCTGCTAAAATCCATGGGCCTGATTTTGCTCTAGTTACTCTGGTGTAAGTCAGGGGGTAACGCCACTGAAAATCAGTGGAGTTACACAGATGTAAAAGTGGTGCAAGTGGGACATGAATCAGACTGCGTGGCCAAAATCCCATTGACTTCCATGGAAGCAGACAGGGTTGGATGCACAGTCCACCTGGCTTGACTCTTGTCTTGCATTCAGTGATTCGTGCTTCCACATTTAAGGCTCTGGACTCCATGTATATTAAAGCCCCCTGGATGTTCTGCATAACATGGCGAGTGAAAAATTCTGCACAAATAGCTTCCAAAACAGCCTTCTCCAATGGATCCCTGCCACAGAGGGCAGAACACAAGGGCAGAGCCTTTTGGACAGTACGGGCATTGAAAATATACAGGAAATGTGTAGATGCTGTTGGGTTTCTTTTTCCCTTGGATAAAGTAGTCCGAGGGCCAGAAATGGACAGCGATGCTGTGAGCAGAACTGGGCCAGAGTCCGTTAACACACGAGGCGGGGAGGATGTCTCTCAGGCCTCCGGATTAATCAAAACTGCTGCAAGAGAGCCATTAACAATGCCCAGTTTCTCTAGGGCAATGGAATCTGTCAGTGAACTGAATGCAAAACAACAGCCAACAGTACATTATTGCCCAGAGCATAAGGGAAACCATGGGCAAAACCGTTAAAGGAGCGCTGCGAACCACAGGAGGCACCTGCGGGAGTTAGAATTTAATAGGCTCTGGGTGCCTCCATTGAAAATGCCAGCTATTGACTATGCAGAGCTCTGGAGAAATGGGCCCAGGGCTATTGAAAGGAAATGTTACCCTGACCTGCTTTCTTTATTCAATACACAAACTAACCAAGCCTCCGTGGGCCTGATTCTGGTTTAGGGTCTAGCCTTGCTAACTAGGAGTGCCTGTGATGAAGTCATTGGCATTGCTCCCTGTTGTATCAACCAGGCAGGGCCGGCTCCAGGCACCAGCAGACCAAGCACATGCTTGGGGTGGCACCTTGTAAGGGGCGGCCAATCTTGGGGTGGCGGGGCGGCGCTCGGGTTTTTGTTTGTTTGTTTTGTTTCGGCGGGGCGGCGCTCGGGGGTTGGTTTTTTTTGGTTGGGCGGGGTGGCGCTCGGGGTTTTTTGTTGTTGTTTTTGGTTTGGTGGGGCAGCACTCGGGGGGGGTTGTTTTTGGTTCGGCGGGGCGGTGCTGGGGGGGTTGGTTTGGTTTTGACGGGGCGGCGCTGGGGGGGGTTGGTTTTGGTTCGGCGGGGCGGCACTGGGGGGGTTATTTTTGGTTCGGCAGGGTGGCACTGGGGGGGTTATTTTAGGTTCGGCGGGGCGGCGCTGGGGGGTTGTTTTTGTTTTGGCGGGGCGGCGCTGGGGGGGTTGGTTTTGGTTCGGTGGGGCGGCGCTGGGGGGGGTTGTTTTTGGTTTGGCGGGGCGGTGCTGGGGGGGTTGTTTTTGTTTTGGCGGGGCGGCGCTGTGGGGGGTTGTTTTTGGTTCGGCGGGGCAGCGCTGAGGGGGGTTGTTACGGCAGGGCGGTATTTTTTTTTTTTTTTTGCTTGGGGCGGCAAAAAAATTAGAGCCGGCCCTCCAACCAGGCAAGGTACTAACAAACTTCAGCAGGACTTTATTTTTACAGTGGAAACCTCTTTACCAAGCTGCTGCTGCTGCACCCTCTGTAACTCTCACTCAGCCTCCTCAACTCCTCCCTCCTCCTTCCTGTTTCCTGTCCTTTCAGACTCCCAACAGCCAGTGCTCCCAGTTCTAATAACTACAGCAGCATCTAAACACCACACTCCCCTTTTACACAAGTAAGTAAGAGCAGAGTGAGGCCCAGCAGAAACCAGCTTTTGCAGGCATTTGGGGTTTTTTTGGTCTCCTCTATTGCCTTTCAGTGCAAGAGGGGGATTCAGCTTGTGATTTTTGTTAACTGGACACTGTCCCTTTAATGCAGAGTTGTGTTTTTCTTGCAATGCCAAAACCAAACGTTAGTGACGCAATAACCAGGCACGAAGAGAAGGCCCGGACACCTGGGAGACGAGGCTGCTTTGCACTTCCTGCAGCGATGGGGCTGTTCAAGAAGCATTTGCTCTTTTACAACAAAAATCCAACTTCTGCAATGCTGTCATGGTCAGTAGGTGCTCGGCCCAGCGCTGGCCAGGCAAGTCCGAGATGCCTGAGGGCACATTTCACTTACACACCCAACTATTTCAAGATTTCAAAGTATTTTGGAGGGGAAGAAAAGGGGAGCTTGCTCTTCTATCCAGCACAGTGCTTTCTACAACCTGCTTTCAGACATTATCCCATTCGCCTGCGGAAACTTTGCCTATTACGAATGGTAGATTATCTCGGGTACGTATCTTACCTCCACTGCCACAGTATCTGAGTGCCTCACAGTGTGTTAGCGTGTATTTATCCTCACAATGCCCCTGGGAGGTAAGGCAGTGCTGCTCTCTTCATTTTGTAGATGGGAAAGCAGAAGCCCAGAGAGGATAAGTAACATGCCCCAGGTCACACAGCACTTCCCTGGCAGAGCAGAGAGAGAAGGGTGGTCTTATGTTTCACTTGCTGGCTGGGGACTTAAAACATAGGGGTTTGTTTCCCAGCTCTGCCGTCTATCAGTGGGGTAGCCGTGTCAGTCTGTATCCACAAAAACAATGAGAAGTCCGGTGGCACTGTAAAGACTAACCGATTTATTTGGGCATAAGCTTTCATGGGTAAAAACCCCCACTTCTTCCCATGCCTGCAGATGCATCTGAAGAAGTGTGGGGTTTTACCCACGAAAGCTTATGTCCAAATAAATCGGTTAGTCTTTAAGGTGCCACCGGACAGCTCTGCCACCGACTCCCTGTGTGACTTAGGGCCAGATTTTTAAGGGTATTTATTTAGGCACTGGAAGATCCAGATAGGCGCATAGTGAAGGTTTCAAAAGCCCCTAGTTGGAATATTGAGCACTGGTAGGGAAGGATGGAACACAAAGACTTACCGCACCTCCTGCTCCCTGAGCCCCAGAGCAGCAGTGGCCTGGGTGATACTGACATGATGAGTGCCCCCTGAGCGCAGGCAAATGTGGCCTTTTTCCAATATGCGAACAAAAGAAACGGAGAAGGAGTTAGGCACCGAGGCGCTCTTGAAAGTCCCACTCGGTGCCGAGCTGCATTTTTAAGCATCTAAAGACCTTTAAAAAAAATCTGGCTCTTAATCTCCTTGTGCCTCAATTGTCTGTCAAGTGAGAATAGCAGCACTTCGCCCCGCCCAGTAATGGCCATGCTGAGATACAAGGGTGGTGGGGGGGGTCTCTCACTCGGAGTCCTATCATGAAGCTGATGGCAGCGTGCGCTCCAAGTAAGCCAGCCATTAACAGTGCCAGCTGTGTTTGATAGATGACCCCTCTAAAATGCACTTATAATGGAGTTGATCTCTAGCTTTTCCATTAAAAACTAAAATCTCATTTCCCTTCACAGCAGACCTCTGCCGCCCTTCAGCCCCAAGCTCTTTGGCTACAAGGCTGAGGCCGAGAGCTGCAGACACTTCTGTCCTGACACGGGAAAACAGCCACATTCACCAGCTCTCAGGGAGCCCTGGCCATGACAATATCATCCATGCATCCAAGCCGCAAAAGATGCTATGAAGCTCTGTATTCCAGCCGTCTCTCATCCATTCTTTTCCCAATAGCTCCCAACATTCAAACTTCCAGTTCAAGGACAAATTTTCTATGCCTCATACCATTGACACTCAACAGGCAGAGTTTCGATAGCGTAACAGGCTAGCTAAGTGTATGGGGTCTCACCTCTAGTAGCCTGTCCACAAAGTGGATAAAAGCCCACCACTGCTACTAGCCACCAGAATTAGTGCTTTAGCTGAAGTGGGAAAGGCCTGTGCTGGAGCCCCTTCAGGTCAACCAGTGGTGGTGCTATTACATTAGTATCATGCTACAGCATAGACCAGCTTGACCACTAAGACACAATAGCACTGGAAGAAAAATACTTATAAAAAATAAGATAAGTGCCTTGAAGTTCTTATGCATGCTAGACTCAGGCTCCTTTAAGGGTTTTATTCTGCAAGCTGATGAGCACCCCCTGAAGGCCACTGACTGCCCTGAGCTCCCTTTGGCCTCAGTGGATGTTGAGAGCACTCAGACCCAGATCCTCCAAGGTATTTAGGTGGGCATTTCAAAGGCCTCACCATCTGTCTGAAATGGGGCTGAAGACATGGATGTATGTTTAGCCTCTCAATAACAATTGTAAATGGCAATAAAGAAAGAGATGCCTGTATTGCGACTTCCGGTTCGACAGCTAAGATAAGGTCATGCGTTTACTGCTGAGAACCAGCAGACTCAACTCCTTAAAGATACAAGATCGGCTCAGCTCTGCAGTTGCCTTGCCTATGAATAGATGAGATTCCTGCTGTCCCAGTGAGTAATTCTGACTTCCTCCCTTTGCCTTGCAGAGCGGAGTCACAGGCATTCTGCACTCCAGTCATGCATTACTTACATGGTCTGAAAGGAAACTTTAACACATCCAATGAATCATCCGGGATTGGATCATTTTAAAAGTTATTCCATTGGTATTTCCCTTCTATTGTAGCACGTATGCCAACACCTAAAACTTCAGCTAATCCGGACTCCTAAATGCATTGAGTTGTTGACATATACAGCTACTAATAAAATATTTTTTTAAAAAAAACAAGTCCTTTAAAATTCCCTTCAATAAACAAGTGACCCTTAGAGGATTGCTGTAGCACTTCAGAGCTGCTAATTTTGTCAGACTGCTTCCTTGTTTTGGAGTTGCTTATTTAAAGAACCCAAAGTTAAAAATGTTTCAATAACCAGCCTTTAACTACAGAACTTAAATGACTGCAGGTTTCATGCCAAGACATTATTTGCACAGCAATGAAGTGAACGGCCCCTTGCTCTCTCTCTCTGTCTCTCACAGAGGCGCACACATTCCTTTTCCGACCAAGATAAAAATAAAATGCCTCCAAAGCAGAGACAAAACCATAACAGTGTTAAGTAAAGAAAATAAGGCATTAATGTACAGCCTGTGCCAGGCCGTCAGCTTCATGATGTAGCAACAGCTCCTGAGCGGGACACAGCCGGTTGCTACTTCACTTTTCCCAGGTGTCAAAGCTAAATCCTATTGGTCCATCGACCGCTCAGTATTTAAAAGAAAAGGAAACATCTGGAAGAGCAGAAAATGCTCCAGCAGAATTTGGGAGAATTTAAATATAAACATAAAACAAATATAAACATTTCTCTCTGCTGGTCTTGCAGTGTGATAGAGTGTAACTATTTTGGACCTTTCGCGCATTATTCCCATATCTTCAATATCAGATGAGCTAGAACTGCTAGGTGTTATTCGTTTGGTCCTCTTAACACTGAAATCCATCCCATTCCTTAGCTCATTGAGGTCAATTTTTGTTTGTCCTTTACATAGCATTTCTCCGATGCTTTTCATACTAGAT
The DNA here is from genome assembly GCF_028017835.1 of Emys orbicularis. Classification (NCBI taxonomy): domain Eukaryota; kingdom Metazoa; phylum Chordata; order Testudines; family Emydidae; genus Emys; species Emys orbicularis. Next base: position 41,520,012 of record NC_088695.1, on the reverse strand, counting down.
GATCCGAAATCCTGTTTGTATCAGTTTATATTGGTAATAAAGTCATTGCTAAGTTGCAGTTCATTACTGAAATGCAGCCATCTCTGGGGTGAAACACAGCAGCTGGTTTAACAGCCCACAGCAACAGTGTTGACCACTATTTGCCAACAGTTACTACACAATCGGATATGAGAAACCAGTTTTCACACTGTATTTGGAATGGACTATAACTCTGGTACCTGCTGGCAAATGCTGATTTTTTAAAAATAGCGACTACTGAGGTTATTCGTAGAGTAGTTTTTAACCCTACTACCGCTGTGTGTAAACCCTCTCAGAAACCTAAACATTCCCTACCTGTTGTGTCCTTTTCTTTTTGCCCTCTCATTGGCTACCTACGGAACATGAACATTACTTTATTGCTGATGGGCATCTTTAGTGGTCATCCGGGTGGGCTTAGCACAGTGCTGGGAATAGGATTTGCTCGCTCATCCATGCCACTCTGCTTGTCAGATGGCAACCCCCTCCCTGCAGCTGAACAAAAAACAAACAAACAAAAAACAATACTGCATGCTCATGCAGTGCAAATTCTCAGTAACAGGGGTGGCTTGAAAGCACATTGGTCTTTCCATAAGACTTTATGCTTTGGCGAGGTGGTTGGAAAATGGGGAACTTTTTTACAAACATGTTTGCCAGTTTCCATCCAGGCTTTGTTTCAGCTGAAATTTTCTGCCCAGGTCTAACCTATTGCCCTGCTTTAGTACCTGACAGTCAGGGATTTCAAAGCAGTTAAGAAACACAAATGAACTGAGCATCACAACCACCCTGGGAGCCAGACAAGCAGTACTGGCCCCACCTTACAAACGGGAAAGCGAGGCGCTGAGGGGTTAAGTGATTTACTGGCTGTCACACAGCAAGCCAGTGGCAGACCTTGGATTAGAACTCGGCTCTCCTGATGCCCAGCCTTGTGCTTTAAACACTACACCAGGGGTCGGCAACCTTTCAGAAGTGGAGTGCCGAGTCTTCATTTATTCACTCTAATTTAGGGTTTCGCGTGCCAGTAATACATTTTAATGTTTTTAGAAGGGCTCTTTCTATAAGTCTATAATATATAACTAAACTTTTGTTGTATGTAAAGTAAATAAGGTTTTTAAAATGTTTAAGAAGCTTCATTTAAAATTAAATTAAAATGCAGAGCCCCCCGGACTGGTGGCCAGGAACCGGGCAGTGTGAGAGCCACTAAAAATCAGCTCACGTGCCGCCTTTGGCACATGTGCCATAGGTTGCCTACCCCTGCACTACACCATGCAGGTTCTCAGCTTATAGCAACATTGCAGCCTATGTCTACGTGATTCCGAGACCCCATGCTCACTCTGCTCGAGCGAGTATGCTAAGCATAGCAGAGTGGCTGCTCGGACTAGGCTCCGCAATACAAACTCTCCCAACCTCCAGCCCAGGGTGTATAGTTGGTGGCTATTCCGAGCTGCTGCTACTGCCACACTGCTGCTTTTAGTGCATTAGCTCAAGCTCTCCAAACCTACACGACACAGGACAGCTTTTGGCCATCAGCCTCTGGAAATGAGAGGACTTAAATAGTCATGTCATAATAGCCTGTTGCACTCTGTAGCAATCTTTTCCTTGGCAGCACGGATAGTATCATACTTGCTCTGCAAAGACTATGCCCCATGACAGTTGTGAGGCAAGCCTATGGAGATCAAGTGTCTGCACTTCCAATTAACTGAGTGATGTTCATTGGGAAACAATATCTTTCCATTTCACCCTAGGGAAACCATGTGGGTGGGAGGCAAATGCCATTGACAGTAATGGGAACTGTGTGTGCATATTGCAGGGGTGATTAAAATAGCCGAGGACCAAGGGACAGTGATCATCAATGACAAGATTCTGGGAGTTGAGGGTACTCAGCACCTCACAGGATTTGGCCCTTACTAAAGAGACCATGAAGTGCAGTTTGGCTTAGTCGTGAAGTTTACGATAGAAATCACCTTTGAAAGGCGCGGGCGAGAAATGATTTATTAGTTTTTCCTTTATATTGAAGGTCAACTATGCCACGAATCCCCTTGCGGCTTGAACTACAAGTTCTTATTCCTGAAGTCCATGAAAACTGTAAGTAGCATGGACAACATTCCCCAGCCCAGAAAACCTAGAGTAGATACAACCCGCCATAAGCCACTCACGATGACAGTCAAAGCCCACATAGAGACACAGGCTCCACAGGTCTCATGCAAATAAATATATGCAGAGAGGATGTGGATCGCTGGCTATGTAGGGTATGGTTGGGTTCCAAATCCCGGGTTAGAACTTCAGTGACTGCAAAAGGAGCTACACCAGAGATGAAGCTTAATCTGTTAATGGTTGTAAAGCTCCTTGAGATCCTTGCTTCATGCTGCTATTGCAGGGGCAACAGCAGCATGAAGCGCATAGAGCCACGGAAGAAATGAAATTAAGCATATTCTAAAAGGACTTTTATAGAACGCAGTGGATAGAAAACAGAATCACTGATGACTCTGTCCTTCGTTTGCACTTAAAAAGAGGCTGGACTCAAGTAATGGGTTGGGGCGTGGGGGTGGGAATCTCCTACCCAGACTCAAATACACCATTGATCCAGCTTCTGCAGAATGCTCGCTACTTTCAGGTTCTCCTTCTACAGCAATATCGAGTAGGGGCTTGAGAAGATGGGTGAAACATCACTGGCTTCCCCTCCACTACAGGCAAATAAAAGCCTCCTGCGCCCATTCCTTAGAATCTCCAGCACCCTTATTTATAACCAGGAATGCTGCTGCCTTGAATCTCCATCCTTCCACTCTTTATACAGTAACACACCTGGTTAAGCAAAGATGCCACTCATGCCTATCTACAGGGGAGTCTGGGCAGAGAGTAGAGGCAGTTATTAGGGGGAAACGCTTTGAAAAATGGGCAGGCTCCTCCTGAAAGCAGCCTACAGCCTCCATAACTCATACGCAGAGGGACTGACTGACAAACATTCACAGGTGAATTTACGAGCCGCAGAATCCAGCCTTTAATCCACTACCATCAACTGCACTAGTTACCTTGGGCTGCCGTATCCCTTCCACTTTTAGTCTTAATATTCAGGAGACATGGCACACTTGATTGATTTTTTTTCTTAAAGTAGCTTATAATGCAGCCATCAAACTCTGGGTTATCAGCCTTACCTGGGAATTTATCCCTGCCTGGCATTCAGATTGGGGAGATGTAGCCAGCCACGGTGAAACTGGAATGGAATTTCTTCAATCTCAAGGATTCAGAGGAAAGAGATCATCACAGAATCATAGAAATGTAGGGCTGGAAGGACCTTGCGCGATTACCTAGTCCAGCCCCTCTGTGCTGAAGCACGACCAAGTATACCTAGACTAGTAAGGGCCACACTTTTCTAAAGCTACTCAACTTGTATGAGGGGGGAGGTACTGAGAGACATTGAACCGAACTGCAAACTTTGTATATGATGGAAACCACTTCAAGCCGGGGGGGGGTATGGCAGCACCCCCAGTTCCAGCACCTATGAAGCCAGTAGTGATTTGTGGTGCCCAACTTGAGAGCCTTAAAGGGCCCTGATTTTTTTTTAAAAGTGCTGAATATCAGCCCTGCAAGGCAACTCAAGTCAGGCACCCAATAACGGAAGCACCCCAAATCACTAAGCATGCTTGAAAATCTTGGTCTAATCTTCACTGTCCTCCTACTCATAGGTTGCTGCTCCCCTTCTAGCTCCTATTGCAAATTCCCGCACATTGTAAACAGTCTCTGTTTTCACGCTACCAGCTCTGAGCTTATGTAGAAAGGAGAAAAAAATCTCAACGATCATCAGCTAAAGGGAGACTTGGGCAACTGGGATTTCATCCATCTCCCCCAGAAAGAAGTGTTTAACCTGCTAATAAAATTAAGTTCTCCTTAATAACCATATTTCCTCCGCTGAACAGCTATGTTACTAAAGAGTTCCCGCAGCTAACCAAAGAGTTCCATTGACAGAATCAGAAGCTTTGGCTGTGAAATTCGGGTATTTCCTGCAGCCACTGGTTTAATTCACATCATGTGGCTCATGTACAATTCCTATCTGATTGGATGCACCACAAAAGAGAGCTGTGAACTGGTGGCAGTTGATACTATTACAGAACAGTTCAGCTGGTACCCCCGCAAGCTAGGTTTCAAGCTGTGCTTGAAACACGTCATGCTAATTCCTCTTCGGTAGGGGATCTTGGCCTGAAATCTTTGCTCACATGCGTCAACTCTGTTCTACAATCCAGAGGTTCTTATGCCACACAGCACTGGCCTATCTGAGCCCCTTCCAGTGGGGTGCTAAGTGACATGACGATCCTTTGTCAGGCCTGGTTTGGTCTCTCTCATTCTCTCCTGTTGGGTGGTGAGGGGAGGGGAGAATTGTATGTGCAGTGCAGGGTTTTGTTTTGGTAGGGGTTTTATGGCTGTTGGTTTGTTTGTTAACGTCCATTCCGCTTGGCAGGTCGAAGAAGCGTGCCTCGTGTTTGGAGCAGAAGGTGGGGAGGTTGCCAATGGTCCTTAGTTCCTGGGGTAGTTCATTCCACAGGTTCAGACCGGCCCCCTCAGAAAGCTGTTTCCCTCTCAAACATTGACTTACATTTTCAAAAGTGACCAGCTATTTTAGGTGCCTCCATTTTGTATGTCCAGCTCAAAATACCATAAAGGAGCCTGGATTTCAGAAAATGCCAAGCATGACTGAGAAAATCAAACCCTTTCAAGGCATCTTGAGTTGGGCACTGAGAAACCGAGGCACCCAAAATCTCTAGTCACTTGACAATTTAGGCCATGGCCTTCAAGGGGACTTATAAGGGTTTCTGGGTCCTCCACGCACAGGGGACCCAGATACCACGGCAGTATGGCTCAGAGCAGCAGGGAGTGTGGAACACTACTAATTGCTGCCAGCCCATCACGCAAGAAGGAAGCTCCACTATGAACCTCTCCTGTTGCAGAGGCAGGAGTGGGAGTCACATAACTTGTGTACTGTAGCTGGCATGTGCGGCACAACTGACCATGACTGAGTAAGGTTTTTTTGGGGGGAGGGCCCTGTATAGGCTTTATCCAGCCTCCTCAGTATCTATTACCCATCGGGGTGACTTGATCGAACTAGAATTACCTACAAAGGGAGAAACTATTTGATATAAGGGAAACTTTCATGCAGCAGACAAAGATGTTACAAAAGCCAATGGCTGGACGTTGAAGTCTGCAGTAAGATAAGAAATAAGATGCACATTTTTAACCGAGAAGGATTAACCATTGGAACAGATTGCCAAGGGCTTTGTACCAAGACTGGGGGGGTCTTCCTGAAAGACACGATCTAGTTCAAGCCCAAGTTGCCTGGCCAAAGGCAACAATCACTGGTTATGGCTACAGTGCAGCCAGACACCTGCAGCTGGCCGTGCCAGCTTGCGGGACTTGGGCTGCGCAATTGTTTCACTGCAGTGTAGACTTCCGGGCTTGCCGGAGCCCGGGCTCAGGGCCCCTCCCACCTCACAGGGGCCTAGAGCCCAGGCTCCGAGCCTGGAAGTCTACACTACAATGAAGCAGCCCCACAGCCCGAGACCCGCGAGCCCAAGTCAGCTGGCACAGGCCACCCCTGGGTTTTTCACTGAAGTGCAGCCATAGCCAGTGTGTGCAATCTATGGCTTGTGTGATGAAGAAGGTTGGATTAGAATGATCAGAATGGTCCCTGGCCTTAAGCTCCAGGACTGTTTTATCTTTGGAAGGAGTGGGGTGTGAAGGGGGAGGCTGGAGAGAATCCTTCAAATATTACAAAAGATTTATTTTAAAATATAAACATTCCCCTTTAACGTTAAAATGCTTCAAAACAGTAACTCAAAACAATCAATAAAAAAGGTCCATGTTTGTAACCATGACCGGCCTTTCCTGTTTTCAGCACTAACAATATCCCACTGGAGTAGCTTTTTGGTCTCCAGCCTATTTATTGGTGTGCTAATGCTCTCTGTGCTACACATAAGAATCAAAGCAGAAAGTTAAAGCTAATCACATCCACAGGCCTTGCCAAGGAAAACAGGCAGCCCCCTTCCTTCTTACCTCAGTACCAGAGGAAGACATTTGCAGTTGTTAGAGGAGGAAATGCTTGTAAATCAAGAGAATTCTGTGCCTAGGGATTCTTAGGATGCGGTATTGTCAGATATCGGAGGTGTCAAAACAGGAAGCGCTGAATCAAACTGCTAACTACAAGAGCAACGAGTCCCCAAGACAGGCAGTAGAGAGGAAGGATGATTTTGTGGTTAAGGCACTCTACTGGGACTTAACAGCTCTGGGGTGAATTCTTAGCTCCACCACAGACTTCTTGGGTGACCTTTGGAAATTGACATCTCTTTATACCTCAGTCCCTAGTCTGAAAAATGGGGATAATTAGCCTTCCTTTCTCCTTCCCTTGGTCCGTCTATTCTATTTAGATTGAAAGCTCTTTTGGGGGCAGGGATTGTCTTCTAGGGCTTTTCTATACAGGGAAATTTACCCATAACTATTCTACTATTGCTGTTCCGGAATATCTCCCCAAGTAGACATGCTTATTCCATAATAGCTATAACACTGTCAATTCACACCCTGTCTTATTCTGGAATAACTTCCCTGTGTAGACAAGCCCTTATCATGTGTATGTACAGCATAATGGGGCCCTGATCTCAGTTGGGGTTTCTAGGCACCAGTACAAATTATAGTACAAATAATAATTCAGAAGGAATGAAAGAATGAAATGACGGAGCTGAATTGTTACGAAAAATAGTTAGCCTCATTAAAATCAGCTAGAAGGTACCAATGTCCTTATTTTTAAGAAAGGTGCTCAGGGTGATCCTTAGAATTACAGAGCAGTAAGTCTTACCACAAAACCAGGTAAACTGATTAAAATGATATGTAAATATAGAATTATAAAACACCTTGTTGAACATGCTATAATAGGGGCAAACCTGCATGCTTAATGCTGAGGAAAACCATGCATCTCTAATCTACTAAATCATGGCATAGGCTCCTAGTGGCTAAAGAAGAACTAACTGATATAAATTATATGGACTTTCAAAAAGCTTCAATGGCAAGAGGCAATCACTGTAGAACTCAATGAAAACCTTTATTCAATGCACAGAAGTGGTCAAAAATGCACGTAAAGCATTAGAATGTATAAGAAATGGAATGAAGAATAATACAGAGAATATGACAATGCTATTTTATAAATCAATGAGAAATCCTCACCTGCAATACTGCCTTCTCTTCTGATCTCACAAAGGATGCAGCAGAAACAGAGGAGTTCAGAGAAGGGAGACAAAAATGAGCAGAGGCCTGGAAAGATTTCTGCCTGAAGAGACGGTAAAGATTGGGGCTGTTTGGTTTAAAGAGGAGATGAATAAGAGAGGACGTGAAGGAGGTATACAAAACAATGAATGGTACCAAGAAGGGAAATCGGGTGCCCGTTTATCCGCTCTCATAATACAAGAACAAAGGCCTATTCAAGGAATTCAAAAGGCAACGCATTTAAAACTGAGAAAAGGAAATACTTTTTTATATACCATAGATCGGGGTGGCCAAACCATGGCCCGCGAGCCACATGCAGCTCTTTTACCATTAAAGTGCAGCTCACAGAGCCCCCGTGTCTTCCCCATTCTCCACCTACCTGACTGGGGGTGGGGGAGCTCAGGAACTTTGTCTTGCAGTGGGGTGGTGGGGTAGGGGCTTCTGCCCAGCAGGGAACGGGGGGGGCGTCTCAGGGCTTCTGCTCAGTGAGGATGGAGGGGGTGTCTCGGGGCTTCAGCCCTGCAGGGCACACCTGCTGAAGCTTGAGGCTTCAGCAGGAGTGGGGCTGAAGCCCCAAGCCCTGGCAGGTGTACCCCAGCTCTTGAACTTCTCAAGATTGTCGTATGCAGCTCAGAAGGTCAGTAAGTTTGGCCGTCCCTGCCATAGATAATTAGCAGGTGGAACTCATGGCCACAAGTTGCTATTGAGGCCAAGAGTTTAGCAGCATTCAGGAAAGTATAGTGAATTATGTGTATAATGAAAACATTCACAGTTAAGTTAAGGTAAAAATATAAGAGATATAAAGCTTCTTGTCTTAAGGTGTAGGCCAACAGGGGCAGAATGGGGATTAGAAAGAAATATCCTTTATAAGTAGGTAATTCCATACTTGTCCACTAGGAGGTTTCTTCCACCTTCCTCTGAACAGTATGGTACAGAGACAAGATTCTGGACTTGATTGACCCTGCATCATGAAATCATGGCTAAGTGATTAACTGTCTCCTCATGGAACTCAACTGAATTCACATTCGACTGAGCTCCTCTGTCCAGAGATGGGTAGAGAGTGGGGAGCTGCTGCCCAAACTTGGCATTGTGGCCAAGCTCTGACCTGGAAGGTCCAGGATTAACGTTATTACATGTATCAACTCATTTCAAACGCGCTGTCGCTTGTGTCTTCAATGCTGGAACTGAACTTCAGGTACACTCGAAGCAGCCACAGGGAAGCACTGCCTTGTGGAAAGAGCCTTCCTAGGCCGGGTGAGCAGTGAAGGTCCTATATAGTCTCCAGGGGAACTTCACGGGAGTGGGGCCCTGTGGGTCATTAAAGGGGATAAAACAAATTAGATTTCATGGACCTGTGCAAGAGGAGAGCAGATTATAAAGCACGTGCTAGAAATCTTTCCCTTATGTAAGGTCTGACTCCAGGTTAGCTCCTGGAAGTGCGCAGAGTAAGAAGTTGGGCTGCCAGGAAGAGTATATAGAGAATGTAAACATTAAGGGAATTGTGTCACTGACTTCAATGGGGCCAGCACTTCGCCTAAGGCCCCAGGTCACAAGGGTCCTGATCCTGCCTTCCTTGAAATTTAGTTCAAAACTCCCATTGATTTTCATATGCAGTATCAGCCCCAAAGTTCTTAGGCATGGGCATAATTATGTCCCATTGACTTCAGTTGGACTAGTCATGTGCTTAAAGTTAGGCCTGGGCTTAAGTTCCTGGCTGAATCGGGGCCTTCATTTAGATTTTCTCACAAATTTGCATCTAGGACGTCTACTTCCAATTAATATTTCATCTTGAAGCATGTTTCCTTCTCCTCCACTTTTCCTGACCAGGCTGCGCTGTCAGCTGCTTTCATTTCAGTATGGATGGCAGACCTAGGTGTTGGGAGGAAGGGCAGGGGCATGTCACCCCACAGGAAGAATGGTTGGGTGGCTGATTCTTTTTGGCTGAGGCGCATGGTCCTTCCAGATGACTGGGGAGCATTTGTTCAGTCTGGTTTCTTGTAAGAATCATTCTGAATTTGTTAAAGTTTGCAGGGAATCACTGAAATGTTTATAATTTATTAAACAGGAAAAAAGCAACCAGAAGGCCACGTTCATTTGTGAAAACACATTTGTATGCTGGGTACTAGCAATATTGTATGCTCTGAACATTTTTTTTTAAATGCTGGTAATCTAAATCTATTAGGTGAGTACATTCATTTGAAATTTCATAAAGGGACGCAAGCATAAGTATTTGCAGGATTGGGAATTTAAATTTGCAAACACACTGTTAATTTGAATTTAAATATCTGTAAACATTTACGGTCTGGATCTTTGGCTAGTTTTAAACAGCACAGTTCTGTTGCAGTCAATGCAGATATGCCAGTTTCTCCCAGTTGAATATCCAGTCCTTATGGCACCGATCCTGCAAAGACTTACGCACATACATGGTCAATGGGATGACTTACCGTGTGACTTACCGTGTGTAAAGTTAAGCATGGATGTAAGTCTTTGCAGGTTTGGGGGTTTCTCCCCCACACCTGAGTTTATAAACATCAAGGTTACTAAAATAAAGGGCTTTTTTTGAAAATCTGATTTGAACTGTATTATTAATCCTTTATGCTATTTGTTCATATTTTTCATTTCACTGCAATTAGTCAAGGGGGAAAAACAGATTAGCGAGTTTCAATTTAGTTTCTCATCAGTTTCACTTCCAGGCTCTTAGGCTGTAAGCACAATGTTATTATTGTTTGGGTGCTGAGTATAAAATACACGTTCTGTAAGACAATTCATGACAACTTTCCTATCCAGATTTGCTTTTGCAGGACCCCTTCCTCCTGCCTTTCAAAAAATAATAAAGATCCTAGTTGACAGTATCCCTTTAAAATGAGAACACAAACAACCACACGCCCAGATTTCTTCATTCCAGGGGCTGATACTTACCTCGGAAAGGCCTCCCAGGGCTGGAGGTTCTAGTTGAACATTGCAAGAACAATAAGGATTTTTAGGGGCATTATGACTGGGTTAGTAAAACACAGCTGCCCCTGAAAGTCCCTCATTTTTCTTGCTGCCTCTCAGTGCCCTCCAGGTCCCTGTCAGCTAGGAGAGTTGACAGACTTGCTTCACTCTGGCTTGCTTGTGCTGTGTAAAACGGACACAGGAAGGCTTCGGCAGTTTTCCCAGCCCTACTCTCCCCCACACTCCCTCCCCAGCAACAGCTCAGAGAGCCCAGCAGTGCTGAAGTGCTTAGTCATCATAAGCTTTGCCTTTCAAGCTAAATATTGTAACAATGTGGTTATAGGCTGCAGTGCAACCACACAGTTTTTTTGTCACTAGCCCCCTTTAAGCCAAACAAAATGCCACCCAGCAAACCCTGCCAGATAGCTTTTTTACCCTAAACAACTGGGGCATCAAACAAATAGGATTCTGTATTAAGAACACACAAGGAACAGGCAATCAGATCAGAGCTGGCATTTTTGGGTGGGGGAAGGCGCTTTTCTCCAGCTCAAGGAGACCGATATTGACAAGGTCATTCCACACATTAGTACCACATGTGTTAATACAGCACTCATGCCGTAATCAGAAGATAAACCGCTGTACGCTAACGGAAGGTCAGCCGTAACAATCAACTGTCAGTGGTAGGAAACCATACACAGCTTCCCAACAGCATCAGTTACTTTTGATTTATTAATAGAGGCAGGCCGGTTGAGATTTATATTAGGAGATTATTATTGATTTTTCTAGGAGCCCCAGTCATGGCCTGGGACCCCTCTGTGCTAAGTGATGTACAAACAGAACTAAAAGATGGAACCTTCCCCAAAGAACTTCCAAGCCAAGTAAATTTTAAAGAGGCCTATAGGATTTAGGTGCCCCGCTCTTATTGAAAGTCTATGGGAGATAGGTACCTTTTAATTCCTTTGAAAAATCCCATAGTAAATCAGCAAATTCAAGACTGCACAGTTTTGAGTGAGAAGAGCAAGGCTTTTTGTAAATTCACCAATAATTAAAAGCTTTAGTAGGTGGACTCAGCAGAAGTCCTGAGCTGATCCCCCAAATACCTCATTTTGCATTACATCCAAGGTGCTTACATGGCCCACATCTCCATTTTTTGAACGCCTCACAGCCTTTAATGTATTTAGCCTCATGACGCTCCTGTGGGGCAGGGAAGTGCTAGTCTCCCCATTTTAGGGATAAGAACGTGAGGCACACAAAGACTAAGTGACTTGCCCAAGGTCACACAGGAAGTCTGGGCCAGAGCACGGCATTGAACCCAGAAGGCCTAAGTCCCAGGACAATTTCATAACCACTGACCCAGCCTTCCTCTTGTGCTAAAGAAGGTGCAAACCTTTCCCTGTTCACTGCTTGGTAGTAGGCTAGGAAGAACGTCACTGGTTTGACAGCCCTTAAAACGTAGCTAGTCTCCGCAGAGCAACCGCCAGCAGCCCTCTGATCGTAAACAGAACAGCCTTTGCTGTGCCCCCTAGTTGCCCGGCACTGTGTTGGATTCAGTTTCCAACAGGTGTGTTAACATTCATCTCCAAAATAAAGTAAGCTAAGCTGGCACATTCGGCTGCTTTCTCTGTACAGAACTGCATCTTGTTTGGAGCTGCTGAAGCTCCAAACATGTCATCACCACGGATACAGCTGGTAGGCTAGCGATTCCGCTTTGCATGCAGTGTAAATGACTAGATTTTACACACTCAGGCAGACGCCAATGAGGTGTAATATTAGATGTATATCTCCCATGTCCTCTGGTGGGAGACCACATGCTGCAGCTGCAGGCAATGAGAGTTCAAAACGGTCCATAAGACCCTCATTATTATTTATTTTATTGAGATTTTTTTCCCAGGGCCTGATATACAAATAAAAGGGCGTTCTTGGTCTGCATTTGCTAATAAAACACCAGCCAGGCTTCTGAGCCAAAAAACGTTGTTGCATCTTTTAAAAATGATGACAGCAGTTAAAAAAAAAGTGCTAGCTCCGTGACGACACTGGTGTCCTAAAGAAAGCACCGTGGCAAGGCCCGGTGCAAAGCACAGCGGAGTCAGAGCAGCAGAAGGCCCACTTTGGAAGGAGCCTGGCCGGCTGGCTCATTCATTTAAGGAATCTATTCTTTTGTAATGAACATCAAGTCATTTTTGGACCCAGATTAGAAAGCTGCTCTTATTATTTGCAAAGGTTTGAATGGGGTTTTCTTTATTGATTAAAATAAGCAACCTTCTTTATTATTCTGGGAGTGCCTAAGAGCCCCAGTCCAGGATCATGTCCTTGTTGTGCCAGGTGCTGTACAAACAAGAAACATAGGAGACAGTCTGTGCCACAGAGAGCTGTCAATCTAGATGTTAGACAGGACACAACAGGCAGATGAAGCGGGACAAATAGGGTAACAATAAAATGAAGACAGTTTAACAGAAAAGCAGAAATCACAGAGTGAAATCCTGGAGTCACCAACATCAGAGGGGCCAGAAATCCACTCACAGGTTATTATTCATTTAGAGTATTATCTGCTAGGTGATTGGTTCTTCCAAACGCTCAGGAAGGACAGTCCCTGCTCCGAGGAGCTCTCAAGCTAAAAGTTTTTGGATTGAAAATTCCTCTTTGGCATTGCAAGTCCAGACAGAGCCGCACTATGCGAAGTGCCCCAGAAATGGAAAGCAAGACCCAGTAGTTTAGTTTCACTATCCAAGGCCCCAAGTCAACAAAAGCATTTAAGCGTGTGCTTAGCTTTAAGCAGGTGAGCAATCCCACTGTCATTCAGCAGAGCGCTTAAGCACATGCTTAAATCCCACTGACATCAGAGGGACAAGTCGTGTGTTTCAAGGTAAGTTTACGTGCTTTGTTGGCTCTGGGCCTAAGCTCAGCAAAATGCAAAAATAAGACAAGGCAAAGAAGAAAATCATCATCAAGCATGAGAAGTAAATTAGATTTTTAAAATTCTTTCAGCTTTAATCATCTGAAGGGGTCGTTAATAACAGACAAAAGGTTGTTTGTTTGTTTAAAGCATAACTTTTACTTTGACAGTTTCCTTTCCAATGCAAAAAGTGAAAACAAAATGTTCTGTACCCCAAATAAAGGCGCAGCTCCTCAGCTGGTGCAAATCAGCAGAGCCAATGGACCAACACCAATTCACACCAGCTGAGGAGGTGGCCCTTTAAACTGCAGCCCCTCATCCTGCTCCCGCTGGAGTCAATGAGAGCTTTACCGCTGATCTGAAGGGCAGCAGACTCGGAACTCTCTCTATTTTAAACTAGACCAAGTACAGTTGAAAATACGTTAATAGTCTGAGAAATCTAAAAACACGTTACATTTCTTAAAGCTGAATCTGATTGTATTTAAATGAGCCAATAGACAGAACATCAAGAAAATGGCTGACGCTCAAAGATGTGGCCTTGGAATTTATTAACGTCTTTTGAGAGATGCTGGCAATGCATGCATCCAAAAATCAGTTATTTATGGTATTTAGCCTCTAGAAGAACATACTATCTTTATGAATAGAGCCTTGTCTCCGATTTGTTCTTGAAATTATGATTGGGGCTGAGCATCGTCTTAAAATGATATTACAGATCTCCAAAGAAATATTAAATCAGTGACCTCGGAGTACAAATAAACGCATATAACTTCATGGCCCATGCTATGTCAACCATGCCTCATGCAGTGACTCAAGCAATGTGCAGTTGCACCAGATGTGCAAGATAATGCAGACAGCCATCAAGAGGTTACTAGCTCAGAGAGTCATGCAAGTTACTAGCCACACCAAAAGGCAACTGTTTAAAAAGAGACTGCCAGGCAGGGTTGATGATAGGTCTGAAATTAGACCCAACCATTTTGGTTTGGGGGGGTGGGACAGCGTGTGTGCTGGCTGCACCCTCCTGTCGCTCTGCCCAAACCATTCTTGTGAGCAAAACCAGTGGGACGAATGGAAGGTCAGAGTCCACCCTTTCACTGCTACAGCTGGTATCTGGCAAGATCATCTGAGCAACATCAATATCAACCCAAACCCTTTCTTTATTCTTCAGATTCTTCCAGTAGCAAGCTCAGGGTCTGATCCTGCAGCTCACGTGAATATGGGTTACAGGACTGAGCCCTGAGGTGCCACATCTTATCCTGTTGACTGTCCAGATAAAACAACACATGAAAGTTACAAAAAGATCAGAAGCCACATACTTCATGCAGCACAGAGGCCAGCTCTCCTGTTGCAGGAAGATTCAACTGCCCCTTGCTACACCTATCTACCTCCACTGCAGAGAGCCCCGTTTACTGTGCTAACCGATGCATAGATTCCTTTGAAAGATACAACTCTTGAAAGGGCAAGTATGTTATATGGGAGTGCTAAAACATCCAAGAGCAGAGAGTACGTGCAGAGGGAAGGAGGGGCAGTACCAGTGCTGACTGGAAAAACACCCAGTCCCCAGGGCTGGTTAGGAGCATTTAGAATCATCTGCACTTTACTTGCTTTGATGTCCTCAATTTGGAAGCGCCTTTCCCCCTCCTGTATCAGAAGAGCTGGAAAGCCCAAGTTATTTTTAGGGGAGGGTACATTTGAGGCCTATTAAGCTTGCCAGTGTCTCTTTGAAACCTGTCAGGTTTGGAGAATCAAACACACCACACAGATTTTCCATGGAGTCTACTTAGAAAAAACAGCAACCCAACAATGCAGGAGCCAATAGTTCAAATAGTAACTTTTAATGCTCATCTAACACTTTCACCTCATCGCAATGACCTCACCGTTATTTATGTGCAGGGGACTCACACACCAGAAGGACAGAGCAAGGCACCTACAGTACCTGACTCAAATTACATTAAATAAAACAATTAGTCACCATAATAAACAAAGAAGTCTTTCCGACGGCTGCTGTATCATACCCTCCATGAGTGGGACGAAACTGGCCAATGGTATATGGCTGCCAATGATCACAGTGTCGGCTTTGCTGTTCGATAGAAGGACTCCAGACACATGCCAGCAGCAGCATCACAAAACTAAGCTAAGCCCTTAACCCTTGACAAAGATAAACCACTAAACCAAGCATAGACTCTGGGGGGGAAAGTGCTGTGGGCATGAGAGCTGGGGTACTACACTGCTTGGGGAAAAGAGAACAGGAGGGGAAGTGCTGGGAATCCATCACTGGCACGAAGGCACCGGATCTCTGCGGTGAGGATTCTGGGGTTATGTAGCTCCCTTGGGATCTGCAGAGGTTGGCACCAGCCCCTGCAATGCCCAACCATTTAACTGGGGAGAAACTCCACAAGGGGTTCTCCTCTTTGGGTTATACTAAGTGAAGGGTGATCCCGCCCAATGGATTGATCAAGGAAGCTTTGATACTGAAGACTGTACCAAAGGAGATATAACAGGGGAGGTTAGAGTCTGATAAACAACCTCAGGGCAGGCCAGATTCTGATCTCAGCTAAACTTGTATTAGGCCAGAGCAGCTCCACCTAAAATCACTGATTTTAGCCTGGCCATGCACAGGTATAACTGAAATCAGAATATGGCAACAGAGTCCCTGTTGCATTTACGAGACATCAGACATTTATTTGATATTTATTTGATTTAAAGACACCCCACTTAGTATCATAAACACCTGCCTAGGATATGTATTGTGCTTACTACTGTGTGATCCGATCATCAGAGCCGTGGCGACTTAAAATTGTAATGGAAACTGTTGCTTTTAAACCAATAAAGAGTCACCTAAAGCATGTAAGGCCCTGATTCAACAAGACACAAACATGTGCTTCACTTTCAACATGGGCTGAAAGACTCAACCACTGCAGCACTAAGACCCTGACAATGCAGCTGACCACCACCAGCAGAGGAACGGACCTCAGGGATGTGCCTTGGCCAAAGTGCCGAGCAAGGCAAAAAATAGTAAGCAAAGATCAGGGGGGAAAGTGCCAAGCAAACTAGATTGTTAAAATGGTTTTCCTTTTAATTAAATAAGGAATTATGAATAATGTCAAGGAACACATTGTTCCATTTACAACATATGGATTTTTAAGCTAAGGACTGGCACTGTCGTACCATTGACATTTGATGAGATTTGGGTGCCTAACCGCCTCACATTTCTTTGAAAACCCCAGCCCAAAAGCACCGTCAGGTTCACCCGTTTATCACACACACCAGTACTTTTTAGAATTCCCAGGTGCTGATATGGCAAAGCACTTAAGCCCAGGAGTAATTATGTGCTCAAAATTAAGCACACGCTTAATTAATTTGCTGAAGAGAGATGTGATTACTCATATGCTTCAAAGTTAAGCATGTTAAGTGCTTTGCTGAACCAGGGCCATGAATCTGATCCAATGGGTCATGTAAGACTCCTAGTTCCCCAATTCCTTGAGGCCCAATAAGTGAAGTGAATTTACTAGACATCCTTTTATTGACACGCTCTGATAAAATACACAAGGTTCAACATGAGTCTGATTTTAGATTTTAAGTGCACACTTTTCCTGCAAAATTATTTCTAACATCCTTAGTTTACCTGGAATGGATATTACCAAAGATTAGTAACATTAATATACCATATACCTTTACCTATTGTCTACTAGCACTCTTTCTTATGCTGAATATTCTGCCTTGTGCAACGTGAGTGTTAAAATAAAAGGTTAATTTGATTTCCATTTTTAAAAATTGCCTCTAGAGCCTGTATTGATCTCACACAAATAGTTATACAACCTCGGGGGACTGGAACATGATAGGAAAGGACCATGTGCTGAAGACAGAGGATCGGTACTAAGGAGTCTGCACTGATTAGCTCTCTAGGCTGTGCAAATTACAAGCCCTGCAGAAAGGGGATAATAATGGTTATTTCATAAGGGTGTTAGGGGGATTAGTTAGCTTGTATTTGGGAAACGATCCTCCAAAGAAAATGTGAAGTATTGTTATTACTAGCTGAGGGCCCATCACATGACAGGGTGCAGTCAATAAATCATGGGTCAGGCCTGGTTATTTGTGTAAAGTCACATTTTATTAGCCAGAATGTTACAGGATGTTTGAGTGTTTTTCTTGTTGTATCTTTCTGCCTCCTCAGCACAGAGTTATTCCCAGCTCATAACTGCAGGAAAATCAAATCTCCTTCATTTCCAGAAGGTGAAAAAATTGAAGTAAGGGAGTCAACACAAAACTCCACTTCTTGAAACATAACTGCTACCATTTATGGTTTTGCAACAGAAACTCATGCTCAGGCAAGTTGGCTGAAATAAACAAACGGGCTTCTCAATAAGGAATCCACATGACCTATCAGTAGTGCCAGCTGGACCAATTTGAAAGGGGGGGACTCCCCACCCGGATCAAAACCTCTTTTAACAATGACAGACCAAGAGATTTCAATTAGCGTGTGGCATGTACAAATCAATTTTCAATGGCCAACCACGACAGCAATGATTTTGATTATAAGGATTAGAGAAGAAGGTTGTGTCAATTCTGTAGGAAGCATCCGCCTTTGTGAAAAAAAATAGCTACAATAATTAATAAATTGTGGCTACTACTTTCAACCAATCCAGTCACATGTTGTTTATTGTCAGTAAATTCATGAAAGAGCACTTTTTAGTCACCAGGGAAAGTGAGAAAGTAAAAAATCTTAGATTGCCTGAAAGATTTCACATGGAACCCTAATATTCTCTCTCCTTTGACATTGTTAATAGGATAAACTCTCTCTTTAAAACTGTGCAGCCTTTGGATTAAAGTCTCAGTGTTTTGTTGGGCATTTACATTGATCTACTATTAAATACAAGAAAAACCTTCCTCCAAAAAAAAAAAAGTCTGTTATTAGACAGTATATCTGCTTAGCTCAAACGCTACACGGCTTTTATGTACTGGGGAATTGGGGACTTTTATGTACTGGTAAAGGGACTTTTTTTCACTTTGATCTCACCCTTGTAACTTGTTTAGAATGTCTAACTATAGGAAACAATTGCTAGACATACTGTAAGTGATAGTTGGACATATGCTATATATTTTGGGGGTCAATTTTGTATTCAAAAGCCTGCTTGTGTGAGTAAAGGTCACAGGAACAGGTCCCTGATTTATTAAATTCCATTAAATAAGCTAGAATGGTGTCGGCAACACAAAGTTCATATTTTAAACATTTTCCTTTTCTCTGTTGCTAACACATACGATTCATATGAGTAAAGGTTATCGTCATTTATGGGCAGCAGTAAAATCCCAACATTCAGTCCAACCAACACGTACACAATCTATACGCAATGTTGCCTATAGGGACTATATTTCAATATGATCTCTGTCCAATGATTTGTTAGCCAATACATATATGTTAGGCATAGTATAAACCACATTAATGGGTATTCTGTGCACTGTATTAATATAAGTGTTTGGAAGTTACGTTAACTGAATGTATTATGCCCTGCCCACAATTATGTTCACTCATGCTAAGTATCCCATAACACTTGGCAAAGCTGACGTCAGCTTTGGCACTAGCTAATAGAGAACTTGTCAAATGCAAAATATATACATTCTATGTCCTAGCATCGGTATTTTCACAGGCAATTGGCTTAGAATATAGTATCCAAAAGAGAAGGAAGAAAAATACAGAACAAAACAACAAGTTAAGGAACTGTTACAAATTGATAGGTTGGATTTTAGTGATGTATAGTACGTTGTAACTTGTAAAACCCATACTATAAACTTAGCTAGGTTAAATGCATATTTCCTAAGTTCAGTTATTTAGTCTCTTGAATATTTTTAAGAACGAATTGTGACTGTAGTCAAACAATTGACTATGCCTTTTACTCAATAAATTAAACAGTAAAGCAATCTGTTACAGTAGCTGCTTCGTATGTCCATAACTTTAAAAACATATGAAAAGAAAAAAAGGGTCTGTAAGGAGTATATAAAAGTGAAGCAAATCTGTGTAATATTCTCCAGACAAAATGTGCAAAGGATAACATTGTCAAAAGTGCCTAACTGACTTAGGTGTCTAAGCTCCACTTTCAAAAGAGTACTTTCAATTAGAGCTGTGTGAATAACTGAATATTTGTTTTGTTGGACGAACCAAAAAAAAAAATTGGGGGGAAAAATTGTTTCAGGTTGAAATGATTTTTTAGGCAAACTGAAAAAGTTGGGGGGAAATTTCATTTTTAAACCTTTTAAAAAATTAAACTGGAAGTAAAATTCCAAACTTAAAGTCATTTCAATTCGAAAAATCCAAACTTTTGGTTTAGGAAACGTCAGAACACGTTTCAATTTTTTCAGATTTCATTTTTTACTGAAACAGTTTAGTGACTTGGACAGAAAGTCACAAAGTGTTTTGGTCGGCCCAAATCTGCACTTTCCGGGTGAAAAAAGTAAACGTACTGTAAATGAGGCTTAGATTTCTAAGTGACTTAGGAGCTTTTGAAATTTTAGTCAGTATCAGCATATGTATTTTGAATGGCTTACTCTTCCCTACTCTTACCAAGAACTGCACAGTAAATGACTGAAAAAAGTAAATTTATATTTTATACATTATAAAACTATATTTACAAAAATGGGGCTTGATCCTGTTTCCACTCAAGTTAATAGGAGTTTTAGTATTGACTTCAGGGCAGCAGGATTGGGTCCACAGTACCCTGTCTGTGCGTGATTCTGCTCCCACTGAGGTCAATGTGGTGGTCTTCTCCTGGACTTTAATAGGGTTTGGGATCAGGTTTATTGGCTAATGCCTGCTGTCCTGAATCCTGCATTGTAGAATAATAAAATAAACAACATACATAATTATTGCACAGATAGGACTCCGTTGAGTTTGGAAAACTTCTGCCCTCCCTACTTGTGCTGTCCAATCCCTTTTTGTGTTTTCCTCAAGCTCAGACAATGAAAACAGCCTGCTTGGTTTCACTTTTGTTTAAAGCCATTTTCCTTCCTGAGTCTCACACAATAGCTCAGTGATGCTGTTCAGGTCTGCAGCACTGCTGGGGAGTATTGGAAGTTTCAGAAACTTCATGAAAACAACTCTGTTCAGGCCAGATCCTCAGATGGTGTCAATCGGCATCACTCCAGTCAAGTCAGTCTGGTGGGAGTTTACTTTTGAAAGCTATTTTTGGATGTTTACACCACATTGTATCTAATCCAAAACGGACTTGTGACTCTCCAAGGAAAAAAGTACTTTTGTTTGTAAATAGCTGGGTCAGATCCTCAGCTGGTGTACAGCGGAATAGCTCCACTGAAGTCAACATCTATGTCCATTTACAGTAGCTGAGGATCTGGCCCATTCTGTTGTGCAAAAGTGTATTTATAATTTTTATTTTTAAACACTGACATCTGTTTACAGCCTGAAAAGGGCTGATTGTCATTCAGTATTCATGTAACACTAGTAGCTCGTTATAAAATATTTGTCTTTTGAAAACGTGCTTCAAAATGATATCTCAGAGCTCTGATTTTAGCACTGTTTCGTACTGATAATACAGCGCTACATAATTTACAAACATTTCTTTAGCCTGGAATATTCATAACAACGATCCAGGTGAAAAGACGCTCCAGATGTTTGTCAGAAAATATTACTGTTCACAAAAATGACACCTCAGCTGGGGTAAATCAATGTAGCGCCATTGACTTTGGTGGAGCGAAGCCAGTTTACACCAGCTGAGGATCTGTCGTAACTGCTTACAGCCGCAGCACTATTTCCTTGGAGAGTTGCAGCTCCATTCTGGGTTACATACAATGTGGCATAAATATAAAATCCCAATTTATCGTTCACGATTAAACTCCCACCAGATGTTTTGAAATAAAGCTACAGATTAAAAAAAAACCGAACAATATCCCAGTGTTAAAAAATATGTCAAAACTTTAGACAAACTATATTATATAACACCCTATATTGGCTAGTAAGCATTTTCCTTACTCTTTGCAATGTTTACACTTTAAAATAGGGTTGTATGAAACAATTGCTCCGATCACTGGAATCACCACAAGATAAAGTCACTCCATAGAGAATTCTGCAGAGAGAAGATTATTGCTGTGTTTGCAAAGATCTCGGTGGAGAACCCCTGTCAAAAAAAGCCTCCATTTCATTGTGACTAGTAGCTTTTAGTGGCTCTTGATAAAGAAATTAAATAAAGTCCTTGGAGGAGGGAAGAGATAGTGTTAGTTTTACAGCCTCAACATATGCAGAACTTCCAACTGCATATAGCACTAATGTCATAAATGTGTGTGAATGTCCTCATTCAGACTATAATTTATTCCCCAAGGAGATGCTAAACTAGCTCAACTATGTTAAATGCGAACCAAACTCTCCCAATGAAGTGAGTGCAGTATATGTATCCCAGAGCTAAATTTAGTCTGAGGCTTTCTGTAATTCTAATCTCAATTTACCACTTATAACTGCAACAGACAAACATTATAAAATGATTCCGTGAAGTCTGTTAGAGTCGGTAGCTATATTGGGTTAAATTCTAAAAACTCTTTATTAACTAAGATTGGGGACATTTATTTGAAATTTACTCCAGATAAGTTACTCAGTGTACTTGAGAGTTTGATTTTTTTTAAATGTAAATTATTTTCTAACACTTAATATTTTCAGGTTGTTTTTCAGGTCTTTAGGGCGGACTAATTTCAAACGGGTACTGTTAATATAAAAAAAATCATTAACTGTGTTACTGAAAACACCACAATGACATTACAAAGACAGAAGCTGTAAATATCTGAATGTGCTTTTCATTATTATGACATTTGTTTACTTTTATGTATTTTGTTCACCTTGAACAATAAAAGTAAATTGGTCAATTCACTTTTGTTTAGATTAGCTTTCTAGTTCTCATTTAGTAGTGTATGATTGTTGCATTTGTATTTGAATCCTTTTTTTCCCTTCCCCAAAATGTTTTTATTGAAATTAGTAAGCAATAACATTTATAGATTACACATTTATATTCTTATTAGGTTTGGTACAAAATAATAATTTTAAAACACAACCTAGATTTAAAATTTCATTAACGATATCCCTTTAATTATAAAAGATATATTTAAAAATGGAATAGAGGACATTATTTCTTCTAGGAACTATCAAAATAATTTTAAAAGTGTTTTTAAAATCAAGCTCATTTAAACTGATCTATATTCAAATTGTTGTTTCATAACGAAAAATCTTTTGATTTGTTTCCCCAAACAAGATGTTTCGCTACCACCCAGCCTGGAAAGCTCCAAATATGTTTGCCATGACTTGTTTAATAGGAATAAACTCCATTATATGTTAAGAAGTCTATTTCCAATAAGTTGAGCACTGCCACCAGACCTTAAGGCTTCCCATTGATCATAGTTGGGAAAGTCTGAGTTTTTAAAAAGCGATTTTGCTGCTGTTTTTAAAAGAGATTGTGGTCAAAATTAAGATTCCTGACAAGGTCTTACTCTTTCACGCTATAAATTCTTAATTGGTTTTCCAGCATTTGTAGGTGGCTATTAGCTCCATTCTCTCAAATATCAGCCCATCCTTGCTCTTCCTAAAAAAATTCCTTTTTGTGGAAATATGATATTATTCCAGATGTTTCAACATACAGCAATTCTGCTTAACTCAATCTGATCGCAGCTCTGTAATGAAGCCGAGAGTTAAATAGCTTCTGGAACTTATTCCTTAAACTACTGCGCTTACATATTTGAATTTAACCCTGTGGATAGCATAGGATTCAAAAGCCACGTCCTTTGTAATACTGCACAGATCTGACTAAAGGCTTTTCCATATCCACAAACCTTTGGTTCAAGAACTGCTTTAGCTTGCTGTCTAGTTATTTGCGGAATAGTTTTGACAGACAGCGTATCAAATTAAATTTAAACATGTTTTAAACTGTGTTCTTCATCGAATAGTTTCTGAATGAATGCTATTCTGGCATTTTAGTTCTAGGAAATTCCTAAAACTGAGAAAATTGACAATGCAGTTTAAAGAGATTCAAAATAAGAATATCCAGCTTTTAGCACCACTGTAGTTAGTGGGAGCTTTTCAACTGAAGTGAATGAAAGCAGGATCAGGCCCATATAGTGCTTTTCCTCACTAGATCTCACAGCTCTTTACAAAGGAGGTCGGTATTATATTCCCATTTTATGGAGGACTGACCCTGTCCCATTCCCCAGAAGTTATTAGAATAATATCAATGTTTTATTAGCTCTTTTAATAGTGTGCATTTCACTGTTATTTATTATTGTCTGTTTAGGGCCCAGAAGCTTTGGTCAGGTGGGACTCTTTACAAGTAAATAAATATTTGTGACCGAGACCAAAGGTCCCTATAGGAGGTGCTCATAATGGGTGCCACATTAGCTAATCTTACTGGGGAATATATTCAAACCACGAGCAAAGCAATGGAAAACGGGAACAGACTGTCCCATGGTAGAGGACTCTGGGACACTTTGAAGGAGTTTCCCCAAATTATCAGGGGGGTCTGGAGAGAAACAGGATGTCCCCCACACCATCAGCATGGGTAAAACATAGGGTTCCACGACCAGAACCTTTGGATCCTCCAGGATCCACACAGATCCTGTGGAATCCACAGCAGCTCTGCGTCATCTCTCTTGGGCCCTGGGAGGGTAACCATTTGGACTACCCAAAAACTGATCAAATAGGTCATGAATCCTTAACCCAGGGGTCGGCAACCTTTCAGAAATGGTGTGCCGAGTCTTCATTTATTCACTCTAATTTGAGGTTTCGCATGCCAGTAATACATGTTAATGTTTTTAGAAGGTCTCTTTCTATAAGTCTATATTATATAACTAAACTATTGTATGTAAAGTAAATAAGGTTTTTAAAATGTTTAAGAAGCTTCATTTAAAATTAAATTAAAATGCAGAGCCTCCCAGACTGGTGGCCAGGACCTGGGCAGTGTGAGTGCCACTGAAAATCAGCTCGCGTGCCCCCTTCGGCACGCGTGCCATAGGTTGCCTACCCCTGCCTTAACCTGTTCATTAGACAATACCCTTTTGGGGGTTCCCATAGCAATAAGTCAATTAACAAAGTAAGAAAAATCACAAAAACTCTCCAGCAAGCAGAGATGTTATCCCAGAACAGGAGAAACACCAGAGACTGAAGTCCATAGGGACTGGCTATTGCTACTGATTTTACATGAAGCCGCTCAGATACTACAGTGATGGGGGTTGAATAAAACCCCAAGACAGATAGAGAGAGCAACGTCCAGCAAATTACGATGTGTTCTAGCCATTCATCCACCCCATCTCTTCCATTTGGAATCAGTGACCTTTTGCTATTCAGATACAGGTGGGGAGGGAAGCTATGATCAGCATTAACAATTTGGAAGCATTGTCTTTCCTTTATCATTCAGAAATGTTTAAAAGAAAGTGCAAACATTCCTATCGTAGTTTGTGACTGTGTTTCTTTAAGAGCTGCACTTTAGAAAGAGCTTATGTTATACACGGCAGGCACGCCACATGCTCTGCATTCACCATGGGGGTGCACAGGGGCGCCAGATTCCGAAAAGAGCAGAGCGTGTTCGGTACAAGTGGGGTGCTAGGCTCTTGTGAAAATCTGGGCCCTCTCATGTACTGAACAGCAGAGCAAAGAGCCAGACACTCGATACAGAATATAATCCAGATTGAAGACTCCTTCAATCACATACATGTGTAAAACAGATTCTCCAGGCTCATTATGTCCCAGACCCCCCCTGTAACTCTTCAGACTATCAGCTTTTGGGGTTCCCTATCATGAAGGTCTCTATTTGCAAACATCGAGCCACAGTGGTTCCTAAACACTGCAAACAAACATTCTGCTTTTCTCTCCACCGTTCAAGTAGTGAGAATCCAGCACGAACCCCACCCCTCTCCTTAAGATAGTTGTCTTTCAGGCCTTATCACAGACAAAACACAGCCCTTTTTTGTGTCAAAGGAGTAGGACCTGCCAAATATATACCAACTCTTTCAGAAGGCTGGAAATAGCCTTACAGTGTAATAAACTTCACAGTAAAGGCTCTGACATAGAGAGAGACAAGCAACTCTGCCCAGAACTAGGTTATGGTGGGGTACATGCTGTCAACTCCGACTGCTGAGGAAAGTCTGTTTGTACACCGAGAAAGATTAGCAAAAGAGGCGCAAAGTTAAGAAGTGAAAATAAAACAAAGCCCCATTATTAACAGGGAAAAAAGCTCACTGAGCCTGCAACCCAAAAAGCACAGGACATTATGAAATACAGATTAACAGTAAAATCACCAGTTAAGAAAACTGCCCATCAGAGCAACAACTTGCAGCAGAAGTTTGAAACATTTACCGTTCTAAGGTGTTGGCTGGGCCAAACATGACGCCTAGTCTAAATACGCTTCATGTCCAATTTAAAAAAAAAAAAAAAAAAGTAATTATTTTTACTTCGTAATTTGTCAAAATCACTTAGGAGTTGAGGGAATTTTAGATTCAAGTCTGATTTTTTAATCCAATCAGAATGGTTAAATCGAACAATGTAATGATGCCAAAAAATTATTTGCATTAGCCTGTATTGCTCTTTGGGGAAGGGATTGTGTTTAGAAAGTGCCTCGCACATTGTGTGTGCTACTGAAATCGAAACAAATATTAATAATGAAGATGAATGGGGAAAAATACAATTCCTAATATCAGCACGTCTGTCACTAGAGTTCTCTCAGTGATAAACAACTGCATCCACTCTAGTTCAAAACAAATGTTTGTGCTTGAAAAAGTTTGTCCTTTCACCTTGATGAATGACATGGTTAAAGAAAAAGCTTTTTAGAAGTGACGAGTGTTTTGGGATGTTCAAATTGAGACATTTCAAGGAGCCTGATTTTCCAAAACAGCTGAGCACACAATCTCTGAAAATTAGTCCCTTTTAATAGGTTTCAAACTGGGCACCCAAAATTTGGAAACCCAAAGTCACTGGTCATTTTTGACAATTCTGGCCTAAAATGCACCAAGGAAGGAGAGGAAAAAAATATTGCTGGAAGTAAGGTATTTCAGATAGTTATAAACCTGGCAAAAGCTAAACCTGGCATCTTATGGGACTTTACAAAGCAAACCACAAGAAAGAAACTCTCCTTGTGAAAGAAAATCTTTAGCTGTCTCATTAGATAGTCCCAAGAGACTGAATAGTGAGAAATAACATGTATAATCTTGACTCAAAAATGCACTTCCCGTGAAACAGAAAAAGTGATGTCCAAAAAGTGGCACGGAGAGGTCGAAAGACGACAAATAGGGATGCAGAAGCGATTTACGCAGCAATAGACATCTCTCCCACATCTCCACTCTACAGGCTACAACGTACCATCAGTTTTTAAGCCTAAATCCCCACTGAAATCAACCATCCCGCATAAAACTTGATGGCAGGATACAGCCCTGTACGCCCTATGTACTTTTACAATGTGCTACCTTCGCTCGTCTTGCTGTAGCTCCCATATGTTTCAGGGCAACTGATTAGACTCAGATTGCTGTAATTTCATTACAGATTAATGTAGTTTAAGGCTAATGATCCCTAAGGAGGAGGGGTGGCATGTAGTCCAGAGACAGAACTTACTTTCTATAACCACATTCAGTGTGACAAGGACAACATTTATAATCTTGGGGCAAACCCACCATTTTAGATTTTTGCCTTTACTTCTTATTTTCACATACTTTTCCTTCAGAGCTAGGTGGAAAACTGGTGGGGTGGGGAGAAATTTGAAAATAAAACAAGTCCCTTGAAATTTTGTTTCAAAGAAAGTTTCCCATCCAGCTATTAGTATAATGTTTTATAAAGATATCAGGCCCAATCCAGCACTCACTGACTTCAGGGGCAGCAGGCTCAAGTCATGAACTGAAAACATCAGAAATGTGTACACATGGGCAACAATTCTTTGTGGGTTAAAACTAATATGCCTATGATACATTCTGGAAGATTATTATTTGATTATGCAATGTACAATGTCAGAATGCAAATGTTTTAATCTTATATACTCTCTGTGTGTGTATAATAACAATGTTTGCAAAGCACTTTGGGATTCTTCAACCAAAAAGCATTATATAAATATTAATAATGATTACTGTTATGAATGAGTCCTTTAGAATTTGATAGGGATGAAACTGATAGGGTTCTTCAGAATCCTACAGAAAACTCAAAATCGAAGCTATGTTTTCTATATTTATATATAATCATCCTTATACAATTCTGGAGCAGAGATATTAAAATGAGACATTACCCATTAAAAACAAAAATCTGTTAAGTTCTAAAGGATGTTTCAAAAATCCCCAAGAAAGGTTATTGTTCTCAATTAAATTCTATACAATTTGTACACAATTACTACATGGCCTTGCTCCTTGTTCTATTTTAATATTCTAGCCTTTAAAAAAGGAGAAGTCAAAACTCTTTAGCCCTCAAAATATTTCCTACATAAGAACTTGAGGAGGAAAAAAGTTAATGGTAATGCAGAAGGGCATGATCATTATTATATATATATATATATATATATAAGTGATTGTGCCCTTCTGCATTGTTTGTATATATATATCTATAGATATATATATATATACAGAGAGAGAGAGATACAGTGTGTGTATAATATATATATTCACACACACATATATATTATACACATACACACAATGCCAAGGGGCACTGTATATATAGTCATACATGCACACCCATATATATATATATTCATAGACACACACTAAAAGCTGGGTATGAATAGGCAAGATTTAGAGCTGTAAGAAGCAGATCATAAATTAAGGACAAATTTTAGGGCAAGTTTTGGGGGGTTGGTGATAGAAGCATATTAACACGAAGAGGTATAATGGGCCAAGCTATTTAATATATGAATAAGTTACCAGATTTACAAAAATCGGATCAGCTGTGTTTTCTGAAAGTGAAAGTTGGAAGAAACAACTCCTGTGAGCACACAGACAGTTCAGGCACTTCTATATTACTGCAGAGAATTCAGATTTTTTTAAAGAACCCCAATGTTGACAGTGCACTTAGCGTTAAAGTGTTTCCCCTAAAATAGGCTTTCTAGAATATGTGCAAATTGTGCTAGTACAGTGCAGTCAAGAATCATGGGACCTCAAAGTGATACAATAAAGTCAAAATTAATTACAACCGAAACTGTACGCCACATGCAAATGTCTGGCTTTTTCTTGAGGTTCAAGCGAAATGCATTTCAAAATTCTCAGAGTGAATTTTTTTATGGTACAACTCTTCTCCTTTGGCTTTACAACATCCCAGCTAGTATAAAAAGTTAGTGGCCACTCCCTCCAAGACAGACGCCACTGTCAGCCCATTGCTGATAACCCCCCGTTAAAAAACCAAACCCAAAACCTTCTTCTGAGCTTTCATATCTGAATAAAGAAATAAATAATAATGAATTTGTTTACAGTCCAGGATGAATTCTACTGGGATCTTGGATTAGATACACTCAGAATATAAAAGAAGTGAGTTGGTTTGTTTGTTTTTTCCTGGGGGTGAAGAAATACATTTAACCATCGTCTAAAATGAATTTTTAAAATTCTATCCCTCGGACGAGGAGCAAACTCAAAACTCACACATCTAGTACCTGGAAATCTGTAAAACACAACTAGGGTGACCAAATGTCCTGATTTTATAGGGACAGTCCTGCTATTTGGGTTTTTTTCTTATATAGGTACCTATTACCCCCCACCCCCTCTCAATTTTTCACACTTGCTGTCTGGTCACCCTAAACACAACAGCCCTGTTGATGATTTGTGCAGCTCAGAAAGCCCAGTTAAGGTGGGGGCATGCAAGAGTTAATAGCCCTGAGAATGATGATTATTTTTTAAAAACCAAGATCTTTTCTCCCCCCCCCCCCCTCTAACTTTCAGCTGTTGTCATTCTTCACTTGTTTCACTGCCCTATGGCACTGCAGGTCCTGGGAGCCGAGAACTGGGACTTTGTAGGCCAGTTGAATCCACAAACCTCTCATCTCGCCCGCAAAGACCCAGCCCTAGACTCGCCCAATCCACCCGATCGGACACCGAGAGCAAAACACGGGGTTTAAATAGTTTTTTTTTTTTTTAAACTAGGGATTCAGCACCTGATCTGGCCGTTGGAGATGGTTTTAAAAAAATCAACTCGCAGCAAATTGGCATCGTCATATCGGCACACAATACAGGCACGGGAGCCCCTAACTTTAGGAAACTCGCCTTCAAACCACTGCCCCCCCCTTTCTCCCCCGTGGGTGGAAATCAAGCCGGGCTTCTGCTCCAGGGACTGAAATCCGCCCCAGAACTGCTGCGCGTAGCAAGTGTCACAAGCTAAGTGAAATCCGGATCCCTGGTTTAGCCGTCTAGCCAGCCCGAGGGTTACCGCTTTCCGATGTAACCCAACGGGCTAACGCGCAAAGCCGCTGGCAGCGCCGAGCCCCTGCACCAGGGAAGAGCATCTCTGACTAGGCACTGTCTGCAGAGGGAGCTGAAACGGATCCGCTTTGCCTACAGAAAGCAGAAGTTTACACCAGGGGGAGGAAGGGAAAATCGTTTTAAAAATCCGGTTACCTTCTCTCAGGGCACAGGACCCGGGGGGGCTCTTCGTGCCCTGCCCTATCCTCAGACAAGCAGATCTCCCAATGACGGACGGCAAAGACTTGACAATTAAGTGGAGAGAAGCAATGGGTAACCCCCCCCTCCCCCAGCCCATTCGCTAGAAGGCGGATATTTAAGCTGGTATTGGACCACGTTGAGGATTTTTTCCCACCCTTCCTCTTTGCCCTTGTTAAAAAAAAAAAAAAAGTGCAACCGGGACATGACAACATTTCCCATTAAAAACAAAAATCTGTTACATTTGCCCAGGATATGGGGGGTGGGGGAGAGAAAAATCCCAACCCGACAAGTAGAAGGGGGAGGGGGGGGAAAACACCCCACCAAACCAGAAAGAGGCGATTGGATCCTTGCACCATTCAGAAACATTTCCGATTCCGCGGAGTTTCCGTCCAAGTTGGAGACAAATATCCTTCGAAAGTTCGCCCGGCGCAGCCCCACGTGTTAATGACACATCCAGAATGCGAGCGGCTGCCTTTCGGATGCCCTGCCGCCGCGGCCACGGATGACAGGGGAAACGCACCCTCCTGTGCCCAATCTCTCGCGCTCTCCTGGCTGTTTAAGGAAGCACCCTAGTCCCCACCCCCTAAATTAGACAGCTCTTGCTGCAAGTTAGCTTGGCAAATGTGGAGGCTTTCCGTTGCTGCCACCCTCCACCCTCAAACAAATAAATAAAATCATCATTTGGTCAGTTAGGGTTTGCACAAGACAGGAAACGGACAGTCACAGCTTCGAGGGTTTTCCCCTAAGTCATTATGCCTTCTTGTTTCCAGTAATTTTCCTCTTTTCTCTCTCTCTCCATTCGCGTCCATTTGAGCAATCCAAATCGGATTTTTCCCCCTCTAAACTAAGGGACAGAGAGGCCCCCTAGTGGATCTCTCAGCTGCTACTGTCTAGAGCTGTAGTTTTCAACCTAGGGTACTGCAGAGGTCTTCCGGGGGAACATCAACTCATCTAGATATTTGACTAGTTTTACAAGAGGCTACATAAAAGCACTAGCGAAGTCAGTACAAACTAAAAGTTCATAGAAAGACTTGATACTGCTCTATAAACTATACCGTGAAGTGTAAGTGCAATATTTATATTCCAATCGACTTTATGATATGGTAAAAATGAGAAAGGTAGCAATTTGTCAGTACTAGTGTGTGACCCGTTTGTATTTTTATGTCTGATTTTGTAAGCAAGTAGTTTTTAAGTGATGTGAAACTTGGGGTACACAAGACAAATCAGGCTCATGCAAGGGCTACAGCAGTCAGTTGCAAGCCACTGATCTAGAGCTCATGAAGCACTGCCAGTGAAGGGGCAGGGGGATTACCTGAGTGTCAGCCACATTTTCAAGAGGCCACGGATTTTAGTGATACCTCAATTTTTCAGGGGCGTGGATTGCGAGAGCGTGGGCCTGATTTTCAGAGGGGGTGGGGTGGAACGGAATGAATAGGATTTGTGGTTGCTCAGCTATTCTGAAAATCAAAGCCAAGGTCTCAAAGTTAGGCAGTCAAAAATCAGTACTCATGACTCAAAATCATGGGCCACATCTGCTGCAATGAGTAGGTGCTATAGAGTGAGGGCCATATAAATCCATTCGGATTGGAGCTGTGTACCTGTTGTTTATCCAGTCCAATCCAATCTGACTTCAGTGAGGCCAGAATCTGAGAACTGATGTTCTCCCTGAAGGCTAATATTTTACTGGATATCTGTGTATGGTACCCGAACCTTGTGCTTGGATGCGTTCTATTTCTACATGGCTGCCTTTATACTTGCATATAAGAGTGCTCTTATCTAGTTTTCTGTCTTTATTTTAATCTGCATATCTATTAGTCCTGTGCACTTTCTTAGGTGGCTGTATTAATATTTGTGTAGGGGTTTTCACCTAGCTTGTATGCTAATATTAGCTATTTATGGGGCTAAGATCATGTGAAATTTCATATTCTATGGTACTTCGACTTTCCAGGGACTATAACACTGATTCGATCTCACATCAGTCTGGGCCTCCGATATGTCGCCCTAAAGCATTTATGTGTGTGTGTGATTCAGGAAGACATGATATATTCCCGTTTCCTATTTATTGGGTTATTCACTCAGGTTAGGGCAATACAGGAAAGGGGAGTATCCCAGATGACCTAATAGGTCTTCTTTATCTCTGGACTCTGCAATTCTGCAATAAAGCCACATTGATTGTATTGTCAGAGCCACCATCTAATTCTAACCTCCTCATGATCATGAAGCAGAATCATCAGCTGAAAACCAGGGACTGCTGATTCATTCCTTTCCTACTCTAGTCACATCTATTGCTACTCACTGTACATTTCTTGTTCAATGACTGCAGGCTTGCATTGGTGTAGGGAATGACCATGGTGGCTGTGCAGAGGGCCTAAAGACAGAGCATTGGATGGGCCTAGAGACAGAGCAAAAGTTCTGTACAGCCCAAGTAAGAAATTTGAGAGAGAAACAGGCCAGTGCTTTCAACTCACTCACTCACTCATTCAGGGGGCTTTACAGCCAACGTAAAATACATCCAAGTTTTCGTTTAAAAAGAAACAATTTTAAGTAAAGCAGAAAATTATTTAATTGCCCCAAGATCCCACTTTAAAAATATTTCACATGCCCAGTTGTTATAGACCTGTTTTACAGAAATCCTGAACACCGTAAACTCCACTTGAATTCAAAGGGAGCTGTAGGCGCTCAACACCTGTGAAAATCTGGCCTTATGTTTGTACTGCAAAAAGAAACAAAAAAGGAAAATCTTCCAAATTTAGAGTACTTTTTCTGTGCGCATGCGTACACACGGTAACTTGCCTTACATTTATGCATGGCAAGATGACATACACAAGATGGGTACACAACTGTCCAGTGCGATTTTAGTTGTAGAATCAATTACTCCCACACTATCTCCTTAGGAGAAATATATCAAGGGACGTTTGTATCTTAGTTTTCATGGGAAACAGTAGCTTGAAGACTCTGGGCCTGATTAGAACTAGCTCTTGCATCTGATCCTATGATTGTCATCATCTTTAATGGTCTTTGTATTACATGGGTCCAATCCTTCTCCCATAGGATATGAATAAATCCTGTTGACTACAATGGGAGTTACTCATACTCAACAGGGTGAGATGAGGGCCCCAGACAAGCCTGTAAATACATCAGGAAGAGAAAGGAAAGGAGGGCAGTGCATCTATATACATCAGAAATGACTTAGACAATCAGAGTATAAGTGACTTGTTACTTCGGATGCTGTAGTCTTAGTTGGTTAGAAAGTCCATGTGTCGTGTAGTAATGGAACATGGAGGAGGTCAGACACTATGGTGATGAGATAGATAGATAGATAGATAGATTTCACAGAATTTCTGGAGAAGTAGCTATTGTGAAATGTCATTTTGTGCCAGTTTGGGATGTGCCATGTTTTAAATTATATAGAGGCCACTACCCAGGGCAATGCAAAGAGTGATCATTTATTTGTTAAATTTTAGTGCTGAGTGGAAGCTGCCCAAACATCTCCAAACCACAAAGCAAGGTAAACAGTTTGACATATATGTAATAAAAACAGCACTTAGCATTTCTCTAGGATTTTTCCTCCAAAGACCTCAAAGTGCTTTGTGGAGGTGAATATTTTATTCGCGGGGAAACTGAGGCGCAGAGAAGTTAACTGATTTGCCAAGGTCACTCAACAATAGCAAAGTGAGGAAAAGAACCCAGATCTTCCAGTTGCTAATCCCATGCTCTTGCTGTTCTGCTGCCACTCCCAAGTAATATGCAAACCAAATAATCATCTACGGAGAATAAAGTTATATGTTCCCTGGTTAGAAGGTTGCTGAATGTTTAGAATCAGGGAGTATGCAAAATAAATAAGGGATCACAGGCTAAAAGGCTCAAGACAAAACTGTATGGAAAGTATTGAGATAACATATATTAAAGGTAGATGTTAAACTGATGCAGTTGCTGGTCATGTGTGATGATAACATAGAGATAATCACATCATCACTACAGAATAATGCAATTCTCATATAAAGATTTGCACACACTGTTCAAGGGACTAAAGCTCTCTCCCTGAGTGATGTGGTGATGACATAGAAATTATTTTTCATGAAGGAATAACACTGATAACATTTGATTTAAAGTGATAAGATCATTACCGTGTTTACAGAGATCACAGGGTAGCCTGTGCTGTTCATTCGTTATTTTACCGTACTTGGTTTTTCTATAGTATATTCTTCTTGCTCCTTTTGGCCAGTTCCATTAACAGCAGCTCAGACAGAAAGATTGCTGCATTTCTTACTTGTGGTAAGCCCTAAAAACTCAAAGCTAAGAATATGTAAAAACAGGAAGAGAGAACAAGACAGGAATAGAACATTTGCTACCTCTCATATGCATAAGAGAGAAAGGAGATACTTCTCCCAAATTAACATGATCACATATTGCTTAGCTGGAGCATCCCTGAAACAGCTGTTTAATTTCCTATTTTCAGCACCATGCATGTTGATTCAGGTCCTGATCTTGCTCCCAATGGAGTTGAGGTCAAGCTCCTATGAATTTCAATAGGAGCAGGACTGGGCATTTATTCAGGATTTTTGCACAGCACAAGTTCCTACACTGTGGCCTGATCCTTTATGAGGTACTCTCAACTCCCAAACAGCCTGTTCCTGCTCTCACAGAAGGCAGTGGCAAAACTTCAGTGGGAGCAGGATGAGCTACACTGAAGCCAAAGTCTTCACCTTCACCCGCACTTTACAAGATCAGAGCTTTGGACTTCACCACATCTTCACAGAGTTGGCCTTCCCCACACAAATACCTGCTGGCTGTGCTCCAAGGAGTAGGGAATCAGGGACTGCAGCTCCATTCTGGATGGGGGTTATGAAAAGGATTAACTCTGCATTCAGTTCTGATGTAATCACAACTGTATCAAGTTGTAACACATCACAATTTTCACAACTCTAAAAATAAATGTAAGCAGTTTGTTAGAACCAGTTTAGCAGCCAAAGGGCTAATATATTAATAACATTAGACTAACAATGGCACGGAACAATAACCAGGGAACAATGGATTAACTCACTACTGAAAATAGCCAAGTTTAAAAAAAAACAACACCTAATTTTTACAAGATCCAAGAACCAGCTGCGGCAGCCCTTTTTTGGTATCTCCAGAGATGTTAGTACTCCCCTCTACATTTCATAGAGGATATGTCAGCCATTCCGAATTACTCCAGATTCACACCAGAGGTCAGAATGTGACTCATGGGCTTGAATGGGAGAATTCTCTGAGTAATAAGGGTTTGGATCCAGACAACAGTGTTTTTAACTTTCCTTGGCGTCGTATCTCTTTTTTATCTTTCTTCTTCTTTGCTCTGTTGTTACGTTTCACCTTCCCATGTAGTGCGCCTCGTTCTGCTCTTACTTAGACCCTGGGTGAATCAGGAATAATACTGAAGTCAATAGAGCGGGTTACACTAATGTATAACAGGACTGACATCAGGACCAGTATCTTTGACTGTAGGCACACTATGTACCAACCCTTCCGTTAATTTTTAATAAAGCACCTTTCATCTATAGCTCTCAAAGCACTTTACAAAGGAGGGCAGTACCATGATCCTCATTCTACAGATGGGGAAACTGAGGTACAGACAGGTGAAGAGATTTGGTCACAGCTAGCCAGCAGAGACAAGAATATAACCCAAGTCTCCTGATTCCCACTACAGAACTCTATCCACTGGGCAACACTCTCTCTCAGGTCGCTCATCTGGGTTTGTACCTTTGGACTTGATTCTGCTACCCTTACTCATACTGACTAGTCCCTCACTTTGAGAGTAGGCCCATTGATTTCTGCTGAACGTCACAGAGCGTGGTCCTAGGGTGGCAGAAATAAGCCCAAAGAAACAAAGCCAGGTTTTCTCATCTGGCTGAGCGCTGGGATTGAGGGTGTTTTACTCCCCAGGGCCACTTTGCCAAATCCCAGCCTATATACGTAAGTGGGTAAAACTGAATTCATTCGTTACTGAAAGAGACAAAATTCAGCCGCCAGTGGACCAACCTGCAAAGATATTGTGCTCACGTGAGTGTGACTGAACTTGGTGGTCATTAGATGGAAGTATGAGACCACAACAGATAGACAGAATCACATTTTTTTGGTCAGACTAGTACATAATGGCAAATTTAACACAACAATGCTGAGCCTGCAGACACAGTGACTAGCCCTGGGTGCATTTCACGAAGGACATCCATTGTTTCTATGGTATGAATAGATGTTTCTCCAAAGGGCCAGATCCCCACCTCGGTTACACCATGTAAGGCCGCAATTCTATTCCCATTGACCTCAATGGTGCAGGAATGGGGCCTAAATGTGGAGTAAGTCCACTAAAAGTCACTGTAGAATAGACCAAAATCTGTCCCAGACACTATGATTTGGGCCTGATTTTCAGAATCGCTGAGTACTCCCACCACTCCAGAAGGGAAGGGGAACCAAAGCATTAACTAGCAATGATTAACCTTAGAAATAATGGTTTCCTTTTCAAACACAGAGCTGTGCCTCTTCTTAGTATAACGACCTCTGCTCCAATTGCATCTATTAAAGACAATTCCTGGGGGAGACAGCTACATGTAACCAGATGTTACAACTGTGGAAACAGCAATCACGGGTGCAGTGGTGTCATGGGCAGTTTAAATTCTTACTGTCTGAACAAGAAGTTACGTATATAAATAATGGGTGTGTTTGTGGGAGCAGCTGTCAATGGGGAAATCCCCTTATCCTACCATAATCCTACATTCCATAACCCCTGGCAATTAAACAAACGTTATTTACGCTGCTGCTTCCTCCATGGGGGACCTTCAGTCCATGCAATCCTTCCTCAGTCTTTTCAAGTTTCAATCTCAAAATATGTTGCAAGTGTTCTCTATTTGGGAACTTGGAAGTGTGAGGATGTTAAACCCTGGTTGATGAAGGGCAGGAATTAGGGGATTTAGCTCAACTAGGGTCTAACAAGAAATGGGCTCAGAGGTAGCAGGTGAGAATTTGTTTGCACAGCAGAAATCTTGCATTGGCTCCAAGAGATTTAAGTGTCTGCTGAGGGGGAGAGGTGTGCACAGGACAATCTATGTACAATGCTTATTTGGCCTTTGTTCCTATAGTACCTGAGCACTTCATAAACTTTCATGTATTTATTCTCATCTCATACACTGGGAGTCAGAAACTGCTGTGTTCTAAACCTGGCAGGACAATAATTCCCTGTGTCCCGTGCCTCAATTTTCTCATCAGTAAAATGGGGACTTGGGCCTCGATCCAATTTCCATTGAAATTGGGGGTGAGAATCCCATTGATTTCAATGGAGTTGGATCGGACCCATAGCCCTTACGTACCAAATAAGGCCGCAATCCCACAGGCCATTCCATGCAGTCAGACCCCTGCGTCTGTCGAAGCCTATGGTGCTGTGCACTGACAGAAGGCTTCACCTGGGCAAAACAATTTGCAGGATCGGGGCCAAAGGATCATCAAACTTCATTGCTGGTGAGAAAAAAAAAATTTTAAATCTGGGCGCAGCCATGAGCAAATGTTAAACTGAAACGATAAAGGAAATATGATCCAGCTCACTCACTCCATCGTATTTCACATGAAGATTTATGACGCACATTTCAGAGGCAGTAAGGAGACAGACTGTGTGTTCAGACCCTCCCAGCCTTTTCTCCCCATCTGTAAAAAGGGAATATCCTACATGTTCAGTGCTGCAGTTTAATATCATTGCCCCAAATCAACCAAGATATTAGTACTCTTGGGCCAAAGTCGCTCCTGGTGTCACTGTTAGTACAGGGATGGATTTGGTCCAGTATCCTTTAGATGGTGGAAAACAATACAAACTCTAAAAGTCAGAAAGTTTGTAGTTTATGCGCTTTTTATACTGCTGATGTGGTGCATCACGGGGAATTCTGGATCCTGGCTTTGTCCTCATAATCTTCATGTTGTTTCAGGGGAGCTGTATTGTTTTGTACTGAATGCAAAGGAAATAGTTCTCCATTCAGACATGAGGATTAATAATTTGGAAGCTGTTAGTCATCCCAGGCCTGACTCTGATCTGATTTACATTGTCTTTGCAGCCATACAATTTCACTGGCTTCTGTGGAGTTATACCCTAATGTACACCTCATGAAAGTAAAAACTATGGTCCTGATCTTGCAAATCCTTACTCACTGGGGTAATCCGTGCTCCCTCCTGTTGTCAACTACTCCTGTGTGCAAAGTTTACAGGACTGGGCCCTGAACCTCTGTTTTTTTCCGTTAATTCTACAGTCACAAAGAGGAGTCGGAAGCTTTAACATCCTCTGCGGTAATTCTAATGCTGGCTGAGACCTACCCTCGGTAACATGGTGGAGTGGAGCTCCTAAAATGTGCAGGCCTGTTGCTGCAGAGGTCAGACGTACTGGTGAGGAGATGAGATTATAAGTAGCCCCTTAGGGGGAACTAAAACATTCGGCATAATTGAAGCTTTGTTACACTCATACCAATTGGAACTTAAACTGGCATCTCGCTGGAGTTCAGCGCAGCAACTGCTGCCATTCAGCACGAAAAAAATATGTCCAAGCCTATGCAAAGCCGAGGAGGTCAAATTCCAGGGGCTCCCATGGCCTCGTGCGGTGCAAAAGCCAGAGAGATTACTTGCTGAATCGGAGGCTTATTTTGCCTCTCCAGCAGTTGCCATTGTGGTAACAGGAAAACAATACTGCTTCTTAGGAGACAGAGTGTTATTCATTTCATCATTCTTTCCAGCTGCGTCACTGAACCAGAGCAGTTCCCTCCTGCAGAAAAACCCGCAGGAAGGGAAACTCAGCAAGGTGAGCCTCAGAGAGGTTTCCTAGACCCATGCCCACTGGTGGGAGGGGTCTGGAGGGCTGAGGATTTGGTGGACCGACGCCCACAGATCTTGGGGGGTACAGAGAGCAGGGAGCCTACCCCACTTTGTGCTGAAACAAGATCTACCCTGCAGGGACAGCTCCTCTACTCTGGGCAACGCAACTCCTGCAGAAACTGTCTGCACCGCCATTGGCCGAGAGGGAGAAGACATTCTTCAGTTTTCATGGCTTGTCATCAGGGCTGGCTCCACAAACTATGCGGCAGCAGCACACTGGGCCTTCCTCTTCCTTCTGTCTGTCACCTACACACTCCTCTGATCTGCCAGCCACAGCTCTGTCCCTGAGCCCCTGTCCCGCCCGACTGCAGGGCCAGAAACTGAATCCCCCAACTGCTCTCCCCAGTCCTCATTTGGAAGGTTCCGCGCCTGGATTTCCGGCAGATGGTCCAGAGCCTAGGCGTAAGGAAGAGAGGAGCATTCACCACTTCAGGTGAGGACTGCAGAGAAGAGGTAGCAGAAGG
Source organism: Emys orbicularis (assembly GCF_028017835.1). Classification (NCBI taxonomy): domain Eukaryota; kingdom Metazoa; phylum Chordata; order Testudines; family Emydidae; genus Emys; species Emys orbicularis. The sequence continues at coordinate 41,480,994 of NC_088695.1, read as the reverse complement.
GATGGGAATTGTCCAGCCCCAGCCTACTGCTGACCTGGATGGCTCTCCCCAGGCATAACTATGCATGGGTCCCCCAAATCCTTCTTTATATTTAGAGACCAGACTGTGCACCACTGCATTAGAACAATAGGAAACCTTTATATTGCATTAGAACAGTCATATCAAACCTCTATTTGTGCTTCATTAACACAACATCTAACAATCACATACGCCTCTACCCCGATAGAACGCTGTCCTCTGGAGCCAAAAAAATCTTACTGCGTTATAGGTGAAACCGCGTTATATCGAACTTGCTTTGATCTGCCGGAGTGCGCAGCCCTGCCCCCCCGGAGCGGTGCTTTACCACGTTATATCCGAATTCATGTTATACCGGGTCGCGTTATATCGGGGTAGAGGTGTAGTGCCTTACCTCCAGAAGTATCTCAAAACACATTACAAATGACTGGCTATGGAGAGATCATCTCATTTAGTGAAATGCAGCCGCCTCTGGGCCGGAACTCAGCACACAGCAACACTACACAGCAGGTTACCAATGGAATTCCTTTGGTATTTCAGGGAGAATTTGGGTGAGCAAAACATAATTATCCAAATCACAATCCTGCACTGGTATGGAAATGGCTGAGTCGTGCTTTTCTGTCTCTACAGTCTATGTCTCCATGAAACTGGAATTTGTTTAGGAGACACCCACACGCTGGCAAAAACACTATGGGATCCTTAATAAACACAATCATAATAATACCTAGCTGGCACTTTTCATCAGTAGCTCTCAAAGTGCTTTATAAAGGAGATCACTATCAACATCCTCGTTTTACAGGGGAAACTGAGGCACAGGAAGATGAAGCGACTTGCCCAAGGTCACCCATCAAGGCAGTGGCAGAACCAGGAACAGAACACAGGTCTCCTAAGTCCCCATGAAGTGCTCTGTCCATTAGGCCACGTTGCCTCCTTCACAGATGTGATCAGGACCTCAATTTTGCATCTTATCTAAGACTACCTCCAGCATCACACTGCCCCTAACAGAATGCTGGGCCACTAGCTCAGTGCTGACTCAGAGGCGAGAGTGCCACCTATTAATGTCTATTAAAATGCTAATCCAGTAAGAATTGGGGCCTCATTCTGCTAAGTACTTCACACACCCTACACAAAAAGATTGTCCCCCAAGAGCTGAATTATCATCATTACTTCATGCAGCACCTTGGGTTTCTCCTAGGGCTGTCTCTTAGACTCATTACATGAAAAAGCAGCTATTTCCCCCCCCAGAATATTTTTTTTTTCAGCAAAAAGTCTTTAACCTGAATTCTGACTTCTTCAATCACCTTTTTTAAAAAAAATTAAAATAAACCCCAAGCTTCTAAGGCATATTATTCCCAAACACATACTTGCACCTCCAGCAGAACAAATCAAGTCATTTTAGTTTCTGCTCAGGCCTTCAGCATGCAGACAAAAACATTTTTTGTTCATCAGTGGTAAAAGGCTACAGCCATTTGACTTTAAAACACAGACATGCTTAGTTCTGGGCTCTCTTCCAGGAAGTCTGTGTCACCCAGGCTGTAGATCGATATGTTTGTCTGCAAACCCTTTTGATCTGTAATTTTTCATTTTGACACAAGAAATGCCTCTTGGTCAAACTTCAGTTGGTCTATTAAATTCTAAATCATAATGGAAATGAGAATCACATTGCTGTAACCATGTGATGACTACACAGTTTGGCGTTTACTTATTCTTCTGTTAGTTTGCTCGACTGTATATTTATGATTCCAACAACACTGAAAATACTGTTCCCTGGCTTCATTTAGGACAGTTGCTTTTTTGGGGGGCGGGAGGGAGGAGTGGTCTGGGTTTCTCATAAACCAGCCACTCCACTTTATAGAATAAATCATTCATTGAATTGCTTAAGCGACATGAAATGTTATCACAACTTTTTTATACTGTGCTACCTGAGCATCACGTCAGCCAAGACCTTCCATTTATTGTTTATAAAGGTAGGTTTGGACCCAGAAGCCCCATGCTCCTTAGTCCCTCCCCTTCTCCCCCATTAGCTCTTACTCATATGAGCAGTCCTATTGGCTCCAGCAGGACTGCTCAAGCCAGGAGTACTGGCACCCATAAGTGTTTGCAGGATCAGACCCATGCATTTATATTTTTCTTCAATTAATGAGTTCAAGATTTTCTCTAACAAAGACAGCTGGTGTTACGTGTAGGGCAGTGCATAATTTGTGCCAGGGCTTGCCAGGGCTGAGCTCCGGCACCTCTGGGCTTGGCAGTTCATGCCCCGGCACCTCTGGGCTTGGCAGTTCATAGCCCCGGCACCTCTGGGCTTGCCGCATCAGTAATGAAAGTAAAAACATTGCTTGAACCCTGACACCTCTTTCATTACAAATTAAGTACTGGTGTAGGGAGTAGGCAGGAGGCAAAATGGCTGGAAAAAGAGCCCCCTGCCTTTATTAACTGCACCAGCCGTACTGATCAGGCTTTTGGAAACATCATGTTCACACTAGCCATCCACAAAAGCTTAACATAGGTTCTGGTCGAGTCACTCCACATGAATATTACATAATCAGATTTGCATAGCTACTCCCATGCTAACACAGTGCTTCTCAACTGGTGGGTCGCAACCCCTGGAGGGGCTCATGAAAGGTAATGGCGGCGGTGGTTCCCAAGGCATTGAGAATTTTTTTTACAATCTAAGCAAAGGAAACCTCACTTCCCAAATCTCTGCACACCTTTGCTCTTCAAGGTCAAGTATTTTCTGCCACCCTCTTGAAACACACACAAATCAGTTACACAGACATCTTTTTTTTTTTTTTTTAAATCATCAATACATTTTTTACACTTACTTTTATAACAAATGTAACGGGGTCGTGAAAATTGTTGACTGAATAAAAGCCGCCAATCTGAGTGGGATAAGAAACACTGTACAGGTCTGTCGCATCTTACGCACATTTAACATGCGCGATTTCAGCTTTACGTGGTCGGCAAAAAAAACAAAAAAGCAAAAAAAAAGAGAAAAATAACAATTTTAATACTGTACCTGTAGTGCAGGCAATTCCACCCGCCATTGAACTCAATGTAATTTTGACTATACACGGTTTTCGCTTTACGCACTAACCGCGGAATGGAAGCCCCGTGTAAGATGAGACTCGCCTGTACTAACACATGGTCAAGATTTCAAGAGGCCGGTGATTTTGAGTGTCTCCATTTTTGGGTGCTCAACCGAGACACCTTAAAGGGGCCATATTTTTGGAGGATGCTCAGCACTTTCTGAACATCAGGCCCCTTTAAAGCAACTCAGGTTGGGCACTCAAAAAAGGAAAGACCCAAAATCATCAGACACTTCTGAAAATCTTGCACCCCTAGCCTTCCAGCTGATAGGATCAAAGCATGAGTCTCTTGATTATTTAAAGGGGCATTAAAAATTAGTTAATTCCTCAGATTTAGTTTGCTAAACAAAATTCAGACTTTAAAATCTAATAGATGGAAATTTCATTTTTTTTTTAATTCAATGAATTTTTGGGGTAGGGGGAAAGATGATGGGAGGGGCAAGGTTGGGGGAGGACAGAGGGGAATGTGAACATATCCCAGCTGTGCTGTGAATTCAAACACAAAAACAAAGTGCTAGTGCACCAGAACCAGAAAATGAAACTGATTAGAAACAAAAGTGAAAGTGACCTATGTAGCATCTTTCTCTAAAGGGAGTATAATACAGTATAATGTAAGGAAACAGCACCCATGATGAAAAGGAAGTGAGCTTGCCCAATTCTTCCAGCTATGTTTATCTGAAGTATTATTAGTAAAAGAAATTGCTTTTTTCTTTAAATGTGGAGCCAGGCCTCGGTGGTGTAAATCAGTGTAGCTCACTTGACTTAAATGGGACTATATTAATTTACATCAGTTGAGGACCTGGCCACGATTTTTAACTGTAGTTGTTACTCTAGACCTCTATAACTTTGGAAATACGTGTTACACAATTCTGCTAATAGATTCACTGTGTAACGGTGACACGGTATCCCAGATGGATAATGGTGACATTGTATGGGCCAGATTCTCAGGCGCTGAGCACCTGCTACTCCTGATGGAAGGATGCGTTCAAGTATCTTAAACTCACCTTTGCCCCCACCTCCCCCTGGCTGGGGCTGTCAGTGCTACATCTCCTTGGAGGCCCAGCACAGAATCTCACTCCAAGAGTCCGGATTCCAAAACCCCCGTGGTAACCATTAGACAACACTTCATTCCCCAATAACAAGCTTGAGCACAGCGTCAATCAAGTCCTTTCCGGTGCAACAGATTTCCAGTCTGAATGCTCAGCTGCAGAAACGCGTCTACACAATGTTTAAAGCAGAACCCCCCCGGGATTAATCCATGGATAGGATTAAAATGATCTTGTTCAGCATTTGCTTGAGGTTTCATTTTCCGCAGCGCGTGACACTGGGAGTTCTGGTTTTCAGAACACTGTGCTGCCCTATCTAGTGGGTCTGGAAATCACATGTTGGAGCTAGCAGGGAGGTGGGCACTTTCATTCAGTCCGATAGCATCATGCAACATAGCAGGGCTCTTTCATTGCATCTGACCTCCCAACACGAGAGGTGCGGTACCAGGGCTCAGGCCTGGCGCAGCTCCAATGCTATGAAGAGTACAAGCATTTCCTTTTGCAGAGTCGGTCTGTTCAAAGGTCAGCAGGATGCCTAATGAACACATCTACCCTTTTTATACCCTGACAGTCCCATCAGTAGCAAAATGCCAGGGACAAAGGCTCTCCACAGTCTGTCTTAACTGCCCAGTGGGGGAGAAAAATCAGATTCACCATCCATCATTTTTGAATGGTTTTCTTGGAGAATAAAACAGTGTAACACATAGGGCCTGATCCTGTCCCCCCCTCCTCCTCATGCTGAGTGGCACTTTTCCAGGCACAGAGACCCACTATGTAATGTGGGTGAGTACGTAAGTACTAAGGATGGCAGAATTAGGCCCTTATCAAGCATTTTTAAAAGTCTCTTGCATCATAATTCAGTGCAGCTGCTCATTCGTTTGTCTTTCACCAAACCTGCTTAGGTTTTCTGACTTATTAAGAAACTGTATTGTTTATTATTTGTATTGTAATAGTGTCAACGGGCCCCCTCATGGATCAGCGCTCCACTGTGCTAGGTGATGTACAAACACATAACTAAAAGATGGTCCCTGCACTAAAAGGCTTACAATTGCTGTGGTTCAGGTTTCATAGAAGAAGAGCTCTATGGTGCTGGGAACGTACTTCGGCTCTGTAGGGATAGTACTGGGATAAGAACCCTGGAGGACTGGCCTGGGGTCAATCAGAGCAGGGGAGGGGGTACAAAGAGCATTGTGTATTAGCATTGTAGTAGAGCTCAGAGACCAATCAGGTCAGAGGCTCGTTGTGCTAGGTGCTGCACAAACACATGGTAAATGACAGTCCCTAACTCAAAGAGCTTAGTTTAGTGGAATTGGTAGGTCTGGGTTCTCTTCCCTGCTCTCCTACTCACTACATGGCGGCCATGAGCAGGCCACATCTGGGTCGCAATTTCCCCATGTGTAACATGGGGACAACCTCTGGAGGACTAGTATCCGAAAAGCACTTTGAGATCCTTGGTTGGAAGACACTAGATAGGCACAAATATTATTAGTAGTAATTTGTTCTACAGGGGCTAAAAACTTGCACTCCAGTTGGTGTAGTTTCCCATACATACCCTCAAGAAATATAGTATCCCTCTCTCCATTAACAGGGAACCCTTATGACATAATCCTTGGAAGAAACGTATGTTTCTCTAATCTCTTAACTAAATTTGTAGGTTTTAAATTTTATCTAGTCCCATGTGCAGGACTGCATTTCTCTCTACCCTTCCCATATTAGAAATGCATTGAATACAGCCCAAGGGTCCAATTGTATTGGTCTATTTGCAGGATCAGAGCCCAAGATTTTCACCCTACAGGCGAGCTACAAAGAAAACAGCAAATGCCAGGGAGGATCTGTCCAGCTGAGTCTGAACAAACACTGATGAAACTGGACCAGATTAATGCAATAATCATAAACCCTGCATATGTGCTGAGTGTTTTCATCTTCCAAATGCTGGGCAAACATTCCATTCCATTTTTCCTGCCTATGCAGCTGTGAGTTAGAATGTATTATCCCCATTTTACAGCGGGTGAAACTAAGCAGCAAGTAATTGGCTTGTTAAGGCCACAGAAAAAGTCAGCCTCAGAGATGGAATTAGTACTGAAAATGCCTGGCTCTCAGTCTTATGGCCATGTCACACTTTTGTGCAAGAGCTGACTAATCCAATGTACAGGAATTGCATCCCCTGCCTTTTACACTGAGATTTAAATGACACTTTCTCTGGTTTGATAATATGGTGTCCTTCTGTAACACCTTTTATCCTAAGATTCTAAAGTGCTTTAAACACATGAATTCTTCCAACACATATGTGGGGTAGATAAACGGCATAATACCCATTTAACCTGTGAGTAAATGTGAAGCACAAAACAATTAGGGACAGATTTTCCAAGAGCTCAGCTCTCACCAAGGCACCAGAATAAGTGGCCTTCTCTTTAAAAGAGGTGGCTCAAGTCTTCTGAAGTATCTAACCATTTGTGACTTTGCAATCAAGTAAGGCAGTGGCAGAATCAGGACCAGAGACTCCCAGGCCCAGATCCACAAAGTTATTTAGGCTGCCTGATTTCCGTGGATATAAATGGAAGTTAGGAGCCTAAATATCTTTGAGGACTGAACCTCACTGCTCTACTCTAACCACTGGACAACAATGCCTTAAAGCTGTGACTCTCAACTTCATCCATCTCAGACCCCCTACCTTAGAATTCTGAGTCGCAAATATGTACGTTACACAAAACTGATATAACTGCCCTTGCATAAATGTAGATGCAAAGAGTCCAGGGGCCAAATTCAGCACTGGTGTAAGCAGGGGCAACTCCAGCGAACTCTCTGCTTCCCCAAATTTACACTACAATTTGGCTTCCCAATACCGTTTACAGGTGTTATGCGTCGCAACAAACCAAAACCCCTATACAAGGGTAAAAGCAAAAGGAATTCAGTGTTTCGTGCTTACCAAGCAATCCTTCACCTTTCATGCAGCACCAAATATTCCTTTTATTGAAATATTTACACTCACAATTATTAAGCAAAACACACTGCCTCTGTCCTCTTCTCAAATACAGTAGTAAGACAAAAATCACTGCAATAAGTGGCGTAAAGGTTTCCTTTCCATACTCTGCCCATCACAACATACTGCTGTGTGTCAGGGAGGGGCCTGAGCTGTAGTTTGGATGAGGAACTGAACTTCCAGCATTGGGGGTGTCTTAGATGCAGGGTTTTAATTCAGACCAATCTCTAGAATACATTAGGTGCTTTTGGGTTACAGTTGTTCATTAGCCATAAGGAGTGTGCTATCAGTGTCTCTTATCTCTTTATTCATTCTGGATTTGTGTCCACGGCTAAGGGTGTGATGTGGGGCTCTGCAGTTGCTGCTCACTCAGGCCTGGATGGCACAAAGGGATTGCTCCCTTTAATAGAAAGGAGTCACTGTTTCCCTTTCCCCGCAGCATCTTCAGTGGTAATTCGGGCTGAGCGCAAAGGAATCTAAGAATTGGACACCTAATCTCCCGAAGCTACAGTGAAAATCCCAGGCTGTCTATACATGCCCAGTGTTAAATAACCATGCTAGTGTTGCCAACTTTCTAATCGCACAAAACTAAACACCCTTGCCCCGCCTCCTGCCCCGCCACTACCCCGAGGCCGGACCCCTACCCCACCCCTTCTCTGAGGCCCTGCCCCCGCTCTCTCCTTCCCCCCTCCCTCTGTCACTTGCTTTCCCCCACCCTCACTCAATCACTCATTTTCACTGGGCTGGAGCAGGGGGTTGGGGTGCAAGGGAGTGAGAGCTCCAGCTGGGGCTACGGCCAGAAATGAGGGGTTCAGGGTGCAGGAGGGGTCTCCAGGCTGGGGGTTGGGGTGAGGGGGGGAGGTGAAGACTCCAGCTGGGGGTGCGGGCTCTGAGGTGGGGCCAGGGATGAGGGGTTTGGGGTGCAACAGGGGGCTCAGGGCTGGGGCCGAGGGGTTTGGAGTGCGGGAGGGGGGTGCAGGCTCCAGGAGGGAATTTGGGTGTGGGAGGGGGCTCAGGGCTGGGGCGGGCGGGTTGGGGTCAGCAGCAGGATGGGGTGTGGGCTCCGGGAGGGAGTTTGGGTGTGGGAGGGGGCTCAGGCAGGGAGTTGGGGTGTGGGAGGGGGTGAGGGCTCTGGCTGGGGGTGCAGGCTCTGGGGTGGGACTGGGGATGTGGGGTTTGGGGTGCAGGAGGGGGCTCTGGGCTGGGGCCGAGGGTGCGGGAGGGGGCTCCAGACTTGGGCAGGGGATTGGGGTGCGGGAGGAGGTGTGGGCGGTGCTTACCTCAGGCGGCTTCCAGAAGCGGCCGGCTTGTCCCTCAGCTTCTAGGCAGAGGCGCGGCCAGGCGGCTCTGCACGCTGCCTCCGCCCGCAGCTCCACGGCCAATGGGAGCTGCGGAGCCGGCGCTTGGGGTGGGGGCAGTGCGCGGTGCCCCCCAGCCGTCCCTCCGCCTAGGGGGCCACAGGGACATGTTGCCGCTTCTGGGGAGCCGTGCGGAGCCAGATAGGGAGCCTGCCAGCCTTGGGCCAACCAGACTTTTAACGGCCTGGTCAGCAGTGCTGACCGGAGCTGCCAGGATCCCTTTTCGAGTGGGTGTTCCAGTTGAACACCGGACACCCGGAAACCCTACCACATGCATGTAACTACATTTTTGGTCAATTAGGAAGATTAGTAACTAAGAAGATTGGAGTGGGCACAGCAATTTGTTTTAAATACATACAGTTATTATTTGTTTAGTACTCAAGTGGTCTAAGGGCTTAATCTATATCCTGACCAAGACCAGGGCAATGGGTTCTCCGGTTTCAATACCAACCCGCTTCCCCCAAAGTAGGGTTGCCAACCCTCCAGGTTTGACCTGGAGTCTCCAGGAATGAATGATTAATTTTAAATTAACGATTATGTCATCCGATGAAACCTCCAGGAATACATCCAACCCAAACTGGCAACCCTACCCCCAAAGCAAAGCAGAAAACTGGCCAGCTGCAATTTCCGCATGCAATGAAACAGGGGCTGCCCAGCTGTAACCCGGCACAATGCATGACAAATCAATGAGCCCAGCTGCATTCCCAGTGCAAAGACAACTGTCATTCCACCCCCGTCACACACAAACCTGTGCAATGCAGGAAAACCGGCTCCCCGGCTGCAATCCCTCCCCCCGTTGCAATGCAGGAAAACGGGCGGCCAGTCCCCTTGTCTTTCTCGCGGTCTCTCTCAAGCACACCACACGCGAGCAATGCAGGAAAACGCCCCCCCCCGGCGGCATCCCTCCCCCTTTGCAACGCTGGAAAACGGGCTCTTCTGCTGCAATTCTCTCCCCCCCTTTGCAATGCAATGCAATGCAGGAAAAGAGGCTGCCCGACTGCTGTCCTCCCGGTACAGTCTCGGCTCCGCTTTGGTAGCCTAGGCTAGGGCCAGAGATCGCTGCTCGGAGGGGTCTACAGAGCGCATGCAATCCCACCCCCTTGCAGCGTTCCTGGCCCCGCAGTCTGGAGGGCCCGTGCGGACCGGTGCACGCTCCTTTGTGCGGCGGCGCCAGAAGAGCCCGCTGCGTGCAGTAGCACCTCCCCGGGGAGGAGCAGGGGGAGGTTACACGGTCCCCTCGGCGCTGCAGCCCGGGCCCCCCTTTGTGTCTCTCAATAAACGGAGCAGAGGCTGAAAAATAAAAAGAGGCTGCACAAAGCGGAGCCAGGCTCCCCTTCCCCAGCAGCCCGGGCGCTATATTTCCCTTTCAGGCACGGACGGGGTTCGAACCCGCGATCTTCGGTTTACGAGACCGACGCCTTACCACTTGGCCACCGCGCCTGACGGGCTAGCAGCAGGCGAAAGCAGCCAGTGGAAGGCAGCAGCCAACGATCCCGGGCCTGCGTTCCATCCGCCCGGGCCAACGTTCTATTTGCCCTGGTCGCGTTCCACCCGCGTGGCCCAACGGTCTATGTGCCCTGGCTGCGTTCCATCCGCGTGGCCCAACGGTCTATCCGCCGCTGCCCGCGCGGAGCACAGCGCACAGCTGCAAAACCCCCGCCGCTCCAAAGCAGCCACGGATAAACTTTCCGGCCTTATGCATGTAAAACAGCCTGCCGGAGGGGAGGGGACGGGTGGATTGTAATGCAATGCTGCACCCCTCCGCTCCTTCCATGCAGTTCCCCCACGCACCAGCAGCTCTAGAGCAGGCAAGCAAGATATTTCAGGACTCATGCGTGCAGTGACTGAGGGAGGGTTGCAATACACCGCATCCCCCCTCTTTCCCCCCTACAACTTCTTCCCCCTAATACAACTAAAGCAAAAGCCAGCAGCTGCAAAGCGGCCAGAGACGAACTTTCAGGTCTCCTGTGTGCAAACTGCACATGTCCTCCGCGACTGCCATCCCAGGCACCTCAAAATCCTTCCAATGGACCCCAAAAATCCCTAGTAGCTATAAAGCTGCGAGGAGCAGTCCAGGCCTCAATGCACCTTGGAATTCATCAAACCAACTCTTCCCTGCTGTGCTTCAATTTGCCTCTGAAAAACCCGCCAGAAGTTGCAACGCGACCTTGGACAAACTTTCAATGGCTATGAAATCCTCCCCTGTGAGAATGTGTGTAGGGGGCGAGTGCACCTTTCTCTATCTCCCGCCTGCAACCCTCGCCAATGAGAAAAGAGCACCGGCTGCAGCAAAGTAGCCCCGTTTCCACGTTCATGCAAGTACCACCCTGCTCCCTCCAAGATAAGTGGTTGCAACCATGTAAATCAGGCTGCAAGCTTCCCATGCATCCATCGCCCCCCACCCGGAGAAGGGATTTCAAGGTGGCATGTTATGGATGCACCTTCCCCACCAGGATGTAAGACGTTCACTTCTCCCTCTTCCCAAATAAGCAGTTGCCAAACTTCCACGACTCATGCAGTGCAGGCCTCATTCTAGAACGAGCTTTCAGACTTCAGATATTCAACTGCCCCTAGAGACAGACACCCCCCCAAACCAAACGAGGGAAGGGACAGAGACAGCCCCATCGTGGCTTGGCTCCGAGGGTATCGGCTGTCCTCAGAGCGCAGCTATCTTTCTCTCCCCCCCATTTAGGTGGGGTGCGGGTCCTTCCCCAGCCAATGCAGGGACTGCATTTAAATCTGGGCAGAGTAACAATGCCTTGATGAAGTCGGCTAGATTTGAACCTGCGACCTCGAAGTACAACGCCTTCCTAACCCACAGCCAATCCCCTAAGCCACGGAGCGCTTCATGCTACAGCGTTCACTCTGTTTCTATAGCGATGCAGCAGTAGCCACACCACAAATCGGGCTAAAAAGCCGGGCTGTTTCCCCAGCTACCAATCTGGGACCTTTCACGAGTGTTAAACGCACGTACAGCAAAGTGTTCCATGCCGCACGCTTCGTATTATTAGCACAGTGTCCAGTCTAAACGTGAAACGTCCCAAGAAAGTGGGTTTCCCTCACGTCCTTTGGGAGAACATCCTGCAGTCTAACATAACTATGTCAGCTCAGGACGTATTTCCTAACAGCCTGAAAGTTCGTGTTTGTAGTTTGATCCTATTATTATTCATTATATAATAAAATCATAACATTAATATTAACTACCACTTTAGGAATGTTTTCTCCTTTAGGTTTACCTCCACTAAATCTCCAGTCTCCTGGCTAATGTTGGGTCAGACCCCACGAAGCGAATCAGTTGCGATTTCACCCGATATCTTGTTGTTAGGGGAGAATTTGGACTGTGTAGTTTTGACACATAATGTAGCTTTGCACTGAAATCACTTTTTTGGCTTCCAGTTTTTAAATTGACATACCTTACTTGGCTTTTAGTGGCTGATGTCTTCCTCCTGAAAACAGTATAATTTAAGTGGAATATTTATATGATATAATTGAATCTAGCTAGCTTTCTATAATGTATCTGTCAGTTTGCATCCATGCATCTGTTCAGTCTTATTTGATTCATGGCATCCTAAAAAAAGTACATGTATTCTGTTATACTGACACTCCCCCCACCCTCCTTTGGGTAATTCAGTAAAGACTGAGACTTTGTTTTAGGACTTCAGCCCAACAAATAGCTGGCTTGGAAAGTGAACAGTTGCTTTGCTAACTACAAAAATTTACTTTTCAAATAAAAAACAACAACACCGGAAATCACCTCCCAAGTGACCCACTGCACTTGCATTAGGCATTATTGTTTATCTAGCTACTGATGGGTATGTAAGGAGTAACTAATATAGAGAATTTTTCACTTGATCTTTCCACCACTTATAATCAAACCTGTAAGGGATAACACAGCTCAGAACGGGACAGAAATACAGAGTTTAGCACTATTACAAAAGTTAAAAAATTTTCCAGAAAGCTAATATAGACTCCACAAGCTTTACACATTGAAGTCAGGACGACTTTTATTCAGTAGTGTTTTCTTTGTATGATTAATCTCCCTTCACGTAATACTTTGTGTCACACACCCCAGGAGGTCTGCATCTGTTCAACGAGCGGTGTCACCCACTCAAACAAGGAGCGTGTAGAGGCAGAAGTGCATCCTGGGATGAATATATTAGAGGACTCTTGGCAAGTTGCAAGTGAAAGATCAGCCTCCAGATGTTTGCCAACAGAGGACTGACTAGGCTGAATCCTGCACAAGCAGCGGCTCTGGGCCTAGCTACAGACTTGGGCAGGGGTTCTCAAACTGGGGGTCGGGACCCCTCAGGGGTCACAAGGTTATTACATGGGGGGTTGCGAGCTGTCAGCCTCCACCCCAAACCCTGCTTTGCATCCAGCATTTATAATGGTGTTAAATATATAAAAAGGTGTTTTTAATTTATAAGGGGGGTCGCACTCAGAGGCTTGCTATGTGAAAGGGGCCACTAGTACAAAGGTTTCAGAACCACTGGACTTGGGGAAATGATCGCCTGCGTATAATCAGCGGTCTGTGTTCCCTGGCAGAGAACAAGCTGAATGCTCCTATTTCCCAGAGCTGGCTGTGTTGCCTGGGAATAGTGCCACGATATCTAGGAGACTGAGGGCTGATGCCCCCCCCCCCAATATCTCTCACCCCCTGAATCTTCAATTAATACAGCAACACAAATACAAATCAACCCCTTCAGTATACTGCACCATGCCACCGTGTGCTTGTAATAAGTAGCTCTCATGCCAAAAAAGGTCAAAACCTGCTCAGTCCTAGGGTGTGGCAAATGAGCACTGTCTGCAGTAAAGAGACACAGTCCCTGCTCCCCTGCATGACTGTAGATGGAATATACGCACTACAATTACAGTATAGACATACAGAGAGTGACTATATGGTCCAGGAGTACTTGTGGCACCTTAGAGACTAACAAATTTATTAGTATATGGTCCAGGTTGCACAGTTATTTTGGCTGCGTTGTTTTTCTCCTTTCTCTGACGCATCTGGCTCAAGCTTTTGCTGGAGGCAGCAGTGTTTTAACAAGGTGATTGCGACATCCCAAAACCAGATTTCAAATTCTCTGCCCCTCTTTCCCCTCCTTTGTTCTTCCTCCGCCACTTCTTTTCCCGCTAAGGGGTTTTAAAAATTTACTACAAAGACCTATAACGCCATCTGCTGGAATAATATTGAACTGCACATTAAAGTTTGATCTATTTTGTCTAACTTTTCCACCAGTGCTTTTAAATGCACGCATTTAAAAAACGTTTTGTGCATAATGAAAGAAAACTGACCCGTTGGCTGTGAGACTGAATAGCATGTTTCTCTATTACAATGAACTAACTATGTTGAGCCCTTTAAAATGGCTCATGCTTTGTGGGTAATGTGCTGATAGATCTTATCTGCAAAAGTGTCATTTGGATAGAATTCGGTCCTAGGGTGTTTCACTGACACACTAGACAATGAGGTGCAATGGGGGATGTTTTGCTACTGACAGCATTCCAGGGTAGTGACCTTTAATGTCTAATGTTTGACCTTTAATGTTGTTTTTTAATCACCCCACATTTAGAACGGTCAAACAGTTCTAAAGAGATCAAAATATTTCATGACGCACATTGGGCAATTTATTGGCATAACCTACAAATGCAAAATGCAACAGGGTAAGCGTTGCACATAAATACAGACGTTCCGCTGCTATTGAATAATGTGTACAGCAGCCTAATTAACCACTCTAGCATTCTTAGGATGTCTATTTTGTAATCTGGCCATTGTGCCATTTTTCCCTGCACCAAAAATCTATCCCCAGCTTCATAAAAATGCTGTATCCCTGGGTCATTATGGTTACAAGCTAAGTGTCATAGTCACATCATTATGGCAAAATTGTAATGCATGATGTCCATATGCCTGCTCATGATATAATAGACGTTATCATCCCTATGCTTTTTACAAAGGAGTGTTAACGAGACAGGTTATAGAATAATACATAATGGGCTTAATCCTGAAATACTCAAAACTCATGTTCTAAACCTTCTTTCTACCTCTGCTGATTCTAGGGCCAGCTGGTTCCAAACACAGGTCTACGCTGATTTTTGCTGGCTGGAATGGTACCTTCTGCATTTATTAGGGCAAATAACATTTAAGGGAGGGATGTTATTAGATGGGCCAGCAAGCACAGAAGACAGCTGATCAAAGCAGCAGAAAGCAATAGCTCCTATGACACAGACACCACAGGGATGAGTGTAATAGGAATGCCAAGATAATACAGATAGATTAGCGCCCTTCCTGCCAAACTGCAAGAACTGACCAGGGTGCTCACCTACTGGTTCCATGTGTGGTGTATCTCCTTTGGTAAAAGTTCTAGTTGCTGCCATCCAGGCTTACAGTCAAGACTCACAAGTTCTTTTCCCAGCTCTGCTACTGAAAGGCCCTTCACCTCTATCTTGCCTCAGTTTTTTCCTCTATGAAATGGAGCTAGATCAGGGGTTCTTGCGACAAAGTTTTTGGTGGCCTCCAAATGCAGCCACCACTTCTTGCTGGTGGCCACTCTGACAATTTTTCCTAAAATAATTAATTTTAGAAAAAAAACAAATAAATATGGACATACACATGTCCAAATCATTGTAATTTATTTATATAGTGTTGGGTTGTTGTTTTTTTGCAGACTCAATAAATAAAAATAATGCACCATTGTCTCTATTCTTTACTGGACCTAAACAGAATAGAAACACAAATAAGATGCTTTGCACATTCTTGTCTTTTTTGTTGTGGTTTCTTTTGCCTTTTTGGTGGTTGTTTTTTTTTTTAAAACATGCTAGCTAGTAAGCCTGCTGCTGTGAAAAGCGATACTTGTATGTTAATATCACTTTTCACAGCTTCCCAGCTAGTTACTAAGTCTGCTGTGAAAAGTGATATTAACAAACAAACAAATATCACTTTTCACAGCAGATTTACTCAGCCCGGACAAGACCAGGGACAAATTAAGCTCTGGATGGGGAGGTGGGTAGGGAGGCGGCAGGGGTGATAGGAGGGGCAGGAGCCCGGGGGGCAGGAGCCTGCCACGGTGCAGCCGGAGCTCAGAGCCCTGCAGCCTCAGCCTGCTGCTTGCCACCCCAGAGCTGAAGTCTGACCCCATCACCCCTAGGAACTCAGCAGCTGCCTGCTCCCCCCCCCCCCCGCATCACCGCCCCGTTTCTAAAGCGAGCTGAGGGTTTTGGATTAAAGATCCTGTGCACAGCATAGTGAAGAAGTAGTCGTATTTGTTATTCAAATATTGCAGATGTAGTGGCACACTGAACTCACGCACGGTTTCCACCAGATGTAATAGCTGTTTGATTTTCCCAGCAAGTGATGTTTTTATACAGGCGAGTAATGAAGCTGGGAAGTGGGTCACTAAAGCTTGTTAGCCGGACCTGCTGTTGTGTTTTGGGAACAAAATCACCTCCCATCTCTTTTGTGAATTGAGTTTAGCATACACAGCTGGGGGAGCGGGGCTTTTTCTTTGAGCCTACTATTATGAAGCTGTATATCCAAAATTTCATAGTACAGGGAGACTTGGAAGCATGGGAAGCCTCAGAAGATAATAGGTAGCTAGAGAGCTCTATGGATTATTCATAAGCCATTTTTGCTCTAGTTCCGAGCATGAATGTACTTGTAAGGAGAAACGCCGTCAAGCCTTGGAAGGAGCAGTATTATAAAAGGGTGCACATTGTATTAAGAATCTGCCTGCAGTCTAGTAGCAACACGGATCTTCAGAAAATAACCATTTGAGCAACTTCAAAAAAAAAATCCTCTTGATTTTATGTGATCATCTGATAATTATAAAAGAGTCCCCCCCCGCACTTGCACCCCTTTAGAGGCCAAGACTCTAGCCAGACAATCTGATACTTGAGAGGTGAATTAAAAGCTTAACTGATAGATAAGAGGCCTGATTGTCCACTCCCCTGCAGGCCAGGTGGTCATCTACACTAGAGTAAAAGCAGGTGTAAAATGCTACCAAATCTGATCGGTAACATTCTACACCCATTTTGCACAGGTGCAAGTGATGGAAGGTGCAGGGCAGTAGCAAATCAGGCCCAATGACAGATTTTGAAGATGTGATACCCATATCTGAAGCAAAACTTTGAGCTGCAAAAGATTACTGGAGAAGGGCACGTGGCACAGAAGCCTGGCCATCCTCCAGCTACATTAGATAGTAAAATGGTTGCAGGAGTTAGTCTTACATTTGCAATGGGATAAATATAAGAAGCTAAGACTGTTGGTTTGCCCTGATCATGTTATACTGCCAGCAATGTAAGATGCATGACAGTGAGTTAGAATGGCAAATGTGCTAACGTCAGGCATTGGTATAACATTTCTGGAGTACTTTTCCAGACGGCCATAGAGGTTTACATAAAGAATGAACTGAAAGTCTTGCTACTGCTTTTCATCACTTTTGGCTTCTCCACAGGTGCCATGTTTCCCTGGGTGCTGATAACGTATGCTGTTGTTACCCCTTAAATGCTTATATTCACACAGCCTCATCTCATATGATGTGAATTACAAGTATCTCGGTTTTGGAATCTGTCACAGTATGGATGCAGGCCTCTGGGATTGGCTCATGGAAGGGCTAAATGGGCAATATCTACTATCTGGATTAGAATTCTTTCATTAGTCCCAGAGAGAGACTGCCAGAACCCATCTGCACGGTTGGTTTCTCTTTTCCTATTCTGAATCACCCACCCCCTGACAGATTAGAGTCTTAGGTATGTTTACCTTTAGGATAACGTGCTGATGGAGTTTCCTTAGCACTAGAAGAGATTCCAGTGCTGGCAGCTAGCTGTGAGACTCCATTTTGGATCAGGTGGCGGGGCTGATGTGTCCAATCTATTAGGGGTGGGGCTAAGGGACTATTAAACCTCCTACAGGCCTTATTCCAGTGTGGGGGCCCAGGTTAGGGGGAAGTCTGCTCTAGCCTTGAAATGCTCAGTTCAGTTTTGGAGTGGAGCAGAGCTGAGACGTTCATTCAGGCTTAGAGATCTAATGTGATGCCAACTCCAGAATTCACCGTAGTTTTAGGAGCTTTCTCTAGTGCTCAGAGCTGGTAGATTTCACTTATTGGTAGGAAAGCTTTTTTTAATTAGGGGATTTATAATGGCATGTTTATTTTTTATTAAGCTACTACTAGAATACTGCAAGTCGAATTTCATGCTTCCTCTAGGATCGTAAACTAAAACTCGCTCTTCTCCCCTTCCCTCTACGTGTGAGTGTGACCACTATCTGTTGGCTCCTTCTGGGGATTGTAATACAGTCTTTGCAAACCTGAGAAGCTGTACTGAAGTTCTACCATAGTGTTTTTTCCTGCCAAGAGCTTTGCAAGAAGTGAGAATTCCTCTTGCAATGTCTTGGCAGGCTCCATCTCTCTAAAGCACTAAGTGACCTTTACACAGCAGCAAATATCTTCATTTGTATCTGACAGTCTCATTCTTCTACTGACTACAAAGGAGTGTCTACTGCTATCTGGATGCATAGATGAACTGCAGAGATAAGCAGAGGAACAGGGTATGGCGAATAAGTGGTCTAACAAATTCCAGTGCAGTAGAAATGACTGGATTCAAATCAGCAGCAGTAACAGAAGGAGATTGAGGGGGTGTTCCTGAGATACTCTGGAAGAGGTTTCTGTTTGCCTCTGGTGCATCAGGCTCTCTTTGTGCTAATAACTGGATAAGGAAAATTCCTCTCCAGAGTGGTTAGGGAAGCTGGTGGTAAAACTGGGGTGGTAGCATGGTCCGGTCCATACACTGACCTTTAACTGAGATTGTAACTAATTACTGGCACAGTTGGCTCTGTGCATGATTTGTGTCTAGACACCACATGGTTCTACTCAGTATTGGTAACCAGCTCTAAGCCTCGGCAGGCAGAGAGCTAGGTCAGCAGGTTGGTCTCTGTGTAATGGGGAATCTGACTCCCCAGTGGGTCTTGCTTTATGTGCTGCTGAGGCTGCATGTCTCTCAGGAAGTCCATCCCCTTGGGTCTCTGCTGGACAGAGATGCTCCCGTTTCCCCAGGATGCAGTCCTACAAACGGTGCTCTGATGGGAAAACAGCTGCTGTGTGGATGCAAGCTAAACATTACTTCACCAGTCACATTTAAGAGTAGAAAGGTGGCCGGTAGGGCTGGCAGCAATAAAGACTTCCATTTGTTGCAAGGTAATGTGGCTGGAGGTAAATATGCCTTAGCTGATATAGCCCATACATGTAGTAAACTACTGGCACAGCTAAATGACCTCCAGCTGGTCAATACTGGAGTTGAATAACATTATGTCACGGAGTCAGAGAGATGTATGTACAACTATCTAATATATGCACATGGCCCCATTTGAGGCCTTAGCTCTATTGTAATACCCATAATTCTTAGATTTACTGTAACTTGCTACTTATGAATTGTGCAGCTCCCTCCCCCAAATTAAGGAATCAAAACATGCGCCAATTAACCACCTGGCTCAGCAAATGATCTATACTGGATCCAGATACAGGAGCTGTGTCCTGATCCTGCAAACTGTTCACAGCTGGAGTTCCCCTGGACTTAAAAGAGGAATGCTTGGAGGAATTAAAAGATCACGCCCATGAAGTAGTAACATTATGTATCCTACAAACTCCTGGAATCTCAACATAAGTGTGTCAGGTAAAGAACATACTGAGCCAAATCTATCCCCCCATTCCAGCCATCCAACAATACTGAACTTGATGGGGTTGGCATGGATGTAACTGAGGGCTCTTCCAATCCTGCCCTCTCTCTGAACTCAAAGCACAGAGTTAAAGGTTTAGAGTGATCTGAAATACGCAATGTATAAGTGGGGCTTGTGGCAAAGGAAAAGGTTAGGTTAGTCACCCCCAGTAAAGACATTGCCTTTTAGTCATGCAGGAAAAGCAAATAATTTATTTACACATCTGTTTGTACAACATTACAGCTACCTGTAATGATCAGCATTAGCGAGAATAGCATTTTTCCATAAAATATATCACAAGAAAATACAGAGAAAGTGATCTGGTGACACACTGCAACAATATTTATTCCACTTGTGTTGTAATTAACAGGATGAAATTAAAAATAATCATGCCGTTTTAGTAGGCTATCCATTTCAGGTCTGTTTCAGTAACCAGGTGATGGGTTTTGTTATGGTTCATACCAAGCAATCTTTGAAATTCAAAAATCATCCCCTCAAAGCAGTTTTACAATCCCGTGGTCTGTGAAGTGGGCAACAGATTCATTTCAATGTACTTCTGCTCTACGGGAATTGGAATGAGGTACTCACAAACCATAGTTTCTTGGGGATTTTTTGCAACATGCCATGATGTGTTTTCACACTGTCTCTAAGGCCTGGTCTACACTGGGGGGGAAGATCGATCTAAGATATGCAACTTCAGCTACGAGAATAGCGTAGCTGAAGTAGACGAATCTTAGATCGACTTAGAATCACTTACTTTGCGTCCTAGCGGCGCGGGATCGACGGCCGCTGCTCCCCCGTCGACTCCGCTTCCGCCTCTCGCCGTGGTGGAGTTCCGGAGTCGATGGCAGAGCGATCGGGGATCGATTTATCGCGTCTACACTAGATGCGATAAATCGATCCCCGATAGATCGATCACCCTTAGAGCCGATGCTGTATACCGGGTATGGACAAACCACTAGAAAATATGATGTAAGGCACAATTCAGGGGCCTGATCATTTAAGGAGATGAGCACCCTCAAATTCCAAATGGTCTTCAGCTCCCATCAATTTCATCTGGCGCAGCTCTGGGGACACTAAGCAATTTTCAAGCCAGGTCCCTGGCTGGCCAGAGATAGAGAGGATCCAACCTCCTACTCTAGTTTCTGATTCTCTGGCCCAATGAGCAGGAACTATACTGAGAAGCCGGAGGCCTTGTTTCTGCTCCTGGGTCTGCTTTAACAGCCCAAGGATGCACATGAGGCCTGCACCTTAGTTTCCCTGTCTGTAAAGTGCTTTGAAATCCTTGATGTATTGGTATTACTGTCATGCTTTAATGCAGCGGTTCTCAAACTGTGGGTCGGGACCCCCAAGTGGGTCACAAGCCCATTTTTATAGGATTGTCAGGGCTGGCATTAGACTTGCTGAAGCCCAAGCCCCACCACCTGGGGCCAAAGCCCAAGGGTTTCTGCCCTGGGAGTCAGAGGGGGTCGTGGTGCAATGAAGTTTGAGAACCCCTGCTCTAGTGTATTTAGGACCTGATCCAAAGCCAACAGGAGTCTGGTCCTTGACTTCATGTTTTGGATTAAGCCCTCCACTGAAGTCACTGGGCGTTTTACCATTGACCAAACCCACAGACAGCACACGGCAGCTTTATGGGCAATGTGAAAGCTCAAGGGGGAGACATTCTTCTGAAGAGGCCATAGAGGGGATCCCTATGCACTGCTCATTAGGACATTTCTGCACAATTTTTGTACCATTTTATCTGTATTGATGTAGAAATCACTATAATCAAATCATGCAAAACCCATTGTGCAGCTGCAGTGATACTGGTCTAGCAGTAGAGCTTATTTCCAAAAACTAACCCAACATAAGCACCTTTTGTTTTTTTATACCAGCATAACTGTCCAGAGCAGGGAACTGTTCTGATCTAACTATATAAACTGCCAGTTAAATCGATACAAAAAGTATGTGTAGATCTTCCCTTCAGACAGCAAGTTACTTATTCCAGCCCCATGTTGTATCATCACATTTATTTTCAAACTGACACCTTGCACCCCGAAGCCCATTCTTTGGAGAAATTCCCACTCAGCATGAGAGAGTAGAGCTAAGAATCCCAGGATGAACTGCAAAGCATTTTAACTTTGATACAGTGTGGGAATCACTGTGTAGGTCCTCGGATTTCACTTTTGGGTTCAGCTGGCAAAACGAATTGCCAAAAATCTACTCCTTAAACTGAAATTGATCTGAAATGAGCTGCTTGTCTGAAAGAGATTTTTGTCTCCTGGTCATTTGAAGTAAAAGGAAACTGCTCGCCTCTACAGTGAATAGAAACCATAATTGTCAAATCAAGACCTAACTAAATTGAGAGGTTTAGTTATTTTGAATTCACTGATATGGACAAGATACAACTGGCCTTATAATAAATGACACTAGCACAATAGATTAGCACTTGTGTGTGTGTGACATCACTTTACAAAAGATACCATGCATCCAATATGATGCTTCTAAAATAAAACAGAGAACTGCTAATTATTTTTAAATTTAATTTGCTAAGTAGGTTAGGACATGACATAGTGCTTCTAAGAAAAACCTGTACAAAATGAGTATTTTTTTTTTTACATCCCATTGAGGCACATGAAATACAAATCTGGTCTATTTTATATATACACCTTTACAGTACATGAAACGCAGAGATGAAGATCAAATGGGAAAAAAAATTATATATGTGCCCAAAATAGCAGATAAAATGTGGGGGAAAAAATCTGTAGCCTCATGGCAGGCGAGTAAAGGCACAAGGACTAAAAATAACCATGCAATAAACATAAGTACAGTTTGTGCAATGAAGCAAACTGAATGGCTCCCACAATAGAATTTACAGTAATTCTCAAAATATACCAGTATTTAAACATACTGTAAGTGCAACATTTACTGCTCTGTAGCATACTAAAGTATTCATGTGGAGTGAAATTCTCCCTGCACCAAGCCCAGGGAAATGGGCTTTGGGCAGGGTAGAAGACAAGACGGGGTATATGTTGGGAAGACCGGGGTTACAGAACAGTCATGCATGGTCTGTTCCAGTCTGTAGGGTGGAATAGCTGCAATCCCTCTACAGGGTGGTTGCTGGACACTGGATCCATTTAAGTGCTAGCCTACCCCAAAGAGATCCACCCCTGCCCACACCTTTCTTCATAGGCCTGACACGCAGCATAAGTTGTCCAGAGGGCTTTATGCCATCTCTACAGGCCACAGTGATTCACTCCACTAAGAATGGTGCCAGGAAAATCGACAGCTCTACTGTTACAGCTGTGACACTAACATCCAGTTAACAAATAAAATTGTGTGCAAGTTCAAAGTGGGTGCAGGAAATATATCAAGGACATCCAGTTTTATTAATACATATTTTCCACTATGCTTCAAGTTTTAGCCCAAAAAAAAAAAGAAAGAAAAGAAAGTAACCTAAGGATTACTTTACAGTTAAAAAGCTGCAAGACTTTGTTTATTGTCCCTCCAAAAACCCAATCCCCATAATGTACGGAATGCAATGTAACATTTACAGTGGAATTTATTGTAGCACAGACCTGGCTGAATAGTGCCCTTAACTACAGCAACCCATACATACGTATGATGATCTGCATCTGTCTATGAGGTACAGAGTGCTAGGCTAAGCTACATGGTGAGGCTATGTCTTGCAAATATAGGTTTTAATCACTGCATTTAACTAGGTTGCTATACAGAGCAGGAGATAAAACCTAGAGGAATGTCTTAGTGCAGCCTCACTCTGGACTGGTTTAGGGCTGATCTACACTGCAGATTCAACTATCAAGGCAACTGGCTGAAACATGGTCCATGTAGTACAGAGTGGATCTTAATTGTCTTCAGTAACCATATTATAGCTGTGGATAGCAATAGCCTGGTTATTGAACATGATTAAAGTCCCAAGAGTTTTAATATCTAAAAATTCCCTTCTGTGAAGCATTTCAGGTGTATTCTCCTCCATTTGTTTAAAATGGGTACACTAAAGCACTCCGATATCATGGTGGTGGGCACGGTATAAGCACCTAGACAGGCACATGCTCTTCTGTGCAGCAGTGAAAGGGTTAAGTGATGAGCAAGGACATGGGTGTGGGTAGAGGATGTGCTCTGGTGAGATCTAGTTAAAAAAGGTTCCTCTCCTGCTTACTGGAGCAACTGCCAGTAAATTATACAGCGCAATGGATTTTATTGACTCAAACTACAGATTAATGGCACATGAGTTGTGAAAGACCCATTAAGGGTTTATCAGTTCTAGGATTTAAAGATGCATTGTCTGATGGTGGCGACTAATCCGTTCTAAAAGACTAGTGTAGAGAAGGCAGTGAATTCCCTTAACAGCAGCAATGTTGAACAGCTCAGCATGATTTAAGATTATACACGGCCTTGTCTGGACTTTTAGAACAGGTCAGTTAGCTGGCCCCTTCTACCACCATATCTTTAAATTCTGGTCAAGGTAAACCCTTAAAGGGCAACCTGGCTAGTTATTTGTCAGCCAAGTGATGGTAGCCAGCAAGTGTGAATTGGCATTTGGAAGCATGACTCTTCCTGCATGGAGTTTGTTATTTACTCTGAGCTATGGACATGATCCAAAGTCCATTGAATAGATAAGTGCTGCACCTTATCTTTCCGGTGGCTGCCAAAAGTCACTTTAATATTATCCTCAACGATGCTTTACACTATATAGCTCTCTCTGTGTGTATTTAGATCTCAAAATCATGCAATGAAAGCAACTACCCTCCCAGTCTATTGGTATGAGTGTCTGATAACCGGGATGACTGCTTAATGTTTGTTTCCCCTCAGCTCTCTTAAAAGCTTGCCCATGCAAAAATTCACATCATGGATCATACCGGGGAGTTTTGCCCAAGACAGGACTGCAGAATTACACCCTAAATAGATTTGGGCTCTACTTACATGTACAGGCTTTTAGGTTCAGATACCTTGCAAAGAAGGATTTATACCTAAGAAATGGGAGGCTAGAGTTCTTGCTATTGGACGACCAGAATCAGCTCTAAGCAAAAGGGAGCCAAATGCACAATCCCTAGTCTCTCGTGCACGAGAGCATGTGCTACCCAAGTCTATTTGGGAGCAAGCATCGAGCGTCTCTTGCTATTCTGGGAGTTCTTCCCATCTGCAACAGCAAGTGCTAAACAGCCAAATTATACTGATCATCAAAACTATTCAGTAAATTAAATTTGCCCACATAATTTGTTACCGAGGCCCTCTTCACCCTGGCCAAAGAAATTAGGCTAACACCTTCGTATTAACCCAAAGCACAGTTCACTACAGAGCCACTAACTAGAGCTGGTCACATTTCTTGAAATTGGTAAAATTTTGACGTTGGGAAAAATTCAGTAGAAATGTTGGCAAAATTTTGGATCTCCCCCAACACCTTTTTTTTTTTTTTTTTTTTTAAAACCAGCTCTCGTGCTAACACTCTTTCCTTGGTCAATGTAAATAGGGCCATTAAGCCCTTACCTACAATAGGCTTTTTTCTCCTCTGAAACCTCCTCTCATTGTTGCTAATGCTGGCTCATCTCCATCAGTGATAGCAGCAGTGGGGCTCTAACATAGACAAGCTACTGGGGTCAGCTTGTGTTTCAAGCACTGTCTCATTTAAACCTGCTCTGAGCAGAGCAGCGCAGCATGATGGTTCAAACTCCAGCATCCAGTCTACATTAGTGTTCCTGTTGTGGCTATCACATGTTGTGCTAAGACAGTGGTAGGAACAGTGGGGGGAAAAGCCTACCAGATACCTCCAGAGACATAAGACCCATCACACAAAAAACCACCACCTTATAGACTTGAATATTCAGTCTCTGTACTCTACCTTCTCAGCCCTGGAAACAGGTGCTCCGTATCCTGTCTGAGACAACTGAATAATGCAGGCAGCTTGAAGCACTGCTCCCCTGTAGTTTAAGGACCTAATCGTGCATTCCTTGGACAGCCAAACCTCAAGTCAGTGGGAGTTCTGACTGCCCAAGGAATGCAGGATCAGTCCCCAAAGAGGAGATTCAAGTCATTCTCATACCTTTCCTAAAATCTGTCATTCAGCACCAAAAAACCTCCTCAAACAGGTTGCTATTAACATACACAAGCTATCAATAATTTGCCTTGTTCTGTAGGTAAACAAATCTGTGCTAAGGGCCCTTAACCTTCCACAGACTTGAATTTGCCCCTGGTAAGTTTTTGATCAGATCTCTATCTGATTTAGAAAGTAGAATGACCACCAATTAGATCTCCACTAGGCAAAACGGCATGATGTAATTATTAGAGCAGGTAAAAAGGCCCGTTTTTTTATGGGAAATTTGAACAAAAATGTTAATTTTTCAAAATTGCAAATTTAAATAATTTGCTTCCCTCTCCTTTTTTATCCTCCTTCCTGGTAGCAAAATAGAAACAGGAAAAGGGTGGAGGAGAGAGTGGAAGAAATTTTAAACAAAAAGAAAATACCATTTTTCTTCAAAGCGTCTGACAGGGTTTTTTTTGACCAGCTCTAATAATCAGACTAAGATAAGAACCCAAAAACCCAGTTCAGCCCATGTGGGCGCCAATATAACATACTCTTTGCTTAAGTTAAGTTACCAAAGTGTTTCATTTGTAGGTGTTCAGTTGACCTCACAAAAGTACAAGAGGAAAAATAAAAGTCCAGCCAAAGAGCTTGTACAGACAGAACATAACGTTGTATGTCAAACCTAATGCATCCTGTAACCCATATCAACCTCTACACACATGCAAAGTTTCATTAACACTCCTCTGCCCTCCCCCAACTTGCTATGCATCAAGTAACAAACAGCTGTTGAGATCAATAATCCGCTATTTAAAAGTATTAAAACAATATGCACTACACAACAGGAATGAAATTGAAGCATTAACATTACAGTTTAGTTGTGTTACACGGTGACTGCCATGCTCTTTTGATGACTTTCCGGGAGCAGCTACTGTAATGACACTTGATACACAGATGACCAGTATTACTTACACTGAGCGATCTGCTCACAGAAAGTCTGATCCAACTCCTGTGGAATGCAACAGGCCATTTTGCCATTGATTCAATGGGAGTTCGATCAGGCCCCCTGATTCAGGTTGTCTTAAACCCTATACAAATTAGGGTTTCTTTTCCCCCTTGTTTAAAGGACGACAACCTTGTATTTGCTGATATTTAAATCAGAGAAGTTAATGTATTAATTTATTTTAAAATTCCAATATGCTTGACACTTATCCCAGACTACCAGACCTAGGCCAGAGAGGACATTTAATACTGACTTTTCTTATTAACCCACTTCCCCAGCTGGGTCAGTGTGTTATTACAGGGCCCACTCCTCATTTCTACATTAGCATTAGTGTCCTAAATTGCCAACATAAGTATAACTGGCCAAATTCTTTGCTGGTGTTGACTAGCACAGGTCCATTAACTTAAACAGTACTACACCATTTTATACCAGCAGAAATTCAGACCTTCATCTCTCATTAGTGTCCTAAGTGGATTAATTAAACTATAGTAATTCTTCTGTAGAGCTGGTTGAAAAAAAAAAGAAAAAAAAAAACAACCTTAATTTATCCCCCCCCCCCCCCCCCCAAAAACTGCCTTAAAGATGTAAGCTTTTTAGTTGGACTTTTTTTTTTGGTCCCCCTCCTACAGATCTGCTCAGAGAAAAAAAAAAGTTCAGGGGGTGGGCATCTGAAAGTTTGTCAATCAATGTCAATTTTTTAAAATGAAAATTTCCAACCAGCTCTAGGGTTCCATTTCAGAAATAATAAAACTGAAATGATTCCAAATATACGAAACATTCTCTCTCCTTCCCTTGTCAGTGCAAGTTAAAGTTTCTTGGCCAGAACCTCAGCTGGTATAAATCTGTGGCACTCCACTGAAATTAAAACTAAATATGCATCACCTGGAGAACTGGTCGTCAACATGTAACTACTGATAGAAAGGATTTGAGGCTTGACTTCAGTGACTCTGAAACAAATAAATAAACCGTGCTTTTCCCCACACTAGTCTGTGTTTAGTATTTGAATGCGACTTCTGGCAAGAAATAAACTGTCGTCTTCCATTGCACAAAAAACCCCTTTGCTTTTAGATTGACCTCAACGTTGCTTTAGCTTGAGGATCTGAAGTAGAGAGAACTTCTCCATGTAAGGAGCAGATAAATACAGATATGGTATCTTGGACAGAATTTAGGCTGTCAGAGTCAAAAAGCTCAATTTCAGTATAGAAATGTTCATTGTATTGGGGTATTATTAGGATGTAGAGGTACTGTAACATTAAAAAACTGGATTGATTAATACTTTAATCCGAGTTTGAAATTATCTATCCAGCAAGATAAATCGTTGCTCAACTAAATATGGCACAGATGACTGGATTGGCGCAGTCCTATGAATGCCAATATCAGTGACTTTCCTCTGGTGACAGTTCCATCAAGTTCAATGGGAATAGTCATACCAGTGGTTACACACATGCTTGAGTGGTTGCAGGCTCAGGCAGTGTGTGTAAAATACAGACTAGATCCTAGGTCCTGCCCCAGGCAGGCAGCAGAAACTGCTCGCATTTCCCCCGCTGGAGATTCCCCTGCTATATGGTTGGGAGGGGAGTCAGAAAGCCAGCCCAGCTGGGAGCTACAACTGGCTCTCTCCTCCCCACTCTGCCAAAGTTGTTCTGCAGGGCCAGAGTCTCTGCTGTGTCCAAGTTCAGATGTTAATAGCAGGTTGTGTTCCCATAAGTCTCTGTCAAGGTAATGACTCCTCATTACTGATGTGACATTGCATCATATATAGCAAAAACCTCTTTTGTCCCAAGGCTTGTGTGCAAAAGACAACTTGGTCTTACACATATCACTAGCTACTGCAGATCTAATATTAGACCTAAGTTGCCTGAACTACAGCTTTGTTTTTTAGAATAGTGACTCCTGAGAGAAAATAAATTTCTTCATTCAGAAAGAAAAGGTAACATTAAAAATAAATATACCAACTATCATATAAAGTAATTCCCCTCAGGAGTGGAAATGTAATTGCCTTTTATGCAATCAAAACCTATTTAAGGCAACTGTTTTAGAGCACTATGGATTGAGGAACAGATTTTCAAGTTCTTAGCACCCAGCAGCTCCCCACTCAACTGCTAAACAAACACTTTT
Organism: Emys orbicularis; assembly: GCF_028017835.1. Classification (NCBI taxonomy): domain Eukaryota; kingdom Metazoa; phylum Chordata; order Testudines; family Emydidae; genus Emys; species Emys orbicularis. Next base: position 41,452,664 of record NC_088695.1, on the reverse strand, counting down.
AAAAATCTAGCCATAAGCATGAAATTGACCTATGTGTACAGGTAGCTCAAATGCTATTGTGAGGATTTAAGTGAAACAGACTATTTACCGCTCATATAAGTTCTCTGCACAAGGTTGAATTTGACTCTAATTATGTATGGCCCAATCCTGCATCCATTGAATTCCAGGGGAGTTTTGCTGTTGAGTTCAATGCGAGCAGGATCAGCCTTTCAGCTTCTAAAACATCCAATTTAATAATTTTCTATTAACCAAAACCTGAAGACCTTATTCACTCTCTCAAACCACCAATTGACTGGCCCTGCCCTAATAAAGGCTTTTAAAGTGTTATACTACAAAATTCTGAATGTTGGACTTCATTTATTTAAAAGAAAAATGTTTGAAAACCTGAGTATTTCCCCTAATATTTAAATAAGGAAACAGTTTCCAATCTGAAACAGGAGTAGCTTCATCTACACCAGCAAATTTCATTGCTTTAGAATGGTAAAAACGCACCTTAGCACATTTACAGACAAGGACCATTAGGTCTAGTATTGCGTCTGCTGGTTGTAGTTTACCCCAAGGGCCACCTAAACCTAGATCACATCTTAAGGTTAATTATGGCCAGCTCACACGATTTTAAACACAGGATAGTCCACATCTAGGCAGAGGGCCAGATCCATAGCACAGACTCAGAGGCAGCACAAAGCAGGTGGAAACTTCAGTGCTGAAGCACAGCAAAGGATCCTTCCACTAGAGAGAAATCCTTGGGTAGAATTAAGCTGGCATAGCTGTTTCAACCTCAATCGCCCCATCAGTCCCCTTATAGGGGAAGCAAGGAGTGGGGGAGGGGATGATACTCTGCCTGATCTCCTACGGTGGCCAGTGCAAGACCGCCGAAGCCCGTGTAATTTAGCATAGTTACTCTGGACTCAATTTTGCCCTCTGGCTGCTCCAAAATCAGGGGAGCAAAGGGGTGGCTTAGGTGGCTCCCTAATCTCCCCTGCTAAGAATCCATCCTTAAGTGTTTAATGTTAAGCACCAAAATGACATTTTTCCAGTAGAGATGAGCCCTTATACGGTTCACCCAGGCCTGAAAGGACAATTAAATTTTCATCATTAGCCCTCCTCCAGTCCCATGGCCCTACCTAGTGCTTAACAACTGATGGATTCAAATAAATAACTGAATTGATTTTATTGTCTTGCCTTCAGGAAAGCCCATTTTCAGTGCTTCCCCACACCTGCCCATTACTCCAATAAGATATCACTGAAGGCAAGAGTACAGCAGCTGCAGAAAATATATATATATATTTACATCAGTAACAATACATGCTCTAGGTATTCAGATTATGGAAAAAATGCATTACATACACAAACAAAAATACATAAAGACAATGGTAGGTGTGAGACAAACTGCCAACAGCAAGTATATACAGAAAATCAGTCATATCTACTGCAACAGTCCATTTCCAAGAAGCGTGTTAAAACACACAAGAAAACCTCTCTATGAATGTAGGCAAAGCCAGATATTTGATTACAGAGAAATGGACCAGAGTTTTTCCCTGTTTGTGCCAATTGGTATGCAACAAAGGGTGGATTTTTTCCTCCCCTGCCCCTGTTTTTTTAAGTTTAAAGCGTGTACATTTTTTTAACATTTTTTTTTAAACAAATGTTTAGTGCTTGGAATAAAATTTCACAGCATTTAACTTCTAGCTGATTTTACTTTTAGTTAAAAGGTCTTAATTCTACAAGAAATGGACCCAATTCAGGAAGCACATAAATGGTGTTTAAACCCATCCCTAGTCAGGACCGCACTTATGCAAGTGCTTAACTTTAAGCATATCCTTAACTCCAATGGGATCTAAGTACAGTATATGCTCAAAGCTAAGCAAGTGCTTATGTACTTTCCCGATTCAGAGCATATGAATGTGTGCGTGTGTGTATTCAGACAGGAGATGTAGTATTTGGGATGGGTAAATTGGGTGGTGAATGCAAGCTCTTGTGCAGTGTGTTCCACCCCCAACCCCACTGTATCACATTACCTGTTACTGGTGTCTTAAGTGTGCTTTCTACTTTTAACCGCTCAAAGGTTAAATTAGTTTACATCAGGGATTAACCAACTGCAAAACTGTAGGAGGACCCCACCAGTCTCTTATTCCCCCCCTCCTCCCCATAGGAGTGCAACAGTGTGCTTTGGTGGTGGGGAAGGGAATTAAGCTAATTGTTTAAGTTAAAGTTTTTCTTTAAAATAATGAAGTGGATTTGCATGCAGTCAGTAACATTTAAAAGAAAGAGAATGTGTTCCCTGGTTGAAGCCTTAAAATGCAGAGGAGTAGGATCCCAGAATTAATTTTAAAATGGCCCAGTGATAAACCCCTGAAAATAAGGGCATACATTGCAATGCCTCAATGCTATAGGGAGCCAGGCACAATACATACACATGCACACACTAGACAACAGACTGGCAATCATCCTGACGTTGGATATGTGGCCTTCATATTAAAAGCACTTTTTGCTGACAGTGGCAAACAAATGGATGGTATTTTTACATGGATATTAACAATTCTGCAGTTTGATTCCCCCCCAAATACAGATATTCGTTTTTTAAAAAAGTACAGGTTTGGCCAAAGGTTTATTTTTACCTCTTTGTGGTTTCAGTAGTAAAGCTCTGGCAAAGCTAAATTCAATAGAGAGTGATGTAGTCAGCACCAGTCAGGAATCAAACCTGGATATGTCGAATTTTTGGGAGTACTCTCATTCATTTGAAAGAATGAAAGATTAATTCTTGTTCTTAAAGGGAGGGGAGACATCCATATGTTTCCATTGTATTTCACCCTTACAACCAGAGGTAGAGTCATTATGTCCAGTAGCTAAAACAGCGTGATCCAGTTATATTGTTATTACATTAATATACAGTAGCGATCTTGTCACAGATATTGAAAGTGCATGAAAAAAATGAATCAAGCCAATTTGATGACTCACAGATAAGTGTACCAGACATCATATAAACATACCCAAGCACCCACACTCACACATAAGATATATATAGAATCATTTACAGTATCAGAGTGATGTTTAGATCCAGTGGCATGTGCAGAAATATCAGGCAATTGCTTTTTTTGTCCTTCAATTTTTTATTTCCAGGATAGATGGGTTGTGGTCTAGGATGGCCAAAATAATCTTGTCCATATACTGTCGCAATCTGTAGTTTATTTCCTCCTGTTCTTTAAGAGCTTCCATGAGCTGAAACAAAGATTCCCAAGTTAAGTATCTAATGCAAAACGTCACTCCTACCTACAGCACTGTGTAAATTAAAATTAGATAAGGCTTGGCCTCGGGTCACCTTTGTATTAAAAAATTACTCATTGCCTCTAATGATTCTCTGCTCTCCCCTCACCCCAAGAGATTGCGAAGTGAAGACACAAAAAGGTAGATAAGTATCCCCATTATGCAGTTAGCTAACACGGGCACTTATGTCTGTGTAACTTATGTCGTTCAAGGGGGTGGTATATTCATCCCCGAGTGACATAAATTCTGCCAACACGAGCGCTGGTGTAGACAGCGTTGTGCCGGCGGGAGACCTTCTCCTGCTGACAGCTTCTGCCGCTCGCAGAGGTGGTTTTATTATACCAACAGGAGAGCTCTCTGTCGGCAGAGAGCGTCTTCACCAGATGCGCTGCAGCGGAGTAGTTGCAGTGCTGTGTGTGTGTAGACATGCCCCTAAGTACCACTGAGCAAGTCACTTGAGTCAGGGGCAAAGCTGTAAATAGAATCCAGGGCTCCCGACCCAGAGCCCAGTGTTCTATCCACAAGCCCACACTGCCTGCTCCTGAATGAGTACATGTCTGTTTCCTCATCTTAGAGTGTACATTAAATGAAACCTTTTTAAGCATTCCTACATCTGTAGAAAAAAAGGTGCTGTAAATACAGAGTGTGAGAATTCGAACATATATAATGTTTTGAGGCCACAGTTTCCTGTCCAATAAAAAAGGATCTATTTGAAATCATAAATAATGCACCTTTGGTGCTATATTAACGTGCAGGGAAAATGTATATTTTGTACTTTCACCTAAGCTCTTAGGATCCGAGAGCATCTTTAGTTCATTTCAAGACAAGTTGCTTTATATACACAGTATGTTTAGGCTGAGATTTTCAAAGCTGTCTAAGAGATTTGGATGCCCAGTGCTCATTAAAATTAATGGTTTTGGGGCATCCAGTTCTATTAGGTGGCCTTTAAAATCTCAGGCCAAAATTATTATGATAAAAACATTACGATGAAATTTTTTTTTTTTTTTTAACAGGTCTGAAATTTAATAAACATGGTCCACTAAGTTATGGTGACAGCAGGATGTTTGTCAAGCAAAGACACAAGATACGTCTTTTTGGGGGGAGGAAAACCAGAAACAAAGAGAGTTAGTTGTGGCAGCCTAGGTGGATTCTTTTGGTCAGACTAGAAGCAAAATCCCAGGCTGATATTGTGAGTGAGTAGAAGGTCTGAAGGCTCAGCTGCCTTGTCTCGAGAGATTAGCCGGGCAGGTTGTGGGTAGGAATGCTGAGACGACAAAGAGTGGCCAAAGCTGTCCAGTGACAGTGATTCAGTGCCCAATTTAAGGCATGAGTTTTTGAAAAAGTCCTAAGGACCCATCCTCTGAAAAAATCAGTCTCTATTTACATCTAAAAATTGGAGTTCCCCAAAAATCACTAGTCACTTTGGAAAATCTTGACCAGCATCTCCAGGTCTCCAGCTGGACAGGAATATAGGTTTATCATATATAATTCAACACAACAGTAGTTTGGCATTCCCGTTGAGATACACCCTCTTTATTCTCTCAAGCCAGGTTTTTTTTTTTTTTTTTTTAAATGTGCCTCTTAGAGCTCATCTCTGTAGAGAATGTGTCTGATTCTTCTCCTCCTCCCCCGATCAAAACTGCATTATTTGAACGAACCATAGCAATTAACAGGGAGACAGAGGAGTCGAGCAGAACCACTTTGGCAGCATGCTACTCAGTATTAGATAGTGATCCAGAAGTTCTGCGTTAGCCCTGGTAAGATTAAAGACTGGATACAAGACTTATTTTGGTGACAGCAAAAAATGTAGTTTGTCTTATTCTGAGGCCAGATCTACACCACCACCTACTTCAGTATCACTTATGTTGCTGAGGGGTGTGAATATACCACCCTCTCTGAGCAACATCAGTTACACCGACGTAAGTGCCAGTGTGGACAGCACTATGTCGGCGGGAGGGCTTCTCCCACCGACATAGCTACCACCTCTCACAGAGGGGGATTTATTCTGCCGATGGGAGAGCTCTCTCCTGTTGGCATAGAGCATCTTCACCAGACCCACTCCAGCAGCACCGCTGTAGTACTTCTAGTGTAGACTAGCCCCGAGAAAAATTCCACCAAGTGACATCGCACAACCAGTCTCCACAGGGCCCTGGTTCAGCAAAGTACGTAAGCACACACCTAACTTTAAACCCAGGAGTGGTCCCCTGAAGTCAACAGGTCTATTCAAGCGCTTAGTTGGGTACAAGTTCTATACCACAACTCACTTTTATAAAAGCAAAAAGGGAAACTATCCATCTAATACTTAGATCAGTTTCCTGCATTTTACCTTTGACTGCCTTCAAAGTCCATAGCCCTTGTGGCTTGAAAGAACCTCTCAAATCATCTCACCTGGTCCCCTGCCCAAGTGTAAGAGCTCCTCTAGAATATCTTGCTAAGTGCTACTTCATTAAATGTCTACATTATGGGTTTGTGCACAGAAACTTTTCAGTAGTTCTATTTGGTTGGTCTCCAAAATAGGGTGAGGTCTTCAATCGATATAGCTCCATTAAAGTCAATGGAATCACACTGATTCATGCGGGCCAAATCCTCAACCAGTTGCTTTTTGAAAGGTGAGCTATCAGCAGTCACAAACTCCTGGTATTAGCATTAACTCCATTGAGATGAATGGGTGTAACAGGGACAAGTGTGGACTGGTTAGTTAAAGTATGCAGTATTGTTTAGAGCTTCTTAGCAACTTGGAGGTGTGCCGGGTTTTTACCAGCTGTGCCAACTGAAAACGAGGAGCCAATGTGTAAATTCAGTTTGAAGCATGAGCAAAATTCTCTCTTGGTTATACAGGAGTAAATCCGAAGTCACTCCTCTGAAGTTAATGGAGTTACTCCAGCTTGACGCTGGAATACATCAGATTAGAAAATCTGGAACCGCACTTGAAGAAATGAGCTACCGTAAGGCACCTGCTAAACATGAAACAGTGTCTATAACAGCAGTCAGTGCCTTAAATAGATACCCTTTAGATCTAACGCTGCCATCCTTTGAAACAAACTTGTGTTACGATGGAATTTCTCTAGTATTTTGATTATAATGAAACTAGTTGGATGATGCTAAAATAAGCATCTGAAAATATCACTAGATTTAGCTACATTCCTAATTCCTGGCACAACAGGAGTTATGTTGCGGATTTGTCTGTGTAAGAACTTTCACCCTGACAGTTAATCTGTTCTCACTTTTCTATTTTGGGATTAGCATTGTTTTGCTCTCAGTTGCATTACCTCATCTCTTGATGCAGAGTCGATTTCAGCAGCCAGTGATTGGGCTTTTGTCTGTGTTGCAAAAAGATTCTTAGCTTCATAAAGACTAAGACTTAGGATCTGTCCATTAAGGTCATCATTCTGGTCACGAAGTTTCTGATTCTCCTATTAAAATAGGAAAGAAAATGGAATGGAGTTTTCATGAAAAGAAAGAAAAACCGCTCAGGTAACATGAAAGCGAACGTCACTTTTGTTTTGCATGTCATTATCCACTTTTCTAAGATATGTCCTTTACAATGGTACCTCTAAGAATGGCCAAACACTGGAGGGTTTCAGAGAAAAACCTAAATTCCACACAATAATTCCACCTAATTCTGGAATGTTACAGGGCCTTCACAGAAGACGTTGCCTACTGATCCCAGCTGTGGATCAGCTTCCGTGCCAAGCGTGATATGGTTGGGTTGTTTTGTTTTGTTAAGCTTGTGTATCTTCACTTAGGGTACGTCTATACTTACCTCCGAGTCCGGCTGTAAGCAATCGATCTTCTGGGATCGATCCCGGAAGTGCTCGCCGTCGACGCCGGTACTCCTGCTCCGCGAGAGGAGTACGCGGAGTCGACGGGGGAGCCTGCCTGCCACGTCTGGACCTGCGGTAAGTTCGAACTAAGGTACTTCGACTTCAGCTACGTTATTAACGTAGCTGAAGTTGTGTCTCTTAGTTCGAAGTGGGGGGTTAGTGGGGACCAGGCCTTAGTTTTCCATTTTCTGTACTAAGTGGCGGAACAATCAGCCCTATCTTCATCTGTGCCTTCAAATATGATTATATTACTGTAAACATTCCAATTTTGGGGTCAGTCTTCAAGCAACTAGACTCCAGTCAGACTTCTTCTGATGACCCCTAGAGCTTAGTCATGGGGAGAAAAATACAGACAGACAAAAGTGCCCCAACTTTAATCTCCAATATGCCTTTATTATTTTGTGTGCCTGTGACGTTATTGACATAATCTGGAACCATATAGAACATGGTTGCAACCAAAGTCCTGTAGTGGCACCAAATCTTGTATAAAGGGGGTCAAATGAGGTGTCTAACACAAGGTTATGGTTTGCTGGTTATAATTATGCTGTCTATATGTGTGTATCAGTTTTGTAGTTGAAGTTGTGAATATTGGCTCTAGACTGTCTGTATTTCAAACTTATGCTATGCTTCTGGGAGACATCCCAGACAAGTTGGTGTTAGCTCTGCCTAGCCTGCCTGATGGCCCATTAAGGACCATCAGCTATACAATTGACCCATTGAGAGAAGGCAGATACGCCTTGCAACTCAGCAAAGTATGCAGGGACTGGCCCATGTGACTCCAGACTCCATTTTGCTGTAATTTTCCACAGTAAGGACAAAGAGGTGTTCTTACACCTGGAAAAGACTATAAAAGGCTGATGCCTCATCTACATCTTGTCTTCAGTCCTGCTTCTTACCTCTGGAGGGACTTTGCTACAAATGGAAGCTCTACACAAAAGGACTGAATGACCCATCCCAGCTGTGGATGTACTCCAGAGACTTGATTTTGAACCTGCAGTTTATTTCATCACTGCTACAAGCCTAAACCAAGAACTTTGCCATTACTGTATGTAATTGATTCCATTTAACCAATTCTAGCTCTCATCTACATCTTTTTCCTTTTATGAATAAACCTTTATATTTTAGATTCTAAAGGATTGGCAACAGCGTGATTTGTGGGTAAGATCTGATTTGTATATTGACCTGGGTCTGGGGCTTAGGTTCTCTTGATCCCAAAGGACCTTTTTCTTTTACTGGGGTATTGGTTTTCATAACCATTTGTCCCCATAACAAGTGGCACTGGTGGTGATACTGGGAAACTGGAGTGTCTAAGGGAATTGCTTGTGTGACTTGTGGTTAGCCAGTGGGGTGAGACCAAAGTCCTCTTTGTCTGGCTGGTTTGGTTTGCCTTCGAGGTGGAAAAACCCCAGCCTTGGGCTGTAACTTCCCTGTTTAAGCGATTTGTCCTGAATTGGCACTCTCAGTTGGGTCTGGCCAGAACCAGCATCGTTACAGTGGCCAAGTTGACAAAACTTCCTGTGTGCACAGATACCACATTTACTTGTGCATGGATTGCTTTTAATGTCCAGTCCATATAGCGCCGGGGTCCCCAAACTGTGGGGCACATCGCACCCCCCCCCCGCACAGCAGGGCCCAGGCCAGCCCCCGAGAGGGGGAAAGAGGGAGAACCACCCTGCCCCACTCCGCCCCCAGCTCTGCTCCGGCCCTGCCCCCAGCTGCGGCTCTGTTCCTGGCCCCCGACTGCGGTCCAGCTGCGGCTTCTGCTTCTGGCCCCAGCCTTTGCTCCCGGCTGCAGCTCTGCTCCCGGCCCTGGACCCAGCCCCACCCTCGGCCCCTGGCCGTGGTTCTGTTCTCGCTCCAGCCCCAGACCTGCCCCCCTCCTTAGCAGCCGCAGCCCCACTCCTGGTCCTGGGGCAGGACCATGAAAAGTTTGGGGACCACTCACATAAAGGACAGCAGCCTACTACTGATGCCAGCTAACAGTTACTTCCTTAGCAAAGTGACATGGCCTATGGATCTGAAAGTCTCCAGTTTGGATCTCATGGTCAACCCACGTGAGTCATTGCATAGGAGACACACACAAATGCATGAACACGCCTCTTGCACTATGCAGGCTGTATTTACAATCCTTTCAAAAAACAAACAGAGCTTGGGAAGTCTTAACAAATGCAAACACTATAAAGATCCATTTCAGGCCAATGAAAGTCTCTCTTGGGAGTTTGTTGATAAAAGTTACAATTAGAGATATTTCTCCAGCATCTCTGCATGATTATCCAAACATCACCCCCACGAACATGAGAGGCCTGGAGGCCCCCACCCCGCTCACCTGCTTTAGCCGTTTAATTTCATGCTCCATTTCCACTTCCCTCGTTCGTGCGTTGAATTCACTCACACTGGACGAGGAGCTTCTCCCCCGGCCGGGGCGCTCGCAATCTAGTTTGTACAGCTGCAAATGCTCCAGTTCCTTTCGCAAGTCCTCAATGAGCTGCAAGGAGATGAAGACAGGATGGTCCATTTCAATAAACAGCGACTGACCACCTGCACACCACGAACTGATCAGCTCTTCAGGGCAGGGACTGCCTAGTTGTTTGCAGGATAACTGGTGCAGTGTGGCTCTGATCCAGATCGGAGCAGCTGGGCACTTCTGCAACACAGCCAGCCCCTCAACACCCGATCTCCGGAAGTGCTGATCACACCGCCAGTTTATGAAGTGCAAGGGTATCTAAGGAAGCTTGAAAGATACCTTCCTAGCTGCACATATTCAGAGGCATGGAGATCATGAGAGAGCAGCTCCAAAGTTTACAGTTGTGGCAGGGACTGTCACTACGTGTTTGTACAGTGCCTAGCACAACGGGGCTGCCAACCTGCTCAAGGCCTCTAGGCACTCCTGCAATACAAGTCAGGGTTAAACAATAAGTGCCACTAGGGGAATTGCCACATCGACAACATTATCCCCAGGTCCTGCTGTGGCCGCCCTTGCACATGACAGTGCACCTGTTGTTTTACTCACTCTTGCAAGGAAGGGCTGCTGGAGCGGGCTCTGCACCTCTGTTCATACTCACCTCCTGAGTAGCTTCCCTCTCCTTGTTAAATTCAAGTCTGTTCTGTCGCAGCTTGTCCATCATCCTTTTGTACAAGTCCATCTCGTCCTTCAGCCGCAAACTGGTGTCTTCTAACCTATCCGACATGCGTTGCCTCTCCTGAAACAAACCAGGAACTTGACAGCCAAGTTGGACTTCCCCAGCCCATCATGTTTCCATGTCATTGTTTTACACCATGCTAATCGGCCAATACCATTCATCAGCATGGGTGCAGCTACTCTAGTGTTATGCTGCAACCAGAAGCTTAATCTCCCGGAGCTCGATCCTTTCAGCTATCTGCATGCAGAGCTGTATTCAGTCAATGGAAGTTCTGAATGTACTAGCACTTAGCAGGATCGGGGCCACTATATAAACAAGCAGTCTCCAAGGATAACAAAAACAGGTATTTTATCGGTCAGTGAATATTCCAGAACTCTTCCGTCTGGCCATTTCTCTGCAGAGAGCCAGAGAAGTGGGATATTTCTGTATAGTTTAGGGAGATAATTTCTCAAAGCATAAAAGCTTAAACACACAACACAAACTTGCCATTTGAAGACAGATAACTCTCCTCATCCCCTGCCATCATTCTTCTTGCAAAACCCTTCAGTTTTCAAACTAGTTTAGGAGAACGCAATTCATTTACCATGCTGAAAGGAAAACTCACTATGCCCCTGATCTAATGCCTAATGAAGACAACAGAAAGACACCCATTCATTTCAATGGGCCTTGGACAGGACTATAAAAGCCAGTCACTTTTGAAGTTCGCCTCAGAAATATTCCTTTAGGTGTGTTAAGTGTCTCCCAAATCCATTTACATTATTTTTCTCTTATTTTGGGGATTGTCAATTAAAAAAACCCTATCATTTAGTGACTAATTTTTTTGCCCTCACATCAACCACACAGCTGACTAGCAGTCACTCACTACACAGATATGGTCAGCACTCAGAAGTTTAATTACCTCATCTAGTTTCTCAGTTTGTGATTTCAGTCGTGTGACGGTGGTTTTGAGTTCACCATTTTCTTCTTCAAGCTGTTGAACCCTGTATAAAGACAGCGAGACTTACAGTAAACACAATCGGCAAGGAAAGCGTGAGGGATTGAGAGAAACATGCTCCCCAAAAATCCCATTCATCTGGTCTCTTTATTGAATGTAGGTGTTTAAAGACAAAAAAAAAAAAAAACTTCTCCTAGTGGTTTTCAGCACAATCACTGACTTGGTTTAAGTGGCCAAAGATCCACATGGACATTTGGATGTGAGGGGGATGGGCATGGCATAAGACCCTGAATAGAACCTAATAGAAAGGAACCAGGCCACAGAGAAGTTCCCGATACAGTTGGTCCCAGTTCCTTCCTTGAATCGCTAATTTTAGAAAGCCAAATACCTACTTATTTAAAAGGCAACTGAACTTTTACTGTCTTCTAAGCTTCTACTGGGCATCTCTTGCACAAAGACAAAACACGCAGGGCCTGACTTGCCACCCTGAACCTTGGGCAGTAATTTAACAGCATTCTAGTAGCTTTTTACACCCATTCTGCACAGGTGTAGGTAGCTTCCCAAGGACCAAGACAGCAGAGAATCAGTCTCACATCCTTCCCGTCCTGGTTGAAGATAGGGATAAAATAGATACCTGTGTCTATGTAGGGGCAACAAGAGTAGAGCCCTTGGCCTGAGTTCTAGTTTTATGGTTGATTGTGCTTTATAGGTTTCTTGGGCATGCCCGTAGGAGGCTCTCTCTTACAGATTTTGCTTCCTCGCCGTATGCCAGGGCCACAGCTTGGCATCCTTCAGAGCCCAGTGCAAGGCCCTTGGCTGAATGGACATCTGGGAGAACATCTGGCAGCTGACTGCAGTTGGGTTGTTGTGTCGGCAGCGTGAGGGTAATTATTTTCCTGTTTGACTTGAGTGATGGTAGGTGCCCAGAAAGCCATTAGTGACGCTCATTTACATGACACATTCGTTCTTATGCCATAAGAGACACTGCCACAATGCAACTTGAGCAGGGACTCAACAAATCTCAACTCAGGGGAAAAGCCAAGAGTATTCCATTCTCCTATCCTTTTGGGGTACGTATAGTGTCTATCAAGTTGTTCTGCATGGGCAGACCTCTGCCAAGGGGGCTCTGTGAACAGGGATCAGCTGGGAGAATTCGGTAAGTTCTTCAGGGCAGGGATCCTTCTTACACATAAAGAACCTAACATGCTTTTGGGTATTACACAACTAAGTGACTCTCTTCAATTATTTTAAGTATCTAACCTGTAACCATCTGCACACAAGGCAACATACAATCTAGGTTCACACACTAATGGAAAAAGTGGATTACAAAAAGAACACATGAGGAAAACAGTCATTATATCTTCTGCTTCTATGTGGATCTAGACAACACGTCATCCCGACTTGCCAGCTGGTATGTTTTTACCTTGTATTTAGCAGTTCAATTTCAGTGCCCTTTTCTTTTTCATACTTGCTGTATGCTTCTCTATGCCTTTTTATTTCTTCTTCCAGCGTTTGTTCAGCTGATGTCTCCTGGTCTTTCAACAGTTCTTCTAGTTCATGAACTCTAGGAAAGTCAGTCATTTTGGTAACAGTTTAAAACACTTGCCCACACACCACATTCAAGAGTATCAAATACACACACTTCTCTTTTATTCTATACTGATTTACCACTTAGATCTTTGTATGCATACTTCCCAGCAGCCAAAGTTAAGGAACATCTATTTCTCTATTATGGCCATTCTCTGTAATAACATGCTGGGTTCTCTCTCTGAATGTAGGCCAGTTTTCTGCCGCGAGTATGTATACCATAAAAGACATGGGGGCATCCCCTTCATAACATGATGTGAGATGACTCTCCCTAGACAGCCAGCTGCAAGCAAGTCAGATACTCTGCTTGGCAGGAGCATAACCGCTACATTGCTAAGCTTGCTTAAAGGACACAATTCACTGCATATGCAGCAAGGCTGTGCAGTTCCATTTTTTTGGGCTTCCCAGATGAAAAGCTTTGAGGACACTTGCTCCGTGTAGGACAGTGACACGCACAAAAGTTCACACTTCATTCTAGCTAAGCAGCTGGGACCCAATATTGGATTTCCACTTTCCTTCTAGTCTCATCACAGCTCTGCTCCTGAAGGTATTGCAATGACACGGCACAGAGGAAGCAGGCTGCATGTTTTATTACCTGTGAACTAGCTGCGTGTTCTCCTGTTTCAGTTTGCTCTTCAGGTCTCCATTTGTCATGTTATCATTCTCCAGTTCGGTCACCTTTTTTTCTAAAGAAGTGACCTAGAAAGAGAAGAGGATTTGAGTCTCTTTCACACCCACCCAACCTCTTACATCTAAACCACAACGGGGGGCAAAGCTGCACTTGGATGCCAAAGGCAAAACTTAATACAAGGGTCTACGTTTCCAAGAGAGCAGGAGTGCATCTCGTTCTGATCTTCCCTTAAGTTCATGTCCCCCAAAACCTATCAATGCAAACGCACAATGAATTGACACTTAGAAGTGCATATTGACCGGAATTAAATACAGAGAGAAATTAAGCTACTTAGCATCACTGTAAGAGACAGGCTGTCATTACTTCATTTGCATGAACAACCCTCAGCTTCTTGCCACAACGTAGTGCAATGAGATTTAGTGCTTATGAGAGTGAATCCTCCAAGGTGCCAGGCAGCCTTAGCTTCTACCCAAGTGACTCTCACAGGACTCCCTTGAAGGGCCCTTGTAGAGTCAGTCTGTTGGAGGGAAACGGATACAGTGGGACAGGGCCCCAGGCTGGAAGGCAAAACCTGGGCTCTATACATAGCTTTGCCATGGACTTGCTGCTGCAGCTTGGACAGGTCAGAGGCCAAGAGAGTGTCCTAATTTTAGGTGCCCAACTTGAGATGCCTTGAGCCTGAGTTTGGATTTGGGAGTGCTCACCTCCCTGAAAATCAAGCCCCTGTAAGGTGCCTCAGAAGTTGGGCTCAAAAACGAGGCACCTAAAGCTTGGGTTTGCTTATGTAAAGTTTGGACTTAAGCCCACTGGGCCTCAGCTTGGGAAACTGAGCTAAGTTGCAGCAAATGAGCAGCTACCTCGAGAATGGAATTGACAGACACAATGGGCCCAAATCTCATTCACATTAATGCTTCTTTATGCTGCTCTGGTAGCCCAGAGGGGCCATAAGTGGATGTACATGTCATTCATACTGACTTGATTGGTATATCAATTTACACTGCCAGAGCACTGTTAAGGGCTTTGTTTATACACAGAAGTAGTCCCACTATCACTATACCGGTGTAGTTAAAGCAGCACAACCGCTTAGAGTAGACGCAGTTATACTGGCATAGCTATTCTTGTGGGGGGGGGGGGGGGGGAAGAGAATAAACTATGCTGGCATAAAACACCTTTATGTTCTCTAGGACTGTACCCATGCAAGAATTTTACTGGGATAAGTATTTTCGTTAAAAAAATAAAAAATAAAAACCAACCTCATGTGCAACTGAAATACCAATATAAAAGCTAGGTTTTGACCAGGCATTTAGTGGAAGTGAGAATCAGACCCATTGTTGCTTTTTCATTTTCTTGCTCAGTGAAAGGCTTACATATTAATCAAGCTTAGACTTCATCATATTTCAATAAAGAATTCTTAGCTTGTACTTTCGTTCTCTTTTTGGTTAGGCTCTTCTACTTCTTTTGGGAGAGGAAGTGAACATTAACTTTGGGATATTCCATTATTACTCACTTTTCGTTAGAGATCCTGACTGAGGTCACTTGCCCAGATCTACTAGCCACCTCTGGTGGCTCTTTCTGGTAGACAGACATGTCTCCGGCTGCACCAACAATAGCTCTGCTGAATCTAGCAATCATGATGTGAAGGCTCCTCACCTTTTCAGTGATATCATTATCACATGAGTCTATGCTGTCTCTGAACAAGTCCTCTGTGCTGCCATTACTGCTGCTGAAGTTACTGTTGTGGAAGAGTTGTCTGGAAGATTAGAAGGATTATTTTACATCATAGGGGGGGGAAAAAAAAAAAGTCTTCCTACTTTGTGGACTGGCTTTGCACCTTGAATGTCCCCAGCTAACATCTGTGCAATAGCTTCAATGTAACTTAACTACGTAGGAGTCTGATTACACTTAACTTTGTAGTCCTATTTTAACCAATACGTTTATTCCATGATGCAAATGTTAAGTCAAAGTTGCATGTAACATCATGTTCACTAATATGCTAGATGCCAAATCTGGGAGAAGGTGAGACCTAAGTGATGTTGATAGGCATAGTTACACAGAAGCCTATTAGTTTTGCAGAACAAGTGGTACAAAAGTTTTCTTTATTTACAGGGGGGAAAAAAGCCAAACAAACAAACAAAACAAGAAGATTCCACTGTGTGACATTGCAATATGCAAGAATTAAGAATACTTAAGACAGGTTTGAAACTACCTGTTCGGAAGCTACGTACAAGCTGCATGTTTGCAGATTTTCCTCACCACATTATGATGCTTTAACTTTGAGAGGGATGATATGCCACTGTCCGGTATGTACAAAGTCATTGCTTCCCAAAAAGGGCCAGCATTAAGATATCCTGGACCAGATCCAGGAAGAGTATTGCATTCCTCCCCCCACAAGTCCGTGTACTTGGCCTTAACTTGGACCAGAATCTGGTGTGACCACCATTTTTAAACAGCTGGGCAATTCCCTTTGCCCTCTGGCAACAAAACTAGGTCAGGAAGGCAATAATAGTAATGCCTGATGGGACATAAGATGCAAACAGGTTAAAATAAATAAGAAAAAAGCAGCGCAGGATGGCATCTTTTCAAACGCCTAACAAGGGAACAACTTGCTGATTCACCTACTGGGCCAGCTTGTCCACTCCAAGAGCCTGGTACGGACTAGAATGGCTCTGATGAGTTTGCTCACCTGTGCAATATTGAAGGCTGCAGCTCTATAATCAGGGAAATGATATTCTTCCTAAATCCAGCACCCAAGTAGCTATGTTGGCCTCCAGACAGAACAGATTTTATTACAACACTTTCAGCAACATGACACTAACTTGGAATTCAGTTAGCTTAGCTTCCCACTCATGTGCAATGCCACACCTATACAGTCTCTCCTCCACATTGGTGGGTAGTTAATTCATGCCAGGAGGTGCTGAGAGTCTCTCAATTGAGACTTTACAGAATTAGACCTTAGTTGCTGACAAAGAACTACATTAAACTGTAAAGAGCGTGGAATAAGGCTGCATAGAAATAAGTCAGCCAAGCTGGTAAACAGGGGTTTGACTTCTGTTTTTTAAGCTAACTCAGAATTAAATGTGCTACTTGACTGGGGAGGGAAGAGAGAAGGGGGAATCCTAACCTTAAGTGAGAAAAATCAGGGAGAAGAAGTTGCATTTCTTCTGATGCAGCTGCTTCCAACCTCAACCATGTCAAACCTCCTCCCCTCCCCCACACTTCCTTCCCACCTTAAGCGTCTCTTCTGCGCACCCTATTTGGTTTCCTTTGAGGGATTCATTCTTAGCATGAACCCGTGACATCAGCATGAATTCTGGTCACAAATGATTTCAAAGTACACAGAACAAGCTTGAGTGTCTTACCTTCCAAAAGCTGTGCTTGAGATTTTTCGGTTGGGGCTACATGGAGACAGAAGGAATAATGTAGTAAGTAAACAGTTTATTTGGTTATTGTGCAATTCAGTAACAATCTCAATTTAGTTGCCAGTTGAGTTCTGTACAGAATATACAGCTGTCTTATTTTAGCTTTTAATTTGCTTCACCAAAAAAAAATGCTCATACAACTTAATCATAAACTATTCTAATAACTAATGGAACTCCTTGCCAGAGGATGTTGTGAAGACCAAGACTATAACAGGATTCAAAAAAGAACTAGATAAGTTCATGGAGGATAGGTCCATCAATGGCTATTAGCCAGGATGGGCAGGGATAGTGTCCCTAGCCTCTGTTTGTCAGAAGCTGTGAATGGGTGACAGGGGATGGATCACTTGATGATTACCTGTTCTGTTCATTCCCTCTGGGGCACCTGGCATTGGCCACTGTCAGAAGACAGGCTACTGGGCTAGATGAACCTTTGATCTGACCCAGTATGGCTGTTCTTATGTAACATGAAGTTGGGTGTAGTGCCATAAGCTACTGTGATCACTAATAAAATGAATTTGGGAATACTATATTCAGTACAAAAAGCCCTGTCACATTTAAACAGATTTTTGCCAGCTTGAATCAAAATGAAACTGTAGTACAGTATCTGCTACAGCTCTCTCTCTCTCTCTCACACACACACACACACACACACACAAGCAAATCCACTAGCTGCCCCTACCCCAAGATACAGAGCCATGCATGGCTCTGTATCAGAGACTGATTGCACATCTTTTGTCAAAGCAGAACGCTACTCTGAATTCAGGACTGTCAGTTGCAACATCAAATTTCATAACAAAATTGTCAAAGATGCAACCATCATGTTTTACATTTTAGCAGGTTACCTACTGCTGTGACAGCAGCTATAACTATTTCATAACATATACTATGCCGTTGTTTTCTTATCAAGACTAGATGAAGTGCATTATGTTCTGGTTCCTGGGAACATGAAACAAGGCAAGCTTTGTATTCAGTTTCTAGGGGGAGCTAAAGGTTTACAGATGAATTGCCACAATAAGCAAGGGATTTGCAGAAATATTTAGACTCTTTCAGAGTTTAAGGAAAATGCTTTGCAATTGTCTATCTACATGTGGGTGGCAATACGGGTATAAAGGAAAAAGCTAGAACTCCTGAGGAGATACAAGAAGTCACCATCATCCTGGTTTTAAAGTTGCATTGTTTTCCCAAATCTGGTTTTAGGTGAATAAAATCCTCAAGCCACTTGAATCAAGCCACAGAATCTAGAGATCCTGGGACAGATTCTCAGCTGGTGTAAACATAGCTCCATTGACATCAATGACCACAGCAATGGAGCTATGACACTTTACAATAGCTGAGGATCCATCCCAGAGACTCATTGGATCAACTCATCTCCCTCCGTGATAGAAACGTGCTACAGAGAACAATCTCAGCCAAGTAACAGTGTTTTATCCACGGGTGCTGAGCAGTAGGGCTTCCCACTTCCCTGGGGAGGTTGTTCCACAGGCAAATACCACCCACACTCTGCAATTCAAGATCTCATTGTTTAAGTATTTAAAATGAAGAGGACATTAATGCTCCAACTGAGAAATAGTTTCTTGATAGTAGGGAGAAGTTCTTGTTAAGATCAGACAAGATAGCAAGGTTTTAATGTCCTTGTTGCAGAATAGCATAGAAGAACTGCTTGTTGCATTTGATACTAGCTAGATGTGATATATTGGATGTAAGTAAACCAGAAAAAGGATGGGGCATATTACTGCAGTTTCCCCTTCTCATTTAGTAGCTGTTGCTTTGACTGCTGGCTAACCCCATTTCAAAAGAGACTGCTGAGAACAGAGTGCTGGCTACTCACCTGTTTGCTTTCAAGTTTTTCAGCCTCGCTTCCAAGTCATTAAGCAGGTTTATTTTTTTGCAGCACTGTGAGCAGTAGACATCCAATAACTCGCTGTTATAAATGTGCCTCATTTTCCTTGGCGTTTGCCCAGCACTGTTTGCGGGAAAGGAGATATGTTACTGGCTATTGTTACTAATTCAAATTCATTTCCCTCTTGCTGGTATTTCATAAATAGTCATGTTGCAGTAAGTGGACTTGGGAATGCACTGCCACTCCCATCACAGCTGCTCTGTCAAGGCCAGCTACAGGAGCAAAGATGGGGATCCCAATGGGCTCTGGAACAACTATATGCTGTTAATTACCACAATACCAAATCCCACTTGGAGGAGGGATTCTAAAAGAGCAAATGATTTCTGCTTTGTCTACACCAGTGGTTTTCAAACTTTTTAGGCTGCGTACCCCTTTCCAAATAATGCAGTCTGCCGCATACCCCTATCTGAGATAGGGTCACAATATACCCATGATTAGATTGACAAGTCTGACTAAATAAAATGTGTTGTCTGCTATTACAGGATTTTTCTTGTGTACCCCCAATGAGCTCACATACTCCTACGGGGGTGAAAACCACTGGTCTATGCTATCAGAACCACCGAGAGTCCGATTCTCTGTTATTCTGAGCCCAGGGTAATGGGAAAAGACAGGATCAGCTGATCGCAGTTCAGCTTCTCTCTCTCTCTCTCTCTCTCCAAGTACTAAAGAGTGAGTACTTCCTGAAGAGATTTAAGACATTCAGGTTCAATCTGCTTATTTTTCCCCCCCCCAAAAACAAGCTCATCCATCCTTACAAGACATGTCTTCGTGTAAGGTAATATTTAATACACAGTGTTAGAATGCTAAAAAGGAAGGAGACTTTCATACTAGTCATCCCCAAACATTGCACAAGCACGAACATTGCTCAAGGTCTAATCTGATTTCCAGCTTTAAGTCAGTCAATTTCTAATAGTTGCAAAATCCAAAGTATTGCAATATATAAAGAGAATCAATCTAGGAGCAAAGCTAGAGGGCTTATTGCAGCGTGACCTGACATTACGGGCACTGGAAACAACGTAGTTGTTGCTATGGCTTTTACAAGAAAGACATTTGCCAGTAGTGTTGTGGGCAGAAATTGAAATTTTAGTTTTAAAATAACTAGACAATCCCAAGAAGTTCTGGTATGGCCCCCTGTACACGTGCTCAGAAGAAAACACTGTCAAAATAAAGAAGAACAAGTAGCAACCTGGAAGACACAGATGAGCCAAGGTCAGAGTAGGCATTGGTTCTGGTCTCATCATCAAGGCATGGACTGCTGGGAGTATAATCCACATCGTCTCCTTCCCCATAGTCTTCAAATTGTTCCTCGTTACTGATCAGAGAGGCGGTGGAATAGGTGGAGAGGTCAGAGGCTGCAGAGGGGTTGTGAGGACTTGACCTGAAACAAGACATCAGAATGGGTAGGCGGCCAACCCGCCTCATAAGACTGCCTTTTGCCCAAGGCAGCGTTTCTCAGCTGGCTTGGGTTGGCAACTCCTTATTCAAAGTCAAAAGCTTTCATGATCCACTTCCATTTACTAAAAAACTATCCCCAATTACAGCAATGAACCTACGTAACAGTGGGTGTTTGTGTTTTGAGAGTTTGACAGGACAACTGAGCTTGAAGGGCAAGGGATGATGGGGCAATAAGTGAAACAAGATTCTTTACTTTAGATTGTAATAACGTTTTCAATGCCTCACGCTCCCTTGCCGTTCACGAGCTTCCTCCTCTGGTGCGGAGGGTGTCCCAACACATAAAGCTGACCTAAGGGCTCAGGAAGCACTTTAAAAAATTGGGGTAGAGAACAGGGTTAAATAAGGCTGACGGTCACATGACAAGTCAGTGGCAGAGCCGGAATGAAATGGGAGCCTGACTCAAGTCTCCTAGACAACACGGCTGTTTCTGTATTACTGCTGTTTTTACAAGAAGCTAGACTCCTCTGCGAGAGAGTTCACAAGCAAGGCCCGTTCATTTGTAGCTGGTCTCTTCTGGAATCTAAAGTTTAAACAAAGCAACATTTTAAAGTGAACGGTGGCTGGATGGCACAAATGTCATTTTCACATCCTGCCCCCTGCCAGTATTTCAGATGTAGGCTCTTGTTTTTCCCTCCGTTGCTGAGATGCACGTGTAATTCATATTTCTATGGTCAGTAATTTACAACGCAAGAATTTAGGGCAACTCAAGTCTTGCACGGGACAAGAGGTAATTTCGGACCATGCACATAGGCAGGCTTATATTCTGCTAGAGGAGATCTATCAGATTATTACTCCCTGAAGAGGGGCAGATTAGTAACTAGTCAGCAAAGTATTTTAACACCTTCTGTTCTTAAAGGTTGCAGTAAGGATTGTGCATGGAAGGGTTCTGGGGACCAAAATTCGTATAGACACAACAGCTGCAGTTACTGTCTTAGATACTCATCTGGTCCTCCATTACCACAGCTTCTGAGCTGCTCAGTCTTTACCCTCAGATCCCCACTTCGAGGTAGGGCAGGGCTATTATCCCCATTTTACAGAGGGGGAACTGAGGCACAAGGAGACTAAGCGACTTGCCAAAGGTCACTCAGGAAGTCTGTGGTGGATCAGGGATTTGAACCCAGGTGCTCCAAGCTAGCACCCTAACCACGGGATCATCCTTCTTCTCCAGGCCTACTGCTCCCCATAACCAGAATTTACTGGAGGCCTAGACCTTGCTCCTCTTCTGTTATCTAGACCTACAACTCCTGAAATACTTCAGTGGTTGGGACCTCCCATAGTCTATGATTGGCAGATGTGCAGTGAATGAGGCATGGGAAGAGAAAGGAGGGTCATGATTAAGGCAGTTGAATACTGCCCTGGAGAGTTGGATTCTATCCCTGCCTCTGCCACGGAGGTTCTACATGATGCTGGGCAAGTCACTTACCCCAAACTTTTCACAGGTGGTCACTAATTGCCTGATCCTCCTTTTCTGGGTGCCTGACATGACATTTTAACATCGCAGGCCTGGGCCAACAAACTGAACGGTGCCTCCTGATATGTCAGGGGGAATCCACCGCACAGGATGGCAACGCAACGCTCCTCACCTACACCTGCAAAGCCTGTTCAGCCCGGCCCTCACATCCTTTGAGCGTGATGGAAGAGTAACTAAGGCTGAAGAAGGACCTGCACGCTCCGCTGCTTTGTGGTGGAGTCACACTGGAGTCCTCAGGCAAATGGGCTCCAGGAGGTAGGAAGGTGAACAAGAAAAATCCACCCGCTTTTGGCAATTAGCGCAGTGATCAAAATCTATCAGAACTCAGCCAGAACTATCACTATAAAACGTGACTCTATCCCAGCCGAGGTGCCATGGACACGCGTTAACCCTACTGGAGCAGGCGAACAAGCCAGAAGACACAAGGGCTGAGATTTCCACGGCTACGAGGGAAGATGGATGACCAAATCCCATTCATTTTAAATAGAGGGATCTGGACACCTAATTCCAGGTGTCCAAGAACCTCAGCCCAGACAGGCCTCAAACAAGAGCGATCAGCTGGTTTAACCTCCCCTCCCCTGCAAAAGACTCATGTCTTGACAGGCACCTCACCACTCACTTGTCTACAGGCAGAAAGAGTCCACTGAGCACGCTGTCCTTCTCTTCACTGCCACACACGTCGGATGCCTCAGAGCTCTGCGCGCTCTCGATGGCACTGTCCATGTCGGACTCATGGTGGACCTCTTGCTGGGCCAGGGTCATCGTGTCTTCATCAGGAAACAGCTCTGACTCACTGTACGCGCTTTCACCGTCCAAATAGGCACCGTCCTGGATTTCGCTACCCTGTCCATGGAAGGGAAAGACCAGTCAGGAGACATACAAGTTTGCGGCAAGATTTGCAGAGTAAATGGAAGCAGCAGCCATATCCCTCTCCTGGAAACACCATCGGCATGCTGGGATTTGCATCAGAGTTGCATTTAAAGGGTTACTTTTGTAAGGTCTGATCCTGCAAACACTCAATGCACAGAGCTTCTCCTAAAGCATAAAATATTGCACCCCTCTAACCAGCGTTACATAGTGTTACGGAGAGCTAGCTGCAGGAACACTTGTCTGGAACCACAACCTGCCTTTGACAGCGAGTGTCAACTAGGGCAGAACTGACTCCTGTTCACAACTGGGCGTGTATGTCCCCATCTTGCGCAACTGGAAATCTCTGGTCTCCAATATTCATCTATCTGCAATGTCCTTTTCCCATAGTGTCCTTTACCAAGAAAGGTAGGTAGGGAACAGATTTTCACTGGTCAGATAATAATATAACCTCTCAGTAGAAATGCAGGACCTAGTAGTAGCTATTTGCTTATTTGTTGAAAGGAAGAAGAATTTTGGGCCCAAATCTCCCCTCCACCGTACAACAATTACTACAAGTCATTAGCCAGATACATTTTTGTATGCTTTCCAGTTTTGTTGTTATCCAGACATCTCTTCCAGCACACAGCAGTGCTGGTATACGCGTTTGCATATACCGGGAGCTGTGGTCTATCCTTGTGGATGCTCAGTTTTCTTCTCTATGCTTTGAAAACACAAGAACCAGTCAAACGCCGAAGATTAATCTTCGCTTGTAAAATTAAAGAAGCCCCTTACTAAGAGGACATTATATAGGAGAAGCAATGTCCGACATGAGACAAGTGTGGTTTGACTAACCGCTTTGTCACCCAGCTGAAGCAACAAGGAACTACTCTTGACCAGAAGAAAGCTTCAGCGTCTTAAAAACAGCCATTTGTAACAATCGTTACTAGAAATTCAGGTCTTATCTACCCTGGAAGACTGACATCGGAGGAACTAGCAGGATTATAATGTTACAGAGACCAAGTTTGTGAGCCCTGATTATATGAAAGCAAAACTGATTTTTTAGTCAGACTTTCAAACTTAGTGTTTTAAAGAACTATTTAACTCCAATAACTTAAAAACAGTTGGGTGGAAAGCTCAGTGTAAGCTAATGCTTCAAACCCCCCCACTAATTCACTTAAGGGCACCCACTCCAATTCCCTGGGTCCTCCAAAAGTTAGTCCAGCAAAAATAGGGGTGTGGGTGGGGGAAACCAGATTATTTTGCATTCTATATATTTTTATAGCACTAGTAGGCTGGGATTTTAGAAATGAGCCTACAGGAATTAGGTGCTTGTATCCCATGGGACTTGGACACCTAGCATCCTTTGGCCAGCTGTAGTCTGGGACTACACATGCTCAGAGTTATGCACATGTGCAAATCTTTGCAGGGTGGGGGGGGCCTAAGTTTGACTTTGAAACTGAACCAAGATGCCAGTTACTTGTATTCATGGAATGCCACCGCTGACAGCCAGTGAAGAAATAAATAAATTATATATAAAATGAAGAACTGCTCCCTCTTATACGTCACTGTTAGGTATGCCGTCACCGACCTTCATATCTCTAGACTGAGATGAGTTGTTTCCACAAGCAGTTAACTCTCTGCTGGTTCCTCCCACAGCTCTACATCAGATACACCTTGCAAAGGAACATCCCTTATGCAAATTACTGTAGAGCCCTACTGATATTGCAGGACTTTGGACTCATTTGTTTCTAGGAAGTGGATTTCCTCCTCAACATATACTCTGAATGCTCACTGATGTTAAATAGGAATTATATACCCAGGTTAAGGGCCAGTGTATTTAAAGGGCACTTTAATACAGATCTTTTCCATGTTAATCATATTAAACAGTGACTTTGGTCTAGAGGTAACATTTTCAAAAGTGCCTCAGTGACTTTTGAAAATGGGACTTAGCCACTTTTGAAAATTTTACCTGAGATCTACACATCACTACATTAGCCATATGGTAGGCAGTGCTGCCTAGTGGCTAGATCATTGCACTGGAATCCGGAGACTTGGGTTCTATTCCTGGTTCTTCTGCTGGGTGACCTTGGGCACTTTCCCTGCCTCAGTTTCTTCATCTGAGAAACAAGGATAACCATTCTTCCCTCCTTTATAAAATGTGAATATATATTTATATACAAAAATTGTGCTGCTTATTTTTTAACATCTTTAGACAGCTACAACAACTTGGACATCCACAGGCCCAGAATGGGCATGAATCACCCGGATGTTTGTTGCAGCGTGGTAACCCACATGGCCTCAGAGTTGCCACATTTCTTAAGGGTTTAATGCAATTAATCACTAGCTGCTGTTACAGAAACATCCAGATCTGTTAAAAAACAACGCTTCCTAGTTCTTTGAAACAAAACCGTGCAGATGCTCCAAGCTCAGCTTGGCTTTTTATGATGTTTCAGCGGTCAGGCTCTGAGATCTGTTAGCTGAAGAGTCATTGCTAGAGAACACACACTTTTATCTCTGGACCTATCAAAGACTTTATAAGTGGCAAGAGTATATCTAAATGATGCTTAATGCAATTAATCTCTAGCTGCTGTTACAGAAACATCCAGATCTGTTAAAAATTCTGTGATCCAAGAGAAGGTGGCACTCTGGAGGTCTTACTGAAAAATGTATTGCTTAAGTAAATCTTTACACAGCAGGTAAATCTCACTAGTATTAAAACAAATTAATGTGAGAAATTGAAGGTCAACAGCAGCATGACAGACTCATTCCAAATCCTGTAGGTAATAGCTTACGTTTTCTAATAATAGGAGCCCAGACTCTAAAAAGGTCCATTAGCAATTAAATATACAGTCACTCTCTCCAGAGTGCTAGGTGCTCATTTGCCTCCTCCCTACCAATTTGCGACAGGCTAATAAGCCACATTTATATTACAATGTATATTTATAATACGTCACAGCCCACACTGTACCTAGCTCTTTTGTGTCAGCATCACATATTATTGTTTCTAATGATAATTATTCCTCTACTCTTTAAGATCTCCACTTCTAACCCCTTCTAGGGTACAGGTGTTGGGAAACCATCACCTTCAGTCAGAGCTTAAATTCTCAGTATTTTCCAGAGCCCTGGGGCTTTAGCTCTGTGGGACATGACAGGGCTTGGGGCTTCACAGCCCTGCGGGTTTGAAAATATTTACTGGAACTCTGCTCCGGGCAGCTCCGGCTGAATTTAAGCCCTGCCCCTGGTAGCCAGTTTACTGCAAAAGTGTGCACAACTCCTCAGAAACTTGCTTTATACCCAGAGGAAGCTAATCATTATAAAGCCAGACGTAACAGCCACTTCAAGAAAAGGAGTCCATTGGCTCACCTGACAAGAGTTGCTGCCCATGAACTATGAGGAACTCCCCCGTTAGCACAGTACAGGCCATACATGCAGCCAGCCAATCAAGTGGATAGGGCAAACTGGTGGCTTGTTGCGCTCTAGAGATTTGCCACCAGATGGAAGACAATCTTGCCTTTGTATTAGACAATTTCTCCCCCTCCATGGAGCGCTATAAAAGTTCTCAGCACGAGCTGAATAACGTGCCTGTTGGTAGAATAGAAGCACTACCTTCTTAAACAATACAGGGGGT
The DNA here is from genome assembly GCF_028017835.1 of Emys orbicularis. Taxonomy (NCBI): domain Eukaryota; kingdom Metazoa; phylum Chordata; order Testudines; family Emydidae; genus Emys; species Emys orbicularis. The sequence goes on along the minus strand of NC_088695.1, from coordinate 41,426,562 downwards.
TGACGGCAGCTGTATGAAACTGCTTGGGGTTTTGGAAATGTCAGGAATGCCAGAGGGCAGTCAAAGGTGCATGGTAAAATGAGTTAATCACATCTACATATATGGGATGCATGAATGTATACACAAAAAGAACAGGAGTACTTGTGGCACCTTAGAGACTAACAAATTTATTAGAGCATAAGCTTTCGTGGGCTACAACCCACTTCTTCGGATGCATATAGAGTGAAACATATATTGAGGAGATATATATACACACATACAGAGAGCATGAACAGGTGGGAGTTGTCTTACCAACTCTGAGAGGCCAATTAAGTAAGAGAAAAAAAACTTTTGAAGTGATAATCAAGATAGCTCAGTACAGACAGTTTGATAAGAAGCAAGTGTGAAAATACTTACAAGGGGAGATAGATTCAATGTTTGTAATGGCTCAGCCATTCCCAGTCCTTATTTAATCCTGAGTTGATTGTGTCTAGTTTGCATATGTGTATGTATGAATGTATACAGAGTCACGGAATTATATAAGAGACTTGATTCTAGCACATTTAGTCTTGCTTTGTTGATGGGATTTTGGTGTTTTAACCACCTCTCCAAACTGCGGTAAGGCAAGCACACCACTTGTGGGAGTCAAGGTTCAAAAATGTTAAAGCCATCTGTATTACTGAAGGCCATACAAGTTCTGTTAGTCAATGGCAAACACGTGAAACAACGCTTCCTAGTTCTTTGAAACAAAACCGTGCAGATGCTCCAAGCTCAGCTTGGCTTTTTATGATGTTTCAGCGGTCAGGCTCTGAGATCTGTTAGCTGAAGAGTCATTGCTAGAGAACATACACTTTTATCTCTGGACCTATCAAAGACTTATCTTTATAAGTGGCAAGAGTATATCTAAATGATGCTTAAGGCACATGAGGTTATAAACTTCCAGGGACTATTCACAGAATTCAATTTTAATATATTTTTTTGTAATTGACAGAGAATATCAATGTTTATTTTAAGCATTTTTCTATTTTTATCTATTTAAATTTTCACAATTGCACAAAATTATGGGGAAGGGGTCAACGTTACATGTGAAAATATACAAAGTAAATATCCTTAAATCAAACTCTAGTAAATGCTCAAGCAGCATTTTTCTTACTTTGCCTATCTGTAAATGTCAATCATTGATGGAAATATTTTTTCATCAGTTTGTGTGTACAGACAGTGAAATTGATGTTTACAGAGAAACATAGAATCCTTCCAAGCCTAAATATTCACAAATGGAGCTGCAATAGGTCAAAGGAAATGACAAAGAAAATAACCCATGACATGTACAGGGGGAAAAAAATAAAATAAACGGCCACAAAAACCACCACTAGAGAGATTAAAGCTGGAGTTAGTGAATACCATTACTAAGCAACATGCTTTGCAAGTGTACATTACTAGCTAAAGCTATCAAAATATTTAAATCTTTAAGCATTAATATAAGTAATCTCAGCTTCATACAATACTGTCAGTGCTGAAAGTACATTTAGCACAAGAAGCTTATATACCCCCTTCTACAAGATGACACTTGTGCTCATTTTTAAAAAAAAGTTTATGTTCAAAGTTAAATCTCTCATTTTTTTCCTACATTGCCTAGAAATAAAGCATTCCTGTACAAAGTAAGAGATTGATTGGAACAAATGCTATTCAGCTTTTCTTTAAAAAAACCAAACCACCATGATATTTAGGTAGGGTTTAAGAGGCATAGAACATTGCAACCCCAAGTTATTCATTGTTTAAAAAAATCCACACATAAGCTTACAGAGGAAATAGAAAGGCAATGATACAATTGGAAAATGAATTATATACCTGGATTCTTACTATAGTCTGCTCCCTATTTTTCTTGGTATAGTCAAGACAGTAAAATTGTGACTAAGGGTTTTGGAAGGTTCCTGTATAGCAGACAGTACAGCATGTCAAACAATACTAAACAGCTTGGGATTAAGTGAAGCAACGCTCGTATTATTATCTACTCAAGTACTCAAGGTATCCCAAAGTGCTTTACAAGCCAGGGAGACAGATAATTCTGCAGCAAGTGCTTAATATACAGCAATATTTTCCTCTGCAGTAACACCTGCTGTCTGTGGATTTCAGAACACTTAGCAAAAATTAATGAATTCCCTTCCTCGAGGGGCAATTGTGAGGCTTAAGTCTTATCCACATTTAACACAGATGAATAAACTGGGGCGGAGTGGTTAGTGACTTTTAGACGGTCACAGCAAGTTTGAAGGACAGCCAAGAACAGAACCTGGATTTCTGTGCTCTATTAGAACTGACTGTCTTCCTTTGAGCCCCATGTAGGCAATCACAGCAGCCATTTTGAAGCTCAATGACTAGGTGGTTCGAGGGAACACAACTTGAGGGGTCTGACCCTGAAGGTTAGTAGGCTGAACTGTCCCCAGGTTGGAAGTGACAGAGATAGTTATCACTAAAATGCTTCAATACTTTAACTTAGCTAGACACTAAAAAAAATCATGGACTGAATAGAAACATTGGATTTATGGCTTATTACAACAATCTATAACCTACTAACAACTCTCACAGCAGCTTCCCCCACCTTCCCAGGTGTTAATGCGCCACTTCACCTTGAATGGTCCCATGAAATATGCATTAACTGCTAATGTGAAACAATCTGCCCTATCTTGTATTTAGCTGTGACACTCTGACTAAGACTATGTCTACAACAGCACTTCTGTTTATGTCACTCAGGGGTGTGGAAAAAAAAAAAAAACCTCACCCCTCTGAGCGACATAAGTTACAGGGATAGAAGCGCCGGTGTGGCCAACACTATCCGCGGGAGAGCGTCCCCGCTCGTTGGGGGGTGGTTTAATTACGTCGATGGGGAGAGCTCTCACCCGTCAGCATAGAGCGGCTACACGCGTGATCTTACTGTAGCACAGCTGCATCGGTTCAGCTGTAAGCTTGCTAATGTAGACATGACCTAAGTTTCCCAGACCCGAAGAAGAGCTCCGTGTAAGCTTGTCTCTTTCACCAGCAGAAGTTGGTCCAATAGAAGATATTACCTCACCCACCTTGTGTCTCTAATATCCTGGGACCGACATGGCTGCAACAACACTGCGTACATTCAAATACTGACAGTTATCATTTGAAAATTGGCATCTCTCTGCCAACGAGCAGTCTGGACATGTCCACGTGAATCCTTTCAGATCTAAGGGCTTTTCTACACTGGCAATTAACAGCGCTGCAACTTTCTCACTCAGGTGTGTGAAAAAACACCCCCCTGAGCGCAGCTAAGCGCCAGTGTAAACTGTGCCAGCGCTGGGAGCTACGCCCCTCGTTGAGGTGGTTTTTTTAGAGCACTGTGAGAGCTCTCTCCCAGCGCTATGCCACGACCACACAAGGCACGTTAAAGTGCTGCCACAGCAGCGCTGCCCGCGTAGACTACCCTAAAAGAAGGTACATACAGTTGCTTGCAAGTACTATCCAGCTATCTGGCCTCTATAACCATAGCATAAGATCACCGCACAAGTATTGAAGTTTATCCTCCCGACATCCTCTAGGGCAGTGGTCCCCAACCTTTTTCGTCTGGCGGGTGCCAGACGAGCCACGGAGGACCGTGGCGGCGGACAAGCATCCGCCGAAATGCTGCCGACGTCAATAGGTGTCGCCGCTTGTCAGCGGCATTTCGGTGGATACTTGTCCACCGGCCAGTATGCGGGCGCACTTAGATGCCCTGGTGGGTGCCAGGGCACCTGCGGGCACCGCGTTGGGGACCCCTGCTCTAGGGTGTTGTGAAGTACAAAAATCAGAAGCAGATTTCACCCCGAATTACAACAGTTTAACTGTCTAGTTAGTTAAGACTGGGATTTCCAAGCATATAATTGACAACAATAGTCTTGATCAAGTGACCCCAGCCAGGACACCGGCACTCAATTTCAACCACTTCCCTCGGAGTGGTCTTCCTGCTTTCATATTGATTCTGCCAGTTTGATCCTAATTAGTAACAGTAGGTCAGAGTTGTCCTTCCATCCCAGTCTAAACACCAGAAAAAAGTCACCTCAGCACAATGGGAGGGGAACAGGTGTCATGGAGAGATGCGCAAGGTTTGGCAGCCTCCCATCTAAATACTATTTAGCATCACAAACCTACTAGAAAAATAGGCTCTTGTCCCAGTTGCAAAAAGCCTATTGAATTTGAAGGCCAACATCTCACACTATTTAGTATGGGGGAAGGTTCTGCTAGAAAACTTCCCGCTACCCTGTGCTTTCTGCACATTAAGTGTATTTAAACCAACGGTTACATCCACATTTTAAATAGATATGTAATTTCTCCTTCAGTTCTCAGAAGGATGTAAAAAGCGGGTGATTTACTCACCAGTTTTTTGAATGGAAGTGGCAGAAGTCCTGCGTCTGGCGAGACAAGTGCAGAATGAAGCACTCAACTGAGCAGTTAATAAATTGTGCTTCTACATTTCAGTTCACTGGGAAGTTTTAGAACTTCCTATCAGCAGGCAAGTCTCACCCACCCAGCTGTGGCGGGTGGGCAACCATACGAACGAATGCCTTCAATTAAGCCTTCAGAAACAGGTAGAAGGGAACAGTAGCCTTGCCTAGCCCTCTGGTCTAGTAAGAAGGGACGACGGCAGGAATTCCAAAGCAGCTGGTGTTTAGAATAAATCTTTGAAAGAGTCAGAGATCAGTATGTGGAGAATTACTATTCTATTGAGCTATTCAAAGTGAGAAGCTATTTTAAGGCTACAAATTACAGTTTGTTCATTGCAGTTGCTCTGTGTGACTGTTTAGTTACTTGGGTCTAACATTTAAAGTTCAATTTTAGAGTTAACCTGACACAAAGCTGGAGTGTGCTGAGAAGGGGTTTCTAGGAGAGGATAGACTGATTCTAAAGAATACCATTAAATGCTGGACAGCATCCCATAAAGCTGGTAAGAATCGAGGTACAGTGCAAGAGCCTGACTATAGTCTAGCGTGCTGTCAGTCATCTGCATGTAGAAGATAACATTACCGGCTCACACAGTGGTGCAATTCAGGGCCAGTGTGTTGACTGAAAAACAAAACTTCTACTTCTGTGCCCTTCACACTTAACTATGTGAGCACAAGACAAAGCCAGGGCTTTTCAACAGTTGCTTTGTGCTCTTTTTTTAAGTAAGTGTAAATTGACCCTCAGTTTCCAGTGCTAATGAAAATAATTAAGCAATCAATTTGAAAACACTTATCACCTTATCTTCTAGATAACAGTCAGCATGGATTTGTCAAAAACAAATCGTGTTAAACCAACCTGAGAGCTTTCTTTGACAGGGTAACAAGCCTTGTGGATGGGGGGAAGCGGTAGACGTGGTATATTTTGACTTTAGTAAAGCACTTGAGATGGTCTTGCATGACCGTCTCATAAATAAACTAGGGAAATACAATCTAGATGGAGCTACTATAAGGTGGGTGCAAAACTGGTTGGAAAACCGTTTCCAGAGAGTAGTTATCAGTGGTTCACAGTCATGCTGGAAGGGCATAATGAGTGGGGTCCCGCAGGGATTGGTCCTGGGTCTGTTCAATATCTTCATCAATGATTTAGATAATGGCATAGAGAGTACACATATAGTTTGCGGATGATACCAAGCTGGAAGGGGTTGCAAGTGCTTTGGAGGATAGGGTTAAAATTAAAAATGATCTGGACAAACTGGACAAACGGTCTGAAGTAAATAGGAAGAAATTCAATAAGGACAAATGCAAAGTACTCCATTTAGGAAGGAACTATCAGTTGCACATATACAAAATAGGAAATGACTGCCTAGGAAGGAGTACTGCGGAAAGGACTCTGGGGGTCATAGTGGACCATAAGCTAAATATGAGTCAATAGTGTAACACTGTTGCAAAAAAAGTGAACATCGTTCTGGGATGTATTAGCAGCAGTGTTGTAAGCAAGACACGAGAAGTAATTCTTCCGCTCTGATTAGGCCTCAACTGGAGTATTGTGTCCAGTTCTGGGCGCCACATTTCAGGAAGGATATGAACAAATTGGAGAGAGTCCAGAGAAGAGCAACAAAAATGATTAGAGGTCTAGAAAACATGACCTATGAGGGAAGATTGAAAAAACTGGGTTTGTTTAGTCTGGAGAAAAGAAGACAGAGGGGACATGGTAACAGTTTTCAAGTATGTAAAAGGTTGTTACAAGGAGGAGGGAGAAAAATTGTTCTTCTTAACCTCTGAGGATAGGACAAGAAGCAATGGGCTTAAATTGCAGCAAGGGAGGTTTAGGTTGGACATTAGGAAAAACTTCCTAACTGTCAGGGTGCTTAAGTACTGGAATAAATTGCCTAGGGAGGTGGTGGAATCTCTATCACTGGAGATTTTTAAGAGCAGGTTAGACAAACACCTGTCAGGGATGGTCTAGATAATTAGTCCTGCCACGAGTGCAGGGGACTGGACTAGATGACCTCTCGAGGTCCCTTCCAGTTCTGATTACTATGCCTGAAAATGGTTTGCAGACTGGAGCTAGCCCAGGAACTGCAGGAGTCCGAAGTGTTTGCACTACACCACCTGTCACTGTAATTGGTGGTAATAGAAGTGCCAGACCTTTTAATATCAGGGTCCAGTTTGAAGCACTCCTTTTCAACGTACATTGTTTTTCTGGGAAGTTCTGGACATTAGCAGGTACTGACATTAGTGATTTTAGCAGAGAACTAATTGGAGCAGCTAAGAAAGTTGCCTTCCCTGTCGAGATTAAAAGATAGCATTGATTGCCAAGCCCACTTAGCTGCTGCTATCGGTTGAATGCAACACGAGCATTAATGCTCTAAGCTGTAGATAGGGTGCGTCTCTGGGGAGGGCGAACAGGCTGGGTTTGTGAAGGTCAGCACCCCGGCATTAGCAACCGTGGAATATTTTCCCCCAGTTTCCACAGTGCAGATAGGTTTTCTGCCACTGGTTCTAAGTGTCTGACTCATTCTCTTTCCAGCACGGCACAGCACATCTTTTCTTCTGAAATGCAAGACGTTTTCCATCCTGACTTATATAGCTTATTTAAAAAACAAAAAAACAACAACAAAAACAAACAAACCTATACTGTGTTTGTTACAAATGTCACTTTAAAACCAAGGTGACCACTGCTAGCAGGAGATGGAGGAGCCCAATTAATATTGACATTTTAGATAACAGTTCACGGTGTTTACACAATGTGAAACTCTTCTCATCACGCAAGCTTCTAGATTGCTGACCTGAGCAAAACGGAGTCACAGCCCTCTTTCAGCATTATAAGTTTATGGCCGATAACCCTCTTTGTTGGCTTATCTTGGAGTCAGGAGGGGGAGGGTGCTCCAACCTGCCTCCACAGTCATCTGCAGAGGGAACAGCAATCCAGACGCCTCTTTCCTGAAGGTCTCGCCCTCAAGATAGAATTGTTAAGCACGTGCTGAAAAGCAAGTTAGGGTGAGCTGTGTCCCAGCTGCAGGGTACACGCTAAGAGAGCATCTCTGTTTTATAAAGCCTGGGTAACACTTAAATATATTCAGTGTACACATGGCACTTGCCGAAAATAAGTTCTTAGCACCACAGGGTAAATTTGGCATAATTAACACTCATGAGAAATCTTTGCTTTAAGTCACAGCAATCTCTTTCCTTTGTACAGCCCAAGAGCAGCTTGAGGGTGGGGTGTGGGAGAGAGGCATGGCTGTCAAACTCTCATTGGGGATCACTTCCTCGGACTCTTCTTCTCTCTCAGAGCCTTGTCTAAATAAACATTTGTACCCTTTCCTTGCAATGGTGCACGAGCATTTATTACCATTGTACCATAAGCAATTTCACCACGGTGTCATCTTGGTGAGGGGATTGCAAACACCGCTGTGCCCCGGGTGCTCCAGCTGGCTAACCCCAGCCAGCTGTCATATTAGCCACGACAATCCTGACACACATCAAAGCTAAGTCCTGATTCATTTAGCGCTAGTTAACACGTGGTCGTTCCACAACATAGACAAGCCCTAAGCTACCATTCAGCTAAAAATCAAAGCTGCTCTGAAATGATATTACTGCTTCCTGAGTGCAATGTTACACCGTGCAATGAAGCAGACAGGTGTATTGGAGAGAAGCACTTATGGTATTTTCTCTCTCTCTTCACATGTGGCTCAAGCTTCTGAAGAAATGGCTTCTCAGTCCAATTCTGCAACTAACTCTAGTGTATAAAGTACAAGATGTTCATTCTAACTAGCATTTTCTGCTCAGAAGATCGCTGAGCTCAGGCACACAAGAACTGTAGCATTTCTTTTCCTTGAGAAGCATCAAGGGCAAAGAATTGGATACACAGTAATTTAGAGAGAAGTCTTGCTGGGGGTGCACTAGGCATATGGATAAAAAGCTCCTCTAGCAGCCTTATTGCAGATCTGGGTGGCTGTGGGGGGGGGGAAATCTGGGTGCAAGAAGCAGCCAAACATTCCCTAGAATGAAGGAAAGCAGTTCGATTGCATCAGTGATGTGCTTTTTCTGGCAGGAGGGAAAGATGTTCATTGGCATAGTGTTGGAAAAGGGGATGGATGGACATGGAATACAGAAATCAAAAGCCGTGTATTGTGAAATAAGGGATTGCCCAAGAATTATGGGGAAATCATATTTAAGTAGGAAGTAACTTGTTCCTTGCCTTTGAAAGTGAATTCAGAAGGAAAGGGTACTGTTGGAGCTGAACAAGAGCAAAAGGTATTTTAAAAAATTATCCTATCACTATCCAGTGCTTGGGCAACAGAGAATGGGAAGTTCTTCCAACCCCACCTGCCACAAAGGGCAGGGTCATTTTTGTTAGGTTCTGCAAAATTCTTCACAGCTGGCCAGGTCAAGGAGTGATTTTTTCCATTTATTGTACCCAAAAAGATTTTTTTTATTTTTTGACCTGGAAGATAAACAACAACAACAACAACAACAACAACAAAAACCCTTTCCTCTCTCTGGTAAATCCAGAGCAGATTAAGTCAAATTTCCTGAAAACTGCAAAATAAAATAAACCTCTGGGCTAAGCCCAAGGCTGGGAAGTTCCAGCACTGATTAGAAATCTCTCATTCGAATACTCATTTATAGCTCTTCTCATCAAGAAGTCTCAATATGCTTTAGAAAGGGGGATAAGGATACAGAAGGAAAAACAGAGGCACAGAAAGGTTAAGAGTTACATCAGGGGTTCTCAAACTGGGGGTCGGAACCCCTCAGGGGGTCACGAGGTTATTACATGGGGGGGAGGGGGAGTCGCAAGCGGTCAACCTCCACCCCAAACCCCACATGCCTCCAGCATTTATAATGGTGTTAAATATATTAAAAAGGGTGTTTAATTTATTAGGGGGGGGGTCACACTCAGAGGTTTGCGATGTGAAAGGGGTCACCAGTAAAAAAGTTTCAGACTCACTGGGTTACATTTTCAAGCACCTGATTTCCATTTTCAAAAGTGAGTTGGGCACGTAAGTCTCAGAGGCACTTCTAAGTGCCAAGTCACTTTTGAAAATGGGATTCAGGGTAAGAATTTTCAGAAGCGCTTAAGTGATTTAGGTCTGGTATACATGTAAGACAGCATAGCTAGTGCTGTGAAAAAACTACACCTCTAGCGACACAGCTATTCTGACAAAAACCCCATCTAGATGCAGCTTTGTTGACAAAAGTGGCCTTCTGTCAGCTGCACTAATGTTCAGGGAGGTGGTGTTCCTACACTGGCAAAAAAAAACCTTCTGTCGGCTATGCTGTGCCTGCACCAGGGGGCTATGCCAACACAGGCTTAAAGTCACACAGCAAGTCAGAGTCAAAGAGATCTAGAACTCTACTGGTTACAAGACTGTGAAAAGAGGGGATTCATTTTTAATGGAAGCCTGAACGTAGCCTTAACTAGAACTTTCATTCACAACAAAGCCTGTAACGTATACCCCCAAGAAGAAAGATACGCTAAAGGGGATCAACTCGTATATTAGCTATTTAGGTTTCAGTTTAATCACGTTAAGACACTACAGCTTTTTTTTAAGTTGCCAACATAGAAAGCAGTGTAAGAATCAATTACAATATGGAATTTGAGCCAGCAAGACCAATTCAGCTAGTCATGTTCCTGAAAATACCATTTGGTATTTCTCCCAAACTGATCCAATGGGTCAACAGTCCGCATGCAGAGGGCAATACACCCAAGAGCTGCATGAGGGTTCACTGTACACACGTGTTTTCTGCAAACAAATACTGGCTTGGTCAGAGAGCAACTGCAATGAATTTGTGCCCTTGGGAAACCCAGCTCTCAAAGGGAGCTGATAGCCCAAACTGTGGGGAGAAGAGGAGGGTGAGTGTCTGATCTGTGATCTCCACTTCTTTAGTAAGGTGTTAAACATGCCTTTGTTGGGGGTATTTTGTTGTTGTGGGGGTTTTTTGCACACAAAGGAACACAACTACAGGAGAATTCTAAAGCTCAAAGTAGCATTCAATATAAGACAGTTAGGCAACTAATAAGCCCTTCTAGGCATTCTGTCACAGAATACAGCTAATTTAGCTTCTTAGGAGCAGAAACTTCACCTTTCTTGTTACACCAGTTTGTGTGAACAGCTGCAGAGCTGCCTTTAGAAAAGTAAAGGGGGGGGAGGGAGAGTTTTACTTTTTAAAGTTATGATTACTATTTATTTTATCATCAGATCATACAACAGTACAAAACAAGTCACCACTTCTGTACCACAGGACTGAGAACATGGAAGAGAATTTTAAAAACACCAACATTCTACCCAATATTGCAAAAGAGCAAAATGCATTCCTAACACAACAAAACAACGCTGCTGTCAGAATGCTGTTCTTCCCCATTTTCTTCTTTTGTTTGTTACACCTGCTTATTTTAAGTTCGGTCCCAATCCTGCAAACTGTTCCATCTGTGTGGACCGTTACACCTCAGCCTAGGTCATATGCACGATCATGGAGGAGCGGTCTATGTGGCCCTTCATGTAGAATTGGGGACATAGATTACGGGGCTCCTTTATGTTAGGGTTTTAACCACCAGGGTTACTACAACAACCTAGCTGCTCTACTGTAAACCCTATTGTAGACTCTGCTCCAGTATAAGCCACAGTTTGCAGGAGGTTAAACTGTGCCAATGCAGCACATCAACACTGGAAGTTTGCACAGGGCCGCCGCGGGGGGGGGGGGGGGGGGGGCGCAAGTGGGGCAATTTGCCCCAGGCCCCCATGAGAGTTTTTCGGGGCCCCTGGAGCGGGGTCCTTCACTCGCTTCAGGGGCCCCAGAAAACTCTCGTGAAGCCCGGGCCCCCGGAGCTTCTTCCGCTCTGGGTCTTCGGCGGTGGGACGACCCCAGGCCCCCTGAATCCTCTGGGCGGCCCTGAGTTTGCAGTGGTGCAGCAGCTAAACTGTTAGTTTCACACACACATTAAGAATAGATTTACATTACCATGCCCTGTGCAAACATTGTTTGACTGGCGCTTCACCACCATTCAAAGCCTGCCATATTGCAGCCTTCACTTTTATTTATTTATTATTGATGGTAGTGACTAGAGGCTCTGATAAGGCCCCCATAATTAGAAGATAGTCCCTGCCCTTAAGACCTTGCACTTTATAATAGTTGCCTATTCTCTTCTACACCATTGCTATTCAGGTCATACAGCAAGTCTGCCATGGACTCCAGCAAAGAGGGAAACTGGAGCTGTATACTCCTGAGATGCTGTATACTCCTGGATGGATTATGTGACACTGCACTCACTAAAGAGGAAGGGCACCTGGGGGAAGATGAACAGTTTCAAACCCAAAGTGTTTGGAGAGAGTGAAGCCCCCAATTTCCATAGCACAAGGGGAAAATCTTGCCTTGGGAAACAAATTGGTGAGCAGCCTATGTTGGTGAGGGCAGGGCAAGCATGATTAAGGATGCATTTTTGGTTGGGGCTATAGCCAGGGCTTATCTACACATGGACCCTCAGGAAAATTAATCTGAATGACCTGTTAAAAGTGGATTAGTTAAATACATTAGAAGACCACATCCACACAGGGATTTAATCTGGTTTAACTAAACCAGTTTAAATGCACCCTTTTAGTTGATTTGGATTAATTTCCCCTGGGTGTCCCGTGTAGACAAACCTAGTTTACCTCACATTAGAGATCAAAGAGTCCCATCTAAACTCTGATACCTCTTTAAGGAGGGCGTAAACTCTCAGGGTATGTCTACACTACCCGCCAGATCAGTGGGCAGCGATTGATCCAGCGGGGATCAATTTATTGCATCTAGTCTAGACATGATAAATCGACCCCCGAGCTCTCTCCGATCAACACCTGTACTCCAGCACCGTGAGAGGCACAAGCAGAGTCGACGGGGGAGCGGCAGCAGTCAACCCACTGCGGTGAAGACACCACGGTAAATTGATCTAAGTATGTCGACTTCAGCTATGTTATTCACGTAGCTGAAGTTGCGTTACTTAGATCGACATCCCCCCCCAGTGTAGACCAGGACTCAGTCCTTTGCAGCGGTTTAAGCTGGTGCCTATTTGCTACAAGGCTGGGCTAACACGAAGTTACAGGCTATGCAGTACAGAACTCTTTGCCACAGGAATAACTGGGAGTGTAACTTTTCAAACAAAAGTAGAAGCTAAGGTTTGTAAAGATTATGCCCTAATATCCTCCCTCACTCCCTATTCACCGGTTGTTGTTTTTTTTAAAACTCTTGCTCGCTTATTCTTTAAGATTATATACTTAATGTTGAATAACTAATGAGACTAGTTTAAGAAATATTAATGCTGGGCCTGTCTATAAGCCACATTGTAATGCCCCACCTGTGTGAAATACAAATGCTAAGATCAGGGCTATCACAAATTCTAGTTCCATCCACATAGGCTATGCCTCTACCCTTCAATTTTTAGTTGTATTTTATCATATTAACACACACAGCTGTAAAGTGTAGCGTAGACATCTCTGTAGGTGTAATTACAAATACTTCTACTTTCAGAAGCAATGCAGAGAAGACAGTCTCTACTTCACCAGCCCGCCTATAGAAGGTAAATACAATCCTGGTTGTGATTGTGCTATTGAAAAAGGTTTTAAAAAGAAGTTATATTGGCAAACCAATGGGATTTCCATAACAGGAGATGCCTATGATACGTCCCTGAAATTCAGGCTACAATTCTGATGCAAGTCTGTGGCCTTGATTCTAAACATACACAACGACCTTTTTAGCTTTAAACCTCAGACTCAGCAGCCCATACCCCAAAATGACAGAGATTCAAATTATGTTTTGGGGCACTGTGCCTTACTGATATTGACTCTCTAGCAATGAGAAACCCAGGCACATGCCTTCACTGCAGCCCCCAGTTTATGATTTTTGAATGCTGACAGAATGCTCTATTGCTTTATGATTTTCCCATTTTAAAGTATTCTTGGAATGCAGCAGTAGTAGCCTACTGACACATTTATATTAGCTATGGTCACCCTCTATTACTGGGGTGGTTGTATGGGTGTGATTATTATTACACTTTCCAAATTCATATATTTAAAGCGGGGGGGGGGGGGGAAGGGGGAGAAGAAAACTATGTATCTAAGCAGGCTAACAGTTTAGGTTTTTAAATTTTATTGCCTGGATTTCTACCACTTCAAAAGACACGATACAAGCGACAAAACAAATAACAGCAACCAGAAAAGTCATGGAACAGAGAGCTGCTTTCCCTTGCCCGTTGCAAAAATAGCAAGAAGTGATCCTGTGTAGACCAAAAATAAAAATCTGTAGGAATTACATAATCTACTTCCAGGCTGCAACATGCTCATTGGTGTATTTATCCCTAGCCCCACAGCAGCAAACTGACCAGTCCTCACAGAGCTCAGCCCCCTCTCGGATTTCGCTTGCAAGCCCCAGACTCCTAAGAACAGGTAAGTGCGCGCCCCTCTGCTGAAGGAATGGAGCAAGCTCTTCTCCGAAGCCCCAGCCTGGCAAGCGGGGAAGGGAACGGACGGAATGAAGAGGAGGCAGGGGAATGAAAGCCCAGCTCCTGCTCTCTCAGTGCCCTGGGGAACCAGCCCAAGTCTTCTCCTTCTCGCTGATCTGTTGGGGGGAAGTTGTGGACCAAGAAAGCTCTCCTGAGGCAGCCTTACCCGGGAGGCAGATACCCCCGACTTCAGGCACAGGGAGAGACACAACCCTCACTCGCCAAACTTCCGCCTTAGTGGCCCTCCGGCGGGAGGTGACTGCAACAACCTCCTCTCTGGTCCCTGTCTTCTTTTCTACCCCGGCGCTCTCCCTGAGCCCCTTTCTTTCCTCTCTCCCCCCGGCTTACCTGGCGGAAAGGCGGGATTCTCGCCCCACTTCCAGCCCGGAGGGAGGGGGCCGGGAGAAGCAGCCGTCGCCCTGAAAGCCCCGGCGAGCCGGGAACACCCGCTCCTGGCTCAGCAGCAGCACTCGCCGGTCTCCTCTCTCCCCACCTTAGGCAACAGTTGGCAGCGCGAAAGCCACGCCCCCGCTGGCGGTTGCTAGGAGAGCCGGGGTTTCATTGTATCCGCTCGGTATCAGTGCCGTGACATCACAATGCTGGGTGTATGAAGATTCCAAAAAGGAGGGGCGGGGGAGGTCATTCGCTGCTCAAACTCAAGGCAACAGTTCGGAGCCCGGGGGCTGCTCCCAGGCTGGGCAGGGCGAGTCCGTGGGGAGCTTTCAATCCAGGATCAAGGGAGATTTCAAACACTCAGCAAACCCCCCCTCTCCGGAGGGAGCGACACTGAACCACAGTAAATTAATCCCAGATGGGGCATCTCGCGCTGTGTGAGATAGCCTGAAAACAGGTCTGTGTGTGGGCGTCTCCCACCCTGTGAGTGAGACGCCGAACAGGCTTTTGTGGGGAGTGTTTGGATCAGCCTTGCAAAGCCGGCAGGACAAGTTCCCAAACCAGGCGCCAAATTCACTCAGCCTGCCTGACCTTGGTGAACGGATTCATTTGTATATGGGCCATCATCATTCGGGTTCGGAGCGCAGGCACCAAACAAACCAGCTTTACTTACACACACACACACACACACACACACACTTTCATCATGGTTTATGCTCCTAAATCTCGCAGGTTTGGAAGGAAATGCTTTCATATCGAGACTACATTTTAGACAGTTTTTACAGTCTGCCACTCTTATGAAAGGACAACAAGGAGTCCCGTGGCACCTTAAAGACTAACAGATTTATTTGGGCATAAGTTTTCATGGGTAAAAAACCTCACTTCTTCAGATGCACCTTATGAAAGGAACACTTTTTACAATTTGTTTTGATTAAACTTTCCAAAACTCCCTTGTCAATTTTATTTGTAAATCTTCATCGGTGCCTCTCACTTGATCCGAAAATATTTTAAATAAAAATGTTAAAACGTGCAGCTGCTTTGGCTTCCTGAGAATTTAAATTTGGCTTTAAAAATAAAAATTTAAAAGCCTGGATCTCACATGCATTAGTGTGGAGAGTGGCAAGAACTGAAACTTTCTTTGCTCTGAGGCCCAGGGGAAAGATCTTTAGACCACAGGGCAGAGTGCAATGGAGCAAGTGCAGGATGGCTACTGACACCCCACAGCATGGTACAGTGGGTTAGCCAACCAAATCAGGCTGCACTGTTAATTGCCAAAGACAGTGATACCTGTTTCCTTTTTTTAGTGGAAGCAATTGCCTTTTCAGTAATCTCTTTTCCATTTTTTTACCCTGGTTTCTGATTGTATTCATTTATTTATGTTCGCAAACAAATCACAGAACACCAATGTATTCAGAAGCAGCCCATGCCTGTGGAGTGTGTTCAGACTCCAGAGACTGGGGAAAATGAAGATCATCTGGTGAACAGAATGGTGGCAGGTAAGAAGGGACAAGTCAAGGAACAGCTCTCCTAGATTGGGGTAGGAGGCTTAGGTGGAAGGATATCAATTTACCCTGCTTGTCTCATGTCATGGCATATCTCTTAATGGTACAAGGGGCTCATCAGTCACTCATCTGAAAACTATTAAATTTTTAAAGGGAAACATTTGAAACAGGGAAGGACAAAGGAATGTTTATAGGTGAGTTTCAGGTTCCCCATGCTGATCAGGAATACTTGGTAAAATTAATTGGCTACTATGGCCCTAGCCTTACAAAACGTACACACATGCTGAACTTTCATGTGAATAGTCCCATTGAAGTCAAGTGCATGTTTGAAGGATCATGGCCAGGAGTAGCTTAGTAGCTCCACTGAAGTCAATTGGACTCTTTGGGGGAGCAAGGCTCTGCAGGATCAAGCCCCGAATGAGAACCTCAAGTGGTATGTTATACATTCATTTTTATATTTGAGAATAAGATGAAACAAAAACATTCCATTGTGAATGTGATGCAACACTATTTTGTATCATTTTAAAAATTGTCAGTATGACATAAAGCAAAAGATTTATGGGTGTATGGCTTATTACAACAATCTATAACCCACTAACCCCCTCTTTTTGTCCTATGGCTGCCAAGGTGTTAATGGGCCACTCTACCTTGAATGGTCCCTTACAATATGTGCTAACTACTTATGCTAAACAATCTGTTCCACCTTGCATTTTGCTGTGGCCTGGGAATTCTGGATCTGAAGAAGAGCTCTGTGTGGCTCAAAAGCTTGTCTACCTCACCACCAGAAGTTGGTCCAATAAAATATATTAACTCACCCATCTTGTCTCACAAATCAAAAGAAATATGCTTAGGACACTTAGCGTATTGTGTTCTTCCATTTCATTGTAAGTAATGTGAGCAGCAGGAGAAAAGCAAAAATACAAAAAGGGATCAAAACATCCGAAGAAGTGGGTTGTAGCCCACGAAAGCTTATGCTCTAATAAATTTGTTAGTCTCTAAGGTGCCACAAGTACTCCTGTTATTATTACAGAAGTTGTTACCTTGAATTCACTATAGTTTTCTGAAGTTGTGCAACTTCCTTTTTCACAATGTGTCACCACAGTTGCACGCTAGCAAATAATGGGCCAAAATCAAGAAATGAAAACAAAAACATTTTAAAAAAAAACTGTTTCTGTGAGTTTGCATTGGATGACTCAAGCCCAGACAATAATAGCAACTGATCATCCTCTATACAATTCCAGTCATCAGACCAAATTCTGTCCTTAGACACATACCATGCTGAAGTGTATCATATGGCAGAATGTGGCCCAAAGGAAGTTGAAAACAGCAACAGCAATTAAGGAGTTGAACAATAAAAGATTGATCCAGTACACAATTATTTCACCTGTAAGCTGCCACATTCTGAAACCTGCTGTCAGTCCCCCACCCCACCTGCCCCCCCAGTTAACTGAGGCCATTTTAAAACAATTGTGAAGTCTTGCTGATATTACCACTGAAACAGCCACTACAGTATTTTTAACTCTAGTTCTTAGCTATAGACCCCAATTAAACAAAACATTAAATGCTTTAGATTTACATGCTAAAGTCCCTATAGTAACACCTAGAGGCCCAACCAAGATCTGGACCCCATTGTTCTAGGCACGGTACCCACACCATAAGAGGCTGTAAACTCTTTGGGGCAGACTGTCTACGCAGACAAGCCAGACAAAGGGTGGGAGTGAAACAGAAGTACAGAAAAGGGAAGTGACTTGCTCGAGGTCACATAGCAGATTCATGCCAGAGGCAGGAATACAACCCACATCTACAGAGTCCAGACCAGTGCCCAGTTCACTAGATGTATTGAATCAAGGCCATAGGGAATTCTGAAAGATTTCAAGGATTCACATAGTGGAGGGTTCTGGTTCAGGGAATCATGCAGGGAATTCTGGTTATTCAGAAATTTCTCTCTTTCCCCTCTTACTTCACCACCAGTTTTTTGTTGTTTGTTTATTTCTAAATTCATATACGTTTTACTCAAACCATGACATCCTTTCTATTGGCGGTTTTTTCCTCAGTCCATCAAAGCTTTCTAAGCCTCATTCAGGGAAAAGAATGAATGGAAACCCAAAACTTTTAAGAGCTCTTAACACACTACAAATGGATTTTATAATGGAGTATATCACTGAAGCTGGACTATACTGATGTCTGTTTGCCATGCAAACCCATTCACTGTCTTAAAGTTGCATGTTCCAGATGCTGCCTGAATCTGTCCTCATTTTCATAATAGAGGATGACTCTTATAAATTAAAAATTATTCTAATTGAAAAGAAAGAAAGAAAGAAAGAAATTCATTAGCCTCAATCCTTTTGTGCAAAGCCTAAAGCAATTAACAGAACTAGCTTCTTCTGAAACTGTTTAACCAGTTTAACAAAAGCCTGAAAATACTTCCTTTTCTGATGGGGGGTGGGAGACTGCTTCAGGTCTAATCTGAGGTTTAATTTAATGAAGGATACTAATATTGCCAGACAGAAACATGCACATCATGCCAATATACATGACTGTTCACATACATACAACCAAGCTGCCTATTGGGCCCCACTCCTGCACTAAGAACTCCATGCTCAGATCCTTGCATTCACAGTGAGCCCTCGAGGGTATGTCTAACACTGCAGCTGGCAGCAACTCTCCCAGCACAGATTAACAGACGCGTATGCTCAAAATAGCAATGTGCGGCTGGTGCTCAGGATCTCAAGACCACCCAACCCCCTACGCTTGAGAGCCTAAGCTCCAGAACCCGAACATCCACATTGCAAACCGGCAGAACATAGCCTTTTTCCTTAGAGTGGCATTTCAACACACCTGGGCCTTATTCTGATCTCACTTACACTTGCAACTGAACTGGCTTTGAGTAATGGAGTTACTCAGTTTTTAAGGCCCGGCTTGACAAAGCCCTGGCTGGGATGATTTCATTGGTGTTGGTCCTGCTTTGAGCAGGGGATTGGACTAGATGACCTCCTGAGGTCTCTTCCCACCCTAATATTCTATGATTCTACTCTCAATAAACAATGGTGTAACTAAGAGCAGAAATTTGCCCACCTATCTTTTTCCATTTGCTGATCTAAAATAATGGTGGAGCACTTTTTATGAAACAGGTCTGGAAGGAGTTGACACTCTCATTCCTTATTAAACAGAAAACTTCTCAAACCTCTTTGCCTTACAGGGCTCAATTTGAAAGAGATGATTGTATGTCATAGTCATTCCAGAATAAATAACAGTCATAAATAAAAGAACTACCTGCACTGTACATTTTTTCATAGCTATCGCACAGATATAAGTAGGAAATGTCTTTGTTGTTATTACTGATTATATCCAGTATTACTTTAAGGTACACAGTGCAATGTATTTGTATATATTTGTAAAATGATTACTAGATGCGGCTATATTCTTTAATAACTTGTGTTGACTGATGTGTACAAGTAATAAATGTTTAACAGATGCTAAGATAAAGCCAATTGAAAAGGATATTACTTTAAGATATGAAAGTTAAGACAATGTATACTAATGTTTAATATATGAATTCAATTTACTATGAAGTACGCTACCCAGGGCTGTGTAATGTATCACATAGCAATAATTAAGAATTTATAAATGTCTTGTTGATATAAGATGTTACTGAACAAAATTCCTATAAAATATATGACTCTCAACCATTCACTGCGTACTAAGACATGGCTGCATAAAAACATTATTAAGCAATAAATATAACCATCAGATAGGCTCATCTCTCTCTCTTATTAAAGTTAATTCTGATTAAGCATTGGTTATTATGCTCTGTCTTTCTTCTCCACTGAGATGAAAGTTCAGTTCCTGCATATTTCACAATTACATAAATATGTTGTTAATATTCTGTTGGTTTGTGTTTTTTGTCCCTCAGGGAGAGGAATGCAGCGCAAACTGTACTGGATGAGCACTGCTGCCTTCTCCTGGAAGGAAGCAGAATTCCGCAAGTGTGTGTCATAGACTCTTTATTGCTAACATCTAATAGCAAGATGGCAGCCGTGCACCAGGGAGGGAAGGAGTAAGGAGCGCCCACTTGCATGGCCTGTGTAAAACTGCCCAGAATAGCAACATCTGCACTTGGGGAATGCAGGGGCTGCTACCAAATTGTTCTCTGCTTCTACTGGACAGGGAGTAGCAGACCAGGCTCCAGCCCAGTTCCCTAATGCGTTGCTCCCCTAGAAAGAGGTTTCACAACTTACTTTCCCATTGGTGCAACAGGGGAGATCCAGGAGAATGCCTCCCAGTGCCCCTTCCCCCGCCCGTATGGGTGTTGTGTCTCCCTCAATGCTGCCCCTTACAATGGCCTTACAGGCACAATGGAGCTCTATTGGACTTTCTCCGTTAGCCCAAGAAGTAGGGGTCTGTGTTTCTGGAGGATCTGATTTCTGTCCCTTGTCACTATGAAGTTCCAAGTGGCCATTGTATTTGTGCAGCTTATTGATGATCATGGGGTCTCAGATAGGCACAGATTTGCAGCAATACATTGCAAGCTGCATGGTACCAGAATAGCTGGCTCATAGATCCTTACGTTTACTTATATTGGCAAGTGATTGAATAGTTCCCAGGAGTGAAATCCCATGCATGAAAATTGACAGTTACCAACTCTTTGGCACTCAGGTGACATCCTGGCAAAGTGGCTTGGTTAAAAGCTCCTGAGTCAAAGTAGCATTGATGCTCAAAAGTACAGCGCTATTTTATTCTTATCTAGTTACCGACATGGTCCTCATCCCCCTAATATCTGAGTGTCGAGGGCAATCTACCCTTCTGCAGCAGGTTGTTGGTATGTAATAAGCCAAGCAGGATGTCCTGATTAGTACACTATTGACTTACCCTATAGCTCACCAGGAGGTTGTGTGTGCGCACGCACATGCTTGTGCATATAGACTTTTAGCATCAAGTGTTTTGTAGTATCATAAATTGAATCACCTCGTTGCTGCTTTTTAAAAAAAGCTGTACAATGACAAAGCATGCCTGTGCTGTGCCCAGCTGTAAGGCACCCTCCTCTCTAAAAATACTGCCAACGGGGAGAGGTCAGCCTCCCTCTTCACTCCGTTTGGGTCCTTTTCTAAATTCAGCCTGCCAAACGGGCTGCATTCAAAGTGCTGTGTACTTTGAATCCTGTCCAGTACCCATTGTGAGTTGAGCAGAGGAGCCAAAGTTAATTTATGACGATGCCATTTGTCTTGCTGTTCATACACACTGGTCTCCCGGAGCGGCCCGCAGTGGTTTGCATTACTCAGCATTTCATACTCTGCACCAGGGTTTCCTGGTGCAGACATTGTGCTAGAATCTCACCCTATCCTGGGTGGGGGTCATGATCCTGGGGGTATTCCTGCATCGGCAGGATTTTAGGATTGTTTGGGTGGGCGACTTCACACCATGCCTAGGAGGTGGGAAAATATCATTATCCTTACATCACAGAAAAGAAAAGTGAAGCATCCTCACTCCTGTTGACTTGGATAGGAGTGGAGAGCCCTCACTACCTCATAGGATGTGCTCAGCAGAGTCCTGAGAAATTAAAGGGCAAAACTTTCAAATTTGGGTGCTTAGAATGAGGCAGCTAAATCTAAATGTAGGGGCCTAAATTACACCTCGCTTCACTTTTAGAGTCATTGACCCGTTTCATCTCCCATTGACTTCCTCTTGCCTGGTAAATATTTCACAGAATAAGGCTATTGCATGGTTCACTGTATGATGCCCTGCAGATCTCATACAAAGCCATGCAACTGCTTTGCTAACTTCTTCCGTTAACGCTGGTGCCTCCTTCCCTATCACCCCCTTAACAGAGCCCTATACTGGAGTGAGATGGAGAATGGGTTCTCTGAAGTCCACCAGCCTTTCACTTGCAGGCTAGCTATGATAATGACAAGAAACTGGAGCTGAAACATGAGGAGCAGAACCTAATTAATAATGAAGATAATGAGATCATCGGATTGTATAGGCCAAAGACATATCTTAATTATCTCCTGAAAACTGGCAACCCCATTCATGCTTCAAGCGCCTTTAATCAATCTCTCTGGGCCTGAATATGTGTGATTACTTAGCACATATACTTATGTAACAATACCTTTTTGTTTTTTAATTTCCCTCACTGCTCTTCAAATCACTAATGTAGATAACTGCCCTGCTTAAAAGAGCATGTTATGTTCCAGACCACTAGTTACACTTGCCCTGATTGGCCTCCATCACCCTGTGGTACATTGATCTCCATGCGGACAGGGCCAAAGGGAGGGCTTGCTGCTGTGGCCACTTCGGCTGTGAGGGAGGCCACTGCTCTGGCTTAAACCATCCTGCGAGCACCTTCCACCTAGCCACCCTATGAAAAGCCCTGGCTGGGATGATTTAGTTGGTGTTGGTCCTGCTTTGAGCAGGGGGTTGGACTAGATGACCTCCTGAGGTCCCTTCCAACCCTGATATTCTATGATTCTATGATTCTATGAATTCTGATCTCATTTCCACCCGTGTAAAGCGGGAGCTACTCCTTTGAAGCAAATGGAATTTGATGGTTGTAAATTATTATTGTTATTAACGTTCTGTATGGTTGTGCCTAAGAACCAGTCAAGAGTGGGGCTCCATTGCGCTAGGCATTGTGTGCACACAGAGTAATTGGTGGTCCCTGCCCCTAAGAGCTTGGAAACTAAATAGACAAGACAGACCCAGGGTGGAGGAAAGGGATGTAACGCAAGCAGAGTGAACAAGGGGATGGCAGTAAACACCAATTTTTGGGGTGGGGAGGTTAGTTAGGAAGGGACAAGCTAAATAGAAAGAGAAATGAAGGGCAAGGGGACGTTGATGGGAAGCGGTGAGGGGGACAGGGCAGGGGAGAAGAGGGTAGGTGAGGCGTGAAGAGACTCTAAGGAAGGGATTTCTAAGGGCCAGCATGGCCACTGGCACAGACTTTGCTGCTAAGGAGGCGTGTCACATTGGTGGTCTCTCACCTCCTGTCACAGTGAGTTCCACAGCCTCTCATTTCATTCATGAGCCTCCTCCAGTTTCATCGCTCTGATGAAACACAGATGTTAGGTCATGGTCAAAAAGGAAGAGTGGGTCTCTATGACCCAGATCTTCAAAAGTATTTAGCTGCCTAACTCCCAGTGATTTATTTGGGAGTTAGGTGCCTAAATACCTTTGAAGATCTGGGCCTAAGGATCTGATCCAATGTGTAGTGCAGACAATGGAAAGTCTCCTGTTGATTTCAACGGGCTTGGGCTCAGGTGCTAAGACAGCGAAGGCCATTCCCATGGAAGGCTTTGAATATGGAGGACTGGGACCTGGAGCTGGACTTCGTATTCCTTGGCAAGTCAATGTGCAGGTGGGAGCACTGGTGTGGTGGCTAAGCAGACATGCTGCAGCATTTTGTATCAGATGGAGCTTTTTCAGACCTTTCTGCAGTTCTCTCCACTCCCCTCCGCCTCTTTGCATTTCCCAGGACACGGTGAGGAGTTCAGCTCTGAAATCCAGTGAGCGGCAGTATCATCAAACACGGGAATGTCTCCCCTGGAACGCTGATGCTGTTAAAAAACAACCACCACCAAGCATCTGCAAAGAGACTTATTTTAGCAGCTGATGCTCCAATTTAGTTTTTTACCCCGTGGGGGCCTAGTCTCCCTTCGATTCCCATTACCATTAATAAGAGCAGAGTGCTTGCTTGCATACTGTCCTTGGGAATAAAGCAGACAATATGGCAAATCAATGAGCATGTTCCAAATAAAGGGTTTTCAATAGACTGTAAAGGCAACAGTAGTGGGGTGGGGAGGGGCATCAGTATCAGGTCCGCAGATCTATATAAAAATTGGCCCAAACTATACACTGTCCAATTACATTTTAAAGCTATTTCAAGGAACTGAGGCCTAACATCTCTAGGGATTAAGGGGCTCACAACCTCTCTGCTGCCAGCAGGTTACATTTTAGTTGCCTAATGAGACTGTATTTGGAGATTGTCTGTGTTCCTCTTCAGAAGCTTGAGCAGGCGGGGGTTGGGTCGAGGCATCAATACAAATGATTCCAAAGGCCAGATTATGGAACGAAGACAGGCAGCCCCTTCTGACAAGCAGTTGATTGGTACTTTTCATTGCATCTGCAGACTCGGGTCACAAAGGCTTTTCATTTCAGTGTTTGAAGGGGGACTCTTAATAGTCGCTGTCAGTCCGGGGCTAAAGAGCCTTTTGCAAAATCATCATGAAAATTTACCAGCTCAGGCACAAAATCTATTTCATCCACCATTTGCCAAGATGGTAAAGAACTGCCCCAAACAAAAGCAAACAAATGCTGTTTTGTCCATTGCAGGAAAAACAAAAAAACCTCTCAGACAAACAGGGCTGGTGCTTCCATTTAGGCGACCTACGCGGTCGCCTAGGGCACCATGATTTGGGGGGGCGACATTTTGCCACCCTCGGCAGCAATTCTGCGGCGGGGGGTCCTTCCGCGCTCCGGGACCCGCCGCCGAAGTGCCCCGAAGACCGGGAGCGCGGAAGGACCCCCCCGCCGCAGAATTGCCGACGACGACCGGGAGCGCGGAAGGACCCCCGCCTAGGGCGCCAAAAACCCTGGCGCCGCTCCTGCAGACAAACAAACAAAAATACTTGCCCCGTGTGAACGGGCCAGCAGGATTTTGCAAGGCTGAACTGGAGTATAATTGGGAGGGGGGTGGGCCTTTAAAAGAAAGGGATCTTAGTCTATAGGGATTTTTAAAAAGCAATTCTTCTTCTTTGTAAACTACAGAGCCAGATTGTGCCTGGGCCTTGTGTGGGTGTGGCAAGGGGAAGGATACAAAGAGCCAAGCTTCACTTGTGCCCACCTCCCCCAGGACTAGATATGACTCCAAACACACTGCTCTCCTGAGCACTGTCACTCTAGGACCTCCACCCCAAAGGGAGCAGGGAGGAGGCGGCGCCATGGTTCTACCGCCTACACCAGCTGGTGAGCTGACCAGATGCACCTCTGTACAGGTTGGTGCAGTGTGTGCACTTTCCTTGCATGCTGAGGAGCTCCTGGGATAATTACATCCCATGATGCCATTTGGGACCCAAGGCAGTAATCCTTAAAGAGGCAAAAGTCCCACTGACTTCAATGGGAGGCAAAACCACCACTGACTTCAAAGAGAGCTTTGTCAGACGACGGCGCATGGGATCGGGCCTTTGCTGGAAGTCACGGGTTTCTGTATGTATTTAAGCTGATGCAACACAAACACACAAGATGAACCCAGGATGGAAACCTAGCTCTGACCCTGAAGCTGGGAAGAGGGGCGGTTGTGTTTGGGGAGCAGAAGTTGCAACTGTACATCTCAATGGAGGAGGGAAAGCAGCACTGGTTAGACAAGAGATGGAGGCGTAGCCAAGAGTGGTCACGCCCACATGCTGCTTTGTGTCTGGCAGCATTTACCAGCTCCGCTGGACCGTTAGTGCTCTCTGGCAATTGACATGGTAATCTGAATTAGGGGAGATTTCGCGGCTATCAAGGAGCCCGTTGAAGGCAGTGCATCTGGGCTGTCCCGCTGTCCCGCCCCAGCGAGTGCAGTCAGGCAAGGTGCGTGAGGGCCATAGAGAAGAGGCAGAGTCAAAAGTCAGCCTCAGCTCTGGTGGTCCCATTGTTTCTTGGGGGACAGGGTCATTATAGGGACAAGCTATTATAATGGGGCTCTCATGCTGAGTAATTCACTTTTTGTTTTAAATCAGAGATGACACGGCAGTGCAACGTGCGCTGAGGACCACCTGCAAGAGACAACCCCCATCTTCAAGGACCATTTTAAGCAACCCCAAGACTTCCAGTATAATTTAATTGGAGACAACATACCAGATCCACCCAAACTGGCACCGGATCTTGCAGAAGCTAGTGTGTACCGGGGGTGATATTCTAAGAGGGACACAGAACGAAGGTTGCAGCTGACGGGGAGGGAGAGCTAAGGTGGCTTTAAGATAACTTTGCACCTTCCCCATGGAGGGCTGTAGAGACCTCTGGCATAACTCAAGCTGCAGGGCTGTGTAAGTTACAGTAGATCCCCCTAGGCTGCCCTGTGGGCTACAGCACTGCTGCCCTGTCACATCACCGCTGCCCTGCCACATCACCTATGCCAGGACTTTCTAAGGGGATCCTTTATGGCTCTCTTCTGCAATGCCTCCCTGGCCGGAAATGAGGCTGTTGGAGCTTTTACCAACCATAAAGGGGCCAGAGAGGGGTGAGCCTGGAGTATATCCGCTCCTATTTCTAAAGGGCACTTGGTTTTGCTGGTCCCTGGGGTGGTTCACTTAAGCCAGGTTGTGCTGTTCTGTATGTTTCTACATTTCACTTGAACCATAAAGAACAAACTGCTCATTGTAGGATGTATTGTATCAATGACACGTTTATGTATATATTAGCCCCAAATTTGTAAAACTGTGATATAACCCATTAGTAATGGAAAGAAAAAAGGAAACAGAAGGTGAGGACAGGAATAATTTACTCTCTGTTGATAAGTAATATAGGGTTACCATACGTCCGTTTTTTCCCGGATATGTCCGGCTTTTCGGCAATCAAACCCCCGTCCGGGGGGAATTGCCAAAAAGCCGAACATGTCCGGGAAAATGCCGGCCGGGCACTTCCCCTCCCGCGGCTGCTCTGCTCCTCCCCTGACTCTTCGGCTCTGTTTAAGAGCCGAGCTGCCCGAGCGCTATGGGCTTCAGGCAGCCCCCTTGCCTCCGGACCCCAGCCGCCGGCCGGGCACTTCCCCTCCCGGGCTCCGGCGGGGCACGGTCCGGAGGCATGGGGGCTGCCCGAAGCCGGTAGCGCTCGGGCAGCTCGGCTCTTAAACAGAGCCGAAGAGTCAGGGGAGGAGCAGAGCCTCCGGCCGCGGCGGCTCTGCTCCTCCCCTGACTCTTCGGCTCTGTTTAAGAGCCGAGCGCTACGGGCTTCGGGCAGCCCCCATGCCTCCGGACCCTGCGCCGCCGGAGCCCGGGAGGGGAAGTGCCCGGCCGGGGGCGCAGGGTCCGGAAGCATGGGGGCTGCCCGAAGCCCGAGCGCTACCGGCTTCACGGTTTGCCGGGCAGCCTCCAGACCCTGCGCCCCCGGCTGGGCGCTTCCCCTCCTGGGCTCCAGCTGCGCTGGGGAAGCGCCGGCCGGGGGCGCAGGGTCTGGGGGCTGCCCGGCAAACCGTGAAGCCGGTAGCGCTCGGGCAGCCCTTTTCGCGTGGCTGGGAGTGGGAGGGAGGAGGGGGCGGAGTTAGGGCAGGGAAGGGGCGGAGTTGGGGCGGGGCTGGGGGTGGGAAATGGGCGGGGCCAGGGCCCCGTGGAGGGTCCTCTTTTTTTATTTGTTTAATATGGTAACCCTAAGTAATATAACAAACCATCAAAATGGCCAGAGGCCATAGAGTTCTACAGTCCACCAGTAGCTACAATCAATACGAGGGTAAGATGAAAAGAGCATGGGCCAAATTAATGCCTTGTGTTACTCAGTCAAAGTTATTGTATATCAGATATATAAACTAGTCCCTACTGCATGAGGGCCTGATCCTGTGAAGCGCTGAGGACCTTTCAGTCCCACTCGGCACACAATCAGGCCCTGAATTTGTACTCACTGGTTTCGTGAAATGATTGTGATTGTTTGTGTTCCCTGTATATACAGAACTCTGTCTGGCATCAACAAAACGGAGGCCACTGCTTTCCAGTGACAATGCTCTGGTGAGCTTTGGTATTGTAAATATGGGACAGGAGCATGGTGTGGTGGTCTGGAGATTTGGGTCACCTAGTCTAAAGGGATTCTTTCTGCTTCTGCTTGTATCATTATTTCATTGATGCCTTTGTATATTGCTTTGCTTCAGAGGGAGTGAGCCTGGAGCTAGAGAAGCTGGGAGGGTTTTCTTAAATAGAGGAAAACAAATCTATAGAAGGATCTAAAGAAATACACATTCTCTGAAGGCCACCTCTCCATAATGATGTATTAAAAATGCACTACGGGCCAGATCTTGGTACTGCTTAGCCCCCTCAACTCCCATTGATGTCAGTGGGAATTGAGGACACTGCACCGTGATGGAGGTACTTGGAACCTTGCAGGATTGAATCCTAAACTCCTTCCATTTGGGGGGACAGTCTGCATTGCTTGCTCAACCAAAACCCATTGGAATCATTGGAGTTTTGGCTGCATAAGAAATGCGGAATTAGACGCTTGGTTAAGAATGCAGGAATTGGCTCCCTACCATATTTCCATGAGGATCTAGGGCTCTGAGACAGGCATGGGGCTTTTATTTCAGGATTACTGCCAACATCAGGAATAATCCAGCCGTGCTGAAACAGCCCATGTGAATACAAATAATTTTATGATCCTTTGCTGAGGCAGTAAAATCTAGCTTGAAAAAAAAAATCAAATATGTATTTTTTCCCCATTTTATGGCTGGGGATGGGGAATAAATCCTGGGCACTGCTGAACAATGCCGAAATCAGAGGGCCTTGCAGGTCCTCTGCACCTCTCAGGATCTGGCCCATTAAGTGTGTAACACCCAAAACGCTTGGAGTTTACAAGACCACCTTGGGAAGCAAGGTTTCAGTTTTATTAATGCGCTAAAAGCATCCATGGATCAAATGTGCAAGCCTCTTTTTAGGCCAGGAAAATGCCACCAGGGGACTCTCGGGACTCATCTCTTCAAATGCTGATACCTCCTTGTCCATTTTAATAAAAGGCAGCAACAGAAACAAAGTGTGCCATGTGGTCTCAATAAAGCAGAGAGCGTAGCAATCAATAACAGAAACAATCTGCACTTGCTTGCTTATAGAATTTGCCTTTAGCAGCAGCATCTATAAAACCAAACCACTTGAGACCTCCCTTCACCGCTTTGTTTCTCTTGGGACAATGAACCCACTGTACCCAAGCTCATCTGTGTATTTTATAATTTCCCCTCTGTTTAGACTGACACCTTGACCATAAATCACACGATGATAATGATCAGATGGTTGATCCTGACTCTACCATTTATTGTAACTGGACTGTCTGCCACGCAGCAGACTAGTTTCTGATGACAATGGGTATTTTTTTGTATGCAACATGGACATTTTTTTCTCTCAAGCTCAATGATCTTTCATATATATATATATATATATATATATATATATATATATATATATATATATAAATTTCCCCATATTAGCTGATTTAAATAGATATTAAAAATACTTGTGAAAACAAATATTTTGAAACCAGAAAGCACCCCACATCATGCACAATGCCAAATATACATCGGTACAGTAGTTATTTAAAATATTTCTGTGGAGGACACCCCAAAACTCTCTCTCCCCCATAAAAACTGTATCCCCCTTTGTAAATTTTGAAAAAGGGTGTATTTTCCTCACCCCTTAGTATTTTTCTCAAACCGTACTTTTGTCAAATGGGGAGGTACACTGTATACTGTTAAATACTTGGTTTCTGATGGGCGACCGTGTACGTACACTGCCAGATGAATGAAAGTGGAAATTGAATTGAGGTGGGGGCTTGAGGGAGCAAAAATATGAGTATAGTTCATTCATTCATCATTGCCTCCAGAAAACTGATCCACGTCCAAAGCAAATTTCTCTCTTCTCTTCAGTTAAATCTCCATATATATATATCTCAGAAGCCTGGCAATATGTAATTCCGATCAATTAAATTACACTGTACATCAAAGTTTTATTTCTGTGGAAAGTTGCAGCAGAGATGTAATAAAATGTACAATACGTTCCCAGGGTCTATGAGATTTCGGATCATCTAGAAAATGCATTTTCTTTTGTTTAAATCATCTTGATAAACAATATATATCCAGGAAGAGAAATGTAAAGCCTCAAGCGCCTTAGTGTGTCATTGATCAATGAACTTATACAACTGTTCACACCACATACCCTGTAAATTCAGACAGAACATACTGATGCTATTACCATCAACCATAGCATTTCTTTTGGACTCTCTTGTAGCACAGACATGCCTGCCTGTAACTCTGTGTGTTTGTGGGTCCCTTACTTCTGAGGATGGAGGAAGGTTGGTGGGTAAGGCACAGGACAGGGACACACTGTGATCTTAGGGGAATCTCTTGATTGCTACGTGCCTTCCCTAGAATAGTGATAATAGTATTTGCCTCGCCCAGAGGATTGTTGTGAGGACTAATTGAATATTTGTGAGGTACAGTGTTCACATGGCACGTTCAGGCATCTCTCTAAAAATGAACCACCACCAAACTATTAATATATGTAGAAAAAACCTGTCGTGTCTGACTAGTGTCTGCTAGATATTTCATAATGATTTTCAGGAGCACAGCTCTATAGTGGGATAATACTAAACAAGCATAGTTTAAAATTCATATATGTACAGTGTTATCATTAGGTACATGAAGAGGATTCTAGCCTGACCTCCTCGAGATAGACACAAAACCAATCATAGGCTAGGTCTACACTACCGGTAAGTCGACATAAGCTATGCAACTCCAGCTAGGTGAATAATGTAACTGGAGTCGACATAGCTTAGGTCGACTTACCCACTACACTGGGTCGATTTACCTTACTCTTGTTCGGGGTAGAGTACCGGGGTCGAGTGGAGAGAGATCACTAGACCCGCCAAATCGACCCCGGTGCATCGATCCCTGGAGCGTCGATCCGGGGCGTAGTGTAGACATAGCCTCATGTATAAACCATGCATTCTGGATGGTTGTAATCCACAGCACATTCCCTTACCTCTGAGATTTAGTGGTTCCTATCTCGCAAATTTGTATTCACATTAAAATCTGGTACGCTGGCTATTTCCATCAGCTTTACACAGTGCAAGTGCACATGCAGTAAGTCAATCTGCTGCAACTATATACAGGCAGCCATACAGGATGACAAGTCAATACTTTCCATGACACTTCATTTGGCCAAACTCTGATCTCTTCTTTAGAACTTTTGTTTTCATAAGCAGAGAGCAGCTGCCAATGCATGATGATAAGATTCACTGCAGGCCACAGATGCACAGTAAGAGAAGAAGAGAAGGGAGATAAAAAAGGAAAAAAGAAAAAGTAAAACAATTCTTTGCCTGATAATCATAAGAAGAAGCTTTGGCTACCACAATTTCCAGAAAGAAGAGGAAAAAAGGAAAAGAAAAGAGGAGGATCTCTTGGCTAGATCCTCACTAAATGGAATCATGGGCACACCAATCAACAGATTCTTTTTTGTACATTAGATTCTGACATCTGTCAGTGGCCGCAGTGATGTCAGAGACGAGCTAGATATGTATCACTGCCAGCTGTATGAAAAAACAAAAACTACGTCTTCAGTTTACAGGGGCATGTACAAGGGAGGGCAAGCAGGGGCCTGGGCCCCCCCAATAATCGGCAGGGGCACAGAACTCCTCCGGCCCCACGGCCCTGGCAGGGAGAGTGAGCTTCTCTGGCTCTGGGGCTGTCGTGCGGTCACAGAGCTCCTCTGGCCCCGGGGCTGCGGCAGGGCACAAAACGTGCCCCTCCAAAAGTGATCAAATTTAAATTCCTGCGTGCACCCCTGTTCAATTATTGGCAGGATGAAATAAATGAAAGCCACCACAATGGGACAGAGAATAAGGGGGGGGGGGGGGCGACTATACTGGGAAATTATATTGCTTTATTTGTAACATCTCTTAATAAATGGTTCTTTTTCTAACCATTCCTAGCCATTTTCTGGTTAACCACTTGCTCCAGACATCTGTGAAGCACCCGTGTTAACCATTTTGTGACATAGTGTTGCACTGAGAATTTTGGGGTAAAAAGTTTTTACTCCTTGCACAGATGTGCCAGGTGTATATGCCCAAACACAACTGCCCCACGCACCACGCCAATGGAACAGTGGCACTTAAAAGCCATGTTTCTGTGGCCCATAGAGGACTCTAGAGGTCACAGTGGATATCAGCAGCAAAGACCTTATTTGATACAGCAGGTAATTTAAAAGCTCTATAGTGATCTGTTCTCTTCTCTCTCTTCACCCTCCCTCAGTAACAGCATCTTGGAGTTTTGTATAAATGGTGATTTGTCGAAGTCTCTGATTTGACTGATCTCAAATGATACCCTACATAATTAGAGGGCTTCAGTAACTCAGCCAGAGATTCTGAGCCTATTACAAGAGTGGATGGGTGAGGTTCTGTGGCCTACAATGTGCAGGAGGTCAGACAAGATCTGTGCTTCTCAAACTATGGGGCGGGCGTCCCAAGGGAGGCACAGGAATGTGTCAAGGGAGGCCCGAGTTGTGTGCTTTTTTTTCTTTTATTTTTTGTGTGAAGAGCTGTAGCTGTCAGACCCGGATGGCTGGGGCTTGTGCAGAAGGGCTGTGCACACCCTGGAAGTGGGCATAAAGGAGACAGCCAGAGCCCCACCACCCAGGCTCTCCTCCCCCCCCCCCCCCCCCAATCCCTGACCCGGAGGTGGCGGGGCTCCAGCCTCAGGGTAGCAGCAGCAGCGCAGAAATACGGGTGGCAATGGGGCACTAAGTCTACTGTGAAAAGTGATGACAGATATCACTTTTCACATTGCCTTCTTTACTTCTGTGCTGCTGCTGGTGCGGCGCTGCCTTCAGAGCTGGGCACCTGGCCAGCAGCCACTGCTCTCTGCTCTGCCTTCAGAGCTGGGTGGCAGTATATGTGTTTGTGTAGGGGTGGGCGTGCGTAAGTGACTACAGACACAAATAAGAAGGGCCTGATCAAATACATTTGAGAACCTCTGAACTAGATGATCATGATGGTCCTTCTGGCCTTAATGTATAAGAGTCTATGGATTCTAAGCAGAGAATTTAGCGCTTGTGTTTAAAATACAAGCTCTGTTTTGTCTACAGTTAGTGGGAGAATTTTATCGCTATCAGTGTTTCAGCTTGTATGCAACATTCTTACTTGTCTTACCGATGGGATTCTTAAAAAGCAAAGCGAGGTCACCTCTTACTATATAATCTCCCATGAGGACTGTCTCAGCTCCTTGCATCCAATGAGTATGGAGGACTGCTTTTATCTACGGTATTCTCAGTCCCTGTGGTGCAAGGTAAATGAGGCAGTGCAAGTCTATGATCTTTCTGTGAAGAAGGGTTTATTTGTGCAAGAAAATGTGTCAAGTCAGACAAAACCAGAAAATGCCTTTAAAAGTCCTCCAAGCCATTATACCAATCCGGGCCCGGTTGTGCAAGGCACTATACAGAGACTCAAAGACTAGCCCTCTCGCACAGAGTCTGAAAAATAGCTAGGCTTGGAAGGATTCGATTTCTATCAGTAAATGTTGGTAAACGTTGATTTCACGCAAACTGACCAAAAAATATCCATCCGGAATAATTCAAATGTACAGCTAGGCAAAGTAAAAAATGCTGCCTGAGAACTTATTAGGTTTGATTTAAGGATATTTCCTTTGTATATTTTGACATGTGATGTTGACAATTTGTGTTTTAATGGCTATAAAGCTTTAATTTTTTGAATCTCGATATCTACTGTCATTAAGTAATTATTGTCTGACCCCCTCCTTGATTTCCCACAACTGTGAACATTTAAATAGATAAAAATAGGAAAAAGTGCCAAAAATAAACACCAATATTTCTGTTGAAATGATTAAAAAAAGAAAATCGAATTCTGTCAAGCCTGACAATAGAAAAGACAAATAAAGCATGGGAAGCAAACACCAGTACAGAGTGTCCTCAGAGGTATTTAAGAGTCTAACTCCTGTTGAAATCAAAGGACCTAACTCCTGTTGAAATCAAAGGGCAGTTAGGTGCATAAAGACCTTTGAGGATCGGGGCCAAAGAGACTTGTCCAAGGCCATACAGCAGATCAGTGGCAAAGCCCATAATAAAAATCAGGTCTCGTGAGTCCTTGGCCAGTGCCTTAGAGAAAATGAAACTTAGCAAATGCCTTTCCAGAGAAAACCCTGCTAAATAAAATGCTGCTGCTTCTCTTAAAGCCTCTGCTAGTCGCTTTCTCTTGTTGAGAACCCACAGTGAGGCTTTTAGGGTTGCAGAGACAGCCCAGACACCCAAGGAGGAACAAAACCTTCCTATTAGTCCAGACCAATTAGATCCCTTATAAAACTGGGCCCCACACTCAGTTCTTGCTACCTCGTCCCATTGCCAAAACACAAGATACAGTAACCAGAAGAGAAGAAGAACACATCCTACAGCTGGATGGTTGCTCTATCACAGAGATGAGATTCAGTACTTTATTACTGCTCGTTATGATGTGCTGACAACAAGATTGGAGCTGCACAAGATACTAAAAAAGTCCCTGTCCCAAGAAGGTCATGATCTGAAAGACAGTTTCTGAGAAAGCAAATCACACTATGAGACTTGAGGCAGAGAGTTAATTTAAGATTTAAGGGCCTGATTCAGCCAAGCACGGAAGGGTGTTTTTAAATTTAAGCAGGTACTTAAGTACAGGCTTGTCTTTAAAACCATTGGCACTTATGTGCTTTGTTGAACTAGTGCCCATGGCCCAGATCCTCAAAGGTACTGATTTCAATGGGACTTAGACCCTAAATACCTTTGAGGATCTGTACCTATGTATTTAACTTGCTTCATACCCAGTGTAACGTTAGGGTGGCGAGGGAGTTTGACATGAGGTAGTGCAGAGTTAGTGACAGCACAGATGGGACCTTCCTCTTCCCTGCGGATGGTTCTTTCCCCACCCCAGAATCACTTTTCTAAGCAGAGCAACATTTTAATATTTGCCCTGGGCAGGCCTACCTCGAGACAGACCCTCCTGGGACACAAAGAATCCACACTCCCAGACTAGAAGAAATGAAAAGTAAAAACATTCCTGAGCAGTGACTGCCTGCTCACAATAACCTCATTATCACAGCTGTCAATCAACAGAGCAAGTCAGTCACTTTCCTGAGGAATGATTGATAGGAGGTGCCCATCAGCAAAATGCATTAGTTGCCTGTGACAATACAAGAAGTGATGGCAGCTTTAATATTGCAGCAGATTCTTCTAAAATGGGATGCTCTTCTGGGCTCCCGCTCCTCATTGTAACATGCAAGAAGAGGCTAAGCGAGTCAAGTGGAGAGGTTTGCAATCAATCTGTATCACACTCCAGGGGTTGTGGTGACCCTAAACTCCGCATGGGAATATCACTCTTACGGAGGCAATTGTTTAACAACCAGATAAATGCACTGTCATCTGGATTTACGTGTCACAATGGTGATATCCTGTGACCAGTGGGAAAAATCCTAGGCCTTTCTATCTTGTAGGTTTCCCAGTGCATAAATCTTGTATCCAGAGGCTAGTCCTATTTACAAGTGGCAATCCAAAAATCGAGTATTATTAATCACTCACTTTGTATGCAACCTCTCAATGCTACATGATGTTGGTGTATATCTGCAATAACTTCACTGGGTGTGATTCTGATCTCATGCTAGCTTTACACTGCTGTAAATCCATTGACTTCAGTGGAGTTACTGCTGATTTACATTGGCTTAACCAACAGGAGAATCGGACCCAGGATTTACTGACCTGAACATT
This sequence comes from Emys orbicularis, assembly GCF_028017835.1. Classification (NCBI taxonomy): domain Eukaryota; kingdom Metazoa; phylum Chordata; order Testudines; family Emydidae; genus Emys; species Emys orbicularis. The sequence goes on along the minus strand of NC_088695.1, from coordinate 41,391,317 downwards.
TAAGAGATTTGGAAGTCTAAACTTCAGAAAAATTCTACAGTCATTTTCAAAGAATTGCTTGAAACATCTTTACAATTGAGGTAGAGATTGTCCCAAACCTTTCAAAAATCCAGAACATTCAGTACTTGAGTCAGAAATTGTAACAGATGGATTTGGATGTTTCTTTAAAAAAATTAGCTATTAATAAGCATGGGTGTTTGCAATGAAAAATCTAATATATTTTTAGTCTATACTGGGATATTTAGCCATGTCTAAACTGAGGTTTTTGTCAAATTCTCTCCTTGGATAAAAGGGGAATATATTCCAGTCATATTCACAGTATCCTTCTAAATACCCACTCGTGCAATTAAAAACTCCCTACCACCTCTTATTTCAGTTTCAGGATTAAAAAACATGAGCATTAACATTAAGCCTGATGCCTGCATGAAAAATTTGTCTGAAATACACTTAGCATTGATCCCTCTTGCTTTATATCTCACCGAGTGTCCAGGATTTTGACTCATCTCCCCACTTACTTTTAAACTTTCATTGGAGGAATGAAACAAAAGCCATGTGGCGGATCTCCGGGGAGCTGTCTGTCCAGCTAATGCTTTTGCAAAGGGCTGAATTAAATTGTTTAGGCATTCTGTAACCTTCATTAAAATATGCACCAGAGCCTCCTATGGTGACTTCAAATTATAGATTCCGCTCTGAAGCATTTTTCTCATGCACTCTCTCATGCTAGAGAGCAGCATTCAAGAGTGCAGTTTCTCTGTCATAGCTACGAAACTTCATTTATAAATAATTTTTTTTTAATTTTAAAATTAAAATTTAAAATTTTAAAATGAAAAAAGAAAAATTAAAATCCAATGTGATGCTGGCAAACCAGGTGCCAGCTCATGTCAAGGCCCAGGGCCTCACTGAACACTGACAAATGCATAGCTGGAAACCAGCCTGGCTTGCCTGTGGGTTAGTATAGTTACAATAAATATTTGAGTTGTAAGAATGTGTTTGGTGTCTGGACCTTATGACTAGTGTAGGATGCTGCGTGTATTGATCTCAAGTATAACCTCTGTAGCCCATGGTATAAAGTTATACTGAGTGTTTGTATGGGTAAACCTCTATAATTGTGTAACTCACCAAACAGGAAGAGAAACACAAATTAAGATAAAAAGCTTGCCCTGCATACAAGATGGCCCATTGAAGGCAAATGAAGCATTGTGTATAGGGTTGCCAACTTTCTGGAACACCGTTGCCACGCCACCTGCCCTGCTCCTTCTCCGAGGCACCGCCCCGCTCGCTCCATCTCCCCTCCCTCAGTCGTTTGCTCTCCCCCACTCTCGCTCATTTTCACTGGGCTGGGGCAGGGAGTTGGGGTGCGGGAGGAGGTGAAGGCTCTGGCTGGGGGTGCGGGATCTGGGGTGGGCTGGGGATGAGGGATTTGGGGTGCACGAGGGGGCTCTGGGTTGGGGAGTGGAGCCAAGGGGTTTGGAGTGTGGGAGGGGGCTCTGGGCTGGAGCAGGGGGTTGGAGTGTGGGGTGGGTGAGGGATCCGGCTGGAGGTGTGGGCTCTGGTGTGGGGCCAGGGATGAGGGTTTTGGGGTGCAGGAGGGGGCTCCAGGCTGTGGGTTGGGCTATAGGGGGTGAGGGTTCCAGGTGGGGGTGCGGGCTCTGGGGTGGGGCCAGGGATGAAGAGTTTGGGGTAAAGGACGGTGCTCTGAGCTGGGGCTGAGGGGTTCGGAGGGCGGGAGGGGGCTCAGGACTGGGGCAGGGGGTTGGGGCGTGGGTGGGGGAGAGGGGTGCAGGCTCTGGGCGGCGCTTACCTCAGGCGGCTCCCGGAAGCAGCCGCATGTCCCCACGCTGGCTCGTAGGCGGAGGCATGGGCAGGTGACTCTGCACGCTGCCCCATCTGCAGGCGCCGCCCCCGCAGCTCCCATTGGTCGCCGTTCCTGGCCAATGGGAGCTGTAGAGTGGTGCTTGGGGCGGGGGGCAGCGCGCAGAGCCCCTTGGCTGCCCCTACGCCTAGGAGCCTGAGGGGGGACATGTTGCTGCTTCCGTCTGTGACTCCATGGTAAGACTGTTATAATGATTTAGGAGTTCACACTTGTTACTGGCTTGGTGAAATCTAATTATAGAACATAGCACCAGTTTGGGGTTTCTGCCCTGCTTTTTGACTGTCTGCCCTGAGACTGGCATTCACGGTCGTGAGCCACTCCAGACAGCGTGTCATCCAACAGCATACTTTATTAGTGGAACATGAGAAATTGTGCCACTGGGGTCCAAGTGCTCAGAGACTGTTTTCCATGGCACTCCAGGGTTACTGGGAGCATTTACTGATTCCCCCCGCCCCCCCCCCCAAAAAAGGTCCCAGAATAGCCTCTGTCAAGCAGTATAATGAGGTTTCTTAATACAGTATCGGGGTTAATTATTATTTATGATTTGAAGCCGAGGCATGGACCAGGGCCCCATTGTGTTAGGTGCTGTACAAACACAGACCAAATAGACAGTCCCTGCCCCCAGGAATTTACAATCTAAGACTATGGACCAGAATCTGATTTCATTTACACTGGTGTAAATCCAGAGTAATACCACGGAGAACTGGGAGAACAGAACTGGGCCATAAAGATTAAAACAAACAGGAAACTTGCACATCTTTAGTACAAATGATTCTTCTGAAGTAAATTTCCTGCGGTTAAACACAGAAACTATACAGGGGTTAACTGCTGCACTGCATCAGGGGAGCTGGTTTGTGGGTTAGTCCTGTCTCAGGCTTCAGGAATCGGGGAGAGTGGACTGGGAGAATGGCAGCCATTACACACAGCACAAAGAAAGAGAAAATGTTCTGGCTAAGGTCATAGGCACAAACCCTTATTGAAAAGTTCCACGAGATCTTTAATGTCCAGACAGCAGAGAAATCCATAGCAGAACCCCTCCAAACTGGTGCTCCATTGCACAGGTGACAGGAAGGAGGAGACAGATAGACCTTAATGTTTCTACCTTCCACCACTGAAGGCTTGAGCTGACTATGCCACGGTTTGGACCTGTGGTTCCAAGGAATCCAAACAGTTCAAGCCTGCTGCTTCGGCCCATCGTGCCATCTCTTGCATGTATTCGTAATGATTCCAGTGGAATGTTGTGGTAAGTGTAAACCCCAGTAACTCCTCAATAAATGTCAATTGATTACAGATGGGCCTGATGTCTGTATTTAATTGGCACTGGGCAGGATTTTGTATCTCTGCAGTTCATAGATTCCCCTATGGCGTGCTAGTTTCTGTGTATCGTGCAGGTTTCTTATTCTAAGGCCTGGTCTACACTACCCCCCAAATTCGAACTAAGGTACGCAACTTCAGCTACGTGAATAACGTAGCTGAAGTCGACATACTTTAGTTCGAACTTACCGCGGTTCAGACGTGGTCCACACGCGGCAGGCAGGCTCCCCGTCGACTCCGCGGTACTCCTCTCGCCGAGCTGGAGTACCGCAGTCGACGGCGAGCGCTTCCGGGATCGATTTAGCGTGTCCAGACCAGACGCGATAAATCGAACCCGGAACTTTGATTGCCAGCCGTCGAACTACCGCGGTAGTGTAGACCTGGCCTAAGAAAAGCTTGTTCTTTTATCCATACCTGGACACAGAATTTCCATCAATAAAAGTTGCAGGCAACAGCTGCAGGAACCTGCCAGAGCTTTGACAACACTGGATGTCAATTTTAAAAGCCCCGCAGCACTCCCTGCATGATGAGGGTTTTTTGGCTAAGCAGCATGATCTGGAAATCTTTATTTGTGGGCTGATTTGCGGCTTTAAGGAGACAGTGTGGATTAGACCTGCAGAAGACACTGGCCTTGTCTAGACAAGGATTTAAGGTGTGATAGCCTCTGTTTAACCATGGTTTAACCATGCACACTGCTTTTAACAGGGGCTAAGCTGGTTAGCCAGCTTTTTTTCCATGTAAAGTGGAGCCAGTCTGGAAGTGAACTCAGAACTAGGAAGAAGTCAGTCCTCAAGGTATCAGATCATAACCAGAGACAGCAATGGGTAAAGATAGGCATTCAGTACTACTCACTATTCATACCCTTAATGACTTTGTAGGAACAACCAATGAAGAAAACTATTTTGTTTTTCACCACCAAGGTCATGTACGTGAAATTCTGGGAGACAGCAGGAGGTTTCTGCACTGCATGCTTAATCCTCCATGCCCACAACACTTGAGGCTGGAACTTCGGCTTTATCAACAGACACACAGAAAACTAGGTTACAGTTTTATAGCGATTCATTGACATTATTTACATTTTGACACAGCGGGCACCAGCATTCAATGCTGTTGACAAAGGTACTAATGTAGGGCCAAAAAGGGAGGAGGGTGGAGTCTGTGCTGTCATTTTGGACAAGGGCCAGGCCACTCAGCCCATTGAGGGATGAAGCATTAAAGCACATGTGCTTAAATACCTTGCTGAAGCAGGGACCTGATGAATAGAGATGGACTTACATATATGTTCAAGTGTTTTGCTGAGTCGTGGCCTAAGTCTAGCTCCAGGGAAGGGAGAGTCATCAAATTCTGTGATTTAAGGTGACTGTAAGTGCTGACAAATTTGCAAATATTTTAGATGTGTAGGAGATGAGCGCCTGCTGTAGGCTAGGTGTGAAAGCCTCCAGAGGAGCAGCCGTTACATCACCTAAGCAAGACAGGTGATATCCGGAAGTAATGTTTGTCCCTTGTTGTGCCTGTGCACTGAACCTGGGATTATCTCGATCTGCAAATACCATCAGAGAAGGCAAAGCTACATTTCTACCAGGCTGTCAACAGGACTTTGCACCTTTTCTTCATCACTCCACAACACATACCTAACTTCTCACCTAAGAAGCTCTTCTACACAAACAGCTCACCAAACTCATGGAATTGCACACTGTAGTCAGTAACTGCGAGCCTTCAGGGGAGCTGTTTGTCGTCCCTGAGGAAAATCTGGGGAAACGGGGCAGGGATGCTTTCAGGACATCTCACAGGTGCCAAATTTTATAATAATACTTCGCACTTTAAAAGGGCCATCCAAAGCACTGTACAAACATCAACCAGTTTAACTTCACAACACCCTTCTGACTTCAGTGAGAATCGTTACTATCATTTCTCTGCTGGTGAAACTGAAGCACAGAGCAGTTCAGTGACTTGTTCATACTCACACAAGAAGACTGTAGCAGAGCTTGGTCTAGAATCCAGATTTCTGGATGTCCAGTCCTGTATTTTAGCTTCCGAAAGCAACTTTTCCCCCTTTTCTTCCTATTGAGTTGGTGTTTGCTGTTTAGACTCATGTGACAGCTGCCATCTTGACTGACACCCTGAGGTCTGAGATACAGCTCCTAGCTACTGAGCCTGCCTCACAGACCCATCTGCTTGGTGGACTGGACACAGATGGGGACATGCAACATGACTGGCAGTGGTGGGTAACACCAGCGGCGGCTCCAGGCACCAGCGCTCCAAGCGCGTGCCTGGGGCGGCAAGCCGTGGTGGGCAGTCAGGCAGCCTTCGACGTCTTGCCTGCAGGAGGTCCGCTGGTCCTGCGGATTCAGCGGCAAATCGGCAGTGGGTACGCCGAAGCCGCAGGACCGGTGGACCTCCTGCAGGCATGCCGCCGAATCTGCGGGACCGGGGACCTCCCGCAGGCATGCCGCCGAAAGCAGCCTGCCTGCTGTACTTGGGGCGGCAAAAAAGCTAGAGCCGCCCCTGGGTAACACTCACACAGAGCATCTTTCACCCACATGGCTTTGATTAAACGCTACGCCATGGTGGTTCTTCACCGGTCACCCATATTGGTCAGGAAAGGATTTTCTCCACAATGCATTGGCAGAAAACCATGCGTGTTTCCCCTCCTCTCCTAATACCCTCTTAAGGAGCACTGAGCAGGGATCAGCTCTTTAGATAAGGTATCTGAGATGATTAATTTCCTGCTATTGAGTGGAGGGTGGATTTGATGGACCTCAGACTCTCTTCTGCATCTGTGTTTCTGTTCTCTGGCGCTCAGACCAAACGACTGACACATGGGCAGTGATCTGAAGCAACCGAGCACAGCAGTTATTGGGAGCATGGCCAATGGGGGTGTGGCGGGAGGAAAACCCAGATCAATTGTCTTTCCTCCCCAAATGACGTTAGCTTTTTATTATTAAATCATGGCTAACATCAAGGCCTAAACTTTTCTCAGAGCTTGAAGAATATACATTATGGAGCTTCTCAGCTGAAACCAATTTTCATCTCACTGTATGTGGTTTCCTGGAAAAGCCACTGTTCTTTGGATTGCCAATGTGCACTGGAGTTAAAGCAAGCTGGTCGCCAGATATGTGAATCCCACTGAAGAAACTGACAAGCTTCAGCATTTCCACCAGGGCCTGATCAAAAAGCCCTCTGAAGTCAAGGGGAGTCCTTCTTTTGACTTCAATGGACCTTGGATTAGGCCCTAAGGTCCAGAGCCTCAAAGATATTTAGGCACCCAACTCATGTTGAGTAGTATCTTCACTCCCTGAGTAGCCCCTTTGGGGCTTATCGTTCTCATGCTAACCACAGTTGCTGCCCCTATCTGGTGACCAGGGCTGGCCTTATGATTTGCAACCCTTTGAGCTTCCCGCGGGTGAGTGGAGTGAGATTCTGAATTTGGTCCTGCCCAGTGATAGGTGGGAGGGTCTTCCAAGGCGACGACCCCTTTTTATCATTCTTCCACTAAACTCAAGGGATGATGGAATCATTTCCCTGCTTTTGACAGAGTTGCCCCCTGCAACCTCCTGGATGTAGCTAATCCTCCTGGCCAGAGACGACTTTTACCCTGTCAAGTATTTCCGAAGGGCATTTTGATGCATTTCTAAATGTATACAATAGCACTCAGGTACCACAGGGTGGTGGATACCTTAGAAATATGTATAATAATTCCGCTAATAGCATTTGCATGCACAATTACCCATATTGCATGCACAAATGCAGAATGTGGGGTATGCAAATATTGTGGATACAGCTTAGGAGGAAGTTTTAAAAGTTGGTCCAGAGACTGATATCAAAGCTTGTGTAGCTTACTGGACTCATAAAGGTTCATTCAACAGGAGAGTCTCCATTCATTCCAGAGAGAAAACTTCCCTTGCTTTATTACAGACGCAGGGGAGAATACAGCTAAGGCCTTGAGGCCTAACATTTAGGCCTCATTTCAAGCCAACTCCATTTATGCCACTGCCAGCTTTGCTGAGCTCCCCTGCACATGTGTCTTCCACACTTTGTCACCATTCCCACACTTTAATTGCTTCTGTTTCACATTCGGGTGATCAAAGCTTAAAAGAAACCAGTTAAAAGGCTTTGCCAGATCACAGTAATACGGTAGGTGGTCCCTCCTAAAGCAACCGCACTTCCAACAATTAGACAAGAGGAAATTGAAGGAGATAATTGTAAAGTCTACATAAGGCAACTGCTGTCGATTCTCAATGCTGACTGTAGGATCATGCTCCCTTATGGTCCCTTTCTGGATGCTTGGTACAAAACTTAGGATAGACAAGGACACAGGCTACTAGCAAAGAAGGGAATACTTTACTATCAGTCACTAATACCTGGAGTCCTGCTGTCACTCAGGGACAGATTGGGCCTATTACATACAGGCCTACTTTGGAGGCAGTGGGAGAAATACATTGCCTCAGCGGGCACTGTGAGGGGCTCATGGGCGGGCCAACCTCTTAGGCTTGTTCAGTATATGCACCCCTTCATGGCTGGTGAGATGTGCTGGCTGGTGCAGACCAGGGCAGGGCCATGGTCCCACCTCCTACCCCCTTTTACAGTGACATGCTCCAGGGCACTAGAAAGAAGCAGTTACTGTGCTCAGGAGAATGGAGATGGTAAAATCGAGACTGATCAATCCCATTGCAGGGGGTGTTAGTACCCTTCCCCATCTGCACCTGCACAAGGGACAGCTGCTATCTGCCCCTTATATTAAAGTAATGTCCCTCTACATTATAGCAGTTTGGCTACAGCTACACAGGTACAAGGACAGGAGGAAACAGACCAAGTGTCGCCCAGTCAGATAGCTTATAACTGTTTCCCTCTCTGCCCTCTTGATACCAGACAGATGGGCCTACAAACAGTGACAGACTAGCCAAGCATAGAGGTCCCCGAAGTTTTGTTCCAATTGCCAGGATTTAACTTCCCTGTTCTCTTCCCTCTAGTGAATTCCCTGCATCACGTCCTTGGGCTCCTGAATAGCCGTGTGCAGTCTGTCCTGCCATCAGCTGGGCTGTCTCATGGTCCCTGGCCCCAAAGATCCTTTCTTGCTCGCTGATCCCCCCAGTGTCTTTCTACCAAAACTCCTCTTTCTACCTCATTGCCTGCTAGGAAGTGTTCTCTTCACACCATGTCTGCTATCCCCACTGCCCCCAGCCATGATGCTCACTACACCTGCTCCAGGCCACACTTCTCAGTGTCCTTAGCTTGCAGCCTGGTCCTTCAGCCCTGGGCTTCAATGAGTATGGGATGCAGGACTAGGTCGTTAATTAGGGTCCCCCTTCTTCTCCTGGACAGCACTATGCACATAACTCAGTGGACCAAATTCATCAGTGGAGTTACACTGGGGATGCATTTGGCCTATTGCCTCCAAGCTCTGTAACCAACTACAGTGTTTGCTATGCTTTCTAGGATCCTCCTCCACAGCTAGGGGTGTCCACGTAGCATTAGTCATATCAACTCACAACCCACATTGTGCCTGAAGGGCAAATATAATTTGTACCACAGTAGTTAGCAGGAGAAGAGAAGGCGGCAGTGGGGGTAGGAAGGGAGAGGGAACCTGAACGGCATGATTGTTTCTCTGCTACGATGACAGCTTCTGATGCAAATACAGCGCAAACCTGGCTTGAAATGAGTGTCTCCTTTGTTCATCCTGAGACGTTCAGAACGCAAATGAGATGCAATGAGCTGGATTTTTCTGCCTTGGGATGTAATTCACCCTTGTGCAGGGGGCCAGGGCAAGACCTGAAGGCTTAAGAGGGACAGAAGGGATGCATAGACAATAGGCCTTGTGCTGGCCTTCTGCACAGGAGTGAATTCCGCCATCCGGGCCGGATCCTGCCATTGCTGCAGTTTAGGTTAACACTCCCATTGACTTCAGTGGCGCAGGATCAAGCCCCAGCAGCCAGATCCTCAGTTTTCACTCAGACCCTCCTCGGGCAAACTGCCACTGAAGGCAATGGGAGTTTAGATGAGGGATTTTAGATGATTTTAGACGGCCTGGGCATTTGGCCAGAAAGCAGGACACTGTAGATTTCAGAGCCTCCAAGTGGTCTCCACAGACCAGCCTAATGCCTGCATTTCTCCCTCAGCCACCAGAACCACCGTAGTTTATGCGGGGAGTTACAAAACAGGCTTGCTTTGGCCCTGCTCTATATTTCTGCAATGGGCTGTCATGCTGGATTATCAGCCCACGGGGTGAGTCAGAGGAGAATCAGGCCATGGGGCTCTTCGTTTCTAGATATTACCGCCCTTTCTCCTTTGGGTTCCTCTTGGCCAGAGTCTGCCATTCCCAGCTGATGGGAACTCACTCCCTGTGGAAAGTGAACCCGGTGATGCTCCGATTACAAGTTTCACCTCAGCAGCTTCACATCAGTGTCAGGTCTGAAAGAGTGTTTAATCAGCTGGTAACCTGACACTTTCTCATGTAAAGATCTGGGGTCTACTCCTGCTCCTGCTGCTCTCGGTGCTGCCACAGGAACAGAGTGGGCCCCCGTGTCCTGATGGACTGCGGAATCACTGAGGATGCGGCAACTAATTAAAAACCAGGATGGCTGTTATTTCTAGCGGAGCTCAACATCATGCAGAGCCTCTGGAACGGTACCGGTGTTGCAAGCTGACCCCAGCTCAAAATAAGGGCTGATCCTACAATCCTTGACTTACTCAAACTCCCATTGTGTTTAATGGGAGTTTTGGCTGATTAAGGAGGGAGGGATAAATCCCTAAACGTTAAAAATATATATATATATGAACCAAACATGGGCCCAGGGTGAAATTCACCCCATGAAAAGCCTTGGCATAAGGCCTATGGACCACTGATGTTTTGAGGATTTCTGTGGCACACAAGTGGGTGGTCCCTCTGCATGGGGCTGATTAGCTCCCTCCTCTCAACCTGCCTTGCTCCACTTTCTGGGCTTGCTTTGATTTTCTCATTCATTTTTCATTTCTCCGGGGGCTTTAAATTCTCCACTGAGCCACAGGTTTAGCAAGTTACAGAGAAAAATAAAATAAAAAAGCAAGGTAGCCCCCCAGTTGCCCAAGGAGATTTCTCAAGTTGCAGAATGCCACAGAGCACCCTGGTCTGTGCTTCTGATCCCTGCGTACCATGCTAAACACTTATCCCCTCGTGATTAAAGCTAGGAACTCACTTATGCGTTGTAGCAGATGGATGCTTTGGTAGCATGCCTGCCGCTAAGATCAAACACCACAGGTCAGCATCTTGTTGAACGAATCCAAAGCCCAGCCTGCCCTGTCATTTGTACACGGCTGATCCAAAAATAAATAAATGAACAAACAACTCTGAACGACCTCTCACAGAAACACTGTCAGTGACCAGACAGGACCAGTCTTGGTATTTCAAGTGCATGCCTTTTGTTGTTGTATATTGAGGCAGAAGGCAGCCTTTATCTTGAGATTGATGAGTATTAATGGCTAACACATAGTATAAACTGATTATATCAATTTCAGTGATTGAAACAATAATAATACTTGGCTCTTTTTTCATTAGTACATTTCAAAGCACTTTACAGTATCATTATGAAAGAAGAAAAGGTTTCTTTTAACAAATTGTTAGGGTCACACTCTGCCCTCTTACTCATACTGGTTAGTCCCTAACTCTGCGATTAGTCCCACTGTAATCAGTGAAGCTACAGTAAGAGGCTGAATCTTTCCTCCTGAATCTGATTGCCCTTAAAGTCAGGGCGAGTTGGAAACTGGGGATTTTTTTTTAAACAGGCCAACCATTTAACATGACCCCAAAAGGGACTGGATATATGTAAGGATATCATGTATATCCAGAGCATAGGTGCTGGAACTAAGGTGCTGAGGGTGCTACCACACCCCCTGGCTTGAAGTGGTTTCCATCATATACAGGGTTTACAGTTTGGTTTAATGGCTGTCAGCACCCCCACTATATAAACAGTTCCAGCCCCCCTGATTCAGAACTGTTATAGTTAGTTACAACAACCATTTTGGATGGAACATTAAACTGCTTGCTTCAGGGTTTAAACCAATCTCGGTTAGAGAGCAGGATGAGACCCATGAGGGGGGTGGACATTATCCCTCGGCTGCCTATTGCTGGGTTCTTATAACTTCCTCTGAAGCATCTGGTACTGGCTACTCTCAGAGACAGGATATTGGACTAGAGGATCTCGGGTCTGATCTAGTCTGGCAATTCATATTGTCCTATTACAGAGATAGGGCCCAATTCCCCCACCCTTATTGACACTGAACGGTAGATTACTCTGAGAGTCGTCCTTTTGATTTCAATAGAGATACTTGTGGAGTGAGGTACCACTCAACATGAGCAAAGGACACAGACTCAGGCCCTTAGGCAGCAGCCTGGAGTCTGGATCCAGATTTGCACATGAACTAGTCCAAAGTTTTGGAGTCCCAAATCCAGGGCTTTGGCTTCTGATTTATGTTATCTAAGGGCCAAATTCTGATCTCTTTACTCATCGGTCTGCATGCCACTTTTCCTTGCAGGTAGTTCTATGGGGGCTGCTTTGGTGATAACAAAGATACCACACTCAGAAAGGATTCTGGCTTCAGGTGAGGAACAGCAGCAGCAGCTGTTAGAATGCTGAGCCACCGAATCCTCATCTCCCGCAAACGTCCCTGCTGATGAACAGCTAGGAAAGGCAGAATCAGAAAAGCCGAATTCCCTCTAAGTACAGTGTTTCTCTGGGATCTCCCTGAGGAGTCAGCAGCAGCTTGCTCTGGAGCTCACGTTTCTTTGACAACCTCAGCCACATGAATAAGTAATATTTCAGTGTTCAAAACCGACAAGAGAACCATATATCAGCAAAGCTAGAGAAGCAGAACAAGTGGCTGTGAGTAACAAAAACAGCTCCTGAAAAACCTCCTGAAAGGATTTTAGTCTGAAACAATCAGTGACCTAATTAGGTGGCACTCTCGCTGGAGAACAGGAGGAAGAAAAGAAGAAAGGAAGAAAGAAAGCAGGGTAGGAAGAGAGAGGTCTAAATATATTCAGCAGACTGGTCCAAGCTGGAGCTGACCAAGGGGGGGAGGGGGGATGCTTTATTTCACAAGCATGAGCATGTTGACTGAGGCATGAAGTTAACAACAGAAAGAGAGAGGTGCTGAGTGCCTTGTGCACATTCTTCTCGGAGAGCCCTTTTAAATATTAAAGGGAAGGGGAAAAATAAAAATGAAATGCTAAAGCAGCCCACAGTTAGTACATGTTTGAAACAAACAAGCCAGCACCCCCCACCCCCACCTCCCTTTTTGCTAAAGAGGCATCATGTTATTCCCTAAACAGACTCGCAGGAAGCTGAGATTTGGGACAATTGTGCCAGGATGGAAGAGGGAGGCAGTTTATTCTTCTGAGGGTTTTCCAGAGCTATTCACTATTAATCACCGCAGTGGGACAATTCATCAGTGACCAACATCTATCAGCTATAAACAACACAGTTTACATCTACAGATTACTTGGGTTAAACTTCACGTACCCCCACAGTGGGATCATGGCCACTGAGCAGTTCTGCAGCCTTCCAGGCTGCTCCTTGGATTGAGAATTGCAATTGATTTGAGGTGTGAGCATGCTGGACTTGATGGAGGACATAAGGCAAGTTGGGTTGTTGGAGAAGTTGCCTCCAGGGAATGACAACAAGTGGAAGATGATAAACATGCAATAGGTTTGTGCTCCTTGAGTCTGTGTGCTAGTTGCCGGCTGTCAGCCCGTCTCATGGGGGTTGTCCTCTGCCGGTTGACATTCAGATGAGAGTCCTGTGGATGCTGGTGCCAAGCAACTCAGTAGGATGGCTCAAAAGAACAATTTTAACTTGGGTGTAAAGACAAAAAGGAAAACCTGCCTAAGTGCCCATCCTAAAAGCCACTGACATCAATGGACAGAGTCCCAGGGACTTGGGTGGGTTTTGGATCAGGCCCTAACAGCATGAGAACAAGCGGGCAGTGGAAGTTTGTCTATTGGAGTAGCTATAGGAAATGCAGAGGCATTCAAATGGACGTGAGATAAGGCTATGAAGAGCAGAGCACAGAACTCTTTCTCCTTGATGAGAGCTTGGATCAGAAGGCCCAGATAGTCCCATCTCGTACAATCATCTGTGTGTGTCATTCAAGGAATCCCCCTGAACTAGGGACACAGAGCTCAGCTCACTCCTTACGGAACAAATGAAAACAGCTGATATTGGTCAAAGATGTTCTGCACTCTGTTTCAAAAAGAAAGGGCCCAGTCCTCAGCTGCTATCCATTGGCCCAGCACAACTGCCTTCACCGGAGCTGTGCAGACTTACACCAGGCCCAGTATTTCCAAAATGGCATCGACCGTGGACATGAGTGTGGTCGGTTTGTGTCCTTGTCACCTCTTGACTGGAAAGATTTTAGAGTGTTCGGTACTGGGAATACACAACACTGCAAAGGGGCCATCCGCAGAAGGCATCACTAACCAATGGGTCTCTTTTCCTTGTGCTCTAGCTGTTATTCAAGGACGATAGATCCCAGCAGGCACTACAGATCCATTTAGACCAGTAACAAAAAAAAGGAAGTGTCCGAGCCAGCAATATCTCTATCCACTTTTCTAACCTTCTACTAGAATCAAAGAGGTGATTCTTCTCTGGACTCATGTGCATAAGTCCCTTTAATACGAATAGGAAAGATGCCCTACCCCCTCTCCTCCTTCCCCTGCCCAAAAGGCATTTTAAGAACTACAGATCAAAGTGCCAGGCTGCACCAATACACCGAGTCCCAACTTCATTCTCTTCTAATGCAATGTTGAATACAGCCTAATGGCTGGATTCTGACTCCCTTCATCACACTCAATAGTCCTTCACTGGGCGAGTAACTCCATTTATTCCAACGTGTCTAGTTGCAGAATAAAGTACTACTCACCATGCGTAAGGGTGGCATTAAATGGCCCCCGCACATCAGAGAATCCAAAGTAAATAGACTTGTCTTTCAGAGAGCTGAATGAGCATAATCCCATATGAAACCCGAGCAACGTCTCTTTCTGCCTTGTGGCACAGCTGCCCCGATAAGGAGGTAGTTTTGGGCAACTGAACTGTAAAAGAACCACAGCACATACAACACAAATCACCGACTGATCATGCTAATGCATTCAATGCTTAAATGGAGTGTGATTAACTCGCCGATGGAAGCCAGTGGGCACAGATCGTTACTATGTCTTTGTTTTAAATACTCAGTTTAACATCAGTATATGCCAGATACAAGTATATTATTTGACAGAATATGCCATGCGTGCGCCATGTGTCTCATGCATGCATCGTTTAAAATTTGCACTAATTACAACTAATAGTTTGTATTATCGCAGCAGCTAGAGATCCCAACAGAACTCAGGTCCCCATTGTGCTAGGCACTGTAAAGACCTATAGTAAGAGACAGTCCGTAGATCAGAAAATCTCTAGACAAATGGTGGGAGAAAGGACGTGATATACTTATTGTACAGACGGAGGACTGAGGCACAGAGATTAGATGCCTTGCTCATGATCACAGAGGAAGGCTGTGGCAGAGCCAGGAATGAAACCCAGATCTCCTGAATCTTAGCCCAGTTCCTAAGCTACGCTAGCACCCTTCCACTCTGTTCTGTGAGTACTATACATCGCTTACATTAAAACAATCACTTTTTACTCTATGAAAAGGGTTAGAAAAGCAAAGAATGTAGAAAATCATTGAAGTTTTGAGAGATCGTTGTGTATATCCTGTTTCCTCGTTATTTTACGGTTAGAAAATATGAACACTTTTGTTATGAAATAAACACCCCCCTAAATCAGTATCCCAGATTCATAACACACTTCTTTATTATGCCTTCCATCTTTGGCATACATGCAATGGAAATATCTCTTTGGCTGCCTCAACGCTAAGCCACCCCGTTGCTTCAGAAGTACAAGGAGCAGATTCACAAGCAACTCACAAAGAGAGTTCAAAACTTCATGGAGATTGTTCAGGTCCCAATCACGCTTATGCTGAAAAGCTTTGATGGAGGTGGCACTGAATCTACAATGCAACTAGCTCAATTTCCTTTGAAAGGGAAAGGTTGACAAAATGTGTCGGGCGTGTGGGGGTGGGAGAGAGCAGAGAGAAAGAGAGACCGATCTGCGCTATTTGTTGTAGAAAGGTTTTTATAAGATTCATCCATTTCAGTCTGGGTGATTCTGCAAAGCACAGACACACAGATAAACACTGAAAACCATGCTTCTCATGTTTAAATCATCATACGCAGCATTGATTTAAAGTAGACCTGATCTACAATTTATACAACACAACAGAGTTTCTGGGGAAGAAAATATGCCCCGTATTAACTTAAACCTTAAAAGTTGCACTTACCTCGTAAAGAATGCATAGGGTTCTTTAATGAACTGCAAATTCCCTGAAAGGTGCCGTCCTTCTTAATAGCAGATAAGTTTTCTTTCTTGGCTAAGAACAAATAGGGTCTGAAACCTGACCTGGGACATGCTCTGTGTCTATCTGTGCTGATGAGGGCTCTCAACTGTGCATTGTTGCCAAGAAACCAATGGCAGAATCTAAGTGTTCAGATTCTTAGCCTGGTCAAGGCATTCTTAATCAAATGCCCTTTTGAACAGGAGGACAGGATGAGTTCTAAACCTCAGAAGAGGTATCACATGGAGAGTTATCAACTGGGTAACTTTCTTTGATTCAAGTAAAGCAAACTCGTGCATTGCTTTTGCCAATTTGAAGCATTTAATACAGCGTTTTCTCTCTGGAATTATATCATGGTCTCCACTTTCTGTTCTTCAGTGTTTACATATGAAACAAGTGGATTTTATCCATGTACCTTCTATCCATCACTGCTTAGAGATAGATCACAAAGGTGGTGGTATCAGGGTCTGAATCCACATTAGGTTTCATGGCTCAGGTCTGAGACAGAATCAGGTCTAGGCTAAAAATCAACGGTGCCAACATTTCATGAGCTGTTCTTATTTGTTGCGTCAGAGTTTCTGAAGGTTGGTGCATTTCCAGCACTGGAAAGAGAAATCATCTGTTTTGCCATAAGGTAGTTAACATTCAGCCAACAGCCTGTAGCAGTGTAAGCTCCCCACTGGTGCACATGCCATTAGGCAAATGAGGCACACAGTTCAGCCCTAGCTAATCCAGGGGCTCAACAGAAACACATTTTTCATGCAGCTGACTTGTATTTCACTGATGGGGAAAGTTGCTTCAAAATACTTCAACAACAGTGGATGCTTGGCTTTTGTCAGTGCTGCAGAGAGTTTCATTTATTTGCATATCAGCAAATAATATTCCATGGTGAAGCCTTTGCTTATAGTCCCAATTAGCTATGTACATCAGTGTCTGCTGAAACTCACCCTTACTGGCCAGATGATGTGGATGGAGGAGGCTTGAACACCTGGATCTTGTCTATGCTAGGAAAAGTAGGCTCTATAATTCACCAGGTGTGCAGCTTACCCCATAATAGCAGTGGTGGGGGCACAAGGGTTAAAGGGTAGAGAGGGCTCACTCCTTTTTACCACCCTATTATCTAGATCTGCTCCGAACAGGTTAGATGACATGATGGTAAAAATATCCAAGCCTACACTACAGCCTCCGATGTTGCTACTGCTGGTAGAACTACCACAATGGTGAATTATGGGTTTTAATTTTGCCAGTGAGGGTGTTGCCCAGGAACTGGACGGAGGGAAGTCATCAAACACATTTAACAGATTAACAAATTTATTTGGGCATAAGCTTTCGTGGGCTAAAACCCACAGCCCACGCAAGCTTATGCCCAAATAAATTTGTTAGTCTCTAAGGGTACGTCCAGACTACGCGCCGTATCGGCGGGTAGCGATCGATTTATCGGGGATCGATATATCGTGTCTCGTTAAGACGCGATATATCAATCCCCGAACGCGCTCCCAGTCGACTCCGGAACTCCACCGGAGCAAGCGGCGGTAGCGGAGTCGACGGGGGAGCCGTGGCCGTCGATCCCGCGCTGTATGGACCCCAGGTAAATCGATCTAAGATACACTGAAGTTGCGTATCTTAGATCGATCCCCCCCCCCCCCCCCAGTGTAGACCAGCCCTTACTAAGGTGCCACAAGTACTCCTTGTTCTTATTGCTGATACGGACTAACACGGCTACCACTCTGAAACATTTCACAGATTAGTGTTTTCATGGCAGATATTCATCCGATTCTCTCGTTAGTGCTGGAGTGATCTGTATGAAGCAGGATACACCTGCAGATATTTTAAAATGAATTCCTGGAGTAAGGCCTAAATAAATACCAAAGAGTATGAACATGCTTTTTCTCTCCATGTCATTCAAAGGGAGCACAAAATCAAGGATCTAAACACTTTTTCCCAGCAGGGACTCAACTCCTGAGTTTTTAATAAAAGTATTATTCATTTAATACTTGAGTTAGGGGAAAAAATGATGCGTTCCCTTAAAGAGTGATATAGAAGGCCATCTGTTCCAGGAAACGCAGGGCATAACGGTGTGATCACACCTGTTTTGTAGTGCTGATTTTTACAATATCATACGCTTCCTGTAGAATCTTTGCAGAAACAAGGGAGTTCTCCACTTTTCTCGGCCTGTTTTGAGTACTGTTCACTGAATACTATGTAATTTATTGCATTTACAGTGAGGTTGAGCCCTTGGGTGATTAAAGTTTAATCAGCCTCATAACTTACACCAAAATACACAAGCACGAATACCTCTCAAAACCAACTTTTTTCATCCCTTACCCTCCATTAGCAAGGAAGCCCCGATCCTGCAAACACTTACTCATGTGCTCAACTTTACTCCCATGAATAGTTCCATTGACTTTAGTGGGACTACTTATGATCAGGGATCCTAAGTTTTCCATGATAACCCCCCCAAAATTCTCTAACCCCCCCATAAAAATCCACATTTTTCTGTGATTAAAATGAAACACCGAACTTTAGTTTCCCTAACCACAATATAGATAGGTATCAGTTGAACACAATGCTTTATTGATATACAGTAGAACCTGCTTATCTAAGCCTCTATTATCTGGCTCTCCATATTAACCGAACCATCAGCCACCTGTGGCTGACGGTGGCAGGGCTTGGGCTGTCAGCCCCCAGAGCGGCTGGGGCTCGGGCTGTCAGCCCCAGGTCCTCTCCCACAGGAGGTCTCTCTGGTTATTCATCCCCTTTCCCTTGCACAGGAGTTCTATCATCAGAGGACTCACTCTCTGGTGGGGCAGGTGGAATGAATGACTTTTGTCAATGCTGTTGTTCATGCCACCCAAGTTCATTTTACTGCTGGGAAGATAATCATGCTGTCTTACGGCTGGCACTTCCTCAAGCAAGTCGAAGAGGGTCATCTTCAAGACCTGAATCTCTCTCCGCCGTCCTGATGACCTGCTCTGTTCTATATTTCTCACAGCGACATGCCAAAACATGATAGCGTAGTAGGGAAATGTCCTGCACCACAGAAGTGTGCATGTTAAGTGACTCAAGAGAAGAGCTGGCCGAGAAACAGAATTTCTGCCCTGTGAAAACACTTTAGATTTCTGGAATTTTTTTCATTCCAAATGGGAACACACAGCCAAAACGTGGACATTTTTCACCAAACTGAAATCCTGCAGTATTTCATTTGAGAAACATTGAACCAGTTGCGGGAACGTTTTGGTGTTTCCAAAATGAAATATGTCCCCTGGACTCCCAGGCAGGTTGTGGGGGAACCAGGGAGGCTGACAGCCTGGGTGAAGCCTGGGAGCCTGGCAGCTCACCACATAGTCTTTCATCAAAAGTTTCAACCAAGTGGAGATGCTCTCGCAGAACATTTCAATTTAGTTGAATCAGCTTTTTCTGGAGGAAAACTGTTCCACTGGAAAAATTTTGATCAGTCCTCCTTAAAAAGTCCTGTCCAACTTCCTTAGCATCTATTGTCCCTTCCCAATTCTGCAATTTTCTTATTATTTAAAAATTTATTTTGTGGTAATGCCTAAAGGCCACAACCAGTTCAGGTCCCTGTTCTGCTAGGCCCTGTACAAACACATAACGAATGACAGGCCCTGTCCCAAAGAGCTTGTAGTGCGCTTGTGGTTAAGGCATTGACTGCCTTGTGTGTCTCAGGAGATAGAGTCAACTCCCAGCTCTGCCACAGACTTCCTGTGGGACCTTGGGCAAATCACCGAATCCCTCTGTGCCTCAGTTCATCATCTGTAAAATGGGGACAATAATTCTTCCTTTTTCTATATAGATTGTAAACTCTTGGAGACGGGGACTGCTCTGACTATGCTGTTGTATGGTGAGGGCACAATGGGACTCCGATCTCAGCTGGGGATTCTAGGTGGTACCCCAATATAAGTAAATATTACAGCTGCTAATAACTCAGTAATCTGGAAGTTTGCTACAGTGGCAGGATCAGACTCTGAGATTATACCTTTATAAACTGAGCTTGATTGAAAATGTAACTCTCTTAAAATCATATTTTTCATGAATCTTTCAGAAGCTCTGAGAAGGTAAATTAGCTCCTCATCTCCTGGGGTTTTTTTAAAACCTAAATCTTTGGAATAGCATCAACATGCAGCAATCTTTTAGCCTTGCACAGGGAAATTTGCCTAACAAAACAGTATGGTTTTATCAAGCCATTTACTTCTGTTTCCTTGCTGGCAGATAATGGCAGCTACAACCACCTCTTAGCTTTGACATTTCTAACCTAGAAAAGGAATAACTGTAGTTGGCTGTAACATTTCCAAATGATGTGCCTGTATGATTTGAAATGTTACGGCTTTTTCACACGTTTCTCTAAATAACACCTAACTCTTACATAGCTCTTTTCTCTGTAGCTCTCAAAGTGCTTTACAAAGGAGGGCAGTATCATTATCCCCATTTTCCAGATGGGAAAACTGAGGCACAGGAAGGCGAAGGACTTCCCCAAGGTCGCCCAGCAGCACTGCTGGGAATAGAATCCAGGTCTCCTGCATCCCCGACCAGAGTGCTATCCTTGACCATCTAAATAGCTAGCAGAGAAGCCTCATCATTGGTTATTCATCACCATCCTGCATGTGCCTGTAGAATGGGAGGAGAGAGGGGATTCTAAACATTGTACTAATTATAGTGCACATATTATATTACAAAAGTGCTGTTTGCTCAAGAGCTGCCCATCCTCCAGCCTATCTCAGGACTCCATCCTTTCCATTAAGCAGAGGTGCTACCACATTAAAAAAGAAAGAAAAGGCTGGAGGGTTCCCGGAGTACAAATGTGAGTGCTGCAACTGTGCAGAGCTGGACCTCAACAGGGATAGTAAAGAGACCATAATAAGGGTCTGACATACAGGAGTGTTGGAATGAAACACATTCCCCTCCCCTGGTCACAAGACTAGGTCTAGGTTCCAAAGCAAAATATCCCATCACTTGATAAGGGGCAGTATCCCTGACTCGAGGGGTTAATTTTACAAAGTGGTACCATCTAGCCCTTCGATGTTTTGGGGAGTACGCAGGGGCCAGACCTTATAATTTGTTGCAACCTAAACTGTTTGCGAGAAAGGATCAGTTTCAACACATTTCCTAATTCACACATTTTTTAATAAAATGCTTTGAACTTGTCAGAACATCCCTTTTTGACATTTTCAAACCAATGTTTTGTTTTTTGATTCAAAACAAGATTTTGTTTTTGAAATTTTAGTTAAATTTATACTTTAGGAAGTTAAAAAATAAAGTTTGAAATTGCAACAAACAAACATTTTACAATGATCAAAACAAAATATTTTGATCTAATTTTTTTTTTCTTTAGATGATCAGTTGGAGAAAATTTTCAAGATTTTGAATTTTCATGCCGGTTCAGGACGGGAAAAATTTTGAATTCTCAGAAACTTTTGTAGGAAGGGAAAACCATTTCCCACCCAACTCAACTTCCAGCTACCTTCACTTGGAGGGTTTCTGCAGGGAGCCACACTAGCCGCAACCAGAAAGGAGAGATGTGTGAGGATTTCTTGGGAATCCAAATGGGAATCTTAAAGCCAACTTGTTGGTGCTGGTTCTCTTTCAGTCACTACAAACAGAACTGCAGGAGTCAGTTTGCAAATTCTCATACATACCCCAGCGCTAGCAGCGCAAAGGGGCCTTATGGTGGATGAAAAATGTCATTTACTTTTATGCGGCAGTGTATAAGAGTGATAGTATAAATGAGAATGAAACCCTGCAGGGTTTGCAGAGTTGGCCTAACTGGGCTAGCGCGGTTGAATTTGCATAATTGGTGTCTGAGGTAGTGTTGCCAACTCTCCGTGATTTTACGGAGAGTCTCATTTTGTGTTTTTTATAAAGCTCCAGCTCTTGGAAGCTTGTGATTAAATGAGAAATTTAAACAAACAAATTAGACAAACAAAGCTAAGTTTCTAGTCTTCATGGTTGCAGAGAAGAGCTTGAAACTGTTCATTCTACAGGCTCAAAAAGCAGAGTAATTAAGAAGAAGCTAAAATGTTTTTTTTTTTTTAATCTCTCATGGTTTTTGAAGCCAATCTCATGATTTTTGGGGGCAAGACTCTTGCTTTTTGAATGCTTGAGGTTGCAATATTGCTGATGGACCTTAGCGTATGTTTTTTTAATCCCTGCACAATTCCCTAATGCTATTTCTACATATTCTTGTTTGTACATAGTATTATATAGGCATGCATTGCTTTAATACGATTTCAGTAACAACAAAAAACCAGTGAGTTCGCTATGTACCACAGAGTCACTGTGAACCATCTGCAATCAGCTACTTTAGTCTAGCAGGGCCAGTTCAGTGTAATGCTCCTTTTGTAGACTGACATTGTATTGCAAAAAGACTTCAATCTGGCTACTCAATGGGTGTCAGAAAGCACTATAGCTGTACTATAGTTTGAGTTTCTTCTGGTGCTACAGCAAAGCCATGCTATTTAACAGGATATCTTACTCCTGGATTTTGCTCCTTCCCAGTCTGAGATATAAAGGCACACACAAAAGGCAATTAAATCAAACACAATAGATTGTGTTAACTACTTGTAAATAAAAAACCACCTTGATCTCTTTGCACATCTAAGTTAGTCACCACATGAAACTGAGGTCTCAGCTCACAAAGAGTTTTCAATTTGGGATTAAACATGGTGCATTGCAAATAGTTAAAACAACCCATAGCAGCGGATTATAGTTTACAAATAGGGGGAAATGAATGGCATAAAGAGGACAGTGAATACCACTAGGACAAAAAGATTTAGGGGTAAAATATTATTGTATAAAGAGATTTTTTTAAAAAAAGCGTTAGCCAACTTTTCAAAAAATGTATTGGCGCATCTCTGTGCTGCCTGGTTCCATCCTGGACTGGGAGCAGAAAGATTCAAATATCCTCAGATTGGCTGTTCTCGCAAGGTTTGATTCTGTTCTCAATGAAGCCCCCCACAAAAACGAGGACTGAACCTGCAGTGTTGGAAGTCCAGGTGAAACTTGGAAGAAATCTTGTCCTTGGGTCTGATCCAACACCTCGTGAAATCAACTGGGGTCTTCCAATTGACTCTGACGATTTTGGACTGGGCTCTTATGTTGATTTGCAGCCCCATTCATTGCTAAAGAAGTCTGGATAGGGCAGATATGGGGAACCTTTTGAAGTCTGCCCATCACTGCAAATTAGCAGTGGTTTGAGTCTGCAGATTTTCAAATGAGGATTTTCTTGGTCTCCGATGTGTGCGGATTCAGAGACTCCAAATTTTGCTTTGAAGTTAGAATCCACTCAACCCTGATGAGTCACACCTGTACATTTTGACAGCTTTTGACACAGACCCATACATTGGCCACAATTCCCTCAGAAAAGGACCCATGTTTGCTTTACAAGCTTGTGAATCCCAACAACCTTTGCAATGAACTTGGTGTGAGTTTTGCAATGAAACCCAAAGCCAGAGGAGATTTGCACGTACTTCACGTTGGCTTTAAAAATTACCGTCGTGTCCAATATATCACAAATCATGTCTTCTTATTTTCAGCACTTATTAGCAGAAACTTTTGCTGGGTCTTTTCCTGCCAATTAAAGTTTATCCAGAATTAGGCTGATTTTCTTTCTTTCACTGCACACTCTTGATGGCCCTTCATAATTTGTACCACCGCCATCTCACTGCTCCTCACTTCTAGGCTCAGAAACACTGCAAAGCTAACTGCTGACAGTGGAAGTTGAAAAATATTTCTTCCTTTTGTGGCTTAAACACAAAGAAGCCACTCCAAGCACTTACCCGGTCAATAGCTTGAGCCCTTTATCACTTCAGAGATGGATAATGGAGAAAGGCAAGTAGAGGAAAGCCAAATACACTCCAGCTCCTTTTACTGTTTACAAGGTCATGCTAGTCTTGTATTGTGGTGGAGGGTCTGAACTGTGGGAGTCAGATGTGTATTCTGAGCCAGATTTGGAGACCTGTAGGCCTGGTCTACACAGTTTTTATACCAGGTGATTTTTTACTTATGTAGTTATACTGATAGAGCCCCCAGCATGGATTTATACCACTATAAAGCTGTTTTATACTGGTATAGCCATTTCCTTTCCCATACAGGAATAGCCCACCTGTTGTAAAGAACCTTTATACAGATATCATTGCATCCAGCCTTGGAGGTTGTACCATTTTAACTATACCAGAGTAGTTAAAGCAGTACAATTTTCTAGGGTAGACAAGGCTTAATCCTATGATAATCTGGCCCTGTTTAAGTAGTGCTCTCCCAGAAGACAACATGGTGGTGGAGGAGGTGCTGGGTGGAAAATTGTCTAATTAATTGTGGAAAAAATAGAAGCAAATCAGCCAGATGAAGGAATGAAAATGGACTCGCATTTGGGACCAGCTCTTCAGTGGCTGTCCCAGCTGCTGATGGAGAATCTTTACTCACATCATTTTTGTTGATTTCTATTGTTGCAGCCTCTGAGGTTACAAGCAAATCTTTCCCCAATCTCCAAAAGACTCAACGTGCTCTGATATATAACCTTGACTGCTGGGAGCATCTCGTATACTGATCCGCTAAGTGTAGCCCATGATTGTTAAATCTCACAATCTCTTATTGCGGAATCCTCAAGGGGCTCATTAAGATGGCTTTCTGGGATTTGGGGGCAGGATTTGGCTTGCAGTTTTCATCTTATACACCATTTCCCCACTGCTAGTGGAAAATACCATTAGCACTTTTTACAGATGCTTCCTCTCTTACGGCCTGATCCTGTGAAGCTCTAAAGGCCTCCCACTGGATGCTGGGCATTCACCATCTCTCAGGATATGCTCAGCACTTTGCAGGATCAGGTCCTTAATGTATGGTGTTGAACTTTGCCCCTGCAGTCATCCATTAGCTAGATGGCGTTCCAATTAGCAATTGCATCTGTAACTGGCCACCTCAAGAAAGTATTTAAAAATACAACTGCTGTGAAAAAAATATATAAGTAGGTCACAAGGATTATGCACTAGTGCACACAGGGATGAGACAAGAAGTCTGGCCAGGGTTTCAGAGATGCATAATAATCTATCCTCATCTGACCCCTGCTGCTGTTCACACTTTCAGAGTTGATGAGTGCCACAACTTCCCCATTAGCCAGAAAGCTTGGATGCCTGCCATTATCAATTTCACTGGAGCAATCAAAACTTTGCAGAGTTCACAATTACATTTCACTTAGTTCCTCAAAAGGTGAGCAACAGTGATGCAGTTTCATTCATTGTTTTACCACACTTTACCCCATTTCAGGGTAAATTCAAGATGGGGCCTAAATATTTTTATTTGTCTGAGGGTAGCATCTGGGCTCCACCAACAGAGATCTGCTAGGTACTATACAAAACACACAGTAAGGCCAGGTCTACACTACAAAGCTTTGTTGGCACAGCTAAGTCGATCAAGGGTGTAAAAAAACCACACCCCCTCGCCAACATCACTCTGCTGGCAAAACTCCTGGTGTAGACATAACTATGTTGACAGAAGTGTGCTGCTATGTGCCTAAATAGTGTTGTTCAGAGTGGTGGTTTAGCTAAAAACTTCTTGATGCCACACAGAGCGTCTACACTAGGGGTCTTTGCTGGTATAGCTATACTAGCAAAGCGTTTGTAGGGTAGCCAAGGCCTAAGAGAAAACCCCTGCGTTGGAGATCTTAAAATCTAAAGAGGCAAGACAAAGGAAGTATTACCACCCTCATTTTACAGAGGGGGGACTGGTACAGATTAAATGACCTGCCCAGAGTCACATGGGAAGTCTGTGACAACAAGGAATTAAATTCAGTTCCCCTGACTCCCACTGCCGTTACTTATCCACAAGCCTGTCCTTCCTCTCTAAGTGCATCTGATTCTCTTAAATTAGTGTAACAGACTGAATTTTTTCACCAGCTGATCAATAATCATGTGCAAGTCAGTTATTTTCAGTTGCTGTTTCTTGACTCAGAAATACAGTCACTTTGACTGCTATGGAAAGCAGCAACGTAAATAAACTAGCAATGGCTGATGCCCATTATTAGAGGAATTTCATTAACAGGCAGAGTTGCAGAGAACAGGGTACCATTCATCATACTTGTACGGACACAATAATATAAAAATCCTTGACATGTGCAGATATCTCAAGCCAAATCTCTGGTTTAGTTTAGAGGTGAACAAGGTTTGGAAGAGTAGTTTAGCACTGAATGGCTGGAGGCCAGCAAGAACATAAGGACAGCTGGCAACTTGTCAAGGCCCAGATGCGTAAACGTTAGAATGAATGTCAAGGCCCCAAAATGAGGAGACAGCGAAGAAGAGCAGATGAGGATGTTTGAAAAGACGTGGGATTCACTTTAACTTGCACAACATTTTCAAGATGCAGCTTCCCAGGTGCCACTGATCTACAGGGCATATTGTAAACAGATAGACGACACCAGGTTTGTGAGACTCCGGGAAGTTTGAGTCTACAATAAATGACATGCTTACTAATGATAGAGCCTACAGACATGAAGACTAGTAAGAATCACAATTATTGGTTGCAGAGTAGCAACCGTGTTAGTCTGTATTCGCAAAAAGAACAGGAGTACTTGTGGCACCTTAGAGACTAACAAATTTATTTAAGCATAAGCGTTCGTGGGCTACAGCCCACTTCTTCAGATGCATAGAATGGAACATATAGTAAGGAGATATATATACATACAGAACATGAAATTCATTATTGGTTGATTTTCTTACTGCTTTTAGGGTGAAATTCACCCCATGTGAAGAGGGTCAGCAGAGGGTCCACTTCAGTGCCATGCAGCCCTCAAAATAAGGATGAATTTCACTGCTAGAGAATTTAGCCTATATCTATGCTTAAAACGCCACAGTGGCACAGCTGTAGCATTCCTCCATCCACCTAGCACTGTCGACGCGGAGATTTAGGTCGGTTTACCACGTCAGACCCCTGAGCAACGTAGCTGGGTTGATCTAATTTTCTAGTGTAGACCAGCCCTTAGTGTAGCTGAAAGGAACTAGATTGAGAGCCACAGGAAATGAAGTCCTCTGTGGGTATGTGTACACTGTGGCTGCAAGCAAGCCTCCCAGGTCCCAGGTAGACTCACACTACCAGGACTTGAAGTACTGTGCTACAAATATTGCAGTTGAGGCTTTCAAGCCTAGCGGGTAGGGGGGGCTTGAGAACCTGAGCCAGCATGTCCACAGTGCTATTTTTAGCACGCTAGCCAGCTTGATCCCCACTAGCACAAGTGTCTCCACCCAGGCTGGGAAACTCGCTCTCAGCTGCGCTGTAGACATACTCTATGTAGCTCACGACACAGGGAACATTTTCCAGCGTTGCCCCACCGATGTACCTGAACCCTGGCCTACTGGGGGGAAAGGGGTTCGGGTTCTGTAGCTTATTCAATAAGATACTGTGCAGAATTTAACGGAGAGATTTTGCCCTTTGTTTGTTCTCCGAAATCAAGCGCAGCGAAGAGAATTTTTGCACAAACTGCTTGATTTAGCAAAACAGGCTAGAACGTCTCTTAAAAAAAAATGAAAAATTCTGCCTGAGCAAGCAGATTGATTGCTTTATAAATCAATTCCTTCCCTGCGTGCACAATCTTTGATTGCTCTCCCTCTTTGTCTTTCATTCTAATTAAAATAGTGATGTCGCGTAATCAGCCATATTGTCAATGGCCCTGTTGCTGCCCGGACGTTTCTGAATGTACATTATTAGAAGAAAATGAAGCCAATGAAGGATCTCTCTCCCCTCCCCTCAGCAGCTGCAGAAAGATTAGTGGCAGCAGGTCTGAAACATTGATAGGGAAGAAAAGGCTGGAAGCTGCACAGACCCTGGCTGAGCCAACACAGCAGGGTACGTTCATGACTCGAATCTCGATGAGCCTCAACTTGAAGAAAGAATGAAAAATAAAACTGGTTTAAAGAGTAACACTGGCAGCAAAAAGAGGAGAGCATTGTTTCATGGGTCTTTTAGGATAGGAATTTCAAAGCCTAAAGGATCTAGATGCCCATTTCCCATTAATTCCTAATGGGAAGTGGGCATCCCAGTCCCCACGGTGACTTTGTAAATGGCCACAGAGATGTGAGCAGACATAGGTTCAGATTCTGCAAGCCTTGTTCACATGGAGTAGGACTGTACTTCACTGGGGTGACTCCTGGAGCAATGTGCTACTCAATGGGAGTACGGGGCGAAGACAGCAGTGATGGCAGATGTTAAGGCATCAGGAGACCCAGTTCAATTCCTGGCTCTGCCTTGTGTGATCTTGAGCAAGTCACTTAGGGCCAAATTTTTAAAGGTATTTAGGTGCCTAAAGATGCAGATAGGCACCCAGTGGGAGCTTCAAAACACCTAGGCCCATAACGCCCATTGAAATCAATAGCATTTAGGCATCTAGGTGCTTCTGAAATCCCAGTAGGCACCTATCTGCAGCTTTAGGTGCCTAAATACCTTCAGAAGTCTGGCCCTTAGCCTCTCTGTGCCTCAGTTCCCCATCTGTAAAATGGGAACAACAACATTACCTTATCTCACAGGCGGTGAGGATAAATACATTACAGGCTGTGAGGCACTCAGAGGCTACGATAACAGGGCCATATAAGAGCACTAGATAGATACGGTGGCAGAATATGGTCCACAAGCTACTTCCATGCTCTCTAATGGGAAATTATACTACAGCCACACACAAGAACAACAGCAGCACTTTCACCTGAGGGTCTCAAAGAGCTTTCCAAAGAGCACAGTGAAATTCAGCACGAGGCCTAGGCCCCCCCGCTCGGGCTCGGGCTCCACTCTGAGCTAGGGGTATGGTTCCCAGCTCTCTCAGACACACTCCTGCTAGCTCTCGTGAAGCTAGCGTGCTAAGAATACCAGCGTAGCCGTAGTAGTGCGGGCAGCGGTGAGCGGCAGCACGGGCTACCCATGCGGAGTACATACCCGCCTGAACCCCAAGGGGCTGTACTTGGCATGAGTAGCCCGTGCTGCTGCCCAGCTACACTACTCTTTTTAGCGCACCGGCTTGATGAGAGCTAGCATGAGTGTGTCTGTGTGAGCCAGGAATCACATCCCCAGCTCCAAGTGTAGACATGCCCTTTAAGTGGTACACAGAGAGGATTTTTACTCTCCAACAAACGAACACCGCATCCAGGGGAGTATTGGTATTCTCATTGTAGCTGTTGTGACAGGGAGGCCAAGGCCCACATTTTCAGTCATGGATGCCTAACCTTAGACCCTTAAATCCATCATCAGGCATCTCAATATGGCTTCCTTTGCAGAGGTGTGGCACACCCTCAGCTCCCGTTAGCCTCTGTGGAGTTTCTGAAGCTTTACGTCAAATTCTGAGGGCAGAATTTGGCCCTTGATGCTCATTCTCCTCCCACACTTATTTTACACCCAGGTAATTTCATGGAGTCACTTCTGACTTGATTGGTTTATTACGATAACACACATATTAAGTGCGCATACTGCCATGCGCCGGCAACCCCTGACAATATTTAAAGCCACAAAACAATCAACAGATGAACTGATCTGCTAAACCTGCCTGCCATTCACCTGTATAATCACCTCTTTTTCACTTCAGGACTTCATTGTACCTCAATTACCAAATCCCCCCAGACCAGCCTCACCTTTATGATTAATCATGTTTATTGCAGTAGTGCTTTGTGACCAACTGAGAAGGGGTCCCCATCGTGTGAGGCACTGTACAAACTTAGCATCCGAGACAGTCTCTGCCCTAGAGAACTTCCAATCTAAATAGACAAGACAGACACAAGGGAGGGGAACCGGAGAGAACTTACAAGCAGAGTGAACGATGCTACGGCTGCTATTTTTTTAGTTTTGTCTTGTTATTTAAATCCTTTCAGTGGGGTTATTTTAGGAAGGGATTAGCTAGATGGAATGACCAAGGAAGGAAAGGAGAGGGGGAGGGGCTGCAGATCATGAAGACAGAGGAGGGAGGAGTCAGAGTAAACAGCCAATCAGCAGAGGAGAGGGAATGCTCACAGCGAATGCTGCATGAAGCAACTTGCTTTTCTGATAGATAATTGTTTTTAAATGGAAATTTCCAAAGAAATATCTATTTTCAACCTAATTTTTTTTCGGGGGGAGGCGGGGGGTCATTAGAAAGAAATGAAACTGGGCACATTTTGAGGTTTTCAGCCAAAATGTGCTATTTTCAGCTTTTCTGATGAAAACAAGAAAAAAACGTGTCGACAAATATTAACTTCTTTGGGTTTATTTAATTTTTCAAAACCAAACCCATTTCTGACCAGCTGTAATAATGATCCTGAAGGGAGTGGTCCAGGATTATTCTGCCTTAAGAATTTTGATTGAGAAATCACATAAATTCAGTCAATACTGGTACATTCCAATGGCAAAACACTGCTTTGCAAACAGGTCTTTCTGAGTCAAGGATACAAGT
Source organism: Emys orbicularis (assembly GCF_028017835.1). NCBI lineage: Eukaryota > Metazoa > Chordata > Testudines > Emydidae > Emys > Emys orbicularis. The sequence goes on along the minus strand of NC_088695.1, from coordinate 41,361,330 downwards.
CATCCCACGGGGCAAGTTCTGTGGCGGCTCTGCAGATGAACTCTACACCCTTCACCATTTCCTACAAGATGGGATGACCTTGTCTTCTTATAAACGTCTCCTGACAACACAGGCTTGTATCAGCATGTATCAGTGCAGGGATCTGAACTGGCATTACTCAAGATCCCTTGACAGGCAGGGAAATACAGCAAACAGGTGAAAACCCTTTTGAATTCAGTGCCAAGGAACTCAACGCACATGACAAAGCTCCCTGCTCAGAATAATTTCCAAAAACCTCTCACAATTGGTTTTGCAATTCAAATATCTGCAATGAAAGAAACGTCGAGAACAAGATATTTGAAAATACTAAACCCACGTTGATTTACTCGTCTGCCCATTGACAGGCTCGCAAGCAATGAAAGCCCTGGGAATTCCTAGAGAAGCTTTATAAGCTCTGTAAAGACTGCATTGGAAAGTAACTTGTCATTGATCTGCACTTTTCTTTGTGTTCAAGAGAGCTGAGGCAAACAAATATTTTATGGAAAGCAATAGTTATTCTTAGAAAATACTGTGAGTTACTCACCCCCTAGGAACTGATCTCAGCAAAGACATGTTGAGATACAGGCTTTGTTAATTATTTAGGTCTCATCCCTAAATTTTCACAGAATTCCCTTAAAATTAATAGTTAGTTAAGTTAGTATTGAGTTATAATTCTCTCTTTGTAAGCATTTGCGCAACTGTGAAAGCTCATTTTTTAAAAAGGCAAGAATTTAAAGGGACAAACACTGAAATAGTTTAAGCTGGGATTTTCAAAGAAATTTAAGAGTTAGGTGACATAATTCCACTAAAATTCAGTAGAAGCTGAGTGCCTAATTTCCTTAGGATCTTTGGAAACTCTGCATTAGGTGTACATATAAAACAAGTGCCCTATCTTAAAATTGTTGTCATCTGAGGCAGAATATTAATGAGATTCTAAATGGCTATTTCTTGAAAAGAAGCCTTGACACACTCAGAAATAACAAGCAAACACAAGCAATAGCCACTGTATACAGCTTAGATAGTACATGAATACTTGCACACATAGTTTTGCACACACAATCAAGTTGGCCATCAGGCAGAAATTGCATGCACAAAATTGTAAGTGCATTGTGATGCTGGTAGACCAGATGCCAGTTCATGTCAAGTCCCCTGGGCCTCACTGACACTGACAAACGCATAGCTGGACACCAGTCTGGTTCGCCTGTGTGTTAGTATTGTTAAAATAGACATTAGAATGATAAGAACGTGTTTAGTGTTAAGACTTTATGAAATGCTTGTAGGATGCTGCATGTATTAATCTTACTTACAATGTCTGCATCCCACGTTATAAGGTAATATTTAAGGGTTTGCTCTATAAAACTATA